>NW_025964223.1:56176252-57518752 GCF_023055435.1 Haliotis rufescens
AATGTCGCCGTAAATTAAGCGTCCACTTATACACAGCATTGAACTGTTGTTAGTAACAAACTCGTTCATGTGGGTGGGTACGTAAAATGTCAGAAAAAATACATTAATTAATGTTATCTTGATGTTTTTGATTACTGAACTGGTTACTCCGTGCAAATACTTTTGCCCATACACGGCTTAAACAGGTATTTGATACTGGGAAACAACGAACGAGTATATGATGTAAGTTGCCTGGTTGTTGTTCTTGGAGACAGAACATTTATTCGTCACTGCTTCAAGACATATAATTTGCGTATCTGAAAGGGGAGGGGTAACGGGTGGCCCAGTCGGCTAGGGTTGTGCAGAGTTGCGCCCCTTGGGCACGCCAGAAACCTATGATTGTGGGTTCGAATCCCGGTTCGCACTGATTATGTTTTAGGTTTGTCAGCGCCATACTCGTGCTCGTGGGTTTCACCGAAGTGGTAAACGTCTGAGACCTGTACACTTCGGGATTTCCTCCCACTTTACGCTGTGATATGACTGGAATACTGTTAAAAGCGGCGTTAAACCCAACTCACTCACCCTGAAAACACATCCGGATTTGCCATCGAAAAACTATTGTTTCTTTCTCATTAAATCATTCATTTATTCACAAACGCTGACAAAATCGCACATTCAATTATTTATTCATCCATATAAAAATTGTCTTTCATTCAATACATTTCTATTCATTCACCCTGACATTCTCTTGTTCAGTTAGTCATTTTTACACACGCTATAGTCTCTAATTCAATCATTATTCACTCACTAACATTCTGTCATTCAACATTCATTTATTTACACACACTGATGATCTCTCGTTCAGTCTTTCATTTATTCACTCACGCTAACATAGTCTCTCATTCAGTATATCATTTTTACACACGCTGATTTAGTATCTAATTCAATCATTGATTTATTCACTCACACTAACATTCTCTAATTCAATCATTCATTTATTCACTCACTAACATTGTGTCATTCAACATTCATTAATTTACACACAATGACGATCTCCCGTTCAATCATTCATTTATTCACTCACCAACATTGCCATTCAATCATTCGTTTATTCAGACACCCAAACATAGTCTCTCATCCAACTGTTCATTTATTCACTCACACTAACATTCTGATTCATTCGATCATTCATTAATTTACACACACTGACATAGTCTCTCATGCAATCATATCGTTCAGTCAGACTGGCTGGCCTTCATTGGCATCCACTTGTTCATTCAATATTTTCTGTATTCGCCCGGGGTCTCAAATACGAGTTAAAATGTTCATGCCCTGCTTCGCGGAAAATAAAACAAATTACCATAATCTTTTTCATTAAAGCATTTTGGATAAAGATTATCGGTTGCAGATAAGACCTTCTCACTTATTCGTAGACTTCCATTTGTCACCGAGCTGCGTCGTGTCAGAAGACAATACCTCCCACAGTGCCTATCTCAATAAATGTACGTTAACCACGTATAATGACCCTCTGTCATACAATTGTGATATAGTGTACCTACAGTATGTAGAGCAGTACGTTAACAACTTATAATGACCCTGTGATACAACTGTAATATAGTTTACCTACAGTAAGTAGAGCAGTACGTTAACAACTTATAATGGCCCTCTGTGATACAACTGTGATAAAGTTTACCTACAGTATGTAGAGCAGTACGTTAACCACTTATAATGACCCTGTGATACAACTGTGATAAAGTTTACCTACAATATGTAGAGCAGTACGTTAACCACTTATAATGACCCTGTGATACAACTGTAATATAGTTTACCTACAGTATGTAGAGCAGTACGTTAACCACTTATAATGGCCCTCTGTGATACAACTGTGATAAAGTTTACCTACAGTATGTAGAGCAGTACGTTAACCACTTATAATGGCCCTCTGTGATACAACCGTGATAAAGTTTACCTACAGTATGTAGAGCAGTACGTTAACCACTTATAATGACCCTGTGATACAACTGTGATATAGTTTACCTACAGTATGTAGAGCAGTACGTTAACCACTTATAAAGGCCCTCTGTGATACAACTGTGATATAGTTTACCTACAATATGTAGAGCAGTACGTTAACCACTTATAATGGCCCTCTGTGATACAACTGTGATAAAGTTTACCTACAATATGTAGAGCAGTACGTTAACCACTTATAATGGCCCTCTGTGATACAACTGTGATATAGTTTACCTGCAGTATGTAGAGCAGTACGTTAACCACTTATAATGACCCTGTGATACAACTGTGATATTGTTTACATACAGTATGTAGAGCAGTACGTTAACCACTTTTAATGGCCCTCTGTGATACAACTGTGATATAGTTTACCTACAGTATGTAGAGCAGTACGTTAACCACTTATAATGGCCATCCGTGATACAGGTGAGGTGAAATGGGGTTTAATGTCGCGTTCAAGATGTCGCACTTATATTGCGACGTGCATGCACGTGTGTGTGTGTGCGCGCGCGCGTGCGTGCGTGCGTGCATGCGTGCGTGCGTGCGTGCGTGTGTGTGTGTGTGTGTCTGCTTATACTAGTACGGACTGATGCCGATTTATTGTCCAAGCACACTGAGATACCATGCCGCAGTTTAACATGACTACCCAACTCAGACGCAGTGGTCTGACTCCGAGCCGACCAGTCCTTGTTTTAGCCCCTTAATGCCGAGCGCCAGACAGTGTAACAACAAGTATCATCTTTTAACGTATTTTGGTACCTTCCACTCTCCCGGCGGACGCTCTACCATCTGTGATCCAACTTGATATAGTTTACCTACAATAATTATGTGTAATTCTAAAACACACCCACCCTTCCGTCCGTATTCGAGGAGTGAGTGAGTGATTTGGGTTTAACTCTGGTTTCAGCAGTAATAATACAATTAATGAGCATAGTGTGTCAGCCCCTAGCGATGTCAGTCCTCGACACACGATAAATTAACGAGTAAGCAGGAGAGATGCATTATCGAACGTTGGTCTTAGTGCTATGATGTCTTAGGTCTATAACAAACATCGGTAGTTAAGATAGTCTTAATACTACGATCGCATAGTGAAACGGGGCCCTGATATGTTTGTGTACTGAGTTAATTTGTAGAATGTGGTGGCCGGGTTCTCTCGTCACTAATTAGTGAATCAGTTTGAGATCTTAGTGCAGTTTATCAGCAACACTCGTATTTAATAAACAAGATACAAAGTGATAATTTCAGGCGATGTGTATATTGATAGTTATACTGATGATGGTCATGATGATGTAATGATGACACATACTACTTATGACACTACATTTACTCCCGCTGCTTCGACTTGTCATTCTACTACTACTACGACTACTACGACGACGACTGGAAACACCACCACGACTACTCTACTACCACTACTCAGACGACGACTGCTACTATCGTTATTACGACTCCTACAACGACTACGGCAAAGATGACGAGTACTACTACTACTACTACTACTACTACTACTACTACTACGACTACGACCAAGACGATTACTACAACCACCACCACGACAACTCTACTACCACTACTAAGACGACGACTACTACTACCACTACTTCTTCATTATTACGACTACTACAACGACTACGGCAAAGATGACGAGTACTACTACTACTACTACTACTACTACTACGACTACGACTACGACCACGACGATTACTACAACCACCACCACGACTTCTCTACTACCACTACTAAGACGACGACTACTACTACCACTACTTCTTCATTATTACGACTACTACAACGGCTACGACAAAGATGACGAGTACTGCCACTACTACTACTACTACTACAAAGACTACTTCTAAGGCTACTGCCAATAAGACCACAACGATGACTACTTCTACCACTACGACTACAACGATGACGATTACTTCTACTAGTACTACGACGACGACGACGACTACTACTACAACTTCTACGACGACTACTACAACCACTACTACTACGACTACTACTATAGTAACACAAAATCAGTAAATAACTTCCATAGCTGAATATCATTCCACTATTCTTTCCTTTCGTGTTTGTGAGCCGTCATATAGCTGGAATATTGCTGAGTGCGGCATTAAAAAACAAAAAACAAAAAAAACTTTCGAGTTTGTATATGGTTGTTATCTTGGACTGTCTCTGTTAGTGATCATCTGTGGCCAATGCGCCTCACATGTATGAGTGAATGAGTGTGTGGGTTGGGATTAACGCCGCTTTTAACAGTATTCCAGTTATATCGCGGCGTGTCAGCTTAATCTGGGAGGAAAGACCGAAGTGATGCAGGTCTCAGACGTTTATCACTTCGGTGAAACCCACGAGCACAGGTATGGTGCTGACAAACCTAGAATCATAATTGGGGCGAACCGGGATTCGAACCCACAACCATAGGTTTCTGGCGTGGCCAAGGGACGCAACTCTGCACAGCGAATCGCGGCACCTTAGACGACTGGGCCACCCGTGCCTCCTCACGTGTATGTATGATGGCGGTACTGGATTATCGTTCATAATTAGATTTGAACAAACAATCAAGGCTACAATAGTTAATCCTTCGTAAGGGGCGGTCGGGTAGCCTAGTGGTTAAAGCGTTCGCTCGTCACGCCGAAGACCCGGGTTCGATTCCCGACATGGGTACAATGTGTGAAGCCCATTTCTGGTGTCCCCCGCCGTGATATTGCTGGAATATTGCTAAAAGCGGCGTAAAACCATACTCACTCACTAATCCTTCGTAATATAACGAGTATAAGACAAGGAAGTGTCGACAGGTAATAGAAGGTCGTAGATATCTGCCATTAACTGTTGAATATGAAACCATCAAGCTTATAGCTTATACTGATGCACACTATTAACATATCAAATATGACTTTAGGATAATTAATGCATTTATGTGTTATGTCCATGAAAATGTATTGCGTTTTTTTTTCAAGACAAGTAAACACACTTCACGTTGCATCTTAACATAAGGTTTGCATGTCCAGTGTTGTTATGTTTTGAACATATTTCTTATATAAGTACAGTGTATACACGCGCCCGTGAATAATGGCTTCAGAGAAATGTTGAACAATATATCTTAATCTCCCCATTGTATTATGAGAGAGATGCCTTGTTTGTACATGTTAATAGCAACAGCTCAGTGACCTGCATAACTGGTATTCTCGTGTATTCGAAAACCTGTCTAAATGTCATAAAAAAATAGGAGTGAGTGAGTGAGTGAGTTTGGTTTAACGCCGCTTTTAACAATATTCCAGTTATATCGCGGCGTGTCAGCTTAATCTTGGAGGAAAGCCCGAAGTGATGCAGGTCTCAGACGTTTACCACTTCAGTGAAACCCACGAGCACGGGTATGGTGCTGACAAACCTAGAAACATAATTGGGGCGAACCGGGATTCGAACCCACAATCATAGGTTTTTGGCGTGCCCAAGGGACGCAACTCTGCACAGCGAATCGCGGCGCCTTAGACGACTGGGCCACCCGTGCCCCCTAAAAAAATAGGAAACTCGAGAACTGAATTATGAATTTCTTTAATGGAGATATTGTTTTTGTACCGTGTACTAGTGATCCCCCAATGCCCATCAAATCTATTTATTTGAAGGAACAGCAACTTGAATTAAGATCTGTTTTTAATGGAGATATATTGAGTTTGATTTAAAAGGCTTATCGCCTTCTCGCCTCATTCAACGTGTCAGTAAAACCCGTTAATTCAGACCGTAGCGTTTCAAATGAAATCGTCTGCATCAACACAATTTCTGGATAACGAACTATGGTAGGCAGTAAAGGCCATTAAGTTATAACCAAAGACGTTACCAGCTGTCAGGGTTTCCGTACTAATGGGGCTTCACTATACATAATTGTTTAGCCACACACATGAGTCATAGTCTTATCAAGCGTGCATATGCTCAGTATCGTAAATATTTGTAGTATAAGATATGAGTAAATAATATCTTATCACAAAGTCAAATATTCGCGACTTCTGACAACATGTGATTACAAATTGAATCCCTATCTGGAACGGAATTAAATATCAACTGTCAATCTTCATAAAAACAACAAATTAACTTTGCTTTTTTATTAATATTTACTCAACTGATTATATCGACAGAATAAATAAATTATTTGTGTCAACCTCCTGTATTATCAGGTACAGTTTCAAGACATGAACGCGTCGCGATTGTGAAATCAAGATATGGCGGCTAAAACTTTTTTAAGGCATTACCACTCCCCATGATAGAACAACACATAAAACATGATTTTTCTTAGACATAAGTACACTAACTGGTCAAAAGTGATGATTGCTTTCATTCCATGTGGTGTCAGAAGTATTCTACAGAGGTTTGTGACTGATAACCTTCATCACCAATTCTCGAATTTTGAAATGTCGATAGTTCATATGATTCATAATAAATGATGACATTTCACTAACTGCAAACAATTAAATTCACCTTTTGAGAATATAAATCCTGATTTATTGATTCTACCATATTGGTGTTTACCTCTTGCCGGGGAGAAATTAGTATTACTTTTGGCCAGTTAATATAATAAGCCTTTCGTCATAGGCTGAGCGTTGGTGGGGGCAGTCGTCCAAGGCGCCGCGATTCGCTGTGCAGAGTTGCGTCCCTTGGGCATGCCAGAAACCTATGATTGTGGGTTCGAATCCCGGTTAGCCCCGATTATGTTTGTAGCTTTGTCAGCACCATACCCGTGCTCATGGGTTTCACCGAAGTGGTAAACGCCTGAGACCTGCATCACTTCAGGCTTTCCTCCCACATTAAGCTGACACGCCGCGATATAACTGGAATAATGTTAAAAGCGGCGTTAAACCAAACTCACTCAAAAAACATGTGGAAGTATCTTGACGGGCATAAATGTCTCAGAATACCAGCCCACCTGGGAGTGAAATCTAAGATACTTCTAAGAGATCTTCATGTGAACCGACCGCATTACGATACACTCGGATATTGTTAACGTGTCATTGTGATCGCAGGGCAGTTTTCACAAGCATTACATGACACTAGATTGTTAACACACCACCGTCGCCCGGTAGGAGTAATACTGGGTGCGTGCGTAGGCAACAAACATTATTTTTAATGAAAATTTTGAGTGGCGCGTGCTACCAGTAGAGCATTGCATGCTTACCCTTTTCGCGAACACCTGGTGTCATCACTGATTTTCAGTGATCCATTCATATAATTTTCAGAAAATGAAATCTGTCTTGCTTGACAACGGTATAAGGATCTGTACCGAAACGTCGCCTTTACAGTATTAAAGACGTTGTTATCCATAAATTGTGTCTACTTTGTCAAATGGAATATGTTTCGGCAGATAATCGAGACTGATTATTCGTTTCGTTGGCGTTTACGTTTTACATGTACACGTGTGACGCCATCGACCTCATTCAAAGATTTATGCGAGACAGCATAAACATCACTACAATGGCTGGAAAAAGAAATGTACACACTGTACAATGGAAGATAAAGAACGCTTAGATTCAAAGGACGCCATCGAGTGATATCAAAGGCTGGACGACCTACAGTAACACGTGGCCTTGAAACATTTTGGAATTCCCTTTGTACCCTGGACACCCGTAATATACCTACCAGTTAGGGGTATGTGTAGAAAAGCCATAAACGCCATCGCGTGGGGTGCTGCTCATGATATCAATCACTTGTTTGTCTGGTCCAGGCTGCTAAGTACATGACGGGCCGTGCCATAGAACTTGAATATTGTTATGACACGAAATCTATCAAAGTCGAAATCTTTCGTGTCAGTTTGATATCCATAACTGCATTGACGTTCTTCTTTTGCTTTCATCTTGCCAGCCTCTTGCTAACACAAAGTCGTTTATTTTCGTTCTATATTATTATTCTTTGACCATTTTTTTCCTTTCAGAGAACACAATATTTGGTTGACATTTAAAAAAAATAAATGACCAATATAAAATGGGTTTCTTAACTGTTACTTTATTCCAGAAAACACATTTTCAAAGAGCAAGAAATAAAGCAGAGGATTGGTCGGGTTCAAATAATCAGCACAGAAAACTACTTTCAACAAACCAGGTAAATATCCACCCTGCCCCGCCCTTAAAAGTACCTCTGGTTTCAGGAAGGAACAAATACAACCTTCTAAATAGCATCTTAGCTCAAGGTAACCTCCGATATCCCAACGGGATTAGTATTCACACTAGTAAGAGAAATAAAGAGGACAATTATCTTTCTGGTGCTCTGATGCCACAACGTGATAAGAAACATTTAGCATCTCCTGAACAAGAACGCTCTAAATCTACATTGGCTACTTCAATGGAGCGTCCATATAACAAAGAAAAAAGAATGAACAGCAACAACATTAATGCCAGCTTAAATAACGCTTTCCGCCAAAGGATATACAGGTATAGAAGGGACGTCAACGAAACATCCGCCACGAGGTCTGCCACAAAGGAACCATTTACTACAAGTGAGATAACAAGCTCTCAATCCACATCGACACAGGAAGCAATGACACCATCATCACCTTTCCCCTCATCAACAGAAACCACCAAAACCCCCAGTACACAGTTGTCTGTGCCTCCTGAAGAGAGCATAACTAAATCAACTGCTGGAGCTACTGAAACATCCACACAAACCGAGGAAGCACCAAGCACCTTGGAAAGTACATCTGCGAGAGAGGAAAGTACAACAGAGGTTACTACTAGCCCCACCTCTATAGACACATTGGTAAGCTCATCTCAAGCTTCCACAGTTTCCGAGGAAACTACTTCAACAGAAGCATCAAGTGCAACGCCAAGCACCTTGGAAAGTACATCTGCGACAGAGGAAAGTACAACAGAGGTTACTACTAGCTCAACCTCTACCCAGATGATGCTGACAACACATCAAGCGTCTACAGTTTCCGAGGAAGCTACTTCAACAGAAGCAACAAGTGCAACGTCAAGCACCTTGGGAAGTACATCTGCGACAGAGGAAAGTACAACAGAGGTAACTACTAGCCCAACCTCTACCCAGATGGAGGTAACCACATCTCAAGCTTTCACAGTTTCCGAGGAAACTATTGCAACAGAAGCAACAAGTGCAACGTCAAGCACCTTGGAAACTACATCTGCGACAGAGGAAAGTACAACAGAGGTAACTACTAATCCAACCTCTACCCAGACGGAGATGACCACATCTCAAACTTCCACAGTTTCCGAGGAAACTACTTCAACAGAAGCAACAAGTGCAACTTCAAGCACATTGGAAAGTACATCTGCGACAGAGGAAAGTACAACAGAGGTAACTACAAGCCCCACCTCTACCCTGACGGAGATGACCACATCTCAAGCTTCCACAGTATCCGAGGAAACTACTTCAACAGAAGTAACAAGTGCAACGTCAAGCACCTTGGAAAGTACATCTGCGACAGAGGAAAGTACAACAGAGGTAACTACTAGCCCCATATCTACCAAGACGGAGGTAACCACATCTCAAGCTTCCACAGTTTCCGAGCAAACTACTTCAACAGAAGCAAAAAATGCAACGCAAAGCACCTTAGAAAGCACATCTGCGACAGAGGAAAGTACAACAGAGGTAACTACTAGCCCAACCTCTAGCCATATGGAGGTAACCACATCTCAAGCTTCCACAGTTTCCGAGGAAACTACTTCAACAGAAGCAACAAGTGCAACGTCAAGCACCTTGGAAAGTACATCTGCGACAGAGGAAAGTACAACAGAGGTAACTACTAGCCCCACCTCTACCCAGACGGAGATGACCACATCTCAAGCTTCCACAGTTTCCCAGGAAACTACTTCAACAGAAGCAACAAGTGCAACGTCAAGCACCTTGGAAAGTACATCTGCGACAGAGGAAAGTACAACAGAGGTAACTACTAGTCCCACCTCTACCCAGACGGAGGTAACCACATCTCAAGCTTCCACAGTTTCCCAGGAAACTACTTCAACAGAAGCAACAAGTGCAACGTCAAGCACATTGGAAAGTACATCTGCGACAGAGGAAAGTACAACAGACGTAATTACTAGCCCAAAATCTACCCATATGGAGGTAACCACATCTCAAACTTCCACAGTTTCCATGGAAACTACTTCAACAGAAGCAACAAATGCAACGCCAAGTACCTTAGAAAGTATTTCTGCGAAAGAGGAAAGTACAACAGAGGTAACTACTAGCCCAACCTCTACCAAGACGGAGATGACAACATCTCAAGCTTCCACAGTTTCCGAGGAAACTACTTCAACAGAAGCAAAAAGTGCAACGTCAAGCACATTGGAAAGTACATCTGCGACAGAGGAAAGTACAAAGGAGGTAATTACTAGCCCCACCTCTACCCAGACGGAGGTAACCACATCTCAAGCTTCCACAGTTTCCGAGGAAACTACTTCAACAGAAGCAACAAGTGCAACGTCAAGCACCTTGGAAAGTACATCTGCAACAGAGGAAAGTAGAACAAAGGTAACTACTAGCCCCACCTCTACCCAGACGGAGATGACCACATCTCAAGCTTCCACAGTTTCCCAGGAAACTACTTCAACAGAAGCAACAAGTGCAACGTCAAGCACCTCTGAAAGTACATCTGCGACAGAGGAAAGTACAACAGAGGTAACTACTAGCCCCACCTCTACCCAGATGGAGGTAACCACATCTCAAGCTTCCACAGTTTCCGAGGAAACAACTTCAACAGAAGCAACAAGTGCAACATCAAGCACCTTGGAAAGTACATTTGCGACAGAGGAAAGTACAACAGAGGTAACTACTAGCCCCACCTCTACCCAGACGGAGGTAACCACATCTCAAGCTTCCACAGTTTCCGAGGAAACTACTTCAACAGAAGCAACAAGTGCAACGTCAAGCACCTTGGAAACTACATCTGCGACAGAGGAAAGTACAACAGAGGTAACTACTAATCCAACCTCTACCCAGACGGAGATTACCACATCTCAAGCTTCCACAGTTTCCGAGGAAACTACTTCAACAGAAGCAACAAGTGCAACGTCAAGCACATTGGAAACTACATCTGCGACAGAGGAAAGTACAACAGAGGTAACTACTAATCCAACCTCTACCCAGACGGAGATTACCACATCTCAAGCTTCCACAGTTTCCGAGGAAACTACTTCAACAGAAGCAACAAGTGCAACGTCAAGCACATTGGAAAGTACATCTGCGACAGAGCAAAGTACAACAGAGGTAACTACTAGCCCCACCTCTACCCAGACGGAGATGACCACATCTCAAGCTTCCACAGTTTCCGAGGAAATTACTTCAACAGAAGCAACGAGTGCAACGTCAAGCACCTTGGAAAGTACATCTGCGACAGAGGAAAGTACAACAGAGGTAACTACTAGCCCCACCTCTACCCAGACGGAGATGACCACTTCCCAAGCTTCCACAGATTCCGAGGAAACTACTTCAACAGAAGCAACAAGTGCAACGTCAAGCACCTTGGAAACTACATCTGCGACAGAGGAAAGTACAACAGAGGTAACTACTAGCCCCACCTCTACCCAGATGGAGGTAACCACATCTCAAGCTTCCACAGTTTCCATGAAAACTACTTCAACAGAAGCACCAAGTGCAACGTCAAGCACCTTGGAAAGTACATCTGCGACAGAGGAAAGTACAACAGAGGTAACTACTAGCCCCACCTCTACCCAGACGGAGATGACCACATCTCAAGCTTCCACAGTATCCGAGGAAACTACTTCAACAGAAGCAACAAGTGCAACGTCAAGCACCTTGGAAAGTACATCTGCGACAGAGGAAAGAACAACAGAGGTAACTACTAATCCAACCTCTACCCAGACGGAGATTACCACATCTCAAGCTTCCACAGTTTCCGAGGAAACTACTTCAACAGAAGCAACAAGTGCAACGTCAAGCACATTGGAAAGTACATCTGCGACAGAGCAAAGTACAACAGAGGTAACTACTAGCCCCACCTCTACCCAGACGGAGATGACCACATCTCAAGCTTCCACAGTTTCCGAGGAAATTACTTCAACAGAAGCAACGAGTGCAACGTCAAGCACCTTGGAAAGTACATCTGCGACAGAGGAAAGTACAACAGAGGTAACTACTAGCCCCACCTCTACCCAGACGGAGATGACCACTTCCCAAGCTTCCACAGATTCCGAGGAAACTACTTCAACAGAAGCAACAAGTGCAACGTCAAGCACCTTGGAAACTACATCTGCGACAGAGGAAAGTACAACAGAGGTAACTACTAGCCCCACCTCTACCCAGATGGAGGTAACCACATCTCAAGCTTCCACAGTTTCCATGAAAACTACTTCAACAGAAGCACCAAGTGCAACGTCAAGCACCTTGGAAAGTACATCTGCGACAGAGGAAAGTACAACAGAGGTAACTACTAGCCCCACCTCTACCCAGACGGAGATGACCACATCTCAAGCTTCCACAGTATCCGAGGAAACTACTTCAACAGAAGCAACAAGTGCAACGTCAAGCACCTTGGAAAGTACATCTGCGACAGAGGAAAGTACAACAGAGGTAACTACTAGCCCCACCTCTACCCAGACGGAGATGACCACATCTCAAGCTTCCACAGTTTCCGAGGAAACTACTTCAACAGAAGCAACAAGTGCAACGTCAAGCACATTGGAAAGTACATCTGCGACAGAGGAAAGTACAACAGAGGTAACTACTGGCCCCACCTCTACCCAGGCGGAGATAACCACATCTCAAGCTTCCACAGTTTCCGAGGAAACTACTTCAACAGAAGCAACAAGTGCAACGTCAAGCACCTTGGAAAGTACATCTGCGACAGAGGAAAGTACAACAGAGGTAACTACTAGCCCCACCTCTACCCAGACGGAGATGACCACATCTCAAGCTTCCACAGTTTCCCAGGAAACTACTTCAACAGAAGCAACAAGTGCAACGTCAAGCACCTTGGAAACTACATCTGCGACAGAGGAAAGTACAACAGAGGTAACTACTAGCCCCACCTCTACCCAGACGGAGATGACCACATCTCAAGCTTCCACAGTTTCCGAGGAAACTACTTCAACAGAAGCAACAAGTGCAACGTCAAGCACCTTGGAAACTACATCTGCGACAGAGGAAAGTACAACAGAGGTAACTACTAGCCCCACCTCTACCCAGACGGAGATGACCACATCTCAAGCTTCCACAGTTTCCGAAGAAACTACTTCAACAGAAGCAACGTCAAGCACCTTAGAAACTACATCTGCGACAGAGGAAAGTACAACAGAGGTAACTACTAGCCCCACCTCTACCCAGACGGAGATGACCACATCTCAAGCTTCCACAGTTTCCGAGGAAACTACTTCAACAGAAGCAACAAGTGCAACGTCAAGCACATTGGAAAGTACATCTGCGACAGAGGAAAGTACAACAGAGGTAACTACTAGCCCCACCTCTACCCAGACGGAGATGACCACATCTCAAGCTTCCACAGTTTCTGAGGAAACTACTTCAACAGAAGCAACGAGTGCAACGTCAAGCACCTTGGAAACTACATCTGCGACAGAGGAAAGTACAACAGAGGTAACTACTAGCCCCACCTCTACCCAGACGGAGATGACCACATCTCAAGCTTCCACAGTTTCCGAGGAAACTACTTCAATAGAAGCAACAAGTGCAACGTCAAGCACCTTGGTAAGTACATCTGCGACAGAGGAAAATACAACAGAGGTAACTACTAGCCCCACCTCTACCAAGGCGAACGTAACCACATCTCAAGCTTCCACAGTTTCCGAGGAAACTACTTCAACAGAAGCAACAAGTGCAACGTCAACCACCTTAGAAAGTACATCTGCGACAGAGGAAAGTACAACAGAGGTAACTACTAGCCCCACCTCTACCCAGACGGAGATGACCACATCTCAAGCTTCCACAGTTTCCGAGGAAACTACTTCAACAGAAGCAACAAGTGCAACGTCAAACACCTTGGAAACTACATCTGCGACAGAGGAAAGTACAACAGAGGTAACTACTAGCCCCACCTCTACCCAGACGGAGATGACAACATCTCAAGCTTCCACAGTTTCCGAGGAAACTACTTCAACAGAAGCAACAAGTGCAACGTCAAGCACCTTGGAAAGTACATCTGCGACAGAGGAAAGTACAACAGAGGTAACTACTAGTCCAACCTCTACCCAGACGGAGGTAACCACATCTCAAGCTTCCACAGTTTCCGAGGAAACTACTTCAACAGAAGCAACAAGTGCAACGTCAAGCACATTGGAAAGTACATCTGCGACAGAGGAAAGTACAACAGAGGTAACTACTAGCCCCACCTCTACCCAGACGGAGATGACCACATCTCAAGCTTCCACAGTTTCCGAAGAAACTACTTCAACAGAAGCACCAAGTGCAACTTCAAGCACATTGGAAAGTACATCTGCGACAGAGGAAAGTACAACAGAGGTAACTACAAGCCCCACCTCTACCCAGACGGAGATGACCACATCTCAAGCTTCCACAGTTTCCGAGGAAATTTCTTCAACAGAAGCAACAAGTGCAACGTCAAGCACATTGGAAAGTACATCTGCGACAGAGGAAAGTGCAACAGAGGAAACTACTAGCCCCACCTCTACCCAGACGGAGATGACCACATCTCAAGCTTCCACAGTTTCTGAGGAAACTACTTCAACAGAAGCAACAAGTGCAACGTCAAGCACCTTGGAAACTACATCTGCGACAGAGGAAAGTACAACAGAGGTAACTACTAGCCCCACCTCTACCCAGATGGAGTTAACCACATCTCAAGCTTCCACAGTTTCTGAGGAAACTACTTCAACAGAAGCAACAAGTGCAACGTCAAGCACCTTGGAAAGTACATCTGCGACAGAGGAAAGTACAACAGAGGTAACTACTAGCCCCACCTCTACCCAGACGGAGATGACCAAATCTCAAGCTTCCACAGTTTCCGAGGAAACTACTTCAACAGAAGCAACAAGTGCAACGTCAAGCACCTTGGAAAGTACATCTGCGACAGAGGAAAGTACAACAGAGGTAACTACTAGCCCCACCTCTATCCAGGCGGAGGTAACCACATCTCAAGCTTCCACAGTTTCCGAGAAAACTACTTCAACAGAAGCAACAAGTGCAACGTCAAGCACCTTGGAAAGTACATCTGCGACAGAGGAAAGTACAACAGAGGTAACTACTAGCCCCACCTCTACCCAGACGGAGATGACCACATCTCAAGCTTCCACAGTTTCCGAGGAAACTACTTCAACAGAAGCAACGTCAAGCACATTGGAAAGTACATCTGCGACAGAGGAAAGTACAACAGAGGTAACTACTAGCCCCACCTCTATCCAGGCGGAGGTAACCACATCTCAAGCTTCCACAGTTTCCGAGAAAAATACTTCAACAGAAGCAACAAGTGCAACGTCAAGTACCTTGGAAAGTACATCTGCGACAGAGGAAAGTACAACAGAGGTAACTACTAGCCCCACCTCTACCCAGACGGAGATGACCACATCTCAAGCTTCCACAGTTTCCGAGGAAACTACTTCAACAGAAGCAACAAGTGCAACGTCAAGCACATTGGAAAGTACATCTGCGACAGAGGAAAGTACAACAGAGGTAACTACTAGCCCCACCTCTACCAAGGCGGAGGTAACCACATCTCAAGCTTCCACAGTTTCCGTGGAAACTACTTCAACAGAAGCAACAAGTGCAACGTCAAGCACCTTGGAAAGTACATCTGCGACAGAGGAAAGTACAACAGAGGTAACTACTAGCCCCACCTCTACCCAGGCGGAGATGACCACATCTCAAGCTTCCACAGTTTCCGAGGAAACTACTTCAACAGAAGCAACAAGTGCAACGTCAAGCACCTTGGAAACTACATCTGCGACAGAGGAAAGTACAACAGAGGTAACTACTAGCCCCACCTCTACCCAGATGGAGGTAACCACATCTCAAGCTTCCACAGTTTCCGTGGAAACTACTTCAACAGAAGCAACAAGTGCAACGTCAAGCACCTTGGAAAGTACATCTGCGACAGAGGAAAGTACAACAGAGGTAACTACTAGCCCCACCTCTACCCAGACGGAGATGACCACATCTCAAGCTTCCACAGTTTCCGAGGAAACTACTTCAACAGAAGCAACAAGTGCAACGTCAAGCACCTTGGAAACTACATCTGCGACAGAGGAAAGTACAACAGAGGTAACTACTAGCCCCACCTCTACCCAGATGGAGGTAACCACATCTCAAGCTTCCACAGTTTCCCAGGAAACTACTTCAACAGAAGCAACAAGTGGAACGTCAAGCACCTTGGAAAGTACATCTGCGACAGAGGAAAGTACAACAGAGGTAACTACTAGCCCCACCTCTACCCCGACGGAGATGACCACATCTCAAGCTTCCACAGTTTCCGAGGAAACTACTTCAACAGAAGCAACAAGTGCAACGTCAAGCACCTTGGAAAGTACATCTGCGACAGAGGAAAGTACAACAGAGGTAACTACTAGCCCTACCTCTACCCAGACGGAGATGACCACATCTCAAGCTTCCACAGTTTCCGAGGAAACTACTTCAACAGAAGCAACAAGTGGAACGTCAAGCACATTGGAAAGTACATCTGCGACAGAGGAAAGTACAACAGAGGTAACTACTAGCCCCACCTCTACCCAGGCGGAGGTAACCACATCTCAAGCTTCCACAGTTTCCGAGGAAACTACTTCAACAGAAGCAACAAGTGCAACGTCAAGCACGTTGGAAAGTACATCTGCGACAGAGGAAAGTACAACAGAGGTAACTACAAACCCGATCTCTACCCAGACGGAGATGACCACATCTCAAGCTTCCACAGTTTCCGAGGAAACTACTTCAACAGAAGCAACAAGTGCAACGTCAAGCACCTTGGAAAGTACATCTGCGACAGAGGAAAGTACAACAGAGGTAACTACTAGCCCCACCTCTACCCAGACGGAGATGACCACATCTCAAGCTTCCACAGTTTCCGAGGAAACTACTTCAACAGAAGCAACAAGTGCAACGTCAAGCACCTTGGAAAGTACATCTGCGACAGAGGAAAGTACAACAGAGGTAACTACTAGCCCTACCTCTACCCAGACGGAGATGACCACATCTCAAGCTTCCACAGTTTCCGAGGAAACTACTTCAACAGAAGCAACAAGTGGAACGTCAAGCACATTGGAAAGTACATCTGCGACAGAGGAAAGTACAACAGAGGTAACTACTAGCCCCACCTCTACCCAGGCGGAGGTAACCACATCTCAAGCTTCCACAGTTTCCGAGGAAACTACTTCAACAGAAGCAACAAGTGCAACGTCAAGCACGTTGGAAAGTACATCTGCGACGGAGGAAAGTACAACAGAGGTAACTACAAACCCCATCTCTACCCAGACGGAGATGACCACATCTCAAGCTTCCACAGTTTCCGAGGAAACTACTTCAACAGAAGCAACAAGTGCAACGTCAAGCACCTTGGAAAGTACATCTGCGACAGAGGAAAGTACAACAGAGGTAACTACTAGCCCCACCTCTACCCAGACGGAGATGACCACATCTCAAGCTTCCACAGTTTCTGAGGAAACTACTTCAACAGAAGCAACGAGTGCAACGTCAAGCACCTTGGAAAGTACATCTGCGACAGAGGAAAGTACAACAGAGGTAACTACTAGCCCCACCTCTACCCAGACGGAGATGACCACATCTCAAGCTTCCACAGTTTCCGAGGAAACTACTTCAATAGAAGCAACAAGTGCAACGTCAAGCACCTTGGAAAGTACATCTGCGACAGAGGAAAGTACAAAAGAGGTAACTACTAGCCCCACCTCTACCAAGGCGAACGTAACCACATCTCAAGCTTCCACAGTTTCCATGGAAACTACTTCAACAGAAGCAACAAGTGCAACGTCAAGCACATTGGAAAGTACATCTGCGACAGAGGAAAGTACAACAGAGGTAACTACTAATCCAACATCTACCCAGACGGAGATGACCACATCTCAAGCTTCCACAGTTTCCGAGGAAACTACTTCAACAGAAGCAACAAGTGCAACTTCAAGCACATTGGAAAGTACATCTGCGACAGAGGAAAGTACAACAGAGGTAACTACAAGCCCCACCTCTACCCAGACGGAGATGACCACATCTCAAGCTTCCACAGTTTCCGAGGAAACTACTTCAACAGAAGCAACAAGTGCAACGTCAAGCACCTTGGAAATTACATCTGCGACAGAGGAAAGTACAACAGAGGTAACTACTAGCCCCACCTCTACCCAGACGGAGATGACCACATCTCAAGCTTCCACAGTTTCTGAGGAAATTTCTTCAACAGAAGCAACAAGTGCAACGTCAAGCACCTTGGAAAGTACATCTGCGACAGAGGAAAGTGCAACAGAGGTAACTACTAGCCCCACCTCTACCCAGACGGACATGACCACATCTCAAGCTTCCACAGTTTCTGAGGAAATTTCTTCAACAGAAGCAACAAGTGCAACGTCAAGCACCTTGGAAACTACATCTGCGACAGAGGAAAGTACAACAGAGGTAACTACTAGCCCCACCTCTACCCAGGCGGAGATGACCACATCTCAAGCTTCCACAGTTTCCGAGGAAACTACTTCAACAGAAGCAACAAGTGCAACGTCAAGCACCTTGGAAAGTACATCTGCGACAGAGGAAAGTACAACAGAGGTAACTACTAGCCCCACCTCTACCCAGACGGAGATGACCAAATCTCAAGCTTCCACAGTTTCCGAGGAAACTACTTCAACAGAAGCAACAAGTGCAACGTCAAGCACATTGGAAAGTACATCTGCGACAGAGGAAAGTACAACAGAGGTAACTACTAGCCCCACCTCTACCCAGACGGAGATGACCACATCTCAAGCTTCCACAGTTTCTGAGGAAATTTCTTCAACAGAAGCAACAAGTGCAACGTCAAGCACCTTGGAAAGTACATCTGCGACAGAGGAAAGTGCAACAGAGGTAACTACTAGCCCCACCTCTACCCAGACGGACATGACCACATCTCAAGCTTCCACAGTTTCTGAGGAAATTTCTTCAACAGAAGCAACAAGTGCAACGTCAAGCACCTTGGAAACTACATCTGCGACAGAGGAAAGTACAACAGAGGTAACTACTAGCCCCACCTCTACCCAGGCGGAGATGACCACATCTCAAGCTTCCACAGTTTCCGAGGAAACTACTTCAACAGAAGCAACAAGTGCAACGTCAAGCACCTTGGAAAGTACATCTGCGACAGAGGAAAGTACAACAGAGGTAACTACTAACCCCACCTCTACCCAGACGGAGATGACCAAATCTCAAGCTTCCACAGTTTCCGAGGAAACTACTTCAACAGAAGCAACAAGTGCAACGTCAAGCACATTGGAAAGTACATCTGCGACAGAGGAAAGTACAACAGAGGTAACTACTAGCCCCACCTCTACCCAGACGGAGATGACCACATCTCAAGCTTCCACAGTTTCCGAGGAAACTACTTCAACAGAAGCAACAAGTGCAACGTCAAGCACCTTGGAAACTACATCTGCGACAGAGGAAAGTACAACAGAGGTAACTACTAGCCCCACCTCTATCCAGGCGGAGGTAACCACATCTCAAGCTTCCACAGTTTCCGAGGAAACTACTTCAACAGAAGCAACAAGTGCAACGTCAAGCACCTTGGAAAGTACATCTGCGACAGAGGAAAGTACAACAGAGGTAACTACTAGCCCAACCTCTACCCAGACGGAGATGACCACATCTCAAGCTTCCACAGTTTCCGAGGAAACTACTTCAACAGAAGCAACAAGTGCAACGTCAAGCACCTTGGAAAGTACATCTGCGACAGAGGAAAGAACAACAGAGGTAACTACTAGCCCCACCTCTACCCAGACGGAGGTAACCACATCTCAAGCTTCCACAGTTTCCGAGGAAACTACTTCAACAGAAGCAACGAGTGCAACGTCAAGCACCTTGGAAAGTACATCTGCGACAGAGGAAAGTACAACAGAGGTAACTACTAGCCCCACCTTTACCCAGACGGAGATGACCACATCTCAAGCTTCCACAGTTTCCGAGGAAACTACTTCAACAGAAGCAACAAGTGCAACGTCAAGCACCTTGGAAAGTACATCTGCGACAGAGGAAAGTACAACAGAGGTAACTACTAGCCCCACCTCTACCCAGATGGAGGTAACCACATCTCAAGCTTCCACAATTTCCGGGGAAACTACTTCAACAGAAGCAACAAGTGCAACGTCAAGCACCTTGGAAACTACATCTGCGACAGAGGAAAGTACAACAGAGGTAACTACTAGCCCAACCTCTACCCAAACGGAGCTAACCACATCTCAAGCTTCCACAGTTTCCGAGGAAACTACTTCAACAGAAGCAACAAGTGCAACGATAAGCACCTTGGAAAGTACATCTGCGACAGAGGAAAGTACAACAGAGGTAACTACTAGCCCCACCTCTACCCTGACGGAGATGACCACATCTCAAGCTTCCACAGTTTCCGAGGAAACTACTTCAACAGAAGCAACAAGTGCAACGTCAAGCACCTTGGAAAGTACATCTGCGACAGAGGAAAGTACAACAGAGGTAACTACTAGTCCCACCTCTACCGAAACGGAGCTAACCACATCTCAAGCTTCCACAGTTTCCGAGGAAACTACTTCAACAGAAGCAACAAGTCCAACGTCAAGCACCTTGGAAACTACATCTGCGACAGAGGAAAGTACAACAGAGGTAATAACTATCCCCGCCTTTACTCAGACGGAGATGACCACATCTCAAGCTTCCACAGTTTCCGTGGAAACTACTTCAACAGAAGCAACAAGTGCAACGTCAAGCACCTTGGAAACTACATCTGCGACAGAGGAAAGTACAACAGAGGTAACTACTAGCCCAACCTCTACCCAGGCGGAGGTAACCACATCTCAAGCTTCCACAGTTTCCGAGGAAACTACTTCAACAGAAGCAACAAGTGCAGCGTCAAGCACCTTGGAAAGTACATCTGCGACAGAGGAAAGTACAACAGAGGTAACTACTAGCCCCAGCTCTACCCAGACGGAGCTAACCACATTTCAAGCTTCCACAGTTTCCGAGGAAAGTACTTCAACAGAAGCAACAAGTGCAACGTCAAGCACCTTTGAAAGAACATCTGCGACAGAGGAAAGTACAACAGAGGTAACTACTAGCCCCATCTCTACCCAGACGGAGATGACCACATCTCAAGCTTCCACAGTTTCCGAGGAAACTACTTCAACAGAAGCAACAAGTGCAACGTCAAGCACCTTGGAAAGTACATCTGCGACAGAGGAAAGTACAACAGAGGTAACTACTAGTCCCACCTCTACCCAGACGGAGGTAACCACATCTCAAGCTTCCACAGTTTCCGAGGAAAGTACTTCAACAGAAGCAACAAGTGCAACGTCAAGCACCTTGGAAAGAACATCTGCGACAGAGGAAAGTACAACAGAGGTTACTACTAGCCCCATCTCTACCCAGACGGAGATGACCACATCTCAAGCTTCCACAGTTTCCGGGGAAACTACTTCAACAGAAGCAACAAGTGCAACGTCAAGCACCTTGGAAAGTACATCTGCGACAGAGGAAAGTACAACAGAGGTAACTACTAGCCCCACCTCTACCCAGACGGAAATGACCACATCTCAAGCTTCCACAGTTTCCGAGGAAACTACTTCAACAGAAGCAACAAGTGCAACGTCAAGCACCTTGGAAACTACATCTGCGACAGAGGAAAGTACAACAGAGGTAACTTCTAGTCCCACCTCTACCCAGACGGAGGTAACCACATCTCAAGCTTCCACAGTTTCCCAGGAAACTACTTCAACAGAAGCAACAAGTGCAACGTCAAGCATCTTGGAAAGTACATCTGAGACAGAGAAAAGTACAACAGAGGTAACTACTAGCCCCACCTCTACCCTGACGGAGATGACCACATCTCAAGCTTCCACAGTTTCCGAGGAAACTACTTCAACAGAAGCAACAAGTGCAACGTCAAGCACCTTGGAAAGTACATCTGCGACAGAGGAAAGTACAACAGAGGTAACTACTAGTCCCACCTCTACCGAAACGGAGCTAACCACATCTCAAGCTTCCACAGTTTCCGAGGAAACTACTTCAACAGAAGCAACAAGTCCAACGTCAAGCACCTTGGAAACTACATCTGCGACAGAGGAAAGTACAACAGAGGTAATAACTATCCCCGCCTTTACTCAGACGGAGATGACCACATCTCAAGCTTCCACAGTTTCCGTGGAAACTACTTCAACAGAAGCAACAAGTGCAACGTCAAGCACCTTGGAAACTACATCTGCGACAGAGGAAAGTACAACAGAGGTAACTACTAGCCCAACCTCTACCCAGGCGGAGGTAACCACATCTCAAGCTTCCACAGTTTCCGAGGAAACTACTTCAACAGAAGCAACAAGTGCAGCGTCAAGCACCTTGGAAAGTACATCTGCGACAGAGGAAAGTACAACAGAGGTAACTACTAGCCCCAGCTCTACCCAGACGGAGCTAACCACATTTCAAGCTTCCACAGTTTCCGAGGAAAGTACTTCAACAGAAGCAACAAGTGCAACGTCAAGCACCTTTGAAAGAACATCTGCGACAGAGGAAAGTACAACAGAGGTAACTACTAGCCCCATCTCTACCCAGACGGAGATGACCACATCTCAAGCTTCCACAGTTTCCGAGGAAACTACTTCAACAGAAGCAACAAGTGCAACGTCAAGCACCTTGGAAAGTACATCTGCGACAGAGGAAAGTACAACAGAGGTAACTACTAGTCCCACCTCTACCCAGACGGAGGTAACCACATCTCAAGCTTCCACAGTTTCCGAGGAAAGTACTTCAACAGAAGCAACAAGTGCAACGTCAAGCACCTTGGAAAGAACATCTGCGACAGAGGAAAGTACAACAGAGGTTACTACTAGCCCCATCTCTACCCAGACGGAGATGACCACATCTCAAGCTTCCACAGTTTCCGGGGAAACTACTTCAACAGAAGCAACAAGTGCAACGTCAAGCACCTTGGAAAGTACATCTGCGACAGAGGAAAGTACAACAGAGGTAACTACTAGCCCCACCTCTACCCAGACGGAAATGACCACATCTCAAGCTTCCACAGTTTCCGAGGAAACTACTTCAACAGAAGCAACAAGTGCAACGTCAAGCACCTTGGAAACTACATCTGCGACAGAGGAAAGTACAACAGAGGTAACTTCTAGTCCCACCTCTACCCAGACGGAGGTAACCACATCTCAAGCTTCCACAGTTTCCCAGGAAACTACTTCAACAGAAGCAACAAGTGCAACGTCAAGCACCTTGGAAAGTACATCTGAGACAGAGAAAAGTACAACAGAGGTAACTACTAGCCCCACCTCTACCCAGACGGAGATGACCACATCTCAATCTTCCACAGTTTCCGAGGAAACTACTTCAACAGAAGCAACAAGTGCAACGTCAAGCACCTTGGAAACTACATCTGCGACAGAGGAAAGTACAACAGAGGTAACTACTAGTCCCACCTCTACCCAGACGGAGGTAACCACATCTCAAGCTTCCACAGTTTCCGAGGAAACAACTTCAACAGAAGCAACAAGTGAAACGTCAAGCACCTTGGAAAGTACATCTGCGACAGAGGAAAGTACAACAGAGGTAACTACTAGCACCACCTCTATCCAGACCGAGATGACCACATCTCAAGCTTCCACAGTTTCCGAGGAAACTACTTCAACAGAAGCAACAAGTGCAGCGTCAAGCACATTGGAAAGTACATCTGCGACAGAGGAAGGTACAACAGAGGTAACTACTAGCCCCACCTCTATCCAGACGGATATGACCACATCTCAAGCTTCCACAGTTTCCGAGGAAACTACTTCAACAGAAGCAACAAGTGAAACGTCAAGCACCTTGGAAAGTACATCTGCGACAGAGGAAAGTACAACAGAGGTAACTACTAGCCCCACCTCTACCCAGACGGAGGTAACCACATCTCAAGCTTCCACAGTTTCCCAGGAAACTACTTCAACAGAAGCAACAAGTGCAACGTCAAGCACCTTGGAAAGTACATCTGCGACAGAGGAAAGTACAACAGAGGTAACTACTATTCCCACCTCTACCCAGACGGAGGTAACCACATCTCAAGCTTCCACAGTTTCCGAGGAAACTACTTCAACAGAAGCAACAAGTGCAACGTCAAGCACTTTGGAAAGTACATCTGCGACAGAGGAAAGTACAACAGAGGTAACTACTAGCCCCACCTCTACCCAGACGGAGATGACCACATCTCAAGCTTCCACAGTTTCCGAGGAAACTACTTCAGCAGAAGCAACAAGTGCAACGTCAAGCACCTTGGAAAGTACATCTGCGACAGAGGAAAGTACAACAGAGGTAACTACTAGCCCCACCTCTACCCAGACGGAGATGACCACATCTCAAGCTTCCACAGTTTCCCAGGAAACTACTTCAACAGAAGCAACAAGTGCAACGTCAAGCACCTTTGAAAGTACATCTGCGACAGAGGAAAGTACAACAGAGGTAACTACTAGTCCCACCTCTACACAGACGGAGGTAACCACATCTCAAGCTTCCACAGTTTCCGAGGAAACTACTTCAACAGAAGCAACAAGTGCAACGTCAAGCACCTTGGAAAGTACATCTGCGACAGAGGAAAGTACAACAGAGGTAACTACTAGCCCCACCTCTACCCAGACGGAGATGACCACATCTCAAGCTTCCACAGTTTCCGAGGAAACTACTTCAACAGAAGCAACAAGTGCAACGTCAAGCACCTTGGAAAGTACATCTGCGACAGAGGAAAGTACAACAGAGGTAACTACTAGTCCCACCTCTACCAAGACGGCGATGACCACATCTCAAGCTTCCACAGTTTCCGAGGAAACTACTTCAACAGAAGCAACAAGTGCAACGTCAAGCCCTTTGGAAAGTACATCTGCGACAGAGGAAAGTACAACAGAGGTAACTACTAGTCCAAACTCTACCCAGACGGAGGTAACCACATCTCAAGCTTCCACAGTTTCCGAGGAAACTACTTCAACAGAAGCAACAAGTGCAACGTCAAGCACTTTGGAAAGTACATCTGCGACAGAGGAAAGTACAACAGAGGTAACTACTAGCCCCGCCTCTACCCAGACGGAGATGACCACATCTCAAGCTTCCACAGTTTCCGAGGAAACTACTTCAACAGAAGCAACAAGTGCAACGTCAAGCACCTTGGAAAGTACATCTGCGACAGAGGAAAGTACAACAGAGGTAACTACTAGTCCCACCTCTACCCAGACTGAGGTAACCACATCTCAAGCTTCCACAGTTTCCGAGGAAACTACTTCAACAGAAGCAACAAGTGCAACGTCAAGCACTTTGGAAAGTACATCTGCGACAGAGGAAAGTACAACAGAGGTAACTACTAGTCCAACCTCTACCCAGACGGAGATGACCACATCTCAAGCTTCCACAGTTTCCGAGGAAACTACTTCAACAGAAGCAACAAGTGCAACGTCAAGCACCTTGGAAAGTACATCTGCGACAGAGGAAAGTACAACAGAGGTAACTACTAGTCCCACCTCTACCCAGACGGAGATGACCACATCTCAAGTTTCCACAGTTTCCGAGGAAACTACTTCAACAGAAGCAACAAGTGCAACGTCAAGCACTTTGGAAAGTACATCTGCGACAGAGGAAAGTACAACAGAGGTAACTACTAGTCCAACCTCTACCCAGACGGAGATGACCACATCTCAAGCTTCCACAGTTTCCGAGGAAACTACTTCAACAGAAGCAACAAGTGCAACGTCAAGCACCTTGGAAACTACATCTGCGACAGAGGAAGGTACAACAGAGGTAACTACTAGCCCCACCTCTACCCAGACGGAGGTAACCACATCTCAAGCTTCCACAGTTTCCGAGGAAACTACTTCAACAGAAGCAACAAGTGCAACGTCAAGCACCTTGGAAAATACATCTGCGACAGAGGAAAGTACAACAGAGGTAACTACTAGTCCCACCTCTACCCAGACGGAGGTAACCACATCTCAAGCTTCCACAGTTTCCGAGGAAACTACTTCAACAGAAGCAACAAGTGCAACGTCAAGCACCTTGGAAAGTACATCTGCGACAGAGGAAAGTACAACAGAGGTAACTACTAGCCCCACCTCTACCCAGACGGAGATGACCACATCTCAAGCTTCCACAGTTTCCCAGGAAACTACTTCAACAGAAGCAACAAGTGCAACGTCAAGCACCTTGGAAAGTACATCTGCGACAGAGGAAAGTACAACAGAGGTAACTACTAGTCCCACCTCTACCCAGACGGAGGTAACAACATCTCAAGCTTCCACAGTTTCCGAGGAAACTACTTCAACAGAAGCAACAAGTGCAACGTCAAGCACCTTGGAAAGTACATCTGCGACAGAGGAAAGTACAACAGAGGTAACTACTAGTCCAACCTCTACCCAGACGGAGATGACCACATCTCAAGCTTCCACAGTTTCCGAGGAAACTACTTCAACAGAAGCAACAAGTGCAACGTCAAACACCTTGGAAAGTACATCTGCGACAGAGGAAAGTACAACAGAGGTAACTACTAGTCCCACTTCTACCCAGACGGAGGTAACCACATCTCAAGCTTCCACAGTTTCCGAGGGAACTACTTCAACAGAAGCAACAAGTGCAACGTCAAGCACTTTGGAAAGTACATCTGCGACAGAGGAAAGTACAACAGAGGTAACTACTAGCCCCACCTCTACCCAGACGGAGATGACCACATCTCAAGCTTCCACAGTTTCCGAGGAAACTACTTCAACAGAAGCAACAAGTGCAACGTCAAGCACCTTGGAAAGTACATCTGCGACAGAGGAAAGTACAACAGAGGTAACTACTAGTCCCACCTCTACCCAGACGGAGGTAACCACATCTCAAGCTTCCACAGTTTCCGAGGAAATAACTTCAACAGAAGCAACAAGTGCAACGTCAAGCACTTTGGAAAGTACATCTGCGACAGAGGAAAGTACAACAGAGGTAACTACTAGTCCAACCTCTACCCAGACAGAGATGACCACATCTCAAGCTTCCACAGTTTCCGAGGAAACTACTTCAACAGAAGCAACAAGTGCAACGGCAAGCACTTTGGAAAGTACATCTGCGACAGAGGAAAGTACAACAGAGGTAACTACTAGTCCCACCTCTACCCAGACGGAGGTAACCACATCTCAAGCTTCCACAGTTTCCGAGGAAACTACTTCAACAGAAGCAACAAGTGCAACGTCAAGCACCTTGGAAAGTACATCTGCGACAGAGGAAAGTACAACAGAGGTAACTACTAGTCCAACCTCTACCCAGACGGAGGTAACCACATCTCAAGCTTCCACAGTTTCCGAGGAAACTACTTCAACAGAAGCAACAAGTGCAACGTCAAGCACCTTGGAAAGTACATCTGCGACAGAGGAAAGTACAACAGAGGTAACTACTAGTCCCACCTCTACCCAGACGGAGATGACCACATCTCAAACTTCCACAGTTTCCGAGGAAACTACTTCAACAGAAGCAACAAGTGCAACGTCAAGCACCTTGGAAAGTACATCTGCGACAGAGGAAAGTACAACAGAGGTAACTACTAGCCCCACCTCTACCAAGACGGAGGTAACAACATCTCAAGCTTCCACAGTTTCCGAGGAAACTACTTCAACAGAAGCAACAAGTGCAACGTCAAGCACCTTCGAAAGTACATCTGCGACAGAGGAAAGTACAACAGAGGTAACTACTAGTCCCACCTCTACCCAGACGGAGATGACCACATCTCAAGCTTCCACAGTTTCCGAGGAAACTACTTCAACAGAAGCAACAAGTGCAACGTCAAGCACCTTGGAAAGTACATCTGCGACAGAGGAAAGTACAACAGAGGTAACTACTAGTCCCACCTCTACCCAGACGGAGGTAACCACATCTCAAGCTTCCACAGTTTCCGAGGAAACTACTTCAACAGAAGCAACAAGTGCAACGTCAAGCACCTTAGAAACTACATCTGCGACAGAGGAAGGTACAACAGAGGTAACTACTAGCCCCACCTCTACCCAGACGGAGGTAACCACATCTCAAGCTTCCACAGTTTCCGAGGAAACTACTTCAACAGAAGCAACAAGTGCAACGTCAAGCACCTTGGAAAGTACATCTGCGACAGAGGAAAGTACAACAGAGGTAACTACTAGTCCCACCTCTACCCAGACGGAGGTAACCACATCTCAAGCTTCCACAGTTTCCCAGGAAACTACTTCAACAGAAGCAACAAGTGCAACGTCAAGCACCTTGGAAAGTACATCTGCGACAGAGGAAAGTACAACAGAGGTAACTACTAGCCCCACCTCTACCCAGACGGAGATGACCACATCTCAAGCTTCCACAGTTTCCCAGGAAACTACTTCAACAGAAGCAACAAGTGCAACGTCAAGCACCTTGGAAAGTACATCTGCGACAGAGGAAAGTACAACAGAGGTAACTACTAGTCCCACCTCTACCCAGACGGAGGTAACCACATCTCAAGCTTCCACAGTTTCCGAGGAAACTACTTCAACAGAAGCAACAAGTGCAACGTCAAGCACCTTGGAAAGTACATCTGCGACAGAGGAAAGTACAACAGAGGTAACTACTAGCCCCAACTCTACCCAGACGGAGATGACCACATCTCAAGCTTCCACAGTTTCCGAGGAAACTACTTCAACAGAAGGATCAAGTGCAACGTCAAGCACCTTGGAAAGTACATCTGCGACAGAGGAAAGTACAACAGAGGTAACTACTAGTCCCACCTCTACCCAGACGGAGGTAACCACATCTCAAGCTTCCACAGTTTCCGAGGAAACTACTTCAACAGAAGCAACAAGTGCAACGTCAAGCACCTTGGAAAGTACATCTGCGACAGAGGAAAGTACAACAGAGGTAACTACTAGTCCCACCTCTACCCAGACGGCGATGACCACATCTCAAGCTTCCACAGTTTCCGAGAAAACTACTTCAACAGAAGCAACAAGTGCAACGTCAAGCACCTTGGAAAGTACATCTGCGACAGAGGAAAGTACAACAGAGGTAACTACTAGTCCAACCTCTACCCAGACGGAGGTAACCACATCTCAAGCTTCCACAGTTTCCGAGGGAACTACTTCAACAGAAGCAACAAGTGCAACGTCAAGCACCTTGGAAAGTACATCTGCGACAGAGGAAAGTACAACAGAGGTAACTACTAGACCCACCTCTACCCAGACGGAGGTAACCACATCTCAAGCTTCCACAGTTTCCGAGGAAACTACTTCAACAGAAGCAACAAGTGCAACAACGTCAAGCACCTTGGAAAGTACATCTGCGACAGAGGAAAGTACAACAGAGGTAACTACTAGTCCCACCTCTACCCAGACGGAGGTAACCACATCTCAAGCTTCCACAGTTTCCGAGGAAACTACTTCAACAGAAGCAACAAGTGCAACGTCAAGCACTTTGGAAAGTACATCTGCGACAGAGGAAAGTACAACAGAGGTAACTACTAGTCCAACCTCTACCCAGACGGAGATGACCACATCTCAAGCTTCCACAGTTTCCGAGGAAACTACTTCAACAGAAGCAACAAGTGCAACGTCAAGCACCTTGGAAAGTACATCTGCGACAGAGGAAAGTACAACAGAGGTAACTACTAGTCCCACCTCTACCCAGACGGAGGTAACCACATCTCAAGCTTCCACAGTTTCCCAGGAAACTACTTCAACAGAAGCAACAAGTGCAACGTCAAGCACTTTGGAAAGTACATCTGCGACAGAGGAAAGTACAACAGAGGTAACTACTAGACCCACCTCTACCCAGACGGAGATGACCACATCTCAAGCTTCCACAGTTTCCGAGGAAACTACTTCAACAGAAGCAACAAGTGCAACGTCAAGCACTTTGGAAAGTACATCTGCGACAGAGGAAAGTACAACAGAGGTAACTACTAGTCCAACCTCTACCCAGACGGAGATGACCACATCTCAAGCTTCCACAGTTTCCGAGGAAACTACTTCAACAGAAGCAACAAGTGCAACGTCAAGCACCTTGGAAAGTACATCTGCGACAGAGGAAAGTACAACAGAGGTAACTACTAGTCCCACCTCTACCCAGACGGAGGTAACCACATCTCAAGCTTCCACAGTTTCCCAGGAAACTACTTCAACAGAAGCAACAAGTGCAACGTCAAGCACCTTGGAAAGTACATCTGCGACAGAGGAAAGTACAACAGAGGTAACTACTAGTCCAACCTCTACCCAGACGGAGGTAACCACATCTCAAGCTTCCACAGTTTCCGAGGAAACTACTTCAACAGAAGCAACAAGTGCAACGTCAAGCACCTTGGAAAGTACATCTGCGACAGAGGAAAGTACAACAGAGGTAACTACTAGTCCCACCTCTACCCAGACGGAGATGACCACATCTCAAGCTTCCACAGTTTCCGAGGAAACTACTTCAACAGAAGCAACAAGTGCAACGTCAAGCACCTTGGAAAGTACATCTGCGACAGAGGAAAGTACAACAGAGGTAACTACTAGTCCCACCTCTACCCAGACGGAGGTAACCACATCTCAAGCTTCCACAGTTTCCGAGGAAACTACTTCAACAGAAGCAACAAGTGCAACGTCAAGCACATTGGAAAGTACATCTGCGACAGAGGAAAGTACAACAGAGGTAACTACTAGTCCCACCTCTACCCAGACGGAGGTAACCACATCTCAAGCTTCCACAGTTTCCGAGGAAACTACTTCAACAGAAGCAACAAGTGCAACGTCAAGCACTTTGGAAAGTACATCTGCGACAGAGGAAAGTACAACAGAGGTAACTACTAGTCCAACCTCTACCCAGACGGAGGTAACCACATCTCAAGCTTCCACAGTTTCCGAGGAAACTACTTCAACAGAAGCAACAAGTGCAACGTCAAACACCTTGGAAAGTACATCTGCGACAGAGGAAAGTACAACAGAGGTAACTACTAGCCCCACCTCTACCCAGACGGAGATGACCACATCTCAAGCTTCCACAGTTTCCGAGGAAACTACTTCAACAGAAGCAACAAGTGCAACGTCAAGCACCTTGGAAAGTACATCTGCGACAGAGGAAAGTACAACAGAGGTAACTACTAGCCCCACATCTACCCAGACGGAGATGACCACATCTCAAGCCTCCACAGTTTCCGAGGAAACTACTTCAACAGAAGCAACAAGTGCAACGTCAAGCACCTTGGAAAGTACATCTGCGACAGAGGAAAGTACAACAGAGGTAACTACTAGTCCAACCTCTACCCAGACGGAGGTAACCACATCTCAAGCTTCCACAGTTTCCCAGGAAACTACTTCAACAGAAGCAACAAGTGCAACGTCAAGCACCTTGGAAAGTACATCTGCGACAGAGGAAAGTACAACAGAGGTAACTACTAGCCCCACCTCTACCCAGACGGAGATGACCACATCTCAAGCTTCCACAGTTTCCGAGGAAACTACTTCAACAGAAGCAACAAGTGCAACGTCAAGCACCTTGGAAAGTACATCTGCGACAGAGGAAAGTACAACAGAGGTAACTACTAGTCCCACCTCTACCCAGACGGAGGTAACCACATCTCAAGCTTCCACAGTTTCCCAGGAAACTACTTCAACAGAAGCAACAAGTGCAACGTCAAGCACCTTGGAAAGTACATCTGCGACAGAGGAAAGTGCAACAGAGGTAACTACTAGCCCCACCTCTACCCAGACGGAGATGACCACATCTCAAGCTTCCACAGTTTCCGAGGAAACTACTTCAACAGAAGCAACAAGTGCAACGTCAAGCACCTTGGAAAGTACATCTGCGACAGAGGAAAGTACAACAGAGGTAACTACTAGTCCAACCTCTACCCAGACGGAGGTAACCACATCTCAAGCTTCCACAGTTTCCGAGGAAACTACTTCAACAGAAGCAACAAGTGCAACGTCAAGCACATTGGAAAGTACATCTGCGACAGAGGAAAGTACAACAGAGGTAACTACTAGCCCCACCTCTACCCAGACGGAGATGACCACATCTCAAGCTTCCACAGTTTCCGAGGAAACTACTTCAACAGAAGCAACAAGTGCAACGTCAAGCACCTTGGAAAGTACATCTGCGACAGAGGAAAGTACAACAGAGGTAACTACTAGCCCCACCTCTACCCAGACGGAGATGACCACATCTCAAGCTTCCACAGTTTCCGAGGAAACTACTTCAACAGCAGCAACAAGTGCAACGTCAAGCACCTTGGAAAGTACATCTGCGACAGAGGAAAGTACAACAGAGGTAACTACTAGTCCCACCTCTACCCAGACGGAGGTAGCCACATCTCAAGCTTCCACAGTTTCCCAGGAAACTACTTCAACAGAAGCAACAAGTGCAACGTCAAGCACCTTGGAAAGTACATCTGCGACAGAGGAAAGTACAACAGAGGTAACTACTAGCCCCACCTCTACCCAGACGGAGATGACCACATCTCAAGCTTCCACAGTTTCCGAGGAAACTACTTCAACAGAAGCAACAAGTGCAACGTCAAGCACCTTGGAAAGTACATCTGCGATAGAGGAAAGTACAACAGAGGTAACTACTAGCCCCACCTCTACCCAGACGGAGATGACCACATCTCAAGCTTCCACAGTTTCCGAGGAAACTACTTCAACAGAAGCAACAAGTGCAACGTCAAGCACCTTGGAAAGTACATCTGCGACAGAGGAAAGTACAACAGAGGTAACTACTAGTCCAACCTCTACCCAGACGGAGGTAACCACATCTCAAGCTTCCACAGTTTCCGAGGAAACTACTTCAACAGAAGCAACAAGTGCAACGTCAAGCACCTTGGAAAGTACATCTGCGACAGAGGAAAGTACAACAGAGGTAACTACTAGCCCCACCTCTACCCAGACGGAGATGACCACATCTCAAGCTTCCACAGTTTCCGAGGAAACTACTTCAACAGAAGCAACAAGTGCAACGTCAAGCACCTTGGAAAGTACATCTGCGACAGAGGAAAGTACAACAGAGGTAACTACTAGTCCCACCTCTACCCAGACGGAGGTAACCACATCTCAAGCTTCCACAGTTTCCGAGGAAACTACTTCAACAGAAGCAACAAGTGCAACGTCAAGCACCTTGGAAAGTACATCTGCGACAGAGGAAAGTACAACAGAGGTAACTACCAGCCCCACCTCTACCCAGACGGAGATGACCACATCTCAAGCTTCTACAGTTTCCCAGGAAACTACTTCAACAGAAGCAACAAGTGCAACGTCAAGCACCTTGGAAAGTACATCTGCGACAGAGGAAAGTACAACAGAGGTAACTACTAGCCCCACCTCTACCCAGACGGAGATGACCACATCTCAAGCTTCCACAGTTTCCGAGGAAACTACTTCAACAGAAGCAACAAGTGCAACGTCAAGCACCTTGGAAAGTACATCTGCGACAGAGGAAAGTACAACAGAGGTAACTACTAGCCCCACCTCTACCCAGACGGAGATGACCACATCTCAAGCTTCCACAGTTTCCCAGGAAACTACTTCAACAGAAGCAACAAGTGCAACGTCAAGCACCTTGGAAAGTACATCTGCGACAGAGGAAAGTACAACAGAGGTAACTACTAGTCCCACCTCTACCCAGACGGAGATGACCACATCTCAAGCTTCCACAGTTTCCCAGGAAACTACTTCAACAGAAGCAACAAGTGCAACGTCAAACACCTTGGAAAGTACATCTGCGACAGAGGAAAGTACAACAGAGGTAACTACTAGTCCAACCTCTACCCAGACGGAGGTAACCACATCTCAAGCTTCCACAGTTTCCGAGGAAACTACTTCAACAGAAGCAACAAGTGCAACGTCAAGCACCTTGGAAAGTACATCTGCGACAGAGGAAAGTACAACAGAGGTAACTACTAGCCCCACCTCTATCAAGACGGAGATGACCTCATCTCAAGCTTCCACAGTTTCCGAGGAAACTACTTCAACAGAAGCAACAAGTGCAACGTCAAGCACCTTGGAAAGTACATCTGCGACAGAGGAAAGTACAACAGAGGTAACTACTAGTCCCACCTCTACCCAGACGGAGGTAACCACATCTCAAGCTTCCACAGTTTCCCAGGAAACTACTTCAACAGAAGCAACAAGTGCAACGTCAAGCACCTTGGAAAGTACATCTGCGACAGAGGAAAGTACAACAGAGGTAACTACTAGCCCCACCTCTACCCAGGCGGAGATGACCACATCTCAAGCTTCCACAGTTTCCCAGGAAACTACTTCAACAGAAGCAACAAGTGCAACGTCAAGCACCTTGGAAAGTACATCTGCGACAGAGGAAAGTACAACAGAGGTAACTACTAGTCCAACCTCTACCCAGACGGAGGTAACCACATCTCAAGCTTCCACAGTTTCCCAGGAAACTACTTCAACAGAAGCAACAAGTGCAACGTCAAGCACCTTGGAAAGTACATCTGCGACAGAGGAAAGTACAACAGAGGTAACTACTAGTCCAACCTCTACCCAGACGGAGGTAACCACATCTCAAGCTTCCACAGTTTCCCAGGAAACTACTTCAACAGAAGCAACAAGTGCAACGTCAAGCACCTTGGAAAGTACATCTGCGACAGAGGAAAGTACAACAGAGGTAACTACTAGCCCCACCTCTACCCAGACGGAGATGACCACATCTCAAGCTTCCACAGTTTCCCAGGAAACTACTTCAACAGAAGCAACAAGTGCAACGTCAAGCACATTGGATAGTACATCTGCGACAGAGGAAAGTACAACAGAGGTAACTACTAGTCCCACCTCTACCCAGACGGAGATGACCACATCTCAAGCTTCCACAGTTACCGAGGAAAGTACTTCAACAGAAGCAACAAGTGCAACGTCAAGCACCTTGGAAAGTACATCTGCGACAGAGGAAAGTACAACAGAGGTAACTACTAGTCCCACCTCTACCCAGACGGAGGTAACCACATCTCAAGCTTCCACAGTTTCCGAGGAAACTACTTCAACAGAAGCAACAAGTGCAACGTCAAGCACCTTGGAAAGTACATCTCCGATAGAGGAAAGTACAACAGAGGTAACTACTAGCCCCACCTCTACCCAGACGGAGATGACCACATCTCAAGCTTCCACAGTTTCCGAGGAAACTACTTCAACAGAAGCAACAAGTGCAACGTCAAACACCTTGGAAAGTACATCTGCGACAGAGGAAAGTACAACAGAGGTAACTACTAGTCCAACCTCTACCCAGACGGAGGTAACCACATCTCAAGCTTCCACAGTTTCCGAGGAAACTACTTCAACAGAAGCAACAAGTGCAACGTCAAGCACCTTGGAAAGTACATCTGCGACAGAGGAAAGTACAACAGAGGTAACTACTAGCCCCACCTCTACCAAGACGGAGATGACCTCATCTCAAGCTTCCACAGTTTCCCAGGAAACTACTTCAACAGAAGCAACAAGTGCAACGTCAAGCACCTTGGAAAGTACATCTGCGACAGAGGAAAGTACAACAGAGGTAACTACTAGTCCCACCTCTACCCAGACGGAGGTAACCACATCTCAAGCTTCCACAGTTTCCGAGGAAACTACTTCAACAGAAGCAACAAGTGCAACGGCAAGCACCTTGGAAAGTACATCTGCGACAGAGGAAAGTACAACAGAGGTAACTACTAGCCCCACCTCTACCCAGGCGGAGATGACCACATCTCAAGCTTCCACAGTTTCCGAGGAAACTACTTCAACAGAAGCAACAAGTGCAACGTCAAGCACCTTGGAAAGTACATCTGCGACAGAGGAAAGTACAACAGAGGTAACTACTAGTCCAACCTCTACCCAGACGGAGGTAACCACATCTCAAGCTTCCACAGTTTCCCAGGAAACTACTTCAACAGAAGCAACAAGTGCAACGTCAAGCACCTTGGAAAGTACATCTGCGACAGAGGAAAGTACAACAGAGGTAACTACTAGTCCAACCTCTACCCAGACGGAGGTAACCACATCTCAAGCTTCCACAGTTTCCGAGGAAACTACTTCAACAGAAGCAACAAGTGCAACGGCAAGCACCTTGGAAAGTACATCTGCGACAGAGGAAAGTACAACAGAGGTAACTACTAGCCCCACCTCTACCAAGACGGAGATGACCTCATCTCAAGCTTCCACAGTTTCCGAGGAAAATACTTCAACAGAAGCAACAAGTGCAACGTCAAGCACCTTGAAAAGTACATCTGCGACAGAGGAAAGTACAACAGAGGTAACTACTAGTCCAACCTCTACCCAGACGGAGGTAACCACATCTCAAGCTTCCACAGTTTCCGAGGAAACTACTTCAACAGAAGCAACAAGTGCAACGTCAAGCACCTTGGAAAGTACATCTGCGACAGAGGAAAGTACAACAGAGGTAACTACTAGCCCCACCTCTACCCAGACGGAGATGACCACATCTCAAGCTTCCACAGTTTCCCAGGAAACTACTTCAACAGAAGCAACAAGTGCAACGTCAAGCACATTGGAAAGTACATCTGCGACAGAGGAAAGTACAACAGAGGTAACTACTAGTCCCACCTCTACCCAGACGGAGATGACCACATCTCAAGCTTCCACAGTTTCCGAGGAAAGTACTTCAACAGAAGCAACAAGTGCAACGTCAAGCACCTTGGAAAGTACATCTGCGACAGAGGAAAGTACAACAGAGGTAACTACTAGTCCCACCTCTACCCAGACGGAGGTAACCACATCTCAAGCTTCCACAGTTTCCGAGGAAACTACTTCAACAGAAGCAACAAGTGCAACGTCAAGCACCTTGGAAAGTACATCTGCGATAGAGGAAAGTACAACAGAGGTAACTACTAGCCCCACCTCTACCCAGACGGAGATGACCACATCTCAAGCTTCCACAGTTTCCCAGGAAACTACTTCAACAGAAGCAACAAGTGCAACGTCAAGCACCTTGGAAAGTACATCTGCGACAGAGGAAAGTACAACAGAGGTAACTACTAGTCCAACCTCTACCCAGACGGAGGTAACCACATCTCAAGCTTCCACAGTTTCCGAGAAAACTACTTCAACAGAAGCAACAAGTGCAACGTCAAGCACCTTGGAAAGTACATCTGCGACAGAGGAAAGTACAACAGAGGTAACTACTAGCCCCACCTCTACCCAGACGGAGATGACCACATCTCAAGCTTCCACAGTTTCCGAGGAAACTACTTCAACAGAAGCAACAAGTGCAACGTCAAGCACCTTGGAAAGTACATCTGCGACAGAGGAAAGTACAACAGAGGTAACTACTAGTCCCACCTCTACCCAGACGGAGGTAACCACATCTCAAGCTTCCACAGTTTCCCAGGAAACTACTTCAACAGAAGCAACAAGTGCAACGTCAAGCACCTTGGAAAGTACATCTGCGACAGAGGAAAGTACAACAGAGGTAACTACTAGCCCCACCTCTACCCAGACGGAGATGACCACATCTCAAGCTTCCACAGTTTCCGAGGAAACTACTTCAACAGAAGCAACAAGTGCAACGTCAAGCACCTTGGAAAGTACATCTGCGACAGAGGAAAGTACAACAGAGGTAACTACTAGTCCCACCTCTACCAAGACGGAGGTAACCACATCTCAAGCTTCCACAGTTTCCGAGGAAACTACTTCAACAGAAGCAACAAGTGCAACGTCAAGCACCTTGGAAAGTACATCTGCGAAAGAGGAAAGTACAACAGAGGTAACTACCAGCCCCACCTCTACCCAGACGGAGATGACCACATCTCAAGCTTCTACAGTTTCCCAGGAAACTACTTCAACAGAAGCAACAAGTGCAACGTCAAGCACCTTGGAAAGTACATCTGCGACAGAGGAAAGTACAACAGAGGTAACTACTAGCCCCACCTCTACCCAGACGGAGATGACCACATCTCAAGCTTCCACAGTTTCCGAGGAAAGTACTTCAACAGAAGCAACAAGTGCAACGTCAAGCACCTTGGAAAGTACATCTGCGACAGAGGAAAGTACAACAGAGGTAACTACTAGTCCCACCTCTACCCAGACGGAGGTAACCACATCTCAAGCTTCCACAGTTTCCCAGGAAACTACTTCAACAGAAGCAACAAGTGCAACGGCAAGCACCTTGGAAAGTACATCTGCGACAGAGGAAAGTACAACAGAGGTAACTACTAGCCCCACCTCTACCCAGGCGGAGATGACCACATCTCAAGCTTCCACAGTTTCCGAGGAAACTACTTCAACAGAAGCAACAAGTGCAACGTCAAGCACCTTGGAAAGTACATCTGCGACAGAGGAAAGTACAACAGAGGTAACTACTAGTCCCACCTCTACCCAGACGGAGGTAACCACATCTCAAGCTTCCACAGTTTCCCAGGAAACTACTTCAACAGAAGCAACAAGTGCAACGTCAAGCACCTTGGAAAGTACATCTGCGACAGAGGAAAGTACAACAGAGGTAACTACTAGCCCCACCTCTACCCAGACGGAGATGACCACATCTCAAGCTTCCACAGTTTCCGAGGAAACTACTTCAACAGAAGCAACAAGTGCAACGTCAAGCACATTGGAAAGTACATCTGCGACAGAGGAAAGTACAACAGAGGTAACTACTAGTCCCACCTCTACCCAGACGGAGATGACCACATCTCAAGCTTCCACAGTTTCCGAGGAAACTACTTCAACAGAAGCAACAAGTGCAACGTCAAGCACCTTGGAAAGTACATCTGCGACAGAGGAAAGTACAACAGAGGTAACTACTAGTCCCACCTCTACCCAGACGGAGGTAACCACATCTCAAGCTTCCACAGTTTCCGAGGAAACTACTTCAACAGAAGCAACAAGTGCAACGTCAAGCACCTTGGAAAGTACATCTGCGATAGAGGAAAGTACAACAGAGGTAACTACTAGCCCCACCTCTACCCAGACGGAGATGACCACATCTCAAGCTTCCACAGTTTCCCAGGAAACTACTTCAACAGAAGCAACAAGTGCAACGTCAAGCACCTTGGAAAGTACATCTGCGACAGAGGAAAGTACAACAGAGGTAACTACTAGTCCAACCTCTACCCAGACGGAGGTAACCACATCTCAAGCTTCCACAGTTTCCGAGAAAACTACTTCAACAGAAGCAACAAGTGCAACGTCAAGCACCTTGGAAAGTACATCTGCGACAGAGGAAAGTACAACAGAGGTAACTACTAGCCCCACCTCTACCCAGACGGAGATGACCACATCTCAAGCTTCCACAGTTTCCCAGGAAACTACTTCAACAGAAGCAACAAGTGCAACGTCAAGCACCTTGGAAAGTACATCTGCGACAGAGGAGAGTACAACAGAGGTAACTACTAGTCCCACCTCTACCCAGACGGAGGTAACCACATCTCAAGCTTCCACAGTTTCCCAGGAAACTACTTCAACAGAAGCAACAAGTGCAACGTCAAGCACCTTGGAAAGTACATCTGCGACAGAGGAAAGTACAACAGAGGTAACTACTAGCCCCACCTCTACCCAGACGGAGATGACCACATCTCAAGCTTCCACAGTTTCCGAGGAAACTACTTCAACAGAAGCAACAAGTGCAACGTCAAGCACCTTGGAAAGTACATCTGCGACAGAGGAAAGTACAAAAGAGGTAACTACTAGTCCCACCTCTACCAAGACGGAGGTAACCACATCTCAAGCTTCCACAGTTTCCGAGGAAACTACTTCAACAGAAGCAACAAGTGCAACGTCAAGCACCTTGGAAAGTACATCTGCGAAAGAGGAAAGTACAACAGAGGTAACTACCAGCCCCACCTCTACCCAGACGGAGATGACCACATCTCAAGCTTCTACAGTTTCCGAGGAAACTACTTCAACAGAAGCAACAAGTGCAACGTCAAGCACCTTGGAAAGTACATCTGCGACAGAGGAAAGTACAACAGAGGTAACTACTAGCCCCACCTCTACCCAGACGGAGATGACCACATCTCAAGCTTCCACAGTTTCCGAGGAAAGTACTTCAACAGAAGCAACAAGTGCAACGTCAAGCACCTTGGAAAGTACATCTGCGACAGAGGAAAGTACAACAGAGGTAACTACTAGTCCCACCTCTACCCAGACGGAGGTAACCACATCTCAAGCTTCCACAGTTTCCAAGGAAACTACTTCAACAGTAGCAACAAGTGCAACGTCAAGCACCTTGGAAAGTACATCTGCGACAGAGGAAAGTACAACAGAGGTAACTACTAGTCCCACCTCTACCCAGACGGAGATGACCACATCTCAAGCTTCCACAGTTTCCGAGGAAACTACTTCAACAGAAGCAACAAGTGCAACGTCAAGCACCTTGGAAAGTACATCTGCGACAGAGGAAAGTACAACAGAGGTAACTACTAGCCCCACCTCTACCCAGACGGAGATGACCACATCTCAAGCTTCCACAGTTTCCGAGGAAACTACTTCAACAGCAGCAACAAGTGCAACGTCAAGCACCTTGGAAAGTACATCTGCGACAGAGGAAAGTACAACAGAGGTAACTACTAGTCCCACCTCTACCCAGACGGAGGTAACCACATCTCAAGCTTCCACAGTTTCCGAGGAAACTACTTCAACAGAAGCAACAAGTGCAACGACAAGCACCTTGGAAAGTACATCTGCGACAGAGGAAAGTACAACAGAGGTAACTACTAGCCCCACCTCTACCCAGACGGAGATGACCACATCTCAAGCTTCCACAGTTTCCGAGGAAACTACTTCAACAGAAGCAACAAGTGCAACGTCAAGCACCTTGGAAAGTACATCTGCGACAGAGGAAAGTACAACAGAGGTAACTACTAGCCCCACCTCTACCCAGACGGAGATGACCACATCTCAAGCTTCCACAGTTTCCCAGGAAACTACTTCAACAGAAGCAACAAGTGCAACGTCAAGCACCTTGGAAAGTACATCTGCGACAGAGGAAAGTACAACAGAGGTAACTACTAGTCCCACCTCTACCCAGACGGAGGTGACCACATCTCAAGCTTCCACAGTTTCCGAGGAAACTACTTCAACAGAAGCAACAAGTGCAACGTCAAGCACCTTGGAAAGTACATCTGCGACAGAGGAAAGTACAACAGAGGTAACTACTAGCCCCACCTCTACCCAGACGGAGATGACCACATCTCAAGCTTCCACAGTTTCCGAGGAAACTACTTCAACAGAAGCAACAAGTGCAACGTCAAGCACCTTGGAAAGTACATCTGCGACAGAGGAAAGTACAACAGAGGTAACTACTAGTCCCACCTCTACCCAGACGGAGGTAACCACATCTCAAGCTTCCACAGTTTCCGAGGAAACTACTTCAACAGAAGCAACAAGTGCAACGTCAAGCACCTTGGAAAGTACATCTGCGACAGAGGAAAGTACAACAGAGGTAACTACTAGCCCCACCTCTACCCAGACGGAGATGACCACATCTCAAGCTTCCACAGTTTCCCAGGAAACTACTTCAACAGAAGCAACAAGTGCAACGTCAAGCACCTTGGAAAGTACATCTGCGACAGAGGAAAGTACAACAGAGGTAACTACTAGTCCCACCTCTACCCAGACGGAGGTAACCACATCTCAAGCATCCACAGTTTCCGAGGAAACTACTTCAACAGAAGCAACAAGTGCAACGTCAAGCACCTTGGAAAGTACATCTGCGAAAGAGGAAAGTACAACAGAGGTAACTACCAGCCCCACCTCTAACAAGACGGAGATGACCACATCTCAAGCTTCTACAGTTTCCCAGGAAACTACTTCAACAGAAGCAACAAGTGCAACGTCAAGCACCTTGGAAAGTACATCTGCGACAGAGGAAAGTACAACAGAGGTAACTACTAGCCCCACCTCTACCCAGACGGAGATGACCACATCTCAAGCTTCCACAGTTTCCGAGGAAAGTACTTCAACAGAAGCAACAAGTGCAACGTCAAGCACCTTGGAAAGTACATCTGCGACAGAGGAAAGTACAACAGAGGTAACTACTAGTCCCACCTCTACCCAGACGGAGGTAACCACATCTCAAGCTTCCACAGTTTCCCAGGAAACTACTTCAACAGAAGCAACAAGTGCAACGTCAAGCACCTTGGAAAGTACATCTGCGACAGAGGAAAGTACAACAGAGGTAACTACTAGCCCCACCTCTACCCAGACGGAGATGACCACATCTCAAGCTTCCACAGTTTCCGAGGAAACTACTTCAACAGAAGCAACAAGTGCAACGTCAAGCACCTTGGAAAGTACATCTGCGACAGAGGAAAGTACAACAGAGGTAACTACTAGTCCCACCTCTACCCAGACGGAGGTGACCACATCTCAAGCTTCCACAGTTTCCGAGGAAACTACTTCAACAGAAGCAACAAGTGCAACGTCAAGCACCTTGGAAAGTACATCTGCGACAGAGGAAAGTACAACAGAGGTAACTACTAGCCCCACCTCTACCCAGACGGAGATGACCACATCTCAAGCTTCCACAGTTTCCGAGGAAACTACTTCAACAGAAGCAACAAGTGCAACGTCAAGCACCTTGGAAAGTACATCTGCGACAGAGGAAAGTACAACAGAGGTAACTACTAGTCCCACCTCTACCCAGACGGAGGTAACCACATCTCAAGCTTCCACAGTTTCCGAGGAAACTACTTCAACAGAAGCAACAAGTGCAACGTCAAGCACCTTGGAAAGTACATCTGCGACAGAGGAAAGTACAACAGAGGTAACTACTAGCCCCACCTCTACCCAGACGGAGATGACCACATCTCAAGCTTCCACAGTTTCCCAGGAAACTACTTCAACAGAAGCAACAAGTGCAACGTCAAGCACCTTGGAAAGTACATCTGCGACAGAGGAAAGTACAACAGAGGTAACTACTAGTCCCACCTCTACCCAGACGGAGGTAACCACATCTCAAGCATCCACAGTTTCCGAGGAAACTACTTCAACAGAAGCAACAAGTGCAACGTCAAGCACCTTGGAAAGTACATCTGCGAAAGAGGAAAGTACAACAGAGGTAACTACCAGCCCCACCTCTAACAAGACGGAGATGACCACATCTCAAGCTTCTACAGTTTCCCAGGAAACTACTTCAACAGAAGCAACAAGTGCAACGTCAAGCACCTTGGAAAGTACATCTGCGACAGAGGAAAGTACAACAGAGGTAACTACTAGCCCCACCTCTACCCAGACGGAGATGACCACATCTCAAGCTTCCACAGTTTCCGAGGAAAGTACTTCAACAGAAGCAACAAGTGCAACGTCAAGCACCTTGGAAAGTACATCTGCGACAGAGGAAAGTACAACAGAGGTAACTACTAGTCCCACCTCTACCCAGACGGAGGTAACCACATCTCAAGCTTCCACAGTTTCCCAGGAAACTACTTCAACAGAAGCAACAAGTGCAACGTCAAGCACCTTGGAAAGTACATCTGCGACAGAGGAAAGTACAACAGAGGTAACTACTAGCCCCACCTCTACCCAGACGGAGATGACCACATCTCAAGCTTCCACAGTTTCCGAGGAAACTACTTCAACAGAAGCAACAAGTGCAACGTCAAGCACCTTGGAAAGTACATCTGCGACAGAGGAAAGTACAACAGAGGTAACTACTAGTCCCACCTCTACCCAGACGGAGGTAACCACATCTCAAGCTTCCACAGTTTCCGAGGAAACGACTTCAACAGAAGCAACAAGTGCAACGTCAAGCACCTTGGAAAGTACATCTGCGACAGAGGAAAGTACAACAGAGGTAACTACTAGCCCCACCTTTACCCAGACGGAGATGACCACATCTCAAGCTTCCACAGTTTCCGAGGAAACTACTTCAACAGAAGCAACAAGTGCAACGTCAAGCACCTTGGAAAGTACATCTGCGACAGAGGAAAGTACAACAGAGGTAACTACTAGTCCCACCTCTACCCAGACGGAGGTAACCACATCTCAAGCTTCCACAGTTTCCCAGGAAACTACTTCAACAGAAGCAACAAGTGCAACGTCAAGCACCTTGGAAAGTACATCTGCGACGGAGGAAAGTACAACAGAGGTAACTACTAGCCCCACCTCTACCCAGACGGAGATGACCACATCTCAAGCTTCCACAGTTTCCCAGGAAACTACTTCAACAGAAGCAACAAGTGCAACGTCAAGCACCTTGGAAAGTACATCTGCGACAGAGGAAAGTACAACAGAGGTAACTACTAGTCCCACCTCTACCCAGACGGAGGTAACCACATCTCAAGCTTCCACAGTTTCCCAGGAAACTACTTCAACAGAAGCAACAAGTGCAACGTCAAGCACCTTGGAAAGTACATCTGCGACAGAGGAAAGTACAACAGAGGTAACTACTAGCCCCACCTCTACCCAGACGGAGATGACCACATCTCAAGCTTCCACAGTTTCCGAGGAAACTACTTCAACAGAAGCAACAAGTGCAACGTCAAGCACCTTGGAAAGTACATCTGCGAAAGAGGAAAGTACAACAGAGGTAACTAATAGCCCCACCTCTACCCAGACGGAGATGACCACATCTCAAGCTTCCACAGTTTCCGAGGAAACTACTTCATCAGAAGCAACAAGTGCAACGTCAAGCACCTTGGAAAGTACATCTGCGACAGAGGAAAGTACAACAGAGGTAACTACTAGCCCCACCTCTACCCAGACGGAGATGACCACATCTCAAGCTTCCACAGTTTCCGAGGAAACTACTTCAACAGAAGCAACAAGTGCAACGTCAAGCACCTTGGAAAGTACATCTGCGACAGAGGAAAGTACAACAGAGGTAACTACTAGCCCCACCTCTACCCAGACGGAGATGACCACATCTCAAGCTTCCACAGTTTCCGAGGAAACTACTTCAACAGTAGCAACAAGTGCAACGTCAAGCACATTGGAAAGAACATCTGCGACAGAGGAAAGTACAACAGAGGTAACTACTAGTCCCACCTCTACCCAGACGGAGGTAACCACATCTCAAGCTTCCACATTTTCCCAGGAAACTACTTCAACAGAAGCAACAAGTGCAACGTCAAGCACCTTGGAAAGTACATCTGCGACAGAGGAAAGTACAACAGAGGTAACTACTAGTCCCACCTCTACCCAGACGGAGGTAACCACATCTCAAGTTTCCACAGTTTCCCAGGAAACTACTTCAACAGAAGCAACAAGTGCAACGTCAAGCACCTTGGAAAGTACATCTGCGAGAGAGGAAAGTACAACAGAGGTAACTACTAGCCCCATCTCTACCCAGACGGAGATGACCACATCTCAAGCTTCCACAGTTTCCGAGGAAACTACTTCAACAGAAGCAACAAGTGCAACGTCAAGCACCTTGGAAAGTACATCTGCGACAGAGGAAAGTACAACAGAGGTAACTACTAGTCCCACCTCTACCCAGACGGAGGTAACCACATCTCAAGCTTCCACAGTTTCCGAGGAAACTACTTCAACAGAAGCAACAAGTGCAACGTCAAGCACCTTGGAAAGTACATCTGCGACAGAGGAAAGTACAATAGAGGTAACTACTAGCCCCACCTTTACCCAGACGGAGATGACCACATCTCAAGCTTCCACAGTTTCCGAGGAAACTACTTCAACAGAAGCAACAAGTGCAACGTCAAGCACCTTGGAAAGTACATCTGCGACAGAGGAAAGTACAACAGAGGTAACTACTAGTCCAACCTCTACCCAGACGGAGGTAACCACATCTCAAGCTTCCACAGTTTCCCAGGAAACTACTTCAACAGAAGCAACAAGTGCAACGTCAAGCACCTTGGAAAGTACATCTGCGACAGAGGAAAGTACAACAGAGGTAACTACTAATCCCACCTCTACCCAGACGGAGGTAACCACATCTCAAGCTTCCACAGTTTCCGAGGAAACTACTTTAACAGAAGCAACAAGTGCAACGTCAAGCACCTTGGAAAGTACATCTGCGACAGAGGAAAGTACAACAGAGGTAACTACTAGCCCCACCTCTACCCAGACGGAGATGACCACATCTCAAGCTTCTACAGTTTCCGAGGAAACTACTTCAACAGAAGCAACAAGTGCAACGTCAAGCACCTTGGAAAGTACATCTGCGACAGAGGAAAGTACAACAGAGGTAACTACTAGCCCCACCTCTACCCAGACGGAGATGACCACATCTCAAGCTTCCACAGTTTCCGAGGAAACTACTTCAACAGAAGCAACAAGTGCAACGTCAAGCACCTTGGAAAGTACATCTGCGACAGAGGAAAGTACAACAGAGGTAACTACTAGTCCAACCTCTACCCAGACGGAGGTAACCACATCTCAAGCTTCCACAGTTTCCGAGGAAACTACTTCAACAGAAGCAACAAGTGCAACGTCAAGCACCTTGGAAAGTACATCTGCGACAGAGGAAAGTACAACAGAGGTAACTACTAGCCCCACCTCTACCCAGACGCAGGTAACCACATCTCAAGCTTCCACAGTTTCCGAGGAAACTACTTCAACAGAAGCAACAAGTGCAACGTCAAGCACCTTGGAAAGTACATCTGCGACAGAGGAAAGTACAACAGAGGTAACTACTAGCCCCACCTCTACCCAGACGGAGATGACCACATCTCAAGCTTCCACAGTTTCCCAGGAAACTACTTCAAAAGAAGCAACAAGTGCAACGTCAAGCACCTTGGAAAGTACATCTGCGACAGAGGAAAGTACAACAGAGGTAACTACTAGTCCCACCTCTACCCAGACGGAGGTAACCACATCTCAAGCTTCCACAGTTTCCGAGGAAACTACTTCAACAGAAGCAACAAGTGCAACGTCAAGCACCTTGGAAAGTACATCTGCGACAGAGGAAAGTACAACAGAGGTAACTACTAGCCCCACCTCTACCCAGACGGAGATGACCACATCTCAAGCTTCCACAGTTTCCGAGGAAACTATTTCAACAGAAGGAACAAGTGCAACGTCAAGCACCTTGGAAAGTACATCTGCGACAGAGGAAAGTACTGCAGAGGTAACTACTAGCCCCACCTCTACCCAGACGGAGATGACCACATCTCAAGCTTCCACAGTTTCCGAGGAAACTACTTCAACAGAAGCAACAAGTGCAACGTCAAGCACCTTGGAAAGTACATCTGCGACAGAGGAAAGTACAACAGAGGTAACTACTAGTCCAACCTCTACCCAGACGGAGGTAACCACATCTCAAGATTCCACATTTTCCCAGGAAACTACTTCAACAGAAGCAACACGTGCAACGTCAAGCACCTTGGAAAGTACATCTGCGACAGAGGAAAGTACAACAGAGGTAACTAATAGCCCCACCTCTACCCAGACGCAGGTAACCACATCTCAAGCTTCCACAGTTTCCCAGGAAACTACTTCAACAGAAGCAACAAGTGCAACGTCAAGCACCTTGGAAAGTACATCTGCGACAGAGGAAAGTACAACAGAGGTAACTACTAGTCCCACCTCTACCCAGACGGAGGTAACCACATCTCAAGCTTCCACAGTTTCCGAGGAAACTACTTCAACAGAAGCAACAAGTGCAACGTCAAGCACCTTGGAAAGTACATCTGCGACAGAGGAAAGTACAACAGAGGTAACTACTAGCCCCACCTCTACCCAGACGGAGATGACCACATCTCAAGCTTCCACAGTTTCCCAGGAAACTACTTCAACAGAAGCAACAAGTGCAACGTCAAGCACCTTGGAAAGTACATCTGCGACAGAGGAAAGAACAACAGAGGTAACTACTAGCCCCACCTCTACCCAGACGGAGATGACCACATCTCAAGCTTCCACAGTTTCCGAGGAAACTACTTCAACAGTAGCAACAAGTGCAACGTCAAGCACCTTGGAAAGTACATCTGCGACAGAGGAAAGTACAACAGAGGTAACTACTAGTCCCACCTCTACCCAGACGGAGGTAACCACATCTCAAGCTTCCACAGTTTCCGAGGAAACTACTTCAACAGAAGCAACAAGTGCAACGTCAAGCACCTTGGAAAGTACATCTGCGAAAGAGGAAAGTAAAACAGAGGTAACTACTAGCCCCACCTCTACCCAGACGGAGATGACCACATCTCAAGCTTCCACAGTTTCCGAGGAAACTACTTCAACAGTAGCAACAAGTGCAACGTCAAGCACCTTGGAAAGTACATCTGCGACAGAGGAAAGTACAACAGAGGTAACTACTAGCCCCACCTCTACCCAGACGGAGATGACCACATCTCAAGCTTCCACAGTTTCCGGGGAAACTACTTCAACAGAAGCAACAAGTGCAACGTCAAGCACCTTGGAAAGTACATCTGCGACAGAGGAAAGTACAACAGAGGTAACTTCTAATCCCACCTCTACCCAGACGGAGGTAACCACATCTCAAGCTTCCACAGTTTCCGAGGAAACTACTTCAACAGAAGCAACAAGTGCAACGTCAAGCACCTTGGAAAGTACATCTGCGACAGAGGAAAGTACAACAGAGGTAACTACTAGCCCCACCTCTACCCAGACGGAGATGACCACATCTCAAGCTTCCACAGTTTCCGAGGAAACTACTTCAACAGAAGCAACAAGTGCAACGTCAAGCACCTTGGAAAGTACATCTGCGACAGAGGAAAGTACAACAGAGGTAACTACTAGTCCCACCTCTACCCAGACGGAAGTAACCACATCTCAAGCTTCCACAGTTTCCCAGGAAACTACTTCAACAGAAGCAACAAGTGCAACGTCAAGCACCTTGGAAAGTACATCTGCGACAGAGGAAAGTACAACAGAGGTAACTACTAACCCCACCTCTACCCAGACGGAGATGACCACATCTCAAGCTTCCACAGTTTCCGAGGAAACTACTTCAACAGAAGCAACAAGTGCAACGTCAAGCACCTTGGAAAGTACATCTGCGACAGAGGAAAGTACAACAGAGGTAACTACTAGCCCCACCTCTACCCAGACGGAGATGACCACATCTCAAGCTTCCACAGTTTCCGAGGAAACTACTTCAACAGAAGCAACAAGTGCAACGTCAAGCACCTTGGAAAGTACATCTGCGACAGAGGAAAGTACAACAGAGGTAACTACTAGCCCCACCTCTACCCAGACGGAGATGACCACATCTCAAGCTTCTACAGTTTCCGAGGAAACTACTTCAACAGAAGCAACAAGTGCAACGTCAAGCACCTTGGAAAGTACATCTGCGACAGAGGAAAGTACAACAGAGGTAACTACTAGCCCCACCTCTACCCAGACGGAGATGGCCTCATCTCAAGCTTCCACAGTTTCCGAGGAAACTACTTCAACAGAAGCAACACGTGCAACGTCAAGCACCTTGGAAAGTACATCTGCGACAGAGGAAAGTACAACAGAGGTAACTACTAGTCCCACCTCTACCCAGACGGAGGTAACCACATCTCAAGCTTCCACAGTTTCCGAGGAAACTACTTCAACAGAAGCAACAAGTGCAACGTCAAGCACCTTGGAAAGTACATCTGCGACAGAGGAAAGTACAACAGAGGTAACTACTAGCCCCACCTCTACCCAGACGGAGATGACCACATCTCAAGCTTCCACAGTTTCCGAGGAAACTACTTCAACAGAAGCAACAAGTGCAACGTCAAGCACCTTGGAAAGTACATCTGCGACAGAGGAAAGTACAACAGAGGTAACTACTAGCCCCACCTCTACCCAGACGGAGATGACCACATCTCAAGCTTCCACAGTTTCCGAGGAAACTACTTCAACAGAAGCAACAAGTGCAACGTCAAGCACCTTGGAAAGTACATCTGCGACAGAGGAAAGTACAACAGAGGTAACTACTAGCCCCACCTCTACCCAGACGGAGATGACCACATCTCAAGCTTCTACAGTTTCCGAGGAAACTACTTCAACAGAAGCAACAAGTGCAACGTCAAGCACCTTGGAAAGTACATCTGCGACAGAGGAAAGTACAACAGAGGTAACCACTAGCCCCACCTCTACCCAGACGGAGATGGCCTCATCTCAAGCTTCCACAGTTTCCGAGGAAACTACTTCAACAGAAGCAACAAGTGCAACGTCAAGCACCTTGGAAAGTACATCTGCGACAGAGGAAAGTACAACAGAGGTAACTACTAGTCCCACCTCTACCCAGACGGAGGTAACCACATCTCAAGCTTCCACAGTTTCCGAGGAAACTACTTCAACAGAAGCAACAAGTGCAACGTCAAGCACCTTGGAAAGTACATCTGCGACAGAGGAAAGTACAACAGAGGTAACTACTAGCCCCACCTCTACCCAGACGGAGATGACCACATCTCAAGCTTCCACAGTTTCCGAGGAAACTACTTCAACAGAAGCAACAAGTGCAACGTCAAGCACCTTGGAAAGTACATCTGCGACAGAGGAAAGTACAACAGAGGTAACTACTAGTCCCACCTCTACCCAGACGGAGGTAACCACATCTCAAGCTTCCACAGTTTCCGAGGAAACTACTTCAACAGAAGCAACAAGTGCAACGTCAAGCACCTTGGAAAGTACATCTGCGACAGAGGAAAGTACAACAGAGGTAACTACTAGCCCCACCTCTACCCAGACGGAGATGACCACATCTCAAGCTTCCACAGTTTCCGAGGAAACTACTTCAACAGAAGCAACAAGTGCAACGTCAAGCACCTTGGAAAGTACATCTGCGACAGAGGAAAGTACAACAGAGGTAACTACTAGTCCCACCTCTACCCAGACGGAGGTAACCACATCTCAAGCTTCCACAGTTTCCGAGGAAACTACTTCAACAGAAGCAACAAGTGCAACGTCAAGCACCTTGGAAAGTACATCTGCGAAAGAGGAAAGTACAACAGAGGTAACTACTAGCCCCACCTCTACCCAGACGGAGATGACCACATCTCAAGCTTCCACAGTTTCCGAGGAAACTACTTCAACAGAAGCAACAAGTGCAACGTCAAGCACCTTGGAAAGTACATCTGCGACAGAGGAAAGTACAACAGAGGTAACTACTAGTCCCACCTCTACCCAGACGGAGGTAACCACATCTCAAGCTTCCACAGTTTCCGAGGAAACTACTTCAACAGAAGCAACAAGTGCAACGTCAAGCACCTTGGAAAGTACATCTGCGACAGAGGAAAGTACAACAGAGGTAACTACTAGCCCCACCTCTACCCAGACGGAGATGACCACATCTCAAGCTTCCACAGTTTCCGAGGAAACTACTTCAACAGAAGCAACAAGTGCAACGTCAAGCACCTTGGAAAGTACATCTGCGACAGAGGAAAGTACAACAGAGGTAACTACTAGTCCCACCTCTACCCAGACGGAGGTAACCACATCTCAAGCTTCCACAGTTTCCCAGGAAACTACTTCAACAGAAACAACAAGTGCAACGTCAAGCACCTTGGAAAGTACATCTGCGACAGAGGAAAGTACAACAGAGGTAACTACTAGCCCCACCTCTACCCAGACGGAGATGACCACATCTCAAGCTTCCACAGTTTCCGAGGAAACTACTTCAACAGAAGCAACAAGTGCAACGTCAAGCACCTTGGAAAGTACATCTGCGACAGAGGAAAGTACAACAGAGGTAACTACTAGCCCCACCTCTACCCAGACGGAGATGGCCTCATCTCAAGCTTCCACAGTTTCCGAGGAAACTACTTCAACAGAAGCAACACGTGCAACGTCAAGCACCTTGGAAAGTACATCTGCGACAGAGGAAAGTACAACAGAGGTAACTACTAGTCCCACCTCTACCCAGACGGAGGTAACCACATCTCAAGCTTCCACAGTTTCCGAGGAAACTACTTCAACAGAAGCAACAAGTGCAACGTCAAGCACCTTGGAAAGTACATCTGCGACAGAGGAAAGTACAACAGAGGTAACTACTAGCCCCACCTCTACCCAGACGGAGATGACCACATCTCAAGCTTCCACAGTTTCCGAGGAAACTACTTCAACAGAAGCAACAAGTGCAACGTCAAGCACCTTGGAAAGTACATCTGCGACAGAGGAAAGTACAACAGAGGTAACTACTAGTCCCACCTCTACCCAGACGGAGGTAACCACATCTCAAGCTTCCACAGTTTCCGAGGAAACTACTTCAACAGAAGCAACAAGTGCAACGTCAAGCACCTTGGAAAGTACATCTGCGACAGAGGAAAGTACAACAGAGGTAACTACTAGCCCCAACTCTACCCAGACGGAGATGACCACATCTCAAGCTTCCACAGTTTCCGAGGAAACTACTTCAACAGAAGCAACAAGTGCAACGTCAAGCACCTTGGAAAGTACATCTGCGACAGAGGAAAGTACAACAGAGGTAACTACTAGTCCCACCTCTACCCAGACGGAGGTAACCACATCTCAAGCTTCCACAGTTTCCGAGGAAACTACTTCAACAGAAGCAACAAGTGCAACGTCAAGCACCTTGGAAAGTACATCTGCGAAAGAGGAAAGTACAACAGAGGTAACTACTAGCCCCACCTCTACCCAGACGGAGATGACCACATCTCAAGCTTCCACAGTTTCCGAGGAAACTACTTCAACAGAAGCAACAAGTGCAACGTCAAGCACCTTGGAAAGTACATCTGCGACAGAGGAAAGTACAACAGAGGTAACTACTAGTCCCACCTCTACCCAGACGGAGGTAACCACATCTCAAGCTTCCACAGTTTCCGAGGAAACTACTTCAACAGAAGCAACAAGTGCAACGTCAAGCACCTTGGAAAGTACATCTGCGACAGAGGAAAGTACAACAGAGGTAACTACTAGCCCCACCTCTACCCAGACGGAGATGACCACATCTCAAGCTTCCACAGTTTCCGAGGAAACTACTTCAACAGAAGCAACAAGTGCAACGTCAAGCACCTTGGAAAGTACATCTGCGACAGAGGAAAGTACAACAGAGGTAACTACTAGTCCCACCTCTACCCAGACGGAGGTAACCACATCTCAAGCTTCCACAGTTTCCCAGGAAACTACTTCAACAGAAACAACAAGTGCAACGTCAAGCACCTTGGAAAGTACATCTGCGACAGAGGAAAGTACAACAGAGGTAACTACTAGCCCCACCTCTACCCAGACGGAGATGACCACATCTCAAGCTTCCACAGTTTCCGAGGAAACTACTTCAACAGAAGCAACAAGTGCAACGTCAAGCACCTTGGAAAGTACATCTGCGACAGAGGAAAGTACAACAGAGGTAACTACTAGCCCCACCTCTACCCAGACGGAGATAACCACATCTCAAGCTTCCACAGTTTCCGAGGAAACTACTTCAACAGAAGCAACAAGTGCAACGTCAAGCACCTTGGAAAGTACATCTGCGACAGAGGAAAGTACAACAGAGGTAACTACTAGCCCCACCTCTACCCAGACGGAGATGACCACATCTCAAGCTTCCACAGTTTCCGAGGAAACTACTTCAACAGAAGCAACAAGTGCAACGTCAAGCACCTTGGAAAGTACATCTGCGACAGAGGAAAGTACAACAGAGGTAACTACTAATCCCACCTCTACCCAGACGGAGGTAACCACATCTCAAGCTTCCACAGTTTCCGAGGAAACTACTTCAACAGAAGCAACAAGTGCAACGTCAAGCACCTTGGAAAGTACATCTGCGACAGAGGAAAGTACAACAGAGGTAACTACTAGTCCCACCTCTACCCAGACGGAGGTAACCACATCTCAAGCTTCCACAGTTTCCGAGGAAACTACTTCAACAGAAGCAACAAGTGCAACGTCAAGCACCTTGGAAAGTACATCTGCGACAGAGGAAAGTACAACAGAGGTAACTACTAGTCCCACCTCTACCCAGACGGAGGTAACCACATCTCAAGCTTCCACAGTTTCCGAGGAAACTACTTCAACAGAAGCAACAAGTGCAACGTCAAGCACCTTGGAAAGTACATCTGCGAAAGAGGAAAGTACAACAGAGGTAACTACTAGCCCCACCTCTACCCAGACGGAGATGACCACATCTCAAGCTTCCACAGTTTCCGAGGAAACTACTTCAACAGAAGCAACAAGTGCAACGTCAAGCACCTTGGAAAGTACATCTGCGACAGAGGAAAGTACAACAGAGGTAACTACTAGCCCCACCTCTACCCAGACGGAGATGACCACATCTCAAGCTTCCACAGTTTCCGAGGAAACTACTTCAACAGAAGCAACAAGTGCAACGTCAAGCACCTTGGAAAGTACATCTGCGACAGAGGAAAGTACAACAGAGGTAACTACTAGCCCCACCTCTACCCAGACGGAGATGACCACATCTCAAGCTTCTACAGTTTCCGAGGAAACTACTTCAACAGAAGCAACACGTGCAACGTCAAGCACCTTAGAAAGTACATCTGCGACAGAGGAAAGTACAACAGAGGTAACTACTAGCCCCACCTCTACCCAGACGGAGATGACCACAACTCAAGCTTCCACAGTTTCCGAGGAAACTACTTCAACAGAAGCAACAAGTGCAACGGCAAGCACCTTGGAAAGTACATCTGCGACAGAGGAAAGTACAACAGAGGTAACTACTAGTCCAACCTCTACCCAGACGGAGGTAACCACATCTCAAGCTTCCACAGTTTCCGAGGAAACTACTTCAACAGAAGCAACAAGTGCAACGTCAAGCACCTTGGAAAGTACATCTGCGACAGAGGAAAGTACAACAGAGGTAACTACTAGCCCCACCTCTACCCAGACGCAGATGACCACATCTCAAGCTTCCACAGTTTCCGAGGAAACTACTTCAACAGAAGCAACAAGTGCAACGTCAAGCACCTTGGAAAGTACATCTGCGACAGAGGAAAGTACAACAGAGGTAACTACTAGCCCCAACTCTACCCAGACGCAGATGACCACATCTCAAGCTTCCACAGTTTCCGAGGAAACTACTTCAACAGAAGCAACAAGTGCAACGTCAAGCACCTTGGAAAGTACATCTGCGACAGAGGAAAGTACAACAGAGGTAACTACTAGTCCCACCTCTACCCAGACGGAGGTAACCACATCTCAAGCTTCCACAGTTTCCGAGGAAACTACTTCAACAGAAGCAACAAGTGCAACGTCAATAACCTTGGAAAGTACATCTGCGACAGAGGAAAGTACAACAGAGGTAACTACTAGCCCCACCTCTACCCAGACGGAGATGACCACATCTCAAGCTTCCACAGTTTCCGAGGAAACTACTTCAACAGAAGCAACAAGTGCAACGTCAAGCACCTTGGAAAGTACATCTGCGACAGAGGAAAGTACAACAGAGGTAACTACTAGCCCCACCTCTACCCAGACGGAGATGACCACATCTCAAGCTTCCACAGTTTCCGAGGAAACTACTTCAACAGAAGCAACAAGTGCAACGTCAAGCACCTTGGAAAGTACATCTGCGACAGAGGAAAGTACAACAGAGGTAACTACTAGCCCCACCTCTACCCAGACGGAGATGACCACATCTCAAGCTTCTACAGTTTCCGAGGAAACTACTTCAACAGAAGCAACAAGTGCAACGTCAAGCACCTTAGAAAGTACATCTGCGACAGAGGAAAGTACAACAGAGGTAACTACTAGCCCCACCTCTACCCAGACGGAGATGACCACATCTCAAGCTTCCACAGTTTCCGAGGAAACTACTTCAACAGAAGCAACAAGTGCAACGTCAAGCACCTTGGAAAGTACATCTGCGACAGAGGAAAGTACAACAGAGGTAACTACTAGTCCAACCTCTACCCAGACGGAGGTAACCACATCTCAAGCTTCAACAGTTTCCGAGGAAACTACTTCAACAGAAGCAACAAGTGCAACGTCAAGCACCTTGGAAAGTACATCTGCGACAGAGGAAAGTACAACAGAGGTAACTACTAGCCCCACCTCTACCCAGACGGAGATGACCACATCTCAAGCTTCCACAGTTTCCGAGGAAACTACTTCAACAGAAGCAACAAGTGCAACGTCAAGCACCTTGGAAAGTACATCTGCGACAGAGGAAAGTTCAACAGAGGTAACTACTAGCCCCACCTCTACCCAGACGGAGATGACCACATCTCAAGCTTCCACAGTTTCCGAGGAAACTACTTCAACAGAAGCAACAAGTGCAACGTCAAGCACCTTGGAAACTACATCTGCGACAGAGGAAAGTACAACAGAGGTAACTACTAGTCCCACCTCTACCCAGACGGAGGTAACCACATCTCAAGCTTCCACAGTTTCCGAGGAAACTACTTCAACAGAAGCAACAAGTGCAACGTCAGGCACATTGGAAAGTACATCTGCGACAGAGGAAAGTACAACAGAGGTAACTACTAGTCCCACCTCTACCCAGACGGAGATGACCACATCTCAAGCTTCCACAGTTTCCGAGGAAACTACTTCAACAGAAGCAACAAGTGCAACGTCAAGCACCTTGGAAAGTACATCTGCGACAGAGGAAAGTACAACAGAGGTAACTACTAGTCCCACCTCTACCCAGACGGAGGTAACCACATCTCAAGCTTCCACAGTTTCCGAGGAAACTACTTCAACAGAAGCAACAAGTGCAACGTCAAGCACCTTGGAAAGTACATCTGCGACAGAGGAAAGTACAACAGAGGTAACTACTAGTCCCACCTCTACCCAGACGGAAGTAACCACATCTCAAGCTTCCACAGTTTCCGAGGAAACTACTTCAACAGAAGCAACAAGTGCAACGTCAAGCACCTTGGAAAGTACATCTGCGACAGAGGAAAGTACAACAGAGGTAACTACTAGCCCCACCTCTACCCAGACGGAGATGACCACATCTCAAGCTTCCACAGTTTCCCAGGAAACTACTTCAACAGAAGCAACAAGTGCAACGTCAAGCACCTTGGAAAGTACATCTGCGACAGAGGAAAGTACAACAGAGGTAACTACTAGTCCAACCTCTACCCAGACGGAGGTAACCACATCTCAAGCTTCCACAGTTTCCGAGGAAACTACTTCAACAGAAGCAACAAGTGCAACGTCAAGCACCTTGGAAAGTACATCTGCGACAGAGGAAAGTACAACAGAGGTAACTACTAGCCCCACCTCTACCCAGACGGAGATGACCACATCTCAAGCTTCCACAGTTTCCGAGGAAACTTCTTCAACAGAAGCAACAAGTGCAACGTCAAGCACCTTGGAAAGTACATCTGCGACAGAGGAAAGTACAACAGAGGTAACTACTAGTCCCACCTCTACCCAGACGGAGGTAACCACATCTCAAGCTTCCACAGTTTCCGAGGAAACTACTTCAACAGAAGCAACAAGTGCAACGTCAAGCACCTTGGAAAGTACATCTGCGACAGAGGAAAGTACAACAGAGGTAACTACTAGCCCCAACTCTACCCAGACGCAGATGACCACATCTCAAGCTTCCACAGTTTCCGAGGAAACTACTTCAACAGAAGCAACAAGTGCAACGTCAAGCACCTTGGAAAGTACATCTGCGACAGAGGAAAGTACAACAGAGGTAACTACTAGTCCCACCTCTACCCAGACGGAGGTAACCACATCTCAAGCTTCCACAGTTTCCCAGGAAACTACTTCAACAGAAGCAACAAGTGCAACGTCAAGCACCTTGGAAAGTACATCTGCGACAGAGGAAAGTACAACAGAGGTAACTACTAGCCCCACCTCTACCCAGACGGAGATGACCACATCTCAAGCTTCCACAGTTTCCGAGGAAACTACTTCAACAGTAGCAACAAGTGCAACGTCAAGCACCTTGGAAAGTACATCTGCGACAGAGGAAAGTACAACAGAGGTAACTACTAGTCCCACCTCTACCCAGACGGAGGTAACCACATCTCAAGCTTCCACAGTTTCCGAGGAAACTACTTCAACAGAAGCAACAAGTGCAACGTCAAGCACCTTGGAAAGTACATCTGCGAAAGAGGAAAGTACAACAGAGGTAACTACTAGCCCCACCTCTACCCAGACGGAGATGACCACATCTCAAGCTTCCACAGTTTCCGAGGAAACTACTTCAACAGAAGCAACAAGTGCAACGTCAAGCACATTGGAAAGTACATCTGCGACAGAGGAAAGTACAACAGAGGTAACTACTAGCCCCACCTCTACCCAGACGGAGATGACCACATCTCAAGCTTCTACAGTTTCCGAGGAAACTACTTCAACAGAAGCAACAAGTGCAACGTCAAGCACCTTGGAAAGTACATCTGCGACAGAGGAAAGTACAACAGAGGTAACTACTAGCCCCACCTCTACCCAGACGGAGATGACCACATCTCAAGCTTCTACAGTTTCCGAGGAAACTACTTCAACAGAAGCAACACGTGCAACGTCAAGCACCTTAGAAAGTACATCTGCGACAGAGGAAAGTACAACAGAGGTAACTACTAGCCCCACCTCTACCCAGACGGAGATGACCACATCTCAAGCTTCCACAGTTTCCGAGGAAACTACTTCAACAGAAGCAACAAGTGCAACGTCAAGCACCTTGGAAAGTACATCTGCGACAGAGGAAAGTACAACAGAGGTAACTACTAGTCCCACCTCTACCCAGACGGAGGTAACCACATCTCAAGCTTCCACAGTTTCCCAGGAAACTACTTCAACAGAAGCAACAAGTGCAACGTCAAGCACCTTGGAAAGTACATCTGCGACAGAGGAAAGTACAACAGAGGTAACTACTAGCCCCACCTCTACCCAGACGGAGATGACCACATCTCAAGCTTCCACAGTTTCCGAGGAAACTACTTCAACAGAAGCAACAAGTGCAACGTCAAGCACCTTGGAAAGTACATCTGCGACAGAGGAAAGTACAACAGAGGTAACTACTAGTCCCACCTCTACCCAGACGGAGGTAACCACATCTCAAGCTTCCACAGTTTCCCAGGAAACTACTTCAACAGAAGCAACAAGTGCAACGTCAAGCACCTTGGAAAGTACATCTGCGACAGAGGAAAGTACAACAGAGGTAACTACTAGCCCCACCTCTACCCAGACGGAGATGACCACATCTCAAGCTTCCACAGTTTCCGAGGAAACTACTTCAACAGAAGCAACAAGTGCAACGTCAAGCACCTTGGAAACTACATCTGCGACAGAGGAAAGTACAACAGAGGTAACTACTAGTCCAACCTCTACCCAGACGGAGGTAACCACATCTCAAGCTTCCACAGTTTCCGAGGAAACTACTTCAACAGAAGCAACAAGTGCAACGTCAAGCACCTTGGAAAGTACATCTGCGACAGAGGAAAGTACAACAGAGGTAACTACTAGCCCCACCTCTACCCAGACGGAGATGACCACATCTCAAGCTTCCACAGTTTCCGAGGAAACTACTTCAACAGAAGCAACAAGTGCAACGTCAAGCACCTTGGAAACTACATCTGCGACAGAGGAAAGTACAACAGAGGTAACTACTAGCCCCACCTCTACCCAGACGGAGATGACCACATCTCAAGCTTCCACAGTTTCCGAGGAAACTACTTCAACAGAAGCAACAAGTGCAACGTCAAGCACCTTGGAAAGTACATCTGCGACAGAGGAAAGTACAACAGAGGTAACTACTAGTCCCACCTCTACCCAGACGGAGGTAACCACATCTCAAGCTTCCACAGTTTCCGAGGAAACTACTTCAACAGAAGCAACAAGTGCAACGTCAAGCACCTTGGAAAGTACATCTGCGACAGAGGAAAGTACAACAGAGGAAACTACTAGCCCCACCTCTACCCAGACGGAGATGACCACATCTCAAGCTTCCACAGTTTCCGAGGAAACTACTTCAACAGAAGCAACAAGTGCAACGTCAAGCACCTTGGAAAGTACATCTGCGACAGAGGAAAGTACAACAGAGGTAACTACTAGTCCAACCTCTACCCAGACGGAGGTAACCACATCTCAAGCTTCCACAGTTTCCCAGGAAACTACTTCAACAGAAGCAACAAGTGCAACGTCAAGCACCTTGGAAAGTACATCTGCGACAGAGGAAAGTACAACAGAGGTAACTACTAGCCCCACCTCTACCCAGACGGAGATGACCACATCTCAAGCTTCCACAGTTTCCGAGGAAACTACTTCAACAGAAGCAACAAGTGCAACGTCAGGCACCTTGGAAAGTACATCTGCGACAGAGGAAAGTACAACAGAGGTAACTACTAGTCCCACCTCTACCCAGACGGAGGTAACCACATCTCAAGCTTCCACAGTTTCCCAGGAAACTACTTCAACAGAAGCAACAAGTGCAACGTCAAGCACCTTGGAAAGTACATCTGCGACAGAGGAAAGTACAACAGAGGTAACTACTAGCCCCACCTCTACCCAGACGGAGATGACCACATCTCAAGCTTCCACAGTTTCCGAGGAAACTACTTCAACAGAAGCAACAAGTGCAACGTCAAGCACCTTGGAAACTACATCTGCGACAGAGGAAAGTACAACAGAGGTAACTACTAGCCCCACCTCTACCCAGACGGAGATGACCACATCTCAAGCTTCCACAGTTTCCGAGGAAACTACTTCAACAGAAGCAACAAGTGCAACGTCAAGCACCTTGGAAACTACATCTGCGACTAGTGTTCCAACTACAGAATCATCTGAAGCGACAGTGACAGGGCCTACTAGTGTTCCAACTACAGAATCATCTGAAGCGACAGTGACAGGCGCTACCAGTGTTCCAACTACAGAATCATCTGAAGCGACAGTGACAGGCGCTACTAGTGTTCCAACTACAGAATCATCTGAAGCGACAGTGACAGGCGCTACTAGTGTTCCAACTACAGAATCATCTGAAGCGACAGTGACAGGCGCTACTAGTGTTCCAACTACAGAATCATCTGAAGCGACAGTGACAGGCGCTACTAGTGTTCCAACAACAGAATCATCTGAAGCGACAGTGACAGTCGCTACTAGTGCTCCAACTACAGAATCATCTGAACCGACAGTGACCGGCGCTACTAGTGTTCCAACTACAGAATCATCTGAAGCGACAGTGACAGGCGCTACTAGTTTTCCAACTACAGAATCATCTGAAGCGACAGTTACAGGCGCTACTAGTGTTCCAACTACAGAATCATCTGAAGCGACAGTGACAGGCGCTACCAGTGTTCCAACTACAGAATCATCTGAAGCGACAGTGACAGGGCCTACTAGTGTTCCAACAACAGAATCATCCGAACCGACAGTGACAGGGCCTACTAGTGTTCCAACTACAGAATCATCTGAAGCGACAGTGACAGGCGCTACTAGTGTTCCAACTACAGAATCATCTGAAGCGACAGTGACAGGCGCTACCAGTGTTCCAACAACAGAATCATCTGAAGCGACAGTGACAGGGCCTACTAGTGTTCCAACTACAGAATCATCTGAAGCGACAGTGACAGGCGCTACTAGTGTTCCAACAACAGAATCATCTGAAGCGACAGTGACAGTCGCTACTAGTGCTCCAACTACAGAATCATCTGAACCGACAGTGACCGGCGCTACTAGTGTTCCAGCTACAGAATCATCTGAAGCGACAGTGACAGGCGCTACTAGTTTTCCAACTACAGAATCATCTGAAGCGACAGTTACAGGCGCTACTAGTGTTCCAACTACAGAATCATCTGAAGCGACAGTGACAGGCGCTACCAGTGTTCCAACTACAGAATCATCTGAAGCGACAGTGACAAGGCCTACTAGTGTTCCAACAACAGAATCATCCGAACCGACAGTGACAGGGCCTACTAGTGTTCCAACTACAGAATCATCTGAAGCGACAGTGACAGGCGCTACTAGTGTTCCAACTACAGAATCATCTGAAGCGACAGTGACAGGCGCTTCCAGTGTTCCAACAACAGAATCATCTGAAGCGACAGTGACAGTCGCTACTAGTATTCCAACTACAGAATCATCTGAAGCGACAGTGACAGGCGCTACTAGTGTTCCAACTACAGAATCATCTGAAGCCACAGTGACAGGCGCTACCAGTGTTCCAACTACAGAATCATCTGAACCGACAGTGACAGGCGCTACCAGTGTTCCAACTACAGAATCATCTACGGAATCATCAGCCACGACAAAGACAGGGCCTACATCTCCTATTTACCCTGGATCAACTCTTTCCCACATAATTACATCTGGTCGCTCCACAACCGCTTCTTCACAGACCACAGGTAAAACATCGATTACCTCCTCAACTTCGATATCAAGACCAACATCTCAATCAACCAGTACATTATCAACAACGACATCGCCTCCAAAAACAACATCGGCAACATCTACAGCCAGCAGCATAACCCCTGGCGGATCCACAGATTCAGCAACACCTTCGTCCTCTGTCCAACCAACCACATTTTCCACAACATTAAGCCAAACTGCGACTAAATTCACCAGCTCAAGCAGTGCTGTGACAACTGCAACACCAACATACTCCACAACATCCCCATCGTCAAGGACAACAGTTACAAGCACAAAGACAACGCCAACAATCACAAGGACGCCTACATCAACTGGAAAGACCACAAGTTCAGTCTCTAGTCCAGGCCCCAGTGTATCATACACATCCCCACCCTCTCTATCCCCCACGTGGACCACGGTTCCAGGAACGCCCAACGAAACATCTGCCACGACAGTAACTGCAGTGACATCTAATATGTCAACCTCACCAGCCACAACCTCAACCGGCGTCACCACGGCGCTACAGACAACAAATACAACAACTGCTTTGGTAAGCGTAATTGACAATTGAATAGTATACTTTATACCTATGTGGTAAAGTTCAAATATATATTTGAATTTTTAGATACTCCATTGCAAAGCTTAACACAACTGATCTTTTATTTTGTATGGTTTAAGTTAAAATGATAATTATAAGTTTAGTTTTATACCCTTTGTAAAGCTGAAAAGACTACTTGAACCAACCTTGTGTAAGACTAATTTGACAATTTATTAGCAAAACCTTTCCAATAGTATAATTCTCAAATGTTCATGCACTGTATTATAAGGACATTTTGTAAATATTTATTTCGTTTAAGTAAAAACGTATTGACTAACTGATTATTGGAATCCAAATTTGATAAAATACAAATTTATTGTTGATGTGGATATCATAACGTGCTAATTGACTTTAATAACTTATAAAACTGCTGTGGTAAGTTAACTTTTTGGAGTTTCTACTGATGTAATCAAGTAAAGTTAATGACGATTAACTGTTCATGCTAGATACCGATCTGGGAAGATTAATGTGTAGTTGATGTTCTGCATAAGGCTATAACAAGAGATTATCCTATAATCTATATGGAAAATGTGTGGCTTCTACATGCACTCAAGAAACGTATCAGGATATGCTTTTCGGTCATTGATTCAAAACAGTTATGTCTTTGAAAGGAGGAGCCATTTTTATTGTTTTCAGCCCTTTTTTGCAGGCATGTCTAGTGAAGAATGTGTGGGATAAAACTTATTTTTTTCCATTATTTTCTGGAACAAATGTTTTTAATCTCTGATCCTACCAGACACCATCACGTGGTCGGTCTCTAGCATAATACGTAATGACTAATATTTACATACACCACTATATAAATTCCACCAGTGTATGTATCACAATTGCATGTATGTATCATATTAATTAAAGGAATTCAACAATTGACATCATGAATCATGTCTTCTTTTGTTTACTAAAACGCTCTTCTCATTTTAACTACGCAGTGCGTGAGTTATTTATTAGCAAAACCTTTCCAATAGTATAATTCTCAAATGTCCATGCACTGTATTACAAGGACATTTTGTAAATATTTAATTCGTTTAAGTAAAAACGTATTGACTAACTGATTATTGGAATCCAAATTGATAAAATACAAATTTATTGCCATGATATAAAATAGTTGATATCAATTACAAGAGTGTTTCAATCTATTCCAGGGCACCACACTAGCTCCAGCGGACACCTGTCCAGAAAAGACATACTACATCGGGGTTGGAGTTGCAGCAACGCTCGCGGGAGGAGGAGTGCTGCTTGCTGGGTTCTATATAGTTAAAGCCATCAAGAAAATGATGAACACGGCCAGATATAACATGAACAGAATCTACCCCGACATCGAGGTACCGGACAGTGTGGCAGCAATTAAGTTCAACCCCAGACCAAAGATTCAATAAGAGAGGAAGTTTCTGGGAACGCTTCCTGTAGTGTCAGTCAATGAAGTTGCAATTATCACATAAAGGCCTTTACTCCATGCGGAATGGAACATTGTCACGTGTAAGGATTCAGTCGGAGACCTGGGTTCTCTGACAGTGTAAACAGAATAGTGCTTCCATAGCAGCTGGATTCCTGGTGTTTGGTCAAGATGTGTCTCAGTGCTTATCGAGACTGGTTATTCTCTGGCGTTGACATTTTATATTTACAAGATGGTCGTGGCTTTAAGATTGTCATATTTTTTAATGTGGCCTAATGGTCGTCCATGTTCACAAGGTGTTTGTCGCTCTTTGTCGTATAGGCCACACTTAAACCCTGTGTCTGGTTGTATCGCGTTAACAGATGTGTCATCGTTCATACACTGACGGGGCACGGGTGGCCCAGTGGTCAAAGGAGCCGCGATTCACTGTGTAGAGTTGCGTCCCTTGGACACGCCAGAAACCTATGATGGTGGATTCGAATCCCGGCTCGCCCCGAATATGTTTCAGGTTTGGCCACACCATACCCGAGCTCGAGGGGTTTCACCGAAGTGGTAAACGTCCGAGACCTGCATCACTTCGGGCTTTCCTCCCACATTAAGCTGACACGCCGCGATATAACTGGAATACTATTAAAAGCGGCGTTAAACATTACTCACTGACTCATAAACTGCCGGGAAAAGAACGTACAACCATGTTTGACGGTGCCAAAAAATGAAACAAACAAGAAATGGTTGTTCGATGGTGATGTATAATAGTGGTTTTTGGACCTTAACTTTGACATGTTTCGGTGAACTAGTTACCCAACGTTTTGATCATGTCTGTAATATGTTGGACAAATCCAATTTCCAAATATATACTTTCTTTTACCCGGTGGTTAAAGTCAATAGTCAGTCGACAAATCCTCTCTGGTATCCTATTGGACGGTTGTAAAAACCTCAGACTTTCTGACACGCCTCTACCAGTAAGCAGCTCTTTATAAGGTTATTGTTATACCGTAGTCTTCCACTATATCGTAGCTCAGGCAGGGCCAGGGGCCCGTTCCACAAAACGATCTTAGCGCTACGACTGTCGTATGTTTATGTTAAAGTATGGGAGTAAAGATCGTCTTATCTCTGGGATTGCTTTGTGGAACGGGGGCCAGAACACTTGGTTTTGAATACCAGGATCCAAGGCTCTGTTGTGTATTCGTGATCTCCATGATGTCGCCAGCACACCAGCTCACGGCTAGGTCCTAAGGCTGAAGACTGTGTACATACCACGCGTCAACGACACCAGTGTAGCTATTTGTATATAGCGCTTAGGAAAACACCACTAGTTCTTGTGAGATGGGTGATGATTACACTGACCAGGGTGGTAGTGTTGAAAAAAGTGGATATTGAGTTCTGTGCTGCTACTTTGTGTGGGAGGAGTCTGCTGTGGGTTTCTACATCCAAGGTCGAGCATCCAGCCACAGCAAGTGTTACAGTTTGAAGACTTCGGCTGTAACTGTGATCTGTTTGAAAGTGTAATTTTCTGTTGTATATTTGTTAACTGTGATAAAGCCTGTTTGTGATATTGCTGTATACTGAACTGAAATAAGGACATTTTAACGACTTCTTGTCCTTTTAATGTTGATAGGCAGGAATGGTAATGTTACATGACTGTTACATGGGAATATTTATTTTCTATATTATATACATGGGAATTATTTTCTCTATTACATAGAGATGATATATGATGTTACATAGGGAAGGGTACGAGGGTACATAGGGGAAAGAACGATGTGACATGATGTTACAAAGGGCAGATTTTTGATGTTACATCGCTGTGATATGATGTTACATGGAGATGCAAAGCGATGCTACATAGGGATGTGATACAATGTTACAAGGAGACGTGATATGCTATATTGGGATGTGATACGGTGTTACATGGGATATCATACGATGTTACATGGAGATATCATACGATGTTACATGGGATTATATAGATGTTACATAGGGCAGTGGCACATTGATGTCACAATGGGTTGCCCGATTTGATATAGACTAATCTACTATGTGATGTGGGCTAGTGTACTATGTAACATTTAACGTTTTCATAATTAATATCTAATTGCCTGTGTGCTTGCTGTAACGATGTGCTTGAGAACAACTCGCTATGAAGGCAACAAAGAAATATCACAGGATAATACGTGACATCTCTGCTGCTGATACAAGATATTTATTTGCTTTCTTCATCACGAATGTAGATCTGAAAAAGTAAAATTAATACTTAAATGTTCTGCCCATTGTTCAGGGGTACACTTTCATATGGATTCAAACTACAGACGGTGCTAGATATTTGTGTTTGTTCAAGTCGGATACTTACGAAACAGCGAACATAGATTTCCTTGAACTATGGAATCCATAATATTGATTTCGTTTCCTCAAGTTGACTCGAACCACTTTTAAATGTATGTTTTGGTTGTTTTTTGTAGTATAATTGAAACAAAACATCTGAAAAGAAAGAATTATTTAAATTATCTTGCACGAGAATTCAAAAAACATTTCATAAGCAATTTAGTAAATATACGTGCACGTCCGAGGTCTCACTGAAAACGCTGTTTGTTGCTTACATTTCACTCAACTCGTTGCCATGTGACAGAGATATGAATATCCATATGAGACCCTATAAAATCTGAAAATAGAAAAGTAATAAATGCCCTTTGACCAAAGAATACTGGCCGACCTAAGAAACGGTGAATAATAGTTCAAACATATCTTTTCTAAAAAAAAACCAATCAAATAATATTTCCGTATCGTTTCGCAGTCGTTTTTCTGTGCTGGTGCGACGAACGAATGGATCTTCATTCATTACTAGAAGTAGTAATCTGGAAGTTGTTGTTTTTATAACTTTTTCGACCACCTACATTGCATTTCAGGCCAAATAAAATAAAAGGAGTTGCAATGCCAGTTTAATCAATATGTGCAACAACTTCTCTTCCTCTGTTTACACGTGGGGGCACGGGTGGCCCAGTCGTGTAAGGCGCCGCGATTCACTGTGCAGAATTACGTCCCTTGGGCACGCCAGAAACCTATGATTGTGGGTTATAATCCCGGTTCGCCCCGATTATGTTTCTAGGTTTGTCAGCACCATACCCGTGCTCGTGGGACTTCACCGAAGTGGTAAACGTCCGAGACCTGCATCACTTCGGACTTTCCTCCCACATTAAGCTGACACGCCTCGATATAACTGTAATATTGTTAAAAGCGGCGTTAAATCCAACTCACTCACCCACTCACTGTTTACAGGTACGTCGAGTTAAAAGTAACATCTATCGTCCTGTCATGCTCGTTAAGGGCGATACACCTGCAGGTCAAACATCACTGACAGTACAAACTGTACACACCACGGCCTTCAGTTTCAATATCCCTAAGTTGTTGTAGAGGTTGCAAGCACTGACAATTCGTACTGGAACTGACCAAGGCCTATGGATGAATGCTGGCTCTCTGAGGATAAAGTGAATAATATTATGATCCAACATTCGCCCTGAGAATAAAGTGAATAATATTATGATCCAACATTCGCCCTGAGAATAAAATGAATAATATCATGATCTAATATTCGCCCTGAGAATAAAATGAATAATATTACGATCCAACATTCGCCCTGAGAATAAAGTGAATAATATTATGATCAAACATCCTCCCTAAGAATAAAGTGAATAATATTACGATCCAACATTCGCCCTGAGAATAAAGTGAATAATATTATGATCCAACATTCGCCCTGAGAATAAAGTGAATAATATTATGATCCAACATTCGCCCTGAGAATAAAGTGAATCATATTACGATCGAACATTCGCCCTGAGAATAAAGTGAATCATATTATGATCCAACATTCGCCCTGAGAATAAAGTGAATCATATTACGATCAAACATTCGCCCTGAGAATAAAGTGAATCATATTACGATCCAACATTCGCAATGAGAATAAAGTGAATCATATTACGATCCAACATTCGCAATGAGAAAACAGTGAACAATATTACGATGTAACATTCGTTGATCTGAATACCACTGCAAAGCACGATAGCGATTCCTGGTGAAGGGGTTCAACACATGCGTGTATGCTTGATTAAAGGAAAAAAGGGGAATGTATCTACAGTGTACAGCAACACATCCTTAGCTCGAAGCCAATTTAACTCGAAATAATGTTTATGACGATACTACAATGGTCCTTAGGTACTCTTTGGTAGGTAAATGATAACGCTGTCATTGCGATTGTGAAATCCTTGGATAGATGCCAAGGGCCAAATAGATGCCAAGGACATGGGCCAAAAAACACATTGTTTACGTATCGAAAGTGTGCATTGATCTGTCAGCTGTAGAGAAACGTTGTCAATCTAATACATATGACGAATACTAAAAAAAAATCAAAATTTCTTTCTTTCATTGATCCAATGTTCTGTGTGCAGGGGAAAATGTTCCTTTATATTTATCATATATACAAACATAATTTTGGACAAGTATTACAAGTATTCCTGATCGAAATCAAACAGTGAGGTTTGGTATCCCACTCGTTAAAGTTAAAGATGATCACATGATTACTAGCACCTTCCACACGTATCTCACCCTGGCGTAAGGGCAATGGGATCAATAATGTTGCGGGGTTTAATATGAACTTTTTAAAAATGAAATCTATAAATATTTTTTTTGTATTTATCTATATTGATTTATTTCTTTACCAGTGTTGTTTCGTAACTATTGGTAACAATGACAACAACTGTTTGAAGCATAATTATTTGTGTTAACACTTGTGCGATGAACACGCCATTTGTATACATTGAACAAACTGTTATGTAATTATCATTTGTTGATTTATTTATTTGTGTCAACAGTCCGTCCAAACTGTTTTCGTGGTAGACTATTGAATTGTTTGTACATGTGAATGTTTTAAAAGTATGTAGATACATGTTAAGTACACCTATCTATGCACTGATTTTTCGGTTCGGACGATGTGCGATTAAAGATATATATTTCTATATAATCGGTTATTTTTTATATTGTTACTTTGTTTGTTCGTTTGTTTCACGACGCACTCAGCAATATGTCAGCAATATGACAGCGGGGTGTAAATAATAGAGCATGGGCCAGACAATCCTGTGATTGACATCATAAGCATCGATCTAGTCAATTGGGATACGATGACATGAATCAATCGAGCCTGACCACCCGATCTCGTTAATCGCCTCTCAGCATGAGTTGCTGAAGACCTATTCTAACGCTTATTGTGTGTTGACTGAGTGATGAGTGAGTGAGTAAACGTCGCAATGAGAAATATCGCAGCCATGTTACGTCTTGCTGTCGGTTGAGCAACCTCTGGCAATCAATCAACGACAAAGGGCTGCGACGCTACAGCACCAGATCACAACCTAAGCAGCAAACTCAATATATTCCTAGTCTTTACTCAGATTAGTAATTGGCTTACTTAAACTCCAATTAGTTTTTCAAAGAATAATATGTGTTCAAGGGGATAAAGATGACGGAATTAACGGTCCTTACCTGTCTTTCAAAACAACGGACCAGATTCTTAGGCATACTGGTGAAATAGGGTTTAACGTCGCGTTCAAGATATACATAGCTGACTGACTCCGAGCCGACCAGTCCTTGTTTTAACCCCTTAATGCCGAGCACCAGACAGGGTAAAAACAAGTACAATCCTTTAACGTATTTTGGTATAAAGCGGCCGGGGATCGAACCCCGGATCTTCCGGGCGGACGAGCTACCACAAGACCACAGAGGCGGTCTAAGGCCATCTTCCCGAGGCAAGAGAGTTAACTGACTTTAAAAGTCCAGTTTTCACCCTTGCCGAACTAGGCTGGAATTCCTAGGCTCGATCGTAGCGCCACTAGTGGCTATTACGAGTTATGTCCGTTCTATGCCTCTCCTATTGACCAATCAGATTCAACCTCTCGTATCACTTGCATTTGTTTCAAACAAACGGTTGCGCCCAGTCAAGACGATCTGATCGATAATCAAGATCTATATTGTGATAAAACGAGTCTTACATCGCGAAGTGCATCAAATCACGTGAGCACCTTGATTAAAAACATGAAAAGATATAGAAAATATCTGTTGACAACGAGTTAGCGGTGCACACGCTTTGCAAATCTTGCAGTCGACCGAAATCTGCATGACACTCAACGAACCGGATTTCGATTTCGGGTGGAAACTGGACTTTTATAGTCACTTGCCTCAGGAAGATGGTCTAAGGCACACTGAGACTTTCGTCTTTATTAATCTCCACTTCGCTGTAAAACAAAGCGGCCTTTTACTAATGGGGTATGACTTGATTATCTGATGACGATATTTGTAATTGTTCCATAACCACGGTTGTTTGCCTACCTTTTCAACTGCATCCTCTGATTAAGCACTCGTGAACGTCCGGATGCATGACTTGTACATTCGTTGTTCTTGTACATCAGGTATCGATGGGAGCTTAAATAAAGATCAATGTCGCATGCAGATACACTGATACACTTGAGAAATGGATTTGACCAAAAAAATACGAACGTTATCAATGCGTTACTAGCCTGAAAACAGTTGCCGAATCAATGCAAACTTAATGTCACATCACAATTAAGATGCCCGTATAAAATACATCACCATCGAATAACAATTTCTGGTTTGTTTTATTTGTATACTTGCTTTTGTCCGGCAGTTTATTTTTAAAAATGCATGGATGATAAAGATATATGAAATTATAGAAGGGAGTACCTATTTTCTTCCAGTTTTATGTACAAATACACAACTAATTTTTTTTTTAAATTAAAATTTTACATCTTCTATTATCTTTTTACGATATACGTCATTTGCGAAAGACAAAGAGCACAATGCAAATAATATTTACAAAACGAATAGATATACGAAGATAATATGTTCTTAATAGCTCAAAGTCCTAAAAGAAATGTCATCATGTCATTGCAGCCCTATATATTTACATTTGTTTTCAGAAATGGCGAGGGCAGGGTTGGCTCAATCGTCCAGGGCGCCCCAATTCGCTGTGCAGAGTTGCCCCCTCCCGGTCCCCCCTACCCCCATTGAACACGCCAGAAACCTATGATCAGTGGTTAGAATAACGGTTCGCGCCGAATATGTTCCAGGTTTGTCAGCACCATACCCGTGCTCGTGGGTTTCAACGGTACTAAGGTGGTAAACGTCAGAGACCTACATCACTTCGGATTTTCCTCCCACATGATTTGGTTGGTTGGTTTGTTGTTTAACGCCGCACTCAGCAATATTCCAGCTATATGACGGCGGTCTGTAAATAATCGAGTCTGGGCCAGACAACCCAGTGATTGATATCATGAGCATCGATCCAAGCAATTGGGATCGATGACATGTATCAACCAAGTCAGCGAGCCTGACCACCCGATCCCGTTAGTCGCCTTTTACGACAAGCATGGGTTGCTGAAGACCTATTCTACCCCGGAATCTTCACGGGTTTCCTCCAACATGAAGATGACACTCACGGCGTGTCATCTTCATCCTCCCACATGAAGATGACACGCCGTGATATAACAAGAACGGTGTTCAAAGCGGCCTTAAACCCAACGCACTCACTCACTCACTTTCAGAAATGGTAATTTGTAGTGGCAACTATGGAATTCTATAGCTGGAAGGGGCGTTGTCGAAACCAGGCATTTTCGTACATTGCACCCCAAAATATTTAATTATGTCGCACTGTCGCGTTGTTGCGTTGTTGCCCTATTTCATTATTAGTACGCTTGTTTTAGTAAGTGAATTAATCTACGCATGCGCAGAAAAGGTTATACTTATTTTCAAACTCTAGTGGTCTCATTTAACGCGAATAATTCTACAACCAAACGATTTATAGCAATATGGGTTGCATTTCGCAAACTATAAACAAATCTTTGATAAATCATTCTTATTTCCCTTCCATGCATTCTTAACAAACTTCGTCTTTTTGTGTTTTGCAAAGGTAGGGATAGCATCGTTTATATTTATACAAAACGTATACATATAAGATATATTAAGGATTTCAAGGAAAGTTAACCTATTCCCCCAAATAGATGCGTATTAAAAACTGCAACAATTGCATAATTATACATTTTCGCGCCATGATATGAGAAAATATAATTTTTTATATATTGTTTCATTTAATTTTCATAAAGATTATGCCACAAAATTTGGAGCCAAATTTAGGGATATTTTCGCTCGTATTTCAATATTTGTATAAAACATGGAAGCTTATGTCCCCTGTTGCAATATCAAACTAACAATTCCCAACAGTTATAAATTGCAAAGTGCGGTGAAGGAAGGTACATGTCGTATATCGTAACCAGGGTAACCGGTGGCGTGCGCAGCAAGGTATGTACTTTTGCAGACAACTGTAGACATGAGTCAAGCTGAAAATATGTGTACCGTTGGAAAATGTCGATCTTAGCGAAGATCGCAATATTGTAAATCTAAGGCTTCTTACAATCGCGGCTAGGATCGGTTAGAATAAAACTGAGATAACGATTAAACAAATATTGTAAGCGTCTAAGATCGATCGTGTGAGGTCGCTCTGTACAAGTGGGCCCTGCATTTGTTTACCAGTTCATTCCGATCAGTGTTTAAAATTGGCTGGCATCCACCGAGACGGCATTGACAAGGCGCTACAAGAACAGAATGATGGGAAGCAGCGTATTGAGCTTGTGTCTGCTGTACTCGCCATTAAATCTTAAAACTGGAAAGGCAAATTAATATTATTATATTATTATATTATATTATATTATATTATATTATATTATATTATATTATATTATATTATATTATATTATATTATATTATATTATATTATATTATATTATATACGACTTTCTCTTGCATCAATATGTTTTGTCTCTGTTGATTCTTTTAAGTTGTCATTTCTTTTCAAGCATTTTCTTAAGTCCCAAGCATTTGGAAATCTAGTCCATTATCTCTATGTTCATGTAAAGCCTTAAATTTGGGTTTCTTTCTTTTCAACAGAAATATCATTGTCTACACACAACTTCTCCTCCACACACAGAGTTCACCTATCAGGAATATTTTTGTGTTAATGTGAAAAGCGAAGCTTCAGTCGAAGATTGAGTTTATGAACAGAAATAAGCAGTGTTTTGAGCGTAAAACGTACAGCCAACCAGCTTCAGCGGCACATAAATAAGTGATGTTCTAGTAATTTATTTTATTTGGCTTTGGATCAACAGAAATATAATTTTCTACACACAACTTGTCCTCCACACTCAGTGTTGACCTGTCAGACCTGTCATGATTTATATTATTATTATGATGATGATGATGATTATTATCATTATTATCCACACCATCATAAGAAAGTAGAAGATAAAGGGATGAGGAGCATCCATGTCGTCCACTACACTGGCTCCTACTGTGCCGTAAAGGTGACTTTCTCTGTCATGAGGGCATCTTCCATTGAGGATGTGCACCTTAAATATTTTGCATAATTCAACATTTTTGTTTCCATAACTATTTCATGTCGCAGAGTCTTTACTATTTCTTGTAGGGATATCAAGAACCGTTACGTCTTTATGTACAAAATTAATATTATTTACTGGTTAAGAATTTTGGAAAGTTTTTGCCCTCGCATTCAAATGTTCAGGAAGAAATATTTCTTTCTCTGTTGGTCATCAGAGAAAACAGTCAAATAATCCTCTCAGTTTGACACGCCATCTGTATCTGCATCATCACATATTGGAGATGTTACAGATGAAATATCATTCGTGACCAACTCGTGTTATTCCAAGACAAACCTTCTTACAGCTTACGGAAAGGGGCGAGTGGTGACGAATGGTGAACTATTTGTCAGTGTTAAAACAGTGTCAGTTTGACACGTTAGTCTAGAAGTATAAAACAGAAAAAAACACTGTATTATCAAAATCGTAATATATTCTTCTGATAAACACGTCACTTAATCAATTGTCCCATATTAGAGTAGTGACACTACCACTGTAGCGGTCGAGCTGTTTTCGTTTCACTCTGATACTGTTGAATGACCGAAAACCGGACTCAGTTATGAAACGTCGCGGACACTGCGAGCAAAAGATTCCGAGAAAGTCACCACCGCATTGTTTTACCTTAGAGTTCTGTAATCGGGTTTATTCAATCCTTCCGTGTTCGATGATAGACCGTAGAAAATAGGACCAAGACAACGTTTTCACAAGTTGTTGTTGTTTGGAGATGATGGAACGGGAGTTACCTCCCCTGAATGGCGCGTTCTTCCATTACCGGGTTCAAACAGGTGCGTCCCTTTTGTGTCGATTCTGCCCGGGATTTTTTGGTTTTATGTATGTTTATTTTATTTTATTTTTTTTATTTTATTGCACAATTAACCTGTTTAGCCGCTCTTAAGGCCTTCGCTCCCTATCTTGAGATTCCACAAGCCATGGGGAAAGCGCTCGTCGATGTTGTGGAAAATCTTCCGTTACCGCTACGTTGTTGAAGAATCCCTTCCGAATATTTCGCGGGCCTTTTCAAACATGTTTCCTTTGCCCGTGGTTAGAAGGTTTTTTTGCAAAAATGTGAAAGTCTTGCCTGTTTTAATTTAGTATATGTGAGCACTATTATTTCAACATCTTTTTAGTTTTCTGTATTCAACTCAGTAAATATGGAACGTTTCCCCCCGCTTCGTCCCAAGTCTCACGACTGCCTCCTTCCATTCCGTGAAATATCAGGTTGTTCCTCCGAACTCTACCTTGGAGTTTCTCTTCGAGTTGCGGGGGCACGGGTGGCCCAGTCGTCTAAGGCGCCGCGATTCGCTGTGCAGAGTTGCGTCCCTTGGGTTTATCAGCACCATACCCGTGCTCGTGGGTTTCACCGAAGGGGTAAACGTCTAAGACCTGCATCACTTCGGGCTTTCCTCCCACATTAAGCTGACACGCCGCGATATAACTGGAATACTGTTAAAAGCGCGTTAAACCCAACTCACTCACTCACTCGTCGTCGAACTACGAAGTTGTTGGTGATGACAATCGAGGTAACAGATACGTACATGTAAATAAAAGTGACATAACCGGTTCCATATTCATAAGAAATCTTAAGAGGCCGTTGTATGAGTCCGACTATATCATGAGTATGTGTTTATTAATAATTGACATATTGGGATGCTACCAGGTGCTCGCGAAACGCTGAACGTAGCCTACCCCACCGAGGGCACCCGTCACAAACACATCCAGCTGTTCAAAATCTCACCCGAGTGTCTTTTGATATCAAATATAGCAACACGAGTCGGTAAAACTCCGAGGCTTCACACTTATATCGACGAGTGTTGATATACTTTGTATTAAAAGACACGAGGATGAGATTCTATTCATCATCTAAAATTATTGTTCCAACCTTTTCAGTTTGCAAACACTAATAAGCAGTGTCTTGAGTGTAAAACGTACAGCGAACCATCTGGCAGACAGATTAGTGATGTCATTTGATTGTGACGTCATGGTAACCGATACCATTTTTATAGAAAACATTTGTACGAAACGAGGGTACTTTCTGTGGTAACTCGGGCTTTCGCTCGGTCAGATACCATACTTTTTTATTAGAAAATCCACTCGTTTTGTAAAGAATGGTATCTGGCGAGACTGAGTGCAGTAGTCTCAATATCTCAAGTTGAAGCCAAATAAACAAAAATAATACGACATTCACCACCGATATATTTCACTTGCGCGATAAAATTGTTGGAATTGAAATGTATACTAACGGAAAAAGTAACTTTGAATAATATAAAAGTTCAAAAATATATTTCTTCTGAAATTAAATAATGCATATTTCAATACATATTCATGAAGACATCTCCTCGACGTTAACTTTAAGACCGTGAGTCACAATTTGTGTACTGCGCACAATTTGGATGTTTGCGTGTTTGTTGGGAGCATAATACGCACCACACAATGATTGTTTAACTATCAGTTACTCATAAAACACCTTTGTTTAACCGTAGATAATGCTTACGCAATGCTACGGTCTTCTGAAACTCAACGTCTATACGCGCCGTTGGTATGCTGCAAACAGGAATGGCGCATAACGAAGTTTTATGGTCACCGAGACGTAGTATCTCATCTTGTTGGAGACGTTATCTTCTGCAGGGCAACACTCCTGTCACGTTAACAAGACAACCATATTCGGTTGGTGCATCTACTTAATCGATACCAAACTGGCACCTTAACAGCTCGGACAATTCTCTGGGTTGAGACCACTTAGTGACCTAACCGTACTTGTCCGTGCAAGGAACACAACATCCGACGCCCAGCGATACGCACAATTATTGCTTTCACGTCACCGTCAGACACGCCCAGTTCGGTGCTGACAACGTCTGAGGTTCAGACGAGAAGTCTGGTACAGTATACTGGTTTCATCTGGTTCCATCTGGACAGCTCGTGCAAGGGTCTACGGGCGTCCAGGAGAACGTTTTAGCGACGCTTACGTTACTCAACGTCGTCAGTTTGCGGATGAAAGTGTAATGGTTTGGCGTGGCATCAAAACTCTTGGGAGAAGACAACTCATTATTGTTAATGGCAACTTGAGTGGCGCACGCATTGGACAACATCGTTCGAGATCATGTTCTACTCTCTGTGCAAATGCGATCGCCTCCGTGGTCTAGTGGTAGAGCGTCCGTCCGGGGTTCGACCCCTCCCCCCCCCCCCCCCCCCCCGGCCGGTGTCATACCAAAACACGTTAAAAGATGGTACTTGTTGTTACCCTGTCTGGCGTTCGGCATTAAGGGGCTTAAACAAGGACTGGTCGGCTCGGAGTCAGTATATGGGGCATGGTACCGGGGCATGGTATCTCAGTGAGCTAGCACTATAAATCGGCATCAGTCCGGACTAGTACAAGCAGCCACACACACACACACACACACACGTACATGCACGTCGCTATATAGGTGCAACAATCTTGGACGCGACATTAAACCCAATTTCACCTCACCTCACCTTTGTGCAAATGCAACGGGACGTAATATCACGTTGCAAGAGGATAAAGCCCGCCAACACGTTGCACGTGTTGTAACAGACTTTCAAAGGCAGCACAACATTGCAGGACTGAGCCATGTCCGACTGTTCCCCAGACCTCTCCCCTATAGAACATATGTCTGGGATGAGATGGAACGACGCCCACGTCAAGACAGGAATCAGCGGGTTGCTGTTGCCAATCATCTGGTGTGTTGAATAATACGTCGCTGCATCGCCTGTGTCAACGCAAGTGGTGGTCACACCAGACACTGACAGTGTTAGTTGAGTTGTAACAGCGCTCTTGTTTTAGGGCGTGTTGCACTGTATCGTGGTAACCAGATATGGGTTTTGTCAATGTATTTGTAATGATAAAACATTGATCAGACGAAAGACCAAATATGCTATTTTCAATAACATAACATTTACACCACCTTATATAAAGCACAGCTACTTTTTTCCTTTGTTATACATGATGGTACAGCGGTATTAAGTTGATGCTCGTTTTTTTATTTAAGTATATGATAGTCTCTTATCACCCCTGCTTCTTGGAAAATAAGGATCGAATTGGCACAATGTGTTACTTAGCTGTTTGTCATCGACCCCCCATGGTGTTTATGCCATCAGACACTGCTCCACCTGACATAGCCTCGACTATTTCCAGGCCTCCATAATCAAGCTGTAATTTCGCTCAGCTGATTCCCTAAAACTACATAGTGGGCGTTCGCGCTGCGCTCTTAACCCACGTGACACTTAACAGACCTAACGCTTCTGTTGACGTTTACACTCAAACCCCATATCCTTTATCGAAACCTTGGTCTTTATTTATCAAACGGTAAACATCACCTCCTTTTGTATCCACTAATAATCGAACTGAAAACGTTGCATAAGCTGTGTCAGGACAGACTGGTCACGACGCTGTTGCATAGATATATCTCCAGTATGGTTGTTTTAGGGGCTTTAGTGGTTTTGCTAATTGTTAGAACTGGAATTGGTCTCAAATTTTCGAATTTTCGTGAAACGGAACTATTTGAAGAAATTTTAGATCTCGGTCACCAAAAGACAATAGACGGTGAAACTTTGATGTCATGTGCGCGAGAATGTGGAAGTGAATCCGAATGTCGGCGTTTCAAGTTTTGCGAAACCGATGCTACATCTGGACAGTGCAAGTTGTATGAGGATGGCAAGGACTGCCCCAATGTGGACAGCGGTCAAGTGTGTTCATGCTTCCAGAAGGTAATTGTTTGCACCTTTTTGTAATTTAAAAAGGGCGATTTAAAAAACACGTATTCCGCAATAACTCACCAATTAGGTCAGCTATTTGAAAACAAAATCCTCTTCTTTATCCATAACGAACACTTACCACTTTCCTGTCGGCTTTTTTCAAAGATAACACCTTCTTTTACACATTTTCAGAAACTACAATGCGAAGATGAGGTATGCACATGTCCAATCGGTTACTATGGCAACAGATGCGAATATGTGATGAAACGTAAGTTGTTATATGCAAACATCACACTCTTTTACTGCAAACAAGTACAATATGTACGTTAACATCTTTCGCTCATGCGAGTCTTTTATTGAAAAAACAACTTAGTGGAGTTAGTGAGTGTTTATGGTGTTAAAAAAGTGTTGACATTTTATTTTTTTCATTTTATGTGCTTGGTTTTCGTTGTATTTTCTGGTTACTTGCCATCATTTTAATAGTTCGTCCGTGAATTGTTGATTTGTAGAGACACAGGTGCATGCCATCAACAGCTGCGATTTAAAAAAAATAAAACAAGGAAAGTTCCTTATATTTAACAATGGTAATGGCCGTCATGCCAATATTGCGAGTGCTCACGCTCGCACGTAATTAACTGGGTGCATATAAACATTTTATTCAAGCTTTGATGTTAATCCTGTTTTTCACATCAAGACGGTTGTCTGAGTGATACAAATGTGACGGAGTTGGGTTTGATGGGGTTATTGCTACTTCACTGTACGGCAGATGTTCACACTTTACTGAAGCCACCGAGAACAAACGCATACCGGACATCATAAAGGGAGTGGAGTGAGTGACGGAGTTGGGTTTGATGGGGTTATTGCTACTTCACTGTACGGCAGATGTTCACACTTTACTGAAGCCACTGAGAACAAACGGATATCGGACATCATAATCGGAGTGGAACTGGAATTCCAACCAAATACCTTCGGATCATATCCACAACAGCATAGTCTTTATTATTGCCGATAACCATTGAATGACTTTCCGAACAATCTTCAAATGAGTGACCCTGCGGGAGCTCCGTTTGATATATTCTACACATCGATACGATGTCAAATTGCTCCGTAAACTATTGCATAGCTTTCCGAACTCGTTCAGACGGAGTTTGCCTGATGCGTGAGTGCTTCTGTAATTAAAAATGGTTGCAAATTATCTGGCACTAGAATGGCCAAAGGCCGGTTAAGTCGGGTATTGTAATCACACGCGGTGGAAAAAGTTAGTTAAATTGTGAATTAACATATGTCTTTGTCCTCGGTGATTTTAAGAATGACATTATTACCCTCGTATGTATCCGTGTCGTAAATATCATATAATATGTATAATGCTCGCCTGAGGCACGTATGATACAATTAATATTTATATTATGATATTTACGATACGAAAATAGACGCGTTAAATAATTTCTACGTACTAAAGTTTGTTTATTTGTTTGTTTGTTTGTTTGTTGTTTAACACTGAAATCAGCAACATTCCTGCCATATGACGGCGGTATGTAAATAATCGAGTCTAGACAAAACAATCCAGTGTTTGACATTATGAGCATGGATCTTCGCAATTGGGATGCATGCATCAACCAAGTCAGCGAGTCTGACCACCTGATCCCGTTAGTCGCCTCTTACGTCAAGCACAGTTGCCTATTACGGCAAGCATGATCACAAAGCTCGTCACCAACAATGGATTACATCACTAAGAGTCGCGTGACGTCACTTGAGTGGATGAGTGAGTTTGGTTTAACGTCTTGATATGCGGTGGTGAAAAAGTCCGACTTCATGCAGGTCTTAGAAGTTTACCAATTTACGAAACAGAGGTCGAAAAGGGATTCGAATCCACGACCGAAAGTTTTTCGCTCATTGCGGGCGTTATTCTGGACAGCGCCGCCCGAACCCACTGTCATTTGTTTCGCTGGTTGAAAACAAATAGGGGTGTGTGTGAAGTAAAATTGGGATCGCCAAATCTAACGTCAGTAAAGTTATCCGTTATTCTTTTATCGCCCCAAACAAATCTTCCAGGTGTAACCATGTTTCCGTGCTTTTCCATGTTCGTAACTCAATATATCACCAGTTCAAGCGCACTTTCAATGACGCCAATGCACTGAGCCGCGCCCGTACACTCGGACGCCATGTAGGTTGAGTTAATAAATAAATGCAAATTAACCATGACGTTACCTGGCAACGTGATTCATAACGTCGTGAGGCAAAATGAGAGTATACATAAATTGCATTGATCCGCACTCTACCTGTTAACTTGCGGACAGTTTTATGATACTTCTCTCCGATTACAATTGATTATAATTATTTATTGAATAAAATATTGGGAGGTGGATAAATATATGTTTACTTAAGGAAAAACCGATCTGCAAACTTTTGTAAGAATCCGCTAGGCGGATTCATACAGTTTGCACATCGGTTTTTCGATTCATACCTCAATGAGCCGAAAAAATACGCAGTCAATGCTTATAATTAAATTCGACAACGAAAACATGTGTTATCTACAATAGTTTAACCGAAAACAGTTGTATATATCAAAGCAGACAAAAATAACGAGATTGTTAAACATTCCGGGTGTATGAATACAAACTGTGGCCTGACATGAATCAGATGATTGTTTAATTTATGCACATAACTTAGCACGCAGACAAAGTCTTTAGCCAATCAACGGAGACTATGATAAGAACAAAGTTCATGGGACCTGTCAATCAAGGCAAGAGACGAGAAGAACTGCAACAGTCAGACGGTAATGGGGCCTTTACACAGGATGGCGACCTTTGTGCCTCCCGTGTGCGACCAGGCCGCCTCCGTGGTCTTGTGGTAGAGCGTCCGCCCGGAGAGCGGAAGGTCCGGGGTTCGATCCCCGGCCGCGTCATACCAAAAGACGTTAAAAGATGGTACTTGTTGTTACCCTGTCTGGCGCTCGGCATTAAGGGGCTAAAACAAGGACTGGTCGGCTCGGAGTCAGTATACTGTGTCTGAGTGGGGTATTCATGTTAAACTGCGGCATGGTATCTCAGTGAGCTAGCACTATAAATCGGCATCAGTCCGGACTAGTACAAGCAGCCACACACACACATACACGTGCATGCACGTCGCTATATAAGTGCAATAATCTTGGACGCGACGTTAAACCCAATTTCACCTCACCTCACCGTGTGCGACCATGAAATTTGCCAGGTTGTCTTTGGAGGCTCAACGTAGGCAGAATGGTTGCCTAGGTCGTTCCAAGGTGGTACACGGGAGGTTCAGACATCACGATAGACGCCATGGTCGCCGTGAATTTTTGAACATGTTCAAACCAGTCGCACAAAGGTTGCCGAGGAGGTTGGTTGCTCAAAGGTGGCTCAAAAGAGGCAGAAAGGAAGGCACAAGCCTTGCCGTTGTTGCAGAAAGAAGGCACAGTGGTCGCCCAATGGTCGCCAGGTAGAAGATGGGGTAGCCTAGTGGTTAAAGCGTTCGCTCGTCACGCCGATGACCCGGGATCGATTCCCGACATGGGTACAATGTGTGAAGCCCATTTCTGGTGTCCCCCGCCGTGATATTGCTGGGATATAGCTAAAAGCGGCGTAAAACGATCCGTAGTAACTCACTCACTATAAAAAGAAACGCCCATAACGTCAAAAAAATGAAAACCGATTCTTTCGGTCATGGAAGTCGAGAGTGAACCTCGATTCGTCAAAAAACATGTCATCAGCCCAACGTCGATTAGTATTATTATGTGACGTTCCCTACACCACTGACGACTCTAGTTCAAAGGGCGTGCAGTAAGTGGTTGGATGACACGCGGACGTCGTGCACGCAAATACCATCAGTGAAGACGATTTCGCACCGCCAGGGGACGTACTCCTACACCAGTTGCCCGTTGCAACCGGTCCCTTATCTGAGTGGCAGTTTTCAACCGATTACTTAATGCAATCGGGGCGGTCGGGTAGCCTAGTGGTTAAAGCGTTCGCTCGTCACGCCGAAGACCCGGGTTCGATTCCCGACATGGGTACAATGTGTGAAGCCCATTTCTGGTGTCCCCCGCCGTGATATTGCTGAAATATTGCTAAAAGCGGCGTAAAACCATACACACTCACTTAATGCAATCGTTCTGACTAATCTGTCCTGGGCTGGAGCTGTTGCCCTTGGGCGTCCGGTGCGGCGCCTCTCATCGACGTTATGTGTTTGTTGGTATCGGACCCACAATCTGCGGATGACATATTGAGAAACATGCAGCGTTTGAGCAACAATATTCTGACGCGTGTCCACCTGCAACATACGTTCAGCACGTTACGAAGGTCGCATAATCAATGGCGTTGCTTCCTCAATGATTAAATGTCTTAAATAAAGTGTCTTTGGGCGTTTGGTTCTAAGAAAACATTATGCGTCTGCTCACAACCGAGTCTGAGAGACAGTGGTAAATCTTTCATACCACCCCTTCCGACGGAGGTCACGTGCTTCAGACTGTCACACTGTTGTGTTTGTGACCTGGATTTCTTTTCGGAAACGCTCGGATCACTTACATTGATTATCAGACATTGGTGTATGTTCCTATAGTTTCACCTCAAAATAAGATACCCTATCTTTTTGCATAGTATGTATGTCGTTATATACACTGTGATCCACATGCTTCATATCCAAGAGGGTGACCATATGATATGGTTCCAAGAACCATAGACCTCTTAGATATGAGTGAGTGAGAGAGTGAGTTGGGTCTAACGCCGCTTTTAACAGTATTCCAGTTATATCACGGCGTGTCAGCTTAATGTGGGAGGAAAGCCCGAAGTGATGCAGGTCTCAGACGTTTACCACTTCGGTGAAACCAGCGAGCACGGATTCGGTGCTGACAAACCTAGAAACATAATCGGGGCGAACCGGGATTCGAACCCACAATCATAGGTTTCTGGCGTGCCCAAGGGACGCAACTCTGCACAGCGAACTGCGGCGCCTTAGACGACTGGGCCACCCGTGCCCCCTCTTAGATATGAAGCGTGTGGATCACAGTGTATATAACGATCTTATGTTCTTCTCTTTCAGACTGCAGTGAAGACACTGGTCAGAATCTTGAGAGTCTAGCGAGGAAAATTTCCTTCATCCAACCCGATGGTGCAGAAGAACCTTTCGAAGTGTTCTGTGAGTTCCGGTACGGCGGCTTGACGACGATCCAGAACCGCGATCTGACGGCGTCCCCTGTCGACTTCAATCGGTCCATGGCGGAATACATACGTGGATTCGGTCACCCGAGATACAACTTCTGGCTTGGATTGAACAAACTCAGTCTCATCTCAGGGGTTGCATTAATGAAATGCAACATTTATCTGAAATACGCTTCCTCGTCGTGTGAGACGTTTTACGACAGTTGCAGCTTTGGAGGAGAGCGCGACGACTACAAGATAACACTCAGTGATTTCTCTACCTATGGTCCAAACTGCGGAGATTCTTTGATCGCCGTGAGCAACATCAACAACGCCCCCTTCTCCACCTACGACTCCGACTTCAGTAACCACAACTGTGCATCCAAGATGGCGGCTGGCTGGTGGTACGCGCCAACGAGCAACTGCACCCAGGGGAATCTGAACGCCCCGCTTGTGTCCCAAGCTGATGTCACAGCTGACTCCGGCGTCGTGAGAATGAAATGGGTGGAGACGTTGGGTGACCAACTCCTTCAGTACTCACTCATCAGACTCAAGAAAAAATAGAAGTGAAGAGAGCTCGGGCAGCGACAGACCTAATCGCTGCCACCAGTCAGAGCTCCCCGCTGTGATAGGCCACTCGCAACCGACCGACCGTTGTGTCGATGACTGTCTTGATGCCGAATACTCTTCCCCCAGCTGAATTATTTTCTTTGTTTGCCAATTCTATTTCATTTTAACTAACATGTAATTGGTATAGGGATAATGTAATACCCGTTCACATGCACAACCTTTACTAACGTAATTAATTTTGCACATGTGTAACTATACATACGTGTGTACATGTACATGTAAGTTTACTATGCGTTCACATGAAATTCAACTTTGGTGTGTAAATAAAGTTTGTAAATTGTGTAAGGCACACATATTCGTTTAGTCTGTTCACGACTTTCAACACAAAACAGGTGTTTTCCAATCAAAATTGAACGAGAAGAGACTTACTTCCCTGAAAATTTTCGCGTGAAGCATTATGTGTTTGATTTAATTTGTACACCAAGTTTTGACTCCTTGAAACCAAAAGAAAACACCGTCCGCTCAACTCTGTATATACGCATAAAAGTTGGCAACTGTTGATAATTTTGTTTGGTGTTGGCAAAAGAACAGATATTAATTACACTCTTCAAAAAAAGAAACGCATAGGTGTTTTGAGAATTCCAATAAGAGTTTTTTCCCAGCAATCGTCATAAAGACAATTCTTATGTTTGATTCCTTTTAATCGTATCATGTTTCTTGTGCATTGCGCGCAAACACATCTCAAAATGTTTTTTTGTAAACGTTTGTCAGCAAAAATGCACAGGATGTACGGAAATTGCTTTCAGAAAAAGTTTTCAGCACAATGTACGTGCAAAGTTTTTGAAACAAGAGTAGAGACACTGACTATAAAAGACCGTACAAACTTCATCAGTTCATTACGAATTTTCTGACGTGTATGGATATCGAAAAACTGCAGCTGACCGAAATATCGCCATTGGACATTTGGAAGCAGGGGAACCCCAGTCTGCCATTGCAAGACACCAAAGCACCATATCTCGACTATGGGATCGATATACCCGCACTAATTCGACTCAAGATCATCCCAGAAGTGGAAGACCAAGAGTGACCACCCCTGCTCAGGATCGGTACATCCGGTTGCATCACCTTCGGAATCGATTTGCTACAGCAACGGACACTGCAGGACAAGTGCCTGGTATGCGAAGAATTTCCGACCAAACCATCAGAAATCGTCTGAGGGAAGTGGGAATTCGAGGGAGACGACCAAAAGTTGGACCTGTCTTGCGACGTCTACACCGTCAACGACGTGTCCGGTGGTGCAACAGAGTATAGACATGGGATTTCAGGAACTGGCGACGCGTTTGGTTCAGCGATGAGTCACGTTTTCTTCGTCAACGACGGGATGGTAGACAACGTGTATACCGACGTCGACATGAACGTTTTGCGGCGAACTGCGTTCGACAGGTGGACCGATTTAGTGGAGGGCGTGTCATGGTGTGGGGAGCAATATCCTACACGGGTAGATCACAGTTAGTGGTTGTCTAGGGCAATCTTACAGCAAACCGATACATAGACCAAATTCTGCGTCCTCACTTACATCCAACTTTGGACCGCAAGAGAGAGCTGTTCAAACATGACAACGCTCGGCCCCACACAGCACGTGCAACAGTTAATTTCCTTGTTAATGAGAACACCAATGTCCTTCCAAATCGCCTGATGTCAACCCGATTGAACATTTGTGTGACGAACTTGATCGACGCGTCCGTCAACGTCACCAGCGTCCCTACACACTGGCACAACTCGCCAACGCCTTACAGGAGGAATGGCGAAGAATTCCCGAAGAAAATATCCGACGACTTGTGCAATCTGTGCCAAGGTGGTGTCGAGCAGTGACGGCTGCAAGAGGTGGTGTGACCAGGTACTGACCATGAGGCCCCCTTGTGGCTACACATGTGCAATGACTGAACTGAATTAATGCTGACAATGACAAAAATGCTTTTGTCGACCAATGTTTCTAATTTCATTTGATTGTGTTCACGCATATTCTGTGTAGATACTTTTACATCCGCTTAATAAATATCCTTATTTTTTAACTATGCGTTTCTTTTTTTGAAGAGTGTAGATCATCCTCTTACGTTAATATAAACGTTCACATTGCAACATATACACACAGTGAAAATTTACATTTGCACCTGCTCCAGACATGATGTAAATTTTCTCCTGGTGTAAATATACACACACGAGTCAACGCGTTCACGTGACAAGTGTACTCACGTATGCATTTCTAAGTTCGTTCGTTTGTTGTTTAATGCCGCACTCAGCAATATTCAAGCTATATGACGGCGGTCTGTAAATAATCGTGTCTGGACCAGACAATCCAGTGATCGATATCATGAACATCGATCCTCGCAATTGGGAACGATGACATGCTTCAACCAAGCCAGCGAGTCTGACCAGCCGATCCCGTTGTATTTCTACACACGTATGCACATATACACACGTATGTAAAGAGGTATATGTGAACGGGGTATATAAGAGGGAAATTGTGTGCTTTCCTGTTAGACCGCAATCTGAAAAAACAGTTTGAACAGAAAGACGTAAATTCACCCGGGAAGCAGTAAGTCAATAGCAAACCTTTTCAAAATTGTATCCCAAAGAAATACAAACAAATATAAATGTCACTACATTTTTTAGGGTTTGGAGGCACTCTAATTATTCATCCGTGTGAATTTTTTTATCCGGCAATTTGCCTTTTACCCGATTTACATGTACTGTACCTATTTATTTCTTGAATATGTCCTATATCTCCAGTGGTCTTAGCTCGGTCGGGATATTATTATTAAATGAGCGAGTGATTTCAACAGTTTCACTGGGACATTTAAATACCGTCTACGAATATTTTGAATATTTCTTTCTTGGAAAATGACGAAACACAATCGCAATCATTTTTTCAGTTTGCTTGTTCTTTAAATGAGAGGTCATCGTGGATCAATTTGGGTGTTAACATAACACCTGTGTCACATCAGGTCCGCTGGTTACCGGTCAGGCAGTGACTTCTGTTCAAGATTCTGTCTCTGACCTATTCAGCTTTAAATTGAAGAGAACCAAAACAAAGTTGTCTTAATTATCATTTCTCTTTACACTAGTTAATTGACTTTACACCTGCAAGTGCCACAGGTGTAAGGAAGTGGGAAGCCCAGGTGATACAAATGCGTTATTATTTTCCATCACACCCTCTACATATCCCGTGTCGTACCATGGATGGACCTCTGTATTATTATTATTATTATTATTTACAGATTAAAATACAATACAAAATGCAGCAAAGAGGGTTTGGGTGATCCTGGCACAGGATCAAGGCTGGTTAGACTCATCATCAGCTCAGGGCCCTTGCCCCCTCTACACGCAGCCCAGACAGCAAATGGGACTTCTCCCAGGAAGCTCTGCCTAGACAAACCCACCCAGAACTTTTCGGAGTATGTGACGAATCCCAACACTGCAGCCTTCTGCATTACCCACGGCCGTATTCCTGGTAGCAAACCCGGGCACTCTGATGGTAGAGCGCTGGTGTGGAGGCGCCGTCATGAACGTTACGCCCAGTGTTGTGTACAGGAAGTTTCGAGGCGGAAGTGTCATGGAGTGGGGTGCTTTCTGTGGCAATGCACGTTCCAGGCTTCTTGTCATCCGTGGCAACCTCAACGCTGCTGCTTACCGCGACCAGGTACTGGCACCAGAACTTCCGCCTTTTATGGCAGCGCATGGACCCGGTTTGATCTTCCAACACGACAATGCCAGACCCCACACAGCAATTTTGACAAGGAATTTCCTTCAGAATGCGGGAGTCAACGTCATGGACTGGCCGTCAAGGTCTCCCGACCTCAATACCATCGAACACGTCTGGGATGCTCTTGGCAGAAGTCTGCGCACTCTCCAGAACCAACCACAGAATTTGCAAGATCTTGGCACCATTTTGCAGCAACAATGGCGTCGTGTTCCCAATCATGTGTTCACAAGCATCACAAGGTCCATGCGGAGGCATTGTGTGGCACTTGTCAACGCACATGGTGGCCATACACGCTGCTGAACTTGTGTGCCATCAGATTCTCGTGCTTGGGACTTATGATTTAAACTGTTGATGTTATTACCGAATACCGTAGGTGCTTGGAACAAATAATGGTTACCACCGTTAATTAAAATCGTTCTTTGGACATTAATGATTAAAAATTACCTTCTCTGATACATTTGTCCGTTATCATATTTGGGATTACTTATAAAAATGTGAAGTTTTTAATTTGACTCAGTACAAATAAATTCTCAGTGGACGTCGCTGTATGGCCTTTTTCGCTGTCTTCCAAAACTGTTTACAATCACTGTGTTTAGCAGCGGTATTGATTTCTTCAGTTAGATGTAAGTCATAGTTAAGGGTTTCTTGTTGCAACATTTCTTAAAACCACCTTTGGCTGATGTGTACTGCTTTAAGTTTGAATCACACTTACAACTTCAGCTTATTCAAAAGTCTGTATTTCTCGGACTTCAGAAATTCGCACTCCTTCATCAAACCACGGAGGCTGATATCTTTGTCTACCTGAAGTTCCTACAGAACCAGCACAAGCTGTCTTTGCACAGTAGAGTATGATATCTCTGAACTTACATACTGCAGCATTTACATTTTGATCTACCAACAATATATATATTCTTCATCACTTTACAAATATCTTCGCTGAGATACTTAACATAAGATAAAGAACAGGATTTCAGCAACCCATGCTTGAGGTATCCCAATTGTGTAGATCGATGCTTATGATGTCAATCACTGCATTGTCTGTTGTTTAAAGCAGCATTCAGAAATATTCCAGCTATATGACAAATATACCCAGAATAGGAAATGGTCGGTCGCTAAGAAGACAATGATAAAGGTCACCCTGTATGCTTGGAACCGCCTCCGTGGTCTAGTGGTAGAGCGTCCGCCCGGAGAGCGGAAGGTCCGGAGTTCGATCCCCGGCCGCGTCATACCAAAAGACGTTGAAAGATGGTACTTGTTGTTACCCTGTCTTGCGCTAGGCATTAAGGGGCTAAAACAAGGACTGGTCGGCTCGGAGTCAGTATACTGTGTCTGAATGGGGTATTCATGTTCAACTGCGGCAAGATATCTCAGTGGGCTAGCACTATAAATCGGCATCAGTCCGGACTAGTACAAGCAGCCACACACACACAGGGGACACACACGCGCATGCACGTCGCTATGTAAGTGCAGTAATCTTGGACGCGACGTTAAACCCAATTTCACCTCACCTCATGTATGCTTGTATCAAGGTATGTACAAATAATCATTTGCGCTGCATATTGATCCTCCAGTCATATAAAATACTTCACTTTAATAAGCAATATGTCCCGCGATTTCATTGTTGTCTTTGCATCTGATCTGTGCCACGTGAAGGGCGTCTAGCAAGGTGAATCTAATGATTGAATCAGTAGACATTCAACATTCAACATCAGTTGAACAACTTCTTTATGTTGGATATGTTGAGATACATACACATGTACGTCTGAAATATACATTTCAGGTTGTTGTTCTCCCATATCAGGTAAACAGGTAAAGCACGTTCGTTAACTGAAATTGGAATTAACAATCAGAATCAGATATACATGCATACAGAACGAAATATATTTATAATACGCTTCATGAATATGGAATCCACCATGTTGTCAATGTAAACTCTGAATCGATGAAAAAACAATCGAGAGGAAACGTGAGTTTCGATTTTGCCATCGTGGCGTCTGATAAGAGCATTTCTGATCATAATTCAGAAAGCGGGCCGAGAGACTGGTTGATATTAGGAGAAGTCACAGGTCATACACAGTTAAACTGAAAAGATGAGATTCGTGGTAGGCTGGGTGATCGTTATGCAGGCTGTAAAGTTTGGAAGCGGAAACAAATTTTCAAATTTTCGTCAAACAGAAATCTTTGAAGAAGTCTTAGATGATGGTCTGAAGACTACGGTTGAGGGTGTTTCTTTGATGGCATGTGTCAAAGAATGTTATGAAGACGCAGACTGTCGGCGTGTGAAGTTCTGCGAGGAAAACGTCATGTCCGGTCATTGCAAGTTATACGAGGACGGAAAGGACTGCCCCCACGCGGCAAATGGACTCGAGTGCACGTGTTTTCAGAAGGTAAGGCTGGTTGTATGATGGTGTCGTCATGTCTTTCCAGCACGCCTAGAATCAAAGGAAGGATAAAGCAACAAAACGGATTTAATATCATATATGTAAAGCCTATGTAAATAAAAGCGCCAATACGTTCTATATTCATAAGACGATTGTGCCATTCCGACCATATAATGAGCATGTGTTTATGAATCACTGTCAAACAGGGATGATACCAGGTCATCGCAAAAAGGTGAGCGTATCCTGTCCCACCTTTGGCACCAGTCACAAACACATGCAAAGGCAAGTCAATTGCTCACCTGAATAAAACACGTGAACATACGATACATGTGGTACAGGTAAACCAGGTTGGAAAGTGTCCAAACTTTGGAAATTTGAGTTAAAAGCTATTCAATTGAAATAAAACGCGTTTATTAAATTTACTTAGCACATTAGATTGCTGTCGTCATAACTGGTGAAGCGGTTTTGCTACGATCGTAAAATCGTTAATTCCATTTGTTTAGATATAACACTGATAAGCTTTATATGTATTTATAGATGAGGCAATGTGAGGACGAAGTATGCACGTGTGCAATTGGTTACTATGGCAACAGTTGCGAAAAGGTCATTAAAGGTAAGTAATATTTTTGTTGACTCAACTGAAGAAGCATAGTTAAGGAAAAACACACAACAGATCACTCTTATCGAGCACATAACTTAAACTCTTGGGTTTAATTCAAAACAATACCGATATAAACACAGTAGTGTAATAACAGTACTCCTTAAGCACATTAGCAAAGAATGGACGACATACTTTTCACTATTCCCATTTATATGATGATATCAAGGATGCGATTGATAAAGTTTTAAATGATGTTTTCATTAAGATTTTAATCACAGATTGTGTATTGATAAATCATAACAACTTGAAAGACTTTAAAGGAGAGGAACATTCTGGAACACTTCAAAGAATGTGGAATTAAACATGAAATGTGCATGATGAAGAGAAGCTTTTACAAGGCATGAGTGAGTGAGTGAGTTGGGTTTAGCGCCGCTTTTAACAGTATTCCAGTTATATCACGGCGTGTCAGCTTAATGTGGGAGGAAAGCCCGAAGTGATGCAGGTCTCAGACGTTTACCGCTTCGGTGAAACCCACGAGCACGGGAATGGTGCTGACAAACCTGGAAACATAATTGGGGCGAACCGGGATTCGAACCCACAATCATAGGTTTCTGGCGTGCCCAAGGGACGCAACTCTGCACAGAGAATCGCGGCGCCTTAGACGACTGGGCCACCCGTGCCCCCTACAAGGCATGACTCATGTGAAGAGCTGCATCAAAAGTTTAATCTAATTTTTGTGGCAGGCATTTGTTTTTTTTAAAACAGCCTGAAGCATAATTAATTTTTCAAGAATTTTTGGGTATAATTTATTTTTTTCGATAAAATACCAGGCCACCTGAAAATGACTTCACATCTTAGGACCTTAAAAATTAGGAACAAGAGGAATTATCTCACTTTACATTAAAATACCAGCTTCTTATTTGTTAAGGAGCGAGCCTCTATTATTCCACGTAGCCAGCTGATGAAGCCCGCTGAGAAATCACTCGTAACACCTCACGCAACTTGCTTATCTCGCATAAGTATCGTTGAGCTGAAATGAACCGATGTTTATTCGAAGGAATTGAGTAAAAGGAATCAACGCGGTTTGTTTGCGTCGTCTGGTAACTGTCAAAAGGGCTGTATCAAAGCGTTTTACTAGGTGAAACTTCGGACATATTCCTTGTCTGTGTGAATGAATGTCGGTGAGATAAATTCGTTGTCAGCCGATCCCCCGGGACATGTGGTGTGATGCACCCTGTGTGTGAGCATGGTTTGGTTTGGTTTGTTTGTTGTTTAACGCCGCACACAGCAATAGTCCAGCTATATGACGGCGGACTCTAAAATTATCAAGTCTGTACCAGACAATCCAGTGATTGACACCATGAGCATCGATCCACGCAATTGGGATGCAATGACATGCATCAATCAAGTCAGCGAGCCTGACCACCTGATCCCGTTAGTTGCCTCTTACGACAAGCATAGTCGCCTTTTACGGCTAGCATGGGTTACTGAAGATCTATTCTACCCCGGATCTTTGAGGGTCCTGTGATCATGACGAGCTCGGCGTGCATAGGCTCACACACAGGGTACATCACATCACATACCCCTCGAGATCGGTTGACAACATATAAAGTTCTGTTTGTTCAATGGATTTTGCACTGCTTACTATCAAGTCCTCTGTAGCCGTGCATTATTGCGTCCCTTGGTTGTACCAGGATCATCTGGTCGTGTGTTGGTATTCCACAAGTAGCTCTATTATGATCCTCGATTTGCTGGCACCATACCAGTGCTGGGAGGTTTCACCAAAATGGTTCATGTCTTCGGACCTCCGTCATTTTGGGAGGCATGGGTGGCCCAGTCGTCTTAGGCGCCGCTATTCGCTGTGCAGAGTTGCGTCCCTTGGGTACGCCAGAAACCTATGATTGTGAGTTCGAATCCAAGTTCGCCCCGATTATGTTTCTAGGTTTGCCAGCAACATACCCGTGCTCGTGGGTTTCACCGACGTGGTAAACGTCTGAGACCTGCATCACTTCGGGCTTTCCTCCCACATTAAGCTGACACGCCGTGATATAACTGGAATACTGTTAAAAGCAGCGTTAAACCCAACTCACTCACTCACTCACTCACTCCGTCATTTTGGGCTTTCCTCAACATGAAGCTGACACGCCATGATATAATACGCATGAAAGCTTTTTTTTAAAAAAACAATAGTATAACAACGCTTGATTAATTACCAAAGGTATCCTTTTCAACTTGCGTTCCTGTTTTCTTTACAGAACTTTATCTACTGATCGAAAGATCGATCAGGTATCAAATGGAATTAGATAACTACCAAAACTAACCTACATTTACACACAAAAAACTTGCGTATGACAACATCGATCTAACAATAGCGTACCCATTGATGCATATAACAATGGCTGTCGATGCCCCATTGGAATTGTGAAAGTCCATGATCACAAAAACAGCCTATCAAACAAGATAGGATCTATTTTCAGAATAAACGCAATTAAGTAAACATACACTAACCACTGTTGAGGGGCCACAAAATTTTCGATCCCCAAAACTCTCTCAGACTCTTTCATGTCATATAGTGCCGACTCGATTTCAGCTAATAAAAAAAATTCAGGCTGGTTCCTTTGGCAATGACGTTTTGCCCACAATATACCACACAAAAGAATTAGCTGTTAAGTATGGAATACTGTAAGAAACATTCTCGCATTTACGCGATCTCGCACTTTTGGCATGATATATAGATCGTTTCCAAAGGTCCGAGATCGCGAGAATGTACAGTATTCCATAGTTACGACACCTGATTTTTTTATATTACTATTTAACCTGTCATGGTTATTGGGAATTGCAACACACAACCTTGCAATTGTGGGTGTTCTTTAACTTGTTTTGAGTAGTATATAATTTTGATAAATAATGACTTTCAGTCGAATGTTTCCAATCGCTCAAGCAGCTCACATTACTTGTGGAATGTAACTGGGCAGGTGAAGAAAGCAATGGCTTACTGTGAAAAGTCAGACAGGATACATTTGGCATGGCATCCAAACGTCACAACGTGCACGATGTGTTCGTGTGATCAATGTCTTTAAAACAGTTTAGAGCATCATTTGAAGATGTCTGTCATAATCATGTCGCACGAAATTACCCCAGTGGGGTCTTTTGGATGTGTCATTGTGCTCATGATGTGGGTATTGCATTGGGTGTCCAATTCTCCACCGTCTATCGCCTATACTTTGTTTGTTTGTTGTTTAACGCCGCACTCAGCAATATTCCAGCTATATGACGGCGCTCTGTAAATAATCGAGTCTGGACCAGACAATTCAGTGATCGACATCATAAGCATCGATCCACGAAATTAGGATCGATGTCATGCATCAACCAAGTCAGCGAGCCTGACCACCCGATCCCGTTAGTCGCCTTTTACGACAAGCATAGTCACCTTTTACGGCAAGCATGGGTTGCTGAAGACCTATTCTATCCCGGATCTTCAAGGGTCATCAATAGCATTAAGGACAATAAACGCAACACGACATGAACGCAGGGCCATCAGTGACACCGGAATCAGTTTCGACGTCGATACTTACGTCGTTGTAAACTTGCTTCATCGACGACATATGGATCTTGCCTATCACATTCTGTCGAAATATTGCGAGTTATAATAACATCACGACATGATGTAAAAATGTTTCGTCTCGTTTCTTTCGACATTCAATATTTAATGTTGGATACTGGTAGTTAGATAGTTAACAAGCACCGTGTGGCAAAAGAAATCCCCGGGCACCAAAATACTAATTGGCAAATCTGAAACAAAATCTATCTCAAAATATATGGCCAAATCAATATACTAAGATTTGTTTTTAATGTTGCCACCATCACACTCACGCGTGAAAGTGCAACAATAAAATCGTTAAACACATCATGACAAAGCCAAGACTAAGAAAGATTTTCTTCTATACTAATAATGACAGTTCGGCATTTTGCTTCTTTAAACAATTACTTTTATGGCATTCAGGTCAACATGACTTCGTTCATTCAGTCACGTAATGCATCTAACAGGATTTTTAAATATGGGCATTTCACTCGTTTAAACAATTACTTTTTATTGCATGCAGGTCAACATGACTTCATTCATTCAGTCACGTAATGCATCTAACAGGATTTTTAAATATGGGCATTTCACTCGTTTAAACAATTACTTTTTATCGCATGCAGGTCAACACGACTTCATTCATTCAGTCACGTGATGCATCTAACAGGATTTTTAAATATGGGCATTTCACTCGTTTAAACAATTACTTTCATGGCGCGCAGGTCAACATGACTTCATTCATTCAGTCACGTAATGCATCTAACATGATTTTTAAATATGGGCATTTCACTCGTTTCATTCAGTCAAGTTATGTGTCGGGATCGGATGGTCAGGCTCGTTAATCTGGTTGATGCATGTAGTCCTATCCGCATTGCGTAGATCGATGCTCATGATGTCAGTCACTGGAATGTCTGTCCAGACTCCATTATCTATAGAAAGCAGTCATATAGCTGGACTATTGCTGAGTGCGGCGTTAAACAACAAACAAGCAAAACACGTAATGTATCAATACTTCCGCTATAACAGTGTCGGGTAGACAAATCGTTTTGGTATATGGATTCCATGATAAGGAAGCCTTTTAGAGCCATTTCTTTTTTTCTTTAAATTTCAAGATACCAAGTTGAAATTTCAAAATACTAAGTTGAATTTCAAGATACTGAGTTGATATTTCAAGTTAGTATCTTCAACTTTCAAGATTATTACCTTGAAATTTCAACTTGTGAATCTTGAAATTTCAGCACAGCATCTTGAAAATTCAAGATCGATATCTTAAAATTTCAACTTACAAAAGAAAATAGCCCTAAAAGGCTCCCGTACCATTAATGCCAAGCATAATGTTAGTTGACAAGATTGCAGCCTGACAACGTATATGTGTGATACAGTTTGCTAGTTGACGTCAGTGTTAACGTTATACTGTATGTGACACAGATTATATTCTGCTGCGTCCCGCCAATATCCCCTCATGCTATAAACTCATGCTTGTCGTAACAGGCGACAATACTTGTCGTAGGAGGCGACTAACGGGATCGTGTGGTCAGGCTCGCTGACTTGGTTGATGCATGTCATCGATTCCAATTGCGTGGATCGATGCTCATGATATTAATCACTGGATTGTCTGGTCCAGACTCGATTATCTACAGACCGCTGTCATATAGCTGGAATATTGCTGAGTGCAGCGTTAAACAACAAACGAACCAACTGTAGTGGTCTCTTGCCCCCTTAGATAATGAATCATGAATACCACCGGTAATGTCTCATCACTGATCCTTCTTCCAGACTGCAGTGAAGGCCAGCATCACGGGCTTCTAGATCTAAAGAAAAAACTCTCATACATCCAACCTGACGGTGCCGAAGAACCTTTTGAAGTGCTCTGCGAATTTCGATATGGCGGCCTGACTACGATCCAGTCTCGCGACTTGGCAGCATCGTATGTCGACTTCAACAGATCCATGGAGGACTTCGTACATGGATTTGGCCGTCCAAGGTATAACTGCTGGCTTGGCCTCAAACGTATCAGTCTTTTATTCGCAATGGGAGAGATGAAATGTAACATCGTACTTGATGGACCATCCGGCTTTTGTCAGGTGTATTATGACCGTTGCCATGTCGGCGGTGAGGAAGACGGCTATAGAATAACCATCGGAGAATACTCGACTGCCGTCAGTCCAAGATGCGGGGACTCCTTGGTCGCCGTGGACAACATCAACAACGCTACATTCTCCACCTACAATTACGACAACGACAACAACTGCGCATCCAAGATGGCGGCTGGGTGGTGGTACGCGCCAACGAGCAACTGCACCAAGGGAAACCTGAACGCCCCGCTTGTAGCCACGCCCTTAGTTGGCTTGAGGCTGAAGTGGGTTTATGATAAGGGTAATGATATCATCGCTTCTTCTTTGTTCAGAATAACTGGTGTCTAACAAGTGATTGAAATGTTGAGCGGCGTGATTGAAGAAATAAGCCTCATTTTGTTTGTAATTATTCGTTATGAGAAATCTCCTTAATCGTGTCTAAGGAAAAGTGGGTGATGCAGCACTTTACGGAAGTCAGGGGCATGGGTGGCCCAGTCGTCTAAGGCGCCGCGATTCGCTGTGCAGAGTTGCGTCCCGTGGACACGCCAGAAACATGATTGTTGGTTCGAATTCCGGTTCGCCCCGATTATGTTTCTAGGTTTGTCAGCACCATACCCGTGCTCGTGGGTGTCACCGAAGTGATAAACGTCTGAGACCTGCATCACTTCGGGCTTCCCCCCCCCCCCCCCCCCCCCCCCCACATTAAGCTGATACGCCGCGATATAACTGGAATACTGTTAAAAGCAGCGTTAAACCCAACTCACTCACTCACTCACTCACTCACTTGGTGGCCTCGAATCCCAGGTTTATTCTGAGTGTCACCTGTGGATTCGCCAGTGTGTAAAATGTCAACGGCCTGTCAACCATTGTTTGTTGCTTAACACCTCACTCGACAAACCCGTGAAGATCCGGGTAGAGAATAGATCTTCAGCAACCCATGCCTACCGTAACAGGCGAATATGCTTGTCGTAAGAAATAACGGGATCGGGTGGTGAGGCTCGCTGACCTGGTTGATGCATGTCATCGTATCCCAATTGCGTTTATCGATGCTCATGATGTCAATCACTGGATTGTCAGGTCCAGACGCAATTATTTACAGACCGCCGTCATGCAGCTGGAATATTGCCGGCGTCAAAAAGACAAAAGATTAAAACAATGAAACTTCATGCATTTTCTGGTATGCCTGTTTGTGTGCGTTTGTAGAAATACCATACAATATCAGTGGATTAATCATAAGTTCGGATTCTTGTGATATTTCGAAATAATCGGATTCCAGACAAAGGATTTGATATAACGTTAATTCATCTCTAAATACTACTGAATATGCCGATTCCAGAATTGAAACACTATGTTAACAGCGTGCATGAGTGCATTGTTGAAATTGTGTTATTTCATGTGTGGGTGAATTTGGTTGCAAACTGCTTTGAACAGGGGTATTTGGCAGTGTATTTTATTGTTTAACAATGGTTGTAACTATGTTGCATTGTTTCTGTTGAGATTCGGTAGACGGTCATTGCATTGTGTTTGAACAGTGATTGGTGGTCAGGAATGTAGTATTATTTAATGGACTGATGAGGGCCCTGTGTAGAAGTTTCCAGTAGCTAGTTAGACGGTATACAATTGGACAAAAGCGTGTTTTAGGTATCTCTCACGTATTTCATTACATCGGGGCCAGCTTTCGTGTGAGAATCGCTCATCATCCCTGATTCCCTGCCCAGCGCTTCATGGAAGCTTGACCACTGTCGTCACTAGGTGAATATATATTATTATCACTGACTTTTGCTATCACCACCGTATTTTTATATTTGATACTGACCACGGCTATCACGTTATGTATTGCCATTGAATATTGTACCACCACTTTATTGTGAGGGGCGGTCGGGTAGCCTAGTGGTTAAAGCGTTCGCTCGTCACGCCGAAGGGTTCGATTCCCGACATGGGTACAATGTGTGAAGCCCATTTCTGGTGTTCCCCGCCGTGATATTTGTAATACATTTGTTATTCCCCTCTGAACGCTTGACGTGGGTTTCACCTGCATCACTTCGGGCTTTCCTCCCACATTAAGCTGACACGCCGCGATATAACTGGAATACTGTTGAAAGTGGCGTTAAACCCAACTCACTCACTCACTCTAAACGCTTTATGTGCGAGGAAACCATAAGGTGATGAAAGTCTAAACCGTTAACATGTGCCACTTCGGTTCAGGGGGCACGGGTGGCCTAGTCGTCTAAGGCGCCGCGATTCGCTGTGCAGGGTTGTCGCTCTTTGTCGTAAAGGCCACACTTAAACCCTGTGTCTGGTTGTATCGCGTTAACAGATGTGTCATCGTTCATACACTGCCCGGGCACGGGTGGCCCAGTGGTCTAAGGCGCCGCGATTCGCTGTGCAGGGTTGCGTTCCTTGGGTACGCCAAAAACATATGATTGTGGGTTCGAATCCCGGTTCGCCCCGATTATGTTTCTAGGTTTGTCAGCACCATACCCATGCTCGTGGGTTTCAGAGAAGTGGTAAACGTCTGAGACCTGCAATAACTTCGGGCTTTCCTCTCTCATTAATTATAAGCTGACACGCCGCGATATAACTGGAATACTGCTAAAAGCGGCGTTAATCCCAACTCACTCACACACTTCGGTCCAACCCATTAGCACAGTTACAGATAAGGCGCGGACGAACAAGAAGCATAAATACGGAGAACAGAAGGATCCCTTTCGCCCCACTGGTAATGTCCAATTTTAAGTTATATCGTACAAAATATAATGAGAAATGCTCAAATGGCTGACAAAGTCTTTTCAATTCTCACAGCTAGTTGTGGACTTGCTCAAATAGATAAGTATGGCTAAAATGAGTTGAAATGGTCGACGTTTCGAACTTCAAGAAACAGTCCATGTATCACCGTGTCTGTCACTCAAGACATCACCTTAGCAAATTAGCTTGGGCAAAGACTTGCTTTTGTTCAAATATTAGGGAAAAGCTTTAAAAAAACTCTAAAATTAGTTTTACCAATGATTTTTTTGTTATAAGCCCCAGACATAAATCTGTTGAAATTAGTTCTCAGTCGTATGAGCACATCTGATAACTGTCTTAATGATTTGTAAACGTGTTTCTCACTTCCTGAATTATGCATAGCCCAAATGCCAAAAGGCCTCTTATCTCCCCTGATGATCTTGTCTTTTGGATTCGAACCTCCGATCACAGGATCCTGGCAACTCAGTAAAGTGAAATGCGACGCTTTAGGCAACTTGGCCATCCCTGCTCCGCTGTTGTTTTGGGGAGGAGGGGAAATAGGGTTTAATGTCTCGTCCAAGATTATTGCACTTATACAGCGACGTACATGCACGTGTGTGTGTGTGTGTGGCTGCTTGTACTAGTCCGGACTAATGCCGATTTTATAATTTTAGCCCACTGAGATACCATGTCGCAGTTTAACATGAATACCCCACCCAGACACATCATATTGACTCCGAGCCGACCAGTCCTTGTTTTATCCCATTAATGCCGAGCGCCAGACAGGGTAACAACAAAGTACAATCTTTACGTCTTTTGGTATGATGCGGCCGGGGATCGAGCCCCGAACCTTCCGCCCTCCGGTCGGACGCTCTACCACTAGAGCACGGAGGCGGTCCTATTGCTGGTTTGGCAGTGTTGTGTATATGTGTATTTTCTGTAGTTTATATGTATTGTAATGAAATGTTGTTTTAATCTCTCACTGTGTTGCATTGAACTGAATAAACCTGTATAGCTGCTGTGTTCTTCATTTGTTCAACTTCTACCAGTTGTGGCGTTGGGTTGGTAGCTTGGGTCGGTCCTTTGTTTAATTCAGCTTTCGCCTGATTGGCCTTGTTTAAAATACTAACACCCAGCATTTGGTTTGGTTTGTTGTTGTTTTACGCCGCACTCAGCAATACTCCTGCTATATGTCTGTTTTGTTTTGTTGTTTAACGCCGCACTCAGCAATATTCCAGCTATATGTTTGGTTTGGTTTGTTGTTTAACGCCGTAATCAGCAATATTCCAGCTATTTGACGGCGATCTGTAAATAATCGAGTCTGGACCAGACAATCCAGTAATTGATATCATGAGCATCGATCCACGCAATTGGGATCGAAGACATGCATCAACCAAGTCAGCGAGCCTGACCACCCGATCCCGTTAGTCGCCTTTTACGACAAGCATAGTCGCCTTTTACGGCAAGAACGGGTTGCTGAAGACCTATTCTACCTATTCATTTAACCTGCGCACCGGCCACAAAAGCTTGACAATGTTGACAACCTAGAACAGTCATTGGCTTTGGATATTTTCATCTATGAGATTGCCCTTGTAGATACAGACATCATAGTCGGGTCAGCTTGTATTTGGGCAACTCATTTCGCGCCTAGTTTCACCCACAGAGGTGTTGGTTCTGACGATCGTCAATTAATCCTCCTTATAATTCATTGACCCGTGTTATTAATGCATTCCCTTGTTACACTTGTAAAACTCAAAGGCCTATGATTGTAGGGATCCAACTGGTATTTGGTTATTTGCTTTATGTCTATCTGTTTATTGCTTTTATGAGATTATAAAGTAATTAACCTCGAAAGACTTTGACTGATTTATTAACAGTAATCTTAATGTTGTTATCTCAGAACTATGGTCTTATAGCGGCACTCCGCTTATCTCGAACAACGGATAACTTCATTAGATGGTCCTCCATGACGTCGATGTTTCACTGCAATCATGATTCAATATTGTTTTGTGAATGAAATGTTTTATTTGAATCCAATAATAATCAGCCTTTTAGAATCAATCTGACGTGTATTTGTATCAGTTCAGTTTGAACAGGCTAAGGTACGCGACCCTGACGGCAACTGGCGTCCCACTAGACGGGATAAATCAGCCTTTTCAGACTTGCGACTATTTAGTTCAACTTCGCAGTGTTGTTATAATTGATGAACTATTTTGAAATATTGAACAGAACGCTTGATAAGGCGTTTATTCAATTACTGTTAACGAGACGGGCGATCCAAATTACACATGAACAAAAGCTTCACCTACATGTAGCTTGACAACGGTATAAGGATCTATACCGAAACGTCGCCTTCAAAGTAATTAAAGAAGTTGTTATCCATACGGTTCATTCGCAGGACGACGACCCCCTGTGTCGTATGAAAACAAACTAGCAAAAAGTGAGGTCGTCGTCCTGCGAATATTTTAATCCGCCAATCTAGTTAAACAATGGGTATCGAGTGGTATCCCCTCCTAAAACAACACCACACATCAAAATCGTACCGGCGGATCGTCGTCCTGCGAATTGAAAAATTCGAGGGGTCGTCGTCCTGCGAATACCCCATCCATACATTGTGTCTAATCCGTCAACTTCTCAGTAACGCCTATTAAACAATTAATAGCTTCACTGATGTTTTATTAGGGGATCACCGGTTATAGTATTTTCAAATTAATCTTAACCCACTAATGACGCATTACAAGTCAACATATCCGACGGACGCAACCAGTGTGAAACATTTTCATCAATATCGGTGAAGAGAACGTAAAATCTAAAAACATGCCCCAGTCTTTTACATTTACAGGGTAAGATTTTTCTTCATTCTTGATATCACATTTTATCATCCAAAACTGGCTCCCACAGGAGATATCTCTTGGGTGAAACCAAGCGATATCTACATTGTAGATATCGCTGCAATGAAAATGCATCACAATGCTTTGCTGACCATTGTGACATCGTTGGTTACCATGACGTCACAATCAAATGACATCACTAATGGCTCTACTACTGAAGCTGTTAGCAGTACTTTTTACACTTAAGACACTGCTTCTTGCTGTCTACAAACTGAAAAAGTTGAAAGAATGATGTTGGATGATAAATAATATCTCACCCTCGTGTCTTTTGATGTCAAATATATCAACACTCGTTGGTATAGCTGATATCACAAGGCGCTCGGGTGAGATTATCTATATAGAGAGCTTTGCGTTTTGCTGTGGAGTAATCACGGAATCACGACGTTGATTAAAAGTGTATTTGAGTACAGGCGTTTTCAGGTACAAGTCATTGAAAGATTAATGGAGAATACCATTGTTATAAATCGTCACTGTAAATACGATATCTTGATGGCTCAAGTAACAGACCAAATCCACGTATTGCCACAAACCTGCCTTGTGTGGACATTTCGACCATCTTATCAGGGCGGTCGGGTAGACAAGTGGTTAAAGCGTTCGCTCGTCACGCCGAAGACCCGGGTTCGGATCCCGACATGGGTACAATGTGTGAAGCCCATTTCTGGTGTCCCCCGCCGTGATATTGCTGTAATATTGATAAAAGCGACGTAAAACCACACTCACTCACTCGTCAATCTTATTAAGTTTTTTGTCGTTGTTGTTGTTTAACGCCGCACTCAGCAATATTCGAGCTGTATGACGGCGGTCTGTAAATAATAGTCTGGACCAGACAATTCAGTGATAGCCATCATAAGCATCGATAAACGCAATTGGGATCGATGACATGCATCAACCAAGTCAGCGAGCCAGACCAACAGATCCCGTCAGTCGCCTCTAACGACAAGCATAGTCGCCTTTCACGGCAAGCATGGGTTGCTGAAGACCTACTCTACCCCGGATCTTCACGGGTCCCATCTTATTTAGGATAACATTAGCTCTCTAACTGATATATAAGACTCATAATTCGAAATACATGAAGTGAAATTTCATTTACTACTTCATTGTAATAGCAGGCTCACTTATGATTCTAAGCGGTGGGTAGCCTTATGAAGTGTTCGCTCGCCACGCCAAAGTCCCGGGTTCGATTCCCGTAAAAGGTACAATATTTGAGGCAATTTAAAAAAAATAATTTTTGGTTATTGTTTGACGCCGTACTCAACACTATTCCAGCTATATGACGACGGTCTGTAAATAATCGGGTCTGGACCAAACAATCCATCATGAGCATCGATCCACGCAAACAGTGAGTTTGGTTTTACGCCGCTTTTAGCAATATTCCAGCAATATCATGGCGGGGGACACCAGAAATGGGCTTCACACATTGTACCCATGTCGGGAATCGAACCCGGGTCTTCGGCGTGACGAGCGAACGCTTTAACCACTAGGCTACCCGACCGCCCCTCATAATCATGAGAAATTCATTGAGAGTCCATTGTATGGGCTTGAGTAAATAGTGATGATACCAGATGATCACGAAAAGGATAACTTATCTTGTCCCATCGGTAGCCCCGTCACAAACACATGCAAAGGCAAATCAATTTTCCACCTAAAATGCATGAGAACGTAAGGTAGAAAATAGTGTCACTGATGAGTTAAATTTGGATCCTTTTGCATCTTTTTTCTCCGTATTGACGTATTGGGGAGGGAGGGAAGGGGGGTGGTTACAATTAGGTGACTAGACTGTGTCTTCGGTAAGCGGTTACGATGTTCACTTATTCGCATTGAGAACATTGTGTTGCACCAGTTATTGACTAATTAAACATTGGTACACGAAACTCGTTCAATAGAATGATTCGCATCTATTTAGTAAACTACAAGACGATGCGTCACAACGGCACTTTTACACAGATTTTCCATCATTATAAAAAAGTGATATATAAATATGAAGAGTACGTTATTTCAATATAGAAAACTAAACTGTGTCAAATTTGTTTCTAGTTTATAATATGAGGAATAATATAATTTTAGTTTTAGTGAATTAGGCGTATTACAAAAACTGATGACACGGACTCCATCATAAATATGGCATTATAAAATCCATAACAAATCCATTAATTGTGTACTCAGTAATTCAGACATCATTACAGAATATTCCCAACCGTGTAAACCTAGATCTAAGTATTGCTTCAATACGGTAACACATCCTCTCAAAGGCTTTCATCAATTTAACTCTTCCCAAAGGATTAAAACTGATGCACTCCAATCGACTGTCCAACAGGAGCTAATCCCCATGCGGAAGCAAACATGTAGGGACTTCCGGTTGTGATTGAAGTAATATTCTATAGAGCGCAATCAGAATCCCTCGGGAGTCATTCGGATCTCACCATAAACGTTACATCTCGTGTGCCTCGGACGATAGGTAAGAGAAAAGCACGTTTTCCATTCACTGACTTTAGATGACTGATCAAAGGGGGCGATCTGTACCTGTCTATTTCCGTGTGCAATATTAACAGATGGCTCTAGGGAAGGTGCGGTATTTAATCGTTGACAAGACCATTACAGATTGCAGCACATTGTTATATCTTGGATAAACTATAGACAGATCTGTTTGATTGGCGAAGCAGAATTTCAGGGTTTTTTAAAGTCATTAACGCTTATGAAATAATCCAGCTGCAGCCACAGGTTCAGCTGTGATAAGTGGATGGCTGTGTGGTTCTCGCACACTGCTCTCTCATCTCTCATTTAATGACATTTTTATTATAATCGAGACGTGTGCCTTATTTGGATATTATAAATTATATTTCTATTTTTTAAATTATATGGCTTTGGTTTTCAGCCTTATTGATTACGACTTACATGGTCCAGTTACTTGATTACGGTAAATGCACTGTCAATGTTGTATCACGTTATGCGGTACTTCTGACTTTGTTCTTTTACCAAGTGCATCTGTCTAGACTAAAAGTACCCCTGTGGGGTAAAAGGTCTGGTATGAGCCAAAATACATCATTTTTGTCCATCTTCCCAGGGCAAGGGAGTTAACTAACTGTAAAAGTCCAGTTTCCAGCTTTGCCGATCTTGGCTGGAATTTCTGGACTCGATCGTAGCGCCATAAGTGGCTATTATTTGTTATGTCCCGTCTATGTCCTTCCTATATATTGACCAATCAGATACCACTTCTCATAGCACATGCATTTGCTTCAACAAAATGGCCGATCAAGACGATCTGATCGATAATAAAAGACTATATTGTGATAAAACGGGTCTTACTTCAAGAAGGACATCAAATTACGTGAGCACCTTGATCAAAAATATGAAAAGATTTGGAAAATATCTGTTGAGGCAGTGTTGGCGGTACACATGCTTTACAAATCCTGCAATCGACCGAAATCTGCACGTCAGTTTACGAAACGGATGTTGTTTTCGTTACGCGATTTTGATTGGACTATGCATCGTTAGTCCAGCCAAAATTTAACTCCACAATTCCAGCCTAGTTCGGCAAGGGTGGAAATTGGAAGTTTATAGTCAGTTAACTCCCTTGCCTCGGGAGATGTGTTTGTCGGACAAGTCGACTGAGACGGGTGGTCATGCTCAGCGACTTGGCTTGAAGTCATCGTATCTGGAAGGCGTGGGACGTTGATCGTTTTATCCACCACTGGTTTCCCTGGGCAAACTGTGTTATTTATCTGGCATATTGACGACTGATACCGGGTGTTTTCGAAAAGGCGACTGGGCATACCCTGCCCCATCATGGCACCAGTCGCAAACACATGCAAAGGCAAGTCAATTGTTTACTTACAAAACACGGGAACATATGGTACAAATCACAATAGGGATGTGCATCGGACATAAGTTTTGCCACTGATGCGTCACATTTGGTAATGTCTTCCACATTAAACCGTAAAACATTTTGAAAACTTTACTGGGTCCTTGAATGCTGTAACCTTGATGAAAAGAGTGAGTGAGTGTGTGAGTGAGTTGGGTTTGACGCCGCTTTTAACAGTATTCCAGTTATATCACGGCGTGTCAGCTTAATGTGGGAGGAAAGACCGAAGTGATGCAGGTCTCAGACGTTTACCACTTCGGTAAAATTCACGAGCACGGGTATGGTGCTGACAAACCTAGAAACATAATCGGGGCGAACCGGGATTCGAACCCACAATCATAGTTTTCTGGCATGCCTAAGGGACGCAACTCTGCACAGCAAGAAAACGGCGCCTTAGACGACTGGGCCACCCGTGCCCCCTGATGAAAAGACCTTTGAGCAAAAGTTGTATGACGCTCTTTGAAATCGTCGTATGCTTTAGTATTTAATTCAATAATGGAAACTAACATCTTTAGTCCATTAGTCCTTTTAATGATAACATATAGCAAAACCCTTTAAAATAGCAAATTTCTTCTTGTCCTTATGATACCTCAACTATAGTGCAGTTTGCCAAGGACAATATAACTAGTGCCAATTTACATCTCAGTAATTCCTTGTGTTATTCCATGCGATTCCCTCTTTTGACTTGTCACACACGTTTCCGTGTTTTTATGTTAACAATTGACTTGCCTTTGCATGTGTTTGTGTCGGTGTCATCGGCGGGGCAGTATATGCTAGCCTTTTCGCGAACACCTGGTTTCATCACTATTTGATAATGATCCATAAACACATGCCTTTGATATACTCGGAATCGTACAATCGCTTTTAGTAGAGATTTCTTAAGATAATGGAAGAAATCGCTTTTGATTAAATATGGGATATATAATATATATATCATAATATAATATGTAGGAGCAACCACAGAAAATGTGCTGATGTCATGAGACACAGTACTAGTAGCCGCACGTCCAATGTAAATTGGCCAAATATAAATTTAAAAAACCATTTGAGTTTGTTGCTGGTATACATCTATGTATTCAAATCATACAGGTTTACTACAATGGGATCATCGAGGTCAGTCTTGTTTTGAGAATTGCGTCCCTTGGGCATCTTGGGTTCGAATTCCGGTTCGCCTCGATTAATTTTTCTAGGTTTGTCAGCACCATACCCGTGCTCGCAGGTTTCACCAAAGTGGTAAACGTCAAAGACCTGCACTACTTCGGGCATTCCTCCAACATTAAGCTGCCACGCCGTGATATAACTGGAATACTCTTTAAAGCGGCGTTAATCCAAACACACTCACTTCCGTTTCGAAAAATCCTTTACTGTCTTCTGTTCAATAAACTCCCATTAATTGACTACATACATTCAGTGAGAGCTTAGAAACTTAGGACTCGTGTATCGCCGAGGCATACCCGTTGAACTCACGGCAATGATGAACAATTGCTTCACCCACGCAGTTTCATCTGTTAGTCCCTTCTCTGGCAGAGTCTTCAGATCTCGGACGGTTGGAAGAGTATTATGCCTTTTAAGTTCGACAGCAGTCAAGGCGCAGCGCTATAAATATCAATGCGGTTCAGAAAACCATTCATTATTTCCTTCTTCATGGAACGATGAAAGAGAATCTTAACCAGGAAAGTCATCATTGATTCGTAGCGCGTGGTTTGAGAAGGGGACATTATGAATGAATAAAGTCATCAGAATGTATGTAAGTAGTGGTTTGGAGTTTATAGCGTCGGGTTCGGTAATGTGTGGGTACTTCAAAACACGCGTACTGGCATCAAAGACCGATATTTGATACAAATATTTCATGAATGACGGGTCACTTTATTCTCCTTGGATATCCCCGTTTTAATATAACATCTTTCTGAAAGACTTAATGCGACCGGGGATATATTTCTCAAAGATGAAACATTTTGAAAGAAAAATATATTTAAAGGAAATTGTACAGGGGTTACACGGATTGGAAATACATATACGTACACGAAGATTCTAGGTTTGTGTGGCAATAACTAAGGCCGACAGTCTTGTGTTGCCACAGTCATGTTTGGCCAAAGGCAAAAAGAACCGAAGTGAAACAAAATTCAGTAATGGATAATTGGTGTACTTATTTGTATTATTATCATCAGTAGTAGTGGCTGCTGTACGGCTGTTTCATAACCCTGACAGTGTTCTGTTGCAATAACAAATTGTAAATGAGATGGTTATCGCCGCTTTCAACAGTATTTCATTTATAGCACGGCGTTGCAGCTTAATGTAGGACAAAAGCCCGACTTGATTCAGGTCTTAGACGTTTACCATTTTGCTGAAACCAATAAGCGCTGGTACCACAACGAATTAGGCAACTGGGATACTTTGATGAAACCCATTAGACTGGTACCACAACGAATTAGGCAACTGGGATACTTTGATGAAACCCATTAGACTGGTACCACAACGAATTAGGCAACTGGGATACTTTGATGAAACCCATTGACTGGTACCACAACGAATTAGGCAACTGGGATACTTTGATGAAACCCATTAGACTGGTACCACAACGAATTAGGCAACTTGGGAACTTTGATGAAACCCATTAGACTGGTACCACAACGAATTAGGCAACTGGGATACTTTGATGAAACCCATTAGACTGGTATCACAGCGAATTAGGCAACTGGGATACTTTGATGAAACCAACAAGCGCTGGTACCACAACGAATTAGGCAACTGGGGAACTTTGATGAAACCCATTATACTGGTACCACAACGAATTAGGCAACTGGGGAACTTTGATGAAACCCATAGGACTGGTACCACAACGAATTAGGCAACTGGGATACTTTGATGAAACCCATTAGACTGGTACCACAACGAATTAGGCAACTGGGGAACTTTGATGAAACCCATTAGACTGGTACCACAACGAATTAGGCAACTGGGATACTTTGATGAAACCCATAAGCGCTGGTACCACAACGAATAAGGCAACTGGGATACTTTGATGAAACCCATAGGACTGGTACCACAACGAATTAGGCAACTGGGGAACTTTGATGAAACCTATTAGACTGGTACCACAACGAACTAGGCAACTGGGATACTTTGATGAAACCCATTAGACTGGTACCACAACGAATTAGGCAACTGGGGAACTTTGATGAAACCCATTAGACTGGTACCACAACGAATTAGGCAACTGGGGAACTTTGATGAAACCCATTAGACTGGTACCACAACGAATTAGGCAACTGGGATACTTTGATGAAACCCATTAGACTGGTACCACAACGAATTAGGCAACTGGGGAACTTTGATGAAACCCATTAGACTGGTACCACAACGAATTAGGCAACTGGGATACTTTGATGAAACCCATTACACTGGTACCACAACGAATTAGGCAACTGGGGAACTTTGATGAAACCCATTACACTGGTACGACAACGAATTAGGCAACTGGGGAACTTTGATGAAACCCATTAGACTGGTACCACAACGAATTAGGCAACAGGGGAACTTTGATGAAACCCATTACACTGGTACCATAACGAATTAGGCAACTGGGATACTTTGATGAAACCCATTAGACTGGTACCACAACGAATTAGGCAACTGGGATACTTTGATGAAACCCATTAGACTGGTACCACAACGAATTAGGCAACTGGGGAACTTTGATGAAACCCATTAGACTGGTACCACAACGAATGAGGCAACTGGGGAACTTTGATGAAACCTATTAGACTGGTACCACAACGAATGAGGCAACTGGGGAACTTTGATGAAACCCATTATACTGGTACCACAACGAATTAGGCAACTGGGATACTTTGATGAAACCTATTAGACTGGTACCACAACGAATTAGGCAACTGGGATACTTTGATGAAACCCATTAGACTGATACCACAACGAATTAGGCAACTGGGGAACTTTGATGAAACCAATAAGCGCTGGTACCACAACGAATTAGGCAACTGGGATACTTTGATGAAACCCATTAGACTGGTACCACAACGAATTAGGCAACTGGGATACTTTGATGAAACCCATAAGACTGGTACCACAACGAATTAGGCAACTGGGATACTTTGATGAAACCCATTAGACTGGTACCACAACGCATTAGGCAACTGGGATACTTTGATGAAACCCATTAGACTGGTACCACAACGAATTAGGCAACTTGGGAACTTTGATGAAACCCATTAGACTGGTACCACAACGAATTAGGCAACTTGGGAACTTTGATGAAACCCATTAGACTGGTACCACAACGATTTAGGCAACAGGGGAACTTTGATGAAACCCATTAGACTGGTACCACAACGAATTAGGCAACTGGGATACTTTGATGAAACCCATTACACTGGTACGACAACGAATTAGGCAACTGGGATACTTTGATGAAACCCATTGACTGGTACCACAACGAATTAGGCAACTGGGATACTTTGATGAAACCCATTAGACTGGTACCACAACGAATTAGGCAACTGGGATACTTTGATGAAACCCATTAGACTGGTATCACAACGAATTAGGCAACTGGGATACTTTGATGAAACCCATTAGACTGGTACCACAACGAATTAGGCAACTGGGGAACTTTGATGAAACCCATTAGACTGGTACCACAACGAATTAGGCAACTGGGATACTTTGATGAAACCCATTACACTGGTACGACAACGAATTAGGCAACTGGGATACTTTGATGAAACCCATTGACTGGTACCACAACGAATTAGGCAACTGGGATACTTTGATGAAACCCATTAGACTGGTACCACAACGAATTAGGCAACTGGGATACTTTGATGAAACCCATTAGACTGGTACCACAACGAATTAGGCAACTGGGATACTTTGATGAAACCCATTAGACTGGTACCACAACGAATTAGGCAACTGGGGAACTTTGATGAAACCCATTAGACTGGTACCACAACGAATTAGGCAACTGAGCATCTGACGAAAACTATCAACAATAATTCACGAGAGACGGATAATCTATTAATGCATGTAAGTTATTCTCTATAATACTCGTACCATAGTCGTTTTCTGAGAAAACAGCACAAAGTGTGGATTTCCAGCACAGTCAATCTCTTGTTGGAACGACGTGACATTAAATCGTATGTGACGTCATGAGCGGTCTTCGGAGACATGAACTGTATTGGGACATTCATATCAGTCAAGCCGAGGTAATATTACAGTGCTTCCGGTGCTCCCGTGGGAGCGGCTCGATCATAACGCGAGAGTTACCGAACAATAACCAGCTGTGTCACCCTGAAATGGAATTATTTAACATAGAACGGCTCCAGACATTGTAAAGTGTACACGTTACTATGGTGACAAGTGTAATCATTTAGGGTGTATTAGATGTATTAGCGCATCCAAGTTAAAGCGTCTGATGGGTTTGATGCTTCACATAGAGCGTCCGCCCGGAGAGCTGTAACCATCTTTCCACCCGCATGAAGATATCAGGTGGTGAATGCATGTTTCCTGGTTCTCATGGGCCTCCGTGGCCTAGTGGATAGAGCAACGTCTTGAGATTGGTGGTTCGATTCCCTGGCCCCTCATACCAAAAGACGTTAAAAGATGGTACTTGTTGTTACCCTGTCTGGCGCTCGGCATTTAGGGGCTTAAACAAGGACTGGTCGGCTCGGAGTCAGTATGCTGTGTCTGAGTGGGGTATTCATGTTAAACTGCGGCATGGTATCTCAGTGAGCTAGCACTATAAATCGGCATCAGTCCGGAATAGTACAAGCAGCCACACAAACACTCACACGTACATGCACGTCGCTATATAAGTGCAATAATCTTGGACGCGACGTTAAACCCCATTTCACCTCACCTCACCTCACCGTGACAGAAATAGTGATAGAAGCGGCGGTAAAACTACACTCAACTACCCGCTCTGTCTTACAGGAAGTGAGTTTTTTCACTGCAATATCACATCGTCATTAGAAAAGGCGTTGGCAATATCACTTCGAAGAATAAAGAAAATGTTTCACAAGCTCCAGCAAAATTGGGAACCGAACCAAGGGGTTCGGCATAGAATGGACAAAAGCTTCAATATCCAGACTACCGGTACGGCCCAAAGTCTGAAGGTAGCACGTTATTTAAGAGACGAAAGTAACTATATATAAGCAGAAGTAAACGTTTGCTGCTCAGGGCGGAAGACTGGACAGTGGAGAGAGTGACATAGGTGGAGAGGCAATTGGCGTAGAGGTGAGAGTATAGTAGGTTAAGGTGGGTGTGGGTATTAGTGTTGAGAGAGGGATAGAGGTGAGAGTATAGTAGGTTAAGGTGGGTGTGGGTATTAGTGTTGAGAGAGGGATAGAGGTGAGAGTATAGTAGGTTAAGGTGGGTGTGGGTATTAGTGTTGAGAGAGGGATAGAGGTGAGAGTATAGTAGGTTAAGGTGGGTGTGGGTATTAGTGTTGAGAGAGGGATAGAGGTGAGAGTGGGGTAGGTTAAGTTCAGTGTGGGTAGAAATGTTGAGAGAGGAATAGAGGTGAGAGTGGGGTAGGTTAAGGTGAGAGTTTGGAAGGTTGTGTTGAGAGAGGAATAGAGGTGAGAGTGGGGTAGGTTAAGTTCAGTGTGGGTAGAAATGTTGAGAGAGGAATAGAGGTGAGAGTGGGGTAGGTTAAGGTGAGAGTTTGGAAGATTGTGTTGAGAGAGGAATAGAGGTGAGAGTGGGGTAGGTTAAGGTGAGAGTTTGGAAGGTTGTGTTGAGAAAGGGATAGAGGTGAGAGTGGGGTAGGTTAAGGTGGGTGTTGGTAGTAGTGTTGAGAGAGTGATATAAGTGAGAATGGTGTAGGTTAAGGTGAGTGAGGGTAGAAGTGTTGAGGGATAGAGGTGAGAGTGGGGTAGGTTAAGGTGAGAGTTTGGAAGGTAGTGTTGAGATTGGGATAGAGGTGAGAGTGGGGTAGGTTAAGGTGAGAGTTTGGGAGGTTGTGTTGAGGGAGGGATAGAGGTGAGAGTGGGGTAGGTTAAGGTGAGAATTTGGAAGGTTGTGTTGAGAGAGGGATAGAGGTGAGAGTGGGGTAGGTTAAGGTGAGAATTTGGAAGGTTGTGTTGAGAGAGGGATAGAGGTGAGAGTGGGGTAGGTTAAGGTGAGAGTTTGGAAGGTTGTGATGAGGGAGGGATGGTGGTGAGAGTGGGGTAGGTTAAGGTGAGAGTTTGGAAGGTAGTGTTGAGAGAGGGATAGAGGTGAGAGTGGGGTAGGTTAAGGTGAGAATTTGGAAGGTTGTGTTGAGAGAGGGATAGAGGTGAGAGTGGGGTAGGTGAAGGTGAGAGTTTGGAAGGTTGTGATGAGGGAGGGATGGTGGTGAGAGTGGGGTAGGTTAAGGTGAGAGTTTGGAAGGTTGTGATGAGGGAGGGATAGAGGTGAGAGTGGGGTAGGTTAAGGTGAGAATTTGGAAGGTTGTGATGAGGGAGGGATAGAGGTGAGAGTGGGGTAGGTTAAGGTGAGAATTTGGAAGGTTGTGTTGAGAGAGGGATAGAGGTGAGAGTGGGGTAGGTTAAGGTGAGAGTTTGGAAGGTTGTGATGAGGGAGGGATGGTGGTGAGAGTGGTTAAGGTAGTGTGAGTGTCGGGTTGTTAGTGTTGTGAGGGGATAGAGGTGACAGTGGATAGAGGCGAGAGTCTCAACTCCACCCCGTTCTCACCTCTACGCCGCTCCTACCTCTATCCCATCCTCGTCTCTACTCCGTTCTACCACCACTACGCACCTCTAACAGACGATCTCAGTGTTTGGTTAACAAATAAGCGCCAAGTAAGATGTTTCCTTTTCCACAAGACCACACATGCACCTAAACCAACGCCTATACATATTATACTTTTACATGCATTTACATAGTGCTACCGACCTAACCTTTGTTACTAGTCAAAATTTATATAATGGATTATAAAAATAGTATTGTCTTTTTACAAATGATTAATGCTATATTTCTATTAACGATGCGTTTAAATGTTTATTGAAGTGTTTTGCACTGCATTAATCACTGTAATGCGGAAGCTTTTAATGTCACTCAGATACTCTACAGTAACAGTTTTCAAAATCGATACGGGTTGAGGGCTCAGTCACACATTCAGGGCTTCTACTGTCGTCCTTGATAGGACCATTCTCGGTTAAAATTTGTCAAAAGTCAGATATGTACAACCGATTATCCCCTTCTCAATCCGAATCTGATCCGATTTGGATCCTCCGCACGGTACAAAACGACCGAATCTGTCCCGACAGCGTCCCGATTCTCCCGAATGCGATCCAACAGAGATCAGACAGTGACCGGACAGTGAACCGACAAAGATCTGGACACAATCTGGACTCAATCGACAAGAAACAATTCATGCCCGTTCATCACGACAGCGTCACGATCCGCAGGACGCCGCCCAGACAACGCAGGGCATTGTTACGATTTTGATCCGATACAGCAGAATCTGTCACGACATAGTCACGATTGTAATCCGACTAGACAAAATCGGCTGAGTTTCCCGAATGTTACGGGACGCACCATTCTGTCGGGAGTGTTTGGCCGACCTCTGGACCTTTCCCGATCCGTAGGACTCTGTTACGAACGTATACGACTGCGTTCAGACAATGATAGGACATTCCAGATCATTGAGGATAGTAATCCGACTTTTTCACTTTTCGTGTCGTAGCGCTGTCCGATCTCAAACGGGAGCCATAATCGGCACTGTGTGAACCTGGTCTCACATTGCCATATCGCATTGCGAGTATTCATGAATATTAACAATAAGGTGTTGAGTTATTGTTTTGATATTTTATATGGCTATATAATCTATCGCTATATATAGTCCGCACTACTTGAAATAGAATTACGAAATGATGCGATGATTAATTAAGGAAGTTAGCTGCATCGGTGCTGACAATTGCAAAGTGAAAATAAGCCACCCGGTGATAATGACTAATACTTACAGTGCGCTATTCAAGAAATATCCGTTTTATTAGTGATAATCGTCATCGAGTTTTGTTTTGATCACGCGGTTATATTTAGCGCGTTAAATACTACTTCTGCACGGTTTTTTCTTTCAGTTCGTGTTGGTAGTGCACGTACGCTGCACATGCTGCTAAATATAGCCTCTCGCGGTCACACAAGTCCTCATGGTTCCCATATCAACTGGGGACGTTTTCACGCCATAAATAACTGCCGGGGAAAAGAATGTCTGCACACGTGTTTGATGGTGTCTATAAATGAAACAAACAAGAAATGGTTATTTGATGGTGACGTATTTGATACGGGTATCATACTTGTGTTTTGGACTTCACGTTTGCAGTGTTTCGGCGACTGTTTTCAGCCTAGTAACATTTTGTGAGGTGAGGTGAAATGGGGTTTAATGTCTATCACTACGCCACGGAGGCCGTCTGTAATGTTTTGTAAATGTTTTCTCTAATCCAATTTTTCAAGTGTGTACTTTCTTTTGACCGGTAGTTTATCTTCGACCCCGAAGAAAGATCACCTGTAATGTGAGTGGGTGAGTTGGGTTTAACGCAGCTTTTAACATTATTCCAGTTATATCGCGGCGTGTCAGCTTGATGTGGGAAGAAAGCCCGAAGTGATGCAGGTCTCAGACGTTTACCACTTCGGTGAAACCCACGGGCACGGGTATGGTGCTGATAAACCTAGGAACATAATCGGGGCGAACAGGGTTTCGATCCCACGATCATAGGTTTCTGGCGTGCCCAAGTGACGCAACTCTGCACAGCGAATCGCGACGCCTTAGACGACTGGGCCACCCGTGCCCCCCACTTGTAATGTATCGATAGCTCGATCAGTCCTTACATCCCTATTCTCATCCGATGTCGCATGGATGTTGACTGTTGTTTAACGCCGCACTCAAAAATATTCAGCTATATGATGGCGTTCTGTAAATATATCGAGTACTGGACCAGACAATCGAGTGACTGACCTCGTGAGGATCGATCCTATCAATGGGGATACGATGACATGCAATCAACCAAGTCAGCGAGCCTGACCACCCGATCCCGTTAGCCGCCCTTACGACAAGCACGGGTTGCTGAAGACCAATTCTAACCAGGATTTTCAATGCTTCGTACATAATTCACATGAATGTAGTATTCGCAGTGTTTCAGCAGCTGCACATCAGTGTATTCCTATTATAATGCCAGTCCCGATATAACGAGGGAATATCAACATATATGAATGTACAGTGTGTCACGTAATATCTTAAATGATGGTAACGTCAGTCTGCTACGGTGATTTATAACAGTCGCTGTGATAACGATACGTTATGTCAGATCATAACTGAGGCTACCGTTATGTGTCAGATCACCATGTATCACATTGACATTCATTAGCTGCCACCGCCTCTGAGTCCTTGGCCACCGTGCTGTGCATGCTTGTGGGCGCTCGGTGTTAAATGTGCTAACTGTTGGTGTATGTCCCTCTCCGGGAGCGGCTGACAGTAAGTGTGAGTTTGGATCAATACATGGTAGTATTGTGTGCAGGGGGCTGACTTTACAAGGAATTTACTGGGGTCGGGGAGTTAAGTTGGGGGTAAAGGTTGGGGTAGGGGAGTATAAGGGAAATGAGGTAGGGGTGGGGGCAAGGAGGGGTGTATAGACAGAATCAGGCATAAAAAAGACAAGAATAAACATGGAAGACAGGAATGTTAACGACGGAATGGGGTCGGTTTGGTTTTTTTACTTTTTACGAGTGAGAGAGAGAGAGAGTAGCACATACGTTCTCCACAACAGAAAGCGCCGCTTGGGGGGTGGGGGGGGGGGGTATATATAACCCATACATACATACAACAAGTTCCCATTTGTAAACGCTCAGCAAATAAACGAAGCAGAATGGCGTGCAACACAGAATAATCACCACATGCTCGCGCGTCATACACCCACATCATGGAACATCACCATGTCCGCTCGACAAGCCGGGAACGCATCATCTCTGAGCGAATGTCAGATCGTAATGTGTGAAGCGTGTTGTCGGTGTTTACCAAGGCACATATGCCGACGCATATACGTGTGCAAATATAATAGACATCAATGAAACAAAAACACACAGCTTCTCGGAGTCCCAAGCAATGGTTTCCTGCGCACGTAACCACAGGCGTCACGGCATAGACATCCACCGCACGTACACATCCTCTCACACCCATCAGCAATCAAATGTGACGTATTTACCCCTTGTGAAGATCCCCCACACCGTCTCCCCCACTTTGCCGATCCGGCCCTCCCCTCAATCGACTCCTGGAACTTCATTGGAGAAAGCCAAACCCTTCGAATGGTGTGTGGCTCGGGCAAACAGAAGGTGCCACTGACTAGCCAATCAGCGCCAACTTCCGGTCCACCCGCAGACCCCGGGACGGCGTTATGTTGAAGGTTGTTACTGGCGGGTTGTTACGGGAACATAGTTGTCTGTGGATCTTCTCTAATAAGACTGGACGTCACTTAGCAGCTAAAGCGCAAAATGAAAAAGGTAAGCGTATGTTTTTTTAACGTTTTTTTTCTGTCCATGTGGACTTTTGTCATTGGCATATTTTTACAAATATTTAAAACAATATTTTAATAACGATGGTGTGTATATGTATAATGCGTCAAATCCACTCCATTAAAGTTATGCATATTCTTGAAATACTGAAAAAAACTCATGAAGGATAAATTTAGATTGGACAAATTAAAGTCGTTATTAATAATATTAAATCGCTATATTGATTTTTTCTGAAATATAGTCCAGTTGTTATCAAAGTATGTGTTCTCAAACTGTCAAGACTATGATTGTTACTGGGAAGCAGAGTTATTGATTTTTCGAGGTTCTGCACAAGAATACGGTTTTCGTTGAGTTTCATGTCTATATGAAAACATTTAATGACATACTTAAGCATAGATAAGCATTGATAAGTATAAGTACAAAGGTTTCGTTTTGAAAATAATTACATTAAGTGTGATGCAAATTGGTAATTGTTAATGCACTTGTTCTATCGAGCGCGAGGAAGTGCCTCTCATTTTCATTTCGTCATATCATGAAAGCAGGATTTGTAAGCACGTGGACTGGGGTTTGACATCTCTCGCATTAGTTCGGTTTTATATATCATGGAGTATCATCTTTCTCTGAAAGCCCAAGATTGCGCAGGATATTGACCTTTACAATTAAGGCACAACCTATAATATGGTGTAACTGAACAATGATCTAAACCGGAACGATTCTGAGATTCGAACCCATAACTAGCGGATCCTTATACTACTTGACTACCCGGGTCCTAATGAACGGCCAACTTGAATGTGTTAGTGAGTGAGTTGGGTTTAACGCCGCTTAACAAGTTCAATTTGAGAATCCCTTTCGTTGTGTCCCCCGCTGGAATATTGCTAAAAGCGGTGTTAAACCCAACTCACTCACTAACACATTCAAGTTGGCCGATCATTAGGACACGGGTAGTCCAGTAGTCTAAGGAGTTGCGTCCCTTGCATCAGGATCCGCTAGTTGTGGGTTCGAATCTCAGAATCGTTCCGGTTTAGATCATTGGTCAATTACACCACATTATAGGTTGTGCCTTAATTGTAAAGGTCAATACCAATACCCAATTTTGGGCTTTCAGAGAAAGGTGATACTCCATGATACATAAAACCGAACTAATGCGAGAGATGTCAAACCCCAGTCCACATGCTTACAAATCCTGCTTTTATGATATGTTCTCCGCCTCCGTGGTCCAGTGGATAGAGCGTCTGCCCGGAGAGCGGGAGGTCGGCGGTTCGATCCCTGTCCGTGTCATACCAAGATACATTAGAGATGGTACAAGTTTCCGTCTGACGCTCGGTATGAACGGGATGAAATAAGGGTTGGTCGGCTCGGAGTCGACTGTGTCTGAGTGAGGTATTCATGTTAAACTGCGGCATGGTATCTCAGTGGGTTAGCACTATTAAACCAGCATTAGAACACACGCACAGGCACAGGCACAGGCACACGCACACGCACACGCAAAACACACACACACTCACACATGCATGCACGCCGATATATAAGTGCAATAATAATACGCGATGTTAAACACCATTTTGGGGGCACGGGTGGCCCAGTCGTCTAAAGCGCCGCAATTCGCTGGGCAGAGTTGCGTCCCTTGGGCACGCCAGAAACCTATGAATATGGGTTCGAATCCCTGTTTGCCCCAATTATGTTTCCAGGTTTGTCAGCACCATACCCGTGCTTAAGGTTTCATCACAGTGCTAAACGTCTGAGACCTGCATCACTTCGGGCTTTCCTCCCACATTAGGCTGACACGCCGCGATATAACTGTAATAATGTTAAAAGCGGCGTTAAACCCAACTCACTAACTCACTCGAATGATGATGAAATTTAATGGATTTATACATAAAACGATATATTGGTACTCTACCTGAACTCCTTAAGTGTGTATTAAACACCTTTGAGGCATATGCTTATACACTCTTCTAATGACCCTTAAGATAATATTGGTGTGAGTAGGTTTTACAGGTGCTAATACTCGTTATCTGATAATCATATATACAAAGTGTTGGTAGTTTCTATGAGAGCACAAAGGCGTATTCGTATAAATAATGTATAGATGTTTGGTAATATTTTATTATAATTTAATTCTTAAATTAGGCATGCATGGTTATTGTCTATTTTGAAGATGAGAACCATTTACATTAGGCCTCTGTAATATATAACTCATGCAACATATATATTTAAACTTTCCAGTAATATAGGCCATATGCCTTAAACATTGGAAACAACAACGCCTGTCTGTTGAAATATCTATTCAAATAATACAAATAGTTTGTAATGGAAAAATAAGTATCTGAACCAGGATCCTAACGTCATTATACATCCTAGTATTGATTTCCGCGTGGACAGGATAGGCCAAAAGCGGCCCCGTTATCCTAAGCCCGACTTATGTGAGCGCGAGGGTTACAATGTGTCTGGTCCTATCTCATGCTACTACCACCGGTCTGTCTGTCCAGGTTCGATTATATTCACGCAGTCGTGATGTAGCTGAAGATTGTTGACAGCGGCTGAAAACAACATTCACCCACTCATCCCCCTTGAACTGTTTGGGGATTCCGGGATACAATATGGGTGGGCAGGCTCGGTGACTTTGTATTGACCCTGTCACATAGTACGCTACTTATAATATGAACCACTGGTTTGTCTTGGCCGGAATCGATCATAGAGTACGTAAAATAACTGGAATATAGCTTACTTGGGCGTAAAAGAAAAAACACTGGCTTGATGAGGGTGTATTTTTCTCCTATTACCGCCTCCGTGGTCTAGTGGTAGAGGTTACACACAACCAAATGTTTTCCCATAGACTTTTAAAATAACTAAGCATTCAACAGCTATTACCTGTACGTGTGTGCACAGTTTGGCCTTAGAGCAGCAATAAAAAAATAAAAAATGACTAGCTTAGTCAGCTCCTTTTACGAGTACCGGAAGCTAAACACAACACCCCCAGTTTCGCACCAAATGTCACCTCCTTGAAAATAGCTGTGGTCACATTCAGCATAAGTCATCATGTTGAAAAAGACAGTACTAAATATAGAAAAACATGGTCAGTTTTACTAACTGGATGGATGTACATTTGAAAGACATAAAAATCTTACAGAATATCCCCCAATCACAGCCAGCAGATATCTCTCGATCCGCACTGTCCAAACTGGTACTGATTTGGTGTAGTAGAACCTAGAGCGTCCGCCCGGAGAGCGGAAGGTCCAGGGTTCGATCCCCGGCCGCGTCATACCAAAAGACGTTAAAAGATGGTACTTGTTGTTATCCTGTCTGGCGCTCGGCATTAAGGGGCTAAAACAAGGACTGGTCGGCTCGGAGTCAGTATACTGTGTCTCAGTGGGGTACTCGTGTTAAACTGCGGCATGGTATCTCAGTTCTCAGTGGGCTAGCACTATAAATCGGCATCAGTCCGGACTAGTACAAGCAGCCACACAAACACACACACGTACATGCACGTCGCTATATAAGTGCAATAATCTTGGACGCGACGTTAAACCCCATTTCACCACAACCACCACCAGCTCAAGTAGGATCATTCTCTGAGCAGAGTTGCGTCCCTTTAATTTGATGTACCAGAAATCTGTAATTTTGTTTTGTGAGCGCTATACCAATGCTCGTTGGTTTCACTCAAGGTGAACATGAAAGACTTGTATTATCTCGAGCTCTCCCTCCATATTGATGCAATGTAACTGAAATACTGTTCAAAGTAGCGTTAAACCAAACTCTCTCACCATTGGGAGGTCATTCAACATTGATGACAGCAGGAAATCGCGCCTATTGATCTGACTTCGATCAGAGATTGTGCCCTGAACCAAAGCAAACACGAGTGTAGACACATCCTGATATGATATTGTATTACCTGCACACTCCCCCAATCGCTGACAGGCGAGAGAATATGTTGATTTAGTGGGTGATTGCGGAGGCAGACGAAAAGTTAATGCTGCGGGTTATTTTGTCGGCCAAGGATCGGAGGGTCTTAAAGAGAATAATTATTGTATTGACAGACCAATCCCAGATATTAATACAGATATGTTCTTGATACATGTGGGGGCACGGGTGGCCCAATCGTCTAAGGCGCCGCGATTCGCTGTGCAGAGTTGCGTCCTTTGGGCATGCCAGAAACCTATGATTGTGGGTTCGAATCCCGGTTTGCCCCAATTATGTTTCTAGGTTTGTCAGCACCATACCCGTGGTCGTGGGTTTCACCGAAATGGTAAACGTCTGAGACCTGAATCACTTCGAGCTTTCCTCCCACATTAAGTTGACACGCCGTGATATAACTGGAATACTGGTAAAAGCGGCGTTAAACCCAACTCACTCACTCACTCACTCTTGATACATGTTATAGGTTAAACCCCACTTCGGCACAGCTGAAGGTTTGTAGAAAAGGTAACAATTATATTTACATAGACTTAAATGAGTGAGTGAGTATGGTTTTACGCCGCTTTTAGCAATATTCCAGCAATATCACGGCGGGGGACACCAGAAATGGGCTTCACACTTTGTACCCATGTCGGGAATCGAACCCGGGTCTTCGGCGTGACGATCCAACGCTTTAACCACTAGGCTACCCGACCGCCCCACTCATAGACTTAAAATAATACTGTGCTTACAAGTAGTGCAGGGGCGGGTGTTGTCGCCGGTCTCGCATGCTAGTTCGTTTCCTGCCATGAGCCCAAATCATTCGCTTTACTATGAATTACATATTTAAATATTGAGATAAAGATAAGAACACTTGGCAATGAGTCATATCATGCAGGCGCCTCTCCTTCTCATTCAGTATTGCGCGGGTAATTTACACAGAAATCGTTAAACTGGAGAGTTGTTTAACACCACTGTAAGCAATATCCCAGCTTTTATACAACGGCCTTTAGTGAGTGAGTATAACAGCAATATCACGGCCATACCGTGCTCGTGGATTTCACCGAAGTTGTAAACGTCCGAGACCTGCATCACTTCGGGCTGTCCTCCCACATTAAGCTGACACGCCGTGATATAACTGTTATACTGTTAAAAGCGGCGTTAAACCCAACTCACTCGCGCAGCTCAGGGACTGCAAACTCAACCCTGCCGGGAAATACCATTCGTTACTCGCTCATTGTCTTACTCACGTTCTCATTGTTCTAGTCTCATCTAAGGAGGTGATGAGACAAGGTTCTGGACTCCCTCGCCAATTATTACAGTTAATGGTATTCCGGAATGTTACTTCCATTGTCATATAGTAACAGTTATACAATGGAACAAGTTCACCACCGAAGACCAATTTCCGCTATCACCTCAATTATCCGAACTTCCGAGCCTAATTAGTGGCGTGTTATACAAATGAGTTTAACTCGTAACTTATCAAACACCATCCTACGGCTACTGGGCTGATATCACAGTGGCATTGTGATATTGGTAATTTAGGGGACAGAATCATATGATTTACATAATTGACAAGATACTTGCCGGTGCTGGTAATGAAGAACACAACTCCTCCAGAGTGTAAATCAATACGGAATCCAGTATGGGCGTGGGACATTGTGTAATAATTTTTTAATTTGAAGTTTACACGATATACGGCTTTTCCATTGGACGACAGGTCGGTCACATGACAGTGAAATTGACGTTCATAAGTGTATGAACGACACAATTTGACGTTCATACGTTTTTCACGAGACCGTGTTCTTGACATGACGTAAACACTGACGGACTACTTCCACATTCCTGGGGAAACCCCTGGGAATTCCCTAGCACAAAAACATACGTAAGCGTTCTTTCTTTCGCAAGCTCCGACGTTCATACAGGTTGGCCCTCACTCTATGAAGGTTCATACTCCAATGAACTCACACAAAGTGAAAGTCAATTCTTAAATAAATGTGAGTGAGTTGGGTTTAACCACGCTTTGAACAGTATTCCAGTCATATCACGCGTACGGCGTGTCAGCTTAAAAATAATGTGGGAGGAAGTCTTAGACGTTTACAACTTGGTGAAACCCACGAGCACAGGTATTGTGCTGACAATCCTAGAAACATAATCGGGGTGAACCGGAATTCGAACCCACGATCACAGGTTTCTGGTGTGACCAAGGGACGCAACTCTGCACAGTGAATTGTGACGCCTCGGACCACTGCTCCACTCGTGTCCCCTTAAGAGTATTTGCAGACATACACGAATTAACAAGAAAACAAAATCACCCGTTGAGCATTTGTCTCATGTGTTAATATACGAAATAATGTTGGACGGTACAGGAGTTATGCTCTGGAGTCAACCGTGCCGACGGACGACCGAACGGGGCTCGTTTCTTGTCCCCCGTTGGACGGATAGAGTTTCAGCGTCCGTATGATCCCCTTATAAATTTATGGACAGGAAAACCTCGTCCAGCAATTCATTAATGCAATGTAACGTTTTAGACGATTTATTGGTATGATCCCGACGGATTCCGTCTGTTAATACCTCTGGCAGTGGGTTTGGTTTTACACCCCTTTAACAATATTCTAGCAATATAACGGTGGAGTACAGCGGAAATGGGCTTGACACATTGTTCGCATGAGGGCAATCGAAACCGGGTCTTCGGTCTGACGAGCGAACGCTTTAACCACAAGCTATGATGATCAAGAATGCCGCTAGGTTGTGGTGTGTAATGTGATAGTCACGTGAACTAGTAAAACTATTGACTTCAGACATGAGGATTGAGATGAGACATGAGGATTGTCGAAAGTCAACTGGCGGCAAAAGAAAGAATACACCCATGTTTGATGGTGGCTAAACATATCAATGAGGATTTCACAACAGGCGACTGTTTTCAAGCTACCAACGTTTGTATGTCTTTGGTCAAATCTAATTTTCAAGGGTATACTTTCTTATGCCCGGGGCGGTCGGGTAGCCTAGTGGTTAAAGCGTTCGCTCGTCACGCCGAAGACCCGGGTTCGAATCCCGTCATGGGTACAATGTGTGAAGCCCATTTCTGGTGTCCCCGCCGTGATATTGCTCGAATATTGCTAAAAGCGGCGTAAAACCAAACTCACTCACTCACTCACTTTCTTATGCCCAGCAGTGTATCTATTTGTCCCTTATAATAGTGGAAAAGGTGAAGCCATCACCTCTGACACCATAATTGTCGTCAGTATAAAGTAGTCTGTTCATTTGCAAGGTAAAATCAAACAAACACAAAAGAATCGTGTTTCCGTTGACAAAACAGATTCGTTGTTCAGGATTTATGGTTGTCACTTGGCGTGTAACATTCTCTTAAATTGCCAGAGTCGCCTATTTCAGTCAGATTACCCCAGGTGTCTAAGATAACCAATTAGTCAGCCCACGAACATATTAAAAAGTAGCGAGAGGCAAAGTTTAATCTGTTTACTACGGTAACACTTTCATTTCACGTGTTATTGGTCTCAAGATTGGCCTGATATACGATCTGGACTGCTAGCCTAGACGCTGATCAGTCTCTTGTGGGTTGTTGTTTAACGCCGCACTCAGTAATGTTCCAGCTATATGACGGCGGTCTGTAAATAATTGAGTCTGGTCCAGACAATCCAGTGATTGACATCATTAACATCGATCCACGCAATTGGGGTACGATGACATGCATCAACCAAGTCAGCGAGCCTGACCACCCGATCCCGTTAGTCGCCTCTTACGACAAGCATAGTCGCCTTTTACGCCTTTTGCTGAAGTACCCCGGATCTTTACGGGTACTCTTGTTGGTAGTATCTCTAGCACATGCGGGGGATTGTATCTCAGTGTTGGTTGTTTTGTCCGTTATGAAGAAATCAGCTGAATCTCTGGAGCTTAAAATATTCTTTGAATTTATCGTATCTTTAAACAATACGTTACCTGTCTGGGTTCAATCAGATGTCAGCTTTCTAAAATGATTGGCTTCATTTCTTTACCATCTTGATTTCGATTCGATTCTTTATCCCTTAATATTAACCCTTTTGGGTGTTGTTGTCATGGTGATTGCAAACGACAGGGGGTATAAAATAACCACAATCATAAAAACCGCGGTGTTTTTCGCATTCGGATTTCATCGATTTATTTTCTTCGACTCAGATATGCATTTTTAATGCTGCGCTCACTTGTAGAGAGCATTTTGAATTATTGACGCTGATTTGCTGATTTCAAAGATCACCTGACCACCTCCTATGTAGGCGTCGTCAGTTCTGTAGTCAGAGAGACATCGTATCGGAGTAGTAGATCTGATCTGATTTTAATAAGATTGCTTTGAAATGGGTTATTTTATTAGATATTGAAGATGAAACCCCATCGCAGCTTCGACCTAAGCGATTCGATGTCGAACAAAAGTAACCAAACAATTGTCCACAAATAGCCCATTGCCCAGTTACGAAACAAATCACATGGATATCGGTAAGGCAAGTAGGGGAGTACTGACGCTTAATGTAACTATCATGTCAATGCAAAATTATTACAAGTCTTGATTATCCGCCGAAACAGATTCCATTTGGCGTAAAGGGCAAAATAGCTCCGTGTGGTCCACTGAAAATCAATGGCGAAACATCTTTAATTTCGCTGTTCAGATTGCAATAATTCCTGCCACAATCTTAAAGACCGGGATATATGCCTACTAAAAGAGCCAGTAATATTATTTCAGAATCCGATCAGACTTTGTGTCGGGCAGTGCAATTGCATCCCGGCTGTAATTATCAGGTCTGTTAGGGCCGACAATAATAGCTGAGCATCTGTTGGGAATAGAGCCCCATTGTTGCTCCGTCTAAGCCAGGATCTCGCTGACAATATCGTCTGACAATCACAGTCAATGACGACAGTCATTACGTCCATGTGTTCGCTCAGTTCATTCATGGCGATGCCAAATGTGCCAAGTGTCTATTGCAATACTTGAACAGACTTGTAATAAGCATCCGTCAATCAACGTCACGAGTACATGCAATGGAGTCATTATTAGAATGGCGTCGGCATATTTCCGCCGTCAGCCGTACAGTAACGAAGCCAACTCGCAAGTACCCCTGGACATATCTCGTGATTCAGTTCCATTTAACAACTAACAGTTACTTCTCGCGAAATGTGGAAACAAATCTCTCTTTTCCTGTCTGCGTTGAATGATGATTATAGTTATGGTTCTTTGATATTCTCACCAACGCCTATAATAGACGCTAATAAGATACTTTAGGAGAAACTTATAAACAAACCATTTTGTATGTAATCTTTATCATTTCCTTAACTTTTGAAGTTAACCTTCTCTGCTTATCGACGTTCGTAAATGGCTGCAATCTTAGCCATTTTGAAAATACCTGGTGCACGATGTTGCCTTTTCATTCGGAACATTTATTTCCCAAATGGATTTACAACGAAGCTGTACGACTCAAAAGAAGTTAAGAACTCCTGATTATTTTATTAGTCAATCAATCATGACAGATCAACTATAGTCGTATGAAAAATCGCCTGTTCTGTAACGTACACTATTTTCATCAGCTGAAAAGTCAGGAAGGTGAGCTACGAACCCTTTCTAGACACATACGTACCCTTTCTAGACACATACGTACCCTTTCTAGACACATACGTTCCCTTTCTAGACACATACGTACCCATCCTATACACATACGTACCCTTTCTAGACACATGCGTACCCTTACCAGACACATACGTACACATCCTAGACACATAGTACTCTTTCTAGCTTTATACGTATCCATCCTAGACACATACGTACCCTTTCCAGACACATGCGTACCCTTACCAGCCACATACGTACCCATCCTAGACACATACGTACTCTTTCTAGATTTATACGTACCCACCCTAGACACATACGTACCCTTTCTAGACACATACGTACACATCCTAGACACATACGTACCCATCATAGACACATACGTACTCTTTCTAGATTTATACGTACACATCCTAGACACATACGTACCCTTTCTAGACACATACGTACCCATCCTAGACACACACGTACCCTTGCCTAGCGTGAGATAAATGTACGTTTTGAGCAAACAATTGGTTGAGTTTAGTCAGTTAATTTGAAATAGAACAGTGATCCAATACCATTCTATTCTGAGATATTAGATGATCTTTTGTGAGAGCTAGAGTGTATCATGGCCATCATTATTTATTGAAAGGATTGGTTGTCATGGTAATGATTATACATTTCATTTAAACAACAGACGTAGTGTTGTTCTGGCTTACTGGTGCCGGGATATAACATCCATTTTGCTGTTTGGAACCCTTGCAGAGCCTGGCAACAACAGGATTAAGAATCAAAGAGGAAAAAATGATTAATCTTTGGTCAAATTTTCGCTTTTTATTACGCTATTCTTTATCAAATAAGACAATTTGGAATCTGAACTGAAATCAAATTCTGTTTTCTCCTTATAGCTGTGATCAATTTTCACGTTCCACAAATCTCTCCTGAGAATACATTTGACTAACAAGTGTAGGAGCGCAGCTGTTTGATTTAAAGTTCTTGCGAAGATAGCACCGTGATTAAATGTCTGTTTCAATAACACTGTCATCTATTACAGTTACACAGGATGGATAAGTAAATGTAAGTAATCATCCTGTCTAACATAAACGTGGGCGGGTATCAGCTTCAGACGCTATCCTGGTCTTACTTCGCCCTTTCTGAAGCATGAAATTATGTCTTTGTATATTTAAACATCGAAAACCACTGGGATTAACTCCCGATGCCCGAAGCTTGTCAATTAGTTATTTTATCTGTACAGCTAATTATCGTAGCTAATTTGCAAGCCGGGAAATACTATCAGAGTAATTACACGGGTTGATTTGTTTGTCAAGACTGGTCTCAAGGCACTTCCTGATATCTGCCGGTTAGTTGTGGAGTAGGTCAACCAGCGGTCAGCAGTGGCAATTAGCTCGCTCTGGACAGGGGATATAGTTTAATCATACCAACTATTTTCCTGCAGAGAATTATTGGGTATATCTTACGGGCAAGATCAGTTGCAGACATTTGGGAAATATTGGAGTTCAAAATTAATTTGACACGATTGGCCACAAAAACTCGGATTAACAAAAGTTTATACGATTGATAATATGATCGACAATATGATATGGAAACCATAGAAAGACATAGGCTACAATCACTAGAATATGAAAGGGACACAGTGTCCATTTCGACTCTCCAGAATAATGATTTACCCGAATTGCGGATGTCTCGAAACTATTAGAAAAATAAGATATGTTTGTTTGTTTCTTGTTTAACGCCACACTCAGCAAAGCAATATTCCAGCTATATGACGGCGGTCTGTAAATAATCGAGTCTGGACCAGACAATCCAGTGATTGCCATCATGAGCATCGATCCACGCAATTGGGATACGATGACATGTAGCAACAAAGTCAGCGAGCCTGATCACCCGATCCCGTTAGTCGCCTCTGTCGAGAAGCATGGTCCCCTTTTTATGGCAAGCATGGGTTGCTGAAGACCTATTGTAACCCGGATCTTCACGGGTCAGTAAAATAAGAAGATGCCCACACACATACACACACACGCACACTCACTCGCGCCCGTGTACGCACGCACACGTACACACACACACACACTCACTCACTCACTCACTCTCACATACACACACCCACACACACTAAGGATGAGGAACGCGACACACTTCGAGGTCTTAGACCAATGGGTTTTCTCTTATCATGAGTTAATTTGATTGTAAGTGATGTATTTCTGATTATGATGGATCGATTGATGGGAAGAGAAATGAACTAGTGGGTGTTTGGGTCTTGAGAGCAATGTATAGTCGGGTGGATGGATTGAATATTGTTATGTTGTTTTGTAGATGGCTTAGGTGGATGGAATGATAGGTGAAAGAGGCGAGTTAAGGGGAGATTAAGGGTAGATTTAAGGGGAGAGTTAAGGGTAGATTTAAGGGGAGAGTTAAAGGTAGAGTAAAGGGGAGAATTAAGGGGAGACTTAAGGGTAGATTTAAGGGGAGAGTTAAGGGTAGATTTAAGGGGAGAGTTAAAGGTAGAGTTAAGGGTAGAGTTAAGGGGAGAGTTAAGGGTAGAGTTAAGGGTAGACTTAAGGGTAGACTTAAGGGTAGAGTTAGCGGTGTAAGGAACAATGATAAACCATTAATGGAGGGATCGTTGGTTTATGTGGTTTTGAGTGGTTGAATGAGAATGGTTTTCACGGCGGGGGACACCAGAAAAGAGCTTCACAAATTGTACACATCTGGGGAATCGAACCAGGGAATTCGGCGTGGCGAGCGAACGCTTAACCGCTAGGCTGCCCCACTGCCCCTGTGTAACGAAATGTCATTTCATTTCGTGTTTCGTTTTGCTGTAAAACGCCGCGCTCAGCTTTACTCCAATAGCGTCTATAAAATTCTGTCTTGATCAGACAAACCAGTAGTTGATACAATGAACACCATCCCACGCCGTCGGAGTATGATGACACGCAATCAACCATATCACCAGACAACCCGATCCATCCAGTCGCCTCGTGCGACAAGCATAGCTACTTGGGATCAGCCCCGGAATCCCCGGAAGGAACTGATGTGTGGGCAGATAGTTGAGCTGGTTTGATGGATTGATGAAGCAGCGAACGGGTATTTGGAGACAGGCGTATATTAATTATACTTGGCGAGTAGATAATATACTACTCAAAAGAAGAATGACAGCTTATCTGTAGTAATATGAAAGAACCGGGTGGTCCTTAACTTGTTTTGAGTAGTATAATTGTTTAGGAAGGACCGAATAAAGGTTTGACCAGCAGGATGAATAGCCAGCCCCCTTACGAATCCCACACCGACCTCTGCGAATTATTGTGCCCGATGGTGCCCGATGGTGCCCACGAGAGCCCTCACAAAGCCAGCTTTATTAGTTCCAGGGCATAGGTCGTCTGAGTGCCTCGACACGGAGACTAATGGTGTAAAGTTGTGCACACGATGTGGTTTATTGGATTGTAGATCTAAACTGAGATAAAACGACAAGTGGGAGCCTTCTATCGATCGTAGGTGGGGAGTTTCTCTTCAGAACACTGTGCAAATATCCTTGAATTGAATGCTGTAACGTGGAACATGCTTAATACTTTGTTGTCTTGTATGTCGTGATCCAGATCATAACCCAAGGTTGGATCGCCAGCTTAACCAAACCCACTCGACTCACGTCCACTCACCCCAACCCCTATACATCATCACTCGGACAATCCACCAACCCTCCAGATACCGGTATGATCACCAACCAACCCTCCAGATACCGGTATGATCACCCACCAATCCTCCAGATACCGGTATGATCACCCACCAACCCTCCAGATACCGGTATGATCACCCACCAATCCTCCAGATACCGGTATGATCACCCACCAACCCTCCAGATACCGGTATGATCACCCACCAACCCTCCAGATACCGGTATGATCACCCACAAACCCTCCAGATACCGGTATGATCACCAACCCACCCTCTAGCCACCGGTCGGACCACCCACCAACCCCTCCAGATACCGGTATGACCACCATCCCACCCTCTAGCCACCGGTCGGACCACCCACCAACCCCTCCAGATACCGGTATGACCACCCACCAACCCTCCAGATACCGGTATGATCACCATCCCACCCTCTAGCCACCGGTAGGACCACCCATCCTCCCTCCAGACACCGCTCGGATCACCACCCCACGTTTCAGACACCGCTCAGACCACCATACCCACACCTCCAGACACCGCTCGGACCACCATACCCACACCTCCAGACACCGCTCGGACCACCATACCTCCACCTCCAGACACCACTCGGACCACCATACCTCCACCCCTAGACACTGCTCTGTCCACCATACCTCCACCTCCAGACACTGCTCTGTCCACCATACCTCCACCTCCAGACACCGCTCAGACCACCATACCTCCACCTCCAGACACCGCTCGGACCACCAAGTAGCCATAGCTGAAACTCACACATTAAAAGCTGACACAACGTGATGTTACGGAAATACTGTTCAAAGCGGCGTCAAACCAGGATCACACAGCCAACCAGCACCCCCTTAAAACATCGCACCAAAGCGTGAACACGAATGACTGATTAAAACGTGACAGTATGTTTGAGTAACACGACGTTCTGACAATTCAGAAATGCTACTCGGAAATGTATCAAATCATATTTGGGATCGTTACATACTTCCAATTTCGGTTGTTTTCAGTCTCCGTGTAAATGAAAATGGAACCTATTGCAATATTCTGCCATGTTAGAGAGGACAAAATGTCAAATGTCTCCGAGCCTGCCAGGAATACTGGCGATGACTGGCAATTCTTGTCTCATTCTGCAGTGTGTATCGAAATTATCTCCAATCGGATGGTCAGCTTTCATAATATATCGCTATATATAACCCCGGATCCATCAGACAGATGAATTCACTCGTGTTGATTACATTCCGACAAGCAGTCTATGCCCAGTCTTATAAAACCCGCAGACACCACTGATATCGTTTTGTAAGATTTATGCTGCAGTCAGCACTATAACAGCTAAACCTATCTCTGCAATCTAATCAGATCTGAAGTTGGCAAACCAGTGGTCAATATTATGAGCATCGAAAATAGCTTTTGATCTGAGGGAAATAAAGCAGGAAGCTCGAAATTGAGTATATTCCACACACAGTGCATGGGCGGATACAGCTTTTTTTTAAAAGGGTGTGTGTGTGCACAATTAAGATCTATTTATTGTCTTTGGTGGTAATTTATACAGAAATAAAGGTTTTGTGGTATCCAAACTGGAAAAGAGTTTTTCAATAGGATAAATGTTGAACGTGAATTCTTATCGTCATGACGTAGTATTTTTTCTTCTTTATAACACGCGAGTTCGAATCCCAGACTGTTCCTGATTATGAATAGTGTTTAATGTGGGAGGAAAACCCAGGTGATGCAGGTCGCAGATGGTTATCACATTGATGAAACCCTCGAGCACGGATCGTAATCAGAGGAAATGTGGGATTCGAACCCGTGACCAGCGGATCCTGAAACGACTAAATGCCACAGCTCTGCACGGCGGGATGAAGCGCCTTATGCCCCTTATTTCCCGTCGTTGTGGAAACCTTGATTTATTGAATGCGGGCATTGGCACCGATGTGGATTGGTTTGAATTAACAACATTTTCAATACAGTACATGGTATTTTTTCAAGATCACGTAAACCAATCAGATCTCATGACATGATAATTATTTATCCGCATCCGCGTATCGTGAATATTTCAACACATTAACGTACATTTTTCACGACCAAACTCGTACTCCGAGACCAGCGTATTACCAGCGGAACGTGACATTAATCAAACTGTGAACAAATTAAATCTGTATTGCGCTCAGAGGAACAGTCTGTCTGAAATTGGATCCAAATAAGCAGATTAATCGTGTTAAATCGGGCTGAAAAGGTTTCAGATTGCTGAAATAATATCGTACGTGCTCTTGAATTTGGTCACATATTTCATAGATGCTTCAGCTCCTCGTGAATCCCGCAGGATATTTGGGCCATTTCGCTCCAGATCTCCGTCGCCGTGAAATCAATTATTCTGATTTTTTGACACTGATGATATCATGTGTTTACTAATATCCATCACACTGATTAGATTGTTTACCTATAAACAAGATTAATTCAGCCATAGTTCGGTTAGATCCTGCAAATAAACCCATTCTCATTGTGTTGTCAGTGCGAATAATATTCACCGAGAATTAAGAAACATTTCGAACAAATCATTCAATTTCCTTCATTTGGGAATGGTTAACAGCCTCATAAATTGATAAGTACCATATTCGACGTAATAAGCGCCCAGGGCGCTCTCAAAATTAGAAATAGGGGGCTCTTATTAGAATATTATTTTGTAGGAAAAAAACAGAGTTGAAAGATAAATTTCATGATTTATGCTGACAGCCTGAAATGTTTATATACGAGAGATATATTTTTCCAGAATTTAATTGCTCATAATTAAGGGTGCATATAACACACGCGTGGGTATTATACGCGAATAAATAAGTATTGTGTACATTGATCATTCGGAAAGGGTGCTAATTGGGATTGTTCACGAGCCAATATATTAGCAAATATCGCCGTTGGCGCTTATCAGAGCGGGACGCTTATTACGTCGAATACGGTAAGTTGTTTCAGTAGAAGGACTGGGGTGGTGGTGGTGGTGGTGTATGTGGGGAGGGAGAGGGGTGTGGGTGATGGGGACAGGATGCTCTCACCTTTTCGCGAACTACTGGTATTATCATTATTTGCTTCTGATTCAGAAACACATGCTTAGAACATGATCGGACTTGTACACGGATTCTACTTTTAGCAGAGATTACTTCAAGGGAAAGCGTTGTTGTTGTTGTTTTTGCTTTGATCTTATTTACAATTAAGCCTGTTCTGCATTCCCCCTGCCGTGATATGATTGGAATATTACTAAACGAGTAATACAAACATCCATGCACTCAGTGGATCGTGTAGATAAACCTGGATAATTGTTGTTATGAAAAAGTTCAATCGTTAAAATAATTCCGGTATGTACATATGCAGGTCGTGAGAGTAGATATATGATAAGTATTGGCTGATTACTGTGTGACGGTTCGATCCCCGGCCGCGTCATACCAAAAGCCATTAAAGCTGTCTGGCGCTCGGCATCAAGGGGCTAAGACAAGGACTGGTCGGCTCTGAGTCAGTATAGAGTGTCTGAGTGGGGTATTCATGTTAAAACTGCGGCATGGTATCTCAGTTGGCTGGCACTATGAAATCAGCATTAGTCCGGACTAGTACAAGCAGACACACACACATCTTCAACCATTACTTTGCCTTGACTAGACAAGTGCGGCTTTATATCAACACACATACATGATGACAAATAAGGTATCACTTCCAATGCAGAAATATTGCTGACGCAGCACGATTGATCCGTCTGTCTTTTAACATTATACTGAATTCAGCAAGTATTGAACAATCTTTAAGCAAATAGAAACGTGTTTGGTTATTGAATGAACCATCAAGAGTAGATGCAACTGATTAGTGCCTACTTGTTCAGTTTCCGTCCCAAATTTTCAAATCTCTGCGCATGACATATCTCGAGGCAGGAGAGACTCGTGATAATATGTCACGAAGAGTTACACGCCCATAGGTCAGCCTGCTCCAGTTCTTGCCTCAGAGAATGTCGCGTTGACGTCAGGCGAAAAGCGTGATGTTTAGAGACACTGGCTACGTTCCCTCAAGTTGTGCGTGGACACTTCCTGTCAACCCAGTAACGTTACCTATACGTGATATGTGGTTCCCCCTTGAGGTCTTTGTTTACACCACATCCGTGATAGAGCCATTTGTCAGTATTGAATACAATATTTATAAAAGTAATATGAATAAGGCAATATCTATTAATTCATTTAATCAATTTCAAGATACTAAATACAGTTTCCGTATATGTGCGTGTGTACGTGAGTGTGGAGGTGGGGGTTGGGGTTAGGGTTGGGGGTTGTTGAGAGGGGAGCGAGGACTGCCCTTGCTACAAAGGTGGTGTTTAAGAACTTAGCAAAACCTTTATTCCTGGATCAATTATTTGTTGTTACAAACGTGGTGACCATAGATACAATTAGTTACATATTTATCTTCACAGGTTCACAGGTTCAGACAGTTTGTCAAAAATGAAAGCAAATGCCATCTGAAGTTTACTGAGAAAACAATATGTGAAATGCTGAACTTCCTCATTGATGAGACTTTCAGGCAAGGAGTAGGCATCCATGGGCACCAACTGCGCTCCCCTTCTTGCTGATGTGTTTATTTATGCATATGAATCAGAATTTCTGCTCTTCTTGGGAAATGTAAAGAAGGTAATATAGCCAAGAAGTTTGACATAAGCTTCAGGTAAATCGATAATCTGATATCGTTGAATAACCATCAATATACCCGTCCACAGACTTACCCAACTGAGACGAGTGTGACCGCTTCATCTGTTTCATATTTAGATCTATGCATAAAAACATTCAGAGTTACAAAACACTCTCCACAACACAGTATGACAAGAGGGGTGACCTTAACTTTCCAATAGTCAACTTTCTCTACATGTCGAGCAATATTCCAGCAGATCCAGCCCTTGGTATTTATATTTCTATTTCACAGCAATCGGACATGCTCTTTGTACCAAGATTACAATGAGCGTCATACAACTCTTCCTCATAAGTTGTTTGATCAAAGTTACGACATTCAAGACCTCAGTAAAGCTTTCAAAAAGAATTATGGTAGAAATGTGAAGGACATTTTCAGTGACAAAAATGATGTCTGATCCAATTCCCTATTTTGACTTGAACCATATGTTCCCGTGTTTTTTTCAGGTGAACAATTGCCTTGCCTTTGCATGTGTTTGTAACGGGTGTCACGGGGGGAGGGGGCAGGATACGCTCACCCTTTTGAGAACACCTGGTATAAACACTATTTGATTAAAATATCGTCTGAATAGTACAATCGGCGGAGATTTCTTTTGAATATGGAAGGGTTTTGTCGCTTTTAGGTCCTAATACACTATTCTGAGACAAATGGTACTGAACCCTCTCTTCAATTGTCACTCCAATTTTTCATAAACAACACGCTCGGTACGATCCAGAATGACCTGAATGGATCACGTGGTCTCGCCATAGCAACATTCGGAACACACCATACATTTTAAACGAGACTAATATTTCGGAAGAAGCAAAGAGCCATTCTAGAACGCTATTTTTCGTAATTTTCCCCCTTAATTATGACCACGATGGAAACGAAGTTCAAACCAGTGGAACCAAAGTCCAACATGGAAATTATTTTTTCTCTTCCTTAAATTACCATCATCCAACGACAAAATTCAATAGATTCGAGGGAAAAAAACTGACTTAGTTACATCCGTAATACATAAACTACCATCACCGATGAGGTGGGAAAGTTGAACAGATTAAATAAAGCCCAATTCTGAACAGTTAATGTCACCTAATCATGAACCGTTACTCTGAGTGGCATCATCAGCCCTGCATGAATATAGAACCATTTTCTTTGGAGCCATTAAAACCAAAGCAGCGACAGGTTACCTTGAAGGTTGAGTGTTGTTTGACGTTTGGGGAGAATGGGTAATTTCTAATTGGAAAGCAAAGCTAAATATAGAAAGCGGCCGGCCAGATCGGGGAACTTTATATTGCTGGGGATTCTTGTGAATGAAGCTTCAACTAGTTATGAATATTCATGAAGATATGAATAATTCATGATACGGCACTACGACCCTTTACGTCAAATTGAAGGGGATTGTGGGGTTAGATTGCGTGTGTGAGTGTTTGTTTTGTGTGTGGGTGGGTGTGTGGGTGTGTGTTGGAACCATTTGTGTAAACCTATTAGGTCGGATAACCTGAGTTTCATTACCAATGGCATATACAGTCTGTTCTACTTACATCCAAATGGCCCGTGAACATCCGGGTTTGAACAGGTCTTCAGCAACCCATGCTTGTCGTAAAAGGCGGCTATGCTTGTCGTAAGAGGCGACTAACGGGACTGTGTGTTCAGGCACGCTGACTTGGTTGATGCATGTCGTCGTGTCCCATTTGCGTGTATCAATGTTCGTGATATCATTCACTGAATTGCCTGGTCCAAACTCGATTAATTACAGACCGTCCTCATATAGCTGGAATATGGCTGAGTGCGGCGTTAAACAACAAACAAACAATACGTCCAACTGGATGCCTCGAATGCTGCAGTGGTTGTACGTGTACTGTGCAGAGTTGCGTCCTTGGGCACGCCAGAAACCTATGGTCGTGGGTTCGAATCCCGGTTCGCCCCGATTATGTTTCTAGGTTTGTCAGCACCATACCCGTGCTCGTGGGTTTCACCGAAGTGGTAAACGTCTGAGACCTGCATCACTTCGGGCTTACCTCCCACATTAAGCTGACACGCCGTGATATAACTGGAGCGGCGTTAAACCCAACTCACTCACTCACTCAAGCAGAATATCATAGTATTTAATCTCTCTCTCTCTCTCTCTCTCTCTCTCTCTCTCTCTCTCTCTCTCTCTCTCTCTCTCTCTCTCTCTCAAACAAACCGGGACACCGAGAATGAACTGTTCATATTGCACCCCTATTGGCATAAACCAGGGTTTTCGCCCTGCCGCGCGAATGAATTAACCACAATGCTTGATTTAACCGCCTCTTCGCGATTTATAAGTACGACCGAATATACACGACCTACCCCAGGTGATTAAGTCGTCACCTGCCAGGGTATATTAGAATGTGGTTCGTCATGCCGATGTGTCCGGTCTACAGAACTCTCTCCGCAATGGGCGTGATACAGGGATATATGTCCGCACAATTAAAAATCTTATTTCAAACGTCTTATGACCTTTACAAGAATTTCAGAAACAAACAGCATCATATTCAAAAGCTGATGTTATTGCGTTTTGGCAATAAATACATCAAAAGAAGTTTGAAGTCTTTGTTCTCCCGAAAACATTAAGATCAAACGAAAAAAAAGGTTCATAGATTAGGTTTTAATAATTTTATTCGCTTCGCCCCCATATTTCATCAAAAGCGGTGATGTTGTGATGGATTTTGTAATCGGATTTCTGTCCTTCATTTCTTTTGAAATTAAACCAAATAAGAAATGTCAATGTAGAGTTACTGTAGTGCGATGACTGTCACCCACGTGCCAATACCTAACTGTAAATCTATGTCCACAGTTGACTAGGAGGGCGTTAAGTGACTGCATCTCTGATGTTGAAAGGTTACTACCGAGATAAAACGCCCAATACACTGCCTCACACCGACACATACCACTCACAGTTGAATAGGGATACGAAATATTTCATTCCGTTGAGGGAACAGGCTGTTTGTTGTTTAATGCCACACTAAGAAATATTCCAGCTATATGAAGGCGGTGTGTAAATAAATGAGTCTGGACCAGAAAATCCATTGATTGATATAATGAGCATTGATCCACGCAATTGAGATACGATGACATGCATCAACCAAGTCAGAGAGCCTGACCACCCGATCCCGTTAGGTCACCTCTTACGACAGGCATGGGTTGTTGAAGACCCATTCTACCCCGGATCTTCACGGGTCGAGGAAACAGGTGGCCCAATGGTCTCACACACAGCTATTCGCCTCATCATCAGGTTTCATGGGTTTGAATCCCAGATTCATCGGGGCTATGATGCTTGGCTTGAGCGCGTTTGCTTCACCGAACATATATAATCAGCTGACAATTAAATGGAAATACAAACAGAATGATATTTATGTATTTCTCCATATAATCATCTCCTATCTAATCTCGTTGCATTATTGATTTAAATCTTTATCCTTGCTTTGAAAGAGGTAAAAAATATTTGAATATTTAATAACAGATTCTTAAATTGCTGTGAAACAAATATAATATTTGAATTCCTTTGAAGTCACAACCCGGAACATTTTTCATTAATGGCTTATTCCTAAGTTGTGAGCATAATCATTAGATGGTGTTTTCACACTTTTTGTCGATGTTTCCACATAATTACTCCGCTTCCTGGAAATAATTTCTTTTTCGCTGGAGTTATTTACTGTAATCACCGCTAAGCCTGACATTTGTTATTTCAATGGTATTTATGTACCGTTACATAGTGCTGCACAGACATGACTTCTGTTTATAACATTAAACAAAGGACTTGGAAACGACTCTGTGTGATCTCAGAGTTATAAATAGTTTACACGAACGGTGTAAACAGATGTAAATATATTGATGTAACAGTTAAGTGCCCTTTGTAAGTATTTTCGTCCTACCATCATCTATATCCAGTTCAGGGCGTTGTAAAAGGCTCTTGTTGGAATCAAAATGTCAGTTTACAGACAGGTGCTCATTTCTTGTACACAAAGCGCCTGTCGGATATTTGCATGATCTTCAAGAGTTCCTCATGCTGCACGTGCAGACAAAACACGTGCAAGATATTGCACAAAATGGGTTGATACATTTGATGAAGAAATTTGTTGGGAGTACTTTGTTTTTTGTTGTTTCAAACCGCACAGTCATATTATAGCCAGCTGTAAATATCAACCAGGCAATCCAGTGATTGATATCATGATCATTTCTATACGGAAATAGAATACGACAGCATGGATCAACCAAGTCAGCGAGCCTGGCCACCCGATCCCCTCAGTCGCCTCTTACGACAAGCATGGGTTGCCGAAGACCAATTCTAACGCTGATGGGTCGCGTCCGTTTGTAATACGAATTGTTTATGGTTGAGGGAATCGTTTCTTCGTAATATGATTAATATGTGATGATGTCTGCGACAGGTGCTTGACATAGCACTTGCATTTGAAACATGATTAAACGTGCCCACCGCTTTCTTCACCACATCTCTAGCATTATCGGACTGATCTATTATATACGTCAAGCTATATCATTATTAATACCATTTCTTAATCTCTGTGTACCTAATAAACTTAGGATTGGTCCTCAACGCTAATTCACATGTGTTGATTCGATTCGTCTTTATTATACACATAACACGGAACAACATCGAACTTGATAACCTGGCTTGTTTGTACAGAAAGCGGGCACCTTGAACCTGTCTGCACGCCCAGCCTTCTCAGCACGTGCTGCACGGATTGTACGTCCAACAGACACACTCGGTGACCTCTTTATCTCGCAGCTGCGGTGAATGACTGGTGTTGTCATGCGCTTTGACAACCGCAGACGCCGATAGCGCACGGGAAATTTATCGGAAGGGTTAGTTTAAGTGTACGAAATAAATGAAAAATCACTACGTGTCCTACTGTTTATTGACTAAGAATGGTATCTGAAGTGGGGAATATTGAAACGTGCTTTGTGTTTGGTATGCGTTATCGACGTGTTGGTTTAGCCTCCATAACGCTGAAATATCTCAATTCTGTTTATATGGTTATTTGTCAACCGTTTCTTTCCGTGGCTGGGAATTTGTATTGAGATGAGTGAGTGAGTGAGTTTGGTTTTACGCCGCTTTTAGCAATATTCCAGCAATATCACGACGGGGGACACCAGAAATGGGCTAAACACATTGTACTCATATCGGGAATCGAACCCGGGTCTTCGGCGTGACGAGCGAACGCTTTAACAACTAGGCTACCCGACCGCCCCGTATTGAGATGAGATTAGACGAGGTGACATGGGGTTAAACGTCGCGTTCAAGATTGTTGCACTTGATAGCGATGTGCATGCACGTGTGTGTGATTTTGTAGTGCTACCCCACTGAGATACCATGCCGCAGTTTACACAATATACTGACTCAGAACCGACCATTCCTTGTTTCATTCCCTCAATGCCGAGCGCCAGGCAGGGTAACAACAAGTACCATCCCTTAACGTCCTTTGGTATGACGCGGCCGGGGATCGAACCCCGGACCTTCCGCTCTCCTCCAAATGTCGGAATTCACTTTAATTAGTTATACATGTATATACCACATGAAACTGTGATAATGAAACGTTTACGTTCGATTGTAGTACTGTGTTTGATCACAGGCTGTTATATATTATACCAGCACCAATGTTTTACATGAACACCTAGGCGGACGTTCTACCACTAGACCACAGAGGCGGTCGGAATTATGGGATCAGATATTTTTTCAGCTCCAACTACAAAACCAGATATCTTTTTGTTTAAAACTAAGAGCCTGAATAATTTTTTTTTAAGAAAATCACCTTGCGACAATGTATTTTTTTAGGCAGGTAATTCCCTTTCTTTAACAGTCTTTAGCGTAATTATTTTTTCCAGAATTTTGGGGACAATTTATTTTGTTCGATAAAATCCCAGCCGAACATCTCACAGGCTTAATTATAGTTATAGTCTGTCGTACATTGATAAAAAAATCTCTAACTGTGGCGTAAAACAGCATTCACACAATTCATTACGTGGTCATGAGAAGGCATATGTTGGATCACGAGAAGACAACTTCTACGATTACCAGTGAGTGAGTATGGTTTTACGCCGCTTTTAGCAATATTCCAGCAATATCACGGCTGGAATGGGCTGTACACATTGTACCCATGTGGGGAATCGAACCCGGGTCTTCGGCGTGACGAGCGAACGCTTTAACCACTAGGCTACCCGACCGCCCCTCTCCGATTACCAGATGCGTAGGAGTGGTTTAAGTCATTTACTGTGGCTAAAAATGTTTCTAAATGATAAACGGGCAATTTATTCTGTGTGACATGATACGCCAACATTCCGAGGCTGTGCAGTTTGATAAACAGCATATAAAATCAAATCAGACTTGATAACTAGCACATTATACACATTTCGAAGATTAATGGATAGTCTTTCAGACTGCAATTTTCTTCTCTTCAAATTCTGCTTGCACCAGAGAATGATACAAATTTAATGATTTATCAAGTGAACCAGCAATTTGCTACATTAAGGTAGCTTTGCCTCATTTTTTCCAGCAATCGATAATTTCACATTCCGTTGTATAAAGATATCCCACGCACGTGATTCAAGCGTTTTGTCTTGTAACCTTTCCTTGTGAAAGTATGAATTATTTATGAAAAATCAGTTTTATCACATTTGGAAAATATCGTGCCACAAATTTCGTAACTTACACATCTAAACTTGAGCATATAGTTAATATCAATTGAAGTTCAATACATTATTCATTATGATTATATCATTAATCGCGGTATCATCAGAAATAATTTACTGAACGTTTCATATATCTCAGTGACGATCCCGGGGTCAGAGCCAGGTCTTATACATCATTAGGATGAGGTGATCGAGCTCTGTGCCTGATTGCTTGTCATCGTAACCCGACGGCATAGATCCCAGCTGATGCTTTCAGACCCATGATCCGTATAAGCATAGGTCTTCAGCAACCCATGCTTGCCGTAAAAGGCGACTATGCTTGTCGTAAGAGGCGGCTAACGGAATCTGGTGGTCAGGCTCGCTGACTTGGTTGATGCATGTCATCATATACCATTTGCGTGGATCGATGTTCATGATGTCATGAAGAGGGCCCAGTGTCACAAAGCGATCGTAGCGCAAAGACGATTGTAACTCCAATACTTTAACATAGACTTACGACAGTCGTAGCTCTACGATGGATTTGTGGAGCGGGAACTTGGAGTGAGTGAGTGAGTGAGTGAGTGAGTGAGTGAGTTGGGTTTAACGCCGCTTTTAACAGTATTACAGTTATATCGCGGCGTGTCAGCTTAACATGGGAGGAAAGCCCGACGTGATGCAGGTCTCAGACGTTTACCACTTTGGTGAAACCCACGAGCACGGGTATGGTGCTGACAAACCTAGAAACATAATCGGGGCGAACCGGGATTCGAACCCACAATCATAGGTTTCTGGCGTGTTCAAGGGACGCAACTCTGCACAGCGAATCGCGGCACCTTAGACGACTGGGCCACCCGTGCCCCCGCGGGAGCTTGGTGTCCGTAATATCATTCTGCTGTGGTGACATCGGATTTGACTGGCTGTCAGTGAAATTCTACACATTAAAACTCTCAGTTAATTTTTGGGTCGGAGTGAGACGCAGACGGGGCGCTAGACTTGCATCACTGTTTACAGAATACTTGGTATGGCAGTCAAGCGGTAGAACAATGACGAGACCTCTCAAGATAAGAACCCAGTGGGGACCTCGGTTACAAAAAGTTCTCGTGAGACGAAAGTGGATCGAGTGGTCAGACTCTGTGACTTGGCTGATTAAATTATTTCAGAAATGTGAACGAATGTCTCTCGTCGGCATATTTCTGCTGTGATTACATCAAATTTGACGGGCTGGAAGTGATATTCCAGACTTGTTTTGTCAATTTAGAACGCAGAGCAACGGTACGCTAAACTTGCATCGTTGTTCATTATATACTCACTTGGTATTGCAAACGTAGGCTAGAGAAATTGCCGTAAGTTGAGGTGATCTCCGTTACACATTGCCTGTGTGATGAACTTTGCTAACCAGCACGCGGTGACGGCAAACAGTGCAGACAGAAGCACTCAATTACCCCAAAACTCCTTCCCAAACTGCCATGTCTGAATTGCTTTTGAGCTTAATCAAATTTCCAGACGATTAAGAAAGAACGGACTACTTTCGTCTCGTTCCGCCATCTTAGGGACTATATCAGCCTGTAGACATATAGTTATATTGTTTTCAGCTATGTAAGTTTGCTCTTTCCGATTTATTTGAGAAAAGTCGAAACTGAATTCCACGTCCGCTCTAACGTTCACCGAAATGACGACGAACACCTGCGTATTAGTATTTATTGTCCTTTTCGCAATAAAGACTTTTTGAAATCAGCTTCAACTTTTGCGAACACCCCCAGACTCGGCAATGTGTACGCCACGTTACATAATGGCTTCTGCCTGCGATAGGATTGGCTTTTATTTCATTTTCACACAAAAAATAGAACAGACATTTTCAACAGCAGAGCAGACGCCGAAGATTGAGTACAAGGTCAACGGAAAAGGAGTGTTTTGCAGTGGCGTGTTTCACAGTGGTAATGCGAACAAAAAAACCGATTACATCCTGTAATATGTATTTGTTAATATTTACTGAATCATGTAATTATTTGCGTTCGTTTAACACGCTTGAGCGTAGAAATACATAAACTATCTATGTTCATATGTAGCATATAGATGATGTTTTCTGTCTCTGTTGGTAACCGAGTCTTGGTCAGGTGAACCAGTTGTTAGAATTAGCAGAGATCTACACTGTCGGGGTACCGCGTCGGTCCCAGTCAGCGCCATATTGCTCGTTGTAAGAGATAACTTTAAATCGAGTGATCGGGCTGTTGACGTCGTTGATTGTGTCCTTGAACTTGAACGGCGCGTGATGTCGCTCCTAGAATCAGTCAGGGCACACGAATAATTGTTTCTGTTGTTTAACGCCGCACTCAGCAATATAACATCTATATGATGACAGCCTGTAAATAAACCCGTCATTGATATTCTCAGCAATGACCCACCCCATAGGGAAACGATGACCTGCAATCCACGATGTCACCGAGCCTGACCACCTCGGAAGCAAAGGTTGCTAGGGAATTATTTTAAACCGGAATTTAAAGTCGACACGCGTTGGATGCAGGGCACCTATTCTGCCCATTCGTGACGAACTCGTGTTACTCCGGGACAAGCCGAATAGCGACTCGTGCCCCTCTCTTGGCCATTTTTGCGACCGGGTTCCGTCTTAGCGCAAACGGGCATACCTAAAACAATTGTCAACTCGCTACGTTATGGTTCACATATATTTCCCCATATATTACATATATTTCAGATGCAATTTAAAGCACATCTGGACTTGCGGAATTATGATTGGGCGCATTTAACAGTGTCTTGGGTATATTTTTAGATGCAAGACATATGTAAAATCAAAAATTATTTCTGAGGGATTCGTTGACGAAGAATTTGAAATCATACACGCATTCTGATTGGTTTGTCGTATTTTCGCACATAACATTCATCGATAGGGGGCGAGTCTTCTTGCTGGTTACGGAAAGGGGCGAGTGGTGACGAATGCTATTCTGCCCTGAACTTCAGTGGGAAAATCAATTATGACCACAGTTATTCATCTACAAACGTTGGTTTTCCTTTATTGGCTTTCTTGTGGTATAACCTCGTCAATCAAGACAAAGTTGTCCTGAGTAGCGAGGAGGAACTGACTTGGGCCCTGTTCCACAAAGCGATGGAAGCGCAACGACTGACGTAAGTCTACGTTTAAATATCATGGTAGTTACGATCGTCTTAGCGTTACGATTTTGTCACGGGCCCCAAGTCATTTCCTTATAACATGAACGGATATCAGCTGTTATGTGACATCCCATTTTAAAGCCTATATATACTTGTCATAGATAAGGTTCAATGTTAAAGAGGTGTCATATTCTCCTAACAGTAATCTTTTGGAAGGCGTTAACGTTCATAGCGGTTAAACACATATGTAAAATATAGGTTTATGGACGGTCCCAAATAGAACAACGTTGATCTATGGTGTCGACATTCGTTCAAGTTTGTATAGCAGTCCTGAAAATTCCACCCCTCAACTGGGTTTTCAGTGATCCATTCCTTAAAGTGAGTGAGTGAGTATGGTTTTACGCCGCTTTTAGCAATATTCCAGCAATATCACGGCGGGGGACACCGGAAATTGGCTTCATACATTGTACCCATGTCGGGAATCGAACCCGGGTCTTCGGCGTGACGAACGAACGCTTTAACCACTTGGCTACCCGACTGCCCCGCCATTCATATAATGTTCATCACCATTTCTTTGGCGGGTGGGAGAGGCTGGTTATTCTCTTGTGTTGAAGTTTTGAATATACGGTCGGACAGAGACTGGTCGCTATTCAGGTGTACGCAGTCGCCAGGAGTGAGTGAGTGAGTGAACGAGTGAGTGTGAGGGCTTAACGGCACATTAGCTCGGTTATATAACAGGGTGTCTGCTTAACTTCGTGATGCAAGCATATTAGACGTCCAGCGCTTTGGGTCCAGCTTAGTGGTTTAATAGATCGGGCATCTGCCCGGAGAGCGGAAGGTCGGTGGTTCGATCACCGGCCGCGTCATATCAAAATACGTTGAATGATATTGCTTGTTGTTACCCTCCCTGGCGCTCGGGGATAAAACACTGTTCGGCTCGGAGTTTGTACACTGTGTCTGAATAGGATGTCCAGGTTAAACTGTGACATGGCATATCAGTGGGTTAGCACTAAAACGCCGGCATTAGACCGGACTAGTACAAACTCGCACGCACGCAAGTGCAATAAACCTGACGATAAACGCCATTTCACTTCACCTCGCTTCCAGCGATTTATTGGAACTCACAATCACATATCAAAGATCAATTTGTTATCAAGTTAATACTATGAACGAATCTGCTTGAGTGAGTGAGTGAGTTGGGTTTGACGCCGCTTTTAACAGTATTACAGTTATATCGCGGCGTGTCAGCGTAATGTGGGAGGAAAGCCCGAAGTGATGCAGGTCTCAGACGTTTACCACTTCGGTGAAACCCACGAACACGGGTATGGTGCTGACAAGCCTAGAAACATAATCGGGGGGAACCGGCATTCGAACCCACAATCATAGGTTTCTGGCGTGCCCAAGGGACGCAACTCTGCACGGCGAATCGCGGCGCCTTAGACGACTGGTCCACCCGTGCCCCCCGAATCTGCTTGACATTCTATCAGGAGCACATGGCTTCCAGCAAGAGGGATATCGATATGCTATCGAACTGTACTGAACAAAAAATGGTAACTTCCGGGATCATTATTATTTTGGGGGATGTTTGTTTCTAGTGAAGACTGGAGCGGTCGGGTAGCCTAGTGGTTAAAGCGTTCGCTCGTCACGCCGAAGACCCGGGTTCGATTCCCGACATGGGTACAATGTGTTAAGCTCATTTCTGGTGTCACCCGCCGTGATATTGCTGGAATATTGCTAAAAGCGGCGCAAAACCATACTCACTCACTCACTCACTCTGGTGAAGACTGAACACACAATTCATAAAAAAATCCACAAAATATTCATGATCCCTAACTTGTTTTGCTCAGTATAGATTAATTTGTATCTTGTAGGTGTTTCGAACCAGCCATTTCGTGTCGACTACTTGAGAAAGTGGCAGTGTTTGTGGATGTCGGTTGCTATAAAGTTGAGAAGCCTCGTATCTTAAGACTCCACTACATCTGGAGTTTATTGACAGAGGAATATGATTAGTGCACGCATTTCAAGTGTTGCCCTGAATCTGTCACAGTTGATGGCGCGTTTACAGAAATCATCCATTAATGCCTCGGATTCACACCACTATCACCATCAATAGTTACAAGTTATAACCCACTTCCATCAGTAATCAATAATCTTTATTAATATAAACATTATTCATATAAATCTTTGAGAACCGGCTGATCGAAACCTAGAAGTGTTCTCGCTCGCTTGGAGCGGACATAGAATAATATGCTGGGATGAGATCAAATGAAATTTGGAAGTATAGCGGGATTAGACGGAATTCACTCAGTGGGAGATGATGCTAATATCGGCGTGGGAGGAAAGGAAGGTACTTCTGATTGATGAGGTCGTAGCTTTATCTGGTTTCAGCAATTATCTGTGGGCACATATAGTTGCCTTTGTAGCTTGTCGTAAATACCATAATTTGTCAATCCAATTGAAGCCATCGTCTACTGGCTGAGACATGCCCCGTGTCATCATATAGACTGTGGTGATTATCCTCATTGGCTTCATATCCTCAACAATATGTACCATCGTGTCGGTGTCGGTGTCGGTGTCGGTGTCGGTGTAGGTGTCTGTGTCGGTGTTGGTGTCGGTGTCGGTGTCGGTGTCGGTGTTGGTATCTGTGTCGGTGTCGGTGTCGGTGTCGGTGCTTTGTCTTCATTGGACCAGGGGGTATTATCGTAGGCTTCTGAGGCATGTCGAAATATCTCAGTCGCAGCTTACAAAATAATTGCTGACGTGGCAGAATTGAAACTCTATTTGAAACATTCGTGCCCCGATTATACGTTACGCTACTAATATAAGAACTGGTTTGTTTGGTGGCGACTGGATCAATCATAAGCCACCGTGAGATATCTATAATAACTATGCTGAATATATGATTGTGGATGTCTATCTGTGATAAACTTACTGAATATGTATGTGTTCTTGGATATATATGTGACAGACGAACTGAACATATATTCGTGGATGTGTGTCTATGAATGAGTGAGTGAGTGAGTTTGGTTTTACGCAGCTTTTAGCAATATCCCAGCAATATCACACCGGAAAACCAGAATTGGGCTTCACATATTGTACCCATGTCGGGAATCGAACCCGAATCTTCGGCGTGACGAACTTATGCTTTAACCACTTGGCTACCCGACCGCCCCGTGTGTCTATGATCAACTCCGTGTGTTGTGTTGTAGAGCTGGTGGAAGGTGTCGATGTGTGTCTATGTCGAACTCCGTGTGTTGTGTTGGAGAGCTGGTGGAAGGTGTCGATGTGTCTCTGTGATTTACTCCGTGTGTTGTGTTGTAGATCTGGTGGAAAGTGTCGATGTGTGTCTATGACGAACTCCGTGTGTTGTGTTGTAGAGCTGGTGGAAGGTGTCGATGTGTGTCTATGATGTACTCCGTCAAGGTGTCGATGTGTGTCTATGTTGTACTCCGTGTATTGTGTTGGAGAGCTGGTGGAAGGTGTCGATGTGTCTCTGTGATTTACTCCGTGTGTTGTGTTGTAGAGCTGGTGGAAGGTGTCGATGTGTGTCTATGATGAACTCCGTGTTGTGTTGGAGAGCTGGTGGAAGGTGTCGATGTGTGTCTATGATTAACTCAGTGTGTTGTGTTGTAGAGCTGGTGGAAGGTGTCGATGTGTGTCTATGATTAACTCCGTGTGTTGTGTTGTAGAGCTGGTGGAAGGTGTCGATGTGTGTCTATGATGTACTCCGTGTGTTGTGTTGTAGAGCTGGTGGAAGGTGTCGATGTGTGCCTATGATGAACTCCGTGTGTTGTGTTGTAGAGCTGGTGGAAGGTGTCGATGTTTGTCTATGACGAACTCCCCGTGTTGTGTTGGAGAGCTGGTGGAAGGTGTCGATGTGTGTCTATGATTAACTCCGTGTGTTGTGTTGTAGAGCTGGTGGAAGGTGTCGATGTGTGCCTATGATGAACTCCGTGTGTTGTGTTGTAGAGCTGGTGGAAGGTGTCGATGTGTGTCTATGACGAACTCCCCGTGTTGTGTTGTGGAGCTGGTGGAAGGTGTCGATGTGTGTCTATGATGAACTCCTTGTTGTGTTGTAGAGCTGGTGGAAGGTGTCGCTGCTGCAGGTGTCCGGCGTCCTCTACGTCCTGCTGCTGCTGTTGGTACCCGAGTCCGCATCCTCCCAGTACGACAGAGGTAAGGTGAGTCTCTCCTCGCTCTCCCGCTACTACGCTGTCTCCTCCGTCTCACAGTAGCATTATTATCAACCACTCCCTCGTCTCAGTACTGAGTCTCTCCTCGCTCTCCCGCTACTACGCTGTCTCCTCCGTCTCACAGTAGCATTATTATCAACCACTCCCTCGTCTCAGTACTGAGTCTCTCCTCGCTCTCCCGCTACTACGCTGTCTCCTCCGTCTCACAGTAACATTATTATCAACCACTCCCTCGTCTCAGTACTGAGTCTCTCCTCGCTCTCCCGCTACTACGCTGTCTCCTCCGTCTCACAGTAGCATTATTATCAACCACTCCCTCGTCTCAGTACTGAGTCTCTCCTCGCTCTCCCGCTACTACGCTGTCTCCTCCGTCTCACAGTAGCATTATTATCAACCACTCCCTCGTCTCAGTACTGAGTCTCTCCTCGCTCTCCCGCTACTACGCTGTCTCCTCCGTCTCACAGTAACATTATTATCAACCACTCCCTCGTCTCAGTACTGAGTCGATCTCAGGCCACAATAAATTAAGACTTTTAAGACTTTCTTCCAAATTTGTCTTAAAAGTAAGGCGTAGATCAAATGCATTTATATTTGTACATGTCTTTTTTGTAAAATACATCAAGGCATCTGTGTCAATACCTATCGACGGATGTTGCTCACACGAAGCATGAATGTTTTGTAAGAAAGTGTGTGGCGCAGTTTATCAAAATATAAAATAGTGTGAAATGATGCGGGGTCTTTGGTAGTGGGACGGGCGGGGATGAAATTTAACAGTTAATTTGATAAAGCCTAAACCTTATTCTTTTGTATTTACTTATGATACTAATTTGTCTTAGTTTACGTGTTATTTTTTACCGTCGGTGGGTAAGCCTTGAGGTTAAAAGGTTTGTTCGCCCGTCAGAACGATATCCCGTTTAAAGCATAACGTCTGAAGCCAATGCTCGCACAACCAGGGCAGGGGTATTGCGAAATATATTATCTTGAAGTCAGTTTGTTTGTTTGTTTGTTTGATTGTTCGTTGTTTAACGCCGCACTCAGCAAAATTCCAGCTATGTGATGGCGGTGTGTAAATAATCGAGTCTGGACTCGACAATCAAGTGATTTACATCATAATAATCGGAACACGTAATTGAGATCGATGACAAGCATGAACCAAGTCAGAGAGCCTGACCGCCCGATCACGTTAGTCGCCTCTTACGACAAGCATAGTCGCCTTTTACGTCATGAAGTCAGTTGACTCTAGTGTCTCTGACGTACACTCGCTATACTGTATTGGCTGTGGTGTAGACTCCATGTGTGATACATGGTAGGTAGAACCCAATGTCCTGAATTATTCACATGTCGAGGGTGGCCTAGTTGCCGCAGTGTAGAGTTGTGCCCCTTAGTCGCTCCAGAATCCTATGATCGTGCGTTTGAATCCGTTCGACGTTCGAAGATTCGTCAAGATTCTGATTCCGGTGTATCATCACCACTCGTGGGTTCAAAGTGGTAAATGTCTAAGATCCGCATCTCTTTCGACTTCTGTACCAAAATTGACTAACGCCGTGAAATAGCTGAAATACTGTTCAGAACGGTGTTAAACTAAACTCACTCACTCAAGCGATGTAGCACAGTGGTTAAAGCATTGGTTTCACCCGTCACACCCAGGTTGTTTCACCACGTGAACACAAAGCGGTGTAAACCATCCCTACTTTTTTACAACTCTCAAGTGGATGTGATTTATCAACCATACACGCTATTAGAAACCTGAACCAACTCATTTGCAATTACGAAACATAATCGTTGTATTTTTTATTAGATTCTATTTTGTGGTATCTAAACAGTTAATCAGTGTTCCCATATGCAGCTTTGCAATGCAGCTTTTTTATTTGAAATTAAGTACCACATCATGTTCAGGATCAAAGATGCAGAGAATGTTATTGTTGCAGCATCATGAAGATGATTACACAATTTACGCACGTGTTGACACGCAAAACATTAGGGTGCTTTAATATGGCGTCAGAGACACGCTTTTATCATCTTTGTGAAAACATGTTAGATTGTCGTTACAGCGACTATTGCAATATTTTACGATTCAGTCCGTCTTCATGTATTCTATCAAAATATTTGATGGGCATCAATATGGATGTAGCTGAAGCATCGACGAACTGTTTAATCTTCTGATTCTACCGAAATTAGTACTTCTGTATTGCGACCTTATGTAATTACAGTGATATTATATGCTTTTAAAACATAAGAAAGATTAAAGTGTTTAGCTGTTGTTGTCCGATGTAGCGAGGGTCATCCAACGCCCCACTGTAACACAGAACCAGAGGAGTGAATGAGTGAGTATGGGTTTACGCCGTTTTAGCAATATTCCAGCAATATCACGGCGGGGTACACCAGAAATTGGCTTTACACGTTATACCCATGTGGGGAATCGAACCCGGGTCTTCGGCGTGACGAACGAACGCTTTAACCACTAGGCTACCCGACCGCCGAACATGGACAGAATAACATTACTTTAGTACGAACGTCCTGCTGACATAAACTCAAATGTACTCGTGATATCCGGGTTAGAATTGGTCTTCAGGAACCCATGACACCTGATGATCAGGCGAATAGCTGTGTGTGAGACCATTGGGCCACCTGTTTCCTCGACCCGTGACGATCCGGGGTAGAACAGGTTTTCAGCAACCCATGACACCTGATGATGCGAATAGCTGTGTGTGAGACCATAGGGCCACCTATTTCCTCGACCCGTGAAGATCCGGGGTAGAATAGGTCTTCAGGAACCCATGACACCTGATGATGAGGCGAATAGCTGTGTGTGAGACCATAGGGCCCCCTGTTTCCTCGACCCGTGAAGATCCGGGGTTGAACAGGTCTTCAGCAACCCATGCCTGTCGTAAGAGGCGACTAAGCCTGTCGTAAGAGGCGACAAACGGGATCGGGTGGTCAGGCTCACTGACTTGGTTGATGCATGTTACCGTATCCCAATTGCGTAGATCGATGCTCGTGATATCAATCACTGGATTGCGTGGTCCAGATTTAATATTTACAAACCGCCGTCATATAGCTGCAGCGTTAAAAAAGAAACAAACAAACTTTAATTTTTCTTAATTGCATACTTATGCCCAAGTTGTGATGGTTTTGTATCATTGAAACGCCACTGCCTAGGTTATTCTGCCTGTGGGCTATAGAAAGCCAGCGTGAACGTTACAATGGGTTATTCTGCCTGTGGGCTATAGAAAGCCAGCGTGAACGTAACAATGGGTTATTTCAAACCGTGTTATATCTGGATGAAGCTGTATCTTTGTACAGTGATGGAATAAGGAAATAAAGCTGCATGTTTCCAATACAAGCAAGCATTTATATAGCTGCTGGCACTAAACTCTCAGATGACAGGACGGCTGCAGGAACAACACTCACACCACCACCTAACAACTCTGATTTTATGAAATTCCAAAAGCAGCACTCCAAACTGGACAGAACCAGGTCCACCTCTTACCGTTATTTCTAGCGTGTTACATGTCAGGGGGTGAGGTGAGGTGAAATGAGGTTTAACGCCGCGTCAAAGATTATTCCACTTGTATGGCGTCATGCATGCACGTGTGTGTGCGTGTGTCTGTGTGTGTATGTCTGTGTGTGTGTGGCAGCTTGGACTAATCCGGACTGATGCCGATTTATAGTGTTAGTACACTGAGATACCATGCCGCAGTTTAACATTAATACCCCACTCAGACATAGTTAGTCCTGCACCATGACCGTGGAATATATTTATTTTATGAAAAAATAATAATCTAGAAATGCATACAAAAGCAAGTCTAGCCAGCTCAAGCTAGCTCTGAAATCAGCATAGGGAATTTTTTTTTATTTTTAGAGTCAAGAAGGATATTGTGTAATATAAGATTTCAGAGACTAAATGTTAGTCTAAGACATAGTATACTAACCCCGAACCGACCAGTCCTGTTTAAGCACATTAACCCCGGACCTTCCGCTCTCCGGGCGGACGCTCTACCACTAAACCGCGGGGGCGGTCTCGTGTCAGAGGGTGTCAAGGGGTTGTGACAGATGGTTGTGGGGGTGCTTTTAAGAGGTTGGTTGTCAGTAGAGGGGTGGGGTGGGGGAGGATATGGTTTGTGGGGGAGGGTGTAATGATAAGTCGTGAGGGTGGGCGTGACTAACACTGATTGATCGGATGCCTCGCTAATTTTCCTCTTGGTATGAATACACCAAGCCTTTGAGTGATTATATAGCACTGCTGTTTGTGTATTGATTGCTGCAATTAAATCAAGACGTTCTGCACGAGGCATTTCCGATGTGTTCTGTATGATTGAGATGGTGTGAGAAAAACGCTTGGAATGATTGCCCCGATATCCAGTCCATTAAACAAGCCCCTTGCTAACGACACTCATTAAGAGATGTAATTGATCAGATAATCTAGCCTTATTGTTGAGATGCTAATTCAAAACCCATTTAGGCAACAAATGTCACATAAACAATACGTACTTAGATGTAAATCATCAGAAGAAAACCACTTAAATGACATTGCCATCTGAAACATTAACATCGCTGAGGGACACACTTCTTAATGAGTGAGTGGGTGAGTTGGGTTTAACGCCGCTTTTAACAGTATTCCAGTTATATCGCGGCGTGTCAGCTTAATGTGGGAGGAAAGCCCGAAGTGATGCAGATCTCAGACGTTTACCACTTCGGTGAAACCCACGAGCACGGGTATGGTGCTGACAAACCTAGAAACATAATCGGGGCGAACCGGGATTCGAACCCACAATCATAGGTTTCTGGCGTGCCCAAGGGACGCAACTCTGCAAAGCGAATCGCGGCGCCTAAGACGACTGGGCCACCCGTGCCCCCACTTCTTTATGAACGTTGGACAAACTGGGAACGAGACGATGCGATGTGTTTCACACTAGGATATATAGACTATTCAACTAAATAAATTAAATTGTTTCATTACAGATTTTAGCTCACCTCAACATATTTAAAGGTTCAGTTTTCAGGTCTCATCGTTGAGCCCCCTCGACTGTTTTTACATATTCGACGTTGACAATCCAACTTTTCATTGATAATCCAACTTTTCATTGATAATCCAACTTTCCATTGATAATCCAACTTTCCATTGATAATCAAACTTTACATTGACAATCAAACTTTACATTGATAATCCAACTTTACATCGATAATCCAACTTAACACTGACAATCCAACTTTCCATGGATAATCCAACTTTACATTGATAATCCAACTTTACATTAATAATCCAACTTTACATTGATAATCCAACTTTACATTGTCAATCAACTTTACATTGATAATCTAACTTTACATTGATAATCCAACTTTACATTGAAAATCCAACTTAACACTGACAATCCAACTTTACATTGATAATCCAACTTTACATTGATAATCCAACTTTACATTGGAAATCCAACTTAACACTGACAATCCAACTTTACATTGATGATCCAACTTTACATTGACAATAAAACTTTACATTGATAATCCAACTTTACATTGATAATCCAACTTAACACTGACAATCCAACTTTACATTGATAATCCAACTTAACACTGACAATCCAACTTTACATTGGTAATCCAAGCAAGGGTGTTTCTAAAAGTTTCTTACCGAAATCGGATACGCGTTTAAACATTAAAAATATTAGTATGATCATTTCTCAGCTATTTATGTATATATCAATATGAAATTGTGCAGTAAGGAGGGGCACGGACCTCTATAACCACACAGCCCGTGGTTGGGGGTATTCCCAAAACGCAAACCTGACTTCCATGAACCCTTTGGCTTTTGACAAGGGTATTTAGAACAACTACTAAAGTACACGATAACCATTATGACTGTTAATAGAATTCATGTTTATGAACAGAAACTATATGCAGTGTGCCGTTTGTCATTTTCCTCTTTTTGTTTCACGATCTTGTAACATACTTATTCAGCTATCATTAGAAATAACCTGCAACAATAGGTGACAGATAATACACAGACTCGTTATGAACCAAGATTCCGAGATAAGTCAGCCTATTCTGGTGCCGTTACACTGGTCTCCGTCTACAAATAGCTTAAATTGAAACTCATTTCAATATTGGAACCACTCGATCGAAAATAATTGGCCGCTTCATTTGTCTCCCAATATATTCTCTGCCTGAATGCTACAATACGATCTTCCAGTTCAAAGGACATTTGGCTTTTCTTGCCAAATAATATGTAGATCTCATCGAGTTTGGCGCAGCCATTCTGTTATCCTCGACTAAATTTACTTTTGTGGAATAGTGTTTAAACCACATGTGCTGCTGCTTGTACTAATCCGGACCAATGCCGATTTATAGTGCTAGCCCATTGAGATACTAAGCCACCACATTTTAACATGAATATCCCACCCAGGCACAGCATACTGACTCCAAGTCGACCAGTCCTTGTTTGCCGAGCGCCAGGCAGGATAACAACAAGTACCATCTTTTAACGTCTTTTGGTATGACGCGGCCGGGAATTGAACTACCGACCTTCCTCTCTTAGCTCAGACGCTCTACCCACTAGACCACGGATGCGTACCAAGGGATAATAAGCTATTCATACTACTGAATAGACGGGTTAGAGATTATTGTCATGACACAAAGTTTACTTAATGCTTGTACGGAGAGAAGATTGATTTCGAAATGTGGCATTTCTCGATAGAGAAATATCGTTGAGTCAACAAATGATTTCAACATTTCCCTCAAGGACTCGTCACGCAAATATGTAATACTAAACCTTTCAAATTCAAATGCTAATAGCTCAACAAACATGCCAGTATTGCCCTTTTAAAACTCACGAAATCGATAAAATATTATTTTAGCGAATGTACTTCCATACGTGTTTATGTCATATTCACATATGTGTATGAAGAGGTTTTTGAACTGTTGGATAGTGTTTTCTCGTCACGCCGAAGCCCGGATTCTTTTTTTTACATGGGTAAAATGTGTAAAGCCTATTTCTGTTGTCTCCCGCCTTAATATTCACGGATTGATGATGAAAAGCGGCGCAAAACCACACTCACTCACTCATAAACATTTTATTATCATATACTTCCACATACATCACACTAAATACGCTTTCTTTGTTCTCTATTTTTTTAGATTTAGTTATTTGATTCTGGGGTTTGCTTAGTCCCGACGCAGACCTGGGTTCGATTCTCTCCATCAGAATGAAAGCATGGGTGACCTTATGAACAGTTATTTGATACAGTTGTCATTTATATACATCTTTAAACGTCGACTTAACATGATTCTGAGGTGTCAACTTTATATACAATTGAAGAAGGTCGACTTTACATTCATCACAGTACGTCGACTTTACATTCATCACAGTACGTCGACTTTACATACATAACAGTACGTCGACTGTACATACATAACAGTACGTCGACTTTACATAATTGTAGGACGACTTTATATTAATCGCAGTGTCTTATATGCTTGTGGTATTTTTAACTTAGAACGCTCATATGCACGTGGACGATACCGTTTTAGTCGAACATGTGAGTGAGTGAGTGAGTTTGGTTTTACGCCGCTTTTAGCAATATTCCAGCAATATCACGGCGGGGATACCATAAATGGGCTTCACACATTGTACCCATGTCGGGAATCGAACCCGGGTCTTCGGCGTGACGAGCGAACGCTTAAACCACTTGGCTACCCGACCGCCCTTGTCGAACATGTAATCATAGTCCTTGCAAACGTTATAAAGTATAAACACATTTCTATTGATTTGTGTGCTTTCAGGCTTTATTTTTCATATTTGTTTGATCAGTGTTTCCTATTTATGTGTCAACAAACCTTTCATTAGAAATGGAACACGTCCGTAATGGCTCTATGGAACACCGTAATGTTGTGTTTGCGTTAGTTGTGTTGTATATGGTTACGATTTTTACGAGCCAATTTAAGTGAAAGTATGGAACGTGTGGGAGGTTATTATGGGTATTTTGTCCATTTAGAGTGGATGTATGATTGATAAGTTTCCCGTCCTCCCTACAATCATCCATGGTCTCTACGGGATGATAATACTTATCGTGGAATCTAATTCTGTCATTTTGTTTTTCCAGACCTAATAAACAGACAAAGAAGGAACGACGAAGCTCTACAACAACTTAGGAGTATAAAAAGGTTGGTAACCATGGAAACTCGGTCTTATCTATGCTCGGGGAAATGTCCTCATATTCTAAGGTCATCTGCATGCAGCCATTGGCAACATGCCATCAGATGTCATTAAGCCATGTCCCGAAGCTTTTGTACTTATTACCTCAAATAATCCTTTATATGTGAAGCCAAGGATTCCTACCAGATACTTAATCTCTGCAGCTGCTGAATCAGATTGTGGCTTTCATTGACAAAAATGATGTCCGAGGCAATTCCCTGTTTTAAATTTTACCAGATGTTACCGTGTCATTTCAGGTGAACAACAATTAACTTGCCTTTGCATGTGTTTGTGACGGGTGCCACCAGTTGGGCAGGATACGCTCACTTTTACGCGAACACCTGGTATCATCACTACTTGATAGTGATTCATAACACATGCTCATGATATAGCAGAGATTTCTTATGAATATGGAAAGGGCTGTGTCGCTTTTATTTACATCTTTCGCTATGATCTTATGGTAACAGCTCAATTTTACTTGCTTTGGTGGACTGTCCAGTCTGTGAATGCATAATCCTCTCAATCGGTCGTCAAAGCGTTGTTTTTTGTTTATATTACATCTAGTTCGGTAATATTCCAGCAAAACTGCGGCCTGTTGATAATGGAGTCTTGACCAGACAATTAATTGATTGATACTATGAGAAAGACCTGCTTGGTGTGCTGCTGGAGAGTATGTGTGTGTGTGTGTGTGTGGGGGGGGGGGGGGGGGGGGGGGGGGGGTCAGTTCTATGCGGGAAATTCCACGGGGATACAGCATAAAAGAGGGTTAAAATAAAGTTATTTTACGGGTTCAGTGAAATTATCCAGTTAAAGGGGTACTTTACGCAGTCTGGATCAGGCAATCCACTGACTGCCATCAATCGGTTTACGATGCCATGCGTTCAACCAAGTAAAGAGCCTGACCAGCCGATCCAGACATATAGGTTGTGTAGGATGTATACGTTGCGTGTTATCGATTCTAACGCGGAAGACATGTGCTTAAATCATGATCACATTTTAACGAGTTGTTAAAACGTCGTGGGCGAAAAGCAAGCTTTTCCCTTTAATTATTTACAATTTCTTTTTCATTTGTGAGGCGTTGTCATTTCAAAGATGATACAAAATCAATAAACGTGGACGTGTTCCTTGTTCTGAATGAAAACAAAACAAATTCTAACTTCTTCATGAAAATATAAGCGACAAAACTCCTTCTATAGTCATAAGAAATCTCTACTAGCAGTGTCCATTGTACGTTTCCGACTATAACGAACTGTTTCGTTGGATTTTTTTTAAATTGGTAAGTAACACTAAAGACACGATATCTTTTTGGAAGACAGCAATCAAATAAAGAAGTTGTCATCCAAAGAGATATTTGATCTTTTCTCCGCCTTTACCACGAGTGTGTGTCTATGAATCACAATGAAATGGTGATGACACCAGGTGTTCGTATCCTGCCCACCTCTAACACCACCCCACCCCCCCCCACCCCACTCCACCCCACTCCACCCCACCCCTACCCCACCCCACCCCACTCCACCCCACCCCGACCCACTCCACCCCACCCCTACCCCACCCCGACCCACTCTACCCAACACTCGTTACAAACACATGCAAAGGCAAGTGAACTGTTCACCTGAACACACACGGGGACATATGGTAGCAGCCAAAATAGGGGATTGCATTGGACATCATTTTGGTCAGTTGGGAAAGTGCAGAGTAAGTCTAACAATGTTAATTCATTTTATTAACACTTGTCGTGCACTACCAGTGAGTGAGTTGGGTTTAACGCCGCTATTCACAGTGTTCCGGTTATATCAGGGCGTGCATACAAATAAATTCAAATACCGCTCATGGCAATGTACCCCGGTCTGTGTATAACAAGAAAATAATTTTGGCTTCTTGCTGATACTGAGTAAAAACGTGCAGTGTTCGATTCCTATGATGAATACTGAAGCCAGTGTCTGGCGTACGCAGACCCGCCATGAATACCACATATACCCAAATACTGGTGCAGCTTCATAAACCTCCACTTTATTGCTCTATCATGTTTTATAAGTCAATTTATCAGTGACGTAGATTATTTTAGTTCTGTGACTTGATGGAGTCGCATTTCGGTGTAAGGCGAAACCGCTCCTTCGAGTCCTTCAGCGGTAGTGTGTTTACGTGCGTGGTCGAATCGAGTTTCATCATTCGGGTCTATTTAATAGGACGGTGATTGTAGTTTTTAAGTAAATTCTCAGATTACCAAACCTAAGAACAACGCTAAAATAACGCTTTGTTGTATAGAATCGCTTTTTATGTCCGACTGGGAAAGATATTCATTTTACAAATGTCATAACTGATACGGGTTTAAAAACATTTCGTCTTAGCATTACATTTCGTCTTTCGGCAGGGTCAAATTAATTAATTGTTGGACATTTTCCCAAAGTGTTCTCATGGGAACCAGATGGCTAAGAGGAGGTCCCCAGCATCCAATTGCTGGTAGAGATGGAGATTAATTTTAATCGGGTGGTCAGGCGAGGCGATTTGGCTAATAGTGTGTCATCATTGCCTTATGCTGTGGATAGGTGCTCATGATTTCGATCATTAGTTTGTCCGGTCCAACCTCGATTAATAAATGGCTGCCGTGATGTGGATTGACTAGCGACGAATTCTGTTTTGAACATTCACTCACTCAACTTTTTACAGTAAAGTTACGCATGGCGATTTGTAATATAAATGACAACATTGTGTTGTGTGACCCAACATTTTCGTGTTTTTATTTTCTTTAAACTAATTAAAATGATCTTTTATAACCCTTCATTTCACCCCGCCTCAGTAGTAACAGTGGGTAATGTTTGTAACTAGTGACAAAGTGATGACGGTGGTGGCAGTGGTAGTAGTCGTGGTTGTAGGCAGTGACGTCGGTGAGTGGGATCAGGAAGCAGGAGTGGTGATGGTGGAAGTTAGTGAAATGGGGTATAACGTCGCGTTCAAGATTATTCCACATACATATCGATGTGCAAGCACGTGTATGTGTGTGACTGCTTGTACTAGTCCGAGTGAGTGAGTGAGTTGGGTTTAACGCCGCTTTTAACTGTATTCCAGTTATATCACGGCGTGTCAGCTTAATGTGGGAGGAAAGCCCGAAGTGATGCAGGTCTCAGACGTTTACCACTTCGGTGAAACCAACGAGCACGGGTATGGTGCTGACAAACCTAGAAACATAATCGGGGCGAACCGGGATTCGAACCCACAATCATAGGTATCTGGCGTGCCCAAGGGACACAACTCTGCACAGCGAATCGCGGCGTCTTAGACCACTGGGCCACCCATGCTCCCTTGTACTAATCCGAATTAATGTTTATAAGTCCATTGAAATACCATGCCGCTGTTTAACATAATACCCCACTCAGACTCAGTATACTGACTCCGAGCCGACCAGTCCTTGTTTTAGCCCTTAATGTCCAGCGCCAGTCAGAGTAACAACAAGTACCATCTTTTAACGTATTTTGGTATGACGCGGCCGGGGATCGAACCACCGACTTTCCGCTTTCCGGCAGACGGCCCCCCCACTTGACTATGGAGGTGGTGAGTGAGTGAGTATGGTTTTACGCCGCTTTAACAATATTCCAGCAATATCATGGCGGGGGACACCAGAAATGGGCTTCACACATTGTACCCATGTCGGGAATCGAACCCTGGTCTTCGGCGTGACGATCGAACGCTTTAACCACTAGGCTACCCGACCGCCCCCTATTGAGGTGGAAGTTACTGTAGAGTTGTAACGGTGGACTTTGTAATCACTGGTAATAATATGAATAGAGATGTTGGAAAAAGTCTTCTTCTTAGCCCCCGTATCTACAGTGTTGAAGGAAACAGGCAAATTGTTTTGAGCAGGAATTAAGAGTTGTCTCCCTTTTCCAGACGCGTGTCCTACAGGTACGTGAGCAAGCGCCGGAAGACCCTAGAGTGTCGGGACTGGAACCAGTACTGTGTCCCATGGTCCTCGGAGTACGAGCAGACATGCTGCAACCCCCGCAGGCTGGTCTGTAGATGCAACCTCTGGATGCAGAACTGCAGATGCGTGTCGAGAGCATGGGGGAAGTGACGTCACTCACTGGGATCTTAATTTCAACCAATCAGCTCAAAGATTGTCAATCTCGTGTGGGCTGTCACGTGACTTCCTGTCGTCTGCGAAGGTGGTGGAGAAGGCGTTCAAGAAACAGACCAATGTCCGTTATTTTGTATGTTTCATATGTACGGTTACTGTGAATACCGACTGTGTTCCAACAGTTTCTATCGTCTTTGTTCGTTGTGCTCCTTCTGTAAATATTAACAACTATATGGCATTAAATTTGTTTTACACGCAGCTATATGTTTGAGTCTTATGTAAAGATGTGGTTGCACGTGGTCCTATGCACAGAGCGCAGGTCACAAATCTGGTGAAGTTAGGCAACGTCGGTCCTTGGAAGGGTGACCGCGCTCAGCAGCGTGGCTCCTAAGAGTGTCTGCCCCACACTGAAACACATGCAGCACATGCAGCACATGCGGTGTCTCCTTTGTTCGAATTGTGCCACTGTTCACCCAGCAGTGAATGGGTACCCGGTAGGTTCAGATGGCAGATGTTGTTAACCATCTAGCGCCTAACAGGCAACTTGGGTTGTATACTCCCCAGGAAGCTGAGAATGATTGTTGAGTGCACACTGATCCATTGACCGGGGTAATAAATGTCTAAGCGCTTAGAGCATGCTTATGCATGGAGTACAGCGCTATATAAATGGACTATTATTATTTATTATTAAATACCAGGTTCGGGTTCCACATAATCTTATTTATTATAATTATGCTAATGTAAAGGACGTTCGACTGTCTTGACGCTAGGTTCGCCCTGACCGGGCCCTGGCCATCAATGCATATTTCATTACTGCATTGCAAACATGAACTGCCGTGCAAAAAAAAGTATAAACTTGAAACTTGGATGTGACCAAATAATGACAAAATTTATCAAAAAGTTAGCAGGCTGAAAATTTCACTCTCCGAAAACTGCAAAGTTAAGATCCAAAACACAACAATTATGTACAAAAATGCATCACCATCGAATAGCCATTTCTTTTTGTTTAATTTTAGCTACCATTAAACATGGATGCATACTTACATTTTCCCGGCAGTGTATTTGTACACCACGTTAATTTCGACACAAAATAATGTTCAATATGAAAGGGGTCCGATCCAGGACGAGGATCAGGAATACCTACATCACTGAGGCAATCAATGTATCCTGGTATTAACATCCTGCTGGACATTTGCTGCATATTGCATTATTCAAATCACAAAGGCCAAATGGTGTTACCTACACGTCCACAAAAAGAGCTAATATCATCAGATGTTTTGATTGTTGCTTCAGGTCGCCCTCAGCAATATATATGACTGCGATCTGTTATTAATCGAATCTGGACCAAACAATCCAGTGATTGACATGCATCAACCAAGTCAGCGTGCCTCACCACCCTGTGCCATTAGTAGCCTCTTACGACAAGCATGGGTTGCTGAAGAGATATTCACGGGTACCATGCTGATGAAGTAGAGCTTTAAAACAGACGGTCCCAGTCATCTTCATTAGAGGTGCGGGGGCACGGGTGGCCCAGTCGTTTAAGGCGCCGCGATTCGCTGTGCAGAGTTGTGTCCCTTGGGCACGCAAGAAACCTACGATTGTGGGTTCGAATCCCGGTTCGCCCCGATTATGTTTCTAGGTTTGTCAGCACCATACCCGTGCTCGTGGGTTTCACCGAAGTGGTAAACGTCTGAGACCTGCATCACTTCGGGCTTTCCTCCCACATGAAGCTGACCCGCCGTGATGTAACTGGAATACTGTTAAGGGCGGCGTTAAACCCAACTCACTCACTCACTCATTAGAGGTGCATGTGCACTTTTCGTTTAAAGACATCACTACGAAATGGGGCTATAAAACGTCAACGCATGGAAATAACCAGTCTCGATTATTTGCCGTAATTTGGCCGTGAGAGGCAAAATTGGGGTGAAAATTATATGAATGGATCACTGAAAATTAGGGATGACACCAGGTGTTCGCGAAAGGTCCCGTCCTTCCCTACCGGTATCAGCGCCACCCAACAATTTGTATAAAAACGTAAGTGTGTGTTCCTGACGCCGCAAAGCGGTATCCCTGCCATGACCAGACAATCCAGTGATGGACCAGAAAACACGTGCGAACAACCTTAAACAGTACCATTCAATGAAGTACACTCAGTAGCAAGCCAAAGCCCCAAACACCACGAGGATGGTATGTGCCAAGTTTCATACCACTACAGTGAACACTTCTTGAATTATCATTAACGTAATACAGCGTATGTTTGAGCGTAGGACCTTGACATCCAGTATTAGTAACACGTAATTCACCATCATTGCCAAGGGTCATACAGATCAACACAGAGCAGTACATAAACCAAACACGATGACACTTGGTGGAATTCACTTGAAAGGAGTGAGTGAGTGAGTTTGGTTTAACGCCACTTTTAACAGTATTCCAGTTATATCGCGGCGTGTCAGCTTAATGTGGGAGGAAAGCCCGAAGTGATGCAGGTCTCAGACGTTTACCACTTCGGTGAAACCCACGAGCACGGGTATGGTGCTGACAAACCTAGAAACATAATCGGGGCGAACCGGGATTCGAACCCACAATCATAGGTATCTGGCGTGCCCAAGGGACGCAACTCTGCACAGCGAATCGCTGCGCCTTAGACGACTGGGCCACCCGTGCCCCCCAGTTGAAAGGAAATATAGCGTAGTCATGTACTCATTCGGGTCAAAGTCTGACACAAGCTTAAGGCATCGCCAAGTACATGGGACTGCTTAATTGTTAACCAATTCTTAAAAAACCATTGACACCAGTACCCATAGTCTCCTTAGGCTGAGTATGCAGTGTAACTGCTGGGGGGGAACTAAAATTGCAGATAAAGTGAGAGTGAGTGAGATGGGTTTAACGAAGCTTTTAACTGTATTTCGTTACATCACGTTGCGTAAGCTTAACCTGGGGGGATAGTCCGAAGTATTACAGGTCGCTGACACATACAATGATCCTTTCCCGCAGCTTGGTGGAAGCTGGTTCCGGATTCATTATAGTTGTTCACCTATTTAGCTTTGGATGTTGCCAGTATAAAGATGCATGGAGACTGAAGGAAAATACGGTTTAGAATATATGTCCCCCTTTTCACTCTCTGTACAAACTATTGTTACATCACTTGGCTTACATAAATCCCATACGTGGGTCAACTCTTTACAAGGAATCACTATTCGAACTGAATTATCTCGTTATAGTGACTATAAGCTAGTTTTTCAAAAATTCTGGGAATACGGACAGAAACCAAAATTTAAAAAAGGACACGTTGAGAGAAACTAAACTCCACCATTGGAAGAAGTACACGTTGATAGAAACCAAACACCAACATTGGAAGGAGGATTCGTTGATAGAAACCAAACACCAACATTGGAAGAAGGACACGTTGATAGAAACCAAACACCACCATTGGAAGAAGGACACGTTGAGAGAAACCAAATCCAACCTTTGGGAGAAGGACACGTTGACAGAAACCAAACAACACCATTGGAAGAATGGCACGTTGGGAGAAACCAAACAACACCATTGAAAGAAGGATACGTTGATAGAAACCAAATACCCCCATTGGTAGAAGGACATGTTGATAGAAACCATAACACCCCGATTGGAAAGACACGGTGATAGAAACCAAAAATCACCATTGGAAGGAGGACACGTTGAGAGAAACTAAACACAACCATTGGAAGAAGAACACTTTGATAGAAAATTAACATCACCTTTGGAGGAGGACACGTTCAGAGAAACCCAACTCCACCATTGGAAGAAGGACACGTTAAGAGAAACCAAACATTACTATTGGAAGAAGGACACGTTGATAGAAACCAAATACCCCCATTGGAAGAAGGACACGTTAAGAGAAACCAAACATTACTATTGGAAGAATGACACGTTGATAGAAACCAAACACCACCATTGGAAGAAGGACACGATGAGAGAAACCAAATACCCCCATTGGTAGAAGGACACGTTGATAGAAACCAAACCCCACCATTGGAAGAAGGACACGTTGAGAGAAACCAAACATTACTATTGGAAGAAGGACACGTTGAGAGAAACCAAACACCCCCCGTTGAAAGAAGGACACATTGATATAAACCAAATACCAACATCGGAAGAAGGAAACGTTGATAGAAACCAAACACCCCCACTGGAAGAAGGGCACGTTGAGAGAAACAAAACCCACCATTGGAAGAAGGACACGTTGAGAGAAACCAACATTACCATTGGAAGAAGGGCACGTTGAGAGAAACCAACATTACCATTGGAAGAAGGACACGTTGAGAGAAACCAACATTACCATTGGTAGAAGGACACATTGAGGGAAACCAAACACCCCCATTGGAAGAAGGACACGTTGAGAGAAATCAAACATTACCATTGGTAGAACGACACGTTGAGAGAAACCAAACACCAACACTGGAGTGAGTGAGTGAGTGATTTGGGTTTAACGCCGCTTTTAACAGTATTCCAGTTATATCGCGGCGTGTCAGCTTAATGTGGGAGGAAAGCCCGAAGTGATGCAGGTCTCAGACGTTTACCACTTCGGTGAAACCCACGAGCACGGGTATGGTGCTGACAAACCTAGAAACATAATCGGGGCGAATCGTGATTCGAACCCACAATCATAGGTTTCTGGCGTGCCCAAGGGACGCAACTCTGCACAGCGAATCGCGGCGCCTTAGACGACTGGGCCACCCGTGCCCCCACCAACACTGGAAGAAGGACACGTTGATAGAAACAAAACAACTCCATTGGAAGAAGGACACGTTGATAGAAACCAAACCTCACCATTGGTAGGACACGCTGAGAAAAACAAAACACCAACATTGGAAGAAGGACACGTTGATAGAAACCAAATACCCCCATTGGAAGAAAGACACGTTGATAGAAACCAAACACCACCATTGGAAGAAGGACACGTTGATAGAAACCAAACACCACCATTGGAAGAAGGACACGTTGATAGAAACCGAATACCCCCATTGGAAGGACACGTTGAGAGAAACCAAACACCACCATTGGAAGAAGGACACGTTGAGAGAAACCAAACATCCCCATTGATAGGACACGTTGAGAGAAAATCAAACACCACCATTGGCATTTGGACTCGTTGATACCCACGTGGGCCTACAGGCTACGCTACCGCCCCGTCAAGATAGTAAGGATCATTAACTGGACCTGGCTGCATCAAACTTTAATGATCTATTAACGTGTCATTAACCCTCAATCAACTAATGTGGACTAAATTCCGTTGTATGAAAGTTTAACGCCGTCGTGATGTTAGTGGAGTGACATTAATGTAATGAATGTTCAACAAACATATGACTGTAAATATAAAGTTTGAACGCATAGGAACATATTAATGATGGGCTAACGAAAGTTTTTTTATAACCGATTATAATGATGTCATTATCAGATGATACATAAAGAGTTGAATGCATCATTAGGGTTTCATGTGTCATTAGGGTTTCATGTGTCATTAGGACACAACTCTACACAGAGTGTTGCAATAGACGGCTGGGGCAGTCAAAGTAATCGGTCCTTACAAATATGGTATAAAAATCCCATCATGTTCTGAAACCCTTTTATCATACCTCCATGTCAGAATGATGAGATCTGATTGGTCCACGTGATCATTTCTGAGAGGAAGAATAAATCCCTTATACCCCGCTTCAAAGCAAAAAGCTCCACGCTTTTTCCGAGTCAACGGAAGTCACGTGACATAGCACAAGTTAACCTCAGCTCAGTGGAAAAGCCGTTTTCTATTAATTTTGAATTTGTGTGAATTCTTTTACAATGGCACATTAAAACATGTCGGTAAGATTAATTCGTTCTAGCAGGATCACTCGGGGTACGTGGGGTTGTATGCGTCCCTCGCCTCCGGCTCGTGGTAGGATCACTCTGAGTACGTGGGGTTGTATGTGTCCCTCGCCTCCGGCTCGTGGTAGGATCACTCTGGGTACGTGGGGTTGTATGCGTCCCTCGCCTCCGGCTCGTGGTAGGATCACTCTGGGTACGTGGGGTTGTGTACGTCCCTCGCCTCCGGCTCGTGGTAGGATCACTCTGGGTCCGTGGGGTTGTATGCGCCCCTCGCCTCCGGCTCGTGGCAGGATCACTCTGGGTACGTGGGGTTGTATGCGTCCCTCGCCTCCGGATCGTGGCAGGATCACTCTGGGTACGTGGGGTTGTATGCGTCCCTCGCCTCCGGATCGTGGCATAAAACCTCACGCATGGCGCATAAAACCCCTGTGCTCCTCATGGTCTATCTGCAACTTATAATATCCTCCTACGGTAAAGTCATTCATTTCGTGGGAAACTTTCCACTGTCGTGATTAGTTCATATCTGGATCATCAGGTATACGTCAAGTTGATATTCGGTCAATAACAACAGCTGGGGCCGCAGTCATCGTGCCGTACCACTATCAGGCTGAAGTATTTCATTCACTGAATCTTTGGTTGGACGATTATTAATCGAAATAAATGATGGAATAATTACTCTGTTTGAAAGGAAATGTAATGTAATGTTAACATGTCTAGACAACAATAGCATGGTTTCAAATCAAGCGGTGGTTTAACCTCATTGAGAATGTCGATACATGACGTGTAATGAATGACCAAGTTTAGCGCTCATGGCCATTTACATTATACCACTTAACTGGTAATTGAACGTCGAATCTGACATTGATTAATATCAACCACTCTCCAGGATTGTGTATATTATACCGGCGTTTATAGCAAAAATCTCCCTGCATGAGTTCCTTGTGTTATATGAATGGCGGCGTTTTGTCCGGGAAATGGTAAATGCATCAACATTCGTTTGGAAAACACTCTAATTGACGTCGTTTGTATCGAACCGGGATGGTATATGTATTGAGATCAAGTGTAAGAAGGAAATATATGTATGTTTACCAGTAATTCAGTGTTATTGCACTTATATAGCGACGTGCATGCAGATCTCTCTCTCTCTCTCTCTCTCTCTCTCCCTCTCTCTCGCTCTCTGCGTGTGTGTGCGTGTGTGTGTGTGTGTGTGTGTGTGTGTGTATGTGTGTGTGTGTGTGTGTGTGTGCGCGCGCGCCAAGGGCCGGAAGTCAACGTGTGATGTAATGTCAAGACAACCGTATTCGGTTGGTGCATTTAAACCAAACTGCCACATCAACAGTACGGTCAGTTGTAATATGGAAGCCAATTAGTGAAAGAACCGATACGCCAACTTCTGATTCCACGTCACACGGGACGGTCGGGTAGCCTAGTGGGTAAAGCATTCGCTCGTCACGCCGAAGACCCGGATTCGATTGCCCACATGCGTGAAGCCCATTCCTGGTGTCCCCCGCCGTGATAATGCTGGAAAATTGCTAAAAGCAGCGTAAAACCATAGACAGCAAATCATGGGAGAACACAACTAACCATTGTTAATGTGCCATTTGAATGGCGTATGCTACCAGAACGACATCATCTGAGATCATATTCTACCCTTTGTGCAAATACAAGGACGTAACGTCACGTTGCAGCAGGATAATGCCCGCCCACACGTTGCACGTGTAGTAACAGACTTTCTTTGGACAAGTCTCTTGTTACCTTTCGCTCTACGTCGTATCCGCTCTGGGAAGTGAAATGGCGAACGCTTTAACTACTGTGGTGCCAAATAACAAGGGAAGAAATTCATTCGTTTCTGGGTTCGTTTGTGGAATTACCACATTGATAACCCGGTGCTGTTTCAAGCAGACATCCATGAAGCTATGTTAATGTTTGACATGTCAGAGGACTTGCTTCTCAGATAGTCGATGGATATTTGTTTGTTCCTTACGAAAAAGCCATGCTGACGAAACATGAAACGTTACAAGATAATCATTGAGCTGCAAGTTTATGTATGTAGGCAACTGCTTCGGAGAAAGAACCGTCTCTGTAGTTTGAATAGTTGATGGTATATTTATTGCTTATAACATATGTCCTCCCACGCATACACACGCCACTCTCCAACCCCATCGATGTTTAACTGCAACTCTCCAGATCGATTATTTTTCTTACGTACACAGTTGCAGGGGATTAGTATCCGACAGACATTGGCATCTCGCCAGCTGAATATTAAAACAGAACCTAAAGGTACATGATCAGGTATCAGTTTATCAAACTTCAAATCTCAATCTAGATTTACTGTTCTCAGAAACATTTATAATTTACCAGTTACTAAAGGTCAAAGTCGTTTGTCTAAAACATACATGTATATTGCACTTCAAATGTAAAGAAGGACATTCGGGTTATACAAACGTGTGCTGTCTTTCTGTGATGGAAATGTCAAACATGTCGTCAGTATCAGAGGGTATCATGGTCAGTGGAGCACTTGTATTTAGTGAAAACATGTCTTTTCAGTCGCAGTTGTGCGTCATTAGGTTGTTGATAGTTGCTGAGAAAACATTAGTGTTTAAAACGGGTACCCTGAGAATTTCAGCAAATAAAGACAATGGTTTCCATGTTTAATTTGTGACGCCTGTAGATAGAGTGTCTGCGGAAAGTGGGTGGTTGGGGGTTCGATCTGCACTCGTCATATGATGCTTGTTGTTACTCTTGCCTCTCGCTCGTCATTAAGGGGCTAAAAGACTGAATGGTTAGCTCGGAATCAGACACGCACGCACGCACGCACGCACGCACACACACACACACGGGTTCTTACAATGTCTGACCGCTGCAATACCCAGCATTCAGCCCACTTGGACCTCCTGACATGCAAACATCTTTAAAAAATTCAATTTTTATTGCTGTCTTAACTGATGTAAAGTAACATTGGTCACATCACGTGTACCTTGTTGATTACTGTCGTAAACAGCCGCTGCATGACGACGGCCCGTAAACTTCCGGGTCTCCACCAGCCCATCTTGTGACAGATATTTCAGTACGACAAGCAGACGTAGCTAGGGGCAAATTCTCTCAAAATCCCAAAAGAGAACATAACTTTGAATTGGGATTAACGTATAGAAAATGAAAAGGATGTCGCACCACCACGCACATTACGACAATCTCACGAGATCAAACGTGCTCCTGTAATGCCTTAGGCTCTTCACGGCGATGTCTCCTTCAATGCAACGAAAAGGTTGTGTCGTCATGTTCTGTGAATCATATAAGGTTTGGTGAGGTGAAATTGGGTTTAACGTCGCGTCCAAGATCATTGCACTTATATATGTATAGCGACGTGTGTGTGTGTGTGTGTGTGTGTGTGTGTGTGTGTGTGGCTGCTTGTACTAGTCCGGACTGATGCCGATTTATAGTGCTAGCTTACTGAGATACCATGCTGCAGTTTAATATGAATACCCCACTCAGACACAGTATACTGACTCCGAGCCGACCAGCCCTTGTTTTAGCCCCTTAATGCCGAGCACCAGGTAGGCACATCTTTATACGTCTTTTGGTATGACGCGGCCGGGGATCGAACCCCGGACTTCCGCTCTCCGGACGGACGCTCTACCACTAGACCACGGAGGCGGTCACGAATCAAATAAGAGCACACACAACATATCAGTTGTTTAATACTCAACTCCGATCTTGCTATATTTGCTGCCAGTAAATGTCGAAGACACCGGATTGTTAACGTGAATGTGGGGCAACACACAGCTGCACATGGACACTCATACGTCACCGTGTTACTGTTAACTGTCTTTGCACAGGCACCAGAGGCCAGTATTTGCGTAATATAAGCGTAAGCAGACCCATAACCACCCGACCCTGACACCGATTATACCATCATGAAGCATGTATCAAGAGCCACTGGACACCAGATAGGGTGACAGTTGCCTGGTGTCGTCGATTTATACTCTCACGGGAACAGAAACTATACCATCATGAAGCACGTGCCACGAGCCATTGGACACCAGACAGCTGCCTGATGACGTCGATATATACTCTCATGGGAACAGAAACTATACCATCATGAAGCATGTGCCATGATTCATTGGACACCAGACAGCTGCCTGATGTCGTCGATATATACTCTCATGGGAACAGAAACTATACCATCATGAAGCACGTGTCATTAGCCATTGGGCACCAGATAGGGTCACAGCTGCCTGATCTCGTCGATTTGTACTCTCACGGGAACAGAAACTATACCATCATGAAGCACGTGCCATGAGCCATTGGGCACCAGACAGCTTCCTGGTGTCGTCGATTTATACTCTCATGGGAACAGAAACTATACCATCATGAAGCACGTGCCATGATTCATTGGACACCAGACAGCTGCCTGATCTCGTCGATTTGTACTCTCACGGGAACAGAAACTATACCATCATGAAGCACGTGCCATGATTCATTGGACATCAGACAGCTGCCTGGTGTCGTCGATTTGTACATTCACGGGAACAGAAACTATACAATCATGAAGCACGTGCTACGAGCCATTTGACACCAGATAGGATGACAGCTGCCTGATTTCGTCGAGTTATACTCTCACGGGAACAGAAACTATACCATCATGAAGCATGTGTCATCCAAGTGGAACGTTTGTGGTCATGTAATAAGCAAACAGACAGCATGACACAATTACAAGGCACTGGCAGCGAAAATGAAGAATTCGCGGTGCCAACAAGGACGTTGGGGCATACTGTAAGTTTGCAGTAACTGTAAACACAATATACTTGAAATTATAGCCACTCTGCGTGGATGAAATTGAAATGATACCAGTCGGTATCGCGTGTGTCCTTTGGTTTCAAGACACACGACGTGTAGATCTACCTGCTCTAAGGAATTCAACCACAAGTCCTCAATATCACAGAGTCTTGACAAGGGTAGAGCGAAGGCACGTCTGGTGAATAGTCTCAAACCATCGTTGTTCTGGCAGGCATCTCGTAGACCATAGTTCTTCACACATTTCCAAACGGCTTGTCGGAAATGGAACATGCGACCTTTCATCTGGCACTCGACAACGGTGCGGGTTGCATTCGGGGCCGCTGTCTCAAAATGAGTGAAATACGAGTCCAGTACCGGATTAAATGAGAGAGTGAGTGAGTGAGTGAGTGAGTGAGTTGGGTTTAACGCCGCTTTTAACAGTATTCCAGTTATATCGCGGCGTGTCAGCTTAATGTGGGAGGAAAGCCCGAAGTGATGCAGGTCTCAGACGTTTGCCACTTCGGGGCGCAACTCTGCACAGCGAATCGCGGCGCCTTAGACGACTGGGCCACCCGTGCCCCCTTATATGAGAGAACACAGTTCACATGTCGCTAGGGGCTAGGATGACTGAAAATGAGTACTACCTACTAATACAGACTATTAACGGCAAATCAATAACCGTGTATTTTAATCTCTTATAATCAAATTAGGCGTCCGGCAAAGCAGGACTTCACCAATCTTGCTTGCAGAGTTTGTTTGACGTCAGATTATGTCATTCGGTAACCCGGGCCATTATTCCCTGTATTAAGTTACGGCTGTTTGCGGAAGGGTTTTTCTCGTGTGACGATCAAGGTGGTCCCAGATATCTCCAGTTGGCAACATGTCAGGAGAGTCAGCTGATCAAGGCAAAACGTTGACGTTGTTAACGTCAGAAAGTGACAGAAGATACAATGTCGTGTTGCCTGTCGTCTGTGGTCAAATTTAGCGAATTAAGTTATTTTATACAGAGTTTTGGTTTGAGATTGGTCTCATGAAGGATAATGGTTTGAGCCATGTTACGTCGTCTTACCTCTGGTGACCCTTGCATTTCCGGAAGTTACAAAACAAGTTGATTCCATCCCTAGAGATCATGTTTCTTTAATTTCTAGTTGTTGTTTTTTACTGTATAACGCCACACTCAGCAATATTCCAGCTATATGGGATATGACGGCGATCTGTAAATAATCGAGTCCAAAAAAGAACAATCAAGCCTGTTTGTCTGAAAATAATAACATGACTCGCATTGTTGGTAAAGCTTAGTGTTCCCTTTTCTTGCAGAATATATCAAAGTGTCCAAAGAATATGGTTTGTCATTTAATTTATTTTTACAAAAACTTTTTTTTAAACAATTGAGCTACAAAACATTAAAAACGAAAATCGCAAGACGATAGCGCTTACTGATTTTGTTGAAACTAAAAACGATAAGTTAAAACTTGAATCGTTTGTTCACATCAGTCGTCCACAGAAATATAACCAGTGAATGCGTCCAGAATATTTTGATGTTTGTGGACAAGTGTCAGTTGATATACAGTCAGTTGTTATCCTAAATTAATGTAAAACAAATTTAAAGAGATAAGGTCAACCATTTACAATGGCTTTGGCGGCAACTGACAATGTGTTTATTGGAAATATTGAAACTAATATCGTAATATTTGGTGGACTGTTATAAAATTCCTACTCTAGAGTCTGCACAGAGACAAGCAATAAATATTGTCATGATTGTATAGCTTCCAGGCGTGTGTATTTCAAGGATGTCGTCCCTTCCTATGGTTTACAAAGGGTTGAGTTCTGGGTGAACAATCAATAATAACAGGTTGTTTTGTTCCTTATTTAAACATACATTGACTGTGTCAACTGTCAAGGGCCATTTGGGGGATGTTCAATAACCGGAAGGCAACTCCATCCCCACTGTGTACAAAGGACACGGGTTTTGATGTAAATAAAAGCGACAAAAATCATTTCCATATCGATAAGAAATCCTCACAAAGCAGAGTCGATTGTACGATTCCAACTATTCCACGAGCAAGTTTTTATAAGTCACCATTAAATAGTGATGGACCTGTGAAGATCCGGGGTAGAATAGGTCTTCAGCAACCCATGCTTGCCGTAAAAGGCGACTAATGGGATCGGGTGGTCAGGCTCGCTGACTTGGTTGATGCATGTCATCGTATCCCGATTGCGTGGATCGATGCTCATGAAGTCAATCACTGGATTGTCTTGTCCAGACTCGATTATTTACAGACCGCCGTCATATAGCTGGAAAATTACTGAGTGCGGCGTTAAACAACAACAAAAACAAACAAAAAACAAATAGTGATGATAGCAGGTGATCAAGAAAATCAACAATGACAGGATTATAGGTTCCAGATTATCTAAACATAAATTAACCGCCTTATATATATCTGGGTCAAGGAAACATCCTTATATGTTATATAGCTGAACTAGATCGAATTCGTGTGTTGGTCATTTCAACAGTTCATTTTTACTTGATATTGGACACCATAGAAGTTAAAGCGATTTCGCTTTCCAACGCGGATACTACGTATAGCGAAAGGTAACAAGAGACTTGTCCAAAGAAAGTCTGTTATTGTCCAACATGTGGGCGGGCATTATGCTGCTGCAACGTGACGTTGCGTCGCTGTATTTTCACAAAGGATAGAATTCTTAACAGAACATGCAGTATGTGGTAAACGTCTGTATGGTAGCGAAAGGCTAATGTGCTATTATTTATACAGGACGGCTTGCCTTTGCATGTGTTTGTGACGGGCACCACTGGTGGGACAGGATACGCTAACCTTTTCGTAAACACCTGGTGTAATCAATATTTGACAGTGATTCATAAACATGCTTATGATATAGTCGGAATCGTACAATGGACTCTGTTTTTTTTATTTCTTGTGATTATGGAATTTTTGTTGTTGCTTTTATTAATAAAAATTACGTTTTTCGATGATATTGTTATGGCCGAGACATAACTACGGACAGGCTACGCTCACCTTTTTGGTAAACCTGGAATTATCACTACAGTAAACTACGGTTATAACGAACTCAAAGGGACTACTAATTTTAGTTCGTTATAACCGTAGTTCGTTATAAGCATATATACAACATAACTACAGCAAATAGTCGGGGCCAAAAAATAAGTTCGTTATATCCGTCAGTTCGTTATAAGCGTGTTCGTTATAACCGTAGTTTACTGTATTTGAGAGTGATTCATAACCCCATGCCCATGATATAGTCGGAATCGTACAATCAACTCTGCTAATAGCAGAGATTTCCTATGAATATAGAAAGGGTTTTGTTACTTATATTTATTGTTATAAAATCCACCATGACAATAAGTCAACTGGATCTGTGAGCAACTTAATTGAAACTCGATTCTTATAACTCTATAGGTCATCCAATATCAAGACTTGCACTGAAATAAATCAGATTATTGGTCTTTGTGCCGTCGTGGCGTCCGCCGTTATATCAAGTGATGAAACTATATTTGTAGGGAATTAACATAATGGAATGATGGATGCTACACTAGACACGGACATAATCCAGTTGATATGTATAGGCTACTTGGTTGTCAGTTTCTATGTTATAAATCTATGTCTTCTGTCAAATAGGATGTTACTGTGAAGGATTCCCGCCAGACCTAAGCACATCAGCTGGACATAATGAAATATGTTTTGTGTAATGGTTAAGAGTAAATAGGTTAAAAGGAAAGAAAACTTAGGGAGGGACCATTTTTTTGTCAGGTTTGGGCGGATTTTGGCTTGGGGTCAGCATTCTTTTTCAATATTAGGATCTCAATTATTATATCCAACATAAAGAGGCATAAAATTATGTCTTTATAAAATATATAAAAATAACGGGCTGTATTCTATGGACACGTGTCTGCAAAAAAAGGGCACATTATATATATTTTTCCTATAATGACAGGCTTTCGTATTCTTTCATTAAAGCAGGGGCTTGAATATTTATTTAGAAACAAAATATTGATATGAAAATATAAAATGTCCTTATTGTCTGAAGCTAAAGTCTGCACAACATCTAAATGATCGAAGTGCTTTGGTTCAACATTATGTGTTCCATTGGTAGGGGGGCGGTCGGGTAGCCTAGTGGTTAAAGCGTTCGTTCGTCACGCCGAAGACCCGGGTTCGATTCCCGACATGGGTACAATGTGTTGAGCCCATTTCTGGTGTCCCCCACCGTGATATTACTGGAATATTGCTAAAAGCGGCATAAAATCTGACTCACTCACTCTTTTGGTAGACGTTTCAAGGTCACCATCTGAAACGCCATACAGATCGACAACATTATTATTTGCTTTCATCCAAGCAATTGGGATACGCTGACAGCATCAACCAGGTCAGCGAGCCTGACCACCCGATTCCGTGGCATAGTCGCCTTTTAGGACAAGCATGGGTTTCTTATGACCTATTCTATCCCGGATCTTCACAGGTATTTAATATTTGAAACATGCGAGGTATTATCTCCAGCATACTTGAGCTAGATAAGCCTATTATTGTGTTTTATGATGGCCCTCCTGAACAGTCCTTCAAGATGGGTCTGTCATCGAGGACGTGTCTTCGGGAACACCTCATGTTATCACTGTTTTTCAGTGATCTATTCGTATATACAGACCCGTGAAAATCTGGGGTAGAATGGGTCTTCAGAAACCCTTGCTTGCCGTAACAGCTGACTATGCTTGTCGTAAGAGGCGACTAACGGGATCGTGTGGTCAGCCTCGCTGACTTGGTTGATGCATGTCATCGTATCCCAATTGCGTTGATCGATGCTCATGATGTCAATCACTGGATTGTCTTGTCCAGACTCGATTATTTACAGACCGCCGTCATATAGCTGGAATATTGCTGAGTGCAGCGTTAAACAACAAACAAAGAAGTATGTATAATGTTAACCGCTGTTTTGCCTTTTCAACTCGATTGAATCTGCTTCGGCGGATAATCGAGGCTCTGACGTTGACGTTATATGCTTGTAATTACGTCGGACTACAATTGTGCGTAGGTGATCTATTTGGCTGACACGGGACTTTTAAGTCGGACTAGAAACCTTTCCTCCCCTACCAAAATAGAAGCAAATATCCAATTTTGTTCAATCAGTAGCCAAGACCTCCAGCAGAATAATGTTCCCTAATATCACTTTAACTTTGAATTTTCGAGAGCACTGTTTTATTTTAGAACAGTACTAAATAATTGGAAACACAAATTTTACTCCCACGCGTTCAATAGGTAAGTTGCAGTTTATATCTAAATCCTGCTCCATGGGGAAAACGGGTTGATTGAGTACACCGCCCCCGCGTTAGTTTCATTCCGACTGTCATTAGTTTCACAGACAGAACCCAGTTCACTGCTACTCGTCGATGTACCTTCTTCAACCGAAGGATTTTACCAGCATTAGTTAGGTCTACATGTATTTGATGAAAGTTGAATACAACAGACGCACTGAAAGATAAGTCAAGATTGCGATGGTATTGAATCTAAACAATGCTACTATTAATGGCAGTTCAAGTACATTAAAGGGCGGTCGGGTAGCCTAGTGGTTAAAGCGTTCGCTCGTCACGCCGAAGACCCGGGTTCGATTCCCCACATGGGTACAATGTGTGAAGCCCATTTGTGGTGTCCCCCGCCGTGATATTGCTGGAATATTGCTAAAAGCGGCGTAAAACCATACTCACACACTCACTCAAGTACATTAATGGATACTTGGTTAAAAAGTAATCATCACGAAGACGTATGAGTTGTTGTCAATCACATGATCGGGGCTGCCAACCATTTATTGGTTCGCCAGTTGTTTGTGTGTTTACGCTTTGCAGATGATAGACAGTGTGTTTGTTTGTTGTTTAACGCCGCACGCAGCAATATTCCAGCTATATTACGGCGGTCTGTAAATAGTCGAGCTTGGATCAGATAATCCAGTGATCGATCCACGTGTGGGTTGCTGAGGACCTGTTCTCCCTCGGATCTTCACGGGTCAGTAGTAGTAGTAGTAGTAGTAGTAGTAGTCACGGGTCGCACATGGTCATGCATTGTACGTGAAAAAAGTTTAATTCATTTTTACCAGCTGTGTTCACGAGTTCATAAACTGAGTGCCAAAACAAATTAAGTGGTATGACGGAGGTCTGGAGGTGGGGGCTGGCACTGTCATGAGGTCATGGTTTCATTCGCAACCAACACGGGTCCTTCCTCGATAATAGTGACAACCCATTTCCGTGTGTCGGTTACAGCAACACTCAAATATTCCTAGTTATCACACTGAGAGCTCCATCGTAGATGTACGGTGGCCCATAAGGGACATGGAGTCGGTTTTTCAATATTTTGATATTTCACTTACTGTTATCGAAACCTTTTGCAAATTAACACGATTTGTCATACACATATGACTCCATGTCCCTTATGGGCTACCATATAGATCAGATGGCAAATCAGGCGTTTCCTGAATGTAATCAAACGTACGTGTTCGTTTCATTTTATAACTGTACAAGGTTTGGTTCAACAAGTGAGTGAGTGAGTATGGTTTTACGCCGCTTTTAGCAATATTCCATTAGTATCGCGGCGGGGGACACCAGAAATGGGCTTCACACTTTGTACCAATGTGGGTAACCGAACCCGGGTCTTCGGTGTGACGAGCGAACACTTTAACCACTAAGCTACTACACCGCCCCTGGTCCGACAAGTAACAACAACAATGCATTGAACATTTTGTTTGTCACGTTGCAGTATAAAAGCGGCAGAGTATCATTTTAAGAATCTTTAAAACATCTCATTTTGTCATAATTAATTTTAGCAATCGGGAATAGAATCTACCGTATCACAGTCCTCACACGCTGTTTCTTTGGTATGCTACTTTTCGACAAATGGAGCTTCAGTGCTGAAACTACCATTGTAGCTGAAAAGCAGTTGCTTACATTTAAAACAAAACACAATTTGTTTACAGCTTTAAAAAAGCAAATTTTTGTATAGAAGTAAACCTCAATTTATCATCTGTGCAGTATTTTATGAATTTAACTCTACACGGTCGAACGTGATATTTATTGTCTAACTAGAAAATATATTATAAGGGTAACGCTATTTTTCAGGGCATTATTTTTTGCAGAAGCCCGAGGGCTTCCATTAACTGCCCGACGAAGGAGGGCAGTTGAAAAGACCGAGAGCTTCAGCAAATGATAATGCCCTGAAAAATAGCGTTACCGTTATTATAGCTAAAATGGATGGAATTTGTTATCAAATAAATAGAAACAATATCGATTTTGAAACATTTAATGCAATCAACACGAACGTCACTGACCCACTTTTACAAATATGGAAACGTCATAGAACAAACCAGATGACGTCACTATTGAACGTTACGTCACCTATCCCTATCCTATGACGTCACCTAACAACGGGCGTGATAATGACCCGTCGTCAAGTAATATGACGGCATTATCAAGTTACAGTGGCCCGCTCATTTCTGATAACATGCGGGCGTTTTTATGATAATTCTATCCATTTTAGCTATAACATTTTATAACTCAATGATTTTATTGGTAGATGGTTTGTAACGTTAGCAAACCGCGCTCACACAATTATTTTCAGTATAATGAAAGGTCGGCTCACGTTAAAATATGAAAAAATAAATAACCATCCCATATTACGAATGAACATGTAAAAACACATAAAAGTAATATTATCGATTAGTTTTAATGTTTAAATTTCATTTTTGGTCATAGATGTTTCTTGAACGAAAGTCGAAAATGTGTGGGTGAAACTCGTATGTATTAATTACTAATAAAACAATATGATAAATATATTAATAATATTTGTTTGAAATAAAACCTTAAACAAAACGGTCCCAAAATAGAGGAACTAGCGTTTTAGAGCATCTTTTTATTATTTCTGTGGGAGCTGGCAGGCCCTCTTAAAATTGGTTTTGCTTACACTTGATAATAGGCTTGTTGCCCCTTAGGTTACGGAAAGGTACGAGTTGTGTGAGTGAGTTGGGTTTAGCGCCGCTTTTAACAGTATTCCAGTTATATCACGGCGTGTCAGCTTAATGTGGGAGGAAAGCCCGAAGTGATGCAGGTCTCAGACGTTTACCACTTCGGTGAAACCCGAGAGCACGGATATGGTGCTGACAAACCTAGAAACATAATCGGAACGAACCGGGATTCAAACCCACAATCATAGGTTCAGACGACTGCTCCCCCGATACGTGTTGTGGCGAAAGGTCATACTTCATGTACGTCTGGATTTCCACGAGCTCTTCACCGCATATCTCCGCCACTTCAAAGGCGTGTCACGTGCTGTCCGTGCAACATGGTATTCATAAACACTAACGTGAAACTCAAACAAGAAAACGTTGATGCAGAGCATCAAAGTTCCCCGCCATATGTGAAGCATAATTATGATGTTACTGAAAGGCATGATGGAGCATAATTATATTAACCACAAATAACACAACGCTGTTGTGGAAAAAAATATTATTTATTTTGAGTATTGGGCAATACAGTTGATACATTTGCATAGGGTAGGTCTATTTAAAAATAGTTTCTTGTTTAACGCCGCACTCAGCATTATTCCAACCATATGACGGAGGTCTGTAAATAATCCAGTCTGGACCAGATCATCCAGTGATTGACACCAAGAGCATCGAACTACGCAATTGGAATATGATGTTATGCATCGACCAAATCGGCGAGCCTGACTACCCAATCCTGTTCGTCGCCTCTTACGGCAAGCATAGGTTGCTGTAGACCTATTCTTACCTGGGTCTTTATTTAAAAAGTAGATCGAAGGAAATGGAAGCAATTTCTGGCACAAATGTAAACATGTGGAAATAGTATCAAAACTGCCAACAACATTGGCAGATGCACTTACTCAAAAAATAGATCACATTCTTTTTACACTTGGCATTTGGTTATAAAAATGTAAATGAAAATACTAAGGGCTCCATATGGCAAAAAAAGTCATACTAGATAAGGTCTTTTTGTCACAACCACAGATGCACATACTCAAAATATTATCACGTAGTTGGAAAACATTTCAATACCGGGACTAATCAATAACGGAGATTCCTCGTCTCTTGTTTTACGTTTTTTGGTCAGTTTTTTTGTGTATTTCCTTCTTTCAAAGAATAGTAATTGTGATCATGATGAGTTGAGTTACTTGTTTTTTTTCTATATACTGTTTTTTATCCAGTGTCAGTAACTGTTGTGGAATGTGGTTTACTTGTAACAATGACTGGTTTGAGTTCATATGATGATGATTGATTGGTTTGTCGTTTAACGCCGCACTCAGCAATATCCCAGCTATATGACGGCGGTCTGTAAAAAATCGAGTCTGGACCAGACAATCCAGTGCCTAATATCATGAGCATCGATCCACGCAATTGGGATCGACGCCTCTTACGGCAAGCATAGTAGCCTGATATATATATACTGTTAAGATGTAACATGACAATTCATCCATACTACTAAACAGAAGTAAAACCGCTTGTCCATTCGGATCAATCTGACCAAGACCATTCCGCTGATGACAGTCAAATAATGCATACGAATCGAAATCCGTAAAAATTGCAATGGAGACATCATTAAAAGTTACCAAAAGTGACGGGGATATCAATATTGCTTTTTGAAATGATTCTATGAAATTTGTTTTCCCTGCTTCAATATTTGGAGCACCTGTGACGGAGCCATAAAACTGATCTGTTATGTAGACAATATCGCTTGAGGCAGTTGCTGCTGGGGACTGATTATGACCTAAATACTCCTCATAGCCTTCGGTGTTATCTTTGTGGCTGTAGAGAGCTGTGCCTTCATCCAACAGATTATCGAGGTCAGTGGAACACGGTACAGACGCAAATAGATTTGAGCTATGGGACACAAAATATATGAATGACCAGAGCTACGGCTGTACATTGAATTCCATTAAACGGTTGAAAAATACTACAGCCTTGATGCAAATTCGCTGACACACTACTCCGATTTTGCTTTGACTTTGCTACCAAACGTTTCACATGTGGTTATGTGCGGTGCACTGATTAAAAAACACACACGGGGGACTGGGTTAATTCAAAATACGGAATATAACTATTCCAAATATTTCCAGTGAACATGAGCAACCAAACAATCAAAAGTGTGGTATGTAGAATATGGAATTCAGCCATATTACATTTAAATTGAGATGTCGTCGTTGTTCATTAATAAGCATATTCAGAAACATAATTTTTATTATGCTGTTATTTACGATCTCCGGAGCACAGTTCTTCTTTTGTATACACCGTGAAAATCAGAAAATTAGTCCTTGAGGAAAAAAGGACATCGGATTACACATGAATGGTTTAATAATGTCAGCTAATGACCAGAAACGGTCAGATGCATCAATTAACTACATAAAGACGATTTTGAAGTATCTCTTATTGCTGGAAAAGAATAGCATCAACATTCACCGCACATGATTTGTATGTTTTGTTTCCGTAAATGCGTGGCTTGAAATTTCAAATAAACCAACATGTCGACATACATGCCACAAATTTAACGTTTCCCGTATACTTCCCCGCCTTAAGGGCGGGGAAGAATGAAAGCCGAAATGAAACGCAGCTCTAACCGCTCTTTATTTTTATAGTTGTTAACCTGTCTGGCGCTCGGCATTAAGGGGCCAAAACAAGGATTCGTCTGCTCGGAGTCAGTATACTGTGTCTGAGTGGGGTATTCATGTTAAACTGCGGCATGGTATCTCAGTGTGCTAGCACTATAAATCGGCATCAGTCCGGACTAGAACACACAAACACAAACACACACACACACGCAGGCACGCACACACACACACACACACGTGCATGCACGTCGCTGTATAAGTTCAATATAAGTGCAATAATCTTGGACGCGACATAAAACCCCATTTCACCTCACCTCATAATTTAAAAAAAAAAATAACCAATGGTTCATGATTATTTTTTTAATCAATAAAACGTTCATGTATTATGACTTAAAACTATTGATAGCATTTTGAAGTGTGTTGTTGTTTGAGGACGAAGGGAAGATGATGGGCCTCGTTAATACGGGCATTTTCCTCATCACTGAAATCGTTCGGATTAACAAATGTCCGCATTAAGGAGTTATGAGTAATAGCACTGTGGCTGCATGTTAACGTTCCAAGCAGTACACTCCCAGAAGGTTAAGTTTCTGCATTAACGGTCTCCGGACTAGCGAGGTATTATTGCACAGAGCTCAGCCACCGATGAATATAATACCTCGAAAAATACACGACTGCCGTGGCAAACATACATTCCCACCCTTATCGCGAACACCTGGTGTCATCACTGATTTCAGCGATCCATGTATATAATTTTGTCCCGATCTTACCTGTTACGCCCAACAGAATCTGTTTGAGCTGATAATCGATTATTGCCTAGCGTGAACTTTTTGTATCCTTTCCACAATATATTCAACAATGCTATTCTTATGCTGCGTCATCTATCCGTGAAGTGTAGGATGTTTTGATAACGCAATTGTGCATTAAAGATCTATTTAGTCATCTATAACCAACATATTAAGATGTCATGCTTCTATAACAAAACGTTTCCTCCGATAATACGTAAAAGCATGACGTTATTACGATACGTACATTGGTATTGTGTCCTTATTGACTCGAACCCTGCACGCAGAAACCTTAATCCGTTTTGAATAGCAGTAATTTATCAATTTGCTCAAGTCTGGGGAGAATGCCCAAAGTAAATAATGTTCACTGATGCCATTTTAAACGTCGATCGCTTTTTCGTCTCGGTATTTAATAACTGAACCAATTTGACACAGTCGAATGATTATTTTCAGCAGAACATTTAAGTCCCGATCCTCAGAGAAATCGAGTTAATTGAATGAACGCCCACGTGTAGTTTTTATTAAGATCATCGTTGATTGTACAGATTGATTCCCCCATTCTAACGCTCAGCAATCAGATTTTCCCCGAAGGGGTTTATCCACATTAGGCTTGAACCTCAACAGACTGAAGATTGTGATGGAAGTGAACATGGAGATGGCAGTTGTATTTTTCTATTATTTTAATTTGCTGCTTTTCAACAGATGTAAGATTGGTGTTGCGAATCAGCATCATTCAAAACTGTTAACCTTTTCAACTTTGTATCTTGACAGTGAGAGTTCTGGTTATGGCTTTTGAAAAGCGTTCTTGTTGACTTCCGACGTGGGGATGGTTTTATGATGATCTGATATCGTTCTATAATCATCAAATAGCCAACTCCTTTCCACTGATGGTTTACGGGGATCTGATATCGTTCAATAATCATCAAACAGCCCATTCACTTCATCTGATTTACCAACCGGAACCAGAAATAAAGGAGACCAGTGAGACCGCCTCATCTGATTCACATTTAGATCTATGCATAAAGATTCAGAGTGTAAAAACACTGTCCACAAGACTGTATGACAAGAGGGATGACTTGAACTTTCCAATAGGCAACTTTCCCTCAATGTCGACCAATATTCCAGCAGCTCCAGCCTTCAATGTCTTCATTTCACAAGATTTTAGGTACAAAGGAGCATGCTCTTTCTACCAAGATTTCAAAGAGCGTCATACGACTCTTGCTCAGAAGTTGTTTGATCAAGGTGAGGTGGTGAAATGGGGTTTCAACGTCGCGTTCAAGATTATTGCACTTATATAGCGACGTGCATGTATGTGTATGTGTTTGTGTGGCTGCTTGTACTAGTCCGGACTGATGCCGATTTATAGTGCTAGCTCACTGAGATACCATGCCAAAGTTTAACATGAATACACACTCAGTATAGTGACTCCGAGACGACCAGTCCTTGTTTTAACCCCTTAATGCCGAGCGCCAGACAGGGTAACAACACGTACCATCTTTTATCGTCTTTTGGTATGACGCGGCCGGACCTTCCGTTCTCCGGGCGGACGCTCTACCACTAGACCACGGAGGCGGTCTTGTTTGATCAAGGTTACAACATTCAAATCCTCATTTCGGCAATCCAAAAGGGTTTTTTTTATGGTAGACATATAGAGGACATGTCCAAATTTGATGCACCAGTTACAAAAACTATGTCCGATGCAATTCCTTATTTCCATTTGTACCATATCTTCCCGTGTTTTAAAGGTAAGCAGTTGGCCTTCCTTTGCATGTGTTTGCGACGGGTATCACCGGTTGGACAGGATACGTTCACCTTTTCGGGAACCCCTAGTATATTCATTATTTGATAGTGATTCACGAAACACAGTCTACTGAGATAGTCGGAATCGTACAATCGACTCAAGTTTTAGCAGAGATTTCTTGTGGTTATGGAAAGGGTTTTGTCATCTTTATTCAAAGTCATTCCATCCAATTGCCAAAATAATCTAGCAAAGGGGGTGCGGTGAGGTGAAATGGTGTTTTAACGTCGCGTCCAAGATTATTGCACTTATATAGCGACGTGCATGTATGTGTATGTACCAAGTACCATCTTTTAAAGTCTTGACCAACAGTCCAGTGATTTACATTTTAACGAACCCCGGACCTTCCGCTCTCCAGGCGGGCGCTCTACCACTAGACCACTAGAACACGAGTGGAAATAACCGGGATTATTGAAGGTTGTTTCTATATTTGTCGAGTCTGGACCAACAATCCAGTGATCTATATTGGAGCAACGATACCACAACATACATAAAAAGTCCTTCCTTGATTGTCTTAAGGCTTATGGTGATTGTTTTAGATAAGGTTTTGGTGGTACATTAGCTGGAGCATGCATTATCTCTTTATATGGGTTTATTTGGAACTTGAAAAAGAGGAATGGACACGTCTTTGGGTTTTAGAGTATAAAGGGTAATAGTACTGACGCATGGGTTTGGGCAGATTTCTTCCTTAGTCAATATACTGGCCTTATGAGGAACATTTGACTTGCCTTTGCATGTGTATGTGACGAGACAACTGATAAGGAAGGATACGCTTACCTTTTCGCAAAAATCTGGTATCATAACCATTTGATAGTGATTCATAGACATAAATTGTCAGTTAAAGAGAAGAACCAGTCCAGATTATCCGCGGCCGAAACAGATTCCGTTTGACGTTAATAGCAAAATAGCTGTGAAAATTATAGGAATGGACCACTGAAAATCAGCGATGACGCCAGGTGTTCGCGAAAAGGGTAAGCATGGCCTGCCCTACACATGATGATTTAGTCGTAATCGTACACTGTACTAAGCTTGCAGTGGGGATTTCTATTATTATGGAAATGGAATTGTCGGTTTAATTAAAATTAACGTATGTATATGTGGCATTAGTTCATATGTCACTTATACTAAGTTCTTTGATCAAACAATTAATGTCGTGATGCTTACATACAACGGGGTTCGTGAAGATCCGGGGTAGAATAGGTCTTCAGCAACCCATGCTTGCCGTTAAAGGCGACTATGCTTGTCGTAAGAGGCGACTAACAGGATCGGGTGGTCAGGCTCGCTCTCTTGGTTGATGCATGTCATCGTATCCAAATTGCGTCGGTCAATGCTCATGATGTCAATCAATGTATTGTCTGGTCCAGACTCGATTATTTACAGACCGCCGTCATATAGCTGGAATATTGCTCAGTGCGGCGTTAAACAACAAACAAACAAACAACATACAAAGGTTATGTTATTTGAGGCTTGTCAGTGGGAACAACTAAAAACTGGAGCAGCCAGACTTTGGAAGACAGCTGGATTTGAAAGTGTAGGGTTATTCCAGTTCTGTTTCCACCATTATTTCATCTCAAATGTCATTTTAGCGGGAAAAAACATCATTGCAACCACGTTCACATTGTAGCTTCGGATATTATGTAGTTTTCAGGGAGGTATATATTTGGTTCTTTTCAATTCATGTTCATCTACAGGACAAAACAATAAATCTAGGAAAACGTAATTGTCAATTATTTACATACAAATCAATAAAAGCAAGAATGCATCGTGAAACGTGGTGATGTTGGACGACAAGGGAAAACAATATATTCAGAGCTTTGCTGATATAAACTGCCCAAAGTGAGTGAGTGAGTGAGTATGGTTTTAAGCCGCTTTTAGCAATATTCCAGCAATATCATGGCGGGGGACACCAGAAATGGGCTTCACACATTGTACCCATGTCGGGAATCGAACCCGGGTCTTCGGCGTGACGAGCGAACGCTTTAACCACTAGGCTACCCAACCGCCCCAACTGCCCAAAGAAAGTGTACACCCATGTTAGATGGTGGCTGAAATGATGTATTCGATGTATTTATTATGGGTATCATAGTTGTGTTTTGGACCTAAGTATGCCGTGTTTCGGCGACTGTTTCCAACCTAGTAACGGTTGTAATTTGGTTTGTCAAATCCAATTTTCAAGTGTATACTATCTTTTTCCCCGCTGTTTATAATGCGTGGTTAATGCTTGTTTGTTGTTTAACGCCGCACTGAGCAATATTCCAGCTATATGACGTCGGTCTGTAAATAATGGAGTCTGGGCCAGACAATCCAGTGATTGACACCATGAACATCAATCTGCACAATTGATGCACACATACGATGACATGCATTAACCAAGTCAGCGAGCCTGACCGTCCGATCCCGTTAATGACTTCCATACATTGCCCTATTTTAACTTGTACCATGTGTTCCCGTGTTATTTAGGGGAAAAGTTGCCTTGCCTTGCATGTTTTTGTGACGGGTGCCACCGGTTGGGCAGGATACGGAACCGTACACTCGACTGAGATTCCTGATGGATGTGGGAAAAGGTTTTGTCACTTTTATTTATTGACCAATTATAACCTCCGGTCACGTGGTTATGCGAATGCTTTGTGAAAACACGATGATGGCAAATGACAATATGATATTTGGACAACAGTATTAATTTCATACTCTGTGAGTTTACACAGAACATAACGACACATGATGCCATGATTACACAGCTGTAGGCATGCAGATATCCTGGATACCCTTACTACTCTATGTACGACAGATACCATTTAGCTGTAAAATCAACAATGGCAGATTAATTCCATGTTGACTAATCCTAAATTGATCACCTTGTGTATATGTGTGTCAAGTAAACACTTCATGAGATGTTCCTTTACTGAAATACAAGCAGCTGTTATAGCATTGTGTTAACTAGGGACGTTTGTTCTGATTTGTTAGGGAGCACGGGTGGCCGAGTCGTCTAATACGCCGCAAATGGCTGTGCAAAGTTGCGGCCCTTGGCACGTGAGAAACCTGTGATTATTTGTTCGAATCCCGGTTCGCCCGGATTCTGTTTGTAGGTTTGTCTGAATCTTACCTGTGCTCATGAGTGAGTGAGTATGGTTTTACGCCGCTTTTAGCAATATTCCAGCAATATCACGGAGGGGGACACCAGAAATGGGCTTCACACATTGTACCCATCTGTGCTCATGGGTTTCACCAAAGTGAAAACGTCTTAGACCTGCATTACTTCGGGCTTTCCTCCCTCATCAAACTGACACGCCGTGATATAACTGGAATAGCGTTCAAAGCGGCGTTAAAACCCAACTCAATTACTCACTCTTCCTCGGAGTCGCCCATTCGTGACAACTCGTGCTATTCCGGAACAAGCTGAATGGCGACTCTCTTACTCATTTTATCAACTCTGTTCCTTCTCTCAAATGGGAACAGCGAAGCAAATTATCAACATGTTGTACCACATCCATCCTCCCGAGGCAAGGGTGGAAACTGGATTTTTAGGAATTTCCAGGCTCGGTCGTAGCGCCACCAGTGGCTATTATGAGCTATGTCCCTTCTATGTCCCTCCAATTGACCAATCAGATTTCACCTCTTGGATTTGCTTTAAACAAAATGGCGGCGCCAAGTCAAGACGACCTGATCGATAAACGAGATCTATACTGTAACACGACGGGTCTTATCCTGCGAAGTGCATCAAACCACTTGAGCACCTTGATTGAGAACATGAAAAGGTTTGGGAAATATTTGTCGACGCCAAGTTGTCGGTACACATACTTTGCAAAACCGGCAGTCGACGAAAATCTGCATGTTGAAATCCATGTTGTTTATGAACCGGATGTCTAGTTCGTTACGTGATTTTGATCGGCCTATGCTTAGACTCGTATTCCAGCCAAAATGTAACTCCGGAATTCCAGCTAAGTTCGTCCAGGGTGGAAACTGGATTTTAATAGTCAGTTAATGCCCATGCTTCGGGAAGATGGACCACATATGCCTTTTTTAAGTTCACATGGACACTTTGTGAATATAACACAGTTGCTGTTTACAACCACTTGTTAAACAACAGTGACGGTCACTTTGGTTTAGTTGTAGATAATAGACTACACCTATAAACCAACATATTGAGGAGGGATTCTTTGACCAAAGTACTTATTCTTATACGAGCATTCTGATTGGCTTGTCGTTTTTTCGCTCATAACATTGCTGGGTTGGTCTCCTTGCACGTAACGTAATGGAGTTCTCGTCGAGAGGTTTCATTAATAGTATCCTCTTACCTGAGACCGCCTCCGTGGTCTAGTGGTAGATCGTCCGCCCGGAAGGCGGAAGGTCCAGGGTTCGATCCCCGGCCGCGTCATACCAAAGTACGTTAAAAGATGGTACTTGTTGTAACCCTGTCTGGCGCTCGGCATTAAGGGGCTAAAACAAGGACTGGTCGGCTCGGAGTTAGTATACTGTGTCCAAGTGGGGTATTCATGTTAAACTGCGGCCTTGTATCTCAGTGAGCTAGCACTATAAATCGGCATTAGTCCGGACTAGTACCAGCAGCCACACACACGTGCATGCCCGTCGCTATTATATATAAGCGCAATAATCTTGGACGCGACGTTAAACCCAATTTTACCAGCCCTCACCTCTTACCTGATGGAAGAAATAGATTCCAGCAGACAGACAAGTACATATTAAATAGATAGTGTCAGCACAACATTTACAACTTCTCCGTGTCAAATAAAATACCAGCAGATTTCAGCAGGCGCCATAACCCTTTAAACGACAATAATGGGATATGATGCAGAGCAAAACATGCTGGATTGTGTATTATTGTAAATTTGGTCCAGCTTCTGAAAGGCATTTGAATCAAACGATATTATTAGTTCCCATTCCGCACGAACAAAAGAAAGAATTAAAGAAATGATGCAACAATTGTAAATATGATAGTCAAATGTACAATGAAGGAGGGACGTTTTATGTATGTTATGGTGTCGGTGTCAAAATGTAAATCACTTGATTGTTGGTCAAGACTTTAAATGATGGTACTTGTTGTTACCCTGTCTGGCGCTCGGCATTAAGGGGCCAACACAAGGACTGGTCGGCTCGGAGTCAGTATACTGTGTCTGAGTGGGGTATTCATGTTAAACTGCGGCATGGTATCTTAGTGAGCCAGCACTATAAATCGGCATCAGTCCAGGCAAGTACAAGCAGCCACACACACACACGTGCATGCACGTCGCTTTATAAGTGCAATAATCTTGGACGTGACGTGAAACCCCATTTCACCTCACCTTACCTCCTTTGCTAGATTATTTTGGCAAGATATCCCCGCCTGAAAGATACATTTACCGATCCTAAGATAATTTGAAGTACGTGTATGAGTGGAACGACACTTGTGATAAGTTGAAGGTGTGTGTGTGTGTCTGAATTGGATGGAATTACTTTAAATAAAGTGACAAAACCCTTTCCATAACCACAAGAAATCTCACAAGAAAGCGTAGTCAATTGTGCGATTCCGACTCTATCATGTGTTAGCATGAAGCACTATCAAATAGTGATGATAGCTGATTTTCAAGTATGGATTTGGCTACACCTGGATAATTCAAGATGTTCGAGATCCGCAAATATTCATTTCACAATTCAAACAACGTATCGTGGATTGTGGTCAACAACGTTGGATTGAAAACCTATCTCAAAAATCAAAACTTAAAACATATTTAACTTTCAAATCGGTATTAACAATAGAAATATACCTTCAGGAAGTAAACAAGAAGATCTATCAAGAAACCCTAACAAGATTCCGATGCAGCTGCCATAAACTTATGATCGAAACTGGACGTCATACCAATAAGATTTTGCCCACAATGTCAAAAATTGGACTTCAACTACATTGAAAATGAATATCATTTCCTTCTTATTTGTACTTCATATTCAACATTACGTTTACATTTTATTGATGTATATTTTCACACTAATCCATCCTATGAAAAATTTGTAAATCTTATGTCTTCTAAATGTAAATACACTATTACACAACTTGCTAAATATATCTACCACGCTTTTAGATTACGCGAGTCACTCACAATTCACTGATGTATTATTTATGTATTATATTCTTTTTATGTATTTATGCATACACTTTATTGAGATCATGTATGTTCTATGGGCCTATGGCCTGAAACTTGGAGGAAATAAACTCTATACAAAGATAGCTGATTTTCGCGAAAAGGTCAGCGTATCCTGCCCGCTCCGATGGCATCCGTCGCAAACACATGCAAAGGCACATCAAACTGTTCACCTGAAAAACGCACGAGAAAATGGCTACCATAAATCTTTTGAAAGCTTTACTGAGGCCTTGAATGTTGTAAAGCACTTAAAGCAACTTTGTAGTAAGAGTCTTATAAAGCTCTTTGAAATCTTCGTAGAAAGAGCATGCTCGATTTTACCTGAGAGAGTGTCGATGTGATATTAACTTTTGACTCGCTCACTCATTCATATATATATATATAGCTACGCGATAAATCGCAAAGAGCACTGAAGAACGAAGCGCGGTTTATTTCACGTTAAAACATCGTTCTATCATGACGTCATTTCTGGTATTTCGAATATGCGACGCAACTTGATGACGTCATATATTGGACGATGTTATTTTTGAGAGGGAAGTGTCCAGTAAGTTGTTCCCCACAGATGTAGCTGGGGTACGCAGATAAACGCAGTGGCCGAACGATCGCATCCAAATGTGTTAGAGATATGACAATCGGTATTAGGAGAAAAGGTACAGGTAATCGACGTGAGGATTGTAAGAATATGCGGGAAATACACAACTTAACCTGCCTATTCTTAAAATGGACTTGTCCGACATTTCCGAGGTCGGATTCTGTTCAGGGAGTCATCATTATTTAAATTTGGGTAGATATTATTAACGCTGGTACAGGTATCAACATCCTTAAAGAGGCTGTACATGATGTTGATATCTTATATGAGAAATAAACGACGAGTGGGAGTTGTTTATCGTACAATAAAACACTAAAGGGAGAATAAACCATGAGAGGCAATAATCACCTTTAATTAAGTTACGTTCACTTCTCTTGAAATAAATGAATTAAATGCAACATTCGAGACATTTTTTCAATCAGATTTGAATTGATGAATGATAAACTTTTCAGGTCGTAAACATGTTTGCTTTATGATAACGGCTTTCCAAGCAATGACGTACCTTCATCTAACTGTCAGCTATAGAAATAAAACTTTCTGATATGATTATTTGTTGAGTAAATTGCTGACGTGACACAATCTTCTTGACGTCGGCAGTAGAAACCTTTCCCATACTAAATAGGAGTGCTGCCCTCGTCAATGAGTCAAAACCTAAAAATACCTAATGAATTTTAAAGTCATTTCAAACGCAGGATGTTTCGTAGCAATTATGTTTATTACATATTTCACTCTCAAATCCTCGATGGGTTGTCTCCGCTGATATGTAAATAGAGGATTCATCACGAGTGTTTTTTAATATGGGAAATATCAACCGAGTCTTAGTTAATCGGTATTTGCCGAGCCTTTGGCGAGGCAAATACCGATTAACGGGACGAGGTTGATATTTCCCATATTAAAAAACACGAGTGATGAATTCTATTTATCATTTTCACATTTTTGCTTCCAAATTAAGGAATAATTGCATAAAACATTAACATCAGCAACTTGTCGAAATCTTACGTATAGATCGTGCGTAGTGATACATGTTTTCCATAGCCATGTAAACCAAAATAAACAATTCGCTGAGAAAAAGAGTTCCTCGGATTATTATAAACAAAATACTTGAACAGACTTTCGCAGAATAATTGAAACTTTAATAACGGTAACAACAACGATTCTGTGTAATCTGATTATATCTCTGGTGTAACTTCACTTATAATATATAGTTTCAAATCAAACCGCTCGCTCTTCCGGTTATCTAATTTGCATATCTAATTTGCATACTTATGTCATTGGGGTATGACATACATGTTTTTTATGTCATAAGCTTATGTCATGGATAAATGCTTAAGTTAAATGATAAATCCCGACCCCACAGAGTTCTGTTCGAGGACTGGCGTTAGTTGTCCAGGGTGAACCAGTGAAACCACTGCTCATCGATTTTGTTTCTCAAAAGGATTTAAGCAGTATTAGATATGTTTTTGAAACAAAACAGATGGCATCGAGCAAATAAAATCCAAGTCATACCGTTTATGGACTCAAAATGGTGATAACTTTACAGTTCCTTGCAGTTCCAAGTTGATAATTAGTTGAGGATGAACAGCAATGAAATAGAAAAGTGCATTTATTTACAAGAAAAGGTATTTATGAACACATCATATAATTGCCTTGTAGAAAATTGTTCAAACTTCAGTTGGAGAAGGAGTATGTTTTGGCACCACAGCTACATTCAAAATTTGGTTGGTTGGTTTGTTGTTTAACGCCGCACTAAGCAAAATTCCAGCTATATGACGGCGGTCTGTAAATAATCGAGTTTTGACCAGACAATCCGATGATTAATATCATGAGCATCGATACACGCAATTGGGATCGATGACATGCATCAACCAGCGAGCCTGACCACCCGATCCCGTTAGTCGCCGTTTACGGCAAGCATGGGTTGCTGAAGACCTATTCTACCCCGGATCTTCACGGGTCCAACATTCAAGAGAGATCCCAGTGATGGATATCATACATTAGGCCATGGGAATGAAACTCGGGTCTTCGGTGTCAAGCTGGTCACATTTAACCACTAAGCTATCCTACCGGTATCTTATTAATATTGACCTGGTGGGGATACCTAGTTAGAATTGGTCCCTAGCAACCTATGCCTGTCGTAAGAGGGTACTTACTAGATGGGTGGTTCAGGCTTGGTGATATGATTGATAGGGTGTCATCGTACCCCGACGGCGAGGATCGGTGCTCATAATATCAATCATTGGTTTGTCTACTCCAAATTGTCAGACCCGCCGTCAAATACCCGGGTCTTCGGCGTGGGGAGCGAACGCTTTAACCACTGGGCTACCCGACCGCCCCGACATCTATGTAGACTTATGTAGTCACTGGAGGCTATGTCTGGGCTGTAGGATGGGTGATTTAACTGTACAGCCCAGACTTAGCCCCCAGTGACTATTTCCTGTTCCGGCAAATGAAATCTGCCCTACGCGGAAGACGCTTCCGGGATGACGAAGACATAAAGGCTGCCACAGAGGCGTGTTTAGAGGGCCAATCTGCGGATTTTTATAAAAGTGGTATTAAAAGCTTGAAGGACAAATGGAATAAGTGTATTGAGGTGAATGAAGATTATATTGAAAAATAAAAGTGCAAAAGATATTCTGTGACTTGGTCTTATATTGAAGTTGCAAAACTTATTGAACGCCCTTCGTAGTTTATGAATATAACCATTAATAGGTCATGCCTAAGAGGTCATGGTGGGGGATTCGTGTTGTAAAGCTGCAAGTATATAAAGGATCTGTTCACCTGTGTTAAGGGGGATTGGATGTTTAGGTTTCTGGTGTCTCTATACTAAATTGTGAATATTTGTAAGATATATCAGAAATAAATGTTTTTATTTGGGAATCGAATCCTGATCTTTGGGGTGACGAGCAAACTGTTTGACCATAATGCTATCCTACCGACCCTCGTTGCTTATAACAGCTATGTATCAATTTATTTTACGGAGTGTTTCCGTTTCATTAGATTGCTGAAAAAGGGTTACTGGCAATTGTTGGTTTTCTTCAACTTTCAAATTGTCAATTTTCTCTTCATGTCGAGCAATATTCCAGCAGCTCCACCCTTTGGTGTTTACATTTCACAGCTTTTCCGATACAGTCGAGCATGCTCTTTCTACTTATATTTCAAAGAGCACCATACGACTCATGCTCAAAAGTTGTTTGATCAAGGTTGCAAAATTCAAGGCCCCAGTCAAACATTAAACAACTTTAAGGTACACGTGCGGAGGACATTTCCAATTTGACGAATCAGTGACAAAAAGTATGTTCGATGCATTTCCCTATTCTGACTTGTACCGTATGTTCCCGAGTTGACTTGCAATTGACTTGCCTTTGCATGTGTTCAAAGTGACGATGCCACCAGTGGGCTGTATACACTCACCTTATCGCGAACACCTGGTATCATCACTATTTGATGGTGATTCTTAAACACTTGCTCATGATATAGTCGGGGGCAAGGTTGGCCTAGTCGGCTAAGTTGCGTCCGTTGAACACGTCAGAAACCTATGATTGGGGGTTCGAATCCCGGTTCGCCCCGATGATGCTTGTAGGTATGTACGCACCATACCCGTTCTCGTGGGTTTCGGTAAACGTCCGAGACCTGCATCACTTCGGGCTTTCCTCCGACATCAAACTGACACGCCGTGATAAAACTGGAATACTGTTCAAAGTGACGAGTTCCACCCGTGGGGCAGAATACCCCCCCCCCCCCCCCCCCCCCCCCCCCCCCCCTATGCGCCAACACCTGGTATCATCACTATTTTATAGTGCTCATGATATAGTAGGTATCGTAAATCGAATCTTCTGACTATTATAAGGACTCGACTGATTTCTTATGAATATGGAAAGGGTTTTGACGCTTTTATCCACAAGGAGTAGCCTGGCTGAAAGTGGTTGTGATCTCATTATATCTTAAATATATTTTGTATTTAAATGTTCAAATTCGATATAGCATACATATTTCTGTCTATTTATAGGACCTCCTCGGTCTGCCCGGAGAGCGGAAGGTTGGTGTTCGATCCCCGGCCGCGTCATACCATAAGATGTTTAAAGATGGCACTTGTTCTTACCCTACCTGGTGCTCGACATTAACGGGATAAAACACGGACTGGTCGGCTCGGAGTCCGTATATTGTGTCTGAGTGGTGTATTCATGTTAAATGCGGCTATGTATCTCAGTAGGCCACCTCTATATCAAACGGGGGGCACGGGTGGCCCAGTCGTCTAAGGCGCCGCGATTCGCTGTGCAGAGTTGCATCCCTTGGGCACGCCAGAAACCTATGATTGTGGGTTCGAATCCCGGTTCGCCCCGATTATGTTTCTAGGTTTGTCAGCACCATACCCGTGCACGTGGGTTTCACCGAAGTGGTAAACGTCTGAGACCTGCATAAATTCGGGCTGTCCTCCCACATTAAGCTGACACGCCGTGATATAAATGGAATTCTGTTAAAAGCGGCGTTAAACCCAACTCACTCACTCACTCACTCACTCTATAAAAAACGGATTAGTCCGGACTAGTGCAAGCAACCACATACACACATACACGAACATGCACGTCGCTATATAAGACTAGTGCAATACTCTTGAATGTGACGTTAAACCCCATTTCACCTCACTTCACCTATCCATTTCTATACATCTTAAAATTCGTTATTTAAAAGCTGAAATATAGCTGATCCAAATGAGATTTATTGTCAGATATATACGAGGAACACTATTTAAGGAACACCCACATGTTCAGGATTAATATGTAAAAGAATATCGTTGTGGAATTCAAACTTCACAGTAAAGTCAATATCTGTTCCATGCCCCGTGAACAGCGATGCAGGCATGACATCTTCTGGGCACACTGGATATCAAGCGTGATTGTCTCCCGTGGAGACCTTCGCCATTCTTCTTGTAAGGCCTGCCCAAGCTGTTTGCCAACTCTGGGAACGCTGAGGTCGTATGCCAACTCTTCGGCCCAGAACATCCCAAAGGTGTTCAATCGGTGCCATGTCTGGAGATGTGGCTAACCAGGGCAATGTTGTAACACCTTGCTGTCTCCGACAGTCAAGTGCAACACGAGTGAGTGAGTGAGTTGGATTAACGCCGCTTTTAACAGTATTCCAGTTATATCACGGCGTGTAAGCTTAATGTGGGAGGAAAGCCCGAAGTGATGCAGGTCTCGGACGTTTACCGCTTCGGTGAAACCCACGAGCACGGGTATGGTGCTGACAAACCTAGAAACATAATCGGGGCGAACCGGGATTCGAACCCACAATCATAGGTTTCTGGCGTGTTCAAGGGACGCAACTCCACGCCGTCTCCAAACACTCTGTCTACCGTCTGCAAAGCGTAAACAGAACCCCGATTCATCACACAAAATGGTGTATCTATAATGCCGCCGATGATGACCTCCCAACTGTTGTGCCCACTGTTGTCGGAGGCGCCTCAGCTGTGTGCCACAGTCAGACGCATTCCCCCGGAAGGACGTCTTGATTTCAGACCCGCAGTATTCAGTATTTGTATCGTTGACGTTGGAAGTCGAATCCTGTGGTAGCCCTGAGATTATCCCTCAGTTTTGATTCAGAAATGAATCCATTCCTCAACATATATATCCTGCCAACGAGTAGTGTCTCTGGGCCTTCACCTACACACCCGAATCGTAACCCACCCGTTTGCCGATACCGTTCCATCAGTGGGGAATTTACACTTTTAGATTAACCAGTGTCTGGCGAAAGTATTCTTTGACTAGCCACATTTAATCATGCCTATTGCGCGCGATGTTTCATTTTCGGTCATGTACACTTTTGGAGGCATTCTCCTTCGTTGTACCCGATCAATGATCCATGCGGTTGGGGCGGTTGTTAGCACATGCAAGTAACCCGGATGTGTCACCGTGGACGGCATGTTTGATGTGCCAAGTTTGAGAGAGTTTGCTATTCGCGTTCAGTAACCATATTTCGTGCAACAAAGCTGGTCGTTTCATTCTTGTAGCCGAAATGACAGTGGTTCCCTTAAATATTATTCCTGGTATATTTCCGTTAAACACATTTTACCTTTACTTCTGGGAAGATTATGTTGGATATTAAAACCATATCATTGAATATTAGATTTGGAAAAGGTTTAAAGGTTACGGTATAGAATCACAGATACATTTTCATGTAATTACAATTAGAATAGAACCAGTGAATTGAAATCTGACAAATATCACTACAAAACACCAGCGGTATTACAATACACAATATGAATCCGCCGTGGGAATACATTTTCGTATTTTCTCGCAGTGTTATATATCCTGTTGTAGCGCCTGGTGTCAGTGAGGTTGATTTCTCCAGAGGGAGCTTCAATTCCATTACACTGACATGAAGAAGGTGACTAATATCTTACTGAAAGCTTTTAATTTCAATTTGTAATACACACGCTCATTTATGGCATTGTCAATATTGTTTTTTTCTTGAAATATTGTACGTTGTATGGTCTAAATCACCTTCCCTGGACAACAGATGTTGACATAATCGACCTCAGTGCTTGATGCTGCGTTCGGCAATGTGATAAGTCGTTTGACTCCTTTGCACTGCCTTCCCCTCGCCTTGAATACCGATTCGGATTTTTTCTAGTGCAGATACACTTCTGGAATCCCTGCCTGTGCGATAAAGTATTATTAAACAATTCCCAACGACAATCTATCATGCTGGGGTGTTGTAGATCCAGGACAGTAGTCTCAGTGCATTCGGATTCACTCGACATATTCCGTTATCGTTGTAATACCTCGGACAGCAATAGAATAGTGATATTGCCCCCAGTTGAATTCAGTTCTGTAGGTTATCTCGCTGAGCATTGACAGGAATCCATTTTGGATTCTCTAGTTCACGTGACTATCACATTACACAACATAATCGGGTGGCTGTTGGTGCCCTTACATGTATATGAAAGTAACTGTGATAGTATTAGGTTGTGGATGACAATACAATGATGATGATGATGATGATGATGATGATGATAATAAAACAGTTACGGTATGAACAATATGGTTTTACAGATTAAGCAATCGTCTTTGTTTAGAATAAAAACCTATCGAGGCCAGGATAGTTTCATGCGTATTAGTGTAAAAAAGATAGGCACACCCTTTCTTTCGCTTTTGATCAGAGGTACTTTTGAGAATGAGCATATCTTTACATTTCACAAAACTTGAGTCAAGAACACAAAAACTGTTGTACATATCACAAATATTACCTATGAATGTTAGCTCATCGGATTGCTGGCTGTATTATGTGACAAGCAGAGGATGCACGTCTCTAAAAAACTAACAACTGTAAAAAACACGTTATTTACGTACAAACTTATCGTGCATTAGCCACATGGCAAATATCATGAAACCATCTGATTTAATTGAGAACCAATTGTTAAAAACATTTTTTAAATGGTTCAACTTGCCATGGAAACCAAAATAATTTAGAAAAGGCCATTTGTGGGAATATCCACATAAAGACCCAGTTTCATTGCACATGGCATTATCCGGTGTGAGGGCGGGTGGCTATGTGGGCGGGTGACTATGTGGGCGGGTGACTATGTGGGCGGGTGGCTATGTGGGCGGGTGGCTATGTGGGCGGGTGACTATGTGGGCGGGTGGCTATGTGGGCGGGTGGCTATGTGGGCGTGTGGCTATGTGGGCGGGTGGTTATGTGGGCGGGTGACTATGTGGGCGGGTGGCTATGTGGGCGGGTGGCTATGTGGGCGGGTGGCTATGTGGGCGGGTGGCTATGTGGGCGGGTGACTATGTGGGCGGGTGGCTATGTGGGCGGGTGGTTATGCGGGCGGGTGGCTATGTGGGCGGGTGACTATGTGGGCGGGTGACTATGTGGGCGGGTGGCTATGTGGGCGGGTGGCTATGGGTTACCAGGTTGTAATGAATGTAGAGAGTATGGGCAATCTTAGTACATGGAATACAGGTCCTATTTCAGAGTAGCCACATACATGATGTCATTACATTATCCATATTAACTGAGGACCAAATATAGCTTTTTAAGAGGCTTTGATAATGACGGTCGTGGAAACCATTGTAAACTTGGAACTTGGAACAGAGATAGACGAGTTGGGTTATTCTTTTTCTTTTGCTTCTTTGGTTTCGGAGAACATTTTCTTTACGGACATTATGTAGACGTGTTTCATTCTGTGTTGTATAATGAACAAATGCAAAATACATTAATTTTTAATTTTTGATTATGCTGAGGAAAACATGCTCACCTATGATGAGTAACTTCCACACAAAGTTTCATCTAAATCAGTCTAGTTGTTCTGATGAAGATATCACCATGGAAAATAGAGAAGAGCATGCTTATTAAGTTCGATCGCCGCGTATGATGAATCTTAAAATTACCCACAAATTTCTTATCCGTTTTCAAACATAGTTGTAAATCAATACAAAATGCTTTATTACAACGTCGTCAAATATAACAAATGTAATATTTGGGATTTTTTAGTAAAGTTCAAAGTCTGGCAGCTTTGGTGGGTTGAGTCCCGTCCACGCAAAGTCAGCAATCTAACGCCCTCAGCCACAGAGGCTTCCACATAAATGAAAGTCCGACAACTAGTCTAGATCACGTACTTTGTGTACCCCTCTGATAAGTGTAATTTGGCACGGCTTCCCTCGCCGAAAGCTACGGTTACACAATGCCTTTTTAGAATGGTCGAATTTGGACTTGACTAAGAAACTGTAATCCCAAATATAATATTTGTTACAGTTATCCTTGTAGGATTGATGCTCATGATGTCAATCACTGGATTGTCTGGTTCAGACTCGATTATTTACAGACCACCGTCATATAACTGGAATATTGCTGAGTGCGGCGTAAAAAACCAAACAACACCAAACCATATCCTGGAGGATAATCAAAATCACAACAACGACAGTGACATGTTAAGAACCATTTCAAATTCCACATGTGAGAGTGTCATCTTTGCAAGAAACTGACCTGGAAGAGTGGAAAGTCGTATGGGATACTATTTCCTTTAAAATTATATTTTGCTGTGTTCTGTATCATGCTTTTCGTATTCGTCTGTGAATAAGAAGAGGGCATTATCATCCTCTATATATACTATATCGCTTGGGGATTTAGAGGGTTCGAGAGTGGCCATTTTGACATTGGTGTTACCTAGGGTTGAATTCAGATTCAGTATATTTCAAGTGACCAGAGCCCCTTCTTCCATAGAGAGAGAGACCAAACAGCTCCTCACAGCTGTGTGTTGTCTAAGGTTGCTACATGGATCCAGGAGTTACAGACTTACACGTGTTTGTATCATGCAGTGATTGTCACATTATTAGTCAAGGGGACAATTATTGTGAAAATGAAATTAATGATAACACAATTTCTATTGATTGATGTCTAAAACTCAAAACATCACATTCTACCATGACATTGATGAATGCTTGATTCTGATTGGTTAAAAAGAGGTTTTCCTTTTGCCACGGAAACCGCTTTCAAATGTATTAAGCCTTTTCACAAAAAAAAGTCGTGCGTATGAATACATAGATAGTTCGGGGTGGCGAGGCATTTATTTTGATTATTATTGTTTACTGGGGATAATTGCTAACTAACTAATAATATACACATGCACAAAAGTTAAGCGCCACCCACCATATTTGTGAGCTGTTACTTTTGGCACTTAATGATGACTATTATAACGAGATGTACGATTGTTATAAGCCGTATATGTCAACCTCATGTGATGCAAAAGATGTCCCAAAGCAAGTTTATCTTGTGTTACAAAAGAATATGAGCAGAAAGGAATTTTACCGAAGACCAGAAATTGAAGGATTAGAAAACATTGAAAAACTTTTTTTGTCATGTAAATGTCATGATATCAGCAGACCTAATCAGGTGTCACATAGACACCCTAGGGAGTGCAGAGTCTATTGCAAGTCCAGCAAGATTTTGAACTGAGGGATCAAGATGTCTGATTTTCCGGCCAAGAATGTCCCAGAGATGCTCAAGGAAGAGTGGCAATAGCTTCTTGACGAAAATAAGCCAAAACTGCCCGAGATCTGTGTGGTCTAGCATTGGCGTCCATGTCAACAGGTCTTGTCTGAAGAGGATGGTTGTCAGATGAGGGACTACCACTGGACGAAGAACGGCATCTTGGTATTGTTGGCCATTAAGGTTTCAACGACAGACCCCCCCCCCCCCCCCCCCCCCCGCCACATGCTAAGGTCTTCTATAGCTAGATGTTCCTTGGTGCAAAACGAGTGTTACCTTGCCTCCAAACACGTATTCGACCATCAACAGTTCGTAGCAGCATTTGACACTCGTCAGACCAGTGGATCCTTCTCCAGTTGGCCAAGTTCCATCGACGATTCTGCATGTGCCTCTGAGTCAGTTGAGGACGTTTTACTGGTCTTCTGGCGTTATAACCAGCCTCTCTGAGGCGACGCCTTACAGTCATCGTCGAGAGTCTCTGATGGGTAATCCACTGCAGTCTTAAATCTGTTTAAGTGGCAAATGGATTGATTTCGTCTGACTATCCTGAAAAGACGTCTATCCTCTCTGTTAGAGGTCTTTCTTGGCCTACCAGACCTATGCCTGTCATTGACATCATTGGTTTGACGTTGTTTGAGTGATAACACTGTGATGACGACCCATTTTTCTTGCAATGGCCCTGCATGACATGCCAGCATTTTTCATGCCTATCACTTGCCATCTTTCAGCGTTCGTTAACTTTCTCCTCACCATGGCTGATTTTCAACCTCTATTGGAAGGGGAATCTCACACAGGAGCAAAAAGCAACCCAAGTCTGAAACTTGAATTTCACTATTTATAGGGTAGGGGAACTGCAGCAACACGTAAAGCACGCTTTCCTTGTGGTATCTGGACAAATTTGGGTTCATGAAACTATGGAAGCCTCATTCAGTCATACATCATCATATTTCGTATTTCTGATTCCCACACGTGAAATCAAGAGACTATGAATATGGTGGCACTTAACTTATGTGCATGTGTATACTTACACATGTAAAATATATAATAGATTCATAAAGTTTGTTGTAGAAATATATCCGTCTACCATTTTTAAAACCTTTTTCTATAACCTGTCACCCCTACAATAGAAATGATGGCATATTCGACCTCTCTCGCAAAATTCCAAGAAATGACAGTCAGTCCAAACAGTGTACAACAGGTTGGTAGAAATTAAGACATCTGTCTTTGGACTAAGTGTTGTTGCCGTCATGGTAGAAGGAGATAAACCTACTGTGTTTTGAAATTTGATGTAGTCCCACTGTATAGCAGATACCTCTTTATTATAATTTTGAAACAGTGGGACTTCATCAAATTTCAAAACACAGTAGGTTTATCTCCTAAATATCTGCTTATTATCACTCATTGGGTAATGAGAAATAGATAATTGATTATGAGGTATTTACACATTGCACATTCAGTGTCATACTCAAAGTAATACACAGCCCAAGACTTCCACACGGGTGATGTTTTTCCCATTGAGGGATTTAAGCCAGACAATGTACTCTCTGCACTGTCGGCCCTATCCACAGTGCGTAGCAAGCTGAATTCTGACTGTTGACTTAGAATCCTCCAGTGCGTTGATCACGATATCCATCAGAAAAGAAATAACTGCATTCCTACAACATGTCCGATCTATTTGGCGTATCTATTTCTGTATATTACTTTGCGAGCTTTGACATGTAATGAAGATGTTATTTTCACCAATTATCATTACACTAATACATACATCACGGAAATGTAACTGCCCACTCGCTTACGTTATGAGGTTTTATTTAAACAATAATGACATGAGTTATATTTCAGCAACTCTGTAATGAGCCAATTATTGAACGTCCGCGTTTTTCCACTGATATGTGTATATATCATTCGTGGAATTTTTAACTGAATAACACTGAATTATTAATCTGCCACTGTAGATTTTACAAACAAATTGGCTGCCTTTGTAAACTGTACAATGCGAATGATTTATGGATTTATGGCACGGATATACAAACAGATGGTGCATGTCGTGGACTGTTGAGAATAAATTGCCCATATTGATTATGAAAATAATGGACATATCATCCAGATCTGGCGGTATCATTACAATATTGCTGAATGATAAGCTGGTATTTGTCGTTCTATTATGTACTAGTATTGAGGAAGATGGGAAGTTATTTGATTTTGAGGTGTGTGTGTGGGGGGGGGAGTTTGAGATCAGCATTTGTTTTAATGTTTAGGAGTTCAATTATTATTTTCCAATAAAAAGGTAGCTGTGCATTACAATGTGACTTATTTTTATTCAACAATGCGATGTATATGAAATTTAGTTTCACTAAGACATGGGCTTGAATATCTTTTTTTTAAATCCCACCCCTCCTGAAAATGAAAATAAAATGGCTGCTTCCTTATGTATCGTTCGCGATCTGTGAAACTTTATTTTTCTTAACCCATTACTTTAAGCTACCGCTGTAATATTTCTGATTGGGTACAACACCATTCGTTCGCTGACACATTAACAGTTGTCTGACTTGCGAACAAGGAGGTTTTAGTTCCAGAGTCTTCGAGAAGCTTTTTTCTAATCATCGTGCTATACTTTACAAGTACTCCCATCGCCATCGACATATCATGGTTTGTCTGTGCATGCGAATCGTTTAAAGGTGGTCGAACTAAGTGGTGATAAATCTTATTCAAATGTCAATATGTTATATTCCGTATGAAACCTTAGGATCTGAATGAACAAGCCTAGTTATGTCATATCATGGCGTTAGACAGGACCTAGGGCTTCCTGTGTTTTTACCTTATGGGAAAACAAACCGGATCATTAACTAAAATGTCAAGTCAGCCCACTGTGCACGCACAAGGTCTAGGTGAAGTGCACGACGAAAATGCAAGCGTATGACGAACATTAACGACCATCGTACAATAAAGGCGTGCTTTGTCGTGTTTTTAGAGTATGTGTTGAAGTAACATGTTGCCATATAGTCTTCCAGTGCATTGATGTTTTTCTACCGGACAAACCAGCAGTTGATGTGAGAAGCGTCACCTGTTTGTTTGTTTGTTTGTTTGTCTGTTTGCTTGTTGTTTAACGCTATACTTAGCAATATCCCAGCTATATGGCAGCGGTCAGTAAATAATAGAGTCTGGACTAGACAATTCAGTGATTCACATCATGAGCATACACGTAATTGGGATACGATGACATGCATCAACCTAGTCTGCGAACCTGACCATAACCAGGTCACGTGACCGAACCTTACCACTCGATCCACTGTATACTAAAACACTTTAAAAACGCATATTCAATATTTTTGTAATATTTGTCAAAATGGCCACAAAAATAAAAATAAGTTCGTCTGTGTATTTAGTCATGAGTTAATCAAACACAACAATGTCGTCGTTCGGGCTCGAATCTCATTCGATGCGTGTCGGGTCGGACTTGAGCACAAAAAAACCATCTTGTCTGATGCTTGAAACCATGATTGCCTTTTCAGTGTGTGTCAGTATAGTTACCTCTTGCATAAACAGTGACCAAATTGCTCATCACAGGTGTATATTGCACGATGGCAGCTTAGACAACTGGGGATACATTCTCACCAGGAGTTCCCAAATGAGGCATGTTACTGGAGGTCATAGCGAGAGCCAGTTCTAATTTAATGTCCTATCGACAACAGTTCTCGAAGCTTCCGCTCAATGTGAATCACTTGTTCAAACATGCTCACCTGTGATGAGTATCTTCTACACAGTTTCATCTTAATCATTCTGGTTGAAGAGATCACCATGGAAACTGTAGAAGTACGTGCTTATAAAGTTCTGTCGCTGCTTGTGATGGCGTCATCCTGAACCAGACACTGCAACAGCTTGTGCACGCTCTACAGGCCGAGTGGGCTTCACTCCCCGAACTCTAATTTCGTCCACTGGCAATAGGTTCCATGCAGTTCTTGACGCGAATGGTGGACGCAAGAGTTATTGAGCTCTTGTGATCTTGTCCTTTGTCATTGTCCGTGTCTCCATACTGGACACGTGTCCACTGTTGTTCTGTTTGCAATATGTCATCACTCAGGTGTTCAGTTTGATGTGTGCTGCTTACCAGGCTAAATGTATAGTTACGCGTATCTCATGTAGGAGAAACTGATCTCATCAGAGATGAAACTTAATATTTCCCACAAACTTCTTATCCATTTTTACAAATGGTAGTTGTAAATCAATACAAAATGCTTATTAGAAAGTCTTCAATTGTAACAAATGTAATATTTGGAATTACTCTTTCTTAGTTAAGTTCAAAGTCTAGCAACTTATTTTTTTTCGGGGGGGGGGGGGGGGGGGGGAGTCCCGTCCACACAAAGTCACAGATCTATCATACTCAGCCACCGTGGCTTCCACAAATGAAAGTCCGACAAGTCTAGATCACGTACTTTGTGTACCCCTCTGATAAGTGTAAATTTCCACGGCTTCCCTCGCCGAAAGCGATGGTTACACAATGCCTTTAGTATTTAGTAGAGTGTCTATTCATGCGTAGTTCATAGAGTTTTATAAATTCAATGTATTATGGAACACAGGAGGTGCAGGATCGTGCAAGCATCCCCTTAGATAGACATTATGTTTGTTTGTTTTCTTCTATTCGGTATATTAGTATTTCTTAAATAGACTTTTGAATATGTTTTACATGTCATAATACAACAGATTAGCTGTAGTTATATGAAAGAATCGGGTGGCCTTAACTTCTTTTGAGCAGTGTACAATTTGCCTGGCGCATACTCTTCAAAGAAACAAATTGCTAAATATTGAAAGTCTGTAACACAGTAACACACGCTCCTTACACTAGAATTTAAAGTTATCAGACTCATTTAAACAAATGACAACCTACTCCTTGACGAGTGACGGCAATTCACGGCAAAGTAGAGAGGATACAAAGAATCCTATATTTCACAGATTCAAATATTGTTGGTTGGCTGCAAGGGTTCTGGTAATGACACCTCGGTCTAAAAGACAGATATGGTTTCTAGGAAATTGGTGAAATTCGAACTGGCATCACAATTACATCCTTCCTGTGTTTGTATGAACCCGTCTATTTACACTTTGTGTGATTGGTGGTGTCTTGCCGTCCACCTTAACGAGGCAGGGTCCGTGATGCCAACGGGCAGCGTGGATGAGGATGACCTTCATCATAACCCCTGCCTATACATCACTTGCCTTGTGTAGGAGGTGGCACATTGATCACTTAAACAGGCCATAAGAAGCCCCTTGGATAAGAAATCAATGTCCAAATGTGAACTACAATCGCCAAAATGATAGACGACAATGGAGGTTGGCTAATAATAGCGTCGATGATGTCGTATTGGTATTTTCAACATCCAATGTCAGCGTTATCTCGTGAGATTTTAGAAGCTTGTCTTCTATATTTAGTGTTCTTGAATAGAATCAACACAAGAAATAAGGAACAATCATTGAGATTACAAGACAATGCAGCAAGCATGGCAACTTGATGACAGAAACCACACTTAGAAATGCCAGTAGTTTGAATTGGTGTATGTGACATGTGCCTTTAGCTCACCATACGGGGTAAAAGTGAAAGTGAGTTTACAACCGGCGGCCGTACGGGAGTTAACGTTTAACCTCTTCGAGGAACCGGATGTGGATGTCGAGCAACGAGACGCGAGCCATTGAGTGAGTGAGTGAGTGAGTTTGGTTTAACGCCGCTTTTAACATTATTCCAGTTATATCACGGCGTGTCAGCTTAATGTGGGAGGAAAGTGAAGCAGGTCTCAGACGTTTACCACTTTGGTGAAACCCACGTGCACGGGTATGGTGCTGACAAACCTAGAAACATAATCGGGGCGAACCGGGATTCGAACCCACAATCATAGGTTTCTGGCGTGTCCAAGGGACGCAACTCTGCACAGCGAATCGCGGCGCCTTAGACGACTTGGCCACCCGTTCCCCGCCATTGAGCTGTAAGCATGTTCCAATGTTTCTGACTTCGGCGTTAAAAAAGAAACAAACTGAACCTTGTAATTATCTAGAACATCGATGTTGGGGGATCACACTGATTCCATATCGCTGGAGACCCGTGAAGATCCGGGGTAGAGTAGGTAATAAAAGGCGACTAAGCTTGTCGTAAGAGGCGACTAACAGGATCGGGTTGCCAGGCTCGCTGACTTGCTTGATGCATGTCATCGTTTGTTTGTTTGTTGTTTAACGCCGCACTCAGCAATATTCCAGCTATATGACGGCGGTCTGTAAATAATCGAGTTTGGACCAGGGAATTCAGTGAATGATATCATGAACATCGAGGCACGCAAATGGTACACGATGACATGCGCCAGCGTGCCTGACCACCCGATCCCGTTAGTTGCCTCTTACGACAAGCATAGTCGCCTTTTACGGCAGGCATTGGTTGCTGAAGACCTGTTCTACCCCGGATCTTCACGGATTGGATGTCATCATATGGGATACTATTTCCTTTTGAATTATATTTTGCTGTGTATCATACTATCTATGTTCGTCTGTGAATCAGAGGTGAGGTGAAATTGGGTTTAACGTCGCGTCCAAGATTATTGCACTTATATAGCGACGTGCATGCATTGATTTATGAGCATCGATCCACAATCTGGATACGAGGAAATGCATCAACAGCGAGCCTGACCACCCGATCCCGTTAGTCGCCTCTTACGACAGAAAAGTCGCCTTTTGCGGCAAGTATGGGTTGCTGAAGACCTATTCTACCCCGGAATTCAGATTCAGTAAAATTCAAGTGACCAGAACTCCTTCTTCCACAGATAGTGACTAAACTGTTCCTAACAGCTGTGTGTTGTTTTGGGGTGCTACATGTCTCCAGGAGATCGATCACAGACTCACACGTGTTTGTATCATTGGTATTGGTATTCATGCAGTGATTGGTGACGTCATGCTAATATAGTATAAACTCTCCACACTCGTAATCCGCATTGTCAAGGGGACAATTATTGTGGAAATGGGAATTAATGACAACACAATTTCTATAGATTGATGTCTAAAACTTAATAATACACAAAATATCTGCCTATTATTTCTCATTCGGTAATGAGATATAGATTATTGATGATGAAGTATTTACACATTGACAAGTCAGTGTCATATTCAAAGTAGTGCATAGCCCAAGACTTCCACACGGGTGATGTGTTTCCCATTTAAGCCGGATGATGTACTCTCTGCACCATCGGCCCTATCCGCAGTGCGTGGCAAGTTGGATTCTGACTGGTGACTTAGAATCCTCCAGTGCGTGGCAAGTTGGATTCTGACTGGTGACTTAGAATCCTCCAGTGCGTGGCAAGCTGGATTCTGACTGGCGACTTAGAATACTCCAGTGCGTGGCAAGCTGGATTCTGACTGGCGACTTAGAATCCTCCAATGCGTGGCAAGCTGGATTCTGACTGGTGACTTAGAATCCTCCAGTGCGTGGCAAGCTGGATTCTGACTGGCGACTTAGAATCCTCCAGTGCGTGGCAAGCTGGATTCTGACTGGTGATTAGAATCCTCCAGTGCGTGGCAAGTTGGATTCTGACTGGTGACTTAGAATCCTCCAGTGCGTGGCAAGCTGGATTCTGACTGGTGACTTAGAATCCTCCAGTGCTTGGCAAGTTGGATTCTGACTGGTGACTTAGAATCCTCCAGGGCGTGGCAAGCTGGATACTGACTGGTGACTTAGAATCCTCCAGGGCGTGGCAAGCTGGATACTGACTGGTGACTTAGAATCCTCCAATGCGTGGCAAGCTGGATACTGACTGGTGACTTAGAATCCTCCAGTGCGTGGCAAGCTGGATTCTTACTGGTGACTAGCGAGCTTCGACATGTAATAAGATGTTAGTTTCACCAGTTATCATTACACAAATACATACATCACGGAAATGTTACTGCCCACACGCCTACATTATGAGGTTTTATTTAATCAATAATGACATGAGTTATATTTCAGCGACTCTGTAATGAACCAATTATTGAACGTCCGCGTTTTTCCACTGACATGTGTATATATCACTAGCGGAATTTGTAACTGAAGAATACTTTATTAATCTGCCATTGTAGATTGCACAAACATAATGGATGCCTTTGTAAACTGTACAATGCGAATGATTTCTGGATTTATGGCACGGATATACAAACAGATGGTGCATGTCGTGGACTGTTGAGAATGAGATGTCCATATTGATTATGAAAATAATAGGCATATTATCCAGATCTGACGGTATCATCTTAATATTACTTAATGATAAGCTGGTATTTGTCGTATCCATTGTATTGAGGATTAAGGGACTTATTTGATTTTGAGGTGTGTGTGTGTGGGGGGGGGGGGATGGAAGGGTTTTGTGGTTTTAGATCACCATTTTGTTTGAATGTTAAGGAGCTCGATTATTATTTTCCAACAAATAGGTAGCTGTGCATTAAAATTTGACTTTATTCTACTGTGCCTTGTATATGGAATTTACTTTCAATAAACAATAAAACATGGGCTTGAATTAAAAAAATTAAATCCCACCCCTCCTCCTGAAAATGGAATGGCTGCTCCCTTATGTATTGTTCTCGATCTGTGAAACTTTATTTTTCTTAACCCATTACTTTAAGCTCCCGCTGTAATATGTCTGAATGGGTACAACACCATTCGTTCGCTGACACATCGGACTTGCGATCAAGGAGGTGTTAGGTCCAGAGTCTTGTCTAAGCATCGATCATTTCGGTACTAAGACTTCCAATGGCAATCGACATATCATGTTTTGTCTGTGCATGCGAAATATTTAACCGGGGTTGAACTAATTGGTGATTAATCTTATTCAAATATCAATATGTTATGTCCCGTATGAAACCTTATGATTTGAATGAACAAACTTAGCTGTCATCTCATGTGATAAACAGATGAGGTGAAATGGGGTTTAACGTCGCGTCCAAGTTTATTGCACTTATATAGCGACGTGCATGCACGTGTGTGTGTGTGTGTGTGGCTGCTTGTACTAGGCCGGACTGATGCCGATTTATAGTGCTAGCTCACTGAGATACCATGCCGCAGTTTAACATGAATACCCCACTCAGACACAGTATACCGACTCCGAGCCGACCAGTCCTTGTTTTAGCCTCTCAATGCCAAGCGCGAGACAGGGTAACAACAAGTACAATCTTTAAACGTCTTTTGGTATGACGCGGCCGGGGATAGAACCCCGGACCTTCCGCTCTCCGGGCGGACGCTCTACCACAAGACAACGGAGGCGGCTAGTGATAGACAGGCTCCTAGGGTTTCGGATTTCTTATGTTATGGGAATAAAAACCAGATCATGATAATGCCTTAAAAGTTTTCAATGTGTATCAGTATATTACCTTTTGCATAAACAGTGACCAAACTGCTCATCACAAATGTATATTGTACGATGACAGCTTATACCCCGTTCACATGCACCTCTATACATATGTGTGTATATTTGCATGCGTGTGTAAACATGTACATACGTGAGGATACTTGTCATGTGAATGCGTTTATCAATGTGTGCTCAGGATCGCTGACTTGGTTGATGCATGTCATCGATCCCAATTGCATGGATCGATGCTCATGATCTTAATCACTGGATTGTCTGGTCTAGACTCGATTACTTACAGACCGCCGTCATATAGCTGGAATATTGCTGAGTGCGGCGTTAAACAACAAACAAACAAACAAACAAACAAACAAAAACTCCTGTGTGTATATTTACATAAGAAGCAAATTTGCATCATGTCTAAAGCAGGTGCAAATATAAATGTTGTAATGTGAAAGTTTATGCCAACGTCAGAGGATGATCTAATTGATATATCTGTTGATTTGCCAACACCAAACAAATTGTCAGCAGTTCAACAGCAATACCAGCTTTTACGCGGACATTCAGAGCTGGCCGGACGGTGTTTTTTCTTTTGGTTTCAAGGCGTAAAAAATATGTGTACATATTAAATCAAACACATGCTGCTTCATGCGAAGATTCCTGTAAGGTAACTTTCTTCTCATTCGACTTAGATGTGAAAACAACCTTTTCATGTTGAAGGTCGTGAGCAGACTGATGAATTTGTGTACGTTACGCCATTTACATGCATTATTTACATACCTTAGTTAATTTCCATGTGAACGCAAAGTAAATATACATATACACACGTATGTATAGTTACGCATATGCAAAATTACGTGAGTATATGTTGTGCATGTGAGTGAGTGAGTGAGTGAGTATGGTTTTACGCCGCTTTTAGCAATATTCCAGCAATATCACGGCGGGGGACACCAGAAATGGGCTTCACACATTGTACCCATGTCGGGAATCGAACCCGGGTCTTCGGCGTGACGAGCGAACGCTTTAACCAATGGGCTACCCGACCGCCCCTTGTGCATGTGAACGGGGTATAAGACAACTGGGGATACATCCTAACCAGGAATTCCCAAGAGGGTCATGTTATTGGAGTTCATAGCGAGAGCCAGTTCCAATTTAATGTCCCATCGACAACAGTTCTCGAAGTATCCTGTCAACAAAAATCACTTGTTCAAATTGGACTGTTCCTGTTCATTATGTAAATTGAAATGGAAATATATAATCGTCATTATCTGGCTCAAAATTATGGAGCAATTGTTTTCTCTAATTGAGACATGCATCAAGCAAATCTGCGAGTCTAACCACCCGATCCCGTTAGTTTCCTCATACCACAAGCAGAGTTGCTAAATAAAACAAGCATGAAATACTCATATCCCCCGCCAATATGACATGTCCCGTTGTGTGCAATGCATTAGCTCCTGTGAACTATGTTCACTGGACCTTTTTGTAAACAGCCAAATTGCAGCACTAAAAAGGACAAAGAACTGAAAACTGTAGGTTTGAAATTCAAAAGAAATATTTTAAAACATGATGGAAGAGAATTAAAAACATCTATAGAAATATAGAATATTGCAAACAAATGAGAGGTCAAAAATCAAACAAAGTTTCAATCCTATCACATGCAACAGTTTTACGTTATTTGTCTTTGCAAAACATATTTCAGACTGTACTTGACAAATTGTCTTTTTATGAAATAAAATTTTAAATGAATCAGTAACAATGATTAGTACTTGGAAATGTCTCAGATAGGTTTCAGCCACAAAAATGGTTTGAAAACTTAAACATTATGCTCTTTAATAGAAACAACTTACCTACATTATTCTTCTTACTTGGGGGGCACGGGTGGCCCAGTCGTCTAAGGCGCCGTGAATCGCTGTGCAGAGTTGCGTCCCTTGGACACGCCAGAAACCTATGATTGTGGGTTCGAATCCCGGTTCGCCCCGATTATGTTTCTAGGTTTGTCAGCACCATATCCGTGCTCGTGGGTTTCACCGAAGCGGTAAACGTCTGAGACCTGCATCACTTCGGGCTTTCCTCCTACATTAAGCTGGCACGCCGTGATATAACTGGAATTATGTTAAAAGCGGCGTTAAACTCACCTCACTCACTCACTTCTTGCTTGGTGTCATCACATGAACACTTGAAAAGTAGCTTATGTCAAGAAATTTGTTACAGTTATTGTCTTGTTTAAAGTTCACATTTATGATAGCATAAGGCAACAGTTTAGCATGTGCCTGATACATAAGGAAAGTTTCATTAGAAAATATAAACGGTTTATGAGTCAAACTCTGGAAATAATGCCCAGTAATATAAATTTCTAAAATTCATAAATAGCAAAAGGCAACAATTCAGCATGTGTCTGATAGATGTAGAAAATTTCATCCGGAATCGAACCCTACCCTTATTGGACCCTTAGGTCCAACTTGTTGCCATGGAAACGTAATAAATAAAAAGTTCTAAAAGTTCTAAATATCAAAAGGCACCAGTTCAGTGTGCGCCTGGTAGACATGCAAAGTTTTGTAAGAAAGTATTTCACAGTTTTTGAGTTACGCTCCGGAAATGAACACCACCCTTATAGAACCTATGTCCAACTTGTTGCCATGGAAACGTAAAAAATAAAATTTCTAAAATTCCTAAATAGCAAAAGGCACCAGTTCAGTATGTGCCTGGTAAACATGCAAAGTTTTGTTAGAAAGTATTGAATGGTTTTTATGTTACGCTCCGGAAATGAACACCACCCTTATAGAACCTAAGTCCAACTTGTTGCCATGGAAACGTAAAAAATAAAATTTCTAAAATTCCTAAATAGCAAAAGGCACCAGTTCAGTATGTGTCTGGTAAACATGCAAAGTTTTGTTAGAAAGTATTGAATGTTTTTTGTGTTACGCTCCGGAAATGAACACCACCCTTATAGAACCTAAGTCCAACTTGTTGCCATGGAAATGTAAAAAATTCTAAAATTCATAAATAGCAAAAGGCACTAGTTCAGCATGAGTCTGATAGACATGCAATGTTTCGTAGAGAAATATCTAACGGTTTCTGAGTTATGCTCCGGAAACGATTTCGGGACGCACGCACACACGGACGTACGGACGTACGGAACCCATTTCAATATCCCCCGCCAACTTCGTTGAGGCGGGGAATAAGAACATGTAAACCTGGACTTTATAGTGTTAAATGTGTAGGCGTATTGATCAATACACATGTCGTTTTCAGGGTAAACTTCAGGTGTATCACTGATGAATAAACCATAGTGTCCTTAAACAGTTCTTGAACATCCCTTTAGACCTGTGAAGATCCGGGTTAGAATAGATCTTCAGCAACCCATGCTTGCCGTAAAAGGCGACTATGCTTGTCGTAAAAGGCGACTAACGGGATCGGGTGGTCAGGCTTGCTGACTTGGTTGATGTATGTCATCGATCCCAATTGGTGGATCGATGGTCATGATGTCAATCACTGGATTGTCTGGTCCAGACTCGATTATTTACAGACCGCCGTCATACAGCTGGAATATTGCTGAGTGCGGCGTTAAACAACAAAGAAAAGAGAAGCGTGAACATTCCTTTAAAAAGGGTCATCCATCCGATATGGTTAAAACATTTTAGGTGGTAAGGTTCTTTGAATGTTGTCCATGTTTTAAATAACTTACACGATGGGATCCGATGTTAAACTGTTGAAATTGTCATTTAAGCTCCCGGAGCGCGGATTCGTCGTCTAACTTATACATAATTCAAGTAACACTCACGGCCAAGGTGTAGTCACCGAGTAAATACTTATAATCTGTAAGAAGTATAATAGAGTAGCATCATCCCCAAGACACATGCTTTCAGATGTAGGGGACAAAATTTGATCGAGTGATCAGGCTTGGCGAGTTGGTTGATGTATAATTGAACCTCGACCGCGTGGGATCGTGCTGGTACAATAAACAACAAGACTGTCTGACCCAGACTCGGTTATTTACAGGTCGCCGTGATGTACATGTAGCAGGAATATTGTCGACGGTTTATTATTCAATAACCGACCAATGAAGCAGACAAAGTCAGTGGCTCTATATTTGCTGAGGTTTACTTCTGTCACTTCCCTTATAAGGACCCCCTCCGTGGTCTAGTGGTAGAGCGTCCGCCCGGAGAGGGAAGGTTCCGGGTTCGATCCCCGGCCGCGTCATACCAAAAGACGTTTAAAGATGGTAATTGTTGTTACCCTGCCTGGCGCTAGACATTAAGGGGCTAACACAAGGACTGGTCGGCTCGGAGTCAGTATAGTGTATCTGAATGGGGTATTCATGTTAAACTGCGGACACACACACAGAAACACAGACCCGTCGCTATATAAGTGCAATATTCTTGGACGCCACGTTAAACCCCAGTTCACCTCACCTCACCCATTTTAAGAATATATTGTTTGTGGGTGTTCTGGAGAACTGTGTTTAGGAACTTGGAGCTAGTTTGAGTTTGTTAAAGCGTGGAGCATTCGAGCGAACGTTGTTTACTTCGCGGATGATGATGAAATCGAGGGGCTCGTGAAAAAGACCATGTTTTATGACAGCTTTTTGTCACAGTGATGTTTGTTGTTTTACGCCGCACTCAGCAATATTCCAGCTGTATGACGGTGGTCTCTAAATTATCGAGGCTGGTCCACACGATCTAGTGATTGACATCATGAACAGCAATCCACGCGATTGGGATACAATGACATGCATCAACCAAGTCAGCGAGCCTGACCACTCGATTCTGTTAGTCATCTCTTATGACAAGCATAGTCGCCTTTTATGGCTTTTATAGCTGGAATATTGTGCGGTGTTAAAACAAAAAACAATCAATCATGGCAGACGGACTTATTTGAACTACAGCATTGCTTTGTTAGTTTAAGAAAGTCCCCTTTGTGATACTTAAAAAACATCGAATATCAAAATAGAAGATAACTTCAAATGGCACATAAAAGAGCGCTTTAAGACTATTTTTCATCTTCAGATCCGGCCATTTGGAAATGATATTTAAAAACAAAAGGGCGACACTTTGTTTTTAAACAAAAAGGATGACACTTCTGTTTTTGAACTCCAGGGGAGATGGTTTTTGTTTTCATGTGGAAATATGAATTGTATCATGTACCAGCCAGTGGGCCTCGTTGGAAGAGTTTGGGACGCATCTTTTAGCCGCGGCGCTTCACTTACAAGGCCTCTGTCGGCTCATTATTCCAGTCAAACAGAGCCTACAGCATTGGGCAAAGGTTCCATAGTAAAAATCCTCAGGCCTATGTATCGGCGGTGTCAAAATACATGTTTGGGGACTGTCATTCTATATGTTTTCCCTTTAACATGAACACGATCGATGTGGCGTGACCTCCAGGATAGCAGACGACACCGAAACCAGATTCCAGATGACGGTTCAAATGACAGATGAAAAATAGCCGAAAGGTACTTCCCCGCCCACACTGTCGATGGTTAACCCGCATCGTGGCAGATAGAAGACCGTGACTTCTACAAATGTACAATTAAAATCTGCCATTTGGGCGAATGACCTTTCTCAACCTAGGAATTAGATTCATTGGCGATTTACGAGACGGGGCCGTGCTGTGTCCGATGGTGCTAAGTATGGGATAAGATGATTACACGGCTGAAGGTTTGAATGAACGTCTGTCCGGCAATGTGTCGAGGATAGGATGATTGTTGGGCGGTAATGTCATTCTCTGTTATACGACAGTAAAACACGTTGGTTTCACTGGAAACACTAACGATTTGTTTTCCCTTAATGTATGGTAAATATCATCATTGGGTTGCCAAGGAGGCTGAAGAGAGCGAGTCATTTTTTGGAAGGCCGCTTTAGCAATATCCAGCCATTTGTATATCCAGCCATTTTTATGCAGCTATAGCAATATCCTGCCATTTGTGCGCCTCTTTAGCAGTATCCTGCCATTTGTGCGCCTCTTTAGCAGTATCCCGCCATTTGTGCGCCTCTTTAGCAGTATCCTGCCATTTGTGCGCCTCTTTAGCAGTATCCTGCCATTTGTGCGCCTCTTTAGCAGTATCCCGCCATTTGTGCGCCTCTTTAGCAGTATCCCGCCATTTGTGCGCCTCTTTAGCAGTATCCTGCCATTTGTGCGCCTCTTTAGCAATATCCTGCCATTTGTGCGCCTCTTTAGCAATATCCTGCCATTTGTGCGCCTCTTTAGCAGTATCCCGCCATTTGTGCGCCTCTTTAGCAGTATCCTGCCATTTGTGCGCCTCTTTAGCAGGATCCTGCCATTTTTGCGCCTCTTTAGCAATATCCTGCCATTTTTGCGCCTCTTTAGCAATATCCTGCCATTTGTGCGCCTCTTTAGCAGTATCCTGCCATTTGTGCGCCTCTTTAGCAATACCCTGCCATTTGTGCGCCTCTTTAGCAATATCCTGCCATTTGTATTCCTCTTTAGCAATATCCTGCCATTTGTGCGCCTCTTTAGCAGTATCCTGCCATTTGTGCGCCTCTAAAGCAGTATCCTGCCATTTGTGCGCCTCTTTAGCAATATCCTGCCATTTGTGCGCCTCTTTAGCAGTATTCAGCCATTTTAATGCCGCTATAGCAATATCCTGCCATTTGTAGGCCGCCTTAGCTATGTCCTGCCATTTGTATTCCTCTTTAGCAATATTCAGCCATTTGTAGGCCGCCTTAGCTATATCCTGCCATTTGTACGCCGCTTTAGCAATATTCAGCCATTGAGTGCCGCTTCAGCAATATTCCAGCTATTTGTGCGCCACTTTAGCAATTTTTAAACCATTTTGACGCCGCTTTAGCAATATCCAGCCATGTGTAGGTCGCTGCAGCAATATTCCAGCATCCAGCGTTAGGTTTTATACAGCTAGCCTCCGGCTAACCGAACGCGGGACTCATTAAACCCCATGTACCCCGAGTGATACTGCTATAACTTATATCAACTTTAGAAAGAGAGAAAGTTACCATTTCTGTTAGCCGCTGTACCAAGTTTCGTCACCAGGCCTTTTCCGTAACCTTCTTGCATCGAATTCGAAAAACCAATCAAAATATTCGGGACAGGCTACTAGTTCTTCGATCAAAGAATCCTTCAAAGGTGGATCCAGGATTTTGGAAAAAAAGGGGTGCACAAAAGAGGATTGTACATAATACCAATGGCGCAGTTTACATGTAAGGGGGGCACGGGGGGCCCAGTCGTCTAAGGCACCGCGATTCTCTGTGCAGAGTTGCGTCCCTTGGGCACGCCAGAAACCTATGATTATGGGTTCGAATCCCCGTTCCCCCCGATTATGTTTCTAGGTCTGTCAGCACCATACCCGTGCTCGTAGGTTTCACCGAAGTGGTAAACGTTTGAGACCTGCATCACTTCGGGCTTTCCTCCCACGTTAAGCTGACACGCTGTTCAAAGCGGCGTTTAACTCACTAACTCACTCACTACATGTAAGTGACCCCCCGGGCACTCTGCACCCAGTGTCTTTCGTTAATATATACTTGCTTTTATGGCATACTTTTGATCTAAAAATATAAAAAGGTGACCTCTGCAAGTGTTGAGTGAGTTAAATCCTCATTTGTGGTAAACAGCATCTGTACAAATTAAGAACGTAATCACGAAAATGCAGCAAAGCGAAATGTCACAAGTTGTTCAACAACTTAACTGTATATTTCGATGCGTCCGCTTTCGCTTAGACGGAACCCAGTCAATTAAATGTCTCATAAATGCCATCGGTTTATCCCGGAATGACGCAAGTTGTGCATTAAGTCACCATTTAATGTTCTCGGCAGGTTCGGAAAACTGTCTTCCCAATCATATTCACGACCAACTGGGTTATCGTGATCAATCCGCTGAAGCCTTTTGGCAAACACAGAATTGTTTATCCTCATTAGCAATGTGTGTTATGGCCTAGTTGATCGAGTGAGTGAGTGAGTTGGGTTTAACGCCGCTTTTAACATTATTCCAGTCATATCGCGGCTTGTCAGCTAAATGTGGGAGGAAAGCCCGAAGTGATGCAGGTCTCAGACGTTTACCGAAACCCACGAGAACGGGTATGGTGCTGACAAACCTAGAAACATAATTGGGGCGAACCGAGATTCTAACCCACAATCATAGGTTTCTGGCGTGCCCAAGGGACGCAACTCTGCACAGCGAATCGCGGCGCCTCAGACGTGCCTCCCGTTGATTGATTGGTTGTTGTTTAACACCGCACTCAGCAATATTCCAGCTATATGACGACGGATCGAAAATAATCGAGTCTGGACCAGACAATCCAGTGATTAATAGTGAGCATCGATCCACACAATTGGGATCGATGACATGCATCTACCAAGTCAGCGAGCCTGACCACCCGATCCCGTTAGTCGCCTCTTACGACAAGCATAGTCGCTTTTTACGGAAAGCATGGGTTCCTGAAGACCTATTCTAGCCCGGATCTTCACGGGTGGGGATGGAATGAGCACGCAGAGCAGCCAGAGAACCAGTTGAAAGTGCCTGCCACGATACGCTGTGCTTATGTCAGTTATGGGAATCAGTACACTTCTAAGATCACAAAGGATCCGTGAAGAACCGGGGTAGAATAGGTCTTAAGCAAACCATGCTTGTCGTAAAAGGCGACTATTTTGTCGTAAGAGGCGACTTACGGTATCGGGTGGTCAGGCTCGCTGACTTGGCTGATGTTTGTCATCGTATCCTAATTGCGTGGCTCGATGCTCATGATATCACTTGATTAATGTCTGGTCCAGACTCGATTATATACAGACCGCCGTCATATAGCTGGAATAAACAATTTCACACAGATCACACAGTTACACAATATAATGTGCCATCTGTTTTGTCTGTTGTAGTCCACGGTCATGAATATCCCAGCTAAGTCACGTCCTGAATATCAAACTACATGCAATCTATTGCAATCCGGTGCTATGCAGAATCACTGTACTGTTCATGCATCTTATCATGATAAGGGGCGGTCGGGTAGCCTAGCGGTTAAAGCGTTCGCTCGTCACGCCGAAGACCCGGGTTCGATTCTCGACATGGGTACAATGTGTGAAGCCCATTTCGGGTGTCCCCCGCCTTGACATTGCTGGAATATTGCTAAAAGCGGCTTAAAACTATACTCACTCACTCACTCTTATCATGATACGCTTTCCCTTCTGTGAATATACGTGTCTTTTCAAATTAAGAATCTATATCAGCAATATAAATATTGGATTGGATTGGATTGTTGTTTAACGCCGCACTCAGCAATATTCCAACTATATGACGGCGGTCTGTAAATAATCGAGTCTGGACCAGACAATCCAGTGATTAATATCATGAGCATCGATCCACGCAACTGGGATCGATGACATGCATCAACCAAGTCAGCGAGCCTGACAACCCGATCCCGTTAGTCGCCTTTTACGAGCATAGTCACCTCTGAAATAGTCAACCCCGTGGGGAAGAGACCCCCACCTCCCCCAAGAGCCGGTTTCTGCCTGACCTTCATCGTTGTGCATAACGACAGCGTGGATCGTTGTTGCTTTCAATCACTGGTCTGCAAGACTAATTTTTTAGAGGTTGTTGTGGTCGGAGTAGAATAGGTTTTCAGCAACCCATGCTTGCTGTAACAGGCGACTGTGCTTGTCGTAAGAGGCGACTAAGGGGATCAGGTGGCGAGGCTCGCTGACCTGGTTGATGCATGTCATCGTATCCAAATTGCGCGGATCGATACTCATGATGTCAATCACTGGATTGTCTGGTCCATACTCGATTATTTACAGACCGCCGTCATATAGCTGGAATGTTGCTGAGTGTGGCGTTAAACAACAACCGAACAAACAAACAAAACGGTTTCAATATTGACTTACAATAACCTTAACACAGTACATCTGTTTAGTTATTTAGTTCTTTTGAATAACAAGAACCCAACCAGCAACGAGTTCGTTATTCGGTACGATAGGAAGGATCACAGATGTCCTGAAAACGTCTACCGTCATCTCACTTTGGCTCTTGAAATATCAGGACAAGTGGAATAAAGAACAAAAGACATGTCAGAAACATAAATAATAATAATATATTAACAACCAAATAAAATGCCCTACAAAATATAAAATTGACACTGAAAAAAAACAGCCACTTATTCCCATACCTATTTTTGTCCCAAGTAAACTCAAACAACTAAAAAAATAGCCCACACATATACTATCAAAATGTCAAATTGGCTCTAATTTCAGCCAGAGCGGAAGTTGGTCTTGGCCGCCATTACTTCCAGCTCCTCCAGAGACGGCCTTCGACAAGGAAGCGGTCGACGCAGCAACTGGCATCTTCGTCGGTGATACATTTGTCGTCAATTTCCGAGCCTCCACGGGTGTTCGTCGGGGAGGAAGAATGGATCCAGGTGGCAAATAATGACCGCTAGGACCGGAAAAAACCTTAATCTGAGTGAACGTAGATGGGTAACATTGGAGTGGTAGGACAATATATAATGGCAGTATAAAATATGGGAGCAGTCGAAATGACAATGACAATGAAATTGACAATAATAATAATCACCCCCGCAACAGTGGTCAAGCTCCCGAGATAGGCCTAGGCTGAACACCAGGGTGAAAAGTGACGTTCACACGAAAGCTGCTCTTGATGTAATGTCAGTTGAAATGTCAGATGAAATGCTTCTAAATAGCTTCCAGCACTTTCCATACAGTGGTTGACCATTCCAGTGTCACTTGAACATCACAGAATATTCCACATGTTTTTTTACGCTTGACATCTAAATATAATATCTTCCTCACCACTGCTAACATTACAGAGTACTACATTCCTGACAACTAACCATTGTCCAAATACAATGTAATTAACCTCTACTGAATCTAAACAGAAACAATGTAATACAGTTACAATCATGGTTTAACAATAGACCAAACTGCCATATAACAATTCTTTAAGTTTCGTAGCAACTATAACTATATTTCCGGGAGGACATGTCTGCATATTTTGCTGTCTTGAGAGCCGAGATGCTTCTGATGTTCAATGGATTCAGCCTCTCTTCTCACTCCATCAATGGTTGGTTCATTATGCCTCACATTAAGTAGCATGGAGATAGTAAAACGCTCATGGCATATGACACCAGGATGTCAGGTTGCATACTAGGACAATGATATTCATATGGAATCCGTCAGGGTATTGATCCATGCATTTAGCTGGTCACGTGTTGCTTCCAACTCTGAGCTATCAAAACGTTTTGGTATGGAAGAAGCGTCCTTAATTACAGATTGGAAGTCTTCTGTCGGTGCGGTATCATTGGTATCGTGTGGCAGATCATTAGTGATGAAATACTTCCTGGCATCACCTTCTAATGGTGAAGCCAAGATCATCTTTTCGTGGAACTCATTAGAGTCTTATTTGCGAAGTACGGTTGGATGTGGATTGCTCAAATGACACAACTGTGTCCACGTTCTCCTCTTTCTCTGAACGTGTACTTTTTTCTTTTTTGTTTAACGCCGCACTCAGCAATATTCCAGCTATATGACAGAAGTCTGCAAATAATCGAGTCTGAACCAGACAATCCAGTGATTTACACAATGATCAGCGATCCACGCAATTGGGATACGATGACATGCATCAACCAAGTCAGAGAGCCTGACCACTCGATCCCTGGGGGTACTCGGGTGGCTGAGTCGTCTCAGGCGCAGCGATTCGCTTTGCAGAGTTGCATCCCTTAGGCACGCCAGAAACGCATGATTATTCTCTGGCGTTGGTGGTTTATATTTATTGACAGGAATATAAGTTGCGGACAATGAATGTAGCCGTTGGCTTGCCAGTAGAGTGAGCAGCCTGAACTTTGCACAGTACAGAATGACAATCAGCTTGACCAGTTAATGTGCTCGGAGCTGCGATTGGAAAACTTTATTTGGATTACAGGCTTGCTGAAAAAGATAGCTAGGAATGCTTTAAACTGGTTCTACTGTTGGTACTCGACGCAAGCCTAGCGCTTTTAGCCGCTACTCATATTGGTAGACAGGAGCCCAGTCTAGGAATGTTTACGACTTTACAATTTACTAAATATGAATGTGTTTTAAATTGTTTGATAGGCATTACTTAGAAGTTGACGGATGACAAGGCAGACACAATTTTATGGATAACAACTTCAAGCAAGACTGAATGAGGGACATAGTACAGAATATATATAGTAGGTGGAGGATTAACAGTAGAGGATTAACAGTAACAGTAACAACAATTGCATACATACCCTCATTCAGTCTTGCTTGACAACGGTATAAGGATCTATACCGAAACGTCGCTTTTCACAGTATTAAAGAAGTTGTTATCCATAAAGTTGTGTCTACCATGAATGTGTTTTGTCTACAACTTTATACTAATAATAAAACGCATTGTACATCGGGATACTGATGTGGGTATTCTGGTTGGTCCTTTTAATGTTGGCATTACAGTCTCCATGGATGTATATTCTTGTTTCTATCACCAAGGGGCGGTCGGGTAGCCTAGTGGTTAAAGCGTTCGCTCGTCACGCCGAAGACCCGGGTTCGATTCCCGACATGGGTACAATGTGTGAAGCCCTTTTCTGGTATCCCCCGCCGTTATATTGCTGAAATATTGCTAAAAGCGGCGTAAAACCATCCTCACTCACTCACTCTCACCAAAAATATTGAAATGTTTTGTACCTCCAGTTACTCATTTAAAGTTGCATGCAAATATCCCTAGTAATCAAAGTTATAAGTTAGCTCACGGTGTACGTGTTTGAAAAACATGATTCCCGATTGTCGAGAGGAATATCCGCATAACTCTACATTTCTTAAAAGTGACGGTGACAGGGCCGTTGGTCCTATAATTTGTTTGAAGGATGGAGAGTTATGTCGAACATCCCTTAGGATATACCACGGCAAGGGGACACCGGAAATGGGCTTCACACATTGTATCATGTGGGGAAAAGAACCCGAGCATTCGGCGTGCAAGCTGACGCTTTAAGGCCAGGTTCACACAGTACCGATCATGTCTCCGTTTGAGATCAGACAGAGCTACGACACGAAAAGTGAAAAAGTTGGATTAATTTCCTCAATGATCTGGAATGTCCTATCATGCATTGTCTGAACGCAGTCGTATACGTACGTTAAAGATCGGAAAGGTTCAGATAGATCGACCAAGCACTCCCGACAGTATGGCGTGGTCCGTAACATTCCGGAAACTCAGCCGATTTTGTCTCGTCGGATTACAATCGTGACGATGTCGTGACAGATTCTGCTGTATCGGATCAAAATCGTAACAATGTCCTGTGTTGTCTGGACGGTTGCCTGTTGATCGTGACGCTGTCGTGATGAACGGGCATGATTTGGATAAATTGTTCATTGCCGTTTCTTGTCGATGAAGTCCAGATTGCGTCCAGATCTTGCCGAATGCGAACCGTCTTTGTCGGTTCACTGTCGGATCGCATTCGGGAGAATCGGGACGCTGTCGGGACGGATTCGGTCGTTTTTTACCATGCGGAAGATACAAATCGGATCAGATTCGTATTGGGAACGGGAGAATCGGGACTATTTTGGAAACGATTGAATCGGGACGCTTCCTGAACAATACCTGATTGTTGACGTGATTAAATAAATGTTTTACAAATTTGTGAAATTCCCGCAACGAATCACAGGACCTTGATCAGACCTTTGACACATTTTAATCGGGGAAGGTCTTATCAAGGACGGCAGTAAAAATCCTGAACGTGTGACTGAGCCCTTAAGTATTTAAAAATAAACCAGAACTCTTTGTAGTCTCAATTTACGCTTAGATAGTCGTCCGTTTGGTGCTCGTCGAATGTTTAATGCTGCTGATACGAGTGGGTCTTTAAAATGTATCTAACAATGGTCTTCACAATGTGGCGCACTCAAAAAGCATCATCACTTGCACATCTTTAAAAAAAAAAATCAAGACTGGAAAAGGTAAACTTGCTCGTTCTTCGTTTTTCTCATTCACCTACTTCAACATGCCATGCGTTGTTCCTTAACAAAACATTAATTGCTCTTGCCTAACTAATATCTTCCAATGTCCTTCTCCTCGCATGTTGAGTAGGACATGCTTACATTTTTCGCGAATTTTACACACACACACACACACACACACACACATTTGGCCACAGTTAACATTATGTAACTGCATAATATTATTTCATAGCCTTAACAAGGACTACACTATAAGTTGTAGCAGGATCACTCGGGGTACATGGGGGTTTATAGTACGAGCCGGAGGCAAGTGGTTACGAGGGACGCATAAAACCCCAAGTGATCGTGCTACATCTAATTTATCTTACAAACATGTTTTTATATGATATTGTATCAGAATTCAAACAAATTCAAAACTGATTGAAAACAGCTGTTCGATTGAGCTGAGGTTAGCTTGCGCTGTCGCGTGCGGCTTTTTGCTTTGAGGCGGGGTATACGGGATTTATTCTGTCTCTCAGAAATCAACGTGCAGCCTGATTTGTTCGTAGCGGGGTATAAGAGATTTATTCCCCCGCTGAGAAATGTAGTCCCTTCCAAGGCGGGTCACGCAGAATTTTATCAAGATCACGTGGACCAATTAGACGGCGGCCTGTAAATAGGGTGTAAATAGTCGAGTTTTGATCAGACACAAAAGCATGATTGATCCCCGTTTACGCCTAATTTTTCCCAACTAAATTTGCAATCTGTCACACCTTTTTTCAGAATATGAAACAATTTCATTTGAAAAGTTTTGATTAAATATAATGTACGCATTGGGTGTGGGAGTTTGGTGAAACGCCGCTTTGAACAGTATTTCAGTTATATCAAATACCACATCAATCTGAAATAGGTTTATAATTACAAGCGCGACGACCAACACCACCACTATCCACGCTTAGAGGTTTATGAAAGGCGACATGTCATCCGCCAGATATCACTTATATATTCACCCTGGGAAGTAATTGCATTGCCAGTGCTCTGATTTATCTTTGAAATTGTTGACTGCCCGCCTCACGTCTGAACAATCGATGTTACCAGTCATTGGTCGAGGAAGTTAACAGCGAGCACAACTTGCACGTGCCACATGCGGAGTCCGTGCTAAACGTGCTATTCGTGGAAATCGCGAGCTCGCTTATCTCGTCTGTCATATGCCAGTCTCATTTCTCAGGTGAATAGCCTGGAAATGAATTTAACCCTTGCCGTGAGGTTTTTGTTACTTCAAACGGCATGACAGTTAAAAAACAATAAATTTTCTTCGTATTGTCTGAAAACGTTATAGACGATTATATCTGTTTGAAGAATGTTTGATATTGAGGTTTTTTCAAAAGTCAATTCAGATGAATGTCTGGTGTTAAAATGTAACGGGTTAACCTTGAATATCGATCAGGTATATTGTGATATATGTACACGAGTCAAGTTGGAACATTAACTTTTCTGGGGTGACTGGAAAATGATTATAATTTTAAAATCAAATAAGTTTCATACCATTTACAAACATAAAAGAGCGGTGGGGTAGCCTAGTGGTTAAAGCATTCTTTTGTCATGTGGAAGACCTGGGTTTTATTTCCCACTTGGGTCTTATATGCGAAGCTCATTTCTGGTGTCCACGATGATGGTGCTGAAATATTGTCAAAAGGGGTGTAAAACCATTCTAACTCACAACAAATATAAGTTAATGACTTACTCCATATTAAAATTGGTCTTCATGTCATGGTATCAAATTGCATAGATAGAGTCTTATGATGTCAAACACTGGATTGTCTGGTTCAGACTCGATTATGTGTAGATGGCTGTCATATTGCTGAATGCAGGGTTACACAACAAACAAACAAACAAACAAAACTCTCACCTTGTTGGATATGTTGTTAACTCTGATCTCATAATAAGACACCAGGTGGCCACCAATCCAAGTTGAAGCCATACTCAGCTGTTATTGTGTCTACCTGATCTACATTTCAGATATTTTAATTTGAAAAGAACAGTATTTATTCAACCTAAAAAATGAAACTTTATGATAATAAGCTTCTAGGCTTCTCCATATGTTATCAACAACAACACAGTCACCTGATTTGATCGCTTGTATTCATGTTCAAAAAGTATGTTTCATATATACATATTTACAGAATAACATCCTGTTATTTCACTATTCTTCAGCAATCAGAAAAAATCTGAATTCATTAAATATCCATTTTTCATCTGAAGAAGTAAATACAACAGCAACAGCATCCCTGTCATACAAACCTAAGTTAATGGCCATGCATGATGAATCAGTTGAATGAGGGAGTTCATTTGTTCCCCTCAAACTACAGTAAACTGTAAATACCAAGCAAAATATACTCATAAATTACATGAAACGGCATCATGAAAATATAAAGAATGCCTGTTCATGTCATATGACTATAGTTAATCTGTCATGGCCGTAGCAGATTATACCCGTGAAGATCCGGGTTAGAATAGGTCTTCAGCAACCCATGCTTGTCGTAAGAAGCCACTATGCTTGTAGTAAGAGGTGACAAACGGGATCGGGCTCGCTGACTTGGTTGATGTATGTCATCATATCCCAATTACATGGATAGATGCTCATGATGTCAATCACTGGATTATTGTCTGGTCAAGACTGGTCTGGTCTGGTTCAGCAGTTTATTTACAGACTGCTGTTATCTAGCTGGAATATTGCTGAGTGCAGCGTTTAACAACAAACATACAAACAAACAATATGACAGATTAACTATAGTCATATGAAAAAAACAGGCGCTCTTCAACTTCTTTTGAGTAGTATATCATCTACAATCAGCACCAGAGTTCATTTAGTGTATACAGAAAAACATAAAAGATCACATTAAACCTGAGGCCGCTCATGACTGGCATTGGCTGACATTTGACAATTTCATTAAGATGTGTAATTCAACACAAGGTACCGTATTCGACGTAATAAGCGCCCCGCTGCAATAAGCACCCACGGCGATAATTGCTTATATATAGGCTATTGAACAATCCCAATTAGCACCCCTTCCGATTGATCAATGTATACAAGACTTATTCATTCGTGTATAATACGCACCCGTGTGTTATATGCACCCTTAATTATGGGCAATTAAATTCTGGAAAAATATATCTGTCATATACAACATTTCAGGCTGTCAGCATGAACCACGAAATTTATCTTTCAACTCTGCTTTCTCCACCAAAATAATATTCTAATAAGAGACCCCTATTTCTAATTTTGAGAGCGCTCTGGGCGCTTATTACGTCGTATACGGTATAGCTGTGTAAGACCTCAATGGAGACCCGAGGGAGACCCAATTACTGAGGCCTACAGGATATATCAAGATAAACCCAGTGTCAGGTTATGGAACACAAGCTTTATCACGATATCTACAGGAATGTGGTTACATCCACAAGCTGTTGGGGCTGGTCTCAGTATTTGCTGTAATTCACAACTGAAGCAGTGTGCATCAGTAGAATAATCACATGGCATTCTTTGACAACTATTATCATGAAAATACAAAGAACATGTTCCGTGAAGGCTGGTGTCATCTTTCTCTATGTGGCATGTTTAGTTCTGTTCTAAGTATGTCTGACAATGTGATACCATGTTTCAATCAACCTATGACACCATGCCTCACTCACCCCACTACATTTAGTTTCACTCCATGACACAAGTCACACTCAGCCTATGACACAAGTCACACTCAATCCATGACACTACGTCTCCCTCCACGGCATAAGTCACGCTCCATGACACAAGTCACACTCATTCCATGACACAAGTCACACTCACTCCATGACACAAGTCACACTCAACCCATGACACTATGTCTCACTCCATGACACAAGTCACATGCAACCATGACACTACATCTCACTCCACGACACAAGTCACACTCAACCCATGACACTATGTCTCACTCCATGACACAAGTCACATGCAACCATGACACTACATCTCACTCCACGACACAAGTCACACTCAACCCATGACACTATGTCTCACTCCATGACACAAGTCACATGCAACCATGACACTACATCTCTCTCCACGACACAAGTCACACTCAACCCATGACACTATGTCTCACTCCATGACACAAGTCACATGCAACCATGACACTACATCTCTCTCCATGACACAAGTCACACTCAACCCATGACACTACGTCTCGATCCATGACACAAGTCACATGCAACCATGACACTACATCTCTCTCCATGACACAAGTCACACTCAACCCATGACACTACGTCTCGATCCATGACAAAAATCACACCCAACTATGACACTATATATATATATACGTCTCACTCCATGACACAAGTTACACTCAACCCATGACAGTATGTCTCAGTCAACCACTAGCACTATATCTCATTCTCACTCTTAAGCCTGTCAGCCCTGTTCTAATCTTGTTTGATTTATCTTATTTCATGCACACAAAAAATCCTGAAAAACGTAATAATCTTGTTACTGCAGCTTAAGTTTAGCCTATCCTGACAGAACAATTCTGTCACACAGTTCATCTCCATGTTATTTCAAGTGTATCTCTGCTAGAGTTCCCCAGCTGGCTCCAGCCTTCACCTTCACAGGGAGCTTCACCGAGAGTTTGGTGGCAGCCTCCATGTTTCTCTGTATCACCTGGCCTGCTAGAGTTACCTCCCCTTGGGAGACTTCGTATATCAGTTCATCATGCAGTTGCAACACAAGGAATGCTCCCCTGGGAATGCCACTGACCTGTGACGAGAGCCTGCATCCTTTCATGGGTGTATCTGTGGATGAGGGAGGGTTTGTTAATTATCTTGTGATTCTGATGGAGGAGATGTATTGACCATTTCCCCTGACAATTACTCCATCATGGGCTGGTAACAGTGGACTCCTGTCGGAGGTTGTTACAATAATAGCTCTCAGTATCTGATCTATGAGGTATTAATTGTTAACAAGGTAATCCCTCCCTTTGATGGGACTGTTTGACAAACACCCACTCCTGCAATTATCAGTGTGTGTGTATCTGTGTGCGGAACATTTGTATGATAACTTGTTTTGCTGTCACGCACACTGACCAGATTGCAGATTATTGGGACATTTTCACTGACAAATATCAATTTACTTCATGCTGATCAGCTTCTCTGTTTACTTGTTTGCCCAACAAACCAACCCAGTGTGGCAGAACACCCCTGATCATTTCAGAAGAATCCTTTGTTTGTTATATTGCAAACCCAAAATTTGAAAATATGACAATCTGACATCCATTGAGTGAAAGTGAATGATACTTAATATTGCTATATTAGTACAGTACAGTTTTGTGAACCAAACTTTTGCAAATATGGAATAAAATCACATTTTCAATTCATTTTACTTCTTCATGGTGAACCTTTTCAGAAATTTTAGTGTGAAGAACCCCTCTACAATAAAGGTAGTGCTATCATCTTTCAACGACAAGTTTTTTAAAGAAGAGTGAGTGAGTGAGTGAGTGAGTATGGTTTTATGCCGCTTTTAGCAATATTCCAGCAATATCACGGCGGGGGACACCAGAAATGGGCTTCACACATTGTGCCCATGTCGGGAATCGAACCCGGGTCTTCGGCGTGACAAGCGAACGCTTTAAACACTAGGCTACCCAACTGCCCCTTTTTAAAGAAGAGAAGGATAGAAATGTAATTTAAAAATTACGGCAAAAAAAGCAGGTATTCACTGTGAACATCAATGATTCCCTCCAAGCCGGTCACCAAAACCAATGCTACACAAGTTGCCTCCCGCAACAACAATGTATAACAGTACTGAAGAACGGCCTTGTAACAATTACAGATACACGGCTAACTGGTTGCAGACAATCAGTATGGGTCACAACACATGTGATCTCTGTCTGCTCACTATGGGGCAATTGTCCACAACACATACCCCACCAACAGACAAGCACCAAGGATTAGCAATCACCTGTCTACCTTGACACGCCCTGTGCAACCTTCTTCCCTGAAGAAGGCACTGGGCTAGTTAAGTATCCATCCACCCCACCCTATCTTATCCCTCCTATCCATGTGCAAAACACCCTATGTAACTGTCCACTCTGAGACAGGAGCCTATCTAGCTCCGCCTCCATCTGTACCCACCCCACCCCACCCCACCCACCCACCCACTATCAAGGAGGCTCAATCACCTGTCCACCTGCGACACGCCCTGTGTGACTGCCCACTCTGCGGCAGGACCATGGCTAGCTCCATCTCCACCTACCGACCCACCCACCCACTATCAAGGAGGATCAATCACCTGTCCACCTGCGACACGCCCTGTGTGACTGTCCACTCTGCGGCAGGACCCTGGCTAGCTCCATCTCCACCTGTATCATAGCAGCCTTGACAACATCTGCAGCTGAGCCCTGGACGGTGGTGTTGACAGCTTGACGTTCTGCCTGCAGGGACAGTATATACATCAACATCCAGCCTTTCCTTGTCATGCTTATCATGAAGACACAATAGTTCTTAAGTACTTGCATTTCCATATTGCAGAAAAAAAAACATCATTGTAAATTCAGATGGAAGGGCAGATGACAGACAATGCACCATGAAATAAACACACTTTAAATTCCAATTCACGTGAGCTAAAAGTCACATAATGTATCAGCACTTGTGATTTGTTTGTTGTTGAATGTCACACTCATAATACTCCAGCTATATAACAGAGGCCTGTAAATAATCAAGTCTGTGCCAGAAAAACCAGTGATTGATATCGTAAGCAATTTCCACGCTGTCAGGGTACAATGACACACAACCAAATCCTTGAGCCTGGCCACCCAAGATGACCACCCGAGCTGACCACCCGAACTAACCACCCGAGCTGACCACCCGAGCTGACCACCCGAGCTAACCACCTGAGCTGACAACCCGAGCTGACCACCCGAGCTGACCACCCGAGCTAACCACCCGAGCTGACAACCCGAGCTGACCACCCGAGCTAACCACCTGAGCTGACAACCCGAGCTGACCACCCGAGCTAACCACCCGAGCTGACAACCCGAGCTGACCACCCGAGCTCACCACCCGAGCTCACCACCTGAGCTCACCACCTGAGCTGACAACCCGAGCTAACCACCCGACCTGACCACCCGAGCTAACCACCTAAGCTAACCACCTGAGCAACCACCCGAGCTAACCACCTGACCTATCGAGTTGCCTTGTATGACATGCACAAGTGGCTGGGGGCCAAATCTAAGCAAAAATATTCAGAGGGGAATAAACAGAGACTGAATATGAGAGCTGAGTTCAAGGTTTCTTTTATTATTATTGAAGCAATATCATACTGAGGACGCCATGAATGGGCTTCACACATTGTACCCATGTGGGAAATCGAACTGGGCCATATAAAGCCACACATGAAAGAAAAGCCTACCCCTCTCCCCTCTAGTGTGTACCTGTGCCCTGGCATGTGGGTTGACGTCCTTGATGGCCGGGAGGTACCTCTTCCTGCCTGAGATGGTCTGGACGTAGCCATGTTGTCGACACGACTCCACGGTGGACCGCAGGTAGGTCCGCAGGCCTGCATAACAAACACGCTTGTATCACTTTAGGACATTTTGGATGACAATCAGTCAAAGTCCTAGATATAAACCAACCTGAAACCATGCTATAAGCACGTCTATACTTAGTGACTTGGCCTTAAACAGAATTTCTATCATAAACCAGCTAGGCATCTGAATGAGGGAGAAAAGATTTGTTTGTTTGTTGTTAAACTCAGCAATATTTCAGCTATATGACGGTGACCTGTAAATCTGAACCTGACAATCCAGTGATTGATATTGTGATCAATGATCGACACCATGGGGGTACGAGGACATGCTAACAGCCAAGTCACAGAACCTGTCCACAGATCCGTTAGGACGCCTTTAACAACCGGTATAGGTTGCTGGGGACCAATTCTAACCTGGGATCTCCAAGGGGCAGACATTTTTAAGTTTTTTATTGTGGCATTTGGTTTCTGTCAAACTAAAAGCAAATGAAGTAAGACGAGTTCTATGGATGAACAACTTCTTTATTACAATTAGTGCTCAGAAGTTGTTCATCCATAGAACTCGTCTTACTTCATCACCCCAACTTCTAAATGCCACTCAAAGAAGTTAAAAGCAAATGGCACCTTACTTCACAAGTATATAACACATGAACAAGATACGACCCACAAAACTTTCTATATCATTTTAACTTGCTGTAAAGTAAGACAAAGCTCTGCTGTGCTGTGCCCTTATGGATTGAAACCTACCCGGGTACTTGGCCTTGAACGTCTCCATGAAGACCGAGGCGTCATTCTCGTCCACTCCCAGCTGCTCCCCCAGTGCCTTGGGGCCGATGCCGTACAGCATGCCATAACACACCTGCAGTCAACAAGGAATGCATCCGTACAGTTCAATACAGAGCATCATAAGTCTGACCTCAGCACTATTCAAATAGATATTCTTAGCATATTTACCAGGACAAGCTGTTCTTACTTGATCATTGGAACATTTACAAAACACAGCCTTCCGCACTCAGCAATATTCTAGCTATATGATGGCATTCTGTAAATAATCAAGTTTGGACCAGACAATCCAGTGATTGATATCATGAGCATTGATCCACCATTGGCTTCAGACCAGTGGCATAAGTAGCAGAGTGTTAAAGGTTAGGGTCCTCTTCCACAAAGCTACCTTAACACTAAGACTGTCAAAGGTCTATGTTAAATTATGGGAGTTACGATCATCTTAGCACTAAGAACACTTTGTGAATATGAGGCGCTGATTTGAGCTAGAAATAATTTCATTTCTGTGACCTGTGTTTTTCAGTATATCCAGAACCAAAAACAGAAAAATCTGACAAATGTTGTAAAGAATGGCAATGTATATTTGGCCAGATGCACACACATGTATTTGGAAAGTTTTGAATATCTTCCATTCATGACTTGATAACAGGTTCATGTTAAAGACAGGCAGACTACCTCCATTGCTTATCCTAGCTTCACAATGTGTGCAGGAGAGAAACTGTTCAGTTGTTGTACTGATGAGAGGGCCTTTACAACCAAGCACAGTCTTTTAATTACATCATCTATCCCTTATCAGAGAATACAAGTTAACACACTGCTTCAGATTTCAAGTGCTATACCAGTTAAGGTTAACCAAAAAATGACAAGATTAAAAAAGACAAATTGTTTCTTAAACACTTTGCATTCATCTGGCATGATGTATGTTAAGTACACCTCCTTTTCCAAAAAGCTGTATCAATATATCAGAGAAGCATTCATAAAATCCCCTACAGACACATTGGAGTACCTGTTTAGCCTGAGCCCTCTCAACGCTGGTGATGTCGTCTGGTGAACAGTTCTTCCACTGGCCAGCAATCAGCTTGAACACATCGCCATCCTTGTTGAGGACAGCCATGAGCTTCCTGTCCTGTGACAAGTGGGCAATAATCCTCAGTTCCAGCTGGGAGTAGTCCGCAGCCAGCAGAACACCACCTGAGGGAAAGTGAGTGAGTGAGTGAGTTGGGTTTAACGCCGCTTTTAACAGTATTCCAGTTACATCCCTGTGTGTCAGCTTAATGTGGGAGGAAAGCCTGAAGTGATGCAGGTCTCAGACGTTTACCACTTTGGTGAAACCCACGAGCACGGGTATGGTGCTGACAAACCTAGACACAACTCGGGCCGAACCGGGATTCGAACCCACAATCATAGGTTTCTGGTGTGCCCATGGGACGCAACACTGCACAGCGAATCGTGGCGCCTTAGGGGACTGGGCTACCCTTACCCCCACCTCGGGGAGAGTGAGTGAGTATGGTTTTACACAGTTTTAGTAATATTCCCGCAATATCACGGCGGGGGACACCAGAAATGGGCTTCACACATTGTACCCATGTCAGGAATCGAACCCAGGTCTTCGGCGTGACTAGCGAACCCTTTAACCACTAGGCTACCCGACTACCCAACCTGGGTGAGACGATTGCTTGTTTATTTTATACTTCAGCATGAAAGATTGAGTTTTCTGAAGTTGAGAAAAGTGATATTTTCATTGCAGAGAATATAACATTTGATATTTCACTGCAGTGAACATAACACTTGATATTTCACTGCAGTAAACATAACACTTTGACGGAACTATTGTCATACAAGAGATACCTCCCTTAATTGTCTCCCAATATGATAACATCTGGCCCAAACACAAACTGTTGACACCCTTTTTATGCTGGTTCCACACTGACAAAGCAAACTAATGACAAATGGTCTTTTATGGAGTTAATATCACTTCTTGCTGTTTGTTATTCTCTCGAGAATGTTTTGTTATAAATTGTAAATTTTTCATTTAACTCATCAATCGAGACCAACGTGTATTCTTTCGCTTCAAACTGCAGTGTCCAAGTTTTCAAGAATCTTTTTCATTAAAATTGATTTTGTACATAATCATGTCTTAATGCATGATAATGAATTTCAATGACCTTAAAAATTTTTTGATACTTTTGTTTATATTTTTTAAGATTTTGCAAACACGAAACTACTTTTTGAGTCGCAAATACAAGGGGTGGTGAACCGACCCTGCTGTTAGGTAGGAAGAATTTACGTTTCAAGGTTTTACACGTGTAAAGAAATAATTTAATTTTCCCGCAGACAACTACACAAAAGTATACAATAAATAGGATATTCCATGTGTCTCGTGAAATATCATGTTTCTCTCATCTTGTGATGGGGGAAAAGGAGATATTTTCACTCATGGCTATGCCCTTCTCTTTTCTTTCACTCTTTCTTCCCCAAGAACATCCAGTGATTAACAACATCAGCAACAATCTATCCGGATATAATGACATGCATCAACCAAGTCACTGAGTCTGATCACCTGATCCATTAGGTTGCCTCTTACTATCAAGATGGATTACTGGGGGACATTTTCTAACCTGGATTCAGAAGAATGCATGTTTTATTTCACAATCAACTTCCATCAACAAGAACCAGTTTTCTGCAATGAGCTACCAGGTAACACTAAAATCTATTCTGGAGGACTACCAAATCATCAAAAATACAAGTCAACTTAAAGATCACAATTGTTTCCAAGGCTACTAAAGAGAACTAAACATAATGGTGAACTTTTGTTTAAACAAGGATATGCAATCAGAACTCGCTGGCACCCACCTTTAAATGGAATAAATGCATGTCTCATGCTAACAGCCACACTGACTGTCTGTGCTGCATCTGTTACCCTGGCAACTTGACGATTCACTCCCAGGACCTGCCTCAGCTTAGAGCTACCTCCCCTTGGTCTGAGTGTTGGCATGTTGGCGGCGTTGGCTGGTGGGCTCTCACCAATCAGGTCTGCACAAACAGGGATTCAAACTAGGGGTGAGAGGATGGTGTATCACTGCAGTCCACACATGGTCACATCTTGACCAGACAGGCAGGTGGTTGATGTGGTGAGAGAAAGTTCATGACATGGAGATGTGATGACACAATGATGACACACACAAAATGTTTTTCCCTGCTTTATATTATTATTTCAGCCCCGTACTTGTAAACAATTTAAATTCTAATCTTGAGTTTTTAAGGAAGTTAAACATGTATCCATTTAATCAAAAAGCATTTTCCTGTAGAGTGTTATATGTTGATTTTTGTATGTTTAATTTGAAACTGACATTCTCAACAATATCAAAATAATTTATAAGACTTCCCCTAAGATATGGGATTTTCACTTAATATTCTTTCAACTTGTTGACTGCTGATTATTTATTTAGATATACCAGACTATTTAAGGACCAGCCATTTATCATAGGGGATAGGGGTGGTTTCAGGGGGAATCAGGAATGTTGTACTTTTTAATGTAAGCAGTGGTGAGGAAGTTATTATACTTAGAAGCTAAAATTATCTGTAAACTTCCAGAATTGCAAGGATGGATGTCAAGCATTATAGAAACATGTGGAATATTCTGGACTGGTCTGGCACTGTGTAGAAAGTGCTGGAAGACTTGTCCCTGTCTCATCTCACATTTCATCTGACATTACATCAAAACCAGCCTTCATGTGAAGATCACTTCTCAGCCGAGATTCCCAGCCTGGGAAGCTTGACCACTGTTGCCGCGTGGTGATTATTATTCTTGTCATTTCCACTGCTGTTCTTACATTTCATACTGCCACTGCATTATGTACTGCCACTCTATTGTGTACTGCCAGTGTAATTGCTGTGTAGTAATTTTATTGATTTGTAACCCTAGTTAAATGTGTAATACAATTGTTGACTGTTTGTTGGCTTCACATCAAATTTGTTTGGGTTAACATATTGTTTCAGTTTGGGAAGGGACTTGTAACAACATGTCAAAAAAGCTTCACCGTCAACTATTCATAAGAAATAAGTCTACCTGGCATAGCAATTTCAAAATCTTTGGGGACGTTCTGCAGATTTGGTTCTGACATGGACACTCTCCCTGTTGAAGTGTGCAACTGACACTCCCCAAAGATGCGGAACATGTTCAGGTGAAGACAGGGGACCTTCTCCTTCTGTAGGGGGAACACTTGCTTGGTGAGGGCGTTGCAGATCCGTCTCCACTCCAGGATTACCCCGGGCAGAGGATGGAGCGGCTTCAGCTTCTCCAGGATGTCCTTGGAGGTGCTGTACGAGGCCTTCTGACGCCCTCGCTGACCGCGGTGACCCACTGTCCGTGTCACAGGGGCAGAGTTGGGGTCCCCATTGATGGGGAGTTGTAGCTCCACAAACAGAACCTGGGATTGGTCAGTAAATATGGTGATTGACAATAATTTCAACAATAAAAGCCCCCTGTAGGGCTCCAGGGCAGGAGCTATGCTCAGAGTAAAGAGTAAAACAAAACTCATTCACTCTGCAACATAGCTAGCACTTTAACACAAAATGAGTTATGTGAGGCGAAATGGGGTTTAACGTCGCATTTAAGATAATGGTGTGTGTGTGGCTTATTGTTCTAGGTTGGACTAATGCCAATTTTATATTGCTAGCCTACTGTGATATCATGACTGATTCTGATCCAAATGGTCCTCGTTTTATCCGAGTGGCAAGCAGAGAAACAACAAGTTTAATCTTTGTAAGTCTAATGGTATGACATGGATCAAACCACCAACCTTCCGTTCTCCAGGCATACGCTCTATCCACTAGACCACAGAGGCAAGTATATATTATAACATACAAGCAAACCATCTGCAGATATGGGATAAAGATAAATTGCATACTTTAAATTCTAAGTGAGCCTCACCTGCCCAACATCATCTGTTGCAGAGAGGGAGAAGGGGTGCTTGGCCAACTCATAGGCCTGGCTCTCAAGGGCAGTCAGCTTCGCCTCCATGACAGTCTTCTGGCTGTCACACTCAGTCTCACTGAAACCTGAAGCATGAAGTTGTCCAAATTTGTTTCAAATTACAAGAAACATCCAAGAGACACAGCATAAAAATCCATTATCGGTATTTTAAGACTGAAGGAGTTGTCTCCCTTCAATTAACTCAATACCTGTCTTCCTCTTAACACAAAAGTTTCGGCTTTTGATGAAACAACACAAGACTCAGGTGTAACAGAGACACAGGACACCAGCTGGAGGATTGGGCCAACATGGATGCAGCCAATTGTTAAAGGAAGGATGCATTTGTTGTTTGGGCAACTTTCCTTAGGTAATTGTGTAAAAAATAATATGTTTGTTTGTTTGTTTGCATATTTTTTGTTTAAAGCCGCACTCAGCAGTATTCCAGCTGTATCACAGCAGTCCGAAAACAAACAAATCTGGACCAGACAATCGAGTGATTGATATTATGAGCATCGATCCACACAATTGGGATACGACGACAGTCATCAGCCAAGTCAGCGAGGCTAACCACTCGATCCTGTAAGTCGCCTCTTACGACAAGCATAGTCACCTTTTACGGCATGCATGGGTTGCTGAAGACCTATTCTACCCCTGATCAGATAGTCATAGTGTTGTGAAATGTTTACTTTTAGTATACCCGATCCCCTTGAATGTTTCTGAATGTACAATGTTTCAAAACGAGGCTGTAACTGTATCTCTGTCTGGATCTGTAGGCAGATTGTAGGTGTCTTTTGGGGGATGAGAGAAAGTAGTATAACAATCTTTGCAGTAGTATTGTGGTAGCATGATGAATGCCTCTACCTTCCCACAGTGCAGACTTTCTGACATATCTGTCTAAGGTTCAGGACCCTCAGTGGGCATCTTCCCGAGGCAAGGGAGTTAACTGACTATAAAAGTCCAGTTTCCACCCTTGCCAAACTAGGCTGGTATTATGGAGTTACATTTTGGCTTGACTAACGAATCTATGCATAGTCCACTCATAATTGAGCAACGATCTCAAAATCCGGTTCGTAAACTGTCATGCAGATTTCAGTTGATTGCAGGATTTGCAAAGCAAACTCGTTGTCAACAGATATTTTGAAAATCTTTTCATGTTTTAAATCAAGGTGCTCACGTGATTTGATGCATTTTGCGATGTATGACATGTTTCATCACAATATAGACCTTGATTATCGATCAGATTGTGTTGACTGGGCACCGCAGGTTTGTTTGAAGCAAATGCAAGTGAAACGAGAGGTGGAATCTGATTGGTCTATAGGAGAAGCTTAGAAGGGGCATAACTCGTAATTGCCACTGGTGGTGCTATGATAGAGACCAGGAATTCCAGCCTAGTTTGGCAAGGGTGGAAACTGGACTTTTAAAGTCAGTTAACTCTCTTGCCTCGGGTAGATGCTCAGTGGGAGGTGTTGAGTTAACTCTTAGTAACTACAATAAAACATTTCACTCCTTTCTCATGTTTAATATATAACATCACTTTATAATATTTATTGGATTTCTATATAAATGTTTTGCAGTTTTATTTCGACATCACATATTTTCCCTGATTTGTATCTGTCTAGAAGACATAATGGATATTAAATCTTAAACACTCAACTAAAAGACATTTTATGAATGCTTCAATGTAATATAATGTTCTTAACACTGGAAGCTTGAGATATGTTGTAAACTATTAGTACTTTTGGCCATGTGATTTTTATACTGAACAAACACGTCCGAGTCTGAGCCTGATTCTGAACTTATAGACTGATGTATCTAGAGTTCTGCACATTCTGAATGGATACGCACCTCAATGCACACAAGGTCATCGGTGAAACATGTTTATTGAATTACATCTATCGAGTCTATTGACAGTCTAGTGGTTCCCATGTCTAATCTATATATTTTAGCTTATCATCATCTCTGTATGAGTCAAGGGCTGCATGCAAAAGATCAATCATCACTACTCTAGCATCTTCCATCTATGCCCAGCCAGAAACACTGGGACATTTATACCTCCTGGCTTCACAGGACAGTGTCCTGTTAACAGTTCCTCAGTGATGTAGACAATTGTCCTAGATATCACTAGATAGGTGGGGATGAAAAGTCTGTTTCAATTTAAGTTGTTGGAATAACATTAAGGAAAAGATAATCAATTACCCAGGATTATAACTATCTCATCATACATATCCATTGCAATAATTGTTATTGGAGAAAACAAGAGTCATCAGAAGATGACAAATCCCCTTGGCCCCTACAATAGCAAAAGACACCACTTCCGGCCCTTGTTAATACATGTACCAAGTTTGGATGAAAAATCTTTCACGGTTATCACAGAAATACAGACAAACAGACGGATAGACGAGATGATGACTATATCCTCCGCATAATATGCCGGGAGATAAAAAGCAGACCATTTTGGCAATTTAATTAAAGTGTCTCTAAAGCAACAGCATGTTTTGGTTTTGTGATAATATAAAGCCATAGTATTGCTGAAATACAATTACAGTGACATCCAATAATTGCTTCTCTGAGCACTCCAACAACCCAAGGTTATACAAGCACAAATGAAGGAAGGAATAGTCACTGTCTTACCAAATCCATTGAGCTCCATCCTGGCCATGGTAATGACGACTGGCATCTCAATGTCACAGAAGGCCTCTGTCAGCCCCTCGTCCCTCAGCCTCTCCATGAAGAAGGCCATGAGCCTCCTGGTGAGGACGCTCTCCACCGTGGCTCTGTACCGCCCGCTGCCCGGGGGTAGGGGGGCCAGCCCCACACTCCCCAGTCCCAGTCCCCCTCCTATATCTGCAATAACACATCATATGTGACCAACCATTGGATAAGGGACCTTAAAGGTGAAATATCACATATTGACTTCTCATTGTATTTTAATAGTTGCATCTTAGGACTTAGGAGGTAAAATGGGGTTTAACGTCGCGTCCAAGATTATTGCACTTATATAGCCCCTTAATGCCGAGCGCTAGACAGGGTAACAACAAGTACCATCTTTTAACGTCTCTTGGTATGACGCGGTCGGGGATTGAACCCCGGACCTTCCGCTCTCCGGGCAGATGCTCTACCACTAGACCACGGAGGCAGTCTTAGGACTTAGGAACACAAAAATACAATTCACAAGCTTCAATACAAGACATCAAACATTTGGATTCATTTCTGCAAAGTCTTATTTTCAGACTTATAACTGTTTATGTAATAATTGCAGTACTAAGATATAATGTTAGATTAATTGAACAAAGACATGTATGCTGAAATGTTTTGAAATAATCTTGTTATTACATTACAAACTAACAGGAGAAAAGATATATTTTTGTACAGTCCGCACACATGGCAATTTTCACGGAAGTTGACGTCAAATATGATCATACCTGACATTCAGATAGGTCAGTAAGTCTTGTGCATCATCAACATATTGGTGCACCAGGATAGTAACCTCAATGACACTGTGCTGGATATGTTTCATTCTATCCCAATGTATATAATTTCATCTACTGTTAAATATTCTCTGCTCAGATTGCCTACAAACTGATATTGTTTGACATGTTGGCTGTATCGTATGAGTCCGAGGACACTCAACTGATGAAGGGGCAAGAAGTGGCCCTGAAACATCATCACAAACAATACAGTAGCTGTTATTCACAAAGATGAACAAGCATTGGTATGGTGCTGAGATTATAGGTTTCTGGCATGTATAAGGGAGGTAAATCTGCACAGTGAAATGCTCGCTTAAAGACAACTGGGCCAAACCTGCCCCTGAGCAAGTCAAGATCCGGGTTGGAATAGGTTTTAGGCAACCCATGCTTCCTGTATGAGGCGTCTTACGGATTAATGCCTGTCATCGTATCCTGATTGCTTGGATTTGATGCTCATGATTTCAATCACTGGATTGTCTGGTCCAGACTTGATTATTTACAGACCGCCGTCATATAGCTGATATATTGCTGAGTGCGGGGTTAAACAACAAACAAACAAACAAACAAACAAACAAAAACAATGAGCAAATGGTTTTCTATGCTGCAGTTGACACCATTCAGCTCTATCATGGCAACTATTAAACAGGCCAGACCAACCACTGGTTAGTAGCATGAGCAAGGATCCACAGTATCTGGGCACCTGGCCCCAACTGAAACAGTTCCTGAACATATGCCAACCAAAGTTAACGACTATATCAACTTATTCCTGGGAACCTACTGTCAATCATGAAGACTTCCTGGGGCAGGTAGTTGGTGACCAGCCCCTGCATGTTCTGCTCCCTCGCCCCCGGGTCCAGCAGCCAGCTGGCGATACGGGGGTCCTGGACACGCCCCCCCAGACACAGGCCACACCCCCTAGCAAGGGTCGTGTACTGGGACTTGACATCATAGGCGATGAGAGACACTGAGTGAGTGTGACCATGTTCTAGCACTGACTTGATACTGCTCAGCTTCTCCTCCAATGAGAGACTGGCGTCTAAAGGGGGTGGGGCTAGGGTGTCGTCAGGGTCGCCTGGTAACATTTCAGAAAACTACTCATGCATATCAATCAGGAGCACATTTATAAGTCAAAAATAGATTAAATACAATAAATAGAGAGGTCATCACAGATTTGATGAAGTTATTAAACAAAGTGGCTGCAGTAAGTGAAAGAAAAAATGATTTGTATCATAAAATTTAAATCGCACAAAGTGACTCAAGTTGTTGTTATAAATATTGAAGAAAGTTAATGTTAGCCTGGTTTTTTTTTTAAATTTGGGAGTGAGAAAATACAAGATAACAAGATATTGATCATGAAAAGTATTCATACGCAGTTAAAAGTCTGGGATCCAATTCCATTTAACATTTTTCAACGAGTCAGTTTGGAGCACAGTTTTATCACCCCGTGATAAACATTTCGAGGTTGCATGATAAGAAAACATATTCTGATTGGTCTGATTGGTCAGATGAAAAATCGTTCTGACGTGACCTGTAATGGTATTTTCTCAGATCTTTGTTTTGCAGTCACAAGAACTAAGATCTGAATTTAATGAGGTTGATATACTTCTTATGATCCCCATGCCATGGAGCTGACAGTTTAACTTTAAGGGCATTGCTTGCACTTACTGATGTCACTGACAGTGGAGAAGGAGATGTAGTAGGCGTCCCTGTTCTCCCACGACACTGCCACACCCACGATGACACGGTCATCACCGTCCACCTCAACACCGGGAACAAGGGAGACAACAGACTTCCTGCTGTCTACACAGACATACAGCAATCAGATGTCATGCATTGTAGCTTTAATCCACATGATCAGGGACCATGTCTTTTTACTTTAATTAACATGATCTAGAATGGTTATGTAAATAAACAATTATCTCACACTATCTCAAAATGACTTGCTTTGGAATTTATCAAAATAAAAAGGCAAACAATCTTGTTCCCATTCCACAAAAGCAATCTTAGAGCTACGACTACCTTAACTCCTCAACATTCACACAGATTGCACAAAGATGTCTTCTTGGATTGAATCATGACAAAAGGGTATGAGTTTATGTATACTCATTTTGGTACATTGGCTTTTATTTAAGTGAACTAGTCGCATGACTTTCCTAGGTTATAATTTGGCCGGGTGTTTATCTACAGCATTTATTATACTTCTAAACATGAGTCTATTGCACTCTTCATATATTCAGAAAAAGTTGTCTCCCTTCTGATCAAAATGAGCAAACTTAACACAAATCACCATTTCATGCATGAGTGTTGGTGATATCTAGTCTACAGCAATAAGTGATAGCAAACGAGTGGGACAACTTTAAGACTTGACTAATTAAAATCATTATAAAAAAGAAATATTAACACCGCAGATTTATAGCATTTCAACATTCAACATCTCTACAGTACTCACTCTTGATGAAGTTTCCTCCAATGCCGACACCAGCCTGAGGTTGACAAGATGGCTTCTTCTCACATGCAACACACAGAGAGTATTCTCCCTTGCCCCGCCATTCTGTGACGAAACTCTCAAACAGTCTCCGATCTGCACACACATCAATGATAGTAAAGGACTCCTGTGTAAGCAGACTATCTGAGTCTCCTACCCCACTGGAATCTGAAGGTCGAAGATTTGATGTCACATCATCTCCTTCAGAATTATTTGATGAAGAAGCACCCATTACTCCAGACCCCTTCATCTTTCTGTCATGAGTTGCCCTAGCATCTCTATCACATCCTCCCGACATGTCTTTCATTCCAGAATTATTATCCCCCGTTAAAATATTCCTCACTGGACCTGAAGGCTTGTTCTTTGGAGTTGCAGATTTACCAGCCTGTGTCTTGAGGACGGAGGCACTGAGGGGTGCCTTCCTGCAGCTCCGCGCTGGTGTCGCCCTCAGACATGGTGACATGATCACCTTGTTCCCCTCAGGGGGTGTTGGTGGAAGGCAGTCACTGCCATTGCTGTCATTGTGAGAGGTACCCAGTCGAGGTGTCGATTCATCTTTCTTCTGCTTCCGACAGATATTTGGTGTAGAAGCCTGTGCCTCTACACTCTTCCTTTTCTTCTTGGGCAATGAATCACCTCTGGGTTTACAATCTGATTCAGCAGTTGTTTTGTTATCACAGTTCGAGTCCATATTATTCAATTGAGCATCGTTGTCATCAACAAGCTTTTCAACCATGGAATAGGTCAAAGAATGTCCGAAAATGTTATCTGGATCATCAAATTCCATTAATGGTGACCCTGCCAGTGACTTTCTATTATTCTTTTTCACAGCTTGCTTTGATTGAACCATAATACCTTCTTTATCACAATTACTTTTCTTGGACAACTCACGAGACTGACTAGTACTGATGTGGTGTGCCTCAATCATGACCTGTCTGACAATGTTTTGGACAACAGGAGTTTTCACAGTTTTGCTGTGACTCTTCCCAGCATCTTTTCCACTGTTGGGGAGAGAGCAAGAAAAGGAGTCTGTCATGTTGAGGGCAGCAGCCAGGTCCCCCTGCAGCAGCTGCTCATCATAGTCAGAGGACACAGGGCTGGGACGTTCTGAAGGAGGTTCCTCTGACCTCTCCTTAGTGTTCAAACAAATCTGTTTAGTCTTGTAAGGACCTCCAGGTTGTCCTGGTTCACCTCCTGTAGGAGGTCCCTCCGGCCTCTTCCTCGTGTTCAGACCAATCTTTAGCACCTTTTCAGCATCACAATGACCTCCATGACATCCTGGTCCAGTTCCTATAGGAAGTCCCTCTGGTCTCTCCTCAGTGTTCAGATCAACCTGTTCAACATTATCACAAGATCCTCTAGGACGTTCCGTTCTGTCTTCTGAAATCTCATCATGCTGCTTTACAAGATTCTGATCACACTGGTAGCCCTTAACAATGTCCTTGGTGACTGTGCTGTCCTGTGGCAGCTTGTCTGGAATCTTCAGTTCAGTGTAAGATGTCTCATCACAATCAAACATTGTGGAGTCCATAAACGCATCTTCCTGATAGGCTATCCTCTCATAGTTGCTGGCCGGGATCAGACCAGCAGATTCATCCATGTCACACAGTGGTGATGTTGGCCCACCAGAAACTCTTTTCCCATTGTCACGAGTCTCTGAAGATGGTTTAAGACTCTGGGTAGGTGGGCAGCTCTCAAGTTCCAGAATCAAAGCATCAGAACCACTAAAGTCCTTATCTCCTTCCTCACTATACATCACAGGACTTGTCTCCGCTGCTTGTTGAGCACCGATCACATTACAGGAGGGAACCCCTTTCTCCACCAACCCTTCACCCTGTCCATGGACAGAGCCACCATTCCCTTTGTCATGAGATTCAGAAGATGACGTATGGGTTGGTGGGCAGCTTTCCAACTGCAATATCAATGTATCCGAACCGCTGAAATCCTGACCCCCCTCTTCAGTGTACAATGAAGGGCTTGTCTCCGTTGCCAGAGCTCTAGTTTCGTTGCTAGATTTTGTTCGTTCTCTCACAGATCCTACACAACTTTGTCCATGAGGCATGCATCCATGACTTGGTGTGCCATGAGTGATGTTTGCTTTCCCTGATACAGCTCTAGCTGTCTGGGTGTCAAGGATGAAGCTATCTGTGAAATCTTCCCCAACACACTCAATCTCTGAGTTTACATGACTAGACGGAGAGTTTGCATGCTTACCACTGTTCTCTGGACTTGTGACGGGAGATTGTTGTGGCAGATTCGGAGAGTTTTTGACATCCAGAACCATCTGAGAGGTGAATGATTCTGTGAACAAATCTTCGGTTAAGTGGTCCTCATTTACACTTGGTCTTTTCTCTACTGTCACAACTGGTTCTAAAAGAATCATATTTGGAGACCTATCGATCGCCTCAAGAAAGACTGCAACAGGTTGTTCGTGGGAACTTGATTTTGAATCAGAAGAATCTAATGATTGTTTTTCGTTAGAAAGACGAATGTTACCTTTCTGTGGCTTTTGACAGTTTTGGTACTCAGGGTTAGTGCTTTGTTGCATTTTGCTAGGTGGTAAAATGTCCTGTGTTTTATTTGAAAGTTCATCCTTAGCATCAACGTTTACAGTGACACACATTTTCTCCTCATTATCCCCAGACATCCTCCTTGTCACCCCCTTGAGGGACTCATCACTGGTCATAACAACACTGGTCATAACAACACTGGAACTGCTCGCTCCACCAGACTTGGTGTCAGCCCTGCTTTGAGGAGCACTGAGAGGGCTTGCAGATGACAACTTACTGAAAGATGTCCTCAGTGCTGGTGGAGGACTAACAATCATACCAACATGGATCTTCTCTGTCTGTACCGTAGTACCTCTGCCCCTACCTGCCTCGGGAGAAATGCGATCACTTGAGATGCCTCCAGACCTGGGTGAGTTGTTCCTAGCAGGAGACATCAAAGAAGACCCTGTCCTTCTCTTTACCCTGTTTCGGGACCCTGAGCTTAGCCTGCCTCCTGACCTTGAACTTAGTCTACGACCTGACCCTGAACCATGCCGTCTGCTCTGGTTTAATGGTGTCTTTAATCCCTGATTCACAGACGAGCCATCAACACTGCTCTCATTGCGAGATCCTGGCCTGGTGACACACACCTTGACGTCAGCGTTCCCATCCTGCTCCTCTCTCACACTGGCGTCGGATGTTTCATCTGCCTCAGCTTCAGCTGCAGGACGTTGTTTCCACTGGATGCCGAGACCTCCCAGCTCCGCCTGGATGATGCTCTTGGCCTCGTCTATGATGGCGACCGCTGCCTCAGCCTCTGTTACCCCTTTCTTGCCACTGAGCCATATACTGCGAGCCTTCTTTCTTTGTTCCATCTCCCACTCACTTTCATTGTCTTGTCTCTTGGAACTGAAAACGTGAACAAAAAAAATCACATGGAATTTTCAAGTAAAAAAAACAAAAAACAGGATTTTCTATCAGAGAATATGGTGGGCACAGATTTGATCATAATTGAAGGACTGCCATGGTAACTAGCACAATGCTGACAGTTGCATGGATGGATGCACTCACACTGATGGCATACCTTTGAAATGGTGAGGATGTTTTAAGCAGATTCTCCACATCCTGTGGGTTGGTGTTCGCAAGGGAGGCAACTGTCTGGTAACCACCGTTGTACAGTTGGCGGGCACGTTGGCCATTGAGGAGGGAAATGCGGACCAGGTCACAGAGCTCGCGCTGGATGCCGAACGTCAGTCTGTTCTGGAACTGCGACAGGATCAGCTCCAGGTTGTACCATCCAAGACGGCCACAGAACACAGTCACCATACCTAGTCATGAAGAGACCAGTCATTATAGTGGGACGGAGTTACAGAACACAGTCACTATACCTAGTCATGAAGGGACCAGTCATTATGGTGGGAGGGAGTTACAGAACACAGTCACTATACCTAGTCATGAAGGGACCAGTCATTATGGTGGGAGGGAGTTACAGAACACAGTCACCATACCTAGTCATGAAGGGACCAGTCATTATGGTGGGAGGGAGTTACAGAACACAGTCACTATACCTAGTCATGAAGGGACCAGTCATTATGGTGGGAGGGAGTTACAGAACACAGTCACCATACCTAGTCATGAAGGGACCAGTCATTATGGTGGGAGGGAGTTACAGAACACAGTCACTATACCTAGTCATGAAGGGACCAGTCATTATAGTGGGATGGAGTTACAGAACACAGTCATCATACCTAGTCATGAAGGGACCAGTCATTATAGTGGGAGGGAGTTACAGAACACAGTCACTATACCTAGTCATGAAGGGACCAGTCATTATAGTGGGAGGGAGCCACAGAACAGTCACTATACCTAGTCATGAAGGGACCAGTCATTATGGTGGGAGGGAGTTACAGAACACAGTCACTATACCTAGTCATGAAGGGACCAGTCATTATAGTGGGATGGAGTTACAGATCACAGTCATCATACCTAGTCATGAAGGGACCAGTCATTATAGTGGGAGGGAGCCACAGAACAGTCACTATACCTAGTCATGAAGGGACCAGTCATTATAGTGGAAGGGAGCAACAGAACAATCTGAGGAAAGTATCTATTTTGTACAACCGTAATCGCAGGTTTATACTTAGGACCAGTTAGTCCATATCTTATTCTTATCGTTTTGGTATGATGTTTTACTCACATTCAAAAGATGTTTGATGGAGATAACAATTTGCTTCAAATAAGCTATTTCACCTGCGAAAGTCGCTGAGGACTGTTGCAGAGACTGTAGTTGACCTTTGTTGACGTTGTACTTCCTGGCGACCTCATTCAGGGGTACTTCCTGTACGAGATCCAGGAGAACTAGACTAGTGTAGAACCTTCGATGAATGGCAACGGACCGAGCCTGAGCAGCAGTCTTGGTGAGGATGCGTCCTCGGACTGCCTTGACGATGAAGCCCTCCTCCACGCCGACAAGTTCGGCCACACGGCGCCGGCTGGGGTGCATCTTCTCCCAGCTGCAGTAGAACTGGTACCAGTCAATGTTGGCCGACACCTCCCCGGAGTAGATGGGGGTCACCTGTCACCATCAACATATACACTGTAGGCTTCCAAACATCACATACTTTTGAATAACACTGCATGCAGCGATTTTCAGCTATATGATGTAGGCTGACAGTCTGGACCAGACAATCCAGTGATTGATATTACGAGCAATGACACACAATCAACCAAGTCACCAAGTCTGACCACCCAATCCACTAATTCACCTCTTAGTCCACATCTTATTCTTATTCTTTGCTTGGCAAACATGTCGAGTCCACACGTCAGATATACATGTATACAGATAGAGCATGACTCCATGTGCACTGTGTCACACTGCACCGATGTCCACTATTCAATGGAATGGATTCTTTCCTTCACACGGATTGCCTTAAGGCCCCAAACATGCTTGTGACATCAACTTTTCTTTACTTTGTTAATCAGGTGAGTCAATTTCACGAGGGTCAGCAGTTTTTCAGCCAAAATGCAACATCCTGTAAATAATCTCTTTTTAAGTATTTTGCAATATGTTATCATAAGGTGAGTGAGTGTGAGTTGTGTTTAACGCTGCTTTTAACAGTATTCCAGTTATATCATGGCGGTAAATCCCACGTGCACGGGAAAGGTGCTGACAAACCTAGAAACATAATCTGGGCGAACCAGGATTTGAACCCACAATCATAGGTTTCTGGCACGCCCAAGGGACGCAAGTTATCATAAGGACTAGAGGCTAAAACAGTTAGTTTCTATTGCTGATCATTTAAGACAAACCAGAGACTGAAGGCAACATGATACACCATCAGGCGTGATGCCAGGCTGACCCTGATCGCCTGATTCGCAATCAGCTTTTCAACATGATACACCATCAGGCGTTATGCAAGGCAGACCCTGATCGCCTGATTCGCAATCAGCTTTTCAACATGATACACCATCAGGCGTGATGCCAAGCAGACCCTGATCGCCTGATTCGCAATCAGCTTTTCAACATGATACACCATCAGGCGTGATGCCAGGCAGACCCTGATCGCCTGATTCCCAATCAGCTTTTCAACATGATACACCATCAGGCGTGATGCCAGGCAGACCCTGATTGCCTGATTCCCAATCAGCTTTTCAACATGATACACCATCAGGCGTGATGCCAGGCAGACCCTCATCACCTGATTCCAAATCAGCTTTTCAACATGATACACCATCAGGCATGATGCCAGGCAGACCCTGATCACCTGATTCCCAATCAGCTTTTCAACATGATACACCATCAGGCATGATGCCAGGCAGACCCTCATCACCTGATTCCCAATCAGCTTTTCAACATGACACACCATCAGGCGTGATGCCAGGCAGACCCTGATCGCCTGATTCCCAATCAGCTTTTCAACATGATACACCATCAGGCGTGATGCCAGGCAGACCCTGATCACCTGATTCCCAATCAGCTTTTCAACATGATACACCATCAGGCGTGATGCCAGGCAGACCCTGATCGCCTGATTCCCAATCAGCTTTTCAACATGATACACCATCAGGCGTGATGCCAGGCAGACCCTGATCACCTGATTCCCAATCAGCTTTTCAACATGATACACCGTCAGGCGTGATGCCAGGCAGACCCTGATCGCCTGATTCCCAATCAGCTTTTCAATATAATACACCATCAGGCGTGATGCCAGGCAGACCCTGATCGCCTGATTCGCAATCAGCTTTTCAACATGATACACCATCAGGCGTGATGCCAGGCAGACCCTGATCGCCTGATTCCCAATCAGCTTTTCAACATGATACACCATCAGGCGTGATGCCAGGCAGACCCTGATCGCCTGATTCCCAATCAGCTTTTCAATATAATACACCATCAGGCGTGATGCCAGGCAGACCCTGATCGCCTGATTCGCAATCAGCTTTTCAACATGATACACCATCAGGCGTGATGCCAGGCAGACCCTGATCACCTGATTCCCAATCAGCTTTTCAACATGATACACCATTAGGCGTGATGCCAGGCAGACCCTGATCACCTGATTCCCAATCAGCTTTTCAACATGATACACCATCTGGCGTGATGCCAGGCAGACTCTCATCACCTGATTCCCAATCAGCTTTTCAACATGATACACCATCAGGCGTGATGCCAGGCAGACCCTGATCGCCTGATTCGCAATCAGCTTTTCAACATGATACACCATCAGGCGTGATGCCAGGCAGACCCTGATTGCCTGATTCCCAATCAGCTTTTCAACATGATACACCATCAGGCATGATGCCAGGCAGACCCTGATCACCTGATTCCCAATCAGCTTTTCAACAGGTACTGGAGGTCCATTTGGATCTGGAATCTCCAAGGGAATATTTATAGAGGAATCATTTCCAATCCTAATAGGCTTGAAACAAGACACTGAAATCAACTGAGTTAAAACATATATCTGTAAATGTCTTGTTTTGGTCCACGACTGACAGACACTGAGCCAAGGTGTTACTTTACTATAAACAATAAATGCTTAATGTGAGGTTGTTTGTGGTGCGGACAGTGCAGTAGAGTATAGCCTGAGGACCTACATCTTCCCGAGGCAAGAGAGTTAACTGATCATAATTGTCCAGTTTCCACCCTTGTCGAACTTGGCTGGAATTATGGAGTTTCATTTTGGCTTGACTAATGAGTCCTTGCATAGTCCAAACAAAAACGTGTAACAAACTAGACCGGTTGGTAAACAACATGGATTTCAATGTGCAGATTTCGATCGACTTTAGGATATGTAAAGCATGTGTACTATCAACTAGGTGTCGACAGATATTTTGCAAATCTTAACATGTTTATAATCAAGGTGATTTGATGCACTTCGCTTGGTAAGACCCATTTCATTACAAATTATCGATCTTGATTATCGATCAGATCATCTTGACTGGGCACCGCCATTTTGTGCGATGCAAATGCAAGGGGTATGTGAAGGGCCAGCGATCGAACCTGCCTGGTTCCGCAAGGGTGGAAACTGGACTTTTATAGTCTTGTCACGGAAAGATGAAAGAGCTGTTCATGTTGAAGACATAACTCACCAGATATATGACATGCAGCTCATCCTCAAGGACGAAGCAGCGTCTGGCTCTCTGCAGCTCCGCGAACACGGCCAGTCCCTCGTCCGGGGATAGAGACGAGGCAAGCACCGCTGAGCCCAGTTGGGTGGGGTAGAATCTCTCACTGGTGCTGCCATCTGCAGGGGAAAATATCAACACAATTGTAATAGCCATGCTCAGAAGGCATAGGGTGAGGGAGTGAGTTGTGTTTAACGCTGCCTTGAACAATACTTCAGATATAGGCCGGCATGAGGGGAAAGTCAAGTGCGACTCGGGTCCTCAATTGTTAGCACTTTGCTGAAACCCATACAGGTCAGGTGCTGACAAACCAACGATCAAAATCAGTTTGATTTTGAATTCTAACCTTTATCATTGGATCCAGTCTCAGCTAAGGGACACAACTCTGCAGATATCAATACACAAAGGGGGACTCTGGGACAGAGCACCAGTAATCCATACTTGTTTCCCTTGTGCATTCAAGTGCAGAATAAACCCACGGAACTCTATTTTTGTTGTAAAACAAACTGACAGACATCCAGGTGCTGTGGTACATGGGTCATTATTATAGATAAGGTGAGATGACCCATGCAGACTTGACCAATATTCACAGCCATAACAAGACATCCAGGTGCTGTGGTGCATGGGTCATTATTATAGATAAGGTGAGATGACCCATGCAGACTTGACCAATATTCACAGCCATAACAAGACATCCAGGTGCTGTGGTGCATGGGTCATTATTATAGATAAGGTGAGATGACCCATGCAGACTTGACCAATATTCACAGCCATAACAAGACATCCAGGTGCTGTGGTGCATGGGTCATTATTATAGATAAGGTGAGATGACCCATGCAGACTTGACCAATATTCACAGCCATAACAAGACATCCAGGTGCTGTGGTGCATGGGTCATTATTATAGATAAGGTGAGATGACCCATGCAGACTTGACCAATATTCACAGCCATAACAAGACATCCAGGTGCTGTGGTGCATGGGTCATTATTATAGATAAGGTGAGATGACCCATGCAGACTTGACCAATATTCACAGCCATAACAAGACATCCAGGTGCTGTGGTGCATGGGTCATTATTATAGATAAGGTGAGATGACCCATGCAGACTTGACCAATATTCACAGCCATAACAAGACATCCAGGTGCTGTGGTGCATGGGTCATTATCATAGATAAGGTGAGATGACCCATGCAGACTTGACCAATATTCACAGCCATAACAAGACATCCAGGTGCTGTGGTGCATGGGTCATTATTATAGATAAGGTGAGATGACCCATGCAGACTTGACCAATATTCACAGCCATAACAAGACACCCAGGTGCTGTGGTGCATGGGTCATTATTATAGATAAGGTGAGATGACCCATGCAGACTTGACCAATATTCACAGCCATAACAAGACATCCAAGTGCTGTGGTGCATGGGTCATTATTATAGTTAAGGTGAGATGACCCATGCAGACTTGACCAATATTCACAGCCATAACAAGACATCCAGGTGCTGTGGTGCATGGGTCATTATTATAGATAAAGTGAGATGACCCATGCAGACTTGACCACCATTCACAGCCATAACAAGACATCCAGGTGCTCTGGGATATGGGTCATTATTATAGATAAGGTGAGATGCCCCATGCAGACTTGCCATTGTTTTTAGACGTTTTCAGTGTGACAAACTCGTTCTCTCTGAGGAAGCCGATGCAGGTGTCAATCAGCTGGTTGTTGTCCTGCTCCTCGCAAGTGGCTGCTAACATCGTACATGACGCGTAGGCAGCAACATCCCGCGGAGACGTTGCAACACCGCTAACCACGATCTGCACAAACACAACACTGTATGTCATACCACTGAGACCAGCATTATCTAAGGCCACCTTTTGTAAAAGGTTGACATATGTTTTGATAAATCTGATGTTGTATTGCTCTATACAAGAGTACATTTGCATAACATCATACTATCTTGTTGTACTGCAATGTACATGTACACTGCTGTCATATAGCTGGAGTAACAACAACAAACAAACAAACATCATCTTGAACAAGTAGTGAGTTGGTTGGGTTTTTATGGTATTTCAAGTTAAATCATAGAAAGTCAGCTTGATGTGGAGGACAACCACAAACATGATGCAGATTGTATACCTTTTGTGAAACCAACGCGCCCAGGTATGGTGCTAACATAAAAGCAAAAACTCCAAACCAATGATAAGCAGATCCTGGCACTGCTAAGGAAGGTAACTCAACAAGTGATGGACCATGCCCCACCTCCAGTATGGCTCTCTTCATGCTGGAGCTGAGCTCCTCCCTCCCCTCCCGGATGAGGCAGCTCTTGACCGGTGGCAGCTCCGACTTCATCAGCTCCATGGCACGACTCTTCTCACTCGGCTTACACACCAGCACACTCTCACCTGGCAAGATGGATGTCACATGTGCAGTTCTATATACAGACAGATGGCAGTTTACTTGTCAGACATCATGCAAGTAATGTAAGACAAGAAAGAAAATAATGTATAGGAATCACTTCATCAACAGGAGATATGTACAAAGTCACTTTTAAGTTATACTAAGAATATCCCGATCTGTACACAGTTAATCTACCCTCTGTGTCCACACCCTTCCTGCCTGTTCAGCCTACCATCTGCTTGTATGTCAAGGTGTCTATCACCTACCCTCTGTGTCCACACCCTTCCTGCATGCTCGACCGACATCTGCTTGTATGTCAGGGTGTCTATCACCTACCCTCTGTGTCCACACCCTTCCTGCCTGCTCGGCCCACCATCTGCCAGTATGTCAGGGTGTCTATCACCTACCCTCTGTGTCCACACCCTTCCTGCCTGCTCCAACTACCATCTGCTTGTATGTCAGGGTGTCTATCACCTACCCTCTGTGTCCACACCCTTCCTGCCTGCTCGGCCCACCATCTGCTTGTATGTCAGGGTGTCTATCACCTACCCTCTGTGTCCACACCCTTCCTGCCTGCTCCGCCTACTATCTCCTTGTATGTCAAGGTGTCTATCACCTACCCTCTGTGTCCACACCCTTCCTGCCTGCTCGGCCCACCATCTGCCAGTATGTCAGGGTGTCTATCACCTACCCTCTGTGTCCACACCCTTCCTGCCTGCTCCGCCTACTATCTCCTTGTATGTCAAGGTGTCTATCACCTACCCTCTGTGTCCACACCCTCACTGCCTGCTCCGCCTACCATCTACTTGAATGTCAGGGGGTCTATCACCTACCCTCTGTCCACACCCTTCCTGCCTGCTCCGCCCACCATCTGCCAGTATGTCAGGGTGTCTATCACCTACCCTCTGTGTCCACACCCTTCCTGCCTGCTCGGCCCACCATCTGCTTGTATGTCAGGGTGTCTATCACCTACCCTCTGTGTCCACACCCTTCCTGCCTGCTTGGCCTACCATCTTCTTGTATGTCAAGGTGTCTATCACCTACCCTCTGTGTCCACACCCTTCCTGCCTGCTCGGCCCACCATCTGCTTGTATGTCAAGGTGTCTATCACCTACCCTCTGTGTCCACACCCTTCCTGCCTGCTCCGCCTACTATCTCCTTGTATGTCAGGGTGTCTATCACCTACCCTCTGTGTCCACACCCTTCCTGCCTGCTCGGCCCACCATCTGCTTGTATGTCAGGGTGTCTATCACCTACCCTCTGTGTCCACACCCTCACTGCCTGCTCGGCCCACCATCTGCTTGTATGTCAGGGTGTCTATCACCTACCCTCTGTGTCCACACCCTTCCTGCATGCTCCGCCTACCATCTCCTTGTATGTCAAGGTGTCTATCACCTACCCTCTGTGTCCACACCCTTCCTGCCTGCTCGGCCCACCATCTGCTTGTATGTCAGGGTGTCTATCACCTACCCTCTGTGTCCACACCCTTCCTGCCTGCTCGGCCCACCATCTGCTTGTATGTCAGGGTGTCTATCACCTACCCTCTGTGTCCACACCCTTCCTGCCTGCTCCGCCTACTATCTCCTTGTATGTCAGGGTGTCTATCACCTACCCTCTGTGTCCACACCCTTCCTGCCTGCTCGGCCCACCATCTGCTTGTATGTCAGGGTGTCTATCACCTACCCTCTGTGTCCACACCCTTCCTGCCTGCTTGTATGTCAGGGTGTCTATCACCTACCCTCTGTGTCCACACCCTTCCTGCATGCTCGGCCCACCATCTACTTGAATGTCAGGGTGTCTATCACCTACCCTCTGTCCACACCCTTCCTGCCTGCTCCGCCCACCATCTGCCAGTATGTCAGGGTGTCTATCACCTACCCTCTGTGTCCACACCCTTCCTGCCTGCTCCGCCTACTATCTCCTTGTATGTCAGGGTGTCTATCACCTACCCTCTGTGTCCACACCCTTCCTGCCTGCTCGGCCCACCATCTGCTTGTATGTCAGGGTGTCTATCACCTACCCTCTGTGTCCACACCCTTCCTGCCTGCTTGGCCTACCATCTTCTTGTATGTCAAGGTGTCTATCACCTACCCTCTGTGTCCACACCCTTCCTGCCTGCTCGGCCCACCATCTGCTTGTATGTCAAGGTGTCTATCACCTACCCTCTGTGTCCACACCCTTCCTGCCTGCTCCGCCTACTATCTCCTTGTATGTCAAGGTGTCTATCACCTACCCTCTGTGTCCACACCCTTCCTGCCTGCTCGGCCCACCATCTGCTTGTATGTCAGGGTGTCTATCACCTACCCTCTGTGTCCACACCCTCACTGCCTGCTCGGCCCACCATCTGCTTGTATGTCAGGGTGTCTATCACCTACCCTCTGTGTCCACACCCTTCCTGCATGCTCCGCCTACCATCTCCTTGTATGTCAAGGTGTCTATCACCTACCCTCTGTGTCCACACCCTTCCTGCCTGCTCGGCCCACCATCTGCTTGTATGTCAGGGTGTCTATCACCTACCCTCTGTGTCCACACCCTTCCTGCCTGCTCGGCCCACCATCTGCTTGTATGTCAGGGTGTCTATCACCTACCCTCTGTGTCCACACCCTTCCTGCCTGCTCCGCCTACTATCTCCTTGTATGTCAGGGTGTCTATCACCTACCCTCTGTGTCCACACCCTTCCTGCCTGCTTGTATGTCAGGGTGTCTATCACCTACCCTCTGTGTCCACACCCTTCCTGCCTGCTCGGCCCACCATCTGCTTGTATGTCAGGGTGTCTATCACCTACCCTCTGTGTCCACACCCTTCCTGCCTGCTCGGCCCACCATCTGCTTGTATGTCAGGGTGTCTATCACCTACCCTCTGTGTCCACACCCTTCCTGCCTGCTTGTATGTCAGGGTGTCTATCACCTACCCTCTGTGTCCACACCCTTCCTGCCTGCTCGGCCCACCATCTGCTTGTATGTCAAGGTGTCTATCACCTACCCTCTGTGTCCACACCCTTCCTGCCTGCTTGTATGTCAGGGTGTCTATCACCTACCCTCTGTGTCCACACCCTTCCTGCCTGATCGGCCCACCATCTGCTTGTATGTCAGGGTGTCTATCACCTACCCTCTGTGTCCACACCCTTCCTGCCTGCTCGGCCCACCATCTGCTTGTATGTCAGGGTGTCTATTACTTTCCCATGGAACATGACGGAACGGATGATCACACGCCTGGCTGGCAGGTTGACACCCGAGGATAATGTGGAAGTTGCCACCAGAACCTTCACAGAACACTGACGGAATGCTCCCTCTATGATGTCACGCTCATCAAACGTCAGACCTGAAACATATCAGTTTTACAAATTTCATTTAACACAGATGGTTGATGCCTGCCATATTGGATTTCCTAATTGATGGCTATTTTATATTATCATCCAATCTTGCTTCCACAGAAAATAGACCTTGGATTAGATCAAGCAATATCTCCAGAAAGATAGTGCTACAATTCAATTGCATCACAATGCTTTGCAGACCAATGTGATGTCATCGGTTACCATGACGTCACAACCAAATGTTCTCGCTGATATCTCTGCAACTGAAGCTAGTTAGTGGACTATTTACAGACTGGTTACTAGTGTTTTCAAATTTTTAATGTTGGAAGAACATTTTTGGATTATGCATAGAACCTCACCCTTGTTTTCCAAGCTCAAATAGATCAACACTTGTTGATAAAAGTAAAAATATCCTCAACCAAATCCTCATTTTAACAACCAAATTTAAATCTGCTTTATAACAACCATTGTGCGCTGGAGAAATACTCTACATGAAATCCCAGAACCATTTCATTTTGTCAGGATATCAGCCCCAACATGAAAGAAATCAAAACACTTGAGGATATAAAAAAATAATAGTCTTGGCTCTATTGGCTACACCCCCATCACTATAAAGTCTGCCACATGTTTCCATTTCCATTTTCAGAAAAAATATAAAAATCCTAATACATTAAAACAATGCGATCCAATATAGCACGCAGTTACTTCCCTTTATATGCGCAGTGCTTATGGTAATCGTGGCAATAGGAGTTTGTAGGCTTGTTTATGTAGGGAGGTCCTGTCCCATGTGGTACACAACTGTTCATTTGGTTACATTCTAGTTTGAACAAGAAAAAACACACAAAAAAAGACTGCCCGCCCACACAATATTTGCAAAAGTCATTGCCTGAGAACCAATTCTTTTATTTCTTTTAAGTCTAACAGGTTCTTTAAACCCCTTCTGAACTTCCCCAGTACCTGCATGATGGTATGCGACCCCAAGGGGCACAGTCCTCCCCAGCACTGAGTCCAGTCCCACGGGGCTCCTCTGTAGCTGCAGCATCACATCCCTCAGAGCTGTCTGGTCAAGGGGGAGGCGAAGCAGGGCTGACGCCCTCACAAACCCTGGGGGACAGACAGCAGTCATTATACAGGCCAACAGAGCAGCAGGGCCGACACCCTCACAAACCCTGGTGGACAGACAGCACTCATTACATAGGCCAACAGAGCAGCAGGGCCGACGCCCTCACAAACCCTGGGGGACAGACAGCACTCATTACATAGGCCAACAGAGCAGCAGGGCCGACGCCCTCACAAAGCTGGTGGACAGACAGCACTCATTACATAGGCCAACAGAGCAGCAGGGCCGACGCCCTCACAAACCCTGGTGGACAGACAGCACTCATTACATAGGCCAACAGAGCAGCAGGGCCGACGCCCTCACAAACCCTGGTGGACAGACAGTAGTCATTACATAGGCCAACAGGGCAGCCCAGACAGAATTCAAGTCTGCTAGCCCAGTACAGTTTGTCCGCCGATGTTAAAGGAGCCCTAGGCGAGTAAAATGTCAGGGCCCCTTTTCACAAAGCGATGGTAGAGCTAAGATGGTCGTAACTCCAATACTTTAACACAGGCTTACAACAATCTTAACGCTACAATCATTGTGGAACGAAACCCAATATTTGTTTGTTTGTTTGTTTAATGCTGCACTCAGCAATATTCCAGCTATATGATGGCGGTCTGTACATAATTGAGTCTGGACCAGACAATCCAGTGATTGACATCATGAGCATCAATCCACGCAATTGGGATACAATGACATACATCAACCAAGTCAGGTTGACCACCTGATCCTGTTAGTCGCCTTTTACAACAAGCATAGTCGCCTTTTACAACAAGCATAGTCGCCTTTTACAGCAAGCATGGGTTGCTGAAGCCCTATTCTACCCCAGATCTTCATGGGTCCATATATGTTGAAAATAGTCAAGCGAGTAAATGTTTCGGTAATTTCTGTCCGTGCTGCAGGAGGCTGAAACTCTATGGATGTTTGACAAGGTAGATATATAGTGCTTGGGTGCAAGTGCAAAGGAACAATTTGGTATAATCAATGGTGCAGTTGGAATGGTAACCAATGGTAACGACAGAAATATGCAATAAAGAGTCAGTACTTAAGATGTATCAATAAAAATGTCTATATTATCAATATTTCAATTGAACTAGATGATCAAATTTGAGATCAGATGTCAACATTGTCGTTTCAATTTCTGATTACCTTCAATGACCTGAAATCAGTTCGGCCTGATGACAATATGGATCACACACTTCCAGGTCCTTTCTATTTGACCTGAACACCCAAATTAATATTCCACAATACTACTCCAGTGACTCAATTATGCATATATAAAGCATCTGTAATGTTAATGACAGAATGGTATGAGGAAAGATTGAAATTTTGGAAACAAGAAGATATACTACATGTACTTAAAAGAACTCAGAGAACACCCAATTCCTTCAATTACTATGCAGAGTTAACAAATTAAATGTGTAGTTAACAGATTAACTGTAGTAATATGAAAGAATGGGGTGTTCTTTAACTTCTTTCGAGTAGTACGTATATACATATTTCTCCGTTAGCCGTCAGGGTTTAATGATCATGAATGATTCTGTCCAACAAGTGCATCAACAGCCCAGGTTACCTTACATATATCAGTACAGTTGACTTCTTTTGACAAATGAGTTAAAGGAATAGCTCCTTTTTGTCTGGTATTGAAACTGAAACTGAAATTAATTATAGCACAAATCACAAACATGCTAAGATAAAGTGAATGAGTGAGTGAGTTGGGTTAAACACTACATTGAACAGAATTCCAGTTATATCAGGGTGTGTCAGCTTGTGTGGGAGCAAACAGCCTGAAGTGATGCAGGTCTCAGACGTTTACCACTTTGGTGAAACACTAGAGCACGGGTTTGGTGCTGACAAACCTAGAAACATATTTGGGATTACAGGCATTCGAACCAACAATCATAGGTTTCTGGCGTGCCCAAGGGAAGCAACTCTGCACAGTGAATTTCAGGGCCTCAGACGACTGGGCCACCTGTTCCCCCTATTATGTCAAAGAGTGATATATAACAGTTCATTACAAAACAGTTCCACAAGTGTAGCGGGGGATGAATGAATAATGTTTTATGCCACAGTCAGCAATTTCAAGCAACATCAAAACAACCTGTAAATAAGGGCCAGACAAACTAGGAGTGAAACTCCCCGGCGGAGCATGACACACAATAAGCCAGCTGCAACCACCCCATCTTCATTGTCCGAAACCCCTGGGTTCATGCCTCGCAAACAAACACGAGGAGGTTTCACTGACCTATAACAAGACTTTACTGGGCTTTGTCTTGACTTGAGTGAAGCATCCTTGTACATGTGTATTCCGTGCAAGCAATGTGTTCTCGTCACACCAGACTAGTTATATTTCTTCGTGTGACAAGTCCTGGTGGGTAGATTTAGAAATAATGTCTTTTATGTTCTTTTCCAATGTTCAAGAAGTTACAATCAAACTAGTCACTGTGTCGGACAAGTGAGGACCTGGGGAAAAGTTCCAGTTATCCAGATTTTGAGACAACCAACAAAGTGAATTTCCAGGGGCTACAATGTAAGTCCGAGACAACCAGGAAATTCGACACATCCAAGTTTGACACGTAAATACTGTCTTTATAAAGCAGTCTTCACAAATGAATGTTTTCTAATGAAATTTGTTTGCAGTTTGCTGTGTATACAAAGTGTGCTTTTTAGATATTTCATTTTAATTTTCAACTTGGGGGGGGGGATCCACTGGGTATTTTTTAAAACATTGCCTCACTTTACCTTTATCTGAGTCTCCTGCTGCAGGCTTGGCTGCCTTCCTGAGATTATAGAACTCCCTGGCTATGGTCTCCGACAGCTTCTCACACCAGTTCTTAGTGGGGCAGAAGATGAGGACGGAGTGGCCGGCCAGGATGGTCTCCAGACACAGTGGGAGGATGTGGTCGCTGTCGCCGGGGAAGGTGTGATTAGGGTCGAGGTCCCTCAGCTTCCTCATCTGGGAGTCAAACACTGAGGTCCCTAGCTTGACACTCTCAGTGAGGGGCACTGGTCTGTAGTCGGTCTTGTACAGGTCGGCCTTCAGCCAGCGGGCCAGGAGGTCAAGGTTAGGCAACGTGGCACTCATCCCAACAATCTGCACGTGGTCCTCGGTCACAGTAGACTCGGTGCTGCAAATTGAAGTAAAAGACTCGTATTCTTCTAAAAGACATAATCATACCTGTCTGTTTTGCTAAAAAAAAATAATAGTTTTGGTTCTCAGGCACCGCCCGCATCATTATAGTCCACCGCACCTTTCGTTTCTATTTCCATTTCCCAACAAAATCCTAATACTTAAAAACAATGCAATCCATTATACCACGCAGTTACTTCCCTTTGAATAAGCAAAATGAAAAAGAAAAAAAAAATGCACACACTATATTTTCAAAAGTAATTGCCTGAGAACCAGATCTTTTCTTTTATTAAGACTTATTTGCAATTCCTTTATAGTTACTCAGGACTAATTATTAATAATTAGATAAGAAGTACACATTTCTTCATAGTGTGTGTTGAGGGAAAGCCCAAAGAGATGCAGTTCTCAGGCATTCAATGACAAGATCCTTGTCTATGGAAAACCCTAATGATTTGAAAAAACCCGGGTGTATTGCCAGAGACTCCTAACAGCATGTCATATGAATCCTACAGGTGGTGCAGCAGAGCTTAGAGTATGTCAAGTCTTCGGTTTTCATACCACTGATGGAGAACCAGTAATTTCCTGAGTGAAAGTATGACAATTAAATCTGAATCCATTGAAAAATATTGAACTGCTCCCTTATTGTTATTTACTTAACAGATGGTTACTATCCTGACAAAGAAGTCATTGTTCAGGATAAGCAGCTGCCTCAGATGGCCCCATGCACCACATCGTCTGGGACGTCAGACGGCGGCACCACATGTGCCTGTAGCATGGACGTATCATCACCGGCAAGAGTAGGTGAACACTTCATATGTGACCTCATCATACACTGGTAGAGTCTAATTTGCATGATATTTTGATGTACCACCCTTTGAGTCTTTTGGTATGACGCGTATGGGAATGGAACCCTGGACCTTTCCGCTCTCCAGGTGAACGCTCTACCCCTAGGCCACAGAGGCGGTCTCATGGACAATAGCCCTACCTTGGGTCGGTGTTAACTCTGTTAGCCACGTAGCAGATCTTGGTGAGCAGCAGTTCCAGCAGGTAGCCGCGGTGAGAGTCGCCCACCATGTGCAGCTCGTCCACCACGATGATACCTACAACACAGTACCAGAGATACAGTTCCCAATCTCTGCTTCCAGAATCCTTTCCCCTGTACAATCAGGAGGAGTCTACAACATGGGATTTCACTAACACTAGATCGTGCTGGCTTGACTACTTTGGAAACCTTGATCAGCATGGTGTGAGTGTCTGGACAGTATTTCACTTATAACAAAGTGTGTCAGAATGATTTGGGAGGACAGCCCGAAGTGATGCAGGTCTTAAACGTTTACAACTTTGGTGAACCTACAAGCACATATATTGTGTTAACGAACCTAAAAACACAACGAGGGTGAACCTGCAACTCTGCACAGTGAATTGTGGCACCTTTCACGACGAGTCAATCCTTGCACCCTGACCTGAAGTCATTGCAAACCAAACCTCTACAGCGTTGCAATAGCACCCCATTGGAATCTAACCTATTTAAATTCCCATGGTGCTGATTATGTCTGTAACAATACAGAATTTGTCGTATCAGGAATCCTGTTCAACATTTGTTTTACAATTTAAGCCTAAAATAAGACCAACAGGTATCCATCCCCTCTGTATTTCTTCTACATCATGATGAGCTAATTACAATCAGTATTGGGAGAAAAGGTGCAGAGAATTGTGAGAATACCAAAGTTAACCCCCCTATACATAAAATGGAGTTGTCCGACATTGCCTAGGTCGGATTCTATTCAGGGAGACATCATTATTTAAAAGCGGGTACATGTTTTTAAAGCTTATACAATTTACTGACATCCTTAAAAAGGCTGTACAAAATGTTGATATCTCATATAAGAAATAAACGACTTGTGGTCGTTGTTTATCGTACAATAAAACACTGCAAGGAGAAAAAAACATGAGGGGCACAGCAGTGTTCAATTGTACAATAAAAAAAGACCACGAGTCGTTTATTTCTCAAGTAGGTGAGTGAGTATGGTTTTACGCCGCTTTTAGCAATATTCCAGCAATATCATGGCGTGGGACACCAGAAATGGGCTTCACACTTTGGACCCACGTCAGGAATCGAACCCAGGTCTTCGGCATGCCGAGCGAACGCTTTAACCACTAGGCCACCCGACTGCCCCTCTCAAGTATAGCTAAGTTAAACATGTAGACTATGTAGACACTATTTAGTGGGTCCTGTGGCTGCATACAATTAGTATGTAGTCAGTTTTATGTCATCGCTCACCAAGCTTGTGTAGCTTGTTATCTTCCAGGAGTCTGTTGATGAGGCTGTTGCCCTTCTCAATGGTGCACACAGCCACGTCGACGCTGCTGAACCCCCCAGGGGGAGAGTAGCTGCCCATGAACCCACTCACTCTCACCCCTGCATCCTGGTACAGCTGCTGCAATCAGGATACCACCATATGTTTGTTTGTTTGTTTGTTGTTTAACGACGCACTCAGCAATATTCCACCAAACAATCCAGAGATTGACATAATAAGCATTGATCCACGCAAATGTTTGTTTGTTGTTTAACGCTGCACTCAGCAATATTCCAGCTATATGCGGCAGTCTGTAAATAATCGAGTCTGGATCTGACAATCCAGTGATTGATGTCATGAGCATCGATCCACGCAATTGGGATACGATGACATACATCAACCAAGTCAGCGAGCCTGAGCACCCAATCCCTTTTGTTGCCTCCAATTTTAACCCAGATCTTCACTGGGTTACCAGGATATGTGCATCAGTGGTGAGATGGACAGCCTGCATTCTTTAACCTGTAAGCTACTTCATCACTCTCTCTTACTTAAAAAGGCTTTGATCATATTCATGTGTGCTCAGTGATGTTGCAACAGTGCCTGGGGATCAAGAAGATCTATTTTGAGCCTTGTTCTTAATGTCATTTGAGTTTTAATAAATACACTCGATTGTTAAATATCCTTAAAGTTTCAGCTAAAAATATTTAATTTGACTGCACAACAATACACCTAAAGAAACCTTACATTGTTTTTTAATTGAGATTCAACTGCTTATTTTATTGCATTAATACCAAATAATGTTTATTTGGATGAATGGTTTCAACTTGGACACACTAAAAGCACAAATACCATTTCTGTATGAAACCAGGGAAAACAACATGCCTCACTACAGTGAGCCGTACCTGCAGTGAGAACATCTTCTCCCTGGTGACAGACACGAAGGGCAGGATGAAGAGAGCCTTCCTCTTGGTCTCCAGCACTCGCTTCAGTATCAGCAGCTCTGCCACCAACGTCTTCCCCGCGCTGGTTGGGGCTGAGTACACCAAGTTACCTCCATCTGCAGATACATGTAGATACCTGATATTCTACCATGAATTTGGAAAATCCCCGATTCTGATTGATTAATCAGGTGTTCCAGCACTCGCTTCAGTATCAGCAGCTCTGCCACCAACGTCTTCCCCGCGCTGGTTGGGGCTGAGTACACCAATTTACCTCCGTCTGCAGATACATGTAGATACCTGATATTCTACCATGAATTTGAAAAAAAAACCGATTCTGATTGTTTAATCAGATGTTTCAAATCACTAAAACCACGTCTGATTCAAACAGCTGATGTTACTTTCGCATCTTCATGGAAGCAAAAATTTAGTTACAAACTCTGTTTAGCATGGTTAAATCTACAGGTAATCCCGTTCTACATTGAAAACAAAGTGTATTTATCACCTAATTAATCAATTCATGGCAGTTAAAGACTCATGGCAACATCTGTTTCTTCACATTACATAACCAGGGAAAGGGAAATAAAATCAATGTTCTCTGGCAAGAAAACAGTCAAATTTACTTGTTTGAAATGTAGAAGTCTATAGTAATGAATCAAAAAGACAATATTTTTGGCCTGTGTTTTACAATTTGGGTCCATTTGTGTTGTTTATCTGGATTTAGGTTTGCGTTTATTATCACCTATCTGTTCACAAATAGCTACATTTGGGCCAGATTTGTGACCCTGACTATCACTGACAAGATATGTTTTCAACATATACTGGCTTATTGCCCAGTCATCACTGACAATAATTTTCATGAATAATTTGTGATTTTCTGGGTCATACCATACCAGGGATAATCATGTCATAGTTTCTTAGGCTTTGCTGAAACTTAAGAGCATGAATATGGGTCTGACAAATCTTATAAAATCAGATTAAATACACTGATACAACATCCTCTCTACATGAACATCTAGGAAACTCTCCATAGGAGGTTAAGTCAGGGCGACTTTCTCATGAGTGTTAAGGCTTTTAAATTCTCAGCATGGGCATGCAAGGCATTCAGAGCAGCTTATCTGATTTCTGCATATGGAAAATGAACATAAATGAGCAGTTCCAAATGGAAAACAATACTAAGGGATACAACTCTGCAAAGTGAACAACAACAAAGCCAACTGTGCCACCTATGCCCGCAATTTCATCATTAACATAAATTCTGTATCACAGACACTGATATGACATGGTCCGGGCCAAATGGTACACTATTACTTACTGAGAACGTGTCCAGTACAGAGACACTGAGCCTGCCACTCAAACATCTGCCTGACCCCCACACGGTGATACTGTCTCAGCACGGCGTCCGGTAGCCCCCACGCGGACAGCAGCAGCTGGTTGGGGTCCACACCTCCTGGTTCAGGAATACAGGATCTTATAAACAATACTATTTTCTAAACCACTGATACAGGATCTTATAAACAATACTACTTTCTACACAACTGATGCAGGATCTTATAAACAATACTACTTTCTGAACAGCTGATACAGGAGCTTATAAACAATACTACTTTCTACACTACTGATGCAGGATCTTATAAACAATAGTACTTTCTACAAAACTGATACAGGAACTTATAAACATTACTACTTTCTACACTACTGATACAGGATCTTATAAACAATACTACTTTCTACACAACAGATACAGGGTCTTACAAACAATACTACTTTCTACACAACTGATACAGGGTCTTATAAACAACACTACTTTCTACACAACTGATACAGGATCTTTACCGGGCACAAAATATTGCATCCTATAAACATACAACATGAGAAAGGACGCAAATAATTACATAGCGTACTGTGGGATCTAAAACTAGTATGGCTTTTTGAGTCAGTAAATTTATCAAAGCTTTAGAGACCACCATGTTCATGCCATGGACCCTCAAAATTTATGATTGAGAATCTGCAAGCCTCAAAAATAGATTGCTCCAGTTAAATTAAATTCCTGTTACCATACTCTGATCTTTCAGAAGCAATTTGCTCAAACTCATCTCTGCGAAGATATAATGTGTACTGTTGTACAATGACTTAGGCAGTACTTGTAATAGTTGCAAAAACTTTGAATTGTCTAAAATACATCATCATCATCATCATCATCATCATCATTAATTTTCAATCAATAATACATCTCTTATATATCATACCAGAAGTAATTATAAAATTCAGACTATCATGATACTTAACTTGATTCAACATCATCACAACTGCTGGGTGAGTTTGTTTCAGAGAATTAATTTGTACCTGTTTAATCAAATTCTGTTATAACGGGAAAACACCAGTTGACTGTACAAGTGTACGCAAGCCATAGTTAATAATACAAGTACAGAAAAAATATGTACCTTTGTCTGAACATGCTGCATCCGTTGAATTTGAGCACACATCCGTTTTTCCGCTTGTTTCTGTACTATCACTACCAGTTGGGGACATTACCTTATCCCTTCTAGAACAAGTCACTGTATTACCTTCCTGATGCTTGTCTATAGGTCCTGACTGTTTGGTAATTAAACTTTTGGTTGAAGACGGGTGTTTGTTCCTGACATTCTCCTTGCAGTTTCCACCACTGCTGCCACAAATGTCTGAGATTACAGACTTGGTCGGCTGAGATTGATTATCAAATTTTAACTTTTCTACATTCTGGATATCACGCAAACCTGATCCTACACTTGCTTTATTCCCAACTTCAGTCAGGGGGGCAGAAGTTTGAATGTTTAAGGACTTGTTTTTATTTCCGATGTCGACCTTTTCGCCCTTTTTAGCCCTCACCATTTCCCCAGCAATCTTGTCTATCTCTTCCTTTCCATGGTTGTCTCCCTTCCTCCTACCCTGCCTCTGTGAATCCTGGGGGGTGGGGCTGGAGGAGTCAGGGCACAGAGCTACTGTAGCCAGAGTTGTTGTGGGTGGTGTCTGATATGAGTTTATTGTTGCAAACAGTGCCTGAATGGGTTTTTCCTTTTTCATCGTAGTTTTTCCTTTTTCCAACCCACTACAGTGTTTCTTGTCTGCTGGACTTTGTGTCGGGGTCTGGATGTGGACTGAATCTTGACTTCGCTGAGAGAGTTTAGCTTTTGCGGTTTGTAATTTTGAAGAAGTCTTTGTAGCCCTGGTTCTTTTCCCTGTCATTATTTTAGTAGGTGTGTGAGACTCGTTGGAACGTGCATGACCTGACCCACAATTATGATGATAGCGCGAAGATGTATATTTTGAATTACTTTCATTTCCAGCTGGTTTAATTAAGCCATCACCATCCATCTTTTTATCACAATCACTGACAGACACAGCTGCCTTTTTATGCTTCTGTGGGGTTACAGAGTTCAAAATGGCTACATTACAAACACCTTGCTTTTGTTGAACAGGTGTTCTTGTTTTCTCATCAGTCAACTTTGCCACTGGCGTACTGCAGATGGGGGCTCCTTTGCTTCCCAGTTGATAATCTGCTTCCATTTTGTCAACTGCGCACATGAAGTCAGAGTCAAGTTCAAGGCCAAATGAGGAGCTGAGAGATGAGCTGATGTCAACATCTTTGGCTCCACTAGCTCTAACAGTTTCAGTTCTGGTAGCTTTCTTGCTGTCATTTTCTGAGCTGAAACATTAACAGGGAGAGGAAGTTCATTATAATGAGCCTGGGGTAAGCCGGATTTTAAACTGAGAGCCCATGGCAAGCATATTGTGAAAAATCACAATTATTTTGTTTAGATGTTGGAATATTAGGAAAGCCTGTAGCTTCTTAAATTCAGAGGTCATTACAGTAAATGCAATGGTGTAAAAAAACAGTAACCAAATAACCAATTTCTTGTTTTTTCTTTATTCATTCTGTTGTTGGTGAATTTAAAGTTATCTTTGCAAAGCCAAGACAGCAAAACCCAACAAGTGGTAGTATCAATGAATTGGTTTAACACAGCTGCTTCACATAATCTTAAAAACTGCAAGAACTGATTGATTACTCCCAAAATGTAGTGATGTGATATAAGCCAAGGTTCATGATAGTATTGTTTGGAATTGTGGACTAGTTGGTTTTAACACATGTGGTTTACTGCTGTTAGATTCACTGTTTTAACCATGTTAACTGTTCAGCTGTTGCAAACTGACTTCTTGAAAAATACCAAGTTTTATTACACAAAATGTACTTCAATTTGCCAGGATGATACGTCCACATGGATTCTGCTTGGATAGCATGCTACATACCCCTTCCTTGTAGCAGTGGCTCCTGCAGATGGGTTTACTGGGATCCTCCCAAGTCTCTTCCTTCCAGAATAGGAGAGGACAGAGGAGTTGGCTGAAGCATCGGAGGCTTTGCGCACTCCTGTGAATTGTTTTTGTTGGCGCCATGACTCTGTTAATTTTTTCATTTTTATGTCAGAACATCTGGACCTGCAAAGTCATCTCCTTCCACATGTTCCATAGCAAGTATTTGCTGACAGGAAGATGTAAGTTGTTGAATGACCATTGATCTGAAATGATATCATAGCTATATTAGTAGTAGTTTGGACATATTATTGATGTATTGCTGAAGGAGATTTCAAATACAGAATTTTTTACACTCACATGTGTGTCATAGTGATTTTACTAAACATGTGTAAGAAGTCATGTATTACTCTTGTTCTCGCTTAGAAAATACAAGAATTCTAATACTCGTTTGGTAAAATCAGTATAACACACATATGCTTGTAAATTGTAAAAAACTGCAAGAACTAATTATTGAATTCTCCCCAAATGAGTAATGTGATATCAGCCAAGGGTCATGATAGTATTGTTTGGAATTGTGGACCCGAAACCCTGTTATTTTAGAGAGGCGACAAAAATGGTGACTGAAAAACTTAGAATCTGTTACAAAGGAATGAGCTCGTGCACATCTCTTACCAAAATGGCGGAAGGTGTCCGGTATACTGCATTCTTTCGATAATCGGTATCATGGTTTAGATATGAGGCATAACGATGTTTAAGTATTGACATGCCATAGCGTGTCATAGTATGGGTAACTGAACTGTTATAAGGTGGCCAGTGTGAGTGTATGTTATGTATATGTAGTCAACCGTCTTCAATCTTTCTTGGTTTCCACAAGACCGATGATCAATGATTCAATATTTGTTTCAGTATGCAAAAAAATTCAAGTTGTTCTCAACATTTAACAGTGCATGTCTGTGTTGCGTGACTTGACACTGACACGTATGTCTACACTATGTTTTAATTCATCATTACAATCCGAAACACAGTACAATATAGCTTGCTATTTGTATTAAATCAAATATTGCAGGAACTCATTTTTGAAATTTCCGCTCTTCAGACGCCATTTTGTGTAAAAAAGAACGAAGTAGATTTGGAACGAAATAACAACATCACGAAAACATACACGTTTCGCTAAATTTTACAAATCATATTCTTAGCTTCACAATTTATACTTATCGAGCTTTTAAAACCCTTTAACCACAATGTCTATCCTTATATAATGATTAACCAACAAAACTCGATCCTTATTTCGATACATTATCTCAGTGCGTACTTTTAGTAGCAACAAAGCATTATGGGAAATTATTGGCGCCAAATAAAAACAAAAACAAACTTTTCCGCAAGAAATCTATAAGGACACATTATTTTACCGTTTTAAAGGTACCAGTAATTCATAGAAGATTATTGTTGGTGGTTCATACTGATGTTCTACATATATGCGTATTTTTATGTTGTTAATTTGGAAACAAGCTCTAAGATTTCGTAATTTAATGTGCAGAACACCAAAATACTTATCTAGCCTATCTAACACAATAAGAAATTACACTTCTTCCAGATTCTCAAACAAACATCGATGTTCAGCACATGCATGCCTAACTATATGTTGACTGACAGACTAAAGTAAGTGTACATAATCAGCTGATGCCAATTATACACATGAACATATTGATCAACTATCACGTTTGTGGTGAATGTGTAAGAGTGAATATTATCCTACCCTATTTTTTTTCCCGAGGATGAAATTCTATAGTGTCAGGATGATTCTCCCTAGTGAATTTGAACCCATACCAGTTTGGAACTAAGGCAGGATAATATACTCTGCAGTAAAATGTCCCCTGGGATATATTTAGGTAGGATGTAACTTCCTTGCTTACCAAATTAATGCAAGAGACATTCAAACCAATTTACCTTGTCGCTTAGTAACACCCTGAATCTTTGTATGTCCTACTAGGATATTGATTGCTGTAAAAGTGATTTAATCTTCACACAATCAACACTGTCAGAAGTGATCACCAGCTACATTCCATGCCAAAATGGTGTCTTATATGTAGTTTCTTGTGCTTTCAGTCACTGGTTTGCCTGCTCAGTTATTTTCAGGCTGCTGTGACATTTTGCTGGAATAGCCTATTGCTGAGTGTGATGTGAAACTGCATTCTCTATCTTAAGCGCTTCAATCTTACACATGATGAAATGCAATGACACCTATTTGAACAAATCCATTTCAGTCAATCATGAATGTACATATATTTTTCATATATGCCCAATCCCTTTTGCTTAGTATGGTATAATCATGATGATAGATAACTTAAGACATGAGAACTGTTCACCTTTAGGTTTTTGAAAGGCATTTAGTAGTAATACACATAAGGAAGAGAATTTATGGATGTCAACTTCTTTATTATGAGGAACACAACGTTTCAGAGTATATGCTTACTCCTTCATCAGATGAATGAATGCCATGAGGCAGAGAGCATATATATGTTCACCTTTAATTTATAACATTAAAGATTATTATGCTAGAGTCCGCAAGCAGTCATGTTCACAAGAGAAGTTACATTTGGGATGGCCTATATGTGATGATGTAGACTATATTATTTGATCTTAGAGGACAAAATAATGAATTTCCTGTACTTCCATGGGTTTCCTCTCCTAAATCTGTTTGCTGTTGTCCAAGCCTTAGTATCGTTTCCGACCTGTGAAGATCCGGGGTAACATAGGTCTTCAGCAACCCATGCTTGTCTTATTAGGCGACTAACAGGATCGGGTGGTCAGGCTCGCTGACTTGGTTGATGCATGTCATCGTATCCCAATTGTGTGGATCGATGCTCATGATATCAATCACTGGATTGTCTGGTCCAGTCTTGATTATTTACAGACTGTCGTCATATAGCTGGAATATTGCTGAATGCAATGTTAAACAACAAAGTTTCATTTCCAATAAATATAATATTAGTCTAAACATATAGATTATAAACGTTTCATTCGACCAAGCTAAGAAGACTAAATGAAAGAAAAGTACCACGACCAGGTTTGGGAATCCGGATGCTGGTCCAAGTCGGACAGTGACCATGGTGACAAATATAGATTCTTACAGCTGTGCTTATTTCTGTTTCCGTGGTTATAGATGAAAGTCGTAACACCCGAGATATCATGGCATGGAAAGGAGCCCATCTATAGCATCGACTTCCAGCCAGGGGACAGAACCATCAAACGTCTTGCCAGCGCCTCTGTCGACAAGCTCATCAGGGTAAGATGCTCATCTAGTGACCCTGAACACACTCATCTGGTGACACAAGACATGCTCAGCAGTTGCGGTGTTCATCCAAGTTGTCAAAAATGTAGATTGTCATTATAACAGAGATATGCCATCATTCCTGATACGTTATGTTTAGGTGTTTTCATCAAGTAACACCAGCTTTTTTTTCTTATATTGTTTCCTTCTGATTCTTGAATTTGCTGCAGTAGTGTCACTATATTTGCAAAGAGCTGTAAATACATCATTAGATCAGACTCTTGGAATTTTCTGACATGGGCCCTTGTTAAATATTCCAGAGGTACGCCCATACAGCACAATGTTAAAATGTATTGTATTTGGAAATGTGGGCCTTTTTCCAAATTTAGGGGCTATAAGCACAAGGCTCCACCCTAGAATTATCCTTGGCAGATGCACTTAAAAAACTTGTATTTTTGACAATTTCAGATGTGGCAAGTGAAGGTGGACAAGGAAGGCAAAGTAGAAACCGAGTTTCTCTCCAACCTCCGACGACACACACGCTCAGTCAATGTCTGCAGATTTTCTCCTGATGGTAAGTTTTAGTTTTCAGGGTTGCAATTATTTGAGGAATTAGTCCTAGTTTGAAGTCATCAAGTCACTCAGTTGAGATGACTGTATGCTGCATTGAGTGCTGCATGTTTGACAGTGGATTCTGGGCCTGTATACCATGTGGATTCAGATGTAGGCCCAGCATCCATATGTTGTGGTAAGACTATGAGCAACAAATCTGAAGATTGAGAGGTTACAAAGTGCAACTTGGCTCATAATGAGATATCATACTCCATTGATATATCGATGTTCATGCTGTCAACCACTGATATGTGTTGCCCAAACTCATTATTATTTATTATTGTATGCCTGGAATGTTGCTGACAGTGGCATAAAATAACATTTACACACTGAGATGGAACTATGAGACTCATCACGGAGAACCAGTTGAGCACATCTCCTAAAAGACTTCTGATTACTGAAGGCCACAAGCCAGGTACAGAGGTTTTATGAATGAAATCATTTTCATCACCTTTGGACACAATAAGCAGTGATATTCAAAATATGGTGATAGTATTCTGATAGTTTGTGAAAGTATACCAATTGTATTGGGATAGTATACCAATTGTATTGTGATGGCATTGTAATAGTATTCAGATAGTATTGTGATAGTATACCGATAGTTATTGTGATAGTATACAGAATATGAGATTGTATGTGATAGCATTGTAATAGTATTCAGATAGTATTGGGATGGTATACCGATGGTATGGGGATAGTATACCGATAATATTCTGATAGTATTGTGACAGTATACAGATTGTATTGTGATAGTATACCAATTGTATACTGATAGTATTGTGACAGTATTGTGAGAATATTCCGATTGTATTGTTATAGTATTCCAATTGTTCTGTGATGGTATTGTGACAGTAATGTGTTTGTATTCCAATAGTATTGTGGAAGTATACCGATTGTATCTAGCATTGTGGTAGTATTGTGATAGTATTCTAATAGTTCTTTGATGGTATTCTGATTGTATTTTCCAATAGAACTGTGATAGTGTTCCGATAGTAGTGATAGATTTATGATGAAACTACCTCCATGACCAGTGATCTTCTCACACTGCTATTTCCATTTGTCCTGAGTTCGTATTCTTTAACTTTCAGGGGACACACTGGCCTCGGCTGGAGATGGTATGTTTATTCTTTAATTTTTAAGTAGGAAATATTTTACTGTAATTTGATCATATATCATGATTATATTATGATTTGCTTTTTTATTAATTTTATTGGGGTGTAACTGTTCAATGCTTGAAATTAAGGGGGTCGTAGGGTGCTTGACGTCTGCATTTGAATCTAGGGACCCCTTAAATCTATCTGTTTAACAACAGGGCTATGACAAGGAGCCCTTGACTTTCATGCTTACTTTCGGAGACTGCTGTTAATATCAGTTTGACGATTTACATTCTCTAATTTCATGTTGAAATATACTTGCAGACAATGTGATATTGTTCTGGCGACTCAGTGATACGCCCACCCCTGCAAACAACATCTTCCAGGAAGAGGATGAAGATAATAAAGAGACGTGGGTTGCCACGACAACACTTAGGTAAGAAAGGATGACCAGCATACAAAGACTGTCAAAACCAAATTATTGGAATGGATTGTTGTATTTGTGTTTAAAAGAGTCTAATTATTAGGAAATTAATGACACATTAAGCCTCAAAGCCTCAGAAACTCTTTTATCCTCCATCTTTGTGGATTGACCAAAATATGTATATAACATGGTAAATAACAAGAAATAGTAACAAAGGAAGGGTTTGTTGCTGTTTTTTGTAAATATTCACACGTGTATATTCATTATCATAGAATCATTTCAGCAATATTACCTTGCGGAGTTATCCCCCTTTGACTGTTGAAAGCACTTGCATGGGTGACAGTTTATCCTTCTTTCAAACTGTTTCTAAAAGTAGAGGTGAATTAATGCAAATATGTGAAGCTCTTCATTGAAGCTCATGCCACACTTGGTGTGCTCTTGGTAGAGAACAAGATGTTGTTCTGCAGAGCTTTGGGTAATCTGTATACAACTGACGTCTGGATTTGGTTTGCACAGTTAACAAGATTTGCACAGGATTGAGATTGAAGGTCTTGGATTTTGAGATTTGGCTTCTGAAGTCATTCAGTTTAGATTTTGCCTTGAATAGAAATTAAGATAGATCATCTGCATTGAAAATGCCTTGAATTTTCCAAACCAATGCCTGATTGAAGTCAATCTCATTCAAATCAGGGGCCCGTTTCACAAAGGGATCGTAGCGCTAAGACGGTCGTAAGTCTATGTTAAAGTATAGGAGTTACGGTGGTCGTAGCGCTACGATTGCTTTGTGAAATGGGCCCCAGATCTTTTGCTCCGATCAGTTCTTCTCAGCATAAAGGTCTGAGGACACCCAAACAGCATATTGTTGACAATAATAATAATGTTGGTAAATTATCAAAAAAAAATATTTGAAAAATCAACATAATCAATGCTGAATCAATGCTGTATACAATATATTGATGATCATTTGCAACAGACCTGTCTCCCTTCCAGTGTTATGAATGTTTGCTTCTGTTTAAGTTAGATATGCCCAAATCTGTAACCATGGTAACAAGTTGGAAATATATGTAATATTTAATTTGCATGACATTGAATGTTGGGGGCGGTTGCCTTAATAATTCAGTGAATTTGTAACTGAAATGCTCTGTGAACCCGGTTTAAGTGAATGACGGAAGGTATATCTAGTGTTAAATAGTTACATAACACATTGCAATTGTATAAAAAGCGAAAAGGTACTATAGCGTGTGGATGACATTTTCTATATAAGAATATAAATATTAAAATTACTGACATGTTTCTTCCCTCAGAGGTCATCTGGAGGATGTATATGACTTATGTTGGTCAGCTGATGGCCGCTACCTCATCTCAGGGTCAGTTGACAACAGTGCTATACTATGGGACACCAGTAAAGGTGGGTTTTAGACAGTGTGTATTATTGTGGACAACAGTGCTATACTCTGGGCCACCAGTAAAGGTGGGTTTTAGACAGTGTGTATTATTGTGGACAACAGTGCTATACTCTGGGACACCAGTAAAGGAGGGTTTTAGACAGTGTGTATTATTGTGGACAACAGTGCCATACTCTGGGACACCAGTAAAGGAGGGTTTTAGACAGTGTGTATTATTGTGGACAACAGTGCTATACTCTGGGACACCAGTAAAGGAGGGTTTTAGACAGTGTGTATTATTGTGGACAACAGTGCTATACTATGGGACACCAGTAAAGGTGGGTTTTAGACAGTGTGTATTATTGTGGACATCAGTGCTATACTCTGGGACACCAGTAAAGGTGGGTTTTAGACAGTGTGTATTATTGTGGACAACAGTGCTATACTATGGGACACCAGTAAAGGTGGGTTTTAGACAGTGTGTATTATTGTGGACATCAGTGCTATACTCTGGGCCACCAGTAAAGGGAATAGAAAATGAATAGGTAACTTGTTCCAGAAAGTACATGTCCATGATTTGTCCACAAGATGTGCCCATCGTTGTCATGCATTCCCATGTTTCTTGGTCTGCTATCTGCTCACCCAGCAATGAATGTGTGTCCATTTCTGGTGACCACTGATTTGATGTTGCTGGAATATTGTTCGTAGCAGTGTAAAACCCAACTCACTCACTCACTCATTCATTCACTCACTCACTCACTCACTCACTCACTCACTCACTCACTCACTCACTCACTCACTCACTCACTCACTCACTCACTCACTCACTCACTCACTCACTCATCGTATCCAAATTACATGGATGTACAAGTAATGTTTATTTGTCAAATGTTATGGTAAAGTTGGTTGCTTTTATTTAATCAGTGATGGGATTGGTGGGTAATGGTGCCTACTACATCAAATAACAGAAAATGGTCATCATGCGTTTTTATTTTCTCTCTTTACACTTTTTCAGACTGCAAGCTAGCTTTGTTCAATGACCACAAAAGTTTTGTACAGGGTGTGGCGCTTGACCCCCTGAATGAATTTGTCGCCACACTCAGTAGTGACCGGTAAGTCATCATAAACTGATCAGGGCCCCGTTCCACAAAGCCATCTTAGGGCTAAGTTGATTGTAACTCACTAAGTATGCGATCTTAAATTTTTGTTACGATCAGCCGCCTGTTCCACAAAGCAATCTTAACTAAGAGAGTTGTAAGTTAAGATCAAAATGCTAAGTTGCTCCGGACCAACTTAGGATTGCTAAAATTGATCTTAAATATTGTACCATAACAACAAAGATGGCGACTTTTATTATGGTGTTTAAGGAAATGTGTCGTCTGCTAAACATGATCAAGGGAGGCCACTCTAAGGGAAACTGTCGTATCTTCATGGCTGAAGATTCCGGTCTTTGTTAAGATCGGCTACTTAAGAACTTGTAAAGTTACATCCGCCCTAAGATCGCTTTGTGGAACGGTTGTAAACTTTAGCTAAGACAATTTTAAAATCGACGTAAGTATCTAAGATTGATTGTAGTTACGATCGCTTTGTGGAACAGGGCCTGACTATCATCTTTAATGTCTGAAAATATTTTCTCTCTAATACAGCAATGAATTTCACAGATAACTGGCCAAAACAATTGTGTATACTACCAACAAAAAGTAAGGGAACATGATTTCATTGTAGCTATTGTTGAGGTGTACATTTACACTACCATGGCGTTGCATATGAGCGCAATATCTAATCCGAATGAAATTTCACATGAACAGCATGTGATGCACACAATGTGTGCGCCCATAGGGAACTCACAATCACTAATGCACTTGAGCTAAAAATGCTAAAAATGCCTGTGAGACAGTATCTCAATGAACAGACAAAATAGGAATTAGGGGTATGATAGAGGAGAGTGGTTGGGACGTCAGTATTCCAAGTTGCCAGAGTGTCTTGCAAATATAAAAGTGTAATTTCTCAATTGTGAGACAAGTACCGTCAAACGGGTGGGGTCGCAATGAGAACTGGGCAAGGCAGGCCTAAAAAAAAGACACCTAGACAAGATCGTTTCACTACATTAATTGCACTATGCAAAAGATTCAAACCTGTTCCTATTTTCAATAGAGAATTCCGTACAATAACAGGAAGGCGAATTTCAACATCTACTGTTAAGAGCCAGCTCTATGCAGCCAGCCTGAAAAGCAAGGCATCCTGGGAAGCACGTGACCCTAACACACAGCTCCAGATAACTTTTTGAGCAATTGAGTTTTTACTCTAGGGTTTCTATTTTAATTGGGCTATTACATTTTTCATTGGCTAACCAATATTTTTTCACTCATCAATTCGTCACACTCTTGGGTTTTTCCTAAAATTAGTGAACATTTTAAGATTTTAAAAAATGAAATAATGTTTTTGGATGTATATAACTATTTTAAATATATAGGCGTGACTCGAAAAGTAACTCGTAATTGCGTTTCGGAAATTAGGTCCTTTGTACACATGCTGAAAAAGCTTCACTGGGTATTTACGCAAGCTGTTTTTATACATTTGAGTTTTTTATTTAATGCATGCGTTTCTGTAGCAAGTTAATTGAAAGTAATTGGGTTTTGAATATTTTGGGGGGATATTTTACGTAAATACGCTGCTTATCTGTAGCTCTGCTAACAGCTTACCATAAGCAGCAAAGATTGGGGTGAACTAGGTAACACACGGGAGGGGCTGTGTGACAATGGTGTTACACCGTGTATAGAGACGAAGCAAGGTTTTGCCCCCAATTCACAGATGGTAGAAAACATTGGCAACGTAAGGGCGAGCGGTATGCCAGGGCAACAATTCTTGACCACGAGGCGTATGGGGGCAGTAGTGTCATGGTGGGGGCAGTATCACACATAGCTGTCGAACTGATTTGGTTATTATGAATTGACATGTGACTGGCCAGTGATATGTTGATGAAATTGTGCGTCCTGTCATTGTTCCATTTGCTAGAATTATCAGCAGAACTTTTGAACTGGAAGATGGCAATGCCAGACCACATCGTTCCGAGGTCTTCACCGATTATCTCCGACAAGAAGGCACATGGACATTAGACTGGCCCACTATGTCCCCTGACATGTCCCCAATACAGCGTCTGTAGGATATACGCGAAAGACCAAGCACCTGCTTTGGGTAACTCTTCAGGCGGAATGGCAGGCAATGCCAAGGGCAACCATGAACTAGTTTATCAACAGTATGCCATCAAGGTGTCACATATTTTGCCCAACACGATGGACGCAGTAAATGATCTACACGCCAAAATTAATTTTACAGACGTTCACTAGCATTTTTCATCAGTTCCCGAATTTTTTGTCGATAGTATATGATGCAAGATCAAACCAATACTAGTAGCAGGGTGGCCATGTTTGCTGTTGTTTTCCAGTGGTTTGGGGAATTGGTTGATATTTCATGAGATTGCATGATTGATTTCATGATTGATTTCTTGATCATGTAGATTGGAGACTGAAACCATATAAAGATTAATCATTGATAAGCTCTACAAATTGGAACACTTTTTCAGTCGTATGTTTTCTATGCCAGGTCGTGCCGGGTGTACAACATGACCAGCAAAACCTGTGTCCACAACACCTCCAAGATGCTCATCCCATCCACGACCTCCGACCCCGAAGTGAAACAGAAGCCTTTCAGGATGTACCACGACGACACCATGGGGTCCTTCTTCCGCCGCCTGGCATTCTCTCCAGACGGCCAGTTTCTCATCACGCCTGCTGGATGTGTGGAGCAAGGAGACAAAGTCACTAACGCTACGTTCATCTTCACAAGGAACTGTCTTTCAAAGTAGGGAACACTCATATATAGGCCTTAAAAATTAAAAGAATTGGTTCCCAGGCAATGACTTTTGCAAATATAGTGTGGGCAGACAGTGTTTGTTTTTATTGTGTGTTTTTTTTTTTGCTTGTTCAAACTAGTATGTAACTAAATAAACAGTTGTGTACCATCAACCTGGGAAAGGGCCTCCCTACATAAACAAGCACACAAACTCCTATTGCTGTCATGACCATAACACAAGATGTACAGTTAAGCAGTGCCCATCTAAAGGGAAGTAACTGTGTGCTATATTGGAACGCATTGTTTTTAAGTATTAGGATTTTTATAAAAAAAATTTAAAATGGAAATAAAAACGAAACATGCGGTGGACTTTATGATGATACGGATGGTGCCTGAGAACCAAGTCTATTAATTTTATTAAGGACTGTACTTAGCCTTAGGTAAAAACAATACAAAATGCCTCGTGATGATTCCTGCTGAGAATTGGTCCCCAGCAGCCTATGCTGGTTGTAAGAGAAGAGGGGCAGTCGGGTAGTCTAGTGGTTAAAGAGTTCGCTCGTTACGCCGAAGACCTGGGTTTGATTCCCGACATGGGTACAATAAGTAAAGCCCATTTCTGGTGACCTTCGCTATGATATTGCTGGAATATTGCTTAAAGCGGCGTAAAACCATACTCACCCACCTGTAAGAGAAGACCAAATGGATCGGGTGGTCAGGCTCACTGACTTGGTTGATTGCGTGTCCTCTGCCCCGATGGCATGGATCAGTGCTCATAATATTAATCACTGGATTGTCTGGTCCAGACCTGATTGTTTACAAACCACTGGATCTTATGGCAGGAGTATTGCAGACTGATGCGTTAAACAAACAACAAATACAATACAAAACTGCTGGTCCACTGGACAAAGACCTGTAAGAAGTAATGAGGACCAGTGGACTGACTGGCTAATAGAAAATCTCACTATGAGATGTAAACATGTTAAAACCTTAAAGAAACTATTTATAACTGATGTGATACAGTTGTCTGGGGAGTAGTATGAAAGACTAGGGTTGTTTCAGTGGCACTGGTTCAGATGACCTCATATGTACATGACTTCTTTCATATGTGAAATCAGGGAAAGTATGAACAAAAGTGAAAACTAGAACTTCCCTCCTATTCTGTTGGGCAATGTCTATATACGCCACCATGTAATATATACCACTACTCAAGTATCGATGACGTCATAGGTGTTGGTGAATCGTTGCAGCCCTAGTAAATATACACTACTCAACATTTGCTAAGGACCAAAATAGTCGTCTTTGGTCAAAGGTGTTCCTTAGTAAATGTTCAGTAGTATATACTACATTGTGTTGAATCTAGTTGTGTATCCTATACCAAATACCATATTTGACATAATAAACGCCCAGGGCCCTCTCACAATTAGAAATAGGGGGCTCTTTTTAGAATATTTTTTTGGCAAAAACACAGACTTGAAAGATGGTCAATTTCATGGTTTATGCTGACAGCCTGAAATGTTTATATACGACAGATATATTTTTCCAGAATTTAATTGCTCGTAATTAAGGGTGCCTAAAACACATGAGTGCATATTACACACGAATAGATCAGTCTTGTGTACATTGATCAATCGGAAGGGGTGCTAATTAGGATTGTTCACTAGCCAATATATTAGCAAATATAGCGGTGGGCGCTTATTAGAGCGGGGTGGTTATTATGTCAAATACGGTAATTAAACTATCGTTTTTCACAGGCCAGCATTGTACTTACAAAGTCCACAGAAGCCTACAATTGCTGTCCGACCATGCCCTCAACTCTTTGAACTGAGGAAAGTTGATAATAAAAATATAAAGGGTAAGAAATCTTGATTTATATTTTGTACAATAATCAGGATCAGACCTTTTGCTCCTGTACAAGAACATCATTTATCAAAGTCACTGCATCCCTTGGAGTCAATTTATCAGTGTCAAGAGGGAAATAGTTTTATTTTTTATTTTGTATCTATAAATGTTTGACAAAAAGATTGACTTGATGATGAAACTTTTATAGTCAGGATTATTGGCTCAGAACAGAGGTAACTGATGATGTGTCTTTGCTTGCGTGATTTTGTGTAAGAAGTGTCAGAAATAATTGATATTATTTTTTGCTGCATTTTATAACTGTTTGATATATATGACTAATTTGATTCAAATGATGCATTGTTGTAGACCAAGAAAACAACGATCTTAAAGAATGGGAGAAATATTCCACATTATTTTGGTGAGTCATCTATGTCTGTTTTCCCCATCAGGGATTCCCTGACAAAGGAGGCTGTATATGCTTGTCTTCTATGAGAATCCCCCTCGAGGGGAGCCCGGGTTAGAAAAGGTCCCCACCAGTCTGTGCTGGTCGTCAGAGCCGACGTAATGGATCGAGTGGTCAGGTTGAATTGGTTGATGGCGTGCCATTAAACCCTGATGGCGTGGATCGTTGTTCACAATATCCATCACTGGACTGTCTGGTCCTGACTTGATTATTTACAGTCTGGCAATATGTAACTAGAAAATTGCTGAGTGCTGCGTTAAACAGCAAGCAGACGATAGATGAGAATCAGGTGGTCTTCATCGGATGCTAATGGCATGGACAATTGTTATTGCTTTGATTGTTTCCTGGCCACTTTGATATAACTGGAATACTGCTGGCGGAAGGACAAGACAGGTTAAACAACCTTCGATCTTAAGGGTAGATAGAGACCCTGTGAAGATCCGGGGTAGAATAGTACTTCAGCAACCCATACTTGCCGTAAAAGGCGACTATGCTTGTCGTAAGAGGTAATTAATGGAATCGGGTGGTCAGGGTCGCTGACTTGGTTGATGCATGTCATCGTATCCCAAATGTGTGGATCGATGCTCATGATGTCAATTACTGGATTGTCTGGTCCAGACTCGATTATTTACAGACCCCTGTCATATAGCTGTAATATTGCTGAGTGCGACGTTAAACAACAATAAACAAACAAACAAACTTAAGGGTTGAAATGTTGATTCATAACTATCCATGAGCTATCAGCGATTCCCAATACTGACTGATCAGTTGAAGTGCTTCGTTGTTGAGGACAATACAATGTGAAGGCATCCATTGATATAACGTTTCGCCAGAATTTGACCACAGTTGCCAGTAATTGTTCATATGCATATTATCATTGAAGGTTATTGTTGTAAGACTATATCCTTCCATGACTTTATTACTTGGCACAGGCGTAGGTGGTCTAGTCATCAAGGTGCAGCAATTCGCTGTGCATAATCTCATCACTTGGGCACACCAGAAATCTATTATCGTGGGTTCAAATCCACGTTCGCCCTGATTATGTTTCTAGGTTTGTAAGCACCAAACCCCTGCTCGTGGGTTTCACCAAAGCTTCAGCTTTCCTCCCACATTAAGCTGACAAGCCGTGATATAAGTGGTACACTGTTCAAAGTAGGTTAAACCCAACTCACTCACTCATTCACTCACTCACTCATTTTGTCATATGTCAAACAAAGGTAAAAGGTCAAGGTCACAAGGTAGAAAGAACTCCCTAAAGAGTTGGTGGTTATACAAAAGTATCAATGTGTTATGTATTGGAGAAAACACGCTTACAAGGCTTTGCTAAACAGAGCATGCCCTGGGGGTCGGGAAAAACCGCGGGGGCTTCGCCTCCTTGGTTTTTCCCTCTCCCCAGGGCATGCTCTGTCTACCAAAACCGAGGGAAAGTGTTTTTCCATACTTATAAACCGAAAAAAGAAATTTAAAACAACATTTATCAAAATTTTTATGTTTCGAACATACTTACCATGAACCTTAGGAAACGCACGTAAAATATCTGTTGCTGGTGTACGGATCTTGAAAAGGACATTCTTAAAACCAGTGAGGCTTATCAACACCTCTGTACCCTCGTGGTACACTCACTGGGCTACAGATATGAAGGTTGCAAGTTCGATCCTCGGGAATATAAAGAAAACATTTGTCGTTTGATTTTACATTTCATTACATGTTACAATCTGAACGGAAGTTACATTAATAAAACACCCAGGACATTATATAAAATCCCTGGGATATTATAGCAAATATGACTTGAATATCCTATAAAATCCCTAGGATATGTTAAAAATCCCAGGGATATTATATAAAATCCCAGGGACATTACAACGTCCCTGTTTATGAGACTTAACCCGACTGGAAAGTAAAACCTTACAATAGGTTTTAATGCCTATAGAAAGAAGTCTCTTACTTAATAGCGATCCAAATGAATAGGTTTATAAACTAGGTATATGCCTCTCTAAGATGGGGGCCTGCCTGCTTTGGTCAAGAAAAATCAGAAGTCAAGGTTAGCGTTCAGGTTTTTGTAAAATGTGGTGATATCATTTTCAGTTTCTGTAACAAGGTTATCTCAACATGAATGAAACTTGTTATTTGTGTGCATCTTAAATCCTACCCCATCATGTCTATAGTTTTTTTAGTCACAGGTCAAGGTTATCTTAAAGGTAATTGTGTAAAGTAGTTGTATCATTCATTGCCAACTTCTGTTTTACGTTCAAATGAACAATCAAGTGACTTTGAAATTGTAGCTCAAGTATATTTCAATTAAGTCAAGGTCACTACCAAGGTCACAGCAATTTGGAGTCATTAAGCTGTTTATATGGGTTAATTGAATTCTGCAGCTGAGTGATGAGATATTATTTTTTTTAACCATAAAAGCCTTTGATCATGCCAGTATTGGTTCGAAGAGGTTAAAAAAATACCATTGCCCGACAGTCACTTTTACCAGTCAGGCAAGCTATCCTCATCACTGATGCACTGAAGTGCACGGTTGTACGGCCTGATTATGGGGGCTTTCAGGAAATGGCAGTGAAGCGTCTGCCTGTTTTTGCAAGTAATTGCAAACTACGTTGAACTTACACTTATGACTGTTTTCAATCCTTGGTAAATATATTCGGCCCCAGGTCTTTAGCATATGTTGGTAAAAACTTCCAAATTGGATGAATACTTTTTAAATTCTCGTTCAGATGTGAGCTCCAGAGATTCATACTTAGTTTTACATTGTAATATTAATTGGATTGGAAGCAAAGAATATGTTAAGAGAAGGACAAAGAAATCCAAAACACTTTGAAAATCATCTCCAGTTGAGACAAAATAGCACTTGATGTACCAATTACCTGGCATGGGCACTCCTGGAATGGTACCTATTTCTTCTTCAAAGGTGTCTGTCCAGATTGTATATACCATATTCGACGTAATAAGCGCCCAGGGCGCTCTCAAAATTAGAAATAGGGGGCTCTTATTTGAATATTACTTTGGTGGAAAAAACAGAGTTGAAAGAAAAATTTCGTGGTTTATGCTGACAGTCTGAAATGTTTATATACGACAGATATATTTTTCCAGAATTTAATTGCCCATAATTAAGTGTGCATATAACACACGAGTGCGTATTATACACAAATAAATAAGTCTTGTGTACATTTATCAATCGGAAGGGGTGCTGATTGGGATTGTTCACTTGCCAATATATTAGCAAATATCGCCGTGGGTGCTTATTAGAGCGGGGCGCTTATTACGTCGAATTACGGTATATATAAGTTTACCAAGTACCGGAAATTTGTTGTTATGTTTTGCTGAGCCACTTCCTATAGCAGCCTTCACAGGGCTTGGAGAGGTTTATGAATGTCATAAACAGACTTGAAAATACTACTTACCTTTGGTAATTAAAGCGTTTGACCTAGAAATGCACTGGAATGTCAAGAAGAACTCCTTCAAATTCCTTTCAAAGTACGGTTAAATTCAAATTCTTCAAAAAACATAATTGGTGCAATGATTGCAAAAAATATCAGACATACTTTTTGTACAATTTGATATTTATTTGAAGTGGGCATCTGTTACAAGTCCAGGATACCCTACATAAGCTGACAGTTTGATTTGCAGTGGTGAACTATTGTATATATACACACGGAAAGAAGTTAAACACCACCTATATATTTACCATGTAGAATTGTCATGTTTTAGAATTGTATCCTGTGTTACATTTCTGACAAAACACTTTAATACACAGTGTGACATACACATGTTGACATACAGAACAGAATCCGAGTATGAAGCAATACAGATGTGACGACCCAGTCTGCTGCTTCCTCAGCTTCTTCCCATCATATGATGTGACCTTGGCCTTTTGACCTTGGCCTTGGCCTTTTGATTTTGGCCTTGTGACCTTGGCCTTGTGACCTTGTACTTGTGACTGTCTGAAGCAATTCTGATTTTGGACATTTATGAAAGAGATCCATGTCATATGGAGATATTTCTAAGAGAGAGTTTTGAGTAATTGAAGGGCCTTTATCCATCTGTGTTTGCTTTGTTAAAGTAAGTGAGGGTATTTATTGTAGGGGTGGGGCGGGCCAGTGGAATTGGTCTTACAACTGTATCATGCTCTGCTGACACACATACACAATTTTTTCATGACCCCCTCTAATATAAATATCTCTCTTTATATATATCATGCCATGTAATTAAGAAATGAATCCTTGTAACATTTTCAGCTGCGTCAACACTGTCGTGTATTCTGTGCTATGGGCCTGTGGCCTTACAGTTATATATAAATAAAGTGAATTGAATTGACATGTTAAAGCAGTTGAGTGGGGATTTGTTTTTCAAATTTCATGCCTTTTCCCTTGTTTGAAACAGAATTTTAAAGTCTGTTGAATCATTGAGGAGTCTATTAAATCATTTGGGATTCTTTTGAATCGCTCAGCAAGCTGTTGAATCGTTCAGGAATCTATTGAAACTTCAGGAGTCTAATGAATCATCCAGGAGTCTTGTGAATCGCTCAGCAGTCTGTTGAATCATTTAGAATTCTGTTGAATCGCTCAGCATTTTGTTGAATCATTCAGGATTCTATTGAATCATCCAGAAGTCTAGTAAATCGTTCAGGAGTCTGTCTGCACATGTTACATTCTGTTTCAGTTTACCATACCGAGTTGTGTTCGCTGTTGTGTCTGAAGACGCTGTGCTGTTGTACGACACCCAGCAGACGACCCCCATCGCCTACATCGGCAACACGCACTACCTGCAGATGACGGACATCACATGGTTGGTCCTCTCTCCCTACTGGCTGGTCATGTTTCACTTACAGACGCCAACCACACATTTGGTGGAACCCTTACGATATTTATGCAATTCTAGCAATCCGATAAGTAATAAATATCACAAATTTCCGCCAAAAAAACCATCACCAGTGATTTGATTTAGTTATTGATTTGACAGTGATTGTGGTGGTGGGATAGCCTAGTGGTTAAAGCGGATGCTCATCGCACCAAAGGCACAGGTTCGATTCCCCACATGGGTACATGTTCCCCGTCGTGATAATCCTGGAATATAACTAAAAGCGCCGTAATACTCACTCACTTATGGTGGTTGAGGTGCGTGAAAAAAACCATGTTGGTTAAAAGACGCATAAATATACAATATGGTCATGCGATTATGTATCGGCCACTCACATCATACTTTCACCGAAGTGGTAAACGTCTGAGACCTGTATCACTTCGGGCTTTCCTCCCACATTAAGCTGACACGCCGTGATATAACTGTAATACTGTTAAAAGCGGTGTTAAGCACAACTCACTCACTCACATCATACTTTTATGAAAAAAGCTTTTTGTGTGTAATAATAATAGTAACCATAATAATAATAATAAAAATAATGCTATAGCTCAAAATTCCACATCAATGAGGGACATACCCTCATACATAATGTATCACGTTGTGTAAGTTAATTACCAAAGACATTGTCACTCAGTCTTGCCTGGCCAAGTTTACAGATTTTTAGGAGTTCAGGCAATATAATATATGAATTTTTTATTTTTTTTGACAAAAGAATACTGTCTGTCATGTAATGATGGAGAGTAAATTGTTGTGTTTTTGTCAGTTATGTACTAATTCTAGACCCCAAGACCCCCGATATAGCTAATTGCCAGAAAACAGGGTTTGTATTGCTCGTTCACTGTCATCCCAACGGCGCAGTAAACACTGTTTGTTTTTGTCAAGACAGATAATTCCTTCCCCTTTTCTTGTTTTTCTTTTGATATCTTCTTTGCATCTTGTGTTTAGACAAGGCTTTTTAAAAAAATGGCTTTGGATTCTTCCCAAACTAAAAAAATATAAAGTAAAAACAAAAGAATCCCTACTGCACGGATCGATGCTTATGATGTCAATCACTGGATTGTCTGGTCCAGTCTCGATTATTTACAGACTGCCGTCCTATAGCTGGAATGTTGTTGAGTGCAGCTTTAAACAACATGCAAACAAATCAGGACTCGGCCTGGAAAGACAAAATTCAAAAGTACTATATATTTTATTATAAAATTTCCATGAACCTCCCAAAACGTGTGTATTTTTTTTATGGCCCTCCCCTAGAGACTGCTGTTTGTTTGGTCTCTCTGCCCTTATTCCCCCTGTAGATAGATGTAGTACTTTGTTCCTCACCATGAGGCTGTGGTAGCCTAGTGGTTAAAGCATTTGCTTGTCACCCCAAAAGTCCAGGTTCAGTTCCCCCACATGGGTTCCTCTAATGATGAGGGGGTACGGGTGGCCCAGTCGTCTAAGGCGCCGCGATTCGCTGTGCAGAGTTGCGTCCCTTGGGCACGCCAGAAACCTATGATTGTAGGTTCGAATCTTGGTTCGCCCCAATTATGTTTCTAGGTTTGTCAGCACCATACCCGTGCTCGTGGGTTTCACCGAAGTGGTTAACGTCTGAGACCTGCATCACTTCGGGCTTTCCTCCCACATTAAGCTGACACGCCGTGATATAACTGGAATAATGTTAAAAGCGGCGTTAAACCCAACTCACTCACTCACTCTAATGATGTACTGCTCCATGGTATGGAACCTAGGCACTATACAGATTATTGTTATTATAACATTGCTAAAAGAGGATGTAAGACCACACTTCACTCACCATTCCTGATCCTTGAATACAATTGAATATAATTAAATACAACCCTTTGATAATGAATTATCCCCAACATTATTCCATTAAGTAGAATATTCCTTACCATCTTGCCAGACTTGCACAGATAAGTGTTATGAGTGTCTGAGAGATATGTTTTTGATGTTCTCAGAGACCATCATTTCTGGCTAATTTAAACTTGTTTTTGAGAAAATGGGTAAAAAATCAAAGGGTAGAGTTTTAAGCGCAGCTTTTGCATTAATAAAAACTCTGATAACGTGAAGTGTTCTTCACATAGATGTTTTAATGACTCCATAAAAAGTGACCAGAAAAATGCCCAAAGGATATAAAAACCTGTAAATAGTTTCTTTGTGAAAGAAAACAGACTGCTGCTTTTTGAAAAGAACCGTCATAACTTCGTGATGTTTGAGTGTTTTTTCTGTGTTTTTAAGAGTCAATGTTCTTCACCTCCCAAGTTGAGATATTAGTTTCGTGGTCCCCAGAATGTCAATAGATCAGCAAAATGTGACTCTCCATGTCCTCTCCTGTTTCCTGTATTCCTGCCAGTGATGATACGTCCATGCTACAGGCACATGTGGTGCCGCCATCTGACGTCCCTGACGATGTGGTGCATGGGGCCATCTGAGGCAGACATCACTCAGAGTAAAGTAGCACCTGAGTGATAAACTTCAAATATTATGTGTGATATATTTCTTGTGGAGTTGTCTGAAATATAATCCTGGAGTTGTCCTTGATATATTCCTTGTGTGGTCGGTGACACAATCCTAGAGTTGTCTTTGATATATTCCTAGAGCTGTCTTTGATATATTCCTGGAGTTTTCTTTGACATATTCCTAGAGTTTTCTTTGATATATTCCTGGAGTTGTCATTGATATATTACTGCAGTTGTCTTTGATATATTTCTAGAGTTGTCTTTGATATATTCCTGGAGTTGTCTTTGATATATTCCTGGAGTTGTCAGCGATATATTCCTGCAGTTGTCTTTGATATATTTCTAGAGTTGTCTCTGATATATTTCTAGAGTTGTCTTTGATATATTCCTAGAGTTGTCTTTGATATATTCCTGGAGTTGTCTTTGATATATTCCTGGAGTTGTCAGCGATATATTCCTGCAGTTGTCTTTGATATATTTCTAGAGTTGTCTTTGATATATTCCTGGAGTTGTCAGTGATATATTCCTGGAGTTGTCAGTGATATATTCCTGCAGTTGTCATTGATATATTCCTAGAGTTGTCTGTGATATATTCCTGGAGTTGTCTTTGATATATTCCTAGAGTTGTCTTTGATATATTGCTGGAGTTTTCTTTGATATATTCCTGGAGTTGTCAGTGATATATTCCTTCAGTTGTCTTTGATATATTCCTGGAGTTGTCAGTGATATATTCCTGGAGTTGTCAGTGATATATTCCTGCAGTTGTCTGTGATATATTCCTAGAGTTGTCTGTGATATATTCCTGGAGTTTTCTTTGACATATTCCTAGAGTTGTCAGCGATACATTCCTGCAGTTGTCTTTGATATATTTCTAGAGTTGTCAGTGATATATTCCAGGAGTTGTCAGTGATATATTCCTGCAGTTGTCATTGATATATTCCTAGAGTTGTCTGTGATATATTCCTGGAGTTGTCTTTGATATATTCCTAGAGTTGTCTTTGATATATTCCTGGAGTTGTCAGTGATATATTCCTGCAGTTGTCTTTGATATATTTCTAGAGTTGTCTTTGATATATTCCTGGAGTTTTCTTTGACATATTCCTAGAGTTGTCTTTGATATATTCCTGGAGTTGTCAGCGATACTTTCCTGCAGTTGTCTTTGATATATTTCTAGAGTTGTCTTTAATATATTCCTGGAGTTGTCAGTGATATATTCCAGCAGTTGTCATTGATATATGCCTAGAGTTGTCTTTGATATATTCCTGCAATTGTCTTTGATATATTCCTGGAGTTGTCTTTGATATATTCCTGGAGTTGTCAGTGATATATTCCTGGAGTTGTATTTGTTATATTCCTGGAGTTGTCTGTGATATATTCCTGGAGTTGTCTGTGATATATTCCTAGAGTTGTCTTTGATATATTCCTAGAGTTGTCTTTGATATATTCCTGGAGTTTTCTTTGACATATTCCTAGAGTTGTCTTTGAAATATTCCTGGAGTTGTCAGTGATATATTCCTACAGTTGTCTTTGATATATTTCTAGAGTTGTCTTTGATATATTCCTAGAGTTGTCTGTGATATATTCCTGGAGTTTTCTTTGACATATTCCTAGAGTTGTCAGCGATACATTCCTGCAGTTGTCTTTGATATATTTCTAGAGTTGTCAGTGATATATTCCTGGAGTTGTCAGTGATATATTCCTGCAGTTTTCTTTGACATATTCCTAGAGTTGTCTGTGATATATTCCTGGAGTTGTCTTTGATATATTCCTAGAGTTGTCTTTGATATATTCCTGGAGTTGTCAGTGATATATTCCTGCAGTTGTCTTTGATATATTTCTAGAGTTGTCAGTGATATATTCCTGGAGTTGTCAGTGATATAATCCTACAGTTGTCCTTGATATATTCCTGGAGTTGTCTTTGATATATTCCTAGAGTTGTCTTTGATATATTCCTGGAGTTGTCAGTGATATATTCCTGCAGTTGTCTTTGATATATTTCTAGAGTTGTCTTTGATATATTCCTGGAGTTTTCTTTGACATATTCCTAGAGTTGTCTTTGATATATTCCTAGAGTTGTCTTTGATATATTCCTGGAGTTTTCTTTGACATATTCCTAGAGTTGTCTTTGATATATTCCTGGTGTTGTCAGTGATATATTCCTACAGTTGTCTTTGATATATTTCTAGAGTTGTCTTTGATATATTCCTGGAGTTGTCATTGATATATTCCTGGAGTTGTCTTTGATATATTCCTGCAATTGTCTTTGATATATTCCTGGAGTTGTCTTTGATATATTCCTGGAGTTGTCAGTGATATATTCCTGGAGTTGTATTTGTTATATTCCTGGAGTTGTCTGTGATATATTCCTGGAGTTGTCTGTGATATATTCCTACAGTTGTCTTTGATATATTCCTAGAGTTGTCTTTGATATATTCCTGGAGTTTTCTTTGACATATTCCTAGAGTTGTCTTTGATATATTCCTGGTGTTGTCAGTGATATATTCCTACAGTTGTCTTTGATATATTTCTAGAGTTGTCTTTGATATATTCCTGGAGTTGTCATTGATATATTCCTGGAGTTGTCTGTGATATATTCCTGGAGTTGTCAGCGATACTTTCCTGCAGTTGTCTTTGATATATTTCTAGAGTTGTCTTTAATATATTCCTGGAGTTGTCAGTGATATATTCCAGCAGTTGTCATTGATATATGCCTAGAGTTGTCTTTGTTATATTCCTGGAGTTGTCTGTGATATATTCCTGGAGTTGTCTGTGATATATTCCTGGAGTTGTCTGTGATATATTCCTGGAGTTGTCTTTGATATATTCCTGGAGTTGTCTTTGTTATATTCCTGGCATTGTCTTTGATATATTCCTGGCATTGTCAGTGATATATTCCTGGAGTTGCCTGTGATGTATTCCTGGAGTTGTCTGTGATATATTCCTGGAGTTGTCTGTGATGTATTCCTGGAGTGTCTTTGATATATTCCTAGCATTGTCAGTGATATATTCCTGGAGTTGTCTGTGATATAGTCCTGGAGTTGTCTTTGATATATTCCTGGCATTGTCAGTGATATATTCCTGGAGTTGTCAGTGATGTATTCCTGGAGTTGTCTGTGATGTATTCCTGGAGTTGTCTGTGATGTATTCCAGGAGTTGTCAGTGATATATTCCTGGAGTTGTCAGTGATGTATTCCTGGAGTTGTCTGTGATGTATTCCTGGAGTTGTCAGTGATGTATTCCAGGAGTTGTCAGTGATATATTCCTGGAGTTGTCTGTGATGTATTCCAGGAGTTGTCAGTGATGTATTCCTGGAGTTGTCTGTGATGTATTCCTGGAGTTGTCTGTGATGTATTCCTGGAGTTGTCTGTGATGTATTCCAGGAGTTGTCAGTGATATATTCCTGGAGTTGTCTGTGATGTATTCCAGGAGTTGTCAGTGATGTATTCCTGGAGTTGTCTGTGATGTATTCCTGGAGTTGTCTGTGATGTATTCCAGGAGTTGTCAGTGATATATTCCTGGAGTTGGTTAATAATGCATGGATGTTCAGGAATCTAAGGTGAAGTGTGCTGTCTGTCTTACACAGGGAGCTGTGAGTGACAAGTGAAGATACAACACTTGCTTAAAGCAATTTGGATTAGCTTCTTGTTTTTGTTTTCATATTTAGTTGAAATCATTATCTTCAAAAAGTCCCCCACAAACCATTTTTTTCCCAAGCATCCAGAGCATAAAGAAAACATCAAAATACATTCTAAATTAGAATCCCCTCAGCATGTTCCTCCGGTGTATGAGGTCACGTTTGTATGTCAGTATTAACCTTCTCTTGCCAGTGATGATACGTCCATGCTACAGGCACATGTGGTGCCGCCGTCTGACATCCCTGACGATGTGGTGCATGGGGCCAGCTGAGGCAGCTAGAAATATTGCTAAATGTTTTGTAATACCAACTGAAACTTACCTGAAGAAACAGACTGTCCTGGACATGGCATAGAGTAAAAGAGAAACATTAAAATTTACCCTTCGTGGCCTCAAAGCAGAAGCATGTTTCATATCTCTTAGTGTTCAGGTACATTGGGACTGAGAAAAAACTCACTGAGATCTCAGATAAGTTCCATGGTGTCAAATTGCTGACTGAACAAAAATGTTAAAATCCCTTTGTGTCTCCTACAAGCCGATCCAGACACCAAGGTACTGTAAATCTTGAAATTAACGCGAGCATGGATTAAATGCGAAAAAATGCGTTTGGTCTTTGTTCGCATTAATGAAACTTCGCATTTATGTCTCCAAAATGACTATCAACAATAAGTCGGCCTCACTGCACACTTTGGAGTTGTCAGTGATATATTCCTGGAGTTGTCTGTGATGTATTCCTGGAGTTGTCTGTGATATATTCCTGCAATTGTCTTTGATATATTCCTGGAGTTGTCTGTGATGTATTCCTGGAGTTGTCATGATATATTCCTGGAGTTGTCTGTGATATATTCCTGCAATTGTCTTTGATATATTCCTGCAATTGTCTTTGATATATTCCTGGCATTGTCAGTGATATATTCCTGGAGTTGTCCTTGATATATTGCTGGAGTTGTCTGTGATGTATTCCTGGAGTTGTCATGATATATTCCTGGAGTTGTCTGTGACATATTCCTAGAGTTGTCAGTGATATATTCCTGGAGTTGTCAGTGATGTATTCCTGGAGTTGTCTGTGATGTATTCCTGGAGTTGTCTGTGATATATTCCTGCAATTGTCTTTGATATATTCCTGGAGTTGTCTGTGATGTATTCCTGGAGTTGTCATGATATATTCCTGGAGTTGTCAGTGATATATTCCTGCAATTGTCTTTGATATATTCCTGGCATTGTCAGTGATATATTCCTGGAGTTGTCTGTGATGTATTCCTGGAGTTGTCATGATATATTCCTGGCATTGTCTTTGATATATTCCTGGAGTTGTCAGTGATATATTCCTGGAGTTGTCAGTGATGTATTCCTGGAGTTGTCTGTGATATATTCCTGGAGTTGTCTGTGATATACTCCTGGTGTTGTCAGTGATATATTCCTGGAGTTGTCAGTGATGTATTCCTGGAGTTGTCTGTGATATACTCCTGGAGTTGTCAGTGATGTATTCCTAGAGTTGTCTGTGATGTATTCTTGGAGTTGTCTGATATAGTCCTGGAGTTGTCATGATATGTGGGAGCTACTGAGTGGTTCATAATGCATGGATGTTCAGGAATCTAAGATGAAGTGTGCTGTCTGTCCTACACAGGGAGCTGTGAGTGACCAATGAAGATACAACACTTGCTTAAAGCAATTTGGATTATCTACTTCTTTTTGTTATAATTTTTTGTTGAAAATCATTATCCTCTAAAAGTCCCCCACAAACCATTTTTTCACAAGCATCCAGAGCATAAAGAAAACATCAAAATACATTCCAAATTAGAATCCCCTCAGCATGTTCCTCCGGTGTATGAGGTCACGTTTGTATGTCAGTATTAACCTACTCTTGCCAGTGATGATACGTCCATGCTACAGGCACATGTGGTGCCGCCGTCTGACGTCCCTGACGATGTGTTGCATGGGGCCATCTGAGGCAGCTAGAAATATTGCTAAAAGTTTTGTAATACCAACTGAAACTGTTAGAAAGCTCACTTGAGTCTCACTTTGAGTTGTACAACATGTTATTATTTGCTCTAAAGGACTTAAAAAGGCCTTAAATGTTTTTTTGCATTAACAATGGAGTGGCAGGTGCTTGATATGTTCCTTGGTGCCGTTGTTCAAAACAACCTTAGCGCTACAACTGTAGTAAGTCTATGTTAAGGTATGGGAGTTACAATCACCTTAGCGCTAAGATCGCTTTGTACAATGGCACCCTGGTGTTTTCAGTAAGATGTAGAGGGTCGTGCAGTGTTGGAGACACCAGTGTAAGGAAGTCGATGCTTGGCTGTCCCTGCAGCGTTAAAGAACAAACAAACAAATCATTGTATTGTGACTAAGCATTCCAGAGAGACGTCTGTCTTTCAGCTGTTTGAGTACTCACAAAGAAATTGCTACCATAAATGACCATTGTCTAATTCTACCATGAAGTTGGCCAATCACAATCAAGCATGTTCTTATCATAAGTTTCAAATCCAAATAACCACCTCTAACTGTAACAATGATTTGAAGATGCATCACTGCAAGTGACCCAGCCCTACACTGAAAACGGTATGTTTATCTCCTAATTTGACACTGCTCTCTTCTCTGCAGGTCCAGCAATGGTCGGATACTGGTGGCATCCTCTTCGGATGGCTTCTGCACGCTGGTGACATTTGACGAGGGGGAGCTTGGGGTCCCCTACGTCCCCGAGGAGAAACAAGCAGATGTGAAGGACTCAGAATCTTCATCTGATGCTCCAAGCATCGACCTCAAGTCAGAATCTCGCTTGCGGACGGAGCCAGTGGCGAAGATGGCCCAGCGGACCACAAGCCCGAATAAATTGGTATGAACGGAAGTTGTCATACAAACTCTTCCAGTTTCTGAAACTTTTCTTGAGAAACACGGCACACAAGCTTTAAGAGGTCTTGCACGTAGATTCTGTCTTGACAAGGCATTGAAGGTGGATAGTGTGCCTTGAAAAGGAAGAGAATTTTAAGTTTATGCCCACCTCAAGTGTACTACTTAAATATAAACCTTTCTTGCCAAAGTTTGAAAAAAACCTGTTGAAATCTGAAAAATAATGCTGTAAAAGCAAACAATGTTCAACAGCAAGTGGATGGACGGGTACTTTGTGTGAGAGAATTTGACCCTGATCATTGGTAGTTGGAAGATTTTACATTGAGTGGAGGGGGCTGAAAGCTCACATCATGTATTGACAAGAGAGTGAAGTAGACAGGTCTTGCAAAGAAAGAAACATCAAACAAGATCAGATTTTAAAAAGGATTAAGAAAATCGCAGTGATTGAGGTGGCATTTTGTGTCCATGACTGTGATTGTTTCTTCAAGACACCATCATCTGCCACCATTGTTGGTGATGTTTTTGAAAATAAAACTATTCGAAATGAGGAGTCTTTGATGTTTGCTCCTGTAATATTTGAATCTTGGCCTTAAAATCTTTGTCATAAGGGCAATGACAATGTCTATTGATTTTAAAGTCTTAGTTTCAAACACTAAAACATTTGACATCAAAGACTGCTGTTCCAAATGTGATGATACTCTGAATGGTCTGTTTATTACCATGACAGTCTGAACTTATAAAGATTAAGGAATATTAGTTGCATGATTCTCACAGTGTAATGGTTGGGTTTTTTTCAGTTTGAAGGTTAAGGTGCTTGAAATGTTTTCAAATCCATTTAGTCTGTGTAATGTGTTTGAAATGTGAGGGAAATGGCACGACAATGTTCAAATGAAATAAATGGTAGCAGACAAATCTAGGGCTCGTGCCTAGTGTGTTCTAGGGCTCCAGGATAATGCAGGGAACGAGGCGGCAGGTTTTTAGAGTATTTTATCTAAGGTTCTTGCAGTTCTGGAAAGTGTATGTGAAAATGGGTTATATCAAAGAATTTTATGAAACCGATTTGGAGAAGAATCTGAAGTGAAAAAATACTGAACAGCATGTCTTTGATAAAATTAGGTGAAGATTTGCAACAGCATCCTCATCCTTGATTGTCTAGGGTACCGGTATTATGTCCGGTCTGCTTGGATACATACCCTGGACTGATTCACAACCCCAGCTTCATACCCATGCTAAGAGGTTTCACCAGAGTGGTAACAATCTGAGACCTGCATCATTTTCGGCTTTCCTCCCACATTAAATAGAAACACCTTGACATAACTGATATAAACTCACTCATTACCATTGCTTCAATTTTGCCTGTATAGATTTAAGAGTCAGCTACAGCTTTTCATAACCCTCGTTGATCTAGTGTTACTACATTTCGGGATCGGGTCTTCAGGGTCGCTGACTTGGTTGATGCATGTCATCTTATCCCAATTGCGTGGATTGATGTTCATGATGTCAACCACTGGACTGTCTGGACCAGATTTACAGACCGCCGTCATATAGCTGTTATATTGCTGAGTATGGCATTAAACAACAAACAAACAAAACCTCAGTGGGCTAGAATGTGAGGACATTCAAGTTAAAGACAACAATAACGTGGATTCTTGGTACCATGTCTAAATGATTGTGTGTCTTGTATACCCAGAACAATGACTGCTGTCGAGTGCAGCATTAAACAACAAACAAAACAAACATTTTCAACTTGTCCAGGGTTTTACCTTGACGAACCAGGTGACCACCGCCTCTTAATTTCAAGGGTCCTTTCAGGAAGTATGAGTGTCCTGTGAAGGATTGAAATGGTGTATGTACTGTAAGATTTGATATTTGTTTTACTTACCGAATCTTTTTCTTTCTTGTCAAGAGTTTGGTAAACTGAACATTATTGTGCATCCCTTGGGCGATCTTAGCGCTAAGATGATCGTAACTCCCATACTTTAACATAGGCTTACAATAGTCTTAGCGCTAAGATGATTGTAACTCCCATACTTTAACATAGGCTTACAATAGTCTTAGCGCTAAGATCGCTTTGTGCAAGTGGGCCCTGGACAGACAATTGTGTGTCTTGTAACACCCTGCAAGTCCTTATGAACTTGAAACTTTCTGAATGTAGCCCCAGCAAAGATGTCTCATAAAGGTGCTCACTAATCCATGAGTTACTGATTCTTGGGGCTTTAAGTCTCCGTAATGTAACAGACAGTGTTTTCATTTTCTCCAGAAATCCCCGCCAGAAGTTGCTGCGATGGAAGTAGACACTGGAAGCGAGGACCTTATTCTCATTCTGGACGACACAACAAATGATGCCTCTGGCTTAGACAAGTCTCACAGCAGTGATACAAGCAGAAGTGGAGACACTCAGACAACATCTGACAAGATGGATACTGGGAACAACAAGAGTAAAGACGAGGTTCCCCCCACAAGTAGCAATATAGCCGTGAAACCAATGAACACTAAGATGAAATCCCCTGAAAATGGGTCTGGACTTGCTGTGAAACCCGTTGCTGGCTCAAGTGGTACAACGGCTGGGAGTAAGCCGAAGCGTATTCAGTTCCAGACAATATCCCTTCTCAAGCCTAAGTGAGATTATTTTATGAAAATGAGCAACTACTAAAAGAAACATGATGTATCGAAGGAGAGATTGATTAGCCAATCTACAGAGCATATTTTCAGCATGTTTTTTCTGTGTAAGAGAGACGTCACGCTGTTAGATCAATCAGTTTATGTCTGGAACTGAAAAAAACCAAAAGGTTTCTTGTTAATTGCCAGATTCCTAGTTTGGCAGACAGACATATTTGTAAGAGATGTGCAACTCAAGTGCTTTATGATCTTGGAGGATTTTATACACATTGTCAGTGTGAAATGGATTTTTAAGATAAAATTCAATTTTCCCAACTGTGTTGTCTGTTTGATTAAATGCTTGGATGGAGTATTGCACTCATAGCCTATTGGTTTTGTGGAGCGAAATATTATTCAGAATTTCTTTATTTCAGAGCTCAGAATCAGATACTTTTCCAGCATGTGCTCAAAATAATTGATGTCATCCGATTAGAAAGATATTTAATTTGTGAAATAACGGTATCAGTTCACATCAAGATATTCATCATTATTGAATGCTTGCAGTGGGCGTTTGAAATACAGGGATGTTTCACACTCACTTCATTTTCACATCATGGGTTACAAGAGTTTCAGATCCTGTACCGCCTCCCTCGTGCTCTAGTGGTCTGCCGGAGAGCCGAAGGCAGGGGTCTTGTCATTAAGGGGCTAAAAGAAGGACTGGTCGGCTCTGAGTCAGTATACTGTGTCTGAGTGGGGTATTCATGTTAAACTGCGGCATGGTATCTCAGTGGATTGGCACTATAAAACTGGCATCACTCTGGACGGGTACAAGCTGCCACAGTCACACATGCAGTAATCATGAACACAACATTTCACCAAACCTCATGTTCAGAGCATGTGCCTTTTTATATTCAGGGAATTGTTTTCTAAGCTGTTAGGGTTGGTTGGGTGGTCGAAATGAAAATAATGTTTAGAAAACTTATTGTTTATCCCTTACCATACTGAAGTTAAAAGCCATACTCATTTTGATTGGTTGATGAAGAGAAATGCTGTGATTTGTGATAAGAGAGGTAGAGAAATTAAAATATGGTGGCTAAGAGGTTGTCATAACAGAATGGAGATCTTTAGGATCATTGTGGTTTTGAGGAAATCTTCATTCTGTAGTCAATACACTAATTAAAGGATGGTGTATTCAAATGTTGGCTGCTCTAGAATCGCTCATGGCCGTTATTGTCATAAATGTTTGATCTGTGCTCTAGAATCGCTCATGGACGTTATTGTCATCAATGTTTGATCTGTGCCCTAGAAACGTGCATGGCCGTTATTATCTTCAATGTTTGATTGGTGCTCTAGAATCACTCATGGCCGTTATTGTCATCAATGTTTGATTGGTGCTCAAGAATCGCTCATGGCCGTTATTGTCATCCATGTTTGATTGGTGATCTAGAATCGCTCATGGCTGTTATTGTCATCAATGTTTGAATGGTGCCTTAGAATCGCTCTTGGCCATTACTGTCGTCCATGATTGATTGGTGCTCTAGAATCGCTCATGGTCGTTATTGTCATCAATGTTTGATTGGTGCTCTAGAATTGCTCATGGCTGTTATTAGTGTTCTAGAATCACTCATGGCCGTTATTGTCATCAATGTTTGATTGGTGCTCTAGAATCACTCATGGCTGTTATTGTCATCCATGTTTGATTGGTGCTCTAGAATCGCTCATGGCTGTTATTGTCATCAATGTTTGATTGGTGCCTTAGAATCGCTCTTGGCCATTATTGTCGTCCATGATTGATTGGTGCTCTATAATCGCTCATGGCCGTTATTGTCGTCAATGTTTGATTGGTGCTCTAGAGTTGCTCTTGTCTATTAATGTCGTCCATGATTGATTGGTGCTCTAGAATCGCTCATGGTCGTTATTGTCAACAATGTTTGATTGGTGCTCTACAATCACTCATGGCCGTTATTGTCATTGATGATTGATTGGTGTTTTAGAATCGCTCATGGCCCTTACTGTCATCAATGTTTGATTGGTTCTCTAGAATCGCTCATGGCTGTTTATATCATCCATATTTCTTTCCTGCTCTAGAATCTAAGAGACATTGTTGTTAATGTCATCAATTGTCTGTTTTCAGCTCCCGAGTCAGATGCAAGTATTTTGGGAATACTGACATGGTGTAATCAAATGACTGACAAGCATTGTTGACCCCAGTTCTAAAAGAGTCTCATTTATTGTGAGATGTACTGAGGTCATCTCCAGCACAGCAGAAGTCATAATGACAAGAATATCTGATACTCCACCAGATAATGGAGCCATAGTACTATCAGGCTAATGTCAGTACCTACATTCTTTGCCCATAAATTTAGTCATGTTTCTATTCAGAGTGAATTAATGTTATCAGAGTTACTACACCTTCAAAGCAAACGTTAGCTGTTGGCTGAGAGGACATATCTTTGTCATATTTCAAAATGTCTCCCTTTGCAATAAGAATATACAATACATTATGATTTCTGAGTGAAGTCTTATTTAAAGGCCAGGCAAAGTGCCAGCAGCTGAGATCGTATCACGCAAGTGACCTGGTTGTTATTGTCCCCCGCTGCGCGAAAGCGCGAAGCAGGGGATATAGTATTCACGACCGTCCGTACCTGTTTGTTGCCGCGATATCTCAAGAACTAAACACTGGATTGTCTTCATATTTGGAACTATGGTGTATATACAGACTCCGCAGACACCAGTCGGTTTTGGTGACCTTGACCCCATTTTCAAGGTCACAGCAGGTAAATCTGCTTTTGGAGTTGGAAAACGGTGTTGCCGCGATATCTCAAGAACTAATCGCAGGATTGTCTTCATGTTTGGAACTATGGTGTATATACAGACACCGCAGACACCAGTCGGTTTTGGTGACCTTGACCCCATTTTCAAGGTCACAGCAGGCAAATCTGCTTTTGGAGTTTGAAAACAGTGTTGCCGCGATATTTCAAGAACTAATCACTGGATTGTTTTCATATTTGGAACTATGGTGTATATACAGACTCCGCAGACACCAGTTGGTTTTGGTGACCTTGACCCTATTTTCAAGGTCACAGCAGGTAAATCTGCTTTTGGAGTTGGAAAACGGTGTTGCCGCGATATCTCAAGAACTAATCGCAGGATTGTCTTATTATTTGGAACTATGGTGTATATAGGTTACACACAACCAAATGTTTTCCCATAGACTTCTATAGTAACGTTATGATTTTTTTTTAAATAACTAAGCATTCAACAGCTATTACCTGTACGTGTGTGCACAGTTTGGCCTTAGAGCAGCAATAAAAAAATTAAAAATGACTAGCTTACCCAGCTCCTTTTCCGAGTACCGGAAGCTAAACACACCACCCCCAGTTTCGCACCAAATGTCACCTACTTGAAAATAGCTGTGGTCACATTCAGCATAAGTCATCATGTTGAAAAAGACAGTACTAAATATAGAAGAACATGGTCAGTTTTAATAACTGGATGGATGTACATTTGAAAGACATAAAAATCTTACAGAATATCCTCCAATCACAGCCTGCAGATATCTCTCGATCTGCACTGAAGGCTCCCTACGAAAACCGCACTCTCCAAACTGGTACTGATTTGGTGTAGTAGAACCTGTAGACAAATCAGAATATATTTGCACTTGTCAAATCTGTGATTTATATATTGTATATATATGTAGCTTCTTAGAAAAAAAATGGAAATTGGATTAAACTTCACTACTTGTTCCTATCCAGCATGTCTATATGGCACCAGAATACATAGTTTTGATGCACAGAAAGAGTTGTGAGAGTTTAATGGTGTACACTTCATCAATGTTTTACAAAAGGTATTTCTGTATTAATAAAGAAGTTTTTACCTTCATGCACTGACCATGGAAGTTCATTTATATTTCATAAAAGATGGTGGTCAGGGGTCAATTCTATAAATGATTGAGGCTGCATAGATCATATCACCCTAAAATATTTTTTCGACTAAAAAAATTGAACAAATCTTTAAACCTCAAAACCAGTTACAATACATATTTAAAATTGAGTAGTGGTCTGTTGTTTGCCTTCCTTTGCTGACATCATCAGAACATAGCAGAGTCTGCTACATTCATGGAATATGGTTTTGACACTCATGACATGATGCGATTGATATTGTTTGAGATTGCTCGAACTTACACCATCCATTGTTTATATAATTAAACACTCAAATGGCTGTCAGCATTTGGTAAATCATCTATGGAGGGGCTATCACAAATGTTTGTGCTTTCATATACTCCAAAAATCAAAAGTATAATCCTCTATGATATAGGCTGATGACATAAGTACACATGGAAAGGAATCAGAAAAAAATCTCAAAATTGGACAGAGAGCATGGAATTCAGGCCAACAATAAGCAAGGGACACATTAAGCAGCTTTAAAGTCATCATATATGTAAGCCTGGATAATGAACTTTACCAGAAAATAGGAAGTAAAGGGGTGCATTGTTAACAGCAATCTCAAATGCTGACCAGTGAACCATACCGCCTATTAAAGCCGAGAAATTGAAATGGACCCTCAAGTAGAAAAAAGCTTTTTGAAACCACAACATGGAAGGAAATTACACTTAACTCTATTGATTTATTTAGTTAAGACTTTAAAATACTCACAGGACATCAAACATTCTTACTGTTTAATGTTTCAAGGTGGCTAAACTTGCTTATTTCAGTTATTTGCCAGTTTCAATGAAACAAAGTTAAAATTCCATATAATTATGAAAATGTACAGCTTATCCTGACATAAATGTAATTCTTTTTATTCACAATTAACAGTGTCATGCAATACCAGCTTAAAATAGTGTTTCTCTCCAATAATTTATGGGTTTATAGGGGAATGAAAGATACAATGCATTTTACTAAACAGGGGAGATAATTTAGTTTTGTCGAACACTATCACATTCTTTACAGATGATTTCAGAACCATAATGTTACATTCCAAAAGAGCCAGTGGATATTATTTTCATCTAAGCAGGTTCTGGGACTGGTGTATAGCCCTTACTTCATGTTTGCAAACTAAAAAACTGCACAGTGAGGCATTAAGGGAGCACTGTCAGAAATGTCTAGTGCATGAGGGTGATCTTATTATGGCACTTGATAGTGAGCAACAGAGGGGCCTCAAGTGGACTGGGGTTCTTAAATGTACTTACTGTACCTACATGTCCAAGTTCCACAACTTCTACAAGGTAATGAAGCGCAGCGAGGCAAAACAAGGGTTGTCGATCACACACTGCCAACACCGGACTTCGGATCAGCTTCTCCAAATGCCAAATTCGATGTCGAAACTCCTACTTCTACTGCATGAGTGCACATATACCTCCCCAGTCAACATCAGGCATGTGAAAAGCTGAAAAAAGTGTTCAGACAATATCAAATGGCAAACCAGTTTGGATATAACAGCCAGGAGTCAGTTCTTGAGGGGACAAAATAATTATTTGAAAGTTATATGAGTGAAAAATAAGTCTGTTTTAAGAAACTTAATAGAAAAATAGCATCATTCATTCACACAAGAGCACCTAACAGAAAGACATATTGGTATGCTACATTGTTTACTATAAATAAGGGGATGTTTGACATATTCTGCTGTCAGCAGTGTACATGCTTCATATTCAAGATAACGGCATCGCGTAACTTGACTGGCAAGCGATTGACACAAGGCAGAAATTGTTGTGGCAGTGGTGACTTTATCCTAATTTGTTGTCAAATTCATCAGTTTCAACAAATTCAGAAGGCAGGAGGAGGGCTTGTTGGACAGAGGTACCCTGGGGGGTTCGTGCTGAGTTCGACCACAATACGAAGCAACATTCATTTCCAGCCCATCCAAATGCTCCATTCAACCCAAAATGTCCCCAACTTCACTGTCATTATTTTTAAATTTGCCTCCATGGTGTATCCATGGTGAAATATAAACAGAAAAGCATGTAAAGTATGAATTACTGAAATGTGCACTCACCCTACAGGTTACACACAACCAAATGTTTTCCCATAGACTTCTATAGTAACGTTATGATTTTTTTTTAAATAACTAAGCATTCAACAGCTATTACCTGTACGTGTGTGCACAGTTTGGCCTTAGAGCAGCAATAAAAAAATTAAAAATGACTAGCTTACCCAGCTCCTTTTCCGAGTACCGGAAGCTAAACACACCACCCCCAGTTTCGCACCAAATGTCACCTACTTGAAAATAGCTGTGGTCACATTCAGCATAAGTCATCATGTTGAAAAAGACAGTACTAAATATAGAAGAACATGGTCAGTTTTAATAACTGGATGGATGTACATTTGAAAGACATAAAAATCTTACAGAATATCCTCCAATCACAGCCTGCAGATATCTCTCGATCTGCACTGAAGGCTCCCTACGAAAACCGCACTCTCCAAACTGGTACTGATTTGGTGTAGTAGAACCTATACAGACACCGCAGACACCAGTCGGTTTTGGTGACCTTGACCCCATTTTCAAGGTCACAGCAGGCAAATCTGCTTTTGGAGTTGGAAAACGGTGTTGCCCCGATATCTCAAGAACTAATCGCTGGATTGTCTTCATATTTGGTACTATGGTGTATATACAGGCGGGGGACATTTCGTCACTTCTATGACAAATACTTGTTCAGCCTTGGGACCAGGGCAACCCTTGAGACTCCATGGCAATGCTTCTGCCTCTTTTCTGCCTCCTTTGAGCTACCTGTCGTGTTTCATTATGGTTGCAGACGCTGAACAACTCGAGCATTTACTGCTGAACAACTGCTGGAGCAGTTACATAGAAACATGATTTTCTGGTTGTAGGTGACCATTGAGTGTGCTGACCAGTTTTTGATCGCTCAAAGGTGGCACAAAGGTCAGCAGCCCTGTGCAAAAGGGCCTTGAGGCATTAAACAACAAACAAACTCTCACCCCCAGGATCCAAAGTATCCACTGAGTCAGGTCTGACAACCTTGCGTGAGTAAGATTAGACTCATCAAGAGAGAACAAAATACTGGCTGATATTCTTTAACAAAGTTTATTCCACATATTGATGAGAAATATTAGGAATTTGGCACACAGAAAGCAATGAAGCTATCATACATATTCACAGCAGTTAAAACATCCTTGAACTACCAGGGTATTCCATCTGTGACCTAGTATTGCCAACTGGAATTGATGATTACTCTCAAGTCCAACATCTAGAAGTATCACCTTAATCATGGTTAATGAGTTCACACTGTTCTTCAGAAGAAACATTTTCATTGGGCAGTAGAATGTAGCTGCAATGAATGTGACTGGCTGTTTAAGAGTGATTCTAAGAAGAAAAGGAATGTCATCAGAGGATGTCAACCATGCTGCTGACTTAGGTGGTACTGCATAGGTAGAAAGTGATTGGCATGTTTGATTGGCATTCTAGAAGTTGGTGAGTACAATGACCATTGCTTTGTGGAACAACTTCCGGTTCACTACTTGATGTAAGGATCTACTTCGAAACGTTGCAAAACCAGAAGTTGTTAGCGATAAAGTTGTATGCTTTCTTATGTTGCACAAAGCAATGGTCATTGTATGTCTGTGGAAATTTGTATGGCAACGGTATGCTGGTTGTACAATACTATGGCAATGTTTTTTGGACATCAAACTTACAATGGTATGTTTCATATTTAGAACGGATGACTGCTAGAAAACAAAATGAGGCAGCTAACTTATTAAGTGTGTTCAAAACGTATTGAAAAGTACATTTTTATTCAAATTATCTTTTACCTAAATATCTTTTGAATGTTTCTAGATGCAAGTAAACAAGTCGACAGATATTCAACATGGTATATAAAATTGAAAATTCCCATGACGTACAAGAACAGTAAATATGAGCTCAGCATGTACACAAGAACATTGACATGACCGCTAAATTAGATTTCTGATCTTTATAGAAAAAGTGCCAGTTTGTATATAATGCTTCCCTGTACTGTATAGCCACTCTACAAGAACAGCTGATGCTCTGCAGCGATCCATCATGACCATTTCACACTCCCTGTAACAAATTGCACTCCTACAAACTACAAAGACAGAACAGAGATAAGGACTTTTTTTTTGTCATGTTTAATTGAACTTGACACGGGGATATCACTTCCTGCAAATACTTGCCACAAACACACATCCAGTGTGCAGTAGCTAAGTGTAATGTTTTATTTCAACATGCCCAATTAATTTACAAGCCATTTCAAGTATACTTTGAAGTGTTATTTCCAAAAGTTCAATTCTATAATTGAAACTGCAGTTTGCAATAACTTGAATCTAACTTTTACTTTTTATGTATCACTGTAAGGTCACTGGCTGAAAAACAGTCAAAATTATCAAACAAAACAGACCAGCTAAGCACAAAAAAAGGAGTTAAAGCCCAGTTTTTATTCAATTTGTTGGGCTGAATGCATTCATTACTATCTTAACTTGTTACACACCTCAAGTTGGGTCTGCCAAATACAGATATTTCTCTAAGAGAAATAAAGTAGGGTTTGATGTTGATACACCATTTTGTAAGTACTTCAGCCATTTCATGGCAGCCAGGGCAGTTGTGTCTCAAAACGGCATGATTAATACTGATTTAAAGCTACCCCAAGCAGCATATTGACATATTAGTCAGAAAATAATTAGGATTTGAACTTAAGAGTAGTTAAGGTATAGAACTCCTTACATCACACCGGTATTCAATTACCATATTCACTGTATATGCCCTGAGCGCTTTGAAAATTGACAAGTTAAATCTGTTTTCAAAGATAATGCAAACTTGCTTCAAACCTTAATGAAAATAAAACTGACAGTTACAAGGCAATACCCCTTCTGCTGCTGCTTGCTGTAAACAAATCAGTATTATACACAAGAAACTATGGACTGTCATGTAGATTTGCAAATTTCACAGTCAGGAATGTTCATCTGTTAGGTAAACTTGGGAATGTGTATTCAATAAACTATTTCTAATATAAATAAAAGTATGAATTGTAAAATTCCTAATCTCACTCAACATAATTGTATAAGATTCACCAGATATCCTAACAACTGAGTCGAGATATGTAAAATTCAAAGATAAGAAGAGGCAAATGTATGAAGATCCGTTTCACAAGTGACAGCAGGTAAAGGAATGAATACACATGAAAAGAATTGAGCATCAAATGGGAAAATAGTTTTATTTACACATAGAGCAACATTCTTTCACACAAACCATTCAAACAAAATCATATAAATAAAATATATACAAAACATATAAACTAAATAAACTATTTGATACAAAACATATTTTGATTTTTACACCTTGAACATTATGTTAAACATATGAGGTATATCTGTATTTCACACTGGTATGGCTAGAATCTGAGTGGTAACCCCTATGACTATTCAGTAATGTGAGGTATTGATATTCTCTGCAGCAACTGAGTGAGTGAGTTGTATTCCAGTTATATCACGGCGTGTCAGCATAATGTGGGAGGAAAGCCCGAAGTGATGCAGGTCTCAGACGTTAACCACTTCGGTGAAACCTACACGCACGGGTATGGTGCTGACAAACCTAGAAACATAATCGGGGCGAAAAGGGATTCAAACCCACAATCATAGGTTTCTGGTGTGCTCAAGGGACGCAACTCTGCACAGTGAATTGCAGCACCTTAGACGACTGGGCCACCTGTGCCCCCTCTGCAGCAACTGACGAATAGTTAACTGTTGTACATCCTCTTGAAAACTGATATGGAAAACTTCAGATTCCTTAACATCAGAGACCTGGAATGTACAAATAAGAATCCTTACCTCAAAGTACTGTGCTTAATCCAGAACAGCGTTATGCTAATAGACATTATGTCCAAAACACAAAACAGGCTCTGGGTTTGTTTTTTAATTATTTGGGATGGAGTGGGTTGAACTGCTTTGAACCGAATTTCAGGATTATCACTGCATGTCAGTTGTAGGAGGAAAGCCTGAAGTGATTGACGCATGTCTCAGATGTTTACCCCTTTGGTGAATCCATGAGCACGGGTAGGTGGTAACAAATCTAGAAACATAATCAGGGCAAATCTGGGATTCCATGCCGGTCATAGGTTTCTGATCATAGGCACTCCCAAGGAATGCACCAATTGTGGAGTCTTAGACGACTGGTCAAGTCGTGACCCCTATTTAGGATGGAGAGAAACTACAAATTTAGAGGATCGTATCGATAAACTACTCAGGCAATTCAGCATTACATGGTGACTTAAAAACTAAAAACTAATAGTAGGGGAAGAGCTTCCAGATATACAATTTGGGAAGGGATCACAGCTTTTAGTGCAGTCTAATCCTACAATCCCTTAAAGTTACATGTTCTAATTGTCCACTTTTATTGGCCAGCCACATGTTGAACATCACATATTTCAGAACATTTCAAAAATGACATGAATTCATGTCTTCAGGGGACTATCTGATCACAATAAATGTATCGAATGTTTAAAAATTCTACCTATTTACCTCCTAAAATTGTATATACACCTACTGAAAAATATCAAAGTTCTATTACATGCATTAGAAAACATCAAGAGATCTGTAAACTGCTATCAGCCGGCATGTTCACCTGGTGATGCTGGACACTGATTTCAGACAAGCTTTGGCAAGTGGGTCTGCACTTCTACCCAGGGTGTATCATATAATGTATTTATAGCTACCAAAATACAATAAGAAGTATACATTTGGTAAACCACATATTACTGGATGATGTAATAACCTTATTTCTCCTACTCCGAAATCAAGCGCCTGGTTACCTGATGTTTCATTAACGTTATCATATCCCCTTCCTCACTACCCAGAAATCAAGCACTTGTTTATCTTATGCCACAACAATCTTTTCCCACCCCACACTACCCAGAAACCAAGCACCTGTTTATCTTATGCCACAACAATCTTTTCCCACCCCACACTACCCAGAAACCAAGCACCTGTTTATCTTATGCCACAACAATCTTTTCCCACCCCACACTACCCAGAAACCAAGCACCTGTTAATCCTATGCCACAACAATCTTTTCCCTCCCACACTACCCAGAAACCAAGCACCTGTTTATCCTATGCCACAACAATCTTTTCCCACCCCACACTTCCCTCAGTCAACATCTGCTTCTCCCATGCCTCGAAAATCTTTTCCCTCCCACATTACCCCGAAACAAGCACCTGTTTATTCTATACCACAATAATCTCCTCCCATCACACACTACCCTGAAATCAAGCACCTGCTTACCCTTGGTTACAATATCCTTTTCCATACGACCCCAGCACAATCTACATCAAACACTTATTTACCCTATATTCTGGATGAAGAAGGAAACATTAGATTCAAACCTACAATAAGCAGCTTGAAACCACATAGCCACATGTGCGGGACAAAGAAAAGGGATGGATGGCCACCATGAGAAATAAACCAAGCTGAGATGAGGACTTTGTTGTGCAGTAGGTGGGTATAATTACACAATAACCAACTTACTGCTTGGAAACAGTTCTGAGAGGAGTTCAATAGAAGGACCTTACATAAATCGAATCAACACAAAAAGCACAGAATATACTCTATCATCATCTTAAAAAACCCAGAAGAATTATTCTTTCCCAGTAGTGACCATTTACATCTTAATGTGTTCTAGTCCCTGAAGGATGCTTTGTTTGTGAATCCACAAAAAAAATAGAAGAATTCTCCTTGCCCTTTGAATAGCAAATGTTTTCAGGAGAGAAAAAACCCTGCTGAACTTGCCATTTTTGTGTGATCAATATCCAGATTATACGTCTTAATACAACGTCAAATAGATCTGATCTGAATGAGGGCCTAGTTTTCAGGAGATATTGAAACAAATATTAAATTTTGAAGTCAAATTCTGATATAGAACTTGAAGAATTTGGTTGTTGAACCCTTTAGGTACAATGTTAACAAGATCCTGTTACCTGTGTATATTGTGTGTGCTTACAGGGCCTATACAATAGTGAGCAAGTATGGTTTTACACCCCTTTTAGCAATATTCCAGCAATATCACGGCACAGGACACCAGAAATGGGCTTCACACATTGTACCCATGTCGGGAATCAAACCCAGGTCTTAGGTGTGACAAGTGAATGCTTTAACCACTAGGCTACCCGACCGCCCCCCTATACAATAGTGTTTTATTGGTCAGATAATGCTGAAACAGCCTGGAATGGATGGCTGGTAGAATCTACATGGTAGTAACAATCTCTTGTTCCAGATAATGGGATCAGATCCACCCACTTTGTTGTTGCATAACAAGATAATGGTTTTATCATTACATTACATAGTAAGACCATCTAAAAAAGAGGTAATCACATTCTTAACAATCACAGGAATGTCTTCACAAATTGTAATATGAACCAATTTTTGAACAGAAATGGTATTTGCTCATTGTGGAATGTTAAGATAAAACTTATAATCACATTAATTCCCGACTCTTATTTATGTAACTGCTTTAAAAATCTGCCATTCAATAATAGTTTTCACAATATGAAATGAAAAATGATTTGATAGTGATACTTTTCACGCTTCGACATAATCATACATTAATAAACTTTAACATGACATGTTGACGGAGATGAGGGTACCACTACACACAAATATGACATCTTTCAAATGCTGACAAGAATTGTAAAGTCATAAAATATCAATATGTTACAGAACTCTTTTGATCATGACCTTGACATTTTACACAAATGGCCAATGATGACAACAGTATGGGACAATGTAAAAACAAATTGATCATGAATTTAACTCAACATCTCAATATACATGACACATGACAAAATTTGCATAGCTTTCGAAGAAATATTTCTGTACCACACTAAATGAACTATAAGTAGAAGATCCTTGTCTACCAGTACTTGAATGAATGCAACCTGACTCAGAAATGAGATCATAGCCACCAGATCCACTATATGAACAAAAGACATCCCAATGTCAAGACATTTATACACATCTGTAATTCTATGAATGATCTAAAATCTCCTACATTATACAAAGTTCATCATATAATTGTGACATACACCAAGGACTGAATACAGGCTGTCTGTCAGGAAACCTCAGGGCAAGAAAGGAAACATTTTCTTATGGTTCCTCAACAGTACAGCTGTTGTATAATGCCCTTAGAGGTACAAAATCATTCTTGTGGACAATGGCGCCAAATCAGTGAGAAGTACAAGCTGCTGATCATGTTATTGAGATTTATTAAACAATGCTAAGGACACAACAAATTAATCACCCATTAGTCAATTTGTGTATCTCAAGCTTGCAGGTGATGTTTCAAGATCAGGAACTATCTCACTGACTTATTACCTGTTATACCTCTCTCAACCGTGCCATGAGTCATTGATTTTGAAAGAGTAAAAAGGTTTTTAAACCCCAAATATGCTGTCAATACACCAGCCTCACCTGAATTGCTGTTTGATAATGTGGCATGCTCAGGTCATATGACTTGAAGAAAGTCACAGATTGGACCAAGAGGAATCAAACAGCTCTTTTGTCATGCTTACTACAATAAGATAACTCATACGAAACAGAATACATTGGATTATTTCCAAACAACCATGGAAATTCTCAAACATTTCCATGAATATAGATTGTCATATCAACAATCATACAGATGCGAGAGTAAGTAACTGGCCTTGGAAAGGATTGTCATATTGCCATAGTTGCAGTCATTCATTGGGAAGTACCATATGGTACAATAAGGAACTGTTGTGATGTAGGCTTTGCTTTAGGCCAACTTCTGAAAAATAACTACCCGGTCCCCCAGTCAATATAGGCCAACTATTGAAAATTAACCAGTTGATATAGGCCAACTACTGAAAATTAACCAGTTGATACAGGCCAACTATTCAAAAGTACCCAGTTGATATAGGCAATGAATGAAAATTACCCAGTTGATAAAGGCCAACTATTGAAAATTACCCAGTCAATATAGGCCAACTAATGAAAATTACCCAAATTGTTACATGGCAAACTTTGAACAATTATTCAGTTGCTTTAATTTTACAGTTGCTCTCATTGATGCCTTTTTTGATATTTAACCATTGAATGAGGCCAGTTGAATGAGGCTGATTCACCTGCAGTTTCTGACAAATCTAACTGGATTAAATATGAATACAGTTATGCATTATTCAGAAGTTGGCCTGGCTCACTGATTTGATGCAAGATAAAAGTTACTCATTATTTTTAGGAACAGCTAAAATACTTACATTTAATTGCAGTAATTCTATGAAACTGATATGTTGTACAAGTGTTTACAGAAAAACTAAAATACAAATCATTGTCCATTATTTTCTTTACCTTCAAAAACAGAAATAGCAATATATACTATTCGCAAGGCTTAATTATCACATATTACTATATACTATCTGTTATGATATGCACCAAATATTTCAATATTTCTAATAATTTGAAATCAAACAATACAACCACAATTTTATTACCAGTAATCATGAAAGCTGAAAGCCATTCTTTAAAATCATGTGGCTTTTGCTTCCTACACCTGTTAAAATGTTGAACTTCAAAAAGCATTATCCTTTGAAGCAGGTGTGTACGGAATGTGGCGGCAGTAAATGACCATTTAGCAACGGACATCCGTATGCCTGGTACACCCGGAGGCTGTTCTGCATGTATGGGGAGCCTGGTTGTGACATCGCAGCTGGGGCTTAGATCTATAGATCCATCAAATCACAGACACAGCACATGATGTTGAGAATCACTAACTGCCCTTCAGATGGAACGGCTACTTCAGTCTCTGGGTGACATTGGCAAGAGCAACAGCAAATGCTTGTATAGCAGTAAAAGGGTATTGAAAATCCAGTGTGTAGGCATTGCTGTCAATACGCCCAAACTGCATCACCTGAAACAGACAACAGATCGTTATCAGCATGGCTGTTGTTTCACACAAATGGCATCGCCTGAAACTGACTATCCCTAGGCAGGTATACGCTCTACTGTCGATACACCCAGCTCTACTGTTGATACACCCAGCTCTACTGTCGATACATCCAGCTCTACTGTTGATACACTCAGCTCTACTGTTGATACACCCAGCTCTCCTGTTGATACATCCAGCTCTACTGTCGATACACCCAGCTCTACTGTCGATACACCCAGCTCTACTGTTGATACACCCAGCTCTCCTGTTGATACATCCAGCTCTACTGTCGATACACCCAGCTCTACTGTCGATACACCCAGCTCTACCGTTGATACATCCAGCCCTCCTGTTGATACACCCAGCTCTTCTGTCGATACACCCAGCTCTACTGTCGATACACCCAGTTCTACTGTTGATACACCCAGCTCTACTGTCGATACACCCAGCTCTACTGTCGATACATCCAGCTCTACTGTTGATACACTCAGCTCTACTGTCGATACACCCAGCTCTACTGTTGATACACCCAGCTCTACTGTCGATACACCCAGCTCTACTGTCGATACACCCAGCTCTACTGTTGATACACCCAGCTCTACTGTTGATACATCCAGCCCTCCTGTATATACACCCAGCTCTACTGTCGATACACCCAGCTCTACTGTCGATACACCCAGCTCTACTGTCGATACACCCATCTCTACTGTCGATAAACCCATCTCTACTGTTGATACACCCAGCTCTACTGTCGATACACCCAGCGCTACTGTCGATACACCCAGCTCTACAGTTGATACACCCAGCTCTCCTGTCGATACACCCAGCTCTACTGTCGATACACCCAGCTCTCCTGTTTATACACCACTGTTAATACAACCAGCTCTACTGTCGATACACCCAATCACCTAAAGCAAGACACAAGATAGGTATATGCATGGCTTGAAGCACTTGATACACCCAGCTCTACTGTTGATACACCCAGCTCTACTGTCGATACATCCAGCTCTACTGTTGATACACTCAGCTCTACTGTCGATACACCCAGCTCTACTGTCGATACACCCATCTCTACTGTCGATAAACCCATCTCTACTGTTGATACACCCAGCTCTACTGTCGATACACCCAGCGCTACTGTCGATACACCCAGCTCTACAGTTGATACACCCAGCTCTCCTGTCGATACACCCAGCTCTACTGTCGATACACCCAGCTCTCCTGTTTATACACCACTGTTAATACAACCAGCTCTACTGTCGATACACCCAATCACCTAAAGCAAGACACAAGATAGGTATATGCATGGCTATCAATACGTCCTAACTGCTTCATCTGAAACCGACAACAGGCAGATATTTTTTCAGTGACATAACTTCCAATTGCACCCTTTCATTAAAAAGTTTGTGATTTGTGTTAAGTTTTATTTAGGACTCAGAGGAGGGGGTTAGCACCCTCCTACATAACAGTCATATTGAAATGTGATACCTTCAGAAGATTGATATATGTTATGACACGGATATGAAATGTTTGCTTTGTCAAGACAATGTCAGGAGAAGCCAAGGAAAGTCCCCTTCCCTCCAACCACTGACGGCAGCTCTGACTGTAACTACCCACATATACAGCTTCACACTATGTAGGTGAGAGGATGACATAGAGCTAGACGACAAGAACACTTCCAGTCCAGATGAATAATGTCTGTGTTTGCTTCCACAAATTCAGGCCAGTCATACATTCACATAGTCTGTGACTTTAGCCACTAGTTCGAAACCCGAGTCCAGTGAAATGTCTTTAGTCAGTAAGATCATCTGGTACTAGTCCATAGGAGAAGACAAAATTCTACTGAAAGAATGTAAGGTTCAAGTTGGTGCTAGTAGGCTTATTGTGCTTGGTATAGACTGAATACATAATCAGAAGGCCATTATTTCTATATTTGTTTGTTTGTTGTTTAACGCCTCACTAAGCAATATTCTAGTTTATATGATGGCAATCTAAAATATATTCGAGTCTGGACGAGACAATCCAGTGATTGATATCATGAACATCTATCCACGCAACTGGTGAGTGAGTGAGTGAGTGAGTGAGTGAGTGAGTGAGTGGGCCAATTTTAGCAATATTCCAGTAATATCACAGCAGGGGATACCAAAATGAATTTCACACATTGTACCCATTTGGGGAATAAGATACCTTTGATTTTGTAAGTGTCTGAAAGGTTGGCAGTTTCGGCCAAGTCTGCGTATGAATTTCCTATTGAACATTGCACAAATTAATGTTGTTAATGATTTTATACAAATATTTTTGCACGTGTTACATATCAGCAGATAAGATGAAAAGAAGTGATAAAACCGAAAAACTGTACACAGCAGTGTCAATGTTTTTACTCACTCAGCAGTTACAGAGCCAAAAGGCCGTTACAATCACCCCACCCCACCCCCACACCCCACACCCCACACCCCACACACACACACACCCACACCCCACACCCCCACACCCCACACCCCGGCGAATGCTGTAAGCTAGACATGCAAGAAATTTACCTGTTTCCCACGGAACTCTATTTGGAAGTTTTTAGCTGATTCTTGAGTGACCCGTCCACCGAAGTCCAGCTGGTAGACCTGGCTGTTCTCATTCCACAGTGGAGCCTTGTTGTGCATGACAAACTGCTGCTTTGACCCCACGCGGCTGGAACTGCTGCCCCGGACACGACGCAGCTAGAACACAAACAACAAATACATAAGTCGTCAAGTGAAACCATTACTAGTCTTGCCAGGAACCTTTGTGTTGTAATTAGTCAAAACCATTAACATCTGTAGAAGATACTCTCTGTATTACATCAAGCATAGCCTCGTTAAGTCACATAAGCTTTGGGTCTTAGAAGTCGTATAGACCCATGTGGATGCCAGGTAAGGATACACTTGTATGCAGCATCCTATCAAAATAGTAAGTCACATAAGCTTTGGGCCCTTGTGTGCTTCCAGCCTCAGTAAGTCATGTGTGCTTCCCGCCTCAGTAAGTCATGTGTGCTTCCAGCCTCAGTAAGTCATGTGTGCTTCAAGCCTCAGTAAGTCATGTGTGCTTCCAGCCTCAGTAAGTCATGAGTGCTTCAAGCCTCATTAAGTCATGTGTGCTTCCACCCTCAGTAAGTCATGTGTGCTTCAAGCCTCAGTAAGTCATGTGTGCTTCAAGCCTCAGTAAGTCATGTGTGCTTCCAGCATCAGTAAGTCATGTGTGCTTCCAGCCTCAGTAAGTCATGTGTGCTTCCAGCATCAGTAAGTCATGTGTGCTTCCAGCATCAGTAAGTCATGTGTGCTTCCAGCATCAGTAAGTCATGTGTGCTTCCAGCCTCATTAAGTCATGTGTGCTTCCAGCCTAAGTAAGTCATGTGTGCTTCAAGTCTCAGTAAGTCATGTGTGCTTCCAGCATCAGTAAGTCATGTGTGCTTCCAGCATCAGTAAGTCATGTGTGCTTCAAGCCTCAGTAAGTCATGTGTGCTTCCAGCATCAGTAAGTCATGAGTGCTTCAAGCCTCAGTAAGTCATGTGTGCTTCCAGCCTCAGTAAGTCAAGTGTGCTTCCAGCCTCAGTAAGTCATGTGTGCTTCCAGCATCAGTAAGTCATGTGTGCTTCCAGCCTCATTAAGTCATGTGTGCTTCCAGCCTAAGTAAGTCATGTGTGCTTCAAGTCTCAGTAAGTCATGTGTGCTTCCAGCCTCAGTAAGTCATGTGTGCTTCCAGCATCAGTAAGTCATGTGTGCTTCCAGCCTCATTAAGTCATGTGTGCTTCCAGCATCAGTAAGTCATGTGTGCTTCCAGCCTCAGTAAGTCATGTGTGCTTCCAGCCTCAGTAAGTCATGTGTGCTTCAAGCCTCAGTAAGTCATGAGTGCTTCCAACCTCAGTAAGTCATGTGTGCTTCCAGCCTCAGTAAGTCATGTGTGCTTCAAGCCTCAGTAAGTCATGAGTGCTTCCAACCTCAGTAAGTCATGTGTGCTTCCAGCCTCAGTAAGTCATGTGTGCTTCCAGTCTCAGTAAGTCATGTGTGCTTCAAGCCTCAGTAAGTCATGAGTGCTTCCAACCTCAGTAAGTCATGTGTGCTTCAAGCCTCAGTAAGTCATGTGTGCTTCCAGCCTCAGTAAGTAATGTGTGCTTCCAGCCTCAGTAAGTCATGTGTGCTTCCAACCTAAGTAAGTCATGTGTGCTTCCAGCCTAGGTAAGTCATGTGTGCTTCCAGCATCAGTAAGGTTAGTCATTCATGAATATTTCTTATCGTATGGAAATCATGGAAATCTTTGGATTGCACACCACTACTGAGTCTCTAACTGGCCTATGACCAGTTGAGCTAAAAATGGAGAAGTTTCAGGTCAATGATGACCCTGTTGGATCATAGTTTCATAGGAAATACTGCGATAGAAATTGGCACTATCAACATTCATTGACAGTATCAACATTCATTCAATCACAAGCATGCAGGGTTTGCTCATGGTTGAAAAGTCCTGAATAAGGCCTTAACATTTGATAAAGGACTTGAAAAGGCCTTAACATTTGATAAAGGACTTGAAAAGGCCTTAACATTTGATAAATTGTCATGAAGAGCCCTCGAATTTGGCAATCATTGTTTACTCTGTGTGTCGTGTAGCAAAGGAGTAGTCTGTAACTACAACGATGAACTATATGAGACTTTGGTGTGGACTCACAGCGTAGAAATTGGCAGTAGTCCTAGAGTCCTTGCCAAACTGCCCAATAGTTAAGGTACCATAAAGACTCATAGAAATTTGTAATTTTGATGGGTTTTGCTATATGTTATCATTATAAGGACAAGTGGACTAAAGATGTTTGATTCTTCCTGATTAAATGACAAATTCATCAGACCAACAACGCATACTGCTCGGCATTTTGTCAGGAATGTCATGCCCAAATAAAACTCTCTTGAAAGTCTCATAACAGACACATTTAGGGTAGTGATCACGTTGAAATGATTAAAACCCTAGACTGAAGTAATTTTCTAAAAATATCCTTCCAAGGGTTCCACTTGCGTAACAGAAAGATCAAAGTAGTAGTACTGTTCCAAAAGGAAACCACGATTAATTTTTAATTGAATTCCCTTCCAGTCAATAACTTGGTTTGTTACATACAGCATGATTAATCACTTAGGCGAGTCTACCAATCAGGAGCATCAGAAGAAAGCTCTTCACCCAGTGTTGCTGGAACACTTTCAATGTCCTTTCCACAGGTTTTCATGAAACTGAGTGTGATGTAATATTGTTCAATCTCGTATTTTGGCCTACTGAAATAGAGTTCACTGTAAGAAAACACTATACAGTCTACTTTTGTTAAGTGGCAGTTGAACCCATGGGGCTTCAGGTTCCCAGCAATCCATGCTTATCGTTAGAGGCGACCAAATGAATCATGAGTGAGTGAGTTTGATTTTATTTCGCTTTTAGCAATATTCCAGCAATATCACGGTGGGGGACACCATAAGTGGGCGTCACACATTGTACCCATGTCGGGAACTGAACCCAAGTCTTCGGCGTGACGAGGGAGCGCTTTAACCACTAGGCTACCCGACCACCCCTAATGGATCAGTGGTCATGCTTGGTGATTTGATTCACTACATGTCACATATCCCAACTGCGTGGATGGATGTTAATGATGTCAATCACTGGTTTGTATGGTCCAGACTCGATTACTTACAGACTGCTGTCATATAGATGGAATATTGCTGAGGGCTGTGTTACACAAAAGTTGAAATTCCAGGATCCAATCCAAATGTTTTGATATATATATCCAAATCCAGCCTGTCCATCCCAAACAGGGGGCGGTCGGGTAGCCTAGTGGTTAAAGCATTCGCTCATCACGTCGAAAACCCGGGTTTGATTCCCGACATTGGTACAATGTGTGAAGCCAATTTCTGGTGTCCCCTGCCGTGATATTGCTGGAATATTGCTAAAAGCTGCGCAAAACCATACTCACTCACTCACTCACCCATCCATCCCAAACAGCATGTCAGATCACACATGATATACATTGTCATGAAGTGAAATAAAAACAACATAATTCTTGCTACATAATTGAACATCTTAACTAACAACATATTCATTAATGAATACATGCAGTATCCATCAGTAGCAATCTGTCAGCAAGGGTCATCATAGTCACGCGGGTGTTTACAAGTTTATTTTAAGTCAGTCTCACTGATTGTTCCTACAACAGTCGCCTGTCCAGTTAAATGATCAAATTATCTATGTAAAGTCACCCTGGGGACCTTGTCTCGTCACTGGGAATTTCTGTTTAACTGAACCTAGTTATCAGGAATCAAATGATGATAAATAAAGAATGATTTGGTCAGAACCAAACAAAATATGTCTGCTACTTCTTTTTACTTACTAACATTTGATTTTCTTTTTAATGTAATATCGAATAACAGGGAACATTTCATTCATCTTAGAAAACAAAGCACACTTGTGATGAAAAACCAGCTTTCTGGGGCACTTGTTCCCATCTTCATCTGCAACATTTGTTTTTCCACTTAATTTCCTGGGTGCTTGGCTCCAGTGAAGTGATAGGAAATTCAAGCTCCCCAATACCAAACTTACACGATCACTTGCAAGTCTAAGGCACCATCGCCTGACAGCGTCACATAGCATTTGATTTTAATTTGAAAGAAAGAGGTATATGCCAGAAAAAAACATCTGCAATCAAGAGCAAAACAATGTAAATAATGGGCATGTGATAAAAAAAGGCGATCAGTTTCGCCCGTGAGTATTCCTGAACAATTCTCATCAGTCTTGTATGCTGTTTATATTCTTTCTAAGTGCCCAGTGGAGTGATCAAGGAAACAGCTGACCTTTTAGTCCTTGAAGTTCAACAAACCAAATACAGTAGAAAGGGTAGTTGAACAGAGAAACATCCTTTAGAAAAAGCAGCCACTTTCATTTAGGAGCATTCTCTCAGAAGAGGGGAAATCACTGTGCAGTGATGCTTTATGAGTGAGAGTGAGTTTTTACGCCGCTATTAGCAATATTCCAGCGATATCACGGCGGGGGACACCAGAAATGGGCTTCACACATTGTACCCATGTCGGGAATCGAACCCGGGTCTTCGGCATGGTGAGTGAACGCTTTAATCTCTTGGCTACCCGACTGCCCCTGATGATTTATGAAAGACATGAACATTTAAAGGCATAACAGGAGCCTGTCTTTATAAATACAGTGTCATACTCATCACACTGTGCCATGACTTTCTCATCATCATGATCTGTCCTGTCATGAGTTTATGATTCTTCAAAAGTGTAGATTAATCTGATTTTGTTACATGCTTTTCCTGATCCATGAGCAAGGAGTGGGAGACAAAATAGAAACATGTTGATTCAAGTTTGATTTCCTGAAATGAATTTAGACATAATGCTTTAAATAAAAGTAAGAATACTTTTAATATTAAAGTTTTGTTTTACCTCAAGGCAGTCCTATCTTAAAGCAAGAAACATGGATTTGGAATCAGCTTATTCATAAACAAAAATCGTCAAAGCCAGAGAATAACTGATTATCAGCCGGAAGAGCTTTCATAGGAAAGGGCCAAATATTTATATATATCAAATAATCACAGTGCTTGTATAACAAACAGTCAGTCCTCTGTATCATTACTGTCACGACGAAACAGTCTGTGAGTCAGGTCTCATATATATACATAACAATTTTGTATCAACCACGCAACATATCACTATAGCTTGCTTATGGCATTGCTACTATAACTGCAACTAAATTGCAAAGCGAACATCTTCTATTATTGGTTTCTCAACTAGAACATTATTGTATTTTCCACTGGCAGATATTTTATACTCAATACCAGGAATATTTTCTTTATGCCTTTGGAAGATGGATCCCTGTATGAAGTCACTGTCAGTTTTTCAGACTGAGAAGCAATTTTCCCACCAAAGGATTGGTCTGCACCTTACCATTAGGCCATGTGGTATGCTCATTAACATTCAAACATCTTCAGCTCAAGAGGTCCCTGTTTCCAGCTTTCACGACTCAAAGGGCTGGCAATCAAAGACGTGGGTATGTTCACAGTAATTATCGCGACCATCACTTGTCTAGGGATCTATTGATCACACATAACTGACCGCTGCACCACCATTGACTGTCGCGATCACTTACAGTGTTGTCAGTGACAGATTATATCTGACTAGCATCTCCTCACACTGCTGTCTAACAGCACGCCTGCTGCACATACAGCTACACTTTTATCACTCTCACACCCATAGTAACAGCTTGACAGCAATATTAGCAACGCTTCACTAAAAGGAGGCAAATTTTAGCCATCCCTGATTTCTGGCAAGATGGATTCATCCAATGGCCATTCTTTAAATCAAGAAGACCAGCTGGCTGCCATATTGAATTTGGACTTGATGCTTTGAACAAACTTGAACATGATCATGGTATTTAGGATTACATACACAAAATGTTAATCTCTATTCACTGAACACTTTTCTGGAACAGTTAAGTTAAAAACTGGTTTGGTGCACAAATGAAAGTTTGAGTAACTTGATACTGTAATTCAAACCTAGCACTAGAGTTCATCTTAACGGGGGCACAGGTGGCCAGGCAACACGAGTTGATAAAAGTGGAAACATTCTGAGGATTTTTGCCACTTTTATCAACGAGTGTTGATATATTTGATATCAAAAGACATGAGGGTGAGATTTTATTTATCATCCAACATCATTCTTCCACCTTTTTCCAGTTTGTAGACATTTATTAGCAGTGTCTTAGGTGTAAAAAGTCCTGCTAACAGCCATTAGTGATGTCATGGTAACCAGTGACGTCACAATGGTCTGCAAAGCATTGTGATGCAATTTCATTGCAGCGATATCTAATATGTAGATATGGCTTGATCTCATCCAAGCCATATCTCCTGAGGGAGCCTGTTTTGGATGACAAAAAGTACTGTGACATTCATGGCGCAGTTTTTAATACCAGTATATATTCAGTGGTTTTCCTTATTCCAGCCTTCTGTTATTAAAAATTCATGAGAAAGATACACAGTCCTCTTCAAGTGGTATTTCGGCTAACACTGCTAATAATTGCACATTATTGAATTATACTCCATCTGTACTCTAAACTGTTGACTCTCAGGCGAAGCATGTCTTCTCCAGGCACTGTCAGGACTTAAGCTGCCAGTGATTGTGGATGTATATTTGGCCAGGACATCTAAGGTGCCACAATTCGTTCAGCAGAGTTGTATCACTTGGGCAGGCCAGAAACCTGTGATTTGGGGTTGAATCCCGGTTCCCGAATTATCATTCTAGGTTTGTCAGCACCATTATATAACCTGTGCTCACGGGTTTCACTAAAATGGCAAACGTCTGAGACTGCATAATTTCAACGCTTTCCTCTCACACTGAGCTTACATGCCGTGATATAACTGGAATACTGTTCAAAGCAGAATTAAACCCAACTCACTCACACATGCATTTATCTTGACATACAATCCACAGCGAAACATGTTAACAAAGACAACTATTTAGCTTACTTTCTTAATAGCATCAAGGTTTGTCTGGACAATTAATTGGTGAATATGAAACAAGTAACTTAATATCTATACTGTTTCTTAAACTTCAGCACATAAAAAAGGAAGTGAGTGAGTGAATTAGTGAATGTCATTTAAAGACAGCAATATTCCACCTCCATGACGGTGGCCCGCAGCAGAATGAGTCTGGCCATGGGAGTCTGCCACTGAAACCACAAGTAAGGATCCACTCTTTCAGGGTACAATAACACGCAATGAGCCTAGCCACAGTGCTCCCTGATCACACAATTTCCATTTTAGTCAGCTCTTAAAACAAGCATTAGGTACAAGAGACCAATTCTACCCGACTCAGAATCCCTACAGGGGATAACCTACAGAAATAAATGTAATATTGCATAAAAATGTTGCAATACACAACAGTATGCAATTTCCTTAGCTAAAGGTTCTGATCAAATGGACATTTGTCATTTGGTTCACACGTAGTACAATTATATCCCGATAATAGTGCTGCATGAGCTGCATACATCTCGAGAATTACACAGATACATGGGCCACTGGTGCCTCTTGGGGTCTTGAGTGAAAAATGATGTTTGCTGTCCACTAAATATATGTTGATAAGCAATCCCCAGAACTCAAGTATTTAGCTGTGCTGTAAGTTTAATTTTGTGAAAGGCATCAAAATTTAAAGTTGTGAAACAACTTAAAAAATCCAGAGAAGTCCCTATAACCCTGGGTATATAAAGCTGACCGGCTGACTGTCACGGAAGCAGTCCCTATTACCCTGGGTATATAAAGCCGACCGGCTGACTGTCAAGGAAGCAGTCCCTATTACCCTGGGTATATAAAGCTGACCGGCCAACTGTCACAGAAGCAGTCCCTATAACCCTGGGTATATAAAGCCGACCGGCTGACTGTCAAGGAAGCAGTCCCTATTACCCTGGGTATATAAAGCTGACCGGCCGACTGTCACGGAAGCAGTCCCTATAACCCTGGGTATATAAAGCCGACCGGCTGACTGTCACGGAAGCAGTCCCTATTACCCTGGGTATATAAAGCTGACCGGCCAACTGTCACAGAAGCAGTCCCTATAACCCTGGGTATATAAAGCTGACCGGCCGACTGTCATGGAAGCAGTCCCTATAACCCTGGGTATATAAAGCTGACCGGCCGACTGTCACGGAAGCAGTCCCTATAACCCTGGATATATAAAGCCGACCGGCCGACTGTCACGGAAGCAGTCCCTATTACCCTGGGTATATAAAGCCGACCGGCTGACTGTCACGGAAGCAGTCCCTTTTACCCTGGGTATATAAAGCTGACCGGCCAACTGTCACGGAAGCAGTCCCTATTACCCTGGGTATATAAAGCTGACCGGCCGACTGTCATGGAAGCAGTCCCTATTACCCTGGGTATATAAAGCTGACCGGCTGACTGTCACGGAAGCAGTCCCTATTACCCTGGGTATATAAAGCTGACCGGCCGACTGTCACGGAAGCAGTCCCTATAACCCTGGGTATATAAAGCCGACCGGCTGACTGTCAAGGAAGCAGTCCCTATTACCCTGGGTATATAAAGCTGACCGGCCAACTGTCAAGGAAGCAGTCCCTATAACCCTGGGTATATAAAGCCGACCGGCTGACTGTCACAGAAGCAGTCCCTATAACCCTGGGTATATAAAGATGACCGGCCGACTGTCACGGAAGCAGTCCCTATAACCCTGGGTATATAAAGCTGACCGGCCGACTGTCACGGAAGCAGTCCCTATAACCCTGGGTATATAAAGCTGACCGGCTGACTGTCACGGAAGCAGTCCCTATAACCCTGGGTATATAAAGCCGACCGGCTGACTGTCACAGAAGCAGTCCTTATAACCCTGGGTATATAAAGCTGATCGGCCGACTGTCACGGAAGCAGTCCCTATAACCCTGGGTATATAAAGCCGACCGGCCAACTGTCATGGAAGCAGTCCCTATAACCCTGGGTATATAAAGCCGACCGGCCGAATGTCACGGAAGCAGTCCCTATAACCCTGGATATATAAAGCCGACGGGCTGACTGTCACAGAAGCAGTCCCTATAACCCTGGGTATATAAAGCCGACTGGCCAACTGTCACAGAAGAAGTCCCTATAACCCTGGGTATATAAAGCCGACCGGCTGACTGTCACGGAAGCAGTCCTTATAACCCTGGGTATATAAAGCCGACCGGCTGACTGTCACGGAAGCAGTCCCTATAACCCTGGATATATAAAGCCGACCGGCTGACTGTCAAGGAAGCAGTCCCTATAACCCTGGGTATATAAAGCTGACTGGCCAACTGTCACGGAAGCAGTCCCTATAACCCTGGATATATAAAGCCGACCGGCTGACTGTCAAGGAAGCAGTCCCTATAACCCTGGGTATATAAAGCTGACCGGCCGACTGTCACGGAAGCAGTGTTTATGTCCCAGCATGGCCAGATAAATGACCAGCAGCCCACCAGTTTGATGGAGTCTGTATGATGGCTGACCCGGGAACAGCAGCACTCCAGAGGGACAGACAGGAACCAATATTACCCCGCAGAAGTAATCACTAGGAATGAGAACCCTGTGGAGACCACAGATTAATGTTATCAGTGTTGGCAATAGCACGCATGATTTCTGTCTGTTCATGGTCAAGGCAAGCAAGAACATGGGCATGCTCACAGTAGCAATTTTTACTAACATAACAGTGTCTGTTTTGTAGATTGGTTCAACATTAACAAACTAACACTGTGGAATAAATTTGCATCATAATGATTTCCCAAATTTAACATATGACATTTATTACAACTTCATTAACAGACTGTTTCCCCATTCTCTTTATGAAATCAAAGGGTTGCTAAATTACTAAGCAGCAATTTATGATTTATGATATGGTGACCATTTTACTTCAAAGCCCTTAGAAGTTTTGGAGATGAAGATTGTTGAATATTTGTATTTTTAAATAATAGATGACCACCTGGCTGCCATACTGTAAAAGTAGTTTTGATGCACTGAATCAATTAGAACCCAACAAGCATCCACCCAAAATTCAGCTCAATCCATCAAGCCAAGTAAAAAAAGTTAACGTTCGACAACAAAGATCAGGCGAGCTAGACTACACAAATATTTCATAATTTCTTTTCTCTGAATTACTATTAAATAATCTCACCCGAGTGTCTTTTGATATCAAATATATCAACACGAGTTGATAAAAGTGGAAACATTCCGAGGCTGTGCTGAGGATTTTTGCCACTTTTATCAACTCGTGTCATGGTAACCAGTGACGTCACAATGGTCTGCAAAGCATTGTGATGCAATTTCATTGCAAAGATATCTACAATGTAGATATCGCTTGATCTCATCCAAGTGATATCTCCTGTGGGAGCCTGTTTTGGATGATAAAAAGCACTGTGACATTCATGGCGCAGTTTTTACTACCAGTATATATTCAGTGGTTTTCCTTATTCCAGCCTTCTGTTATTTAAAATTCATGAGAAAGATACACAGTCCTCTTCAAGTGGTATTTCGGCTAACACTGCTAATAATTGCACATTATTGAATTATACTCCATCTGTACTCTAAACTGTTGACTCTCAGGCGGAGCACGTCTTCTCCAGGCAGTCAGTGATTGTAGATGTATATTTGAACGTATATCATGAACGCCTTTGGGGCCAACCATTTGATATTTGGGAGGAGCGGTTGCTCGGATTATAAAATAAAATTGTCCCTGAAAATGCCTGAAAAAAGTAATAATTCTTCAGACTGTTTGAAAAAAAGAAATTTTCCATGAAAAAAAATTACATTGATGCAAGGTGTTTCTTAGAAAAAAGACCGCCTCCGTGATCTAGTGGTAGAGTGTCCGCCCGGAGAGCAGAAGGTCCGGGGTTCGATTCCCAGCAGCATCATACCAAAAGACGTTTAAAGATGGTACTTTATGTTACCCCGTTTGGCGCTCGGCATTAAGGGGCTAAAACAAGGACTGGTCGGCTTTGAGTCAGTATACTGTGTCTGAGTGGGGTATTCATGTTAAACTGCGGCATGGTATCTCAGTGAGCTAGAACTATAACTCGGCATTAGTCCGGACTAGTACAAGCAGCCACACACACACACACAGACACACACATGCTTGCTTGTCGCTATATAAGTGCAATAATCTTGGACGTGATGTTAAATCCAATTTCACCTCACCTCACCTCACCTCACCTCACCTCACCTCACCTCACCTCTTAGAAAAGAAATATATTTAGGCTCATAGTTATGATTAAGAAGATATCTGGTTTTGCAGCGGCACAAAATAACTGGTCTCCATACAAAATCCCAGAGATTTTATTTTTTACAGTACCATACAGTAAAGAAATGTAACATGTCATAGTGAGTTGGGTTTAAAGCCGCTTTAAACAGGTTGTACAGGAATGGTGATGACAAGCCAAGGATAATAACCTGGATTTGAACTCTTGTCAAAATGGAGTCCTGTGAAGGAATTTATCACAGCACTAGTACAGGAATGGTGCTGACAAGCCAAGGCTCATGATCAGGGCAATTCTGGTCAAAGAACACCTACACAGGCAGATCCTGGCATGCTTTATGATACAACTCAGTCCAGTGCATTCCAAAACCCTCCACCACTGAGCCAGTCAGTGTTATCTTGTGCAGCCTGTGACAGTCTGAGTGTCTGTGTACAAGTCAAGTGTTTGAGATAAAACAAAATTGGCTTCAGTGAATCCCAATGGACCCTAAGAATCGAAACACTCGGCATTGAATTCAAGCTGCAACTCCAAACTGTCTTGATAAATGTAATTACTTACTTACTTTGGTCGTCAAACTGTCAACTCCAGTGTGAGAACTTTAGCCAAAAAAACCCTTCTGTATGGTTTTTTAATTTTGAAGTAATGTCTTTTAGATGTGTCCTTTTTCTTAAAGCAATGAGGAATGTATTGTGTTATTTGCCAAGGTTTTAGAGTCCCAGTAGAAATACATATGGTGATAACATCTATGGCAATTGGATATTAATCCTTAAAATCCTTGTAAACAGCGATAGCGTATTAACATGGTATGAATCTGAAAACATGGTGAAATGACATTTACAGTTTCTCAATTTCAGGTTGATTTTCTATGCTAGGATCAAAGATTTAAGATTATTAAAAATCTTCAGGGTCTTTTGTGTGTGTCTTTTTTTTTAATGCAAGCCATAACAGGCCTAGAATTGTTTCTTACACTATATGTATAGTAAACTGCATTTATAATGAACTGACGGATATAACTGTTTTTTGGGGGCCTGTTTTATTTGCTTTGAAAAGGCTGTACATATGTTTATAAGAAAATATGATTATGACAAACTCAAGGTAGTGGCCCATTTTAGTTTGTTATAACCCTAGTTCACTGTATTTGACAGAAGTATAGGGAAATATAGTTAACAATAGCAAAAGTTACTCACCTTCCCTTATGTACAATAAGATAATAAAAACACATATTAACAAAGAAAAGTGTAGAACCTATAGAAGAAGATAATCGACACCTGCATCCAAAGGAAATACCGTATTCGACGTAATAAGCGCCCACGGCGACATTTGCTAAGATATTGGCTAGTGAACAATCCCAATTAGCACCCCTTCCGTTTGGTCAATGTACACAAGACTTATTTATTCACATATAATACGCACTCGTGTGTTATATGCACCCTTAATTATGGGCATTTAATTCTGGAAAAATATATCTGTCGTATATAAACATTTCAAGCTGTCAGCATAAACCACAAAATTTATCTTTCAACTTGTTTTTTTCACCAAAATAACATTCTAATAAGAGCCCCCTATTTCTAATTTTAAGAGCGCCCTGGGCGCTTATTACGTCGAATACGGTTATGATAATACTAATGTAATGTTAAGACAAACAGGGCATTTGGAGTAAATGAGAGTGTTTGGTAAAACGCAACTTAGAACAGTATGTCAAGTCATATCACAGCATGTCAGCTGAAGGAGAGACTGATGTAGATCTCATTCAGCATTAGAAATTGTCACCAGTCGAGTAGTCCTGACCAAACTGCCAATCATTATGGTATTAAAAAAACTAGTAGAAATTTGGCCTTTTCAAGGGTTTTACTACATGTAACATCATAAGGACTAGTGGACTAAATCTGTCAATATTGCTGTCCTTGGTATACCACTTTGGTGAAACCAAGAATCATAATCAGGGCAGACAGATTCACAATCTTAGGATTCTGGTCCATCTAAGGAATGCAACTCTGCACAGCAAATTTCAGGGTTCCCAAAATGTTTGGGATAACCGCAGATAGGGGTATAAAAAAACAATTTAAGTATTATACCTCGACTCAGTTTATCTCCAATCGGCATTTTACCACAACTACTATACAATATTTTGAGGGGGAAACGTACCTCTGTCTTAGTATTTAGTGCAGATGTTCTATTTTCCGTCATTCAAGGATACAAGTTTCAGTTTGAACCAATAACACATCTTAGAAAACATCTTAAAAAAACATCACCTCCGTGGGTGTGCAACAGTATGAATTATTATAAGAGACAATTTCCGATACCCGTAAATACAAATATCGCCTATGAATGGTCGCGCAACATAACAAATTAATACAGTAACAATTTCCGCATCTCGGAAATGAACAAGTGCTTTCAAAAATATCCCAATTTTCCTGATATTATACATCAAACGTGGAACAGACAATTCATCGTTTGTGGTGTTATACAGAAGGCCTTTGAAAAAATGATCAAGGGAAAAAGAAATTCTCTTAAATTTATAACACACACACTCCTGCATCCAAAGCTACTATAAAAATGTGAAGAAAATGTGCCAATCACTTTGTAAAGTATTTTCTTCTTCCTATCTTGTATTCATTTCTTGGCAACCTTTTGTACAATTTTTTAAACCTGAAGGCTAGTTGAATCACAAACACAAAAAATACCTTAATTGAAATTATCAGCGGGTTTATTCCTGAGTGTAAATGGCCACCACTTCCTGATAACTTTTGCAAGTAAAAAATAAAGTTGATGGACTTTTTCTCCATTTTGTCATTACAGTTAATCAGATTTCGATAATTGCTAAGTCACTTGTTAAACTGAAATTAGGAATTTTCCAATTTTATGCAGATTAAATAGAAAATTTATGACTTCAACTAATGCCTCGGGCAGCAAACACATTAAACAAGATGCATTTCCAACAATCTCTCACATCATCAGTGACGGTGTTATATAATGTAGAGCATATCCCCCTCATCATAAAACATATAACATCACAAAAAGGTTATCACACAGCACAAGAGGAGTAATGCCTTATTCATTACTCTGTTACAAATAATCTTAATACACGCAGAGCACTCTCACAACAGCAAAAACATCAAGATTTCAGGACAAAAGCTGGCTTTATGCAGAAAATCAACAGTTTAACTATCATAATATTCCCCTAGGTTCTTATTAGACCTTCCATCCATATTCATATCTGTTAATCCTATTAAGTCTTACACAAACCATTCTGCAAATAATTAAGTACAGCTCACATCATTGTTCTGCTAGCATAATGGCAATTATTCTGTGCTAAGTTTACAGAGCACCCAGCATAAGCTTTCGCAGATTGGTGGTTGTTGAACTGAAAGATTTCTGGTCGCAATCGTGTGGTAGTTAAAGGTTAGTATTGATTGTGGAAAATATTCTCAACTGAAATTGATTATGCCTGAATCCTGTCTAATGCTTATCCAACAGAGTCCAGTGAGGCCCCTGCTTATGCATTTATGAGACAGAAATTACCACTGTAGACTCGTAGAAACACAGCCAAGTTGTCTCGAGGCCTCCGTGGTCAGAATGGTTACTCAGTTCAACAATGGCCTCAGCCCGCAAAGAGGCTGACAGACAAACATGCTGCTTGATCATAAAGCGTTTGGATGTGTTTATTGCATCCGGAATATGAAAGTAGACAATAAAACTGCAGACCCCAAAATGTCAAATGTCTGCGTACCACAGCCGGCACTTCTTGAAGGACGTACTATATTTCCAGAGTTGCCAATCTTTAGTAATGACTGTTTCAAGCAACCCTGCATGTTCCTCAGCTTATCACAATCAAAATTTAATTTTACAAATTAAGACAGCCGGCACTTCTTGAAGGACGTACTATATTTCCAGAGTTGCCAATCTTTAGTAATGACTGTTTCAAGCAAACCTGCATGTTTCTCAGCTTATCAAAATATAAATTTAATTTTCCAATTTTGTAAATTGTGGTTTTCATTATATTTGCTACTCCATAGATCTAGATTAAAACGTTGCAATTACAAATGTCAAAATCCAACAATCATTAGTCACATATAACATCATTAATTTCATTCTTATTCAAAGAGTATGGAACTTCCCCTCTCATTTTCTTCCTCTTGCCATATTTCAGTATCAAACCAAATTCACGCCACTTTAAGAAAGTTTCCAACTTTTTATTAGATATGAAAGCGATAAAATTTCCCAGTGCTTTTCATCAACAAACTTTCCTGATATAATCCAATTGTAAACTAACTTGTATATGAACTTGAAGTTCGGCTGATCCATATTGGCTGTTGGGTGAACTAGTTGCCGAGATAGTTTAAAGGTCAGTTTGAAGGTGAGTGAGTGAGTGAGTCAGTCAGTCAGTAAGTGGATGGACGGGCGTAAGGTAGAGTGTGAGGATGATTTATTGATAGAGTTGGTGGGTAGGTGTGTGGACAAATTATTGATGAGGTGGTCCTGTGAGAGGGTCTGTGGAAGGGTGACTGGAAGGTATGTTGGAGGGTGACTGAAGGGTATGTGGGAAGGAGAGTGGTGGGTATGTTGGAGGGTGACTGGAGGTCTGTGGGAAGGTGACTGGAGGTCTGTGGGAGGGTGACTGAAGGGTATGTAGGAGGGAGAGTGGTGGGTATGTTGGAGGGTGACTGGAGGTATGTGGGAGGGTGACTGGAGGTCTGTGGGAGGATGACTGGAGGGTCTGTGGGAGGGTAACTGGAAGGTATGTAGGAGGGTGACTGGAGGGTCTGTGGGAGAGTGACTGGAGGGTATGTGGGAGAGTGACTGAAGGGTCTGTGGAAGGGTGACTGGAAGGTATGTTGGAGGGTGACTGGAGGGTCTGTGGGAGAGTGACTGGAGGGTATGTGGGAGGGTGACTGGAGGGTATGTGGGAGAGTGACTGGAAGGTATGTGAGAAGGTGACTGGAGGGTCTGTGGGAGGATGACTGGAGGGTCTGTGGGAGGGTGACTGGAGGGTATGTGGGAGAGTGACTGGAGGGTATGTGGGAGAGTGACTGAAGGGTCTGTGGAAGGGTGACTGGAAGGTATGTTGGAGGGTGACTGAAGGGTATGTGGGAAGGAGAGTGGTGGGTATGTTGGAGGGTGACTGGAGGTCTGTGGGAAGGTGACTGGAGGTCTGTGGGAGGGTGACTGAAGGGTATGTAGGAGGGAGAGTGGTGGGTATGTTGGAGGGTAACTGGAGGGTCTGTGGAAGGGTAACTGGAGGGTCTGTGAGAAGGTGACTGGAGGGTCTGTGGGAGGATGACTGGAGGGTCTGTGGGAGGGTGACTGGAGGGTATGTGGGAGAGTGACTGGAGGTCTGTGGGAGGGTGACTGAAGGGTATGTAGGAGGGAGAGTGGTGGGTATGTTGGAGGGTAACTGGAGGGTCTGTGGGAGGGTAACTGGAGGGTCTGTGGGAGGATGACTGGAGGGTCTGTGGGAGGGTAACTGGAAGGTATGTAGGAGGGTGACTGGAGGGTCTGTGGGAGAGTGACTGGAGGGTATGTGGGAGAGTGACTGAAGGGTCTGTGGAAGGGTGACTGGAAGGTATGTTGGAGGGTGACTGAAGGGTATGTGGGAAGGAGAGTGGTGGGTATGTTGGAGGGTGACTGGAGGTCTGTGGGAAGGTGACTGGAGGTCTGTGGGAGGGTGACTGAAGGGTATGTAGGAGGGAGAGTGGTGGGTATGTTGGAGGGTAACTGGAGGGTCTGTGGAAGGGTAACTGGAGGGTCTGTGGGAGGATGACTGGAGGGTCTGTGGGAGGGTAACTGGAAGGTATGTAGGAGGGTGACTGGAGGGTCTGTGGGAGAGTGACTGGAGGGTATGTGGGAGAGTGACTGAAGGGTATGTGGGAGGGTGACTGGAAGGTTTGTAGGAGGGTGACTGAAGGGTCTGTGGGAGGGAGAGTGGTGGGTATGTTGGAGGGTGACTGGAGGGTCTGTGGGAGGATGACTGGAGGGTCTGTGGGAGGGTGACTGGAGGGTATGTGAGAAGGTGACTGGAGGGTCTGTGGGAGGATGACTGGAGGGTCTGTGGGAGGGTGACTGGAGGGTATGTGGGAGAGTGACTGGAGGGTATGTGGGAGAGTGACTGAAGGGTCTGTGGGAGGGTGACTGGAGGGTCTGTGGGAGGGTGACTGGAGGTCTGTGGGAGGGTGACTGGAGGTCTGTGGGAGGGTGACTGGGGGTCTGTGGGAGGGTGACTGGAAGGTATGTAGGAGGGTGACTGGAGGGTCTGTGGGAGAGTGACTGGAGGGTATGTGGGAGAGTGACTGAAGGGTATGTGGGAGGGTGACTGGAAGGTTTGTAGGAGGGTGACTGGAGGGTATGTGGCAGAGTGACTGGAGGGTATGTGGGAGAGTGACTGGAGGGTATGTTGGAGAGTGACTGGAGGGTATGTGGGAGGGTGACTGGAGGGTATGTTGGAGAGTGACTGGAGGGTATGTTGGAGAGTGACTGGAGGGTCTGTGGGAGAGTGACTGGAGGGTATGTGGGAGGGTGACTGGGGGGTATGTTGGAGAGTGACTGGAGGGTATGTGGGAGAGTGACTGGAGGGTATGTTGGAGAGTGACTGGAGGGTCTGTGGGAGAGTGACTGGAGGGTATGTGGGAGAGTGACTGGAGGGTATGTTGGAGAGTGACTGGAGGGTCTGTGGGAGAGTGACTGGAGGGTATGTGGGAGGGTGACTGGGGGGTCTGTGGGAGGGTGACTGGAGGTCTGTGGGAGGGTGACTGGAGGGTATGTGGGAGAGTGACTGGAGAGTATGTGGGAGAGTGACTGGAGGGTATGTGGGAGAGTGACTGAAGGGTCTGTGGGAGGGTGACTGGAGGGTATGTGGGAGAGTGACTCGAGGTCTGTGGGAGGGTGACTGGAGGGTATGTGGGAGGGTGACTGGAGGGTCTGTGGGAGAGTGACTGGAGGGTCTGTGGGAGAGTGACTGGAGGGTATGTGGGAGGGAGAGTGGTTGGTCTAATGGAAGACAACAAAGTTTCGTGAACTTAAGGCTGGAGTTTGTTCAGTGACACAAACAATAAAACTTACAAATCATTGTTATTTCTTGACACGAACAGAGTGAGCACTCCAGCCACCAATTAACAAATGAATTGCTCACAGACCTTGCATAAAAATGCACATCAGGGATTCCATTGATTTCAGCTCTAGATGTTCAACTGCAAAGTTCAACTTGTAATCTTACAAAAATCTCAACAAAAATTTATATTCCAGATTGATGAAGGAACTGTCTGCTATGACATAATTACTTTGTTCAGTAGCCTCCAAACTTGTTTATTAAGACAGCTTTTCTCGCACAAGGTTAGCAGTCATAAGATCAATATGTCCGAAGACATGAAGTCAATTACCCATTGGGGGCCTGTTTGTGTTACATCAGACCATATTAAACGAATACATACGAAAATGTTGAGCTCATCGAAGGAATTACATTGCGACAGTGTCTGAAGGAAGACTGCATATGCACAATGTCATATCACTTCTCAGACATTCACAAATAAAGAAGACCTCAAATGCACTAAAAATAATCTGCTCTTCCTGCCATATATAACAGCAAAGAGACAGGAATCTAAATCGTCTAGACACTGAACCATTTGGATATAAACCTGACTCAGAAAACATTTGACTAGTACGTAAGTGATCAGCAAGGCTATTGATTGTCAGTATTCTATTTCATTAACATTGATGAAAAAAACAGCCCCCTTCTACTTCCTTCTGTTCTTGTAGGATGCCACTGGGGCTGCTCCGGATTCTCCTGCTTTAATGGATATTACCTAGTATTGTAGACTGGCCTTTACTGGATTTACAGACATTATCAGTAGTTGTATTTCAAACTTAATCAAAATTTTCCAAATTGGTACATTATTGAAAGCCAACCCACTCTGGCCAGTAAAAACCCAAAGCACACTTCCACTGCCAGGCATAAACATTATCTTGATGGAAGGTGTTACAAGTTAGTGGTCAGTATATTTTGAGGCTAAAGTGATTATTGTTTTGGCTCACCCACTCATCTCACTGATCCTCTCACTCACTCACCCACCCACTCACCCAACAACTCATCTCTTTCACTGATCCACCCATCTCTTTCACTGATCGACTCACTCACCCACTCATCTCTCACTGATCCACTCACTCACCCACCCACTCATCTCTCTCACTGAGCCACTCACCCACTCATCTCTTTCCCTGATCCACTCCCCCACTCTTTCACTCTCACTCAGTCATCTCACTAATCCAGTCACCCACCCACTCATCTCACTGACCCACTCTCATCCACTCATCTCACTCACTGATCAACTCACCCACTCATCTCACTAACTGATCCACTCCCCTACTCATCTCACTAATCCACTCACCTATCCACTCATCCACCTCATTGAACAACTCACTCACTGATCCACTCACCTACCAACTCACTCACTCACTCACCCAGTCATCTCACTCACTGATCCACTCACTCACCTACTCATCTCACTCACTGATCCACTCACTCACTCATTCACCCAGTCATCTCACTCACTGATCCACTCACTCACTGATCCACTCACTCACCCACTCATCTCACTCACTGATCCACTCACTCACCCACCAACTCATCTCTCTCATTGATCCACTCACTCACCCACTCATTCACTCACTCACCCACCCACCCACTGATCTCACTCACTGATCCACTCACTGATTCACTCACTCACCCAGTCATCTCACTCACTCACTCCCCTATCCACTCATCCACCTCATTGAACAACTCACTAACTGATCCACTCACCTACCAACTCACTCACTCACTCACCCAGTCATCTCACTCACTGATCCACTCACTCACCTACTCATCTCACTCACTGATCCACTCACTCACTCACTCACCCAGTCATCTCACTCACTGATCCACTCACTCAATAATCCACTCACTCACCCACTCATCTCACTCACTGATCCACTCACTCACCCACCTACTCATCTCTCTCATTGATCCACTCACTCACCCACTCATTCACTCACTCACCCACCCACCCACAGATCTCACTCACTGATCTCACTCACTGATCCACTCACTGATTCACTCACTCACCCAGTCATCTCACTCACTCACTCACTGATTCACTCACCCACCCACTGATCTCACTCACTGATCCACTCACTGATCCACTCACCCACCCACTCATCTCACTTACTGATCCACTCACTCACCCACTCATCTCACTCACTGATCCACTCACTCACCCACTCATCTCACTGATCCACTCACTCACCCACTCATCTCACTGATCCACTCTCTCACTCATTCATTCACTCACAACCTATTTATCTACCAGCTCATCCACTCCTCGCTCAACCTCTGATCAGCTCTCTAACCGACTCATTTACTTACAAACAGATCCACTCTCTAACCCACTAATCTACGTACTCACCAACTGATCTACTCAGTTAAAAAATGGCAATGGATATTCTGTTGGACCTTTCGGATGCTAATAGTCATCCATTCTTCATTGAAAAGACCACACAAACTATCAATTTACAACTTTCAGTAATACTACATAACATAAAGCTTAGATTAGTATATGTGGATATTGAGGATCAAGAAATGATAAGCTATGAACATTTATCATATAATGGGTAGGTTTCTCGGCAGGATAAAGCCTACGTATAGAAACGATAACCGTTGGGGTCATATGTGGATAGAAAAGCAAATATCAAAGGTCAAATAGGGACTACTTTCAGTGTTTATAAACAAACATGGCGTCACACTTGTCATTCGGCGATCGAGTCAGAAGTAACCATCGGGAATCTGGACAAACTACAGGAATAATTGCTACCATTATCAAAAGAAGAGTCTAATATACTGAAAATCAGTGTCTAACTGTGATGTAGCTAAGGCATTTTATAAGTTTTGGCAACTTTGGAGATATAAATTTCGAAACAATTTTGCGAGGACAGGGGCCTAGCCAATTGAGATCAGTAGCCATATCTGTGCTTGTAGGCCTCTGCGGCTTGGAACATTTTCCACGAATTAAAATAGTTGGATTCAGCCAAAATATGTTTGAATTGTTACCTTGTTTCGTGTACATCTGACTGCACTTCTTAACGTTATGACAGGACAGGCCAACTGTCCATGTGGCCGTGACGTCTCATAGACTAGGGTTAGAGTAGCTTCTCTTTGACAAAGGGCAGTTACTCTAGCGGGCAGACTGATGGATTGCCATGAAAGGCAAGTAAAAACAATTGTTTTTTTGCGGATATGTTGCTTCGCCACTATATAAGAAACAGATTTCAGTTGGAACTATATTGACTACTGTCACTGTCTGACTGACACATCACTTACCCTGTGACGTAATAAATATTAATGCGCGCATTCCAGGAAAACTCGCAATGCTTCGGTAATGTTTGTGAGAGAGGGGAAGCTATTTTCAAGCACAGAATGAAAGAATGACATTATATGATAAAGCGGTTGATTTGTCATGACATTTTATTTTTAGCTTGGAGTAATAGAGGTTATCACGCTTGTGTGTTTGGGCATGGTAAATATCCTGTCTTAGGAATAATTAGGAATAAACACTATGTATTTAGCTCGCCAAGGCTCGCTAAATACAATGTTTATTCCTAATGCAGGATATTTACCATCCCCAAACACACAAGCGTGATAACCTCTATTACTCCAAGCTAAAATGTCATGACAAATCAACCGCTCGTAATGAATCACAGATGAAAAAACAGCTTCTTTCATTCTGTCACAAACATAAAGTCACCAGAGATCATATTGAAATGATGGCCATCAATCAATCTGTTTGAAAAAGCAGATAAAATTCTGGTAGATTCAATAAAAAGAATTCACACCAGAACAAAATCAATCAAATTTGTAGAAGATTAGCTTAAAGTAATTAAATTTGGTCCCAGATCTAAGTTCATGATCATAATTTGCTATCAAATTTATGGAACAAACATAAGTGTGTTGGCACAGAGCCAGCAGGTTCATGTTGCCCTGTTGTATTTTTAAGATATATTTCAAACCTGAATCAATGAGTGGTAATAGTGCTTTTGAAATCAATATCTTGCCAAGATTCACTACTGCACCTTGACATTTGGATATATTAAACATTTAGTTCAGTTTCCCTTCTGGATATACTATACCTTTAGATAATCATGAAAGTTCGCGCAAATTCCAAACTGCTATACACATTTTACACACAACAAATGAAAGTGTGGCTAAATTACAGTATCTCGCTGGTTATATTGCAATTATCTGCTCTTAAAAATATCAGGCAAATCATCACTGGCGTTATCTTATTTGACTTGTTTTAAAACCTGTAAATTTTACCACCTGAATAACACATACAAAACATTGAGACGCAGACAACAAGTCTGCAGCTGATCATCAAAAACCTATGTCAATAGGAACAGTCGTCAGAAAGCTTTCAACTCTAATTGACAAAAACATTGACCATGATAATTGTTGAATTTTTATCATTAATGAATCATGAAATGATCCTCCTGATGCACATGTCTTGTTCAGGGGCATTGGGTGTTCCGGCTGTCTAAGTGTTGCTACCCTTGGGCACGCCAGAAATATATGGGGTGGGGTGATGTGGGGTGGGGTGGGGTGGGTCGGGGTGTGGTGTGGTGTGGTGTGGTGTGGTGTGGTGTGGTGTGGTGTGGTGGGGTGTGGTGTGGTGGGGTGTGAGTGAGTGAGTGAGTGAGTGAGTGAGTGAGTGAGTGAGTGAGTGAGTAAATGAGCTAGCAAGCTAGCTTTACACCGCTTTAAGCAATATTTCAGTAATACATGATGCTGGGGAACACCAAAAAATGCTCTTCACACAATGTACCTATGTGGAGAATCTAACCAGTGTGAAGAGCAAACGCTTTCACCACTAGGCTACCCCACCTACCCACTGATAAGCACATCAGGCATTCCATTGTCAACAGTCATCGACTTATGCAACAGTCCACATGTCATCATTCAACTCATCCCACTGTCTTCAGATCAGACATTCCTGTGTTTTCTGACATCATTGATCAAGAGAGCTCTGACATCATTGGTTAAGAAAATCAAGGTCCCAAACACACCATTGTGACAGTCATGAAGGAGGTGACCTCGGACAGCACATGGAAGGGGTGGTATGCCAGATCTACCACTGTCAATCAAACTCGGTTGTGAGCAGACACATATTGTTTTCTTGGAACCAAATGCTCAGACACTTTATATCACACATTTTATCATAAAGGAAGCAGCAACATGACATTTGCAACGTGCTGAACGTTTACATGCCGTAGGCATGGTGCAGGTGGGCACATGTCAGAGTGCGTGAGTAAGGTTTTATGCCGCTTTTAGCTATATTCCAGCAGTATCACGGCAGGGGACACCAGAAATGGGCCTCACACATTGTACCCATGTTGGGAATCGAACCCAGGTCTTCAGCATGACAAGCGAATGCTTTAACCTATGGGTTAACCCAACGCCTCAGCACACGTCAGAATATTGTTGCCTTAACGCTGCATGTTTCTCAATCTCTCATCAGCAGATTGTGGGCTCGATACCAAACACATAACATTGATGATCGACGCTGTTCTGGACGCCCAAGGGCAACAATTCCAGCCTAGGACAGATTAATCATGAACGATGGCATTAAGTAATCAGTTGCAAACTGCCACTCAGATAAGGGACCGGTTGCAAGAGTATATACAAAGACAGCAAAAAATCGTCTGCACAGATGGCATTTGCGTGCATGACGTCCACATGTCAGCCCTAAACTTACTGCACATCATTTGAATCAGAGTCGTTAGTGGTGTAGGCAACGTCAGCACTTTTTTGATAATCGATGTTGGGCTTAAATCATGTTTTCTGATGAATTGAAGTTCAGTCTCAACTTCCATAACCGAAGGCATCAAGTTTGGAGACATCCTCATGAGAATTACATGGACGTAAACGTCGTAAAGCATGATCATTTTGGGGATGGGTCCATAATGGTATGGGGTGGTATCACAATGACTGCCTTCCTTATTATCCATAGCAGTACGTGTCACAGGTGAATACTATACAGGACAACATCATTGCACCACTCGAGTGGTGCCATTTGCATGTGTTGGGCAACATTGGACCTTTCAAGATGATAATGCACATGCTCTTCATGCCAGGCTGTGACGCAATTCCTACAACAGCAAACCATCCATGTCGTACCATGGCCTGCACTCAGTCCTCACCTTTCACCCACTGAACACGTCACCAACCATTAGTGAGTGAGTGAGTTGGGTTTAACGCCGCTTTTAACAGTATTCCAGTTACATCACGGCATGTCAGCTTAATGTGGGAGGAAAGCCCGAAGTGATGCAGGGCTCAGACGTTTACCACTTCGGTGAAACCCACGAGCACGGGTATGGTGCTGACAAACCTAGAAACATAATCGGGGCGAACCGGGATTCGAACCCACAATCATAGGTTTCTGGCGTGCCTAAGGGACGCAACTCTGCACAGCGAATAGCGGAGCCTTAGACGACTGGGCCACCCGTGCCCCCTCACCAACCATTAGAACCCCTCAGGTCTGATCCCCTACTCCGCAGCAGATATGATCATATCATTACCATTTGCCAATACCACATAGATCAGAAGATATGTCTTGATGACTCCCACTATCCTCTACATTTTTGGCATATATACATTAATGTGTCATCTATTTGCAAAGAGACAAAAAAACAGAAGATTTGAAAAACAGAAATTGAATGTTTAAATCCTTGCAGAGAAAATCGAGCTGAAATTGAGAAACTGTAAATGTAATTTCACCACTTTTATCGGAATCCTACTCATGCCATGGCAATATGCTATAGCTGTGTACAAGGATCTTAAGGTTTAACAAATGATGTCCTAATGCCACAGATGTTATCACCATACTCATTTCTACTGGGACTCTAAACCTGAGACAAATAACACACCGACCTCCATGTTTGTGATTAACCAAAAATTTAACTTCTCAAAGAGAATTGCTTTTAAAGTTAAACCAAGTTTTCGTCACTTTGGAATAAGTTTTCATGAGTGTAATGGCCAAATAAAACTAATATCTTTCTTGCAATTTCATGACCAAAACAAAATAAGAAAGAAAGCCAAATATGTTATAGTTCATCAGTCTTATTACATTACCTTTTTGTATAGAAATGTGGAGGTCTTCACTGGTAATGGCATTTTTCAGTGTACACAATTATAATTTAGTGAGTGAGTGAGTGTGCCTTTACGCTGCTTTTAGCAATATTCCAGCAATATCAAGGTCGTTGACACCAGAAATCGGCCTCACACATTGTACCCATGTCGGGAATCGAACCCGGGTCTTCGGCTTGATGAGTGAATGCTTTGACAACTAGGCTACCCGACCGCCCTAATTATAATATATTTACCCTTTTCAAGCTAAATTAAATCCCCAAGTAGCCCCGGTACCAACTAATACCAGTAAGCATACTTTACAGTGCTCTGCTTAAGTTGCCTGAAATGTTAAATACAATGCTCATTGAGAAATACTAGTTGCAAAGGTATCACCTGATGACTTGGTTGAGGTACATGTAAAGTTTCTTGAAAGATGAATGAAACTATTTCAGTACATTTGATACTGTTCTGTATAAGTATACACTGGATGATTGCAAAGTGTGGTTGCATTAACGACAGTCTGTAATACAATAAGCTAGAGAATCTCTGAAATGTTGACCTACCTTTTGTTTCAGCTGAGATTTCTGGAACGTCTCCAGATTCTTGTAACTATGGCCACCTTTCATCTCCTCAATAGCAAGCAAAATGTCTTCATCGGAACTGTCCACAGCTCTGGAATGTTTGGTTTTCCTTCTGAACACAGGACTAAGATGTCGACACTTTCCTTTCAAAATCTCTTCGCGTAATTTTCTTGTTGGTGAGTCAATTTTTCTCACCGGTGAGGCCGGCAGTGAAGCACTATGTAAAATTTCAATATCACCACCATTTGTCAATTCTGTCTCCTTGAACAGAGACTTGCCTACTACATTGATGCCCCTGTCCACAGACCCATGCCCCACAGGCTGACCATCATCAAACAGAACCAGCGAAGCGGACGTATCTTCCTCCGTCACCAGAGAATCACAGCTGTTCCGTTCTGAAAAGGTCTGCACATTATTGGTTTCCTCAGAAGGATCAAAGTCTACAGAACCCTGTTGAGCAAGGTACAGGCGCCGTTGAAGGTCCACCACAGTGGGTGCAGTTGGACTGCAATCTCCCACCAAATTATTTTCAAAAGGAAGCTCCGTATTTTCTGGGGTCTCTTCGTCAATGTATTTGATTGCCTCACTGGCTGGATCTGCCCATCGTGGGCTGTCCCTGGGTCGGACATCTGAGGAGACGACTGTGTCTGAGACTGTGGAACTTGGACTATGTCTGGGCACATTTGGAGTAGTTGCATCAGTTGAGCTGAGGATGAGACCTGCCCCTCCATTAGCGGGGCCTTGTTGCACACTGGAAGCCTTCACTGAAGCAGTTGCACTAAGCGGAGTACATTTTCTAACTTTGGGTCGAGCACCTTGATTAGCATAGTTTTCTTTCACCACATTGCTGTCACTACCATTTTCAAGTTTAAATGCTAAAGAGTTATGATTTAAACCATTCCTAATTGGTGATAAAGATCTGGATCTTATGCTCCCTGAGTGGGAAAGTCTTGTTGGCAAGAATGTGGCATTGGGTGCATCACTATGCCCATTTACAGCACTGCCGACATCATCTCCTCGACAGGCTTCACCACGAGCTGGTTGAACATCCACTGAGATCTGATTGGCTTGTTGTAAGTCTGCATTAACAGGCATCACCTTATCCACCGGTTCAGAGGTTACCTCATTATCCAGACCATCACTTGTTGCTGGAAGATAGAGAACGGTTGGAAAGCATAAGGGGAACACAGGGTGATCATTCCCTACAGAATTTCTGCAACATGGGTGCATCACATTGTCAAGTTTTGTTTTGTTTCTTAACCCTGCACTAAGCACTTTTTCTGTAAATAATCTAGTCTGGACCAGACAAACCAGTGATTGAATCATAAACATCAATCTACGCAAGTGGATACAATGACGTCCATCAACCAAGTCAGCAATTCTGACCACCCAATCCCATCAGTCGCCTCTTACGACAATCATTGTCGCCTCTTATATGAAGTAATTGTCAAGTGTTTGCTCATACATATTCCCATACTATTCCCAACCAATGTTCCTGATGTTAAAATGTCCAAATTTGTGATCAAATAACTGTCAAACTTTGGACAGGATATTAATAAGCAAGCCAATGAAGATAGACCAGACCAGGGACAAGAAACAGCTACCTTTGTAGAAGACTGTAGTAACATCTTAGATCAAGATACCAGGCCATGCAAATGGCTTGGGCCGAGATATCCCATGGTAGAAATAGCCTTAATCCAGACTGGATCTACCTTTCATTGGACCCAACTACCAGACCGTGGAACCATCTTAAACCTAGATATTCCATGGTAGAAATAGCCATAATCCAGACTGGATCTACCTTTCATTGGACCCAACTACCAGACCGTGGAACCATCTTAAACCTAGATATTCCATGGTAGAAATAGCCATAATCCAGACTGGATCAACCTTTCATTGGACCCAACTACCAGACCGTGGAACCATCTTAGACCTAGATATTCCATGGTAGAAATAGCCATAATCCAGACTGGATCTACCTTTCATTGGACCCAACTACCAGACTGTGGAACCATCTTAGACCTAGATATTCCATGGTAGAAATAGCCTTAATCCAGACTGGATCTACCTTTCATTGGACCCAACTACCAGACTGTGGAACCATCTTAGACCTAGATATTCCATGGTAGAAATAGCCATAATCCAGACTGGATCAACCTTTCATTGGACCCAACTACCAGACTGTTGAACCATCTTAGACCTAGATATCCCATGGTAGAAATAGCCTTAATCCAGACTGGATCCACCTTTCATTGGACCCAACTACCAGACCGTGGAACCATCTTAAACCGAGATATCCCATGGTAGAAATAGCCATAATCCAGACTGGATCAACCTTTCATTGGACCCAACTACCAGACCGTGGAACCATCTTAAACCTAGATATTCCATGGTAGAAATAGCCATAATCCAGACTGGATCAACCTTTCATTGGACCCAACTACCAGACTGTTGAACCATCTTAGACCTAGATATCCCATGGAAGAAATAGCCTTAATCCAGACTGGATCCACCTTTCATTGGACCCAAATACCAGACCAAGGACACAGATGAAACATCAACTAATTACAATTTCTGAAACAAGTTTTACTCCCCACATGCACAGAGGGGCTGGTGGCATGAAAGTTGCAGACCTGCACTTGTCACTACACGCTATTGTAGATAATCATTATCATTTTGCTCAGATTTACTTTACTCTATGCTTTCAACATTTAAAGCATAAAATTGCAAAGATAGCTCTTGATCTCATTGTCTGATTCAAAATTGTCGGCATCAGAAGCAAGGACATTTTCTACAAGACAGTCGGGAAGGTTGGAATCAATTGCACTTATCCCAACAGAAAAGTTATAGTGGGCAGGAAGCTATTTTGGACACTGTTTACAAATGGAGTTCAAGGCTCAATGCATTACAGACATGTTCCAATATTGTATGTCAACATAGATCTTTCTGGAAATCAGAACCAGAATAAATAAAATAACAAAAGAACGAACTGAAGGCCAATAATGATGACTTGATGCTATCTGACTTAGGTCTGGAAAAACTTTAGAAACACATCATGTATTTGTTGCAACCTAATCCATCACAACCCCTTGTTCCTTTCACACAACACAAGAAAGGCCATAATATGTGTCTCTGGGCTGACGCCAGAGAGACTTAATAAATCCTTGGATTGCACGTTTAATGTGTTTCTATTCATCTAATCATTCACATCGCATGTGAATGCCTACAAAATTCAATCCTGTTTCTTACACAAATAAATAAAAGGTAAAAGAGAAAATAAGACGTGGCTTGTGTGATAAAATAGGCAGCAAAATGCACAATATACACACTTCTTAACAGGAACAAAACTTTTCCATTTCCTTAATGCTGAGACACACTGAGGCTATAGCACTGTCTTCGTGAGCAAGTCAAAATGTAATGTCACATTGGCAATATTTCAGCCACTAAGTGATCACTATTTTATTGAGTAAGTCAGTATTGTAATGTTGAAATGACAATATTTCAGCCACTTAGTGATCACTATCTTAATGAGTGAGTGAATCAAAATGTGATGTTGAATTGACAATATTTCAGCCACTTAGTGATCACTATCTTAATGAGTGAGTGAGTCAAAACGTAATGTTGAATTGACAATATTTCAGCCACTTAGTGATCACCATCTTAATGAGTCCAAATGTAATGCCACATCAGCAATATTTTAACAACATAGCGACCCCTATCTAAATAAAACAACTCTTACATAACATTGATATCTTACATTTCTTTTGAAGTAAATGAACATCTATAGTGCAACAATTATTATTTAGGTGAGCCATCTTTTGTGAAATAAGGACACACTACATGGGCATGTGCTTAAAATGGCAAATACATGGATTTAACAAAGTACAAGGTATTGTAAGGGACACGCGTTGTGTGCAGAACATGACTACAGAACTACATGGTGAACACTGCCCGCTGCTGAAGGGCCCAGCTCCTCATCTACACTAACCATTGCGGCCAACACACACACTCTACCTTTTATCCAAGACCTTACCCTACATCACTGGATGACACAAAAATACAGTGGCTTCAGTCCTGACTCCCATAAATAAATACAGATTTCCACATGTAGTAACTGTAATATTACTTAAGTTGGGCCCTTGTTTTACTAATAGTATACTTTCATATAGTTGAATTCTGTGTGAAACCCAGGGGTTCACACCATTAGTTAGGTATGTCATCATGCATTGCGATATCAATGTATCGATAAATTTGTAATACCGTATTCGACGTAATAAGCGCCCTGGGCGCTCTCAAAAATAGAAATAGGGGGCTCTTATAAGAATATTATTTTGGTGGAAAAAACAGAGTTGAAAGATATATTTCGTGGTTTATGCTGACGGCCTGAACTGTTTATATACGACAGATATATTTTTCCTGAATTTGATTGCCAATTATTAAGGGTGTATATAACACAAGCATGCATATTATACACGAATAAATAAGTCTTGTGTACATTGATCAATCGGAAGGGGTGCTGCTAATTGGGATTGTTCACTAGCCAATATATTAGCAAATATCGCTGTGGGCGCTTATTACGTCGAATATGGTATCTATGCTGTATCGATACAAGGTTATGTATATTAACTAATAAATAATTCACTGCCATAGAAAATTCTGTTTATTAAAACTACTATGATTATAAAGGACGGTGAAAAGGCAGAAAATTCAATTCTAAACATTTAATGGATAAGCCAAGTTCATATTTAGCATTTATTAGCATTAACTGCAGGACTACATAGGTGTTTTCCTTATCTTGGCATGTACAGGCTAATTAATTTTATTAACATCAATGTATCAACATGATACTTTTACGTTAAAATATCGATCCTTTTATTCCCAATCAAAGACATCCCTACCATTGGTCATATCCAACTAGTACGCAGTTCATTCTGGCTAATGGTTGATGTGAAATAACTAGATTTGGGGGGGGGGGAAGTCTCTCCAAATTTTCTCTAGTCTTGGATAACAGATTAGTGGCCATGTCTATCCCCGAAAACCCATTTACATTTCACTCAAGACATGCAACAGCAAGTTCTATCTACTACCATAGTAAAGACAACAGTCACAGCTAACACTAAGTAAGGACAATATGAAGACATTAGTGTAGTATTTCTACTGAACTTGCCTCAGTGAGTGTTTGAGTGACTTTGATCTTAACCTAATGTCTTAATAGTCTTTCAGGCATATGCTGTTTGGGTAACTTGAAATGTAGTCAGAATGTCTGACTCTGGATTCTCTTTGCATAACAATCACAGTCTGACTGACGAGACAGTCAGGCCCAAACAACCAGGGTCATAGTATTGACAACCGACGTGGAACCTATCAGTGTTGGTATGGTGATGATAAACCCAAGATACTGATATGAGTGATCTGGTATTCTTGGCAGCTATGGGCCACAGCTGGTATCACTAAGCCAGCCTGGATGTATGATGCAGCATGATGATGCAGCATGCAGATCATGTATGATAAAGCAGTGTGTATGATGATGCAATATGATTTGGCAGCATGATGATGCAGTATGATGATGCAGCATGATGATGCAATATGATGATGCAGCATGATGATGCAGTTTGTATGATGATGTGGTATGTATGATGATGCAGCATGATGATGCAGTATGAGGCAGCATGATGATGCAGCATGATGATGCAGTATGATGATGCAGCATGATGATGCAGTATGATGATGCAATATGATGATACAGCATGATGATGCAGTTTGTATGATGATGTGGTATGTATGATGATGCAGCATGATGATGCAGTTTGTATGATGCAGCATGAAGATGCAATATGATGATGCAGTATGATGATGCAATATGATAATGCAGCATGATGATGCAGTTTGTATGATGATGTGGTATTTATGATGATGCAGCATGATGATGCAGCATGAAAATGCAGTATGATACAGCATGATGATGCAGCATGCAGATCATGTATGATAAAGCAGTGTGTATGATGATGCAGCATGATGATGCAGCATGCAGACCATGTATGATAAAGCAGTATGTATGATGATGCAGCTTGATGATGCAGTATGTATGCTGATGCAGTATGATCTAGCATGATGATGCAGTAAGTATGATGCAGCCTGTATGATGCTGCAGTATGATGCAGCATGATGATGCTGCAGTATGATGCTGCAGTATGATGTCACATATCTCCTGTGTCAATCTATCTTCACACACTTAGTCACCTCTACAACACAGATCGTGAGTCTCGTCCCAGCATTCCAGGCTGAAGTAGACAGCAGTAGACACGAGACGTACCAACATACAGTCTACCCATCTGTCTACTGAATCATGCTGTAGTAACCTTGGACCTACACTTACAAGACGAGTCATCATCCTCACTCATGCCTGCAGGGGTGAAGTTGGGGTCCCGAGACAGCTGCTGGCTGCTCCCACAGAGCTCACAGAGGGTGATGGTCATCTGGCGTGGCTGCAGGTGGAGTAGGCTGGTCTTGTAGACCACGTGCCCCAGAACCTCGGGGAGGTAGGAGGCACACCCAATCAGCTGGAACTTGGTGCCCCAGATGTTAGAGGTAACTTCCACCAGTTTGCAACTCTGAAAGAGAAAAGAGAAGAACATTTGTGAAAATCTTGCAAACTGGATGGGTTTGACATCCCCCCGTTGTCCCAGAGACCAGGGAAACTCGATGAGCAACAGATTCATTCTGCCCATGTAAGCAAGCCACGAGTCCAAAATAACCTGTTGACAAGCTGGATGCAAGGCATTGTGTCTCCACCTGAAATTCACGAATTTTGCTGGATGGATTTTCGTTGCTGCAATTTATTTTCTTGATAAGCTCTGTCAAAGGCAGGAATACTTTCATTCAAAGCACTATCAATAACTGCAACTATCCATTAGCTGTTAACAGCTCTGAAATCAAATTGACATTGATGAAAGTACTAATTATATAAGTGAATTTGCGATTCCTGTTTTTCTTTAGTGTGAGTTTGCAGCTCATTGTTGAGAGTATATTGGATGTATTCATGGCTTGCCCTGATTGGATTACTCGGAATTAAATAAGCAAGAAATGATGTCTTTCAAATTTCTTTCACAACAGAATATTTACGAGTTTCAGTTATCAGATTTCCTGTTGACAGCTCTGAAAGAACTTAATGAACTGGATAATAAGAAGCATTAGATTCCATGCTAGGCATAAGAGGCAACCAAATGAATCGGGGGTCAGGCTCGGAGAAGGCGTGTACATCCTCGTACCCCGACAGAGTGGATCTTTGGCCACAATATAGATCAACAAGAAATTGTAAAGTTTAAAACAAATTACAGACTTTAAACGTAACTCACTCCAACTCTGCACCATGCTCCAAGGTCTGTATGGAGCACATGTTGTTTGTTTCTTAATGTTCTTTAACGCCACACACAGCAATATTCCAGCTATATGACGGCGGTCTGTAAATAATCAAGTCTGGACCAGACAATCCAGTGATTGACATCATGAGCATTGATCCACGCAATTGGAATACGACGACACGCATCAACCAAGTCAGCGATCCTGACCAACCGATCCCGTTAGTTGCCTCTTACGACAAGCTTAGTCTGGAGCACATGTACAGTCTAGACAGTGTCATTAGTGCCATGTGTCAAACTCACACACTGTCCCACAGTAATGCCCCAGATCATTAACAACTACACTGATCTTTGTCATAAAATCTGAGCAGAAAGTTTAATTTGAATGACTTGAATGAATTTTGCTACGTCTGCCAAATTATCTCAATCAAGCTACTCCCTCATTGTGGAAAAAATATCACAGAAAACAACTTTCTCAACACTTGAGATCATTACAGATAATTTACCTCATAATTTTTTCCCTTAATTCATATGAGGGAGAAAATCATTAACTACATTTAGTGATAGAATATGAACTCTTTATAAAGATAACATATAGCAAAACCTTTAATAATGGTCAATTTCTACTTGTCCTTATGATACCTTAACTATTGGGCAGTTGAGAAAGGGCTATAGGACAAATGAGTGCCAATTTCTAATGCTGCCTTTTATGACTTATTTAGTGGAATATATAATAGTTATCTGTGACATATATCTATCTCACATCATGTCACGATCATGATGATACATTCAACATTCACTCTCAGCTGCACTCAATCTCATTAAAATCAGATCTTAGCTCTCGCCACCGCTAAACAAAGATCTGAGGACATCCCATTACAACTCACGTCAGACCGACCTTTCATCCGACCAATCAGAGCGTCGCTTACCAGATCATGAAAGTGACATTTGGAATGTGAATTCTGATAATGCAACCTCAAAAGCTTTAACACAGGGTATTCTGAACAATAGTTACGGGTTTAACGACTGAATCCATACATACTGTGGGAAATTGCATTTTTAACATATTTAGCCTGTTTTAATATGACAGAATCATCTTTTGAAGAAGAGAAATACACGCAGGTACAGGATAATTTGACAGATAGTGTTGTGGTATAAACTTGTTTCTTAGATCACAATAATAAGGACATACAAAAGTAAAATGAAAGAATCAGTGTTCTTTAATTTCTTCTCTGACATGACAGATTAACTACAGTAATATAGAAACAAGTGTCCTTTACTTCATTTGACTAGTATATTTGCTTCATGTCGACCAGATACAGACATGGAAATACATATGAAAAAAGTGAAGTGCTTAAATCATTCCTAGGTGTACAGATATGAAACTTTTCTAGAACTTCAGATGAAAGTTGCCAAGAGTCGGTGGCAGTAGCATTAATAAAAGTAGGTTTACAATGTTTTCAGTGATATGTCATGATTCGCCGTATTCGGACTTAGAAGCTTTGAGACTATCAATACCTAAATTTAGCTTAAGCTTATTATCTTCAGACATTATAAACATTCATTCTTAATTAAAACCAGTGATAACAGTGATGGGGATTCAAATCAAGGCCTTTCTAAAGTACAATCAAAGTTCAGAGAGTAAGTTGGTTCTACACGTTTTCATTACATTCATTACATTACATGAGTTAGAATTAAATGCAATATTGAATAAAATGCATTTCAGTTATACCACAAGATATTGCCTTGTGGGGAGAAGCCCAAGTGATACAGGGAAAGTAATCTCAGCACGACGACTATCGTAAGCCTGTGTTAAAGCCTATGTCTAAGAGTATCTTAGAGCTAAGATCTCTTTGTGGAACATGACCCTGGTTGACAGATTGAAGACCTTTACCACTCAGATGAAGCTAAGCATGTGTATTGTAGCCAGAGACTAAGGATGATTTGGGATCCTGAAAGCTTACACTGCAACCTGAACTTTCATTTGGGTAAATGAGCCTCTTTATTAGCCCAAGGTCGTCCTTTATCCAAATTACTATAAACTGCTACAACTGAACTTTCATTGGGGTAAATGAGCCTCTTCTTAGCCAAAGGTCGTCCTATATCCAAATTACTACAACTACAACTGAACTTGCATGGGGGTCAATAAGCCTCTTCTTAGCCCTAGGTCGTCCTATATCCATATTACTATAAACTACTACAACTGAACTCTCATCAACTCTCAAGGACCTGAGGACACAGTCAGATCGTCAGAGTTGGTCTAACCAGAGGTCACCATGTGAGTCAAACTCACACCCAGGAACTGTTGTGGCCTGATCCAATTTTAGATGCCATTTAAGATTCTAATGTACAGGGGACAGAAAGTTCCCAAACTGGGTTTGTAAAAGCAATACTTGACACTGAATATCCCTAGCAAAGGTTGAGCACTATACAATTTGGTTCAATTATACATTTGTACACTAACAGGTTATCAGCAGCAAAATTTGTCATCTCATCACAAATTGATTTACTTTCAATGATAATAAACAAATCAGAGTTTAATTCAAGAGCTAATTTATTGAATATCAGGACAAAATGATTCAATGACATTTGATAGGTCCACGAAATGAAATCTTGTAAGAATGGCCAGATCTCCACTTATGCAGTGATGGACAGCCCTATGTTCAATATGCCTGACAAACAGTTAGCAGTTATAGTGCCATAACTGGCACCTTTATATGTCAAACAGTCACCGCCAGCAAAAGAGAATGATTAGGAGACATCTTTAAGACTTGCTTGTCATTTAGGATTCTAGAAAAACTTGTTCAGTAATCTTAACAAGTCATGCATTTGTATGTTGCAAGATTTTTGTAATAATTCTTTCTCATGCACAATAAAATATCACAGCTGCCTTTCCTAAACTCATTTTTATAGCTCAATTTTTTTTTAAATAAGAAGATATTCTGACAAGAAAGCATTCCCCTGCCGTCAAAGATACAAGAATTTGGGAAAAATCGGTATCAATTATTTACAATTCCCCCATGTACTGCCATTGAAACATCAACAGTAAGACCAAGTGAGGGATATTGTCAACCTCAAGTGTTAAACACATCAATCTACACCATACTCAAAGGAACTCACACAGCACCTTCTGCATCTCCTGCCTATTGGGTCAAAAGACATTTACAAATAACCACGGCAGATTTTTAGTAAGAACACACAGAAGGCCGACTGATGTTTCAAAGTGTCACAATTTCTGACTAAAACACATCCAGGAAGGTAAGATATTTTAGTTGCCCCCATCAAAAGACTTGTCATATCTCAAATAACATGATTGAATAGTAGCAGGCCATGTAACATGAGGAATGCTTTTAAGCTTTCTATAATAATCCTTTAGAACAACCCCAGGGCATCAGATTTCTTGTTAAAAACTAAGTCCAATGAATAAAAGGATTTCACACTATCCATTATTATTTTTTTAATGTTACAGATGTGTTTCCATACTCTATATAACAGTTTTGCTACTCAAAGAAAATGTTTCAGAGTATCCTGAAGGTAGTTTCTACCTAACTCAAAAAAGTTTTACACTTCAAAAGACATGGAAAATGTTGGTTAGACATTTAAGGCTTTGAAGAATCGACACTCATGTTCTCCAAACACCTGAGTAACACTACTAACAGACACCATCGTAGCTCATGATCGGGAAAATTATTCTGAGGTTCAAAGAGAAGCATATTTTGTAAATCACTTATTCACTGCTCAAATTGGCTCACTGGTTTAAACTTGCAAAGCACTACATGTCAGCCCTAAATGAGCCTTTAAGAAAGATTATCAAAACAATTTATACAAACATATGACAGTTTTGTCAGTATTGAAAGTATTGATAGCCTGAAAATAATCATTCCCTCACTGAACGAGACGTTGTTGTCAACTGCAGTAAAACCATATGGTACTTACTGAGTACAAAACTTGATATGACTGTGTGTATTTTTTATCACCGCAGTCAGCAATGTTCAGCTTCATGACTGCGGATTGATAAATATACTATTCAAAGAAGTTAAGGGTCAAAGTAAATTTTTTGATCATCTTTGTATGTATCTTTATGAGCCAGATAAGGACAGGACTGAAACTTTAGAAACTTTTTAACTTAATCCAGATTTCCTTTTCATGGATCTGAAGCACTAACTGAGTCAGACTAAACTGACAAACTGCCTCGAAACACCAATTGTGCCACCTCGTGCACTATATTCCATTCATCATCATTTGAAAATTGAAGATGAAGACAACAACTCAGCATCCAAGACAGGGGAAGGGCCATTGGCTGGCTCCAAGATCGGTCAAAATGTGGCTCAGCATCTAAATGTAAGCCATAGCATTGCGTCAAGCGTCATCAACAGAAAACTGACTGGTCAGAGTTATCTCAACTAGATTGTTCAACCTCTTGTATTAATGCCACTTGTGCAGCAGGTGAGACCAGGAGCTTGGTTCCAGGATGACAACGCAAGACCTCATCGTGACAGGGAGATGACCGACTTCCACTGTCCAAAATAACTGCCTCCCCCCTGCTAATAGCTGGTAACTTTTCTGTCCGACTAAGTCATAATCCTCCACCTGCCTGACTGTCTGGCAGATGACTTTAAGAATATTTATATTCAGTTTTATCATAACTCCTCATAGATTCTCAATTAATTGTTTGCATTATTTCAACTGAATCACCATCTTAGTAGTTGGTTTATATTTATATGTAAAAATATTTTACCCTTAACTTCTTTTGAGCAGTATATATGAGGTTCTTCAATATACGATCACTTGCTCAATATGAATGTGTTTGTGACATGGATTTTTGCTAATACAGCATTTCAGTTACCAGAATATCAATAGCTTTTTCGTTTTGTTAGTTTGTTGCTTACGGCCGCACACAGCAATATTCCAGCTATATGACGGTGGTCTGTAAATAATCGAATCTGGACTAGACAACATAGTGATTGACATCTTGAGCATCGATCAATGCAATTGGGATACGATGACATGCATCAACCAAGTCAGTGAGCCTGGCCACCCGATCCCAATAGTCGCCTCTTACGACAACCATGGGTTGCTGAAGACCTATTCTACAGCATTGTAGATGTTTACCCCTATTGTTGCCTAATCATGCCTCAGATGCCGACAGAAAGGGATGAGAATTGATATTTTCCTTTTCAGCTGAAATTTCTATTCAGTGGAGTGTGGTCCTTAATTTGGGGGTGTTTATGGGGGTTCATCAGAATTTAACAAATTTGTGGTCATTAAAATTCGCGGAAATTCGCTAAGGATCATCACTGAGGGAAATTTGATACTCAAACCCACATAGCTACAGATGCTTGAACAAGCTCATTCCCAGCACATTGTTACCCTTCTGGTATTATCACTGTCACACGTGTAAGCAGCTGCTACAAGAATATTGAAAATTTTACCTCTGACCCCAAATGTAGGGAAATTTACATTTTTGTGTATGTCTTTGGGATAGTCATTATGGTGAATTGGAAAAGGTTTATGACTGACTTCTATTTTGTTTGCTTAATCAGAAAGGTTCCACCAGTCGCAAATAATAGTCTGTGCCACCGTCTCTGACTGGTGAATTTCACAAAGGACGGGTGGAATACAAAGTCCACCTGTCCTGTGGACAGTTCTATTTTTTGTTTGTCAATTAGGAGATAAACAAAGTGAGATTTCAATGTAGAGCTATGTTACCTTCAAAGCGAACATGCAGCGTGAGGTTTCAAATGTTAAATTTAGCGTGGTTAAATCTACAGGTAACCTAGCTCTACATTGAAAACAGTGTAGATATAATTATTTATATATGCCTACCGACAATGACTGAAAATAGTACTATTCTATGAATATTAGCTTCCGCGGTGATGCAGCCGTCAAACCAGCTGTTTCAATAGGAGGGGGTTTATTGTGATTTAATAGCCTCTGATTGACCAATCAGAATCGAGTAAATTCCAAATTCATGGTAGAATTAGTAATACATATTTCCATGATGTCTACTGTGTACGAAAACTAAATAACCCTAAATCAAGTTTGAAGTAACAGACAACAGAAAAAGACAAGCTTATAAAATTTGGGACTGGCAACTTTTGACAAGGACTGGTAACATTTTCAAGTAGCCATGCAGTCCTGTGGAAAATATAATTTGAGTCTGCATCAGGTTCAACATTGTAGACTTAACAGAAAAGCACCCTTCCCTATGCATTCTCACTGAACTAATTACATGAAATTGACAAACAAACAAAATACTTGGCTGGGCAGGGTTAAAAACTAACAGTTTTTGTCCACTAGTCCTTATAATGATAACATAGAGCAAAACCCCTAAAATGGGCCAATTTCTACTAGTCCTTAGGATACCTTTACTTTTGGGCAGTTTGGTAAGGACGATACAGGACAGTGCCCATTTCTAACGCTGCTGGGGAAAGAGTATTCAGATATGGTGTCACAACAGTCATTGTTTGTTTGTAAACATAACCGTCAGGCAGGTTATAACTTCAACTTCATGCACAGTGGGGAGCTGTGACTGGTGGCAGCGATGGCCAAGAGAGCTCCATGAATGGGATGAAGTTGTTAGGGGCTTGATGCTTGAATGGCAAAGGGACATAACTCTGCCTGGCCATGAAAGATAATTAAGTGTCACTGAAGTTTATACCATTTTTAACAGCAGTAAAACTGCCATGCAATGAAAGTAGTCACTCACATCAAAGACTCTTAACTCCTCTGACAGGTACAATAAGTGAATATTTACTCCCTTCATTTGTGCTATTGCAACAAATTTGCTACATTTGGTGAACAATAGAACAAAAATATTCAGACATCAGTTAAGTGTTCGAAACCATTGCAATGATGACTACCTGAACTCTAGCATATGAGGAATGATATCAAGTATGATGGATGGTCTTTGTGCTATTATCCTCCATTGCCATTAGCCATACTCCCTGATGAGTGCAGCACTTGTTGATGGAACACTCTGTCAATCCTCTATCATTAATGAATGCTTTTATCTATAAAGATGTTATCAGCAGTCATGTTGAGTGGATTTTACACAACAATGTCAGTCAGAGTTTCGTTTAACATTGATGGGGACATGGAGATTGGGCTTCACACACTATACCCACCTGGAGAATCAAATCCAGGTCCTCAGCAAGCTATGATCTAACAACTGTTTGTTTGTTTGTTTGTTGTTTAACCCCGCACTCAGCAATATTCCAGCTTTATGACGGCGGTATGTAAATAATCGAGTCTGGACCAGACAATCAAGTGATTTACAACATCCAGGTTCACTTGAGGAATTTTCTGACATGGGCCCTTTATGTGAAAATTTCAAACATCCCATACAACACATTGAAAATGTATTTGAAAATGTGGGCCTTTTTTCAAATTTAGGGGCTAAAAGCACAAGGTCCTACCCTAGAATTATCCCTGCATCATGAACATTGATCCACAGATCTTCACGGGTCTCTAACAACTACCCCACTGCTACCCCACCACTCTTTTATATTGAGTGAGTGAATGACTGTTCGTTTTTGTTTAACAACGCACTAATAATAATCGAGTCTGACCTGACAAACCAGTGACTGACATCATGAGCATCAATCTACACAATTGGGATACGATGACATGCATCAAACAAGTCAGTGAGCTTGATCACCAAATCCCATTAGCCACCTCTTACGACAAGCATGGGTTGCTGAAGTCCCGATTCTTCACAGGTCAGAGAGGGTTCACAGGTTTGTTTAATGAGCAATCTCACAGAGGCTTGTACACTGTCAAGTTTGACCACATAAGCATGATGTGTGTTATCGGGTTACAATGACACATGATCAGCCAAGTTACACATCCCAACCACCTGATCCCTCATATAATTGACTGGTATCCCCACAGGGTTACACAATAGTAATTTAAGTGCTTTTCCATTTACATCACAGCTACCTGAAAATTGTGATCAATATTCTGTAATTTATGTATTAAGCACCCTGCACCAACAAGTGGCCTCTGTCCAACTTCTGGACCATTTTACAAGTAATATTTATTAGTGCCCCAGACAAAGACTGAAATTTACAAGTCCATATTTTCTTGTCTTGTCCAGAAACAGCAGCCAAAAGTGAGTGAGTAAGTTGGGTTTGTACAGCTATTTAATTTGGTTACTATGGTTTTACACCGATTTTAGTAATATTCCAGCAATATCACGGCGAGGGACACCAGAAATGGGCTATACACATTGTACCCATGTCGGGAATAAAACCCTGGTCTTTGGCGTGATGAGCAAACGCTTTAACCACCAGGCTACCCGACCACCCCACTTTAGAATCAAAACCAATCTTGAGCAATCAACATCAGGCTACTCCATAGAGGGTGAGTTTGGTTTAGCAGTAATCCAGCACTATCATAGCATGGGACATCATGAATGGGCTTCACACATTATGCCCATGTGGGAATAATCCAGTTTTCTGCATGACAAGGAACATTTTAACCACTGGACGACCCACTGGCTCCAGCCATAAAGTGTGGATGAGAAGGGTTTAACACCACTTTCAGCAATAATCCAGCAATATGATGGTGAGGGGGAGCAACAACGGAGAGTTGAATCTAGGTCTCCATCATGATGTTTTGTTTGTTTGTTGCTTAACGCCGCACTCAGCAACATTCCAGCTATATGACGGCAGTCTGAAAATAATCGAGTCTGGACCAGACAATCCAGTGATTGAAATCATGAACATTGATCTACGCAGTTGGGATACGATGACATGCATTAACCATGCCAGCGAGGCTGACCAACCGATCTTACACAAGCAAAGTCGCCTTTTACAGCAAGCATGGGTTGCTGAAGACCTATTCTACCCCGGATCTTCTTGGTCTCAAACAACTGGGCTACCTCACAGCCCCTTTATATTGAGTGAGTGAATGATAGTTTGTTGTTGTTTAACAACGCACTCAGAAATATTCCAGTCTGTAAATAATGGAATCTGGACCTGACAAACCAGTGACTGACATCATGAGCATCAATCTACAACACTGGGATACGATGACATGCATCAACCAAGTCAGTGAGCTTGACCACCCGATCCCATTAGCCACCTCTTACAACATGCATAGGTTGCTGAAGACCCAATTCGTCTTCATAAAAAGTTGTTTTGGTTTTACTCCACAATAAGCAACATTCCAGCAAAAAAAAGAAGGCACATAAGAATTGGCCTTCACACTTTATACCCTATTTGGGATGAAACCCAGCTCGGTCTTAACTGAGACAAGCGAATGCTTAAACACAAGACTCGGCTTTCCTCCATAAAGAGGCATGTAAAATCCTGACAGACCAGACAAGTCGGCTCAACTTGCAGTTTGTTGATTGTACATAATGGTTACTACCTCATCTTTTATCACTGGAATGAAATAACCTCCAACTTAATGTTCTTGAAATTCTTTCATTAAACAAACAACTTTCAGGAGCTGTTAGAGAAGAAACACTTATACGGTCCCACCATTGGAAAACTGATTGATCAAGTCGTTTACGCGTCCCTTAAAATCTACAGTGTAATGAAAGTTTTGATCAATGTAGGAAAGTTTAGTGTGTCATCCCAAAGTTTGACAGAGAAACATTTCATCCAATTACCCTGTTTCTGTTGTGGCTTGTGAATCAATTACTCGGTTATATTTCTTGGCTGACATGAATACATCATTGGTGATGAACAATAAGCTCAAATTGAAAAGGATAGAAAAGCTTTTGGGTAAAACCATAGCCCAAACCGACTCCATCAGCTGAGAGATTAAGGGTGATCACTCTAAGTCGAAATACTTCGGACACACGAGTTTCTCCTCAGCGATACGTAATAATCGGGGAAGTGACAGTCCATTTGAGCTGTTATAGTAGCTGAGGGCTATTGCAGGGAGTCACGGATAATATGGCCTACGTCTATCAGAATGAGGCCTGCAGCGGGATCAATATGGCAAATTCAACTTCTTGGGAGATCCTTAGTCCAAACACACCATGACAAAACCTATCATCACTTATAACACTATTGACTGCTGATTCTTATCAGTAAATACAGGCCATCAAAGACTTGGGACTAATTTGGAAGATTTTGTTCCGAAATGAGCCAAATATTCGGGCTGATGCCTCTTAATGAGTCTAAATACGTCTGATTTTTGGACAAACAGACAATAATCCTTACAGAAAATAGTCCCTTAATTCTCATAAGGCTCAAGAAGGGATACATCCAAGCCAGAGGAAGGCAAGAAACCACTCCATGGGATGCCTGGCATGGTGAAGTAATGATGGACCAAGAATTGATTTGTCCTTAAGGTAGAGCTCTTGAAAGAGGTGTTCCTACTGTTTGTGTTCCAGATTTTAGAAGATTTATCATGAAAATCAGCTCAGAGTTTAACAAAGGATTACTGATGAAAATAAATCGGAGAAATGCGCAACCTGAAAACTTTGGTTTGGGGGAAACCGAAGTACATGATGTTTCTCATAAAAAATTCTGTTTGTTGCAAGTTTTCGGTTGTAATTATTCTTGTCACTGATCCATGCTCACTGTAATTGGAAGGAAATAACAGTTCCATTAAGATGCCACATCATCTGTTTTCTGAAGATGCATCACACGTGAAGTGTCAAGAGGGTTGGGGTTTAGCAATGCTTTGAACAGTGTTTCAGTTATATCATCCGCTGTCAGCTTAATGGGGGATGACAATCCGAAGTGTAACAGGTCATTGACATTTGGCAAAACCCACAAAAATGTTAAGGTGGTGGTGTCAGGTAAAGGATCAGAATAAAGATTTAAACATAAAAGTGGATTCCTGTTAATAAACACAAACAGTATGTGGTGACCTGGGTCCTTGAAGTTTGCTGCAATATAGAACATTAATCTAAGGGCTCCCAAGGATTTGTTCATTTTAACAGCAGGTGAATAACAACAACCCCTTTGTTGCATAATTGGAGTGTCATCAATATTCTGAATCAGAGATGGCCTCTGTTGGTCAAGAGGTAGAGTGTCCGCCCGGAGAGCGGAAGGTCCGGGGTTCGATCTCCGGCCGTGTCATACCAAAAGACGTTAAAAGATGGTACTTGTTGTTACCCTGTCTGGCTCTCGGTGTTAAGGGGCTAAAACAAGGACTGGTCAGCTCGGAGTCAGTATACGGTGTCTGAGAGGGGTATTCATGTTAAACTGCGGCATGGTATCTCAGTGGGCTAGCACTATAAATTGGCATCAGTCCGGACTAGTACAAGCAGCCACACACACACAAACACGTGCCTGATATGTCGCTATATAGGTGCAATAATCTTGGATGCGACATTAAACCAAATTTCACCTCACCTCACCTCTGAATCAGAGATCCAGATAAGTAGTGTATGTGCACAAAATACAAACAATAAATCACCATTACCAAAATAATCGTGAGATGCTTGTGTATAAATACGAGGAAAAGATAAACATACAACACCATTCAAGGAGACTGTGCGTAATCACCCAATGTAGTGTTTTCAGATTACGTACATGTATGTCTATGCAGATCTTCACTGATTGATTCCACGCATCAAGTATACATGTACTCTGCTGCAGTGAAATGCTTTGCTCGCCTACAGTAACTTATATATGTATCACTGTTGTGAGCTTATGCCATATGTGACACACTTGGGGCAGCACAAGGACAGATTAACATTAGAAGTCTACACAGTGTTAAAAGCATGATTATGTCTGAAAATACCCAAAGGAATGGACCCAAGGAGGTAAAAATAGATTGACTCCCAAAGACAACTATCAATACCCAAAGTAAATAATGACAGTTTATAACCAACTGGATGCTCCTCTCCATTTCGAATGGCACAGGGAAACCATGCTGTCTGAACAAGCTCCTCTGTGTTTCTTCAACCATAATATAGACCAGTGTTCGAAATACCTGCCTGCCCGACCGTCCGAGACGGGTTGATTTCAACTCGGGCTGCCAGATTTTCAAATCCCCATGCCCGACGGTCAGGTTATATTTCATATGTGAAAATATTCTAAATATTTCCCAATGATAAGCATTAATTCACATGTAAAGATGAATGATAAAATGTAACCAAAAAGAAACCCCGTTAGCTTATCCTGAGAAACATATGATTATAGTGGGCAGGCAGGTTTTGGTCAGGGCTGGCAAGTATTTCAGCCAGCCAGTCCTGTGGTCTGGCTGAAATTTTGGGGAGTTTCATACCCTGTATAGACATAGTTGTCAACTGCTTTTTGTAAATGATACTTGTTTTCCAAAACAAGCAATCTCATCCTAAAGGACATCATCCCAAGGCAAGGGAATTAACTGACTATAGTCCAGTTTCCACCTCTCAAAACTAGGCTGGAATTAAGCATAGTCAAATCAAAAATGGCGACTGGCCATGCAGATTTTGGTCAATTGCAGGATTTGCAGAGCATGAGAAAAGGAGTTGATATGTGTTTTCCAAATCTTTGTGTTTTGTTCAAGGTGCTCAAGTGATTTAATGTACTTTGCTAGGTAAGATCCATTTTATTACGAAAAAAAATAATCTGGATTATCAATCAGATCATCTTGACTGGGTGTTGCTATTTTGTTTGTAGCAAATGCAAGTGATAAGAGAGGTGGAGTCTGAGTAGTCAATAGAGGGACATAGAAAGTTACATTAGAGTCATTCTATCTAGGACTTGAAGGGGCCAACCCTTTTGGTTCAACATGTGTGATTATTATTTCCTTTCTTTAATCTCACTGATCTCCTCAGAGATTTTGGATGAGAATGTTTTTTTACAGAAAACCTCTGGAATTTTTTCGCACTAACAGTGTAATGCTATACATTACCTGTCTGGGTCAATAAAAGCACAACTTATTAAAACAGTTCAAATTCAGTTATCTAATCCATGTCTTTTCTTTTCTGAGTGAGTGAGTTGGGTTTAATAATGCTTTTAACATTAATCCAGTTGCATCATGGCATGTCAGCTTAATGTGGTAGTGAGTGAGTGAGTGAGTGAGTGAGTGAGTGAGTGAGTGAGTGAGTGAGTGAGTGAGTGAGTGAGTGAGTGAGTGAGTGAGTGGGTTTAATAATCCTTTTAACATTAATCCAGTTATATCACGGCATGTCAGCTTAATGTGGGAGGAAAGCCCAAAGTGATGCATGTCTCAGACATTTACCATTTCGGTGAAGCCCACGAACACAGGTATGGTGCTGACAAACCTAGAAACATAATAGGGGCGAACCTGGATTCGAACACACAATCATAGCTTTCTGGCGTGCATACCTCTGCACAGCGAATCATGGCGCCTTAGACAACTGGGCCACCCCTGCCCCCTCTTTTCTTAGAATCTGCACCCACAGTTACTGATTGTGACAAAGTGTGGTTATATTTCAGAAGGAAAAATTATTTTGTGATCATTGTTGAAACCAATCATCACCACAGAATCATAAAAAAACATTGTTTCCATGGGACGACGATGCCAGTAAGTTATTTACTAAGGTGGCCATGCAAGATATTGAGAACATATGACCTTCACCTATGAAAATCTACTGTTCCATGTGTGCCATATGGAACCTATGTCAAGGACAATGATGTGAGCCAATTTTGAACAATCGATTACCATCTGTTGATAACTTATATTATATATAAAATATACATCCAACATCACTTTTGTGTTTCTTATTTTGTGCAGAGGATATAGTACACAAAGGCACCCAATTCTAGGCTCAAAATATCATGTGAATATGAATCTCTAAATTCAAGACATATGTATGTACTTAATGATACTAAGTAAGGAGATGTTTTGGACCAAAGGTTAGGTTTCAAATAGGTATTGCCATTAGAGAAGATTCTTCATAAGTCTTAAATTTCATACCTCTTTCTTCAGTTTCTTTAGATAGGTATAACCTACTTGAACTTGAACACTATATGTCCCTTGTGAAAGTGAGATATATTCCTTAATTCCCTGTTGCTCTTTTGGTTATTCCCTGCATATCATTTACTCCACCTGCTTTGAACTGCTTTTTATGACAAGCGAGAGGTGCTGGCTTCTAATTCTGACTCTGAATCCACCACCGGTTGAAACAATCAAACATTACAATGTATCCTCCAAGTAACCGCACTAATTCCCTAATGGACAATTGTTTTGTGTGTCTGCATGATCATTTCTACGTGCAAAGAATTTTTCAAGACTCCATCCTGGTCGGTTACCCTCAAAATTTCATTAACACACTTGAAACAGTTGACATGAAATGTCCACAAGATATCCCAATTAATCGTAAAGATTGAAAAACCACAAAGATCTTGCACATATATTGAAGAGCGTTGTCCCTGAGGAAAACTGCTGAGCAAGATTGGAGTCACAGCACAGAGCAATCCAATCAGGGTCAATTCTACAGAAGCCGCCTCAGTGAAAAAACTGAAAAGAAGTAATATGTCTTAGGTTGGGCTGGTTTGGGTACAGCTAAACACTGGCTTTGGTTTGTCACCGTTGATGCAAGAAAGCCCTCTGGGCCTGACAACAGGCTCAGTGACCTATGAGAGTGTCTCCCCAAGGGAACACCACCATATAGATTGTTTTGTCACACACCTGATACACTGGCTGACCAATCTCCTCCAAGGCCTGGCTGAATATTACAGAAGTCTCACCCAAAATGGATTCCGAATTATGAGACGGTAATTACTGTGGTTCTCTAGTCTCGTGGGCAGTTTGGAAGACCACTAAGTAATCAAGCGTCAAAGATACGTCTTTATCGCATCATCAGGGTGCACAACCCTTGTCATCTGTAATGGGCTCTTATCACTTGCATTATATCATAGGATAAAAAACCCTCCCTGGATTTGTACATAAACAGGAAATTTTATCCCTAAGAAAAGAGAATGTTTATTCCTTGATCAATGTGTTTTGCTGAAAGGAGATCGTGGACACTGGCGGATTTGATAAGAAGCAATCGAACTGTCTATACTTTATCACATGGGACATAAAGGCTTTGTGTACTTATGTTATTTCTGTTTCAAAGAAGGCAAATAGTCCCCATTTAGGCGCCATACCTACTGGCCTCATGATGGTCTTTGGCAACTTACGATAGGACAGCTCATCAATCTGTTGGTCAAAGACAAACAATGACTCATAACCCCTCTTGTATTGCTAAATCTTTTAAACTTTGCGTCTAGTGATGTTGTGACAATATGTATGGAAGTGACCCAAGATGGAAGATAACAGTTTCCAATGTAGCTGTTTCAGTACTCTCATTGCCATGGATATCATAGGCAGACCAGTTATCCCTTGTGTCTTCTATTCTGTGTTTGTCGTTTATTTCCAGCTTTATTAATGTTGGAGGTCAGGATACAATGACACAATCAGACAGGACACAGAGCCCAATCCCCATGCACTGGCATATCCTGAAACGGGCACTGGCATATCCTGAAGCGGGCACTAGCATATCCAGGGTTGCTGTTTTTTTAAGTCGCCTTAACCTCAACCTGTCTCTATCCCTCTAGCAAGTGTTTGGGAAGTATGCATCCCAATTTTCAAAACCAATATCTACCGTTGCCATGTGAATCTGCTCTTACAGCAAGCATGAGGTACTGGTGACCTATTCTGACTCAGAATCAGGGCACATAGTGCATGGCCACTTCCCTGTCTGTGAATGAGAGAAAGCAAAGTGTGAATAAGGCCATTGGAAGTTGGCATGCAATGCAGATAGGGATGACGGAGAGGGCATGGGCTGAGAGTGTGGGCAGAGATGGTAGGAGGGGTAAACAGGTAATGAAAAAGAATGGGAGAACCAGGCAAGGGAATGGAGAGGAAACTGCAATAACTGGTGCCAGTTAAACCTTTTGAGCACCCATGTTTCAAACTGAACCTGTTTCACAAACAACTTACACCTGTTATGAATGAGTGAGTGAGTTGTGTTTAACATTGCTTTGAAAAGAATTCCAGTTATATCACGCGATGCAGGTCCCAGACGATTACCACTTTGGAGAAACCCCGAGCATGGGTACGAAGCTGACAAACCTAGAAACATAATCGGGCGGACCGGGATTTGAACCAACGGTCTAGGTTTTCCAAACGCCCAAGGGACACAATTCTGCAAATATCGGTACCTTCGACAACTGGGCCACCCATGCCCCCAAATCTGTTATGATAAATTGAACTGCTAAGGTAGACCACAAGTAGACACAGATTCTTCATCCTTCACCCTGGATGTTCCTGTCACTATCCAGGAGCCTGAAGTGTGTCATGCCAATCAACTAAGGTCAAGCTAGTGTACAACACCAAATTCTTACAGTTAAATAATTCTCGCTAAACAAAACTTAAATCTTTGGGAACTAAATGCTCATAACTAATAGGTCACCCTTGAGTCTTATCATTTAAGTACTAAAACCCAACCCCCGAAACATATCTCAATGCAAAATGTCACAATCATGTTGTGATAGTAATTATTCACATGAAGTCGTGCCTGGAAGATAATTGAAATCCTTCTGAATTACAACGCTCAATCTGATGGAGTCCTGTTTCTCTGTCTCATAATGCTTGGATAAGCTCATTAAAGATTCTGTCATGACCATCAGTAACAAGATATACATACCTCAGGCAAATTGTCATTATAGAGCAGCTCATCCAGGGTTCTGAAGGTAATGCTCCTGTCCACTTTTTCAGCACGGAAGTGTTTTTGACGGCGTTTTCTCTGCATACGGGGTGACCCACACCCTTCCGAGGAAATGTCTGTGTCCGATTCGCTGTTGCTGCTGGTGTCATCTCCATTCTCATCTCGCTGATCTGAATAAACAAAACACCATTAGGAAGAAGTTTTTAAAGTGATACTGTCCATTCCGTCTAGATGGCTACTTTTGCCTCCATTATTGATATATAAGTAATGCTAAAGCCCCAGAAAACATGAACCATGTTATAAAAATGCTACAGCAGCTTCTCTCTGCTATATAATAAACCAGTGTTCAAAATGAAGAATGAAAGTTAAGGGTTCCTGTCACACAATCTTTATGTCAAAACTCTAACAGCAGTCAGTGAGTAAGTGAGTGGGTTGGTGAGTGAGTGGGTTGGTGAGTGAGTGAGTGAGTGAGTGAGTGAGTGAGTGAGTGAGTGGGTTGGTGAGTGGGTTGGTGAGTGAGTGAGTGAGTGAGTGAATTTGTTTTACACACCTTTTAGAAATATTCCAGCAATATCATGCCGAGGGACACCAGAAATCGGCTTCACACATTGTACCCATGTCGTGAATCAAACCCAGGTCCTCGGAGTGACGAGCGAACGCCTTAACCACTAGGCTACCCAACAGCCCTTTTTAAAGATCTATCAGTCTCTAGATTAAATTCAATACAAGGAAACCAGAAAGTGTGCTTTATTATTTCCAACACAGCCTTCTCACATTATTCAAATCCAAAAAGCAAAATAATGATAACAATGAGTACATTTCTGTGGCACCAATTTCCATGCCTGTCAGTGTGCTCTTAGCGCAACAAGTTTATTACCCCAGTCAATGGATCAGTGTGCTCTCAAATGTAATTCTCAGCTCCCTGGGGAGTATAAAACCCAAGCTGCCTATTATGAGGTGCAAGATGGTTAACAAACACATTACCATCTCATCCTACTGGCTATATACCCATTCACTTCTAGGTAGAACAATGACATATTTTGAACAAAGCCACATGTAACATGAGTTATAAAGCCCTTATAAACATGTTTAATGTCTGTCAAAGGCTTAAGTGAGTGAGTGAGTGAGTTGGATTTTACGCCACTTTTAGCAATATTCCAGCAATATCACGGCTAGAGACACCAGAAATGGGCTTCACACATTGTACCCATGTCGGGAATCGAACCTGGGTCTTCGGCGTGACGAGCGAACGCTTTAACCACTAGGCTACCAGACCGCCCCTCAAAGGCTTTAGTGTCTAATAGGTCATATTGGTCAGGCATTGTACATATCCACCTGAAACATCTACAGTAGAACATGGATATAACTAACTACAAGGGACCAGAGAAATAAGTTTGTAATATAAACTGTTCATTATCTGCATTTTATCTCGGAAACATCACAGAAATATATTTTGATATTTAATTAGTGCATATTGTATATAAAAAAATTATGGATGAATGGTGGCTGTTTGTTGCCAAATACTTCAAATATTTCAATATGATAAATAAAAGATAATATATTTTTAAGGTCTTTTTAAATTTTAAAAATTAGAATTTTTTCAGACACAGAAGACCCTATCATAAGTTTAAATACATACTCAAAGTTACTAATTATACCAACTAAATATTTTCATCTTGTAAATTAAAACAATATATCCATATCCATAAATCTCGATAATTATGATTGTATGAACATTGCAGTGTCTACATCCGGTTTGCCTTGACAATCATCAGATGATTGTAATATAGATAAAGCTCACTCTAAATTTTCATTAGGCTTTGTTTTTTATGTTTCCTTAGTCGAGACTGATATTTCAAATTCCCACGTAAACAAATTATTAATGGTATTCTTTTGTCTCTTTACATCAATTGATATCTGCATTGCACAATGACTGTAATTATTGTATTTGATATCTTGGTATACTTGTGCATACTGTGCTAGTATTAGATATTACACATGCATGACTTTTTAACAGTCATTATCTGTTGCTGAACTGCATGTTATGTCAATATATACTGAACAACAAAAGTTCCTGTGACATTGAACAAGATTTAATGCAAAGTTATGTTTTTTACCAAATCTGAAACAGTTTCGGTTTGCAACAGATAAAAGACTCCTGTAGGTGTTCAAATGGTTTAATTTGCCATACTGACTTCAGAAAATGTGTGATTTCATAAAAACACCATGAACATGCCAAAATGTCAATTCACAAATCAATAGCGTGTGTGTCCACATCTGGTTGGGATGCAAGCAACACAACTTTGTCTCATGGAATGGACCAGGCGTCGCACAAAGTCCTGCGGGATATCTGTCCATATCTGCTGGAACATGTTTCGAAGTTCCTGGAGTGTCTGTGGAACACGTGGTTGACGTCGAAGGCGCCGATCCATCTCATCCCACATGTGCTCGATTGGTGAGAGATCAGGGGAGCGAGCCGGCCAGGGGATGACATTCACATTGTTTTGTTGAAGGAAGAGAATCCTGAACAAGTCGAGCAATATGAGGCCGGGTGTTGTCCTTTTGAAAGGTAATGCCTGGGCCATGACGACGCAAACACGGTAGAACAACAGGGCCGATGATCTCGTCGCGGTAGTGCTGTCCATTGAGATTTCCCTCTACCACTATCAAACCGGTCCTCTGTCTTGCTGTAATCCCACCCACTATCATAACGCTGCCGCCCCCAAACCGATCTACTTCCAATGATTGACGTAACGTTCACCTCGACATCGGTACACTCGAATCCGTCCATCGCTGTGGCTGAGGTGAAAACGAGACTTGTCAGTGAATAGAAATTGTCCCCACTGCATGGCCGTCCAGCGTAGATGCAGTCTGCACCACTGCAGATGTGCTTGACGGTGGTTTCCTGTCAAAATGGGACGTCTGGCGGATCTTCTGGGGACAATCCCTGCACATCTGAGGCGACGACGTACAGCTTGTGAAGATATTCGTCCAAGACCAGGAATGCTTCTTGCAGTCACTGTTGCTGGCTGGAATCGATTTCATAGGTGTGGTGTTCGAATCCAGTTGTCTTGTCGATTATTGGTTACGCGTGGCCTGCCACTCCGAGGATGGTCTCTGACTGCATTCGTCTGTTGCCAACGTTGCCATAAACACCAAATGGTGTTTCTGTGGACGTTAAATTGTCACATCACATTGACTTGATCCTGCTTCAAGCAAACCAATGGCTCGCAGACGCTCATTTTCGGACAGGCATGGAATTTCGTAATGTTGAATAATTGCATAATTTTGTTGTTTTTCTGAGTGGTTGTTGTCAGCACGATGCTAAACAATGCATATGGAATCCTGTTAACGCACATGGCATGGAATGCATGCTTTTCTGTAGCAGCTGCGTTTCTGTGACTTGATTCCATACATGTACTACAATATTGAAAACCACACTTTACTTGTTTGAAAAATACACTAAAATATTGGTGTCACAGGAACTTTTGTTGTTGAGTATAGATAAGTAACATAAAAAAGAGCTCAAATATTCAATTCATTGTGGAAACATTTAATTACTCACATAAGTTCATTTGACCTTTGTAATATCAAAATAGATCCTAATTAAATGAGGAGATTAAATTAAGGAGTCGAATTCATTTCAGTCTCATTCATCTGTCTAAATCCAGTCCCATTTTTCAAGCAAGTTGCATATTGACTAAAAATTTAAGTCAATACATACATTGCCTGAGTGAATCAGTCAATATGCATTTTGACTGAAATTTTCAGTCAATATATAAATATATTGCCTGGTAATACTTTAACTCTTTCAACACAGCAGGCCAGTACCCAGGCCAAGCCATAGCCACATCAAAATAGTATATATTATTTTATATATAATTCATTTATTAAATCGATCACAATGCCTGAAATACGTATTTCATTTCAGTTTATCATATTTTATCAATACATTAAATATATATTCACTGTTTCCCGCAATGTTATTTAAAAAAATAATTTTCAGACACACACTTCGAAAAAGGGTCCTTATGTCAAAGAGCAAACTAAAGGTGTTTCAAGCAAATCTTCAAATAAAGTATAAAAAATTTTTTAAAGAAAATATCTTAAAGTTGTCAAACTTACATCCAAGTTATTATTTCCATCTTATTGTGTGATCACGTGTAATGTAATGTAATGTTAAATGCCAAATTTTTTGCATGACAAATCTTTGTCACAGCTCGTAACCTAGCACAATACATCCACAAAGTTCCATATTTTTAAAATAGGTCACAATTTCCTGCTTTATATGTCCAGAATAACACGATCTAACCAAACCTTTTGTCTAAATCTGAAATTTCTCACACATGAGGATGGTGACCATTGCTGTAATTTGATTGGCTGCCTTAGGTCACTTGCTTAAATTTAAATCTTGAATCTTGTAGCAGATTTCAGCAAGAAAGGCGTCATCAGAAACCATTTTCTATCCAACAAAATCGCATGTTACAGCTATGGACAGGCTCCAGGGGAGGTTACTTACACACTTTTGATGCCATAAGCTTTCAAATCAACATCGAAGGAACCAACACACATGTTATTCATACAAAGCTTTAAAAACGGAGGTATGTCAAGGTATTTCCTCAAGTTACTGAGCGGACAGCCAATGTTATCAGGAAACGGGTGATGACAGATAATATTGAAAATTCATTATAAAATAATTTTCTGATTACATAAACAATAAGAAAAAAATAATTAGGTAAGTGGATACTATGAAATCTTATATTTGCTGAAAATTGTCAAATTTTCGCTTTCTTGGTGCTTAATCTGGACGTTATGAATGTGTTAGCTTACATGTTTTATGTAAAACAAAATTGTAAATATGTTATACAAGCAGATAATTTCCTTGATAAATGTAGGCTTCATCTATCATCCCAGAGTCTCTGGGAACTCGTTGTCACAGCAGTTAAAGCTGGTTGACTGTTGTTGATTGGCATAGCATAACTGGGATCCTGGCAACAGTGTCAACAAAGAAGGTGTCGTCCATATCAATTTTTTAAGTTGTTATCACCAAATATAAGTTCATGTTTTCCAACATAATTAAACTCTCAGATCTTTAATTTGCATCAGATAATTCTTGCCCCACTACTGCCATCTTTTGTTATACTTTATACCAGAGAAGCACTTGGGCTGCTTGGGTGCTCCTCTCCACCTCAGCTTTGATGTTGACAGGGTGACCGGGCAGAGAATGGCTCTACTGCCTGTGTACCTCCATTTGCTCTGACCGCCTCCGTGGTCTTGTGGTAGAGCGTCCGCCCGGAGAGCGGAAGGTCCAGGGTTCGATCCCGGGCCGCGTCATACAAAAAGACGTTAAAAGATTGTACTTGTTGTTACCCTGTCTGGCGCTCGGCATTAAGGGGCTAAAACAAGGACTGGTCGGCTCGGAGTCAGTATACTGTGTCTGAGTGGGGTATTCATGTTAAACTGAAGCATGGTATCTCAGTGAGCTAGCACTATAAATCGGCATCAGTCCGGACTAGTACAAGCAGCCACACACACACATACACGTGCATGCACGTCGCTATATAAGTGCAATAATCTTGGACGCGACGTTAAACCCAATTTCACCTCACCTCACCTCACCTCCATTTGCTCTGCAGTGTTTCTTGTACTGATGTATAAGATGTCTACCACAGAGCATCTAAATACACTGTACTTAAGTGTATCCTACTACATAGTGTTCTCAGGGTCATTCAACATGACTACGCTGTCAATTCCCATCAATAAAACAGGCTGTCTGATATTCTATGAACATTTCTATGATGTTGAGTAGTGTACGGTATTATCAAACGTCCAAGACTCAATTCTGTCGAACTATTGCTATGTTGCAAAGCTTCAAACATAGTGCCACAGCACTATAGCTCTCCTGTGTATGTTTTGTTTTGTTTGTTTGTTGTTTAACGCCGTAGCAATATTCCAGCTGTATGATTGCGGTCTGTTAATAATCCAGTCTGGACCAGACAATCCAGTGATTAATATCATGAGCATCGATCCACACACTTGGGATCAATAACATGCATCAACCAAGTTAGCGAGCTGGATTCATGATCTCGTTAGTCGCCTGTTACAACAAGCACAGTCACCTTTTATGGCAAGCATGGGTTGCTGAAGACCTATTCTACCCCGGATTTTCACGAGTCATATCTGTCAAGCATAGTCACAGCCAAGATTCAATTCTGACCTCGAACAGCCAAGATTCAGTTCTGTAGCTCTCCTGCATATGTAGTCAACAGTTTAAAATATTAACACAAGGTAGCCATTCAACGAAAGTTGCTGTCATATCTGCATTGATATTCAAATAATTCTGCCAAGCTCTGAGAACAAATGTACTAAGAAATATGAGGCAAGTAAGTATGTTGATAGTTAATGTCAATAATTTTCTAAATCTGTAAGAATAAATGTACTATTGTTTTACATTGTTGAAATACACAGGAGTAAAATTTATTTCACATAAATGTTTCAACTCTGAGCATTGAATACCTTCTGAGGAGAATAATGTTTCCAAGATGCCATTAAATTTCCCCACTAGTTTCACATACAGCACACTTACACACCAATGATTTGAATAAAATATTACGTTATCATAAGGAGAAACATACTTGCCAAAGTTCAGTCTCTTCAGTCTGGAGATAAAGAAGCTTACAGAGTAAAATGCATTTTTTAAAGAATTTAGGAGCATTACATTTGAGAGATTTTTCCATACAGCTGCCATGATGGCCATTATGAAAATTGGATTCAAACCTCTTGAACAAATTCAGCTAGGTGTCTTGTCTTTGGTGTGAACAAGTAGGTGGAGTTTCAGCTTCTTTAGTCAAGTAGTTTCTGAGGAAACGATGTTCACAGCAAAAGGAAATGCATCTTGCGCGAATTTAAGAGCATGACCTAAGTACAATAAAGGTCAAATCTAGGTCAAAATTTAAAACATTGCAAAAGAACTAGACATCCGTGTTGAGCCTCACTATGAAGTACATATATACCAATATTTCATTTTATTTTGAATAAAATAACTGAGTAATGGTTTCCAAAAGTCATATCAAGGTCATAATTTATTATATCTCGACAAATGGAATGTACCAAACTTCATTACATTTGTACCATAATGACTGAGTAATGACCCCAAATAGCTTTTTCAATAAGGCTGCCGAGGCGCCTATTTCTCATTGAATCTGGGATTCAAACCTACAACATCGGATCTGGCCACAAAGGCAGACAACTCTGTCGGGCGAGCTACAGCTCATTCAATCCCCATGCCATAAAAGCCTACTGGTTCAAAGATATACAATGTGAAAAAGGATTATACCTGCTTCACTAAAACCTGCATCAGTAAATATGGTAATCAAGGCAACATATACCTGTCAATACCTTACACAACAGTACATGAGTAGCCAGTCACGCAAACACATATACTCTAATCTACTCCCATCTTCAATAATTCAAAGCTGTTGCCAGTACGCTGACCTATCCATGTTTGTATAATCCTACACATTTGATGACTACCACAAGCAGGCTTACAAGGAACCTGACCACGTAATCCTTGTTTATGGAGCAGATCAGGCAATGATCGTATGCAGGCCAGTCTCTGGAGGCCATTCCTGGCTGTGGAGTATGATGTCTGTAGGAAGGTTTCATATACTATCTGCAGTGAGACTGTTATCACTTGCTGCATCGAGTTACAAGCTTAGCCTAAGTGGTTTCCACAGGGAGTTTCCACAGTGAAACCTTGCGCGCTCAAAGACCTTTGAACCATCAAATCTATTTCAAGTTATCAAGGGTATGATACAAGACAGGTGCCCATATTAGATGGACAACTGACATGACACAAAACATTATAAATACCTTGTGTAAATAAAGTGATTATTGTTCCATAGAGATCAATAGCATCAAAGTAAAAGCATCTATATAGGCTTATCTCCATAAAGGTTACAATAATGTGGAGGCACTGGCAGTCTGTGGTTGGTGCAGGATTTCGTCCTGAATTGATGGAAGTGGGTCTGCATCCTTGAGTCTCCTGCCAGGATCAATGCTTTAAGCACCATGCTCATGCTCTTGGATGTGATAAATACCCTGCCCACGGGTCGGTCAAAATATCATGCTCAGCGGTGGGATAAAATACCCTGCCCATGGTGGGTTAAAATCCTGCATAAGAGTGGGTCAAATACCCTGTCCATGTTGGGTTAATAGCCCTGAACATGGGAGGGTTCCAATACCCTGAACATGAGAGGGTTACAATACCCTGAACATGGGAGAGTTACAATACCCTGAACATGGGAGGGTTACAATACCTTGAACATGGGAGGGTTACAATACCCTGAACATGGGAGGGTTACAATACCCTGAACATGGGAGGGTTACAATACCCTGAACATGGGAGGGTTACAATACCCTGAACATGAGAGGGTTACAATACCCTGAACATGGGTGAGTTACAATACCCTGAACATGGGTGAATTCCAATACCCTGAACATGGGTGAGTTACAATACCCTGAACATGGGAGGGTTACAATACCCTGAACATGGGTGAGTTACAATACCCTGAACATGGGAGGGTTACAATACCCTGAACATGGGTGAGTTCCAATACCCTGAACATGGGGGGGTTACAATACCCTGAACATGGGAGGGTTACAATACCTTGAACATAGGAGGGTTACAATACCCTGAACATGGGTGAGTTACAATACCCTGAACATGGGTGAGTTACAATACCCTGAACATGGGTGAGTTACAATACCTTGAACATGGGAGGGTTCCAATACCCTGAACATGGGTGAGTTACAATACCCTGAACATGGGTGAGTTACAATACCCTGAACATGGGTGAGTTACAATACCTTGAACATGGGAGGGTTCCAATACCCTGAACATGGGAGGGTTCCAATACCCTGGACATGGGTGAGTTCCAATACCCTGAACATGGGAGGGTTCCAATACCCTGAACATGGGTGAGTTACAATACCCTGAACATGGGAGGGTTACAATACCCTGAACATGGGTGAGTTCCAATACCCTGAACATGGGAGGGTTCCAATACCCTGAACATGGGAGGGTTACAATACCCTGAACATGGGTGAGTTACAATACCCTGAACATCAGGGTTAAAAATTTGCACTAGCCCACTAGCCAGCTATGCCGCTGGGATAGTACAAATTTCTGTGGGCAAGAACAAATTTCCAAATTTCCCCATTGTTTTAAGATCTTGGCCTTAATCCTCTCGTCAAAAGCTCGGCCACGTAAAACTGTTTGCTCTAGTAACCTCTCTGCTAATATTGGTCTATATCACAAGTTTAAAGTGCATTGAAATTATTAACAAAGAAACATATCCAACATTTTTTGCACAGACTTCATAATCAAAATATATATACTGTTCGAAGTAGTGCCAAATAGTATTTACTTCAATGCAAAGATAACACAGCTTCTCAACCTAGACCAATCCAAATATGGAAATGAATACATTGACAAAATATGGTTCAATAACTCAATGTTTTGATACTTTTAGCCAGCAGTGACACTTCCTTATCAACTTCCAGCTTCATGTTAAATGGGTGTTATCACCAGGGATTCACCTAGGTCTGTCTATTGTGAACTCCAAGGAACTCTCGTTAATACATATTGGGGGTCCAAGGCATGAATATGGAGATCCCAGGCTGGCAACTTATGGTACGGTTCACTCAAGTTCCGTGATTTGTTTATGTCACACCATTGCACATGGTGAGAAACCGTAAGCCCAGCAGTTATAGATGGAGATTCCAATATAGCGTCCCCTCGCTATTGCGCCCTTCAATATAGCATACATTAATGCATGGCTCCCAAAAATTACAGATATTTTTAATAAATTGAAGTTTTGCAATGACTCAAAAATATTTTCAGCTGATCACTGCAAGCAAGTAACACCGAAATGCAGTATGCAAATTAATCCTATTATTATACACGATCTGGTCATAAAAACATGTTCATTGTAAATCAGGGCGAGGTTAGTCACATATTTTATAATTTTATTCAAATTGAATTCAATATTGTTTACATAAATTTCTGAGAAATCATGTGTGAACTGATCGTCAGATTGCCCTAACTCTCTGTTATTTACAGCAACCACGATCAGATTACCATATTGATGCCTTGAGATAAATCGTAGTTGTCAGAGAATGGGTATACATATCATAAATGCTATAAAGTCAAAAGTCATTTTGGGCCATTTGATGTTATATGTCAACATAACGTTTTCGCAAACGAAATACATGTACCGCGGGAAGTCCCAACGGTGACGGGTCAAATTGTTCCATACGTATAAAATATCCTGCAATAGCAATAAGCTGTACCAGAGTGCTACACTTGTGATTCTCATCATTTTAAACATATATACTAAAAGCTGCAACGAAAATAATATGATCTTAGAATATATTATTCCTGATAAGATAATAGTTTCAAATACAATTTCTTCCAACCATTGCATTAAATATCTTAGAAATTGTGTCATTGGGTAGTTTTTAACTGAATCACCGGTAGATTGGAAGAAAACGTGTGTACAGCAGACGGCTATTTCAAGCTATTTTAAGGGGAAATACACAAGGTAATGTTAATCTCTGCACATAAAACAATGCCTTGGAGAGCAGGTAATACAATTTAAATCATGTCTAGTGATGTTTCATCTTAATTTTCATATTTTTATTAATATTGTTATATATCTGTTTATTCACCTGAATTCACTGAAGGGATACGAGTTTCTTACAGCGCATAGCACATGATAAATATTTTTTTGTCCTCCCTTTTTCACACTATGAATCATTAACAACTACTATATTTTTATCTTTTTCCCAACTCTGATATGCAACATGTCATATTAGGTCAGCCAGGCATGCACTGGTGTGTTGGTCATCTACCCCCTTACATCTTCACCTTGGGAGACCGCTGATCGTCTATTATGCTCATCAATTATTTGGACCCCTAAGGTAACGTTGTAGCGAGTGATCAATGCATAAGATTAATGAAAGTCGATGACACCCTGAACCTTTGAATGTATTTCTTACAAGAATTTAAAATGATTCAAATAATCATGCTCTCTTGCTTCCAACAAGACTCGTAGTTCAAAATTATTTTGGTTCACTTACAATTTGCATGCACATTAGAAGAAAACCCTGAAATGGTTAATAACTGATCTTGAGGACATGAAGAAGCATAATCATACTGTATCCAGTTACTTCCGTAAGAATTTGAAGTCTCGATGAAATCTAAATGTTATAAAAGATAACTAAATCATTTTAATATCAGTAAAGTAAAATAATGATGAAATTAAATTGTGAAACCCGAAACAATGCATCTTATTTTAAATATGTGTAATGCCAATACTGATAATTAAGATACTGCAGGCTCGATCTCTATATGATGACCTGGACCAGATGGCCTATACTCATGAGGTTTCTTGAACCTGTTCAGGTTCTGTTGCAATGAATTACCACAGTGAGGAATATATTAGGTTATACCACTGTTTCTTGCCACTGTGTTGCACACGATTGAGCTATTATTAAAAAATTTCAATGAATATACATTGTCCAGATCTTTATAAACAGAGCTTCCAAAAACCTGCCTGCAAATAGCTGCAAGATTGCAGAGTTAGCAATATTCACTCTCTCAATTATGCTTTTTACAATGAAGTGATGCATGCTTTTTGGCCTAATTTTTAGTTGATTTAGCAATGAAATATTCCTATAATGAGTTTCTGAAGTAAAATATTGATTAGAATTGTCAATAAGTAAAGAAAATATATAGAAAGAAATTAGGAAAGTTTTGTTGTATAGACCTTCAGCAACATTTTATAAGCCAGCATGATAAAAGTATGGTTAATTCTGGGAGATAATTGGGTTATGAACAGTAACAAGAAATCATAACAGTCCTCATATACAGTGACAAGCGGGAGTCATATAACAAGTGCACTGTAGACTGGGCGATATACTGAGTTATTCAAGACCTGACGTGTGTAATAACAGCTTGGGACAGTTCCATAGCAGGTTGACTGTAATGTGAGGATCTAGGTGTTGAATACATAGACAATTACAGTGGAATATGGTGCAGCCATCACGATCTGTATGACGGCAGCTGAGAATCCAGCATATCTTTATCAGTCACTTGGACAGGAAGCATGTCAGTTATCTTCATACATCTAAGGCTTCAGATTGAAAGGTATCGACCCTTGAAAAAACAAGTGCCCCTCCTTATATGCCCAAAATGAATCCCCACGCTATATATTTCAGAAACCTGGCCCATTTCTTTCACAGTAATGGGTTTCTAGGTCTGTAAGTATTCACATCAATCTAATGCTCTGCAAAGAGCTGATTCTGAAAGCTAATTTCATTGCTTCAACTGACATAATCATACTGACATTCAAAACCAGTAAAATCTCCAATATATGCCGTACTATTATCCGATGCAAGTAGTTACCATTCAACATAAGATTGCCCAGGTCTGGGTTTTCCTGACATGTGACCATTAATGTAAAATAAAACGTTATTGCCATTGAGATCATATTACATACATGTATTTTGGTCAAATAAGAAGTAGCTAACAAGTAGGCTAAAAGCTAAAACACTTATCAATATGGTTTTTTTCTCTGAATGAAACTTCATAAACATTCTTTCAACAGAATATTACCATTTCCCTTTATGGAGATGTTTTTCCTAACCGGGATTAGTGTCCCACTTCCTACACTAATGGACAATATTCAGACTGGAAATTTGTAATATATGTCTAAATGTCAGAAGGCCACGAAGCCTGAGGGGCCGTTTGAAAAAATACCTTGAAAATGCAAATCTGATTGAATGCCTCTGAAATAAACCTGAAAAAGCATTGAGAAAAGTATTGAACCCAACTCCAGACTCCGTTCTGATTGCATCGAATGTCAGCTGCAACAATACAGAGTATGACCACTTCAGAGGAGACTAACAACCTCAGCAACAACTCATGTCGCCTAGCCATAGATACAGGAGGCACTCCACACCATCGGAGATCCCACAGTACCAATGGACAGTCACACTCTCCGAACTATGCCATTCAAATTAACATCAAACCCACAACCCACTTAAAGCAGTCTCTCTTCATGGCGATGGTTTCAGAAGTCTTTTCCTGCATCCTGCTTATCCTGGAGTGAGTTTGGTGTCAGCTGAGTGTTGCTGAAGGGATAAAGAATACTGCTTCCAAAGAAACACACCAATAACCATGCAATCAATCAGGGCTTCCCCAACTAAGCTCCTGTTGGAGACATCTTGTCATAAACTCCCTAAGTGCTTCCATGAAAACTACATGGCACTTTAAGTGTGAAGACAGAATGGATTGATACATTTAATTAAAGTCATTCCTCACTTGGTAGATGGGTGTAATTATACCAATAGAGCCAACATGTGCTGAATACGGGGAAAGCGGGTCCCTAAGCAAGACATCAAGTGAGCTGCCATTACCTAACGTGGATAAACGAAACATTAGCCGTAGGCACAAGTAAGGCCTCCTTCTCAATATGACTGGTTAGATTTCAACTCTATTGATCCTAACAAGAGCAGCTTGGCTTGCAAATACATAGGTGATGGTTATTGTGAGTGCATTTACTAATTACCTCTTTGCTCTCATGAAAGAGAAGTGTTTTGAACCCCCTTGAAAACATGCACAAGGCTGAAGCTAACGGCCACTTGACATCCATGTTTAGGTATGCAATCACCGGTCAAACACTCTTCTATCAGGCATGAGTAATGTGCAAATCGACTGCCAAGGTATTTTATCATGGGTAGAACCAAGCATAAACCAAGTCGTGCTGCCAACTTGAAGCCTCTTAAGACACTTTTAGAAGTAGAATAAGACCCCTTGGGAGTGCTGTTCCCAGGATTAGTGTGAAGAATGGTCAGGGTATTATGGAAATGTAGTTTCTGCATATAAATCAAGTTATGTTATGAAGGAGCATTCTGGTTATGTACACCAAATAATTGTCCCTTGCCAGTGACATCCCCTGCAGCTTCAAAGACATTGCGATGAATGAGAATTAGTAGAAAAAAAACATCAATAAGCTTAGGTATTTCAAAGAAAAGAATAGATATTATACTCCACAAGGCATATGCATAAATAATGACCCACTAAAAATACTTCCATCTTCTTTAGCAACACGATCACAAGAACACAAAATCCTTGCCTGCCTGTACATTCAGACTCTAGAATAAGTGTCACAGGCAGCGTGTTCCTCTCTGTAACATATCTTAGAGGTCGTAGCCTGAGTATTTGCAATGAGAAGATAAGGTCAAAAACAAATTGATCATAGGATTCGCATCCCTGCCAACCTCACAACCAAACACGCCACCTCACTACCAAGCACACCACCTCACTACCAAACACACCACCTCACTACCAAACACTCCGACTCACTACCAAACACTCCACCTCACTACCAAACACTACGACTCACTACCAAACACTCCACCTCACTACCCAATACTCTGCCTCAATACCAAACATCCCGCCTCACTACCAAGCACACCACCTCACTACCAAACACTACGACTCACTACCAAACACTCCACCTCACTACCCAATACTCTGCCTCACAACCAAACATCCCGCCTCACTACCAAACACTCCACCTCAATACCAAACACTACGACTCACTACCAAACATGCCCCCTCACTACCAAACATGCTGCCTTACTACCAAACATGCCCCCTCACTACCAAACATGCAGCCTTACTACCAAACATGCTGCCTCACGACCAAACAATCCGTCTCTCACTACCAAACATCCCATATCACTACCAAAATCCCATCTCAATACAAAACACTCCGCCTTACTACCAAACATCCAATCTCACTAACAAACACTGTGCCTCACTACCAAACACTCTGCCTTAAGTACCTAAAAACAGAAATAAAGCACTATGTGTGTACCCTTCATTTGTGCTTGATCTACTGATCCGCTGTAAAGATCGGTTTGACAATAAAAAGACAGATTGTAGATTCATAATAATAATATGGAACAAAACCAGACCAATATGAACTCTTTTTTTATCACCTATCAGTCCAAATCAAACTTAGATATAAAAAAAAAGAGAGAGAGGGAGAGAATCGGGTACACTGCATTTCATTTCCTTCTTTTATACTTTTTGAACCAGCAACCAAATTTTCACTATCACAATCTGTAACCTCCCCTCCAGCCTAAAACATCTAGCATTGCTTAATGAAACCCCATACATGGTTCAAAACTTATGCTGCACATGAATCACATCCTTCACAGATAATTGAAAACTTTGTTTCAACAAAATAAATACCAAAAACTTGACAAACTTTTCGACAAAAAAATTGATGAAAATTTAAAAATATATTTTGGCCTAACATATTATCATCATCATAATATCAAAATCACAATGTCAGCACGATCAGTAAACACAATAAGACTAGTTGTGGCACAAACTGTAACTCCCTCAAGCAAATTGTCTCAAATGTTTTAGGCATTGATAAAAAAATACACTCCTAATGAAGGAAAAACGTAAGTAACAAAATCTCCTCTGAGTTTATAATGATCCAAATTCAGAACTACAACATCATAGCTAATCATGTTGCAGACATCTCTGGGATCTCTAAGGGGGAGAATTCCAAGCTGGTGCCACATCAAGACACATTGCCTCAGGTCAGGATCGCTCTGTGAGAAGCTGCCCATGACAAGAAGAAACATCCAAAAACAGCATAAAAGGAAATACTGAGGACAAAGTACTACATACCTCCTGGCTGGCTTAGTGTTAAGGAGGACATGATATCATGGGGATTTTATCACGCACATTGTGGAGATTTTCTAATCCGAGAATACTTCATTGTGGTGTCTTTGTAAATAAAATGGTTACACTGTAACAACACGGTAATGGTATTGAATGACAGTTTTTTTTAAAGATTATGTTTTCATTAATCTTACTGCTTTAATGGAGCAATGTATTATCTTCCATCTGGAGTATTTGATCAGTATTCGTAATTAAAGTCAGATGTTCTGTTATCTTAGAAAATGTTTAGTGGAGAATGAGTGAGTGTATGGTGTTTAATGCCGTAGTTAGCAACGGCAGCTGTATACCGTCAGCTTGTGCTGCTGTGTAATCAAGGCAAACAAGTGGTTCCATTAGCAGTTCCACAGTGTTGGACTGAAATGTACAGGTAAATATCAGGTGAATGATCAAATAGGGACATAAACCATAGTCACTAATATAACAAACAATGAGGTTGAAGCCATGTCACTAGGGTGGGATACTTTTTATGCCAATTGTGTGAGTGGCGAGAGCTACCAGTAGGGCTTACCCCTTTTTCCAAATCCCTGGTGCCATCACTGAATTTTAATGTCTATTCATACACTTTTCACTGCTATTTTACCTTTTATGCCAAATATAATCTGTTTAGGTGGATAATCGAGACTCAGGTTATACTCTGACGATGACGTTTTATATTTTTATATGGACTAAGTCATTGCAAAGTCTTCAAGGTCTCAGTTGGAGTTCCAAGCACAATGAGCAGCAAGTGTCCTTTGCATGTTCTGATACATTTACATCTTCTGCACACTAACATTGCAGTTTTATATATGACTGCATATTCAGAGGTATCAATTCAGAGCCAACTTATTAATACACCAACCCAGATTCTCTGAAGTCACCATCAATCTTGATGAGACAGTAATGAGCATAGAACTGTTACACAGTCTTTACCAAGCTACACACAACAGTATTTGTAATAATTCTTGCTGATAGTGTAACAAATGTGTCACTCACTGAAATGAAACCCTCTTGTATAGACTGGTTTCTGGCTCTATTTGCACTGCATTAGCTTTATGATGGTTGACGAATAATTCTGTTTTCAATTTATTCCAAGCAATCTAGTTTAGCCGACAACCCTGTTACATTTCCCTTTTATTTAACTTCCAATATCTTGTTACTGGGCCGAACTGGGATTTGTTTTCTGATATGCAATAACCTCAATCAGAAAACAATTACATCTTAGAAATCTGATTTTGCACCTATTAGCCACCTGTTGGTATGGAATACTTTGTATCTCTTTTGGCGAAAATTCCTCTGGGGCTTACAATGTAGAAATATTTACAGACATGATGCTTACTGGCCATAAAATACCTCAAAAGAATGACACATGAATCCCATTTTGATTAACTGTAATCATATATCCTTCCTGCAAAACATTATTCATCTGAAAACATATGAGTGGCATTACACAGAGTGAATGAAGAAATGCCACAGTTATGCCTGTGTTATGATTCTGTCCTAGACAGATTATACCAGACAGCCTGGTGGTCAACAGTAAAAAGCAATACTACAGTCAGAAGTTATAGAGTCAATCAGCCAGGCCTAATTGCACAGAGCAATCTTAGTGCTAAGAACATTTCATCATCCAAAACTGGCTCCCACAGGAGATATGGTTTGGGTGAGATCAAGCAATATTTACACTGTAGATATCGCTGCAATGAAATTGCATCACAATGCTTTGCAGACCATTGTGATGTCATTGGTTACCATGATGTCAAAATCAAATGACATCACTAATGGCTCTGCTACTGAAGCTTTTAGCAGTACTTTTTACACTTAGACACTGATTATTACTATTACTGTCTACAAACTGAAAAAGTTGGAACAATGATGTTGGATGATAAATAAGATCTCACTCTCGTGTCTTTTGATATAACAAATATCAACTCGTGATGATATATATTTGATCTCAAAAGACACTCGGGTGAGATTCTCTATGTAACTCCCATACATTAACAAAGAGTTTACAAGAGTTTTTAACCATTGGACCTCATAAGATAAGAGTTTGCTTGTTGGCCTTCCTCTGTGGTATTAGTCATATCAGCAGCCATTGTCCAAACAGCAATCAAGTCTTAAGAAAAGTTGAGGAGGACCTCTCAATTCATCACCATCCCATTTGCCATGCCTTTGTCAAGTGTGCCTATTTTCCAGGACCCACCAGTACTTTGATACAGTCCCTGATAACTCTGCTAACAGCAAGTCTGTCTCCAACAAGCTGACATTAAAGGTCAAAATCTGGATCACAATAGACAACACTTGGGGCCAGTGAGGCCCGACCACTGCAACCTTTACACACAATTCCTCGTGTCATCAGCATGCCATGTCTTGCAATGCTTTGATGTGGGGGCTGGGATAAATATGTGGACATGATCAAAATAGAAGTAAAACCGACTTTATCATAAACTCGAAACCTTCCTTGCATATTTGTCACCATAAGAGCAGCTTGATGCTCCTTCATTAAAATTGATGAGCTAATATGAGAAGATTTGGCTCCACAAGAATATTTATTTGATATCAATTCTAGAACTAACATGGAGTTGAAGGCATTTTTAACAATAACTTTATGAGATCCGTCCTTGAGGCCATTCTTTTGAGGAAATCTTAATGCACACGGTAAAATACTTTGCCAATACTTTTTTACATACATTTGAACCAGACAGGCTCTTCTCCACTTAAATATTCTTAACTGCCAACTAGGATCTCAGCTGTCATTCTATGAGACATTTATGTTGGTGATGCTCTAGGAGAGTGAACAAGTTTTTACAATGTATCACAGCCATAGAACTGTGTGCATCGACATTGATGTTGAAAGTATGATCAACAGTCAAGGTCAGATAACACAGATAACACACACTCATTGGTCAGGACAAGGCCGTAGTTAACTTTTTTTGACAGGGGGGGGGCAAACATTTGTACAAGTATCACTTGTCCCCAACATGATTCAAATAAAACTGTTTTCTATAAAAAAATCTAGGGGGGCAACTGCCCTCCCTGCCCCCCGGCTGGCTACGGCACTGGGTCAGGACATGATGATACACAGTCAGCCAGATGACAGCTGAGAGAACGTCTTCACAGATGCAACAGTGGCAGCATCGATCCATCCTGTTAGGACATGACATTACACATTATGATAAGGTCGCTTTGGGGATAGTGCTCTGGTCACAGTTGAGTGAGTTTTCCCACCTGAGGAGGTCTCCACAGATGCAGCTCGGTAAACATCCATGATGATCCATGATGTCAGGATATGACAACACACATGCAGCCAGGCCTAAGATGAGCATAAGTCTTCCAAGATATTCCCCAATTCAAAGTTATGGGAGCATAGACTTTGTGGCGGCCCAACTAATTCTCAGTCTGCCCACAGAATCCCATAGACATAGCTGAGGTGGTGAGGTGAAATGGTGTTTAACGTCACGTCCAAGATTATTGCATTTATATAGCGACGTGCATGCACGTGTGTGTGTGTGTGTGTGTGTGTGTGTGTGTGTGTGTGTGTGTGTGTGTGTGTGTGTGTGTGTGTGTGTGTGTGTGTGTGTGTGTGTGTGTCTGCTTGTACTAGTCCGGACTGATGACAATTTATAGTGCTAGCACACTGAGATACCATGCCGCAGTTTAACATGAATACCCCACTCAGACACAGTATACTCACTCCGAGCCGACCAGTACTTGTTTTAGCCCCTCAATGCCGAGCGCCAGACAGGGTAACAACAAGTACCATCTTTTAACGTCTTTTGGTATGACGCGGCCGGGGATCGAACCACGGACCGTCCGCTCTCCGGGCGGACGCTGTACCACTAGACCACGAAGGCAGTCCCATAGACATAGAGTTACAAAACCCTTTCCAGAATCAGAAGAAATCTCTGCTAAAGGCAGTCAATTGTACGATTCTGATTACATCATAGGCATGTGTTTATGAATCATTATCAAATAGATGATATCCTCAGGTTTTTGTGAAAGGGTGAGCGTATCCTGCCCCACCAGAGGCACCCATCACAAAGACATGCAAAGGAAAGTCAATTGTTCACCTGAAAAAAACTGGGTACAAGACAAAATAGGGAATTGCATCAGACATCATTTTAACACAAACAAATCAAATTTAGATATGCCTAATAATTATCTACCACAAAAAATCTTGAAAACTTTACTAAGGTCTTGAATGCAGTAACCCAGATCAATAAACTTTTGAGCAAGAGTCATATGAAGCTAGATTGTTCCTCAAACATTGTGAAATGTAGCAACCAAGTCTGCTGGAATATTACATGCCATAAAATGAAAGTTGAATTCATCCTTCTTGTCATATGGTCTTGCGGATGGACAACAGGTATTAGGAACGTAGTCTACCCTGGTAACAACTATGTTTGCCAGCCATCTTGAATGTGATGAAATCAGCCAGAACACTTCGCAAGCAGCAGTGTACTCTGTTACGATGTCTACATGACCAAAATGTGAACTTTCTTCCCCTTTCGATTTTCAAATCTGAAATACTTCCATAGAGATTGTAAAGTAGCTATGCACAATTGCTAAGCAATGGTCATTAAAATGCTTATTAACAAAAAATACCACTCAAAGAATCTGTCATCAATTCTTTAGGTGAGAAATGATTAAAATGATCCATTGGTTTCAACTGAATGTAGTTTCATAGAGGCAAGCAAATGCCGAGAATATGTTTAATCTTTTACAGTACCAAATTGGTCATCAAAAACAAAGGAAAGAATTTAGACCCCAAATATCAGCTCAGGTGTATGTTTTGGTTGTTTGTTGTTCAACGCCACACTCAGCAATATTCCAACTATATGACGGCGGTCTGTAAATAATCGAGTCTGGAACAGACAATCCAGTGATTGAAATCATGAGCAACTGTCCACACAATTGGGATACGATGACATGCATCCACCAAGTCGCCTCTTACGGCAAGCATGGGTTAATTGCTGAAGACCTATTCTAACCCCGGTTCTTCACGGGTGTTTGTAATAGAACCATGCTAAACAGATGAAATTCAGTCAGAGGTATGATCAAATGTTTACAAACAAACAAGCCAAGGGGAGGTAAATGTCCTATTAAGACAGGAAGATTATCATTACATGATATATATCTGAAGTCCCCACCCATCAATCATTTAGGAAAACTGACAAATCAATTGTGACTAGGACTAGGAGCAAACCACACTTAAATTAGGCAGATCCACCGTCAATCCCTGAAAACACCATCATTATTATTTCTAACACATCTAAAATCTTCTGCATTTCGGGCCTCCGATAAAGGCAGCCATGTGTTATCTCGTGAGTGAATTTCTTAAGCGAATCTAATTTCTTAGTCTAGACCAACAATTACAGAACAATGAGAACAATTAGTCCATCTGAATGCTGTGTGTTTGTGTGGAATGGTTGACAGATTAGGTGCCTGAAGTCAGCCCAGAGACAGAGAAACAACACCAGCAAAGCTGCCTTAGTCACATCACGATCTGCCCTCATCAATATACAACACCACATCTACATTGTATATCTGGTTTAGCTGCACTCTGTCAATCACCACATTATATGGCTCTTATTCACTTCTAAGGGACCGTTCTTCATTTCTTATTATTGGTTAGTTGGTTGGTTGGGTTGTTTGTTGTTTAACGCCGCACTCAGCAATATTCCAGCTATATGACGGCGGTCTGTAAATAATCGAGTCTGGACCAGACAATCCAGTGATTAATATCACGCAATTGGGACAGATGACATGCATCAACCAAGTCAGCGAGCCTGACCACCATATCCCGTTAATTGCCTCTTACCATTTCTTACAGCGCTGGGTCAGAAGACATATGACAGTCTCTAGGGAAGGGCCACAACATTTTTTTATAATATACATATTTGGGGCGGGTAAAGAAAATATGAGCATTTTATAAAAAGATATAAAGTGCTTTTGCATTTCATCTTTTCATGGAGGGTTTTAGGGAAGGGTCATTATTTTCAGTACATTAGTGCATCAAAAACCTCGACCCACAACACCCTGTAATAAATGGCTAGTCTCTAATACTCCAGGCACTCTCACATTATACCAAAATAGTTATTCAACTATCTAGTGATTAGAATAGGCTGAATGTCTAGGGGTTTATGCCACTTTAAGCAATTATGCACAATGTAATATAGAATAAAATAGAAGGTAGAAATATATCTTAAAGTAAATTTAGGGACAACATTCTTGTGTCATCTGGACATTGATGATTACCTAACAAGTATTAAGTTATCTTGTGACTTATATTTTCCATTTTTTTTATCTTTCTCCTTTGTCTTCAACTCTGTTGAGCAATGTCACCAGGGTATGGTTTCGATAGATTTTGCAGATTGAAAATCCACACCACCACAGATGACTCCTAGAAGTTGAATCCTTGAACTCAGCTTTGCTTATGTGTTTTCACTTTAAGCCAATTTCACGTTCCTGTTGCCTTACCAGAGATCCCCATCAGGTCTCGATCTCTGCCAATAAGGAGGAAGGTTCAGGTAGATTTGACGCAATGAAACGAACATGACAGCGAATCAAGCAATGACATACTACCAGGTACAGGTGAAGTCAATTGCTGGAGGTCCCAAGTTTGAGAATTTGCATCAAGTTTCGAATGTATCAACAGTTGATATTGAGTATTTGCCATATTATCTCCTTCTGTCAGCCATTCTGTCTATAATGCCACCTGGTTGATAATTAAATCATTTTATTCCAGAGAGTGGCGGCAAGTTTGGCCAAGGCTGAAGTTTCTACAGGGAAAGTTCACCCAACACTCAAGTTTGAATGGAGTAAACCAGTAACTTTGCTATCTGCTCTAAGATTGACACTTTCAGAATATATTTACTAGGGCTGCAACGAATACACTATGAGGCGAATACAATTTGTATCACGAATATTGGGAAACGAATACGAATATTAATTCATGAATACAATAACAAGTCAGCAGTTGATGTATTGTTTGTTATGTTCAGTGAAGCAATAACAACAAAATATTAGACATGGTTTGTTAATTATTAATATATCATATGTGACAATGACCAGTGACCACAATACTGTCAAATTAAATAGTATAAGAGTGTTGTCTTTTGAAGAAATCTATGCATATGATAGGTTCTTATGGATATTTTTATGTAAATTCACATGATTGCATGTTCATAAATATTCGATTCTAGTGGCCATGAATAACGAATTCAATTCATGAATGGTTACAGTTCGATTCACCAATTGCGCGAGTGAATCGTAACAGCCTTAATATTTACATAGTTTACCTTAACCAAATATGTAGGATTAAGTCTGAACAAGTGCATTTTGATACAGACAATCCAGCCCATTCAGTTCTCACAAACTTCACATGAAGCAACACACTACAGTGCTTCAACCTTGTATGTTCAGTCTTACTGAAAGCACTGTGTGTTTTCCGAATCTGAATGTAACGTTAACCATGCGAGAGGCCAAGCATTAATATATATCCTGGCAAGAACTGTCAAAGTTGTCAATAACATTTAACTCTAGGCAGCATGACCTGAAGGAAGATGGGCTAAAATTACCATTGGCATGCACAGCATCTGTATAGATGAGATACTGGTCAAGACTCCTGGCAAGAGCTGCAGGTGTTAGCAACAACATCGAATCAAGATATAGGCAAAAAATACCCACCTATATATCTCTCATCTCAACATATTTTCTAATTGTGGTTTATTTTTGTGGTTATGATTGCATTTTATCATCAAATGAAACTGTTACAAAAATATACAAAAAATCATCAATATTGAAAAACTGAATTTCTATCTATACAGCTTGTGACATGGCACTTGGCTTGTACATGTCATTCAATACCAAAATGGAATTATCGTCACAAAAGCAAAACCACTCTAGGGTCTGATTAAAATTTCATGTCAAAAGGGTAGACTCTCTTGATCTAAACTCTAGCATTGCATAGACACAGGAGAACATGGATATGCATTATCAGGTTCCAAAGTTAATCACATTACTGATAATGCTTTATTGATGTAAGGCACCTGCAGGTGTGGTGGAACAACACTATTTCAGCCCTAATTATATAACCACCACATGCTTCACACAGCAAAAGATGTCAAGGTTTGCCCATCCAATTAAAGGAAGAAAAAAATCAAAGCAGCATATTCTGATTAGTTAACTAGGAGTACATCTTGATTCAGCGGCTATGCAATTTTCTTTCCACAAGCATTCCTACTTTTACATCCAACTGCCTTGGGAACTTCAGAGAAGAGCAACCCTGAGGGAACCACGCTCTTACGCATAAAGAAAGACCAACTTAAGACTGCCTTGTCTGCTTGGGTTTGATGGCTAAAAACAAATGAAATTTACTTGCATGTGGATGGAAACTTGAGCTGTTTAAATGCACCTTGGAGAGCCAGTTATTCACAAATATCAAAATTCATGCATCCCGTCTGGAAAAGTAGGTCACTCCTTCTCTAACTTATGGCCAAATTCATTTCCAGAAAATATTGATTCTTCTTTTTGTACTGAAAATAATGTCCTTATGGGACTAGCATGACAAAGTTCTCTTCCTGACAATATTCGACAACCTGTCAGTGAAGAAGGTCTCGAAGCAAGAAGTTGAATCACTTATTCCGCATGAAAATGTCAATGTCTCAATGAAATATTCAGAAACACAATCATCTGAAAATTGTACTACTTCGTGTGCACTTGTGTGACAAATTCAAACTGAAAATCTCTTTAATGATAAAGAAATATCATTCCTATGAAACAGCATATTTCGCTTGAATACGTTCACAAGTGCGATTGTTTTGTGGGCTTTCAGTATCTCCCAACAGTATTATTCAAACAGTTCTTCCCTGACTTGACTTAAGTGAGCAACTGGATGTCACTTGTAGTTGTTGCTTTAAATGTTTAAGAGGTTTCCGTCTGCCTTAGTATTTTCGTCTGACCTGCCCCTCCTTGAAACTCATGTGTCACTTGTAAGGGACTGGTCATATGTACTAGGGGGAGGAGGTTTAGAGGGAATTAGGGGATGGTAACCAAACAATATTTCAGTTTCTAGGGGAGGGTAAAAAAATTAATATATTTGGGGAGAGTCATGACAAAATGGACATTTAATAATGAGATGTAAAGTACTTTGTTTTTTCCAAGAGAGGTTTAAAAAAATGTCCAAGGTCATGGGGAGGATCATCCGTAAATATGACAAGCATTGTTATTTTCAGTTCATTGGTGGACCAAACGCACCTCCCCCTACTCCTCCTTGTAACCTTGTAATAAATGACCAGTCCCTAATGTCACCTTGACATAATTTCTTTAGCTAATAAATTAAAACAATCAAAGAAGAGGAAGATTTTTAGGGGCATACCAAAACTTACTGACCAAACAGATGAACAGAGATTAGAAATCTTTTTTCCTGAATTTGGAAATTATTCGATTTGGAATGGACAACCACAGGCTATCAAATCACAATAACAACCCCGTGACTAAAACAGTTGATTTGACGGCCATGATCATAGGTTTCTTATGTGCCAAAATGATGCAACTCTTGGGCAAATTGAACCACCAATGCCCCGAATTTGAACTACAGTAACAGTTTATTTCTTACAGCATCCAAATGACAAGAAAATAAAAAAGGTAACACATCATTACAAGGCCAAAACAATTATTACTTAGATCATGATTTATTCAGGCAAGGGACCACAAAGGGGCCACCAAACATATATATATAATTTAACTGGGCTGGCATGAAAGCCATAGTTAGCAATTACATACAATGTATTATTCACTTGACAAGAAAGCATACACATTTTATTCCTTCAGATACAGATCTCTTTTCCCTTCATTTCTTGTGTAACCATTAATCTGATTGTAAGAGCTGCATTCTTACAGCCAAAGGTCAATAAAGAAATCTTGCTCAAGTGAACAGAAACAAACATGCACCTTCCAAACAATAAGAAACATTATGCCAAGGAGTGAGTGAGTGAGTGAACTTTACTTCATGCTGCAGTCAACAATAGTCCAGCTGTATCACTGAGGCTCAGACATAGTAAAAAAACTTAGGACGTTATTGAAATTTGGACATTGTTTAGTTGATCAAAAGCATTAGTGTTCTTTTACCATTTTCCAAATAAATTAAAACATTCAAAACAATTTTGTATTGCTATATAATGGACAGGTTTTTGTTCTGTAACCCCAGAGATCACATAAGATAGGATTGCCGCTGTGGCCTTAATAAAAATCTTATTCAAACTCTAGAAGAAATCAGGTGTCATCATTGATGGGAACAGGTATACCATTGGTCCAGTGGCTTTTCGATGACAACCATGCCATGCCATAACGTTTGCCGTATTATGGCACTGTAATGATTGGAACCAAAGACCTATTTTCGGCCCATCCTTATTACTTTCACTAAAACATCTTACAAAGCTTCTATTGGAGACCTGATGTATTCATTTCTCTGCCTCTGATCAAGGATTTATGGTACTTCAAGGTAACTGTGCTTAGTCCACCACTGTAGGGAGATATAGGGCGCCAAGATGTCTGTAAAGACATCCTTCCTCAACATTGACATTCATCTGATAATCACTTTCTGTAATGTTTCTGTGCATGCAACGACTCGTTTTCATCAAAATCTATTTTCTTACAAGGAAATAACAATCAGCCATCTAATATTAAAAAATATACCCGGTAAACAACATTTGCAGGATCGAGAATAACAACATAACCTTTTATCATCCATTGGGTGCGATCTAACCCTACTATCTTACCGATGGCACACCATCTTATTGATTGCAATGCACTTAATTGAAACTGAAATTTTATCTGATGGTCCATGGCACACTCTTAGCCCTACTACCTGCTGGCATCTAAAACATAATTTCCTAAATGGACCAAAAAGGAAATAAAATTCCACTTCCAAATTGCAGTTTAATGATATGGTCAACTCTTTCAAGAAGAAAATCAATCGGCAAAACTGAAAATCATTCTCCATGGAATAATTTGAATTGGACAAGGCATGCCGACAAGTATCATTCTTCTGTTCCACTGATTCCATAACAACTGTCTTTTTTTCTTACATTCCCAATAATGCTGCACTAGATATTTATAGGTGACATGCTCCATTAAGATCTGTAGGCTCTGAAAATGCCAGAGAATTATGTTTGCATTAGATTCAATGGCTGCCTCAAAGAACCTATGTCCATATTGTATTTCACTATAAACACATGCTGTGAGGATGCTGTGCGGATGCCTGCTGTTTTAGAACTGTAGAAGTAAATGGTGTATGTATTGAATAAAACAGTCATGTAGCCCCTCCACTCAGATGGATAAATACTACTCAAAAGAAGTTAAGGAATACCAGAATACTTTAATCTGTGAGTGAGTGAGTGAGTGAGTGAGTGAGTGAGTGAGTGCGTGCGTGCGTGCGTGCGTGCGTGCGTGCGTGCGTGAGTGAGTGAGTGAGTGAGTGAGTGAGTGAGTGAGTGAGTGAGTGAGTGAGTGAGTGAGTGAGTGAGCGAGCGAGTGAGCGAGCGAGATGAGTTTCATGCCGCTTTCAATAGTATTCCAGACACATTAACAACAAGTACCATCTTTTAACGTCTTGTGGTGTGACGCAGCCGGGGATCGAACCCCGTACCTTCCGCTCTCCGTGCGGACACTCTACCACTAGACCACGGAGGCGGTCAGATTTTATAGTCTGAGTACAGACAAAATGAAGGACTATGGTAATGATATAATAGAGGCAAGGTATCCAAAGGAATTAACTCACTGCATTTTTTAAATATGTAATTTTAAAAATTGACTGACTGTTAGGGTTTGAAAATAAATCATTGTTTGCACTGTATTTTTCCGCCTAACTCAAAGATTTCTAAACCTCTACACCAGTTCAAGGTATATGAACATTTTCTACCATAGACAATGGGTTACTGGAAATTCACTTGATAGTCTACCCATGAAGATCAACTGACAGTATTTGTAATGCTTTGTTGTAGGCTACAGGTAATATGTGACAACATTATCTTTTATATTCAGTAAGTGTGTGAGGTATTACCGGTATATTTGTAAATTCAAGTTCATTCTTTCCACGATACGTATCACAATATCATTTTTTCATGCTCAATATATTGGGTGATTATCAAATTGGGATTTTTATCATGTGTTTAATGGTATTATCTTGCCAAATGCCTTCGCTGCCCTGAGTATTCATCCAGATGGCTGCGTATTTATTGACTGAGTAAAACATCATGTTGTACCAGCATCTTGTTTTGTTCCATTTATGAACTTCAGTTCATATCATAATGTATCAGAGTGCTTCTGGATTAAAAATTAGGAATTACTCAATATATCATGCTAAATACAGCCTTGTGCATTGCAAAATATTGTGATACACCTTAAACATCCAATACCCATCCCTAATATTCAGTGAATTTATAAAAAATATATTCAGAGTAACAGGAATAGTTTTGATTATATTTTTCATAGACTAGCTCAAATTAACAATAATGGATTATACATCTGATGTCGCACACTGTAACACCATATAAGAAACAAAGTTTGCTCTACCCACATGTATCGTGTAATAAGGCCTAGTCTTAAAAAAGTGCCCTGAACTGTTTTAGTTAGAGCATGAGGATGCTTGCAGCCTTTGATCGCTGATCTTCAGGGGGAGGTAATTTGAACAGCACCATGATGTTACCCCAGTATGACGTAACTCAAAAGTTTACTTGATCGCAGGACAAGTCTAGGAGGCGCCTTTGATCTCTTTGCGAAGCATCTTAGAATGAGATGTAAGAGATCTCATGTAGTTATGATGGTGTGTCCGTATTGCATGCCTGGTCTCACCAACACAATGAACACGGGGCGTCATCATTACTCAATGTGCTTTTTTTCTTCTTACTTTTTTTATAGTCATGAGAGTCAAGCATCGGTGTAACATTTAATCTACAAGATATTATTAACAAAACATTAGACCACAGAAATTTTGTTGATTGAAACACTTCATAGCATAAAAAAATAGTTTCTCCCTCGGATGAGTACTGAGTATTGTGCAAATTTGACTTATCTAAAATATGACAAGGAGTATTTGGGATGAAAATCCCCTCAAATATGAAGGAATCTTGCATGTGAAGCCCTGGCATCACCTCATGCAGAATACTCAGACAGGAAACTGAATTACCAGGAACATATAATTCAGGCTGATCACAAGAGTGACATCAATGACCTCAACTTCTACACAAGAAGACAAGAGCACATAGACACACAGCTCCGTCTACACAAGCCGACAGTGTTGCTGAGATTTCTTGTCAAATCAAACTCTTTCGAAACTAACTTCCTGTATCAAATATCAATTTGGAGCAATTTGTTCAGTGGAGTTTTTGTTTATTCATGTTTTGAGAGAATAATCTGATCAATCAGTGTCAAATCCCATTGCTTTCAGATTTCGGTTTTAATGTTACACTGTCTATCATGCCCTGAGGACAACTAGTAATATTCTTCAATACTCAAACGAACAATCGTATTTCATAGCAAAATACTTGTGTTGGCCGAAATCAGTAACAACTGATGTTGCAAAGAAGGTAAACGATTCAATTTCTAACAAAGGCTGGATTATATTGTCAAAACACAAGCAAAATATCACATTTCTGAAATTAAATCTATTATTACTTCTGCATGAATGAATATTAAACAACAAAACATCATATTCCTTCTGTGATTTGGTATCAGGCCTCGGGCCTTCTTTAGTTAATATGACAATAAAAAAACTCATTGATCGACATATGATCAGAGCTTTCAATGAAGTAAACTAACCATAGTCATATTTCTTTTTAACATTAAAGCAACATCTAAACTTTCCCAGCTAAATATAAAGGGCATATGTCTGGAAGATTTGTGTGCTATAGTATCTGTATGAGTGTACAGTATGATTTCATCACATACTGACTATATGCTACATGCCGTTCAAGTCAACTTTTGTAGCTTATAGGGTGAAAACCATGCAAGTATATATTTGACATTTTGTTTCACTTTATTCTGAATATTTTATCATTATTTTTCGGTACTTAAAGCTTGATAAAACTCTTCAGTAATGACTGGGTTGAGAAACCTGAGGGTAGCAGGGATTAGCAAGTAATTATTAAAACAAGTAAATAATGGTTGTTAATGTTGTACCATTGTGACCCATCTCATACCATTGTGACCCATCTCATACCTTTGGGACCCATCTTGTACCATTGGGACCCATCTCGTACCATTGGGACCCATCTTGTACCTTTGGAACCCATCTTGTACCATTGGGACCCATCTTGTACCATTGGGACCAATCTCGTACCTTTGGGACCCATCTTGTACCATTTTGACCCATCTCATACCATTAGAACCGATCTTGTACCATTGGGACCCATCTCATACCTTTGGGACCCATCTTGTACCATTTGGACCCATCTCGTACCATTGGGACCCATCTCGTACCATTGGGACCCATCTCGTACCATTGGGACCCATCTTGAACTATTGGGACACATCTTGTACTATTGGGACCTATCTTGTACCATTGGGACCCATCTCGTACCATATGGACCCATCTTGTACCTTTGGGACCCATCTTGTACTATTGGGACCCATCTTGTACCTTTGGGACACATCTTGTACCATTGGGACCCATCTTGTACCATTGGGACACATCTCGTACCATTGGAACCCATCTTGTACCATTGGGACCAATCTTGTAATATTGGGACCAATCTCGTACCATATGGACCCATTTTGTACTATTGGTACCCATCCTGTACCATATGGACCCATTTTGTACCATTGGGACTCATCTCATACCATTGGGACCCATCTCGTACCATTGGGACACATCATGTTCCATTGGGACCACCTTTAGCGTACAACTGTAAACTAGTAAACTCAGCGTTAGAAATTGGCACTAGTCCTGTAGACCTTACCAAAATGCCCAATAGTAAAGGTATCCTAAGGACTAGTAGAAATTGGCCTGTTTTAAGGGTTTTGCTATATATGTTATCATCATAAGGACTAGTAGACAAAATCTGTTAGTTTCTAACCCTGAAACTTCTAATAATTCAGTGTGCAGAGCATCAGGACAATTATGTGAAGGAGGTCATCAAGTGTCTATTTCTTGAAAGAATTGAAAGACAACATTGATGACATCACACAATCACAAGATCAAACAGTCTGGAAACACACATGAGCTCTTTTGACCAATTGGGGGAAAATTTGAAATAATTATATTTTGTGAAGTATCATCCAAAAGTTTGTTGTCTCCCCTACCTCGGATAGTCACTTCATTGCATCCCTATATTAATGATGAGTCACAGTCCTTTGGTATCATTTCAGAAAGGGGTGCCTGCCCGCTTAAAATTTTATGATGCTTACCTTTTCCTGTGGTCTTAATCTTAGGGTCAAAGATGACAAAGTCTGGTCGCAGTTTGCTGGCCCTTTTGCCCTTCAGTAATGGCACAAGGCCTCCCAGGTACTCCAAGTAGAGCGTGTAATGGCCGCCTGATGTCTCATCGCCATGGCGAATCATGGTACAGAACAGTCTCTCATTGCCGGGTGGAGGGGTGCTCACAAACTCCCGTAGCTTGAAGGGGTCTGGAGTGTAGCTCTGTAATGAAACATAATTATCATATATACCGTATTCGACGTAATAAGTGCCCCGCTCTAATAAGCGCCCATGGCGATATTTGCTAATATATTGGCTAGTGAACAATCCCAATTAGCACCCCTTATTCGCCCATAATATGCACTCATGTGTTAAATGCACCCTTAATTATGGGCAATTAAATTCTAGAAAAGTATATCTGTCGTATATAAACATCTCAGGCTGTCAGCATAAACCACGAAATTTATCTTTCAACTCTGTTTTCTTTCATCAATATAATATTCTAATAAGAGGCCCCTATTCCTAATTTTGAGAGCACCCTGAGCACTTATTACATCGAATACAGCAAGTCACAGCTCATTTCCATCAACTAACTTAACAGTTTGACAAACCCCACATCTACATGACAGAACATATTTTCACCTTGATGATAGAACAGCTTGAAAAAACACATAATGTCAGCAGGATTCAAACCCACCAAGTCCAGACCAGAGGCTTCTGCCTGGCCCCTGTTCCACGAAACGATATTAGCGATAAGACGATCGTAACTCCAATACTTAAACATAAACTTACGGCAGTTGTAGTGCTAAGATCACTTTGTGGAATAAAAAGAAATTCTGTTGAAGTATCAACCAAATATTAATAAATATCAAGTCAATTTGTGTATTAAGGAAGAGAATATATGGATGTCAACTTCTTTATTATGAGGAACACAATGTTTCAGAGTATATGCTTACCATACACCTGATGAAGAAGTAAGCATATACTCCAAAATGTTGTGTTCCTCATAATAAAGACGTTGACACCAATATATTCTCTTTCTTATGTGTATCACTTCTAAATGCCTTTCAACGACCTAATTTGTGTATTATTCAGTATGCTATTCTATATTGAATGTACATGTGATTTGGTAGTTTTTCATTGAAAGAAATTATCAAGTAGAAGGTTGTATTTCACTTTTTTAATAAGGGTTATGTTTTCTCATATCAGGCCCCAAAACATGGTTGTTTTAAACAGTTTAGTTCTAAGGTTCTTTGCTATCAGCCATGCCTTAAAAAGGTTAGACCCTCGTCACTCTTCACCTTGGACTCAACTTACTATTTCAATGGTTAGACACTGGGCAATCTCATTAAAATCAGATCTTATTTTTCGCTTCCGCTAACAAAGATCTGAGGACATCCAATTACAGGTCACGTCAGAACGACCTTTGGCAAATTTTGACCGACCAATGAAATGACTGACAAGAAATTGACATTAGCAAATCAGAAGGCAGCTTTCTCAAGCTTTACGACACTAGTTTCAAACTGGCGACTACGCTTCGAAACATATTTTGACGTATTCTCGATTAAAAAAATTAGAACTGATAAGAAGAACATTCTGGAATGGTTTATAGATGGCCTAGATTGTATGGATATAATCATAAAACCTGTAATTGTCGTTCGGAATACCCCGTGTTAAATATTTCATGGTTGCATGATTAGAAAACACATTCCGACAGTCATTTTCATGATCTGGTAAGCGACGCTCTGATTGGTTAGATGAAAGGTCATTCTGACGTGACCCTTAATGGGATGTCCTCAGATCTTTGTTTAGCTGTAGCGAGAACTAAGATCTGATTTTAATGAGATGGACACTGGGTTGCCACGCTCGAACCTTCACATACTGACGGACTGTAAGAATGGAGTGGCAGTAAAGATAAGCATTCTAGGCAGAACGTTTCATATACAACTCCATAGAAAGCCGGGGACTGTTTGGCAATGAGTTCATTTGTGAGGTGAGGTGAAATTGGGTTTAACGTCGCGTCCAAGATTATTGCACTTATATAGCGCTGTGGATGCACATGTGTGTGTGTGTGCTGCTTGTACTAGTCCGGACTGATGCCGATTTATAGTGCTAGCTCACTGAGATACCATGCCGCAGTATAACATGAATACCCCACTCAGACAAAGTATACTGACTCCGAGCCGACCAGTCATTGTTTTAGTCCCTTAATGTCAAGCGCCAGACAGGGAAACAAAAAGTACCATCTTTTAATGTCTTTTGGTATGACGCGGCCGGGGATCGAACCCCGGACCTTCCGCTCTTCGGAGTTCATTTGTGAGTTAGTGAGTGAGTTGGGTTTGACGCTGCTTTTAACAGTATTCCACTTATATCGCGGCGTGACAGCTTAATGTGGGAGGAAAGCCCGAAGAGATGCAGGTCTCTGACGTTTACCACTTCGGTGAAACCCATGAGCACGGGTATGGTACTGACAAACCTAGAAACATAATCGTGGCGAACCGGGATTCGAACCCACAATCAAAGGTTTCTGGCGTGCCCAAGGGACGCAACTCTGCACAGCGAATCGCGGTGCCTTAAACGACTGTGCCTACTGTACGTGACCCCAGTTCATTCGTGTAACAGCACTCTGATGCAGGTCTTGTTCGGAGGTGTTAACTTCTTTGGTGAAACCCATGTAAAAATTACAAACCAAGAGTCCCATTAAGGATGAATCCGGGATTTGAACCCACAGACATAGGATCCTAGATCACCTAAAGGGATGCAATTCTGCACAGCTAACTAACTGGGCCACCTGTGCCCCAATGGACACAGCAGTGCATTTTATTCTGCACTCATTCAGTGTGTTTTCTAATCTGCTTCCATCAGCATATCCTGTTGCCAGTGAGGTAATTCACAAACCAAAGTACAGAATAATAAAGTTATCCGGATAAAACGAAAGGTAGGATTTAAAACTAAACATGAATAAATAATAAATAGTTTACTTATAGTAAAAGGAGGTGTTTGCACATATAAAAGACAGGCCCTGTTCCACACAGAGATCTGACACTACAAATGAACAAACTACTACAGTGTTAACATATGGAAGTTATCATCACTGGATGTCAGATCACTTCACAGCACAAGGCCCTGTAATTTACAAACTCATTTTATAAAATCCAGTAACCCAAAAGCAAGAATGTAAAGGTTAACATATCATTAGTAAAAGCAAACTTTTGGACATAAAAAAATCAGGACCCGTTCCACACAGACATCCTGGCACTACAACTTTATTGAATCAGTTTTAAAGTATGGAAGTTATCAACGTTGGAGCTAAGCTTTCATAGAACGAATCTTTGTACGTAACTATATTTTTTTTCAGGTTCAGTAAAACTTACCTTAAGAAGGTTTCACAAAGATTAGTACTGAAAGAGTTTTAGGGGGAAAAAAATTGTTCTAGTCCAAAAATTCATTCTTAATAAATGTTTTATGCAGGTATCACTATTATGGCCTACTGAAACAAAGACCTGAGCAACTCCACTGTGTATTCATGTCAGAAAGAAAGTCCCTCTGGGCAGACTCCAAAATGAGAGCCCTGTAATTCTAAAGACAGTTTTAGCTTCTTACATTCTCTTTAAAATTGCACACATTTTTTTTGTATTCTAGACTTGCATGAAAAACAGAAACAAGTCATTAGCCACAATGGCTGCTTTAACAGTCTCCAGCCTCCTTGTATGTTTCCTACTTGGCACGTTAATGGGTACAGCCATCGTTGGTCAGTTTCAGCAGAAATTCTCATCATCTCATGTTCGCTGGTACTGACAAATGGAGCAGGTAAATGTGACCCTACTTCCACAAATAATGTCTCCATTACCAGTTTTAACGGCCTTTCAAGGGCCTCATTTAAGCCCTATAGCACCTGTTCTTATCCCTCATTAGTTCTCAGGGCATGGGTAGCTCAGTGGTCTAAGGCCTCACAAGTCAGTTAGGGCTGAGTACCAGGAACTGCTTGTTGTGAGTTCAAATCCAAGAATTGCCCTGATTATGATTCTCACTGTGTAATCACACTGTACGTACTCATGTGTTTAGTGAAAGTGATAAAATATATAATCTGCTTCATTTCCTTAAAGGAAATGAAGCTTCATTTGCTGAAATTGAAACTTTGATCTGTTCCCTGACATTCTGTAAAATTTTTAAAAAATTACCCCATAACAAATATTTAAGCTATTCGTAGTTGGCGATAAGGATTTTGTTTGTTAGTTTGTTATTTGTTGAGCGCCACACTCGGCAATATTCCAGGTATATGACGGTGGGCTGTAAATAATGGAGCCTGGACCTGACAATCCAATGATAGATACTGGATCAATGATCAACACCATTGGATTACGAGGACACGGATCCTGACCACACAATCCATTTAGTAGATTCTTACAACCAGCATAGGTTGCTGGGGATCTAATCTAACCTGCATTCCCAAAGGAATGCACAGCTAGTTGTGGTGCCTTAGTTACTAAGGTCCTGTTTCACAAGGCATTCACAGTCCCATGACTGTCACAAGTGGATGTTAAAGCACAAGACTTGTGCTTGTAGTGCTACGATCACCATGTAAAACGAGGCCAAGGGCTAGTCGGTCAACTGTGCCTGCTGCCCCAACATACTACAGGTAAGGCTGGCAACACATGCTGCACTAAAACAGCACTAGACATTCATTATTCATGTTCTCAGACATTCTCCTGACAGCTTGCCCTACATAAAGCTAATCAGTGGGTAAATAATTCATCTGAAAATTCCATCTCTTGCTCTCCTCTTACCCATTTTCAACTTGTATTTGAGAACTGACATCCATGTTTCGGAGTCCAGACAGAGAACTGACATCCATGTTTCGGAGTCCAGACAGAGAACTGACATGCATGTTTAGGTGGCCAGACAGAGAACTGACATCTATGTTTTGGAGTCCAGACAGAGAACTGACATGCATGTTTAGGTGGCCAGACAGAGAACAGACATCCATGTTCAGGTGGCCAGACAGAACTGACATCCATGTTTAGGTGGCCAGACAGAGAACTGACATCCATGTTTAGGTGGCCCGACAGAGAACAGACATCCAATTCAGGTGGCCAGACAGAGAACAGACATCCATGTTTAGGTGGCCAGACAGAGAACTGACATCCATGTTCAGGTGGCCAGACAGAGAACTGACATCCATGTTTAGGTGGCCAGATAGAGAACAGACATCCATGTTCAGGTGGCCAGACAGAGAACAGACATCCAATTCAGGTGGCCAGACAGAGAACTGACAACCATGTTCAGGTGGCCAGACAGAACAGACATCCATGTTCAGGTGGCCAGACAGAACTGACATCCATGTTTAGGTGGCCAGACAGAACTGACATCCATGTTTAGGTGACCAGACAGAACAGACATCCATGTTCAGGTGGCCACACAGAGAACTGACATCCATGTTTAGGTGGCCAGACAGAGAACAGACATCCATGTTCAGGTGGCCAGACAGAACAGACATCCATGTTCAGGTGGCCAGACAGAGAACTGACATCCATGTTCAGGTGGCCAGACAGAACTGACATCCATGTTCAGGTGGCCAGACAGAACTGACATCCATGTTTAGGTGGCCAGACAGAGAACTGACATCCAATTCAGGTGGCCAGACAGAGAACTGACAACCATGTTCAGGTGGCCAGACGGAGAACTGACATCCAATTCAGGTGGCCAGACAGAGAACTGACATCCATGTTTAGGTGACCAGACAGAACTGACAACCATGTTCAGGTGGCCAGACAGAGAACTGACAACCATGTTTAGGTGGCCAGACAGAACTGACATCCATGTTTAGGTGGCCAGACAGAGAACTGACATCCAATTCAGGTGGCCAGACAGAGAACTGACAACCATGTTCAGGTGGCCAGACAGAGAACAGACATCCAATTCAGGTGGCCAGACAGAGAACTGACATCCATGTTTAGGTGGCCAGACAGAGAACTGACATCCATGTTTAGGTGGCCAGACAGAACTGACATCCATGTTTAGGTGACCAGACAGAGAACTGACATCCATGTTCAGGTGGCCAGACAGAGAACTGACATCCATGTTTAGGTGGCCAGACAGAACTGACATCCATGTTTAGGTGACCAGACAGAGAACTGACATCCATGTTCAGGTGGCCACACAGAGAACAGACATCCATGTTCAGGTGGCCAGACAGAGAACACACATCCATGTTCAGGTGGCAAGACAGAGGACAGACATCCATGTTCAGGTGGCCAGACAGAGAACAGACATCCATGTTCAGGTGGCCAGACAGAGAACTGACATCCATGTTTAGGTGGCCAGACAGAGAACTGACATCCATGTTCAGGTGACCAGACAGAACAGACATCCATGTTCAGGTGGCCAGACAGAGAACTGACATCCATGTTTTGGAGTCCAGACAGAGAACTGACATGCATGTTTAGGTGGCCAGACAGAGAACAGACATCCATGTTCAGGTGGCCAGACAGAACTGACATCCATGTTTAGGTGGCCAGACAGAGAACTGACATCCATGTTTAGGTGGCCCGACAGAGAACAGACATCCAATTCAGGTGGCCAGACAGAGAACAGACATCCATGTTTAGGTGGCCAGACAGAGAACTGACATCCATGTTCAGGTGGCCAGACAGAGAACTGACATCCATGTTTAGGTGGCCAGATAGAGTACAGACATCCATGTTCAGGTGGCCAGACAGAGAACAGACATCCAATTCAGGTGGCCAGACAGAGAACTGACAACCATGTTCAGGTGGCCAGACAGAACTGACATCCATGTTTAGGTGGCCAGACAGAGAACTGACATCCATGTTCAGGTGGCCAGACAGAGAACAGACATCCATGTTCAGGTGGCCAGACAGAACTGACATCCAGTTCAGGTGGCCAGACAGAACTGACATCCAATTCAGGTGTTCAGACAGAGAACTGACATCCATGTTTAGGTGGCCAGACAGAGAACTGACATCCAATTCAGGTGGCCAGACAGAGAACTGACAACCATGTTCAGGTGGCCAGACAGAGAACAGACATCCATGTTTAGGTGGCCAGACAGAACTGACATCCATGTTCAGGTGGCCAGACAGAGAACTGACATCCATGTTCAGGTGGCCAGACAGAGAACTGACATCCATGTTTAGGTGGCCAGACAGAGAACTGACATCCATGTTCAGGTGGCCAGACAGAACTGACATCCATGTTCAGGTGGCCAGACAGAGAACTGACATCCATGTTTAGGTGGCCAGACAGAGAACAGACATCCATGTTCAGGTGGCCAGACAGAACAGACATCCATGTTCAGGTGGCCAGACAGAGAACTGACATCCATGTTCAGGTGGCCAGACAGAACTGACATCCATGTTCAGGTGGCCAGACAGAACTGACATCCATGTTTAGGTGGCCAGACAGAGAACTGACATCCAATTCAGGTGGCCAGACAGAGAACTGACAACCATGTTCAGGTGGCCAGACGGAGAACTGACATCCATGTTTAGGTGGCCAGACAGAGAACTGACATCCATGTTTAGGTGACCAGACAGAACTGACAACCATGTTCAGGTGGCCAGACAGAGAACTGACAACCATGTTTAGGTGGCCAGACAGAACTGACATCCATGTTTAGGTGGCCAGACAGAGAACTGACATCCAATTCAGGTGGCCAGACAGAGAACTGACAACCATGTTCAGGTGGCCAGACAGAGAACAGACATCCAATTCAGGTGGCCAGACAGAGAACTGACATCCATGTTTAGGTGGCCAGACAGAGAACTGACATCCATGTTTAGGTGGCCAGACAGAACTGACATCCATGTTTAGGTGACCAGACAGAGAACTGACATCCATGTTCAGGTGGCCAGACAGAGAACTGACATCCATGTTTAGGTGGCCAGACAGAACTGACATCCATGTTTAGGTGACCAGACAGAGAACTGACATCCATGTTCAGGTGGCCACACAGAGAACAGACATCCATGTTCAGGTGGCCAGACAGAGAACAGACATCCATGTTCAGGTGGCAAGACAGAGGACAGACATCCATGTTCAGGTGGCCAGACAGAGAACAGACATCCATGTTCAGGTGGCCAGACAGAGAACTGACATCCATGTTTAGGTGGCCAGACAGAGAACTGACATCCATGTTCAGGTGACCAGACAGAACAGACATCCATGTTCAGGTGGCCAGACAGAACTGACATCCATGTTTAGGTGGCCAGACAGAACTGACATCCATGTTTAGGTGACCAGACAGAACAGACATCCATGTTCAGGTGGCCACACAGAGAACTGACATCCATGTTCAGGTGGCCAGACAGAGAACAGACATCCATGTTCAGGTGGCCACACAGAGAACAGACATCCATGTTTAGGTGGCCAGACGGAGAACTGACATCCATGTTCAGGTGGCCAGACAGAGAACTGACATCCATGTTCAGGTAGCCAGACAGAACTGACATCCATGTTTCGGAGACCAGACAGAGGACAGACATCAATGTCTCGGTGATGAGACCGGCTACTGGTCACACATTACAACCACAGAATCACAGTGAGATTTTCATTTAATTGCAAAAATCCTTTCTGAAACTAAAAACTTTTTTTATTTGTCAATCATAAGAAACAATACACCTCAGCAAACATTTCACCATGGTCAATGGAAATAACCTGAATATTTAGACAGCTACTAGTGCCCTCGACTGCAAAGAGCAATTATTCCATTTGTCAAGGAAATTGCTTCTAAGACAGTCAGTTTAACTATGGCCTTCTTACAGTTGGAGATATGTGTTGTGAAGCACACCATCATGACTGCTGACCAGGACTGACCTATGCTGAGACACAATCTGAGACAGATACCAGAGTGTTTGCCAGCCAAAAAACAAACACAACTTCATGAATATACCACTTTCAGTGTCAAAACCGCACTGGGCACGGATCACACTTAATGTTCACAGTGCAAAGTTAGATTCTTTTAAATCAATGATTAATCCTAAAACACCATAGGACCAACAACAACAAGCACAGTGTTACAGGTATGAGTTGTTAAGACAATCAAAAATATATCCTAACGCACCCTATTTTAACAGTTAAGGAATTTCTGCTTTATGCCATTAGGTGAAATCTTCAAATTCTAGATACAAGGCATGACCTCTATTTATTCGTCTGTAAACTTCAGCTGCACTCGAGTGACGTCACCTATATTCGAACACACATGTTTTGGACAGAAGTGTTTGGGCGCACAGTTCCCAACATATTTGTTGAAGGTCGGCCATTAAAATCATAAAGTAATTGTAAGTTTGAAACCTTTTCACAAAATATAAATATTTTTCAAATTATAGTGTTCGCACTATTTTACTTTTACTTTTCATCATGACACAGACACCAATATTCTGAAAGACGACGGAATGTTCTGACAGTTGTACAGCACTTCACATAAACCCAATGTTGACAGCCCAAACACATGTATTCTCAAGTCAGCAGCTTTGATGACATCACACCTCTCATTATAACACAACAAATCACAATCAAATACGGCTGTTCGAAAATAGGTGTCGTTTGAAAATAGGGTTATCAACGATATATTTGTATATATTTTTTTTAATATTTCAAAATATTATTTTGTTTACAATATTCAAATATTAACAATTTCAGGGGCTACAGTGACATGATTGGTCAGTTTCGCTTCTGAAACCGTGAGTATTTCAGATTCTACCTCTCATGTCACTTGCATTTGCTTCAAACAAAATGGCGGCACCCATTCAAGACGATCTGATGATAATCAAAATCAATATTATGATAAAACGGTTCTTACTTCGCAAAGTGCATCAAATCATGTGAGCACCTGATTAAAAACATGAAAAGATTTGGAAAATATCTGTTGACACCGAGTTAGCAGTACACATGCTTTGCAAATCCTGCAATCAACCGAAATCTGCATGAAACTTTACAAACCGGATGTCAATTTCGTAGAGCGATTTTGATTGGACTACCGTATTTTCTTGAGTATAGTGCGCACCCATGTATAATGTGCAACCCCCTCTAGCGGATTCAATATTTTTGAAAAAAAACAATTTGAATACCAAGCGCAGAAAAAAAATTACACCGTACCCCTTTAGCGAAGTCCTGCAAACGAATGGGTGATGAGAAACTTGGTCAGTACAAATTCGAAATTTGAGATAAAAAATCAGCAGACATGTTGATTTACCATTTAAATTGTATTTTTTGTTCTGCTAGGCATTGTTTTATATCCAGGGATTAAGATTACCTTGTGTATTTTCTCGTAAACTAAGCCGGAAACAGCAATCAGCTGTACACACGTTTTCTTGGAATCTACTGGTGATTCGGTCAAGACACACCCAATGATATAACTTTACAGGATTTTAATGCAAGGATCAGCAAAAGTAGTATCTGAAACTATTTTTTTATCAGGCATAATATATTCAAATATCTTGTTAATGTAGATGCAGCTTTTACTAAACATATTTAAAATAATAATAACCCTAAGCGAAGCAGCTGATCGCTACTGCCGGGTATTATTTTTTACATGGAACCAGTCTGACCAGTCACCGTCAAGGCTCCCGTGCACGTGATTGCGTGATTGCGTGATCGCGAGAATTGCGTGTTGACATAGAATCATCCAACAAAAACAAATATGACTTTTAACGAGTCACAGTATGGCATTTATGATATATGTATCCATTCTAAACTAAAGTTTGTTTCAAGGCGTCAATAGCAGTAATCTGACCGTGGTTGCTGTTAATAACGGTGAGTTGTGCCATCTTCCAATCGCTTCACACACGATTTCGCCGAAATTACTTAAAACAATATAAAAAATTTGAATAAAATTAATAAAATAAGTTACAAATATAAGTCCAGATATACAAAGAACACTTTTTATAGTCAGACAGTGTAATTACATGACTTATTTGCGTACTTCAGTACGGATTTGTTGACATGGTATTTCTGGTGTTACGTGCTCACGGTAATGTCTTTCCATGGGGGAAAAAACATAAAAACTCATTAATTTGTGTATAATGCGCACCCCCTTCTACACAGCTGTGTTGTTTTTTTAAAAAGTGTGCACTATACTCAAGAAAATATGGTATGCATAGACTCGTTAGTCCTGCCAAAATATAACTCCCTAATTCCAGCCTAGTTAACTTAACTCCCTTGCCTCAGGAAGATGTCCAAGAACCTGGTTAGATCCCCATGTCTCGATCCTCAGGTGATAAGAATGGGGTAGTCTAGTCTGTGCAGAGTCTCTACATGGAACACCCAAAAGGAGGAGGGTTAACATATGTTAGATACGGTAACACTCAATCCCAAGGAAATCGTCTCTTACTCTGTAACAAAAGTTCCGACATCCTGAAATTTGTATTCATGGAATAATTTTTTTAAATCCCCAGGAAATGGGCCAAGGTGATGAAAGGTGCGACAGGAATTAGGGAAGCTTGAAACATTCTAACCTTTCATGATCAGAATAAAATAACTAAAAGTCAGCGTGCTGTTAGACAAAATTGCTTGGAGTCTGGAAGAAGTGGCAAATGATGAGAAATCTCTGGGGTACATGCCAAACTATTGAAGCCATAAACCTCAAACATAAAACATGCTAAACTAAATATTTTCACCTTACGCAAGGCTGCTATTGAGGACAGGAAAGTGCCCAGATCATCCTACTTTTATTAAGGTCAAGAAATGGCTGGGTAAATAGTTTATAATCAGTTCATTTGAAAACTTGTGAATGAGATTTTGATAAGTTTGTCAAAACTATTGTGAAAAAAATACAAGATTACATTGACAATTATACGATACTTTGTTCATAAACAGTATGAGCAACTCCAAATGTTGTAAAATATTCACTTTTATTACCACCGAGATCTTATGACAACACACACACCTGACAATACTACCGCAATATCAACCATTGCATCCGTGGACAGCACTTATGCTGACCCCTTTACATATCAATGTTCTGTACTAACCCTTAACACAACAATGAACACTAACTCATTTTGTTATCCTATTTTTGATATATATATTTGTAGAATTTTCCTATTCGGAATATTCTATAAGTAATACGTTACCACTGTTATACCGAGGCTGTTGTCTCCCACAACTGCTGCTATAGCGAAATCTACCACAGAGATCTCAATTTCCTCATGCAGCACGTGCGTAGCCACCTAGCTGCCATGTGACACCCTTCACTCTTGTCTCCTGCGAGAGCAAGTGCTCGGGGGACGGACGGGCGGGCAGCAGCCCAGTGGTAACGTATTACTTATAGAATATTCCGAATAGGAAAATTCTACAAATTACATTAAGTAATACGTTACCACTGTTATACCGAGGCTGACTACCACAGTAGGCGGTGGGGAGCACCTACAACCCGAATCCTGACTGCTAGCGTTCCTTCCGACCAGCGGAAGTAAACACCAAGGCGGAAGCACTCGATGCGCATGCACCTAGCTAGGCGTTACCCTATAGGAATACCAAAGCACTGTCAAGCGCATACCGTAAGGCTCAATCGTCATTGCCAAAACGATTGGTGACTCCAAACGGCCCCACTGGATAGGTATTTCATCGCCGCAGCGGATGAGAACACTGTATCCGCGTGAGCTTAATCTTAGATCAGGTTAAACAGTCGAAAAGAGGGAAATTAATTTCATTCAGACCGTATATCCCAGAGCAAGCCTACTTAAAGTATGCATTAGGCGCGTGACCTAATTCCAGTATTTGTAAGCATGCATCACAAGGTTGGGATACACGACAGACAATTAAAGACATAATTGTCAAAATACAAATAAGGACAAAGCACACAAAAAGCCGCCCTCACCTGTGGTGTGAGTGCGCTGGTTTGCGGGACCCCAACTCCTGTACCCACGGCAGTGGGAACAATGGAGTCGACCCAGATTGACCACCGTGCAAGGTCAGACGCCTGAGGAGTTCGGAATTGCGCTTGGCACACCCCTTAGGTGCCCGCTTGCGCCGCGATCCGCGGGCCAAGACGGTGCACACTCTCCACGACGGCATCAGCGACCTGTTTGAGGTAATGATTGGCAAAAACCGAGTCAGAACGCCAGTAACAACCTCGTAATATTCTGCGAACAGAGATATTCGAGTGTAGGGCAAATGTTGCCGCTAGCGCCCTGATCTCGTGCGGGTTTGACCCCGCTACCGGTAACCCCCGAGACCAGTACGCCAGATTGATGACAGAACGAAGCCACAACGCAATCGAGTTGCGAGTTATGTCAACCGTGCGATTAGGGTTACACGATATGAACAGACGGTCACGCCCTTGTCTACGTTCATTCGAAGCCTTAAGATAATACTTAAGGGCCCTAACCGGACACAGCGCTCTGTCCTCAGTATCAGCAGGATGTAAGATTTCTTTGAGTGATCTTACAGTGAATTCTCTCTCCGTTTGCCCGACTCTCTGATTCTTGGCGACGAAGCCCATGAGCAGGCCCAGGCGGACCGCTCCTTCGTCACCCCTATCGAATCGTACCTTGGCGACATCGAGTGCATGAATTTCGGATACACGTGCCGCCGTGGCAAAGGAGAGGAGAAATGCTGTTTTCCAAGTCACATGCCGGAACGAAGCACTATGCAAGGGTTCATACGGAGCTTCCGTAAGTGATTGCAACACTAGGGAAAGATCCCAGGCCGGTGCCCGAAGGCGGCCCTTCTTAAGATTGTGCTGTTTGAAACCCTTGATAATACCCCGTATCACCGGCTCTTTGGAGAGACTGGTACCCATAGCAACGTCCCGTACCGTAGCAACGGACGAGACATAGTTGGCAATGGAACCCCCGGAGAGTTTCCGGGTCTCTCGCAAGTGAGACATGAAACGAGCAATATCCTGCACAGATACCTTATCTGGCGAATGAATGTGATGTTTACAACACCACTTCGTGAAAATAACCCAACGTGCATTATACACCTTCTGGGTAGAATCACGATGCATACTAACGTATGCCCGAGACGCCCGGCGAGAAAAAACTTTACTCCTCAGACGCTCGGTGACAACATCCACGCGTGCAGATTGAACTGCCCTGCGTTTGGATGAAGCTGACAGGTGTGAGGGTGGATCAAGAGATCCGGTCTCACAGGCAGTGGAAGTGGCGACTGCGTGACCTGGGTCAGCAAGTCGGGGTACCACGATCTGTTCGGCCACATGGGCGCGATCAGTAACATTCGACAGCGAACTCCTCGGAGCCGGCTTAGAATGTGTGGTATCAACGCTGTCGGCGGGTAAGCATAAGCGACCAAGCCCGTCCAGTCTAACGCGAGAGCATCGTGATCGATGGCCCTCGGGTCCGGGACTGGTGATACAAACAACGGGAGTTGATTGTTGAACCGCGTTGCGAACAGGTCAACCATCGGACGACCCAAACGTTCGCACAGCCACTGAAACACTACTGGGTTCAGCATCCACTCTGTGGGGCTCGGATCCTGAGGCCTCGATAGAGCATCGGCCAGTACGTTCCGCACACCTGGGATGTGACGGGCGCGTATCTGGCACGGGACACTGTCCACCAGAGCGTAAAACTCGAACGTGAAATCGAGTAGCGAGTGACTGTGGGTTCCCCCCAGTTTGTTCACATAGGACACTACCAGTGCTTCCAGTGATTGACTGCGTTGATCACTGCCTTGAACTCGAGACAAGTGATGTGAAGACCTAGTTCGTCTACGCACCACAGCCCCGAGCTCACCTCCCCCTTTAGATGGGCGCCCCAGCCCACTAGAGAGGCGTCTGTATACAGGGTCAACGTGGCCCGGTAGGGCCGCATAGAGACTCCTGATAAGACAATGTAAGGGACCGTCCACCACTCCAGATGCGGTCGGAGCCGATCCGGGAGGGCGACGGTCGCACTGTTCACCTCCGTTGCTAACAACTGGATTAAAAACCGTTGCAGCGGGCGGAGTTGGAGACGACCCCGTGCGGTGCAGTCCTGGGCTGATACAAGTAGCCCTAACAGCTGTTCCCAAAAGTGAACAGTCTGTTGCACCGCTAAGACTTTGGCAATCATCGCCTGAATTTTGTGCCACCGGTCTGGGGGGACAAAGAGGCGATGGGACACCGTGTTGAACCGACCTCCGATGAACAGCAAGTTCTGAGAAGGGGTTAACTCGCTCTTGGGGAGATTGATAATCCACCCAAAATGCTCCAAGAGCCGACGTGCGAAATCGAGATGGCGTGACAGGGTGTCCGTCATTCGATTTGCTACTAGCGAGTCGTCCAGGTACGCGAAGTACCGGACACCCCTCCTGTGGAGGAACCCCACTATGGGGGTGGTTAACCGGGTGAACAGCCAGGGAGCGGACGTGTGAATCATTCTGAGTTCGGCACTGTCCTACTTGGGAACGAGAAATATCCTGGAGTAAAACCCCGGTGTTATTTCTGGTAGAGCTAACTCCCGTACTGCCCCTTCTCCACCAACCTGCCGATGGCATCGGCGAGGATGGGAAGATCGGTTTCCGAATGGAAACCTGCCAACGGGGCAACGGTGAGCGGCGGATTCGCTTTGAGATCAAGCCGATAGCCGTACCGAATCGTGTTGACCACCCACGGGTCGTCGAACACTTGTTCCCAATTCTCTCAGTAAGTCTGGAGTCTGGCTCCCACTGGGGAAGGAGAGGGGGCCCTGACAGGTTGCGGCAGGCGCAACTGTCCAGGGCCAAGTGACTCGGGTTCGCCTAAGGGCCAACCGAAGTTGGCGCTGTCGGCATACGAACCCCTCCAATGAGAGTCACCTGGAGGGGCCCTTGCCGTCCGTCGACGACTTGGGCTTCCCCCAGTTCCCCGTCTTCCCGCGAAAAGGCAGCTGATTGCCCATACCGGAGCCCTCAGGGCGGGGCTACTTCCCAGAGGAAGAAGAACCCGACCCCTTAGACCTACAGGCCGCAGCAGCCTGGGGCGCGCTCCGGTTAGGAGCGGCACCCAGGCGCCTATGCAGGGACCCAACAAGAGCAAGTGTGTGCCGAGAGTCCTCGGCAACGTACTCCAGGGAAGCATTTAAACTGAGCAGGCAGTTGTAAATGCGCTGGTCACGGTCCGTGGGAGAACCTTCGACCAGACGGGCCGCTGCAGCCAAGTAAGTGTCTCCGTGAGACATGGAGTGCCGAGCGAGGGCGTCCAGCTGGTGCAAGGTAGGGAAAGGCAAGGTCATGTACCGGGAATAAACCCTTTCTCCACGACATCGGAGGCAACGGGAGACCCCGACCGGAGGCCGCCGCGAAGGCGTTCTCCAAGGAAGGCTTGAAACCGCGCAGCAAGGTCGATGCGGGGAAAGCCGTGTCGGAAGACTCATCGTATACCTCGGAGGAACCCACAGTCGTGGATTCCCCGCGGTACCGGCCGGGGCATATCCTCAAAGAGGTCATAAACCATGGCCACGCGGTCCTAAACCGATAGCGGGAGCAACGGTTCGGGGGAAGGACCGGTGACCACGGGAGCCGCCGCCGTACCGGTGGACCCCGCGTCCGACCCCGCGGCCACCGAAGTGGCCGGGGACGGAACAGCCAGCGGCCTATCTTGCGATAAGGCCGCCAGCTTGGAGTCCACAAGTTTCGACAACAATGCGGCGACGGAATCCCCAGACAGCCCGAGGGCCGCAAGGGGATCCGCCGCAGCCGAGGAGGTGGTACCCGCACGGGGACCCCGACCGGACGAACCGGCCACCACAGGGGTGGAGACGGACTGTACGTACAGCCGGTACCGCTCAAACTCCGCAGGCCCCAGACCTTCGCACAGGATGCACCGGGTGTCCCCGCAAGGAACCCTGCACCGCGGGCAACGATTGTGGGGATCCCGGGACGACAAAAACTTTCTGCACACCCCACAACTCCGAGGAGCAGGGGTAGAGGGGGTGGATACTGGGGACATATCCATGTCAGACATTGATTGTTTGCTATAAACAAAGAACAAAACATGGTTACAACGCACGCACCACAATGATTCACAAACGAACATTTTCACAAGAAAATAAACGAGCAATGTGAACAGATAACATACACATATAACTTTTATTAAAGAAATAAGTTATGTTAACCCCCAAAACATACAAGAACAGGGGAAACGTAAAACACAACGTGCATACGCGAACCCCGCAAGTATATAGAAAAAAGGGCGGGAAAAATTTTCCGTTTGGCGGGAAAATTATAACCAAGCGTAGCTACCGCAACGCCCCATAAAAGCACAGTTTATTAGAGAATAAACTATAATAAATATCACCAAATCTTCAAGGAACGCTTCAGCAGGAGAAAACACGTCTTGCTAAGCAGACGAAGGAGACAAGAGTGAAGGGTGTCACATGGCAGCTAGGTGGCTACGCACGTGCTGCATGAGGTAATTGAGATCTCTGTGGTAGATTTCGCTATAGCAGCAGTTGTGGGAGACAACAGCCTCGGTATAACAGTGGTAACGTATTACTTAATGTAATATATTCTATAATAGGAAATAAACCGCAAGTGATGCAGTTCTGAGATGTTTACCAGTTTGGTGAAATTCACTAGTGTAGGTACAATGCTGAAGAACAAAGAAACATAATTCAAATTTTGGGGTTGAGAGCATGAGCAATGACCAACACTGTCACAGCATGATGACATACAGGCAGAGGTTGAGAGCATGAGCAATGACCAACACTGTCACAGCATGATGACATACAGACAGCATGAGCAATGACCAACACTGTCACAGCATGATGACATACAGGCAGAGGTTGAGAGCATGAGCAATGACCAACACTGTCACAGCATGATGACATACAGGCAGAGGTTGAGGGCATGAGCAATGACCAACACTGTCACAGCATGATGACATACAGGCAGAGGTTGAGAGCATGAGCAATGACCAACACTGTCACAGCATGATGACATACAGGCAGAGGTTGAGGGCATGAGCAATGACCAACACTGTCACAGCATGATGACACACAGGCAGAGGTTGAGGGCATGAGCAATGACCAACACTGTCACAGCATGATGACACACAGGCAGTGGTTGAGAGCATGAGCAATGACCAACACTGTCACAGCATGATGACATACAGGCAGTGGTTGAGAGCATGAGCAATGACCAACACTGTCACAGCATGATGACATACAGGCAGTGGTTGAGGGCATGAGCAATGACCAACACTGTCACAGCATGATGACATACAGGCAGAGGTTGAGAGCATGAGCAATGACCAACACTCTAACAGCATGATGACACACAGGCAGAGGTTGAAAGCATGAGCAATGACCAACACTGTCACAGCATGATGACACACAGGCAGAGGTTGAGAGCATGAGCAATGACCAACACTGTCACAGCATGATGACACACAGGCAGTGGTTGAGGGCATGAGCAATGACCAACACTGTCACAGCATGATGACATACAGGCAGTGGTTGAGGGCATGAGCAATGACCAACACTGTAAAGCACAATGATGATACAGGCAGTGGTTGAGGGCATGAGCAATGACCAACACTGTCACTGCATGATGATGATACAGGCAGTGGTTGAGAGCATGAGCAATGACCAACACTGTCACAGCATGATGACACACAGGCAGTGGTTGAGAGCATGAGCAATGACCAACACTGTCACAGCATGATGATGATTCAGGCAGAGGTTGAGAGCATGAGCAATGACCAACACTGTCACAGCATGATGACATACAGGCAGTGGTTGAGAGCATGAGCAATGACCAACACTGTCACAGCATGAAGACACACAGGCAGTGGTTGAGAGCATGAGCAATGACCAACACTGTCACAGCATGATGATGATTCAGGCAGAGGTTGAGAGCATGAGCAATGACCAACACTGTCAAAGCATGAAGACACACAGGCAGTGGTTGAGAGCATGAGCAATGACCAACACTGTCACAGCATGATGATGATACAGGCAGAGGTTGAGAGCATGAGCAATGACCAACACTGTCACAGCATGATGATGATACAGGCAGAGGTTGAGAGCATGAGCAATGACCAACACTGTCACAGCATCATGATGATACAGGCAGGGTTGAGAGCATGAGCAATGACCAACACTGTCACAGCATGATGACACAAAGGGCAGTGGTTGAGAGCATGAGCAATGACCAACAGTGTCACAGCATGATGACACACAGGCAGAGGTTGAGAGCATGAGCAATGACCAACACTTTCACAGCATGAAGACATACAGGCAGAGGTTGAGAGCATGAGCAATGACCAACACTGTCACAGCATGATGACACACAGGCAGAGGTTGAGAGCATGAGCAATGACCAACACTGTCACAGCATGATGATGATACAGGCAGTGGTTGAGAGCATGAGCAATGACCAACACTGTCACAGCATGATGACATACAGGCAGAGGTTGAGAGCATGAGCAATGACCAACACTGTCACAGCATGATGACACACAGGCAGAGGTTGAGAGCATGAGCAATGACCAACACTGTCACAGCATGATGATGATACAGGCAGTGGTTGAGAGCAAGAGCAATAACCAACACTGTCACAGCATGATGATGCAGGCAGTGGTTGAGAGCATGAGCAATGACCAACACTGTCACAGCATGATGACACACAGGCAGAGGTTGAGGGCATGAGCAATGACCAACACTGTCACAGAATGATGATGATACAGGCAGTGGTTGAGAGCATGAGCAATGACCAACACTGTCACAGCATGATGACACACAGGCAGTGGTTGAGAGCATGAGCAATGACCAACACTGTCACAGCATGATGACACACAGGCAGAGGTTGAGGGCATGAGCAATGACCAACACTTTCACAGCACAATGATGATAAAGGCAGTGGTTGAGGGCATGAGCAATGACCAACACCTGTAGAACACAATGACACACAATCAGCCCATTCACACACTGTAATCATCTGATCCTTAATAGTCAGCTCTGACAACCAAAGTACTGCACTGGGACCTATCCTCCACAAGAATCCCTCCCCAGAGCTCCAGATAAGCTTTTGGTGGGTATATTACCCATGCATTTTAAAATCATTGGGTATCAGTAATTCTATCTGGGTATTCAAATTTCTGTTACCCACTAGTTTTTACACATGTGGGTATTTAAGTTAAATATTTAAAAACAGTATTCATCTAGTCTCTGCAAACTGGTGTCGTGTGGGTTCGAGAGCTTTATAGGACTCAAAAATACCACGATACTTCCACAAGAAAGTGTGACAGCAAATGATCATGATGTAACTGTCATCGTGGAGTTTGGCAAGGTTGACGGAATGCCCGTTTATAATTTGAAAATAAGTTGCTGATTTGCTAATCGAATACGCAGGGTTACTTCACAATATCTTGATGATACGCACAAGTTCTCTTTTTGTAGCGTAACTGTAATGTTCGTTGCGCATTTGATACGCTTGGATTTTATTTGACTGCGTATTTCTGCATTTCTGATGCGCATTTTACACAGATACGCAGCTTATCTAGAGCTCTGCCTCCCAGATCCAACTTATGTAGGCCAGATAAACTGTATTTCTCATTTTATAGATTTTCTTCACTATGCCAAGATGTGGGTAATTCCATTAAGGACAACTCTTGTAATATATTTAGGGCTGGCTCATCTGTAAAAACAAGGAAGAAATTGGCTTTTATTGAAAAAATCATCTCACCTTAATTGTCGGAGAGAAAAGAGCTTGAGCACCAAGACGCAAACGGGTTGGAAGCGGTAACCGATCGACATATTTCTCCTGACGGCAGACTTTCTGTATGACCCGCTGACACAGGAACTGAAGCGGCGCCACCTGTTTGCTGATCCAGGCGACATACAGATGGCAGCCTGCTGCTATAAATAGACGCTTGTCGTTGTGACCCCAGGTTAATGCTGTGAGAGGTTTACCCTGGAGAATCAAACATCTTGTATGAGTGACGGAATAGATACATTAACCAGATTCAAACTTCAAAGACTACCATTTCATCCAAATGTATGCCATCAAAAACTGCTAAATACAGTCAACTCCCGTTACCTTGACATGGTTGGTTGCATATGAATATGTCGGATAAACGAGTATCTCGGATTAACGAAATTAAGTAAGAACAACGTTTGTGATCGGACAACTACTGCCGCAAAGCTCAAGAAAGCTGCTTTCTTATTGGCTTATGTCGACTTCCTGCTAGTCATATCAATGGTCTGTCAAAGTTTGCGAAAGGTCGTTCTGATGTGACCTGATATAGGATGTCCTCAGCGGTAGCGAGAATTTATATCTGATTTGAATGAGATTGAGGTAATCCAAACATGTGATCAATCCTGTTAACTTAAAGCATTAACTGTTTATTGTTTTGCAACTTTATGTCTGAAGCCGTTGTAATATACAGCTACATCCGACTCTTCTCGCATAAAAACATGGGTCTGTGTACTCGCAGCCAGTTGACAACTAAGTTTGCTGATCACTGTGTTGGATTAATGAGACTGATTAATGAGGGATGTGTGTCGGAGTCGGAGTCGGAGTCCGAGACTGTCGGATTAAAAGGTCTTAGAAACACTGATTTATTCGGTTCCCATCATAAGTGTAGGATAAAGCCGATTGTCAGATTAACGAGTGTTGGATTAACGAGACTTGACTGTATACTGATTGATATGGGAACTATGATGTTATATGTCTTAAAGCTGCAAAGAAAAACAGAGTTAATTATTTTATTCGGCTGTGTTAATTATGAACATGCAATATTCTATTTTATATTTTACGAAGTTACTCATTTTGTTGAATACAGCAGCAAAAATTAAATTGTCTCTATTTCTGAGTACCCCGATCTATTTCCAACTGTATAGTACAAATTGGCGATGTTTTGGTTGCAGCTATGTATTCCCTATCCAACACTGATGATGATAAAGCGTTGGTGTCATTGTTCTAGATCGAAGGCAAAATATGCCTTCAGTTTTTTCTGCACACAAATAAGAACAAACATTGAACATACCCCAAAAAAGTTATTCTATCTTTTTCTAATTTGATATACAAAAGTCCCCATTTAAAAAAGTATGCATGCTTTTCAATGTTTTCACACCATGCATAGGCTCTATCACAATACATCGGCAAGTCTAGAGAGTTTGAGAGTAACAGACTTGAGAGCTGGTGGAGGAATTCGCTATCACAGGGGACTGGCAACAGTCTAGAGGCATATAGCTGTGGCATTCTCTATCACAGGGGAATGGCAACAGTCAAGAGAGCTAGTGATGACATTCACTTTCACAGGGCACTGGCAAGACTCTAGAGAGTAAGTGGTGGCATTCTCTATTACAAGGGACTGGCAACAGTCTAGAGAGCTAGTAGTGGCATTCTTTATCACAGGGGACTGGCAACAGTCTGGAGAGCTAGTAGTGGCATTCTCTATTACAAGGGACTGGCAACAGTCTGGAGAGCTAGTAGTGGCATTCACTATTACAAGGGACTGGCAACAGTCTGGAGAGCTAGTAGTGGCATTCTCTATTACAAGGGACTGGCAACAGTCTAGAAAGCTGGTGGTGGCACTCTCTATCACAGTGGATTGACAAAAGCTTAATTATGCAACAGAACAGTTTTAAGAGTAATCTTGTATCCAATAGAGTTCAGGCATTATTTGTTCAGGAGTTTTTTTCCTTCCTGGAATTAGGGAGTTGAGACATTTTTACATTTCATATATTTTTATTATTACCTTACAGCAACAGGACACTGGTGCAATGTAACAAACAAGTCTAAAATTAACCATGAGTTAAACACAAGGGCTCTATATGTGCTCAGGTATGTTATTGTCCCTTAACCACTCGGTTACCGAACCACCCATTCTAAGAGCAGTGATGTCGAGTTCTACGTTATATGTAATTCACGATTTGCAAAGAGATACAACAGTTAATACGTACTTAGGACAATGTACAACATGCCAAGTTCAATTTAATGTGTTTTCACTGCATTGCAAGTATACTTTTCTTCTGGTGAAGTGAACAGCCTGACACTGATATTGCTGGAATATTGCAACAAGGGACATAAAACCTTACTTACTCACTCACTCACTCACTCACTCACTCACTCACTCATTCACTCACTCCACTGTTTCTTTAATTAAATGATCTTATTTCATTCCAATGAATTACTTACAGTTTGGGAAATTAAGGAGAGTCCTAGAGTCCTTGGTGTTTTAGAATTTGAATCTTGGGACCCTTAAATATTTAACTTTGAACATAGGGTTATGACACGACTCTTACTTCAGGCTTAATTTTGTACTCTGACTTACATGCATCAAGATTACACTGCTGTGTATATACTGTCATATGACATTTTACGTATCTTTCCAAAAATATTTTTCAGAAAGTTTTCTTCACGAAATCCTTCTGAAATGAGGCACTGCTTGGGTTGACTTACTTCTGTTGCCATTCCATTGTGATAGAGAGTGTACTTGTTGTACTTACTTCCCCCTCAATGAACCCCACCTGAGAAGGAACGGTGACCCAGTGCTTCAGTTTACCATCCTTGGTATAGAAGTGGAGTTCATTGCGGCACTGGAGGTTGGGCAGGCGGATGAACCCTCCCACTGCCAGGTACTCCCCACAGTTGGACCAGTCCATCTTGAGACCTGCAGAGGACATCATTCAATACTATAGTATACATGTGCCTGAACAAATGAATGTCTGATGCTAAGTCAGTACAATAACAGCGACATTATTGCCATAATCAATTCTGGACTGGTAAATAGCATAAGCAACTGATCCCATAAGTCACCTCTTACAACAAGCAGTGGTTGCTGGCGACCAATTCTAACCCGGATCTTCACAGGCCAGTCATCTCTTTAAAGCTAAAATACAGTTATACAATTTTCTGATTTTCCATATTTTTTCAAGAATGCCAAAGAAACCCTTATAGTGAGTACAAAAATGGACAGGGCCCACTAACACAAGGCGATCTGAGCACTACAGCAATTGTAGGTGCCATACTTCAACACATAACTTAACAACAATTGTGACGCTGAGATAGGTGGGTGGGCTCTGTTCCACAAAGTGATTTGAGACCAAAGACAAATGTAAATTGATCCCAAGACAGCTATCTGGAACAGAGCCCTTGTAGTCATGGTGGGCAGTCAAGCTATCTGGAATTTGTTTTCACAACATGTGCAGCATCATTGAATCAATTACTACATGATCAAAACCAATAAATACATCTGTCCTAACAACCTGTCCTCTCCTCTATTCCTCTGAAATGTGGAAGCTGAATACTGCAAGACTTGTCACTGACATTAAAATCTCCATCCAGAAGCTGACTCTCAGAGACAGCATTTAGTTAATCTGGTGTTGAAGTTAATATACTATTTCCAATTTAAAAGAATTACTTCTGAGCATATTTCTGTTTCAACTTTCAAACTAGGTCAATGTCTTTTAGTAACACCATAGAAATTAGGGTTAGGCAGCGTCAAACAGTAAGAATTTTCTGAACAATTCTGTAGAAGAATATTTCTTGTAACTACAAATCCTAACCACAGAAAGAATAAGCATGAAATACTCAATTTCTCCATCAAAGGTATGTTCTACTGAGTGCAAGACTCAAGCCTGTGACCTTAAAAGCTGCCCTAAAGAGTCAATGACACATAACAAAAAAATGATTACTACTTTGCTAGCTCACTGGTACCTTTAGACATCTGGTATTACTTTGGAAAGACCACTGGAAGCACTGGAAGCACTGGTTATCACTGGATACACTGGGGCTTTCCATTTGTTTCAAAGGAATTAATTTTTTTTATAAAAGATAAAAAGTTCCAAACAAAGAAAAGTAAACAGTTTACCCCTTGACAAATTAGTGAGGAAATGCAAATAGTTTGTGAATAATTCATAACTGGAATTTGTAAAAAAAATAAATAGCAAAAGGCATCATTTCATGGCAAGACTGATATGTGGAATTTGCTATAAGATCAATTTGTTGTCATGGAGACCAGAAAAAAGTAAAACTTTCCAAAATTCCCTTGTTGCAAAAGGCACAAATTGATAGCTAGACTGATATCTTTGCAAAGTTTGATCAAGGAATATTGAGCGGTCATTGAGTTATGCTCCAGAAACATAACGTGATAGAAGGAAGGACAGACACCACCCATTCCTATTTCCCCATCCCACTTCGTGGCGACGGACATAAACTAATGAGGTGTTGTTCATGCTACAAATGAGTACACAAGCCTTCATTTAGATTCTCTATGGTAATTAAGGACTATCCATCCATTCAGCATTAACACCTGAACAAAAGTTTTACGTTTGAATTTTAAGGGTAAATGTTTTAGCTCCCCACATCTATTGAACTTTGTGGAACTAATTTTCAAACTTTACATACCGTATTCGACTTAATAAGTGCCCAGGGTGCTCTCAAAATTAGAAATAGGGGGCTCTTATTAGAACATTATTTTGGTGAAAAGATAAATTTATTTGTGTATAATACGCACTCATGTGTTATATGCACCCTTAATTACGGGCAATTAAATTCTAGACACATATATCTGTCGCATATAAACATTTCAGGCGGTCAGCATAAACCATAAAAATTGTCAATCGGAAAGGGTGCTGATTTAGATTGTTTACTAGCCAATATATTAGCAAATATCGCTGTGGACGCTTATTAGAGCGGGGTGCTTATTGCGTGGAATACGGTATTTGTAGGTAGAAATCTGGACCTCTGGCAAAGATGTTCTAAGTCATCATCCAGGACCAGCTCCTCAGTACTGTATTCATTGGAATAACAAAGAAGTCGAAATCCAAAGTCCACAACTAGTCATCACTGAGGAAGTCATGGCTGATAACCATGAAAGTTGTTTTTTTAACTTATTCCTTATTAATTCAATTTTCATATTTGTTCTGTGAAAAGTGTTTGTTTTCTACCGCCTCACACTCAGGTCTGGGATAGAACAGCACTTTAAAGGCATTCTAGGTACTGAGTACTTACTGTTTGGTGCGTAGACCTGGAAAACAGTTTGTGATGAACTTTATATTTGGTGTACACTTAATCAATATACTCAAAGTTGACACAAGCCTCCACTGACACACCTACAGGAAACAAGAGTGCACTAAACTATTGAAGCATGACTGTTCAATGACTCTCACATGGGTAGTTATAGTGGACATGCTATCACAGAAGTATCAGAACTTATGAAGCGTAATGTGGACAAACCTGTTAATGTTGTGTATACCATGCGAGGACAAACATCATCATGGCCAGACAGCAGGAAGATATCCCCATACTTGAAACAAACAGCCAGTGTGTGGGTCTTGGAGATTCCATCTGCAATCAGACAATCAACACGGCATGTAGAATGTCCTCCAACTAGATCTTCTTATATCAATCATTGAGCACACAGCGTAATGTGTGTCAACCATGGGTCGGGGATATGGTGGTATGGATTTTTCTCTCTGAAATTACTTGATGTCACTTTTTTTAAACAAATAATTGTAATATTAATCTCAGGAATGAATTCGTTTAGCAAGGAAGTAAGTGATGTTTCGTCTAAAAAAAAATGCCAACAGCAATATCAGCAATCAACAATATTACATCTGTATCAAAGTCCCTTCCCAATCAGCAATATTACATCTGTATCAAAGTCCCTTCCCAATCAGCAATATTTCACCTGCTTCAGTCCCCTCCTAATCAGCAATATTACATCTGTATCAAAGTCCCCTCCCAATCAGCAATATTACATCTGTATCAAAGTCCCCACCCAATCAGCAATATTACAGCTGGACAACAGTCCCTTCCCAATCAGCAATATTACAGCTGCTTCAGTCCCCTCCCAATCAGCAATATTACATCTTTATCAAAGTCCCTTCCCAATCAGCAATATTACAGCTGCTTCAGTCCCCTCCTAATCAGCAATATTACATCTGTATCAAAGTCCCCTCCCAATCAGCAATATTACATCTGTATCAAATTCCCCTCCCAATCAGCAATATTACATCTGTATCAAAGTCCCCTCCTAATCAGCAATATTACATCTGTATCAAAGTCCCCTCCTAATCAGCAATATTACATCTGTATCAAAGTCCCCTCCCAATCAGCAATACTACAGCTGCTTCAGTCCCCTCCTAATCAGCAATATTACATCTGTATCAAAGTCCCCTCCCAATCAGCAATATTACATCTGTATCAAATTCCCCTTTCAATCAGCAATATTACATCTGTATCAAAGTCCCCTCCTAATCAGCAATATCACATCTGTATCAAAGTCCCCTCCCAATCAGCAATATTACATCTGTATCAAATTCCCCTTTCAATCAGCAATATTACATCTGTATCAAAGTCCCCTCCTAATCAGCAATATCACATCTGTATCAAAGTCCCCTCCCAATCAGCAATATTACATCTGTATCAAAGTCCCCTCCCAATCAGCAATATTACATCTGTATCAAAGTCCCTTCCCAATCAGCAATATTTCACCTGCTTCAGTCCCTCCCAATCAGCAATATTACATCTGTATCAAAGTCCCTTCCCAATCAGCAATATTTCACCTGCTTCAGTCCCTCCCAATCAGCAGTATTACATCTGTATCAAAGTCCCTTCCCAATCAGCAATACATGTATTAGAGTTGGATAACAGTGTCATCACACAGGACCTGAATCACTATGTATTCAATAACCAGCTCAATGAAGCACACTGTCTATGTTGGTCTTACAAGGTATAGTTGCACAAGTAATTGTGAAAAATCTTCCATGAAATGAACTGACTTTTCCCCATCAAAGTACGTCCAAATTATTGATTTGAAGCAGTGTGTACACAAACTATACTCAGAATACCATAATTTCATAACAAACAAGAACCAGAATCGTCGTCCAGAACATACATGCAGTGTCTATGGGATAACACAATAACAACCTAGTTTAATATACTGAAGGGTTGTGATAGCATTAGGGTTGGAAATCAGTGTTTCCGACCAAACTCGCATGACTCCACACAATATCAACGGCACTGTGATAAAGTTCCAGTCAGCGGAATACACTTCGCCTGAATGAGAACATCACCTGACTATATATCATAAACTAAATCCTCTCCATTAAAACTCAATTCATGCGCAGCTATAAAATTAAGCTTCCTCTGCCTACTGTTTGTTATGACATCAATAAAATGGAATCTTATAAAATTCTACATGAAATTGCCAGTGTGTTATAAGCATGTTATTTCTTCAATCACTTAATTCCATTTCCTAACATTTGATGGAAATAAAACCCAAACCATAATTAATGACCTCTATCAGATCTATTTTCTAATTTAAATTTATTCCGCCTAATTACAAGTTATGTGCAATATTTTGCATTTATGATCATAAGGATAACAAGAAATATTTTTAGTTCTCAGGCACAAGAACATATCAAAATACCCGAAAAGCAATAATATTTGCTTAAAAAAATAAACACGAAAATGTCCAGGAAAGATTTTAGGATATCATACAAATTGGTTCAAACATGTTTAGTTATATCAACAGACATTCATTACTGTCAACCCAAACCTTTTCTACTGTGTACGGGAGGTGAGGTGTTCTTAGTTTGGAGAATATCCATCTTAAAATTTTAAGTTACTGAGGCAATTAGCAGTTGGTATGGTTGACCTCAAAAATGCACATTAAACTATATAAGGCTTAAAAAAAAAAAAGAATTGGTTCTCAGGCAATGGTTTTTGAAAATATAGTGTGGGCGGCGGAGTCATTTTTTTTTCATTTTTTTTTTTTCATACTAGTTTGTAACCAAAAAAACAAAGAATAATCAACCTGGGAAAGGGCCTCCTTACATGAATGTATTCCTTGATGAGTAAAATACGGGAATACAGTATTTGACTACCGTTGGTTTTGGAACATTAAAGGATTTATTTATTTTTTTCAAAATCGTAATAAAGACAAAACGTGCAGCAAACTTTATGATGATGCGGGCAGAGCCTGAGAACCAAGACTATTATTGTTTTTAGCCTAAGGTTGCTTAAGAGTATACAAATAATTGAGGTTGACCAGAAAAACTGGTGATTAATAGCATGAACAACTTCCCACACTGTCTGGGTATCATGACACGCAATCAGCAAAACCCTTGGTCTGATGATCCAATCTAAGTCAGACCATTTAGCTTTCGCTTAGACAGTTGTTTGTTTGTTTCTTTCTTTGTTGTTTAACGCCGCACTCAGCAATATTCCAACTATATGACAGCGGTCTATAAATAATTGAGTCTGGCCCATACAATCCAGTGATTGACATCTTGAGCATCGATCCACACAATTGGAATACAATGACATGCATCAACCAAGTCAGCAGGCCCGACCACCCGATCCCGTAAGTCGTCAACTTACGACAAGCATAGTCACCTTTTACAGCAGAGTGTTAGGGACATATCCTAACCATAAAGCTTAAACAGGGATACATGTCCATTGCCATGTCCTGGTGGCACACAGTGATCACGTTTGGATCAGGCAAACCATAACATAAAGCCAGGACTGACAATCAGTCTTTACATGATGTGTGAATTTTTTTGGTCTATGACTGGTGACTGACGGCCATCTGAAGGTCAGTTGAAATGGGGTTTAACGTCGCATCCAAGATTATTGCACTTACATAGCGACGTGCATGCATGTGTGCATGTGTGTGTTTGGATGCTTGTACTAGTCCGGACTGATGCCAGTTTATAGTACCAGCCCACTGAGGTACCATGTTGCTGTTTAACATGAATACCCATCTAAGACACCGTATACTGACTCCTAGCTTACTTACTTACTTATATTAGGGGATTTTACGTGCGCTTTCCGACTGGAGCGTATTTCGCACTCCTAGCCGACCAGTCCTTGTTTTATCCCTTAATGGCAAGCGCCAGACAGGGTTACAAGTACCATATTTTAATGTCTTCTGGTATGGCGCGGCGGACCCCGGACCCCGCACCCCGGACCTTCCACTCTCTGGGCGGACGCTCTACCACTTGACCACGGAGGTGGTCAACAGGCATCTGTAACTCTGACACATGGGAACTACCCCCAGCCACTCTCAAGCAGCTGTTATGACATAAGTGTTAGAAATTAAGGTGGCTTCTAGGTTCCTTGTGGTCTGCCCCAATAGTTGTTGCTATTTATTTGCTATTTACACATCATTTATGAAGAGAATCCCGAGAGCATACATTCTCAACTTGTTTGTTTGTTGTTGGAGACAAATTCAGCAATATTCCAGCTATATGATGGCAGCCTATAAAGAATCGAGCATAGTGCAGACAATCTACTGATTGATATCATGAGCATTGATCTACGCAATTGGGATACAATTACAGGCATCAACCAAGTCAGCGCGCCTGAACAACCAATCGATTTAGTCGCCTCTTACGACAAGCATGGGTTGCTGAAGACCAATTCTAGCCACGGATCTTCATAGGGGTCCAAATTTCAAATACTGTCAGAATAAGGTCCAAATAAGGCGCTGGGCCACCAATGCCCAATACAAGCCACTGGCCTATACTGGTAACTTTCTATCAGCCAATTTGTGTTCAATCAAGATTCACTCACTCACACGCTGGACCGCTTGTCACCTCCAGAGGACAGAACTATGTGATGGTAATGAGGAAATAATCAGGTGTGTCTTACAGCAGAGCTTGCTTCCTACTTGATCAAAATGCCTGCTTGTCTTCGAAGCAGACATTGAGTCACACAGACAGACAAAGAATCTGTTCCAGTTACAGAGCTGGTTGTGTAATCTACTGAATCTAGACACAGTGCCTATTGACTGTTAGTTGACCTGATTCAGGTTGACAATATGGCTGATATATCTGCAGTAATTCTGCCATACACTTAAAACCTCTAGTTTGAAAATACTACTACTCGCCAGCTAATTTTCTCCCTTAGTTCAAGCTTTTTCATCACTTGGGGTTTTCCTACCACATTAACCTGACACGCCACGATATAACTGTAATACAGTTAGAAGCAGTGTAAAACCCAACTCACTCACTCACTCAAGCTTTTTCTTAAACAGCAGGGCCGTGGGGTAGCCTAGTGGTTAAAGCCTTTGCTCTTCATGTTGAAGGCCCAGATTCGATTCTGGGTACAATGGGTACAATGTGTGAAACCCATTTAAGATGTCCACTGCTGTGATATGGATGGAATATTGCTGAAAGCGGCGTAAAACCATCCTCACTCGAACTGTTTGTCTGCTAGTTACGTATTATTCATCCGTCTGGGTTTGGAAATCCTTTCCACAAAGACTATCATAAATCTTCATTAGATGCACAGTACTTTAGGAAATACCACCCTGGTCACTCAGAGAATTGAATTTTTTATTAAACATATGAGATATGAGAAATAAGGAACAAGAAAAAAAGATATATCGACCACATCTCATACCACATCAACTGTCTACTGAAAGTTCCCACATAAAATATAGTTGCCTGCCCATGACATACTGTGTAAAGGTACATGAGACATGCAATGACAAAAACCTCAATGGTACGCTGAGGATACATTCAAATTTGATATCAATATTTGGACTACTCTTAAATCTGGTTTACACACACAGATTAGAAACGCTGAACAGGGACTCATTTAGAAATTAATGTCCATTTCAAGATGACGAAATCTATTTGCTATTTGTTTAGATCAGTGATTTGCGCAGTCCAATTTTTGAATGTTGATTTTGTTTTTCTCAAATACAGTCTGGACCAAACAAATCAACGAATATCCATCTCCTGGGTGCGAGATATGAAGCATGCATTCTTGTATAGCACCATGAGCCACCACATGGTGATTGGTGAGGTAGAGTTTAACGATATAGTTACGTGTGGTGTGGTGTGGTGTGGTGTGGTGTGGTGTGGTGTGGTGTGGTGTGGTGTGTATGTTTGTACTACTCTGGACTCATGTCAGTTTTAAGGTGCAAGCCCATTGCAATAACATGCTGCAATTTAACATGGATACCCCACTCAGACACAGTATACTGACTCAGAGTCGACCAGTCCTTCTGTTATCCCCTTAATGCTGAGCACCAGACAAGGTAACATTAAGTACCATCTCTTAACATCTTGAGGTATGGCGCATGCCGGGCATCGAACCACCAACCTTCCACTCTATCCACTTGATCCACTTTTTCCTAGGTGATTGGATATTAGGCGCATCATAAATCAACGAATGATAATGGCTTATTTTAGACATGTTCTACAAAGGTGATTCTGGCAGTAGGCAGCATTAAAAATACAACTGTTTATCTATGTAAACACTGGTCGAACATTTACCTTCGGTGTTTCTCGTGGAGTCTTCTGAACTTTCAGCTTCCTCCATGTTAAATCTCTCACAGGACCATGCCATGGAGGAAATCTCCATCCCATCATGCACTGTGACCTGGGATATCATGGCACCAGTTGAGCTCATCACGATGATCTGGCCATCAGTGGTGCCGAACATTACCTGACGATAGAGGATGTAGGCTTAGTCTAAACATATTTTATTCACATGAAGAATGTGGCACAAGTTATCACAACTTTGAGAATTAACATTCCGAATGACAGAAAAGAAAGAAGAGAAACTGAGAAACACATTAACTTTAATATTGCTCACGCAAACCCTTTTCTTTCATAGATTACCGTTAATCCATCAAAAAATGCTGGATCTAGCAAGCCTCTGCCTTATAATATACGCCCAAAACATATGTATACCTAGAAAGTGGAGTTTTCACAAGAGTTGAAACATCGACCATTTGTATCCTTTAAATAAATCATTATCCAAGGGTAAAAATCCACAGTAGATCCTCATCATTAAATTCAATAACGAAAACATGTGTTAGTTTAACCAAAAACAGTTGTACATCTCAAAGCCGACAAAAATGACGAGATTGATAAACATTCCAGGTGTAGGAATACATACTGTGGCATGACATGAATCAGGTCATTGTTAATTTTTATGCACATAACTTGACAAGCCCACCAAGTCAGTTATAGCCAATCAACTGAGAGTAGAATCAAAACAAAGCTCACAGGACCTGTCAGTCAAGGCAAGAGGTGAGAAGAACTGCATCAGCCAGACTGTAGTTCGGTCTCAAAGGGTAGTTTGGAAAACAAATATGTATGAATTTCGATAAATGTCCTGTGCATGACGATACACATGAGCAGAAAGGGAATTCCCTCGACTGTAATATTGGGATTCACCTGCATTCCGTAGTAATAAAAGTATCCCACTTCGGTGTGTGTGGCTTAATTTCTTAACTTCTTTGGGAAATGAATGCAATAACATGTGACCAATTCAGCTAATCAGAATGCAGGAATTACAATGAACACAACAAAAATTTAATTATTTGAGGATGGTATAAATGAGGATTCACAAATCTTTGAACATAATAAAGGCATGGTTATATCATGAGCAGTTCTAAGGTTGTATGTTATGTTTGACAGTGTGAGGTACTAGACCTTTAAGGTATGACAGTGTCATGTTGTCTTGTATATGTGTTTTGTATGGATACACCTGCCCTACCTTCTGATCATAGGGAGACCACACCCCGCATGATGTGATATATCATCCCTACCTTCTGATCATCAGGAGACCACACCCCTCATGATGTGATATATCATCCCTACCTTCTGATCATGGGGAGACCACATCCCTCATGATGTGATATATCATCCCTACCTTCTGATCATAGGGAGACCACGCCCCTCATGATGTGATATATCATCCCTACCTTCTGATCATCAGGAGATCAGACCCCTCTTGATGTGATATATCATCCCTTATTTCTGATCATAGGGAGACCACATCACCTCATAACGTATTACACCTGCCCTACCTTCTGATCATCAGGAGGCCACATCCCCTCATAACATATTACACCTGCCCTACCTTCTGATCATGAGGAGACCACACCTCTTGATGTGATATATGATCCCTACTTTCTGATCATGAGGAGACCACACCCCTCTTGATGTGATATATCATCCCTACCTTCTGATCATAGGGAGACCACATCCCCTCATAACATATTACACCTGCTCTACCATCTGATCATCAGGAGATCACATCCCCTCATAACGCATTACACCTGCACTACCTTCTGATCATCAGGAGACCACACCCCTCATAACGTATTGCACCTGCCCTACCTTCTGATCATCATGAGACCACACCCCTCATAATGTATTACACCTGCACTACCTTCTGATCATCAGGAGACCACACCCCTCATAACGTATTGCACCTGCCCTACCTTCTGATCATCATGAGACCACACCCCTCATAATGTATTACACCTGCCCTACCTTCTGATCATGAGGAGGTCACATCCCCTCATAACGCATTACACCTGCCCTACCTTCTGATCATGAGGGACCACACCCCTCATAACGCATTACACCTGCTCTACCTTCTGATCATGAGGAGACCACACCCCTCATAACGTATTACACCTGCCCTACCTTCTGATCATCAGGAGATCACATCCCCTGATAACGCATTACACCTGCACTACCTTCTGATCATCAGGAGACCACACCGCTCATAACGTATTGCACCTGCCCTACCTTCTGATCATCATGAGTACACACCCCTCATAATGTATTACACCTGCCCTACCTTCTGATCATGAGGAGACCACACCCCTCATAACGCATTACACCGGCTCTACCTTCTGATCATGAGGAGACCACACCCCTCATAACGTATTAGACCTGCCCTACCTTCTGATCATGAGGAGATCACATCCCCTCATAACGCATTACACCTGCACTACCTTCTGATCATCAGGAGACCACACCGCTCATAACGTATTGCACCTGCCCTACCTTCTGATCATCATGAGTACACACCCCTCATAATGTATTACACCTGCCCTACCTTCTGATCATGAGGAGACCACACCCCTCATAACGCATTACACCTGCCCTACCTTCTGATCATCAGGAGGCCACATCCCCTCATAACATATTACACCTGCCCTACCTTCTGATCATGAGGAGACCACACCTCTTGATGTGATATATGATCCCTACTTTCTGATCATGAGGAGACCACACCCCTCTTGATGTGATATATCATCCCTACCTTCTGATCATAGGGAGACCACATCCCCTCATAACATATTACACCTGCTCTACCATCTGATCATCAGGAGATCACATCCCCTCATAACGCATTACACCTGCACTACCTTCTGATCATCAGGAGACCACACCCCTCATAACGTATTGCACCTGCCCTACCTTCTGATCATCATGAGACCACACCCCTCATAATGTATTACACCTGCACTACCTTCTGATCATCAGGAGACCACACCCCTCATAACGTATTGCACCTGCCCTACCTTCTGATCATCATGAGACCACACCCCTCATAATGTATTACACCTGCCCTACCTTCTGATCATGAGGAGGTCACATCCCCTCATAACGCATTACACCTGCCCTACCTTCTGATCATGAGGGACCACACCCCTCATAACGCATTACACCTGCTCTACCTTCTGATCATGAGGAGACCACACCCCTCATAACGTATTACACCTGCCCTACCTTCTGATCATCAGGAGATCACATCCCCTGATAACGCATTACACCTGCACTACCTTCTGATCATCAGGAGACCACACCGCTCATAACGTATTGCACCTGCCCTACCTTCTGATCATCATGAGTACACACCCCTCATAATGTATTACACCTGCCCTACCTTCTGATCATGAGGAGACCACACCCCTCATAACGCATTACACCGGCTCTACCTTCTGATCATGAGGAGACCACACCCCTCATAACGTATTAGACCTGCCCTACCTTCTGATCATGAGGAGATCACATCCCCTCATAACGCATTACACCTGCACTACCTTCTGATCATCAGGAGACCACACCGCTCATAACGTATTGCACCTGCCCTACCTTCTGATCATCATGAGTACACACCCCTCATAATGTATTACACCTGCCCTACCTTCTGATCATGAGGAGGTCACATCCCCTCATAACGCATTACACCTGCTCTACCTTCTGATCATCAGGAGACCACACCCCTCATAACGCATTACACCTGCTCTACCTTCTGATCATGAGACCACACCCCTCATAACGTATTACACCTGCCCTACCTTCTGATCATCAGGAGACCACATCCCCTCATAACGTATTACACCTGCCCTACCTTCTGATCATGAGGAGATCACAACCCCTCATAACACATTACACCTGCACCCCTTCTGATCATCAGGAGACCACACCCCTCATAACGTATTGCACCTGCCCTACCTTCTGATCATTATGAGACCACACCCCTCATAATGTATTACACCTGCACTACCTTCTGATCATCAGGAGACCACATCCCCTCATAACGTATTACACCTGCCCTACCTTCTGATCATGAGGAGATCACAACCCCTCATAACACATTACACCTGCACTACCTTCTGATCATCAGGAGACCACACCCCTCATAACGTATTGCACCTGCCCTACCTTCTGATCATTATGAGACCACACCCCTCATAATGTATTACACCTGCACTACCTTCTGATCATCAGGAGACCACACCCCTCATAACGTATTGCACCTGCCCTACCTTCTGATCATCAGGAGACCACACCCCTCATAATGTATTACACCTGCCCTACCTTCTGATTATCAGAAGACCACACCCCTCATAATGTATTACACCTGCTCTACCTTCTGATCATGGGGAGACCACACCCCTCATAATGTATTACACCTGCCCTACCTTCTGATCATCATGAGACCACACCCCTCATAATGTATTACACCTGCCCTACCTTCTGATCATGGGGAGACCACACCCCTCATAACGTATTACATCTGCCCTACCTTCTGATCATCAGAAGACCACATCCCTCATAATGTATTACACCTGCCCTACCTTCTGATCATCAGGAGACCACACCCCTCATAATGTATTACACCTGCCCTACCTTCTGATCATCAGGAGACCAGACACCACATGATATTGAGGTGTTGTCCAGATTCAGCATGGACGACCAGTACCGCTGTCCTGCAACTGATCCCACCAACACAAAGCCATCCCGGTAACAGATCAGCGCCATCCGCCCATCATGAGACCAGGCAAAGTCTGTCACCTGGAAAATAGAAGCCACCATATATGTAAAGCAGAAACAATATCATCTTGAATAAAGAAAGCAGTAACCCATAGTCACTGGAGCTAACAAACCAGATGCCAATTGCAGGATTTTTGTTTCTTTGATTCAGGGGTCCGGAAAATTTAAAATCCCAATCGGACATTTGCATTTAGGCCACGCCCCCTTCAAATAGCGTATTTTAGTACGACTTTTCACACACATTACAAGTTTACGTATTCATAATATGATGAATTATGAATTGTTTCAATTTAAATTGTTTAATTCACCGGACAATTAATAACAAATAATATCATTTTAGATTTACATGGAAAAAATATGTTTGTTTCTGTTATAATAACGATCTGGTAACGTTGTGAACGGTCTAATTAATATTCATGAGTTATATTCATGAGTCTGCTCAAGTGTACGCGTTGTAACATTTGGATCGAGACTATTATCCCATATTTGGTTATCACGTGACCTCACGGGAAAAGTGGGGTTTTTTAACTAAAGATTTTTTTAAAAACAAGACAGATAATTTAATCACAAATACTAAAATATCGTTGATAGCAATAGTTATTTGAATACTTTTTTCATCTGTACTTAATTATTGACCATAAAAAAATTGGATATCGATTGTCCGAGAAAGCAAAATGGCGGTCAATCAAGATACGACTAGCTACTGAAAACAATAAAATCTGCAAATCCTCATTGTATGTCAACCAAGTGAAAGTCGTTAGCCACGACTTACAAAATGATCGTCCAGACTGAGGGTTTGGCAGATTCGGTCGACTGGCTGTCATCACGCTTTCGCTTCTTGTCTGAGGTTACGTATCGTAGCATTGTGAGGATAATGAGGTACATCGATGATGCAAGGTATTAATGTCCAGTTGTAAACACCTTTCACTCAAATTAACAAGATGTTTTCAGTAATTAATCCTCGATTAATCAGTGTCAACTCAGTTTATTGCCTATTACAGTGATTGATAGATTTGACTATCATGTAGGTACGATGTATTTACAGCAATCAAAACAAACAAGGCTTGTCAGTGTAGTTAATCTTCATTGTGTTGCAACTGCAGACAGAAACTGCTCAGTCCTAACTGTTGATCATGTCCGGTCAAAATTTAAGAATGTCCGGACAATACTTTTGAAAATGTCCGGTAAGCAATATTTTAAAACGGACATTTGAGATTCCAAATCGGACATGTCCGGCGCATATGACGGTTTCCGGACCCCTGCTTTGATTAATCATCTCAATCAACAATATACAGCTATTTCACAGTAACCTGTGAGTGAGTATGGTTTTATGATGCTTTCACAAATATCATGGCAGGGGACCCCAGAAATGGGGTTGACACAAGCGTTTAGATGGGATCAAATTTTTCTTGATGTCTGCATCTGGACACACGAGATTGAAGAGAAGAGACATTTTCCTGCCTTCAGCATGTGTGGTTTCATTGACGCGGAGGACAGAATTTAATTATTGGATATGTTGGCTTTGAAGAGAATGTCTGTTGATAAATCTAAAGATTTTATAGTGTGATTACAGCTAAAACAGGAATTTATGGCTATAATGTAATAGAGGTAAGGTATTCAAAGGAATTATGGGCTTCACACATTGTAAACGTGGGGAATTGAGCTCCGTCCTTCAGCATGACGAACGAATATTTAAAACGCAAGGGTACCCAACTAACTATTTTTTTAAAGAATTTTTTGGGGCAAATTTATTTATTTTTAATAAAATTCCAACCCCCTCCCTAATATATAATGGTCAGTCCCTTAACCCAGATGGACTTAGTTTTATCCTTTCCAAAACAAGCACAAAAACAGTGTTATGGCTATCCCCCACCATGGAGGAGATTAGAAATTTGATTGTTCATACAGTATTCAATATAAACTATAAAAAAGAGTACTATAAAGCCTTAAGACGATAATTTTCAAACTCATTTAAGATCCTGACATGTAATACCAGAATTTCATTTCTCTGACTTAAACAGTTTTTGAGAAAAGTTGTCCCCTTTGAGTGAGTAAGTATGGTTTTACGCCAGTTTTAGCAATATTCCAGCAATATCACGGCGGGGGACACCAGAAATGGGCTTCACACATTGTACCCATGTCAGGAATCGAACCCGGGTCTTCGGCGTGACGAGCGAACGCTTTAACCACTGGGCTACCCGACCACCCATCCCCTTTGAGAAGTAGATGAATGGTGGAAAGACATAAGGAAGGACGGACGTTGCAGGGGATAAAAATTATGCAGCCCTGCAGTGACAAGAAAAAAAAATTACTTTAACGACAGTAACATCCTACAACCAAACATACAGCACTTACCAATGATTATTGGTACAGAATAAATGTAAACTGTGTCAGGTTACACTAATAGCCAGCAGTCAGTTGTCCTCCTTACAGTATTGGCCAAGCCCATTCAGTGGAGTCATTTACATCTAGGTGTTCTGAAGGACACAGTGACAATAGCTGCTCTACTTTCTATAGAAGTCAACAGATAATCCATATCATGAACTACTACATCCACGATCTACATCATGGTGCTTATAGAGGGCAGCTAGACAAGTAAACTCAATTCCATATATCTATAACCAAGAAATCAATCGGGGTTGCCAAGACGCTCAACTTTCAAATGTCAAATGTGCAGTGGCTCTGCTTACTCTGGGGAAACAACACAATATCTCCTCATGGTTCCCCACAGCACAAGCTCATGTCTGATTACGTTTTGAAGCCTGTCCCTATTACCACTATGCGTCTTACCTAAAGCCCTGAGGCCCTCAGTTTAGCCATGTCAATGATAAGAAAACACCGAAAGTGAAAGTAGAGCAAAAATAATTGAAGTGGAGAACTCTGCCAAATCTGATGCATATTACACAATCATAAATCATCAAAAACTTTAAAAACCAAATGTTTTTAAAAACTGGAAGAAATAGGTTGTTTTAAGAAAGTAAAAGGAGGTGAGTGAATGTTGTTTAATACTGCCATCTGTAGGAGATGAGAACAGACAATCCCATTTTGCATGTTTAGAGTTGTTTCTTTGTTGTGATCCAAACATCATCAGGGGATACTTGTACTCAGGAGATAGAATAGAGCACAACACTGATGGAATACAATTTAGAGGTTTCAAACCTGGATTCCATACCTGTATATTTCATTTGAAACTGAATGTGAATTTGAAGCATTTGCAACTACTTCAATCAGAGGACCAATCACAATGCAGAATTGGAAAATGGCATGATAAAATTAGGTTTTTCCGTATTATTTCATATCATTCCAAAAAGCATGATGTACACATCTTAACCACTAGAGTTACAGCTACATCAATGTAGCTTGAAAATGTAAGCAAGTCTGTATAAGACAAACCAGTGGTCGATCACATAAGGATGAATCTGAACCCGAGAGTATAGCATCACCAGATCACAGCTTCTTGCTAGTCTTCCCAGGTCACCATCCAATATCCAATACTCTCCACACTCGTCAGTCATTGTGCCCAATTGATCACCATTATAGACATATATTACGAGAAGTCTGGAAACGGGAGCAGTTCTGTCTGGATTCCTTACGGGGCCATTGATTGAAGAATCCTTATGGGGCCATTCAGTGAAGAAATCTTTAATGATCAACGACAAATATCTCATGAAATAATTCATATGTGCTGAGAAAAGGGCAAAAAAATTATGCACTTCAGATATACTGTGCAAAGTATTGTAAAGAAGACTTGCTCTAGCCAACACAACTAATCTAGGAAATAATAAAAAAATATAAGGAATTATTGTTCAAAATTATACAGAGGAGACACATAAACTGCCTAATTAAATAAGAACTGTCGCCAATCTAATTTGCTCGTGAAATTTATCTGTACCGTAGAATTACACACTTTACAGCCTACCATAAATAGTTGTGAGGAAAATACCAATGACTGCAAGAATAATATCGATCATTTACTGTTAACTGAAACACAACGGCACTTTGGTAAGAAAAAAGTATAAAAAGTGTGATAAAGTGTCTTTTTTTGCAAACATAATTCACAGGAAGGGAGAAAATATTTATTTTTGCATGCTCATCTTGTTGGAAATTAAGTAATTTACAATGAAGGGCACAATGAATGAAGCTGTTGCGATATTGATTTGGTGTTACTCACATCAGCCACAAGATAAATTAAATTAAAGAAAAATAACCTGCCAACAATTGCTGTGATAATTCAATAACTGCACACAGAATCTGTAGCACAGCATGAGAGTGACCCTGCCTCTTCTGTCATCCGTCCTCAATGAACGGCCATGACAGAGGTGAGGGTTATGGATGCCCCTCCATTCAGCGAAGGACTCCGTAATTTACAGAACATGTGCAGTGTCGGCATTTCTTTCCTTCTTTCAACCATGCAATCAAAGCGTGGGTCAATAGGCAAGTTGCCTCACAAAGAATCACCTTTTTATGCATGTCAATACTGTGGCCATTTTAACATTGATCAAATTGTTTTTTGTTATTTTTCAGTTGATTTTAGTGGCTATTCGGTCTGTTTTAAAGATTTCCATTCTGTAATGTGAAACACTTTGAAAGATTCTTCAGGATGTTTAAAACATGGAGGTTAGTTTATTTGAAGATTTGTTCCATAAAGTTAAAGAATTCAGAACCTTTATTAAAGGACATATTAAAGGACAGATTAACAATTGTCATATGAAAAAAATCCGGTGTTCTTTAACTTCTATTGAGTGAATATATTAATCCCTACAAGACAGGGTAGTGATAAGTGAGGGTAAGTGAGTAAGTGAGTATGGTTTTATGCCTCTTTTAGCAATATTCCAAAAATATCATGGCGGGGAACACCAGAAATGGTCTTCGGGTGTTCGGCATGACGAACAAACACTTTAACCACTTGGTTACCCCAGGTTCGTTTTGTTTTGTGTTTGCTTGTTGTTTAACGTCGCACTCAGTAATATTCCAATGTAAATAATTGAGTCTGGACCAGACAATCCAGTGATTTACATCATGAGCATCGATCCATGCAATTGGGATAAGATGACATGCATCAACCAAGTCAGCAAGCCTGACCACCCGATCCCATTAGTCGCCTCTTATGACAAGCATAGTTGCCATTTACGGCAAGCATGGGTTGCTGAAGACCTAGTCTACCCGGATCTTCATTAGGCATACAAGCTGACTTGATAAGCATGATATCTCAAATTCTCAGAAAATAACAAAACACTTCAACCTGATATGATACAGATCCTCAAAAGTAAGTTAGTGACACAATAAATAATATCATACGCCAAATTGACATTTTCTTATTCACTGATCAAAAGGAATGAATAGAAGTCAATTTATTAAACTGTCGTATGAGACCCATTGTGTATGCTAGCAGAAAACAGCATTTTAAAAATATTATATTCACACCATTTATCACTGATAAATACATTCCTGTATCTGTTGCATTGCATGATCAACAGATATGACATTTGTATGGGCATCAGTAAGGCATTGTACCGAATGTTTGGCTGATCGTTTCATCTCTAAACATCTCCTACCAGTATTCCTTCTCACTTAAACCATGGAGTCATTCCAGCCCCAAATAGCACTACCACTGACTGTCAGCCAGCCTGGGGTACTATATCACTTCCCGTTAATTACTGTTATTCATAGTATGACATTTATTGCCTGACCTGACGGTTCATCACGGCCATATGTCCCATGTCCTGAGCAACGTCATTGTCTCTTCATCTGTCCATTACTATATATGTGTTACAATTACAATCGTAGTCAGCTTGGTATTCCGAACACTGATGTAGGGACGACCTCGAGCAGGATGTGCCGCTCGTAGGAAACATCCTAAGGTTGAGCTGGAGCTCCGCTCACCTCATGAATGCCTGAGCTGGAAGGTCCGCTCATCGCAGTGTTTGTGTTGTCAGAGCAGGTCTTTCGCTCATTGTGTATTTGTTGTTTATTGTTTATATGTTGTGCATAAAACATTCCAGGACAGTGATGCAGATTTTGTCCTTGATTCCCCCAAAAGCAAATTCCCTGTCAACATGCGCGTAAACATCAGCCTCAACCAGCAGAGCATGTATCTTCAAAGTGCCACTTCTGCTAAGGCACAAGCCACTTGTACTGAGAAAAGAATTCATATCACCTTAAGATTCTTTACTTCAAGTTTCCATACAACATTTCCATGAACAATATTTGTTGCACGAATCTTTATACTCTAAATGAACACTGTTCAGAGTTGTAAACAGCACACGTTGCTATAAGTCACATGATAATGATTGGATTCAACTGCAATCTTTGATACATGAATGTTCAAGCTTCATTGCTTAAGAGGTTCATAGGCTTCACGTTATGTTTTCAAGAACTTACATCGTCCATTTGAGTTGAGTGTAGATTTACACCTCTTTTAGCAATATTCCAACAATATCATAGCAGGGGACACCAAAAGTAGGCTCCACACCTTCTTTGTTTGTTGTTTAAAGCCACACTCAGCAATACTCCTGCTATATGACGGCGGTCTGTTAATAATCGAGTCTGGACCAGACAATCCAGTGATTGACATCATGAACACTGATCTACACAATTGGGATATGATGACATGCCCCATCCAAGTCAGCAAGCCTGACCACTCAACCCTGTTAGTTGCCTCTTACAACAAGCATAGTCGGCTTTTACAGCAGAGTGTTAGGGACATATTCTAACCATAAAGCTTAAAAAGGGATACATGTCCATTACTATGTCCTCTAAAATTAGGCTGACATAACCATGAACACTGCTAAAGGGGCGTTAAAGAAAACTTTAAGTCAGCAAGCCTGACCACCCAATCCAGTTAGTCGCCTCTTACGACAAGCATAATCGTCCTTTACTTCACTTTCTATCCACGTGGGGAGCCGAACCCGGATCTTCAGAATAGAAGTGAACACTTTAACTACTTGCACTATTTAGGTAAACCTTGGTGTTAAACTCTCTAGGCTTTCAGTGATTCGGAAGTATCAAGTCACAGACAAGGATAGTGAGTAAGTGAGTGAGTTGGGTTTAACGCTGCTATTAACAGTATTCCATCAAAGGGATGGGGGAGAAAAGCCCGAAGTGATGCAATTGTCTCAGACGTTTACCACTTTGGGGGTTTGGTGCTGGCAAACCTAGAAACATAATTGGTGTGAACCGGGATTGGAACCCACAATCAGAGGTTTCTCGTGTGTCAAGGGATGCAACTCTGCACAACAAATTGCGGCACCTTTGACGACTGGGCCACCATGCCCCAAGACAATAGTATAAGCTTGCCTTTAGCTGCTGAATCACAACCTTCATTAACTTCTAGTGAGTGAGTGAGTGAGTGAGTGAGTGAGTGAGTGAGTGAGTGAGTGAGTGAGTGAGTGAGTATGGTTTTACGCTGCTTTTAGCAATATTCCGGCAATATCACGGCAGGGAACACCAGATATGAGCTTCACACATTGTACCCATGTGGGGAATCAAACCCGAGCCTTCGGCATGATAAGCAAATACTTTAACCACTAGGCTACCCCACCCGCCTCTAGTTCTAGAAATGTATGGCTATGACATAATAGAGGTAAGGTATTCAAAGGAATTATATGCTAACATCACCAAATGGACCATCAAACTTGTGAGGGGCAACACAAACTGAAAACGAAAATCACCTCCAAGAATCTGCAACAATATTTTCAGTGAATTTTCACACTCATATCCAACCAACTACATATCTTCGCCTATCACAGTGTTACATTTTGAACTTGAACTCAAGAAAAATCATTTCTCCTGTCAGCAGTCTTCAAACAATTTACAGAATCTATGGGGATAAAATCATTCCAACCAGAAAACAAATGAGTAGTTGCACACTTTTCCCATATCAAAAACACATTTTTATTGACTAGAGAGATTGAGAGACCAGTAAAGCTGACGTGCTGTGCTTCAAGGCTATAATCGGGCTCGGGCACTTACTTTCAGCTGATCTATCAGCCTGTTCCACTCTCACAACATCACTTACCATCATTCAAGCTCTGGGATGCCATCCCAAGGAAAGTTGTGTGCAAACAGATAATATCAGAGCCAGTTGAAGCACCCAATCTCAATTACATAATGATGGCTGGTTGGGAATGTGGGAGTTAAACTGAGCTATATTTCATTGTGTAACTCATGCTTCACTAGGGGACAGTGCCAAAGGAATTCGTTTTCAGGCATTCATATACACAACACTTGGAAACAGCTTATTTTTCTCAGCACTAATAGGAGTAATGATAAGAGAAAGTAAGACCAGTAGAGACAGGAATATTTTCATCATCCAAAGGATACCACTAACATTTGCCAAATGTTACCGGTGGCACCATTTGTTTGTTTGTTGTTTAACGCCGCACTCAGCAATATGACGATGGTCTGTAAACAAGAGGCCCATAGGGCCTGTATCGCTCACCTGGATATTTACGCAATCATGACAAAATATACATTTGCATTGTATATGTATATAATACTGCAAATATTCAGGGTTCAGCCCCTCCATTTCTCAAATTTGAATCCCCACCATTGGAGAATGCTTCCAACCAAATATGGTTGATATCTATCTCTTAGTTCCAGAGAAGAAGTCACTTAAAGCAATGTAGCCAAATTACCCCTATTTGGCCCCGCCCCTCAGCCCCTTGGAGGGTCAGCCCCACCACTTGTACAATTTTTATTCCCCACCACCAAGAGAGATGCTTCCAATCAAATTTGTTAATTACCAATTAGTGGTTTAGAAGAAGTCGTTTGAAAAAATTGTTGACGTATGGATGACGTCGGACGAGGGACGGACGATGGATGCCCCGGTACGGCATAATCTCACCTCGGTCCTTCGGATCCGGTGAGTTAATAATCAAGTCTGGACCAGACAGTCCAGTGATTGACATCATGAGCATCGATCCAGACAATTGGCATACGATGACATGCATCAACCAAGTCAGGGAGCCTGACCACCTGATCCCGTTAGTCGCCTCTTACGACAAGCAATGGTGGCTGAAGACATATTCTGCCCCGGGTCTCCCCGGGGCTTCACGGGTCGACACCAATTGTAATCACTTGATCTAATTATTCTTCCTATTTTGAGTGAACATGTGCAACCACCACACGTTAGTTTACTGATCCTTCATACGAAATCCCTTCATGTGGACTTGTTTTATCAGCCAGTCACTGTATGAGTAAGCAAAACATTCAGACAAGTATAGGTGATTCTGTAACTTAAATATGAAGATAATCAAGGAGTTTAAAATGCAAAAGCAACAGATCTGCACTATTTAACTGTTGAGGACATTGTCAGCTTGTCATTTCTGAGCGCGATGGCATACACACCTTAAAGTGTGTACTATGAAGGGTATATTTGTGTTTTGTGGCGTTTTTCTCTTGCAAAGGTCCAAATTTCTTGATCAAAGGGGTAGAGTAATTAAGCTGAATCATTTTGAAAAAACTGACATCTGATTGGCTCGAGAATCCACCCATCCTTTGTTTTGATTGGGTGGTCTTACTTCGCCCAGGGTTCAACTGACATGAACCTCCTACGGTGGTGTTGTCATATCTTCCAGCAGGTATCATATCAGAGTAAACGATCGGACTCTAATGGAATTGGTGCTCTTTGTATATAAATTCAAAGGATTTCAGTGGAATGACAATATAGAAACATTTCCTGTCAATCCTATTTCATGGGAAAGATATTCCTATCATAACAGTCTGCAAATATTAAGTCACTAGTCCAAAGGCTGATTCTAGTAAAATTCTGTTCGGTCTGGTAATCACAGTTGGTAATTATGTAATAATATCATCAAAATCTACTGAAAATAGCCAAGTTCAGGCTAGTAGACTCAAAAGGTCTTGGCACAGACTGTCAAAACAACTCTTTCACCATATGCTGTCTTATAGTGATAGAGTGAGTGAGTTGGGTTTAACGCCGCTTTTTTAACATTATTCCAGTTATATCATGGCGTGTCAGCTTAATGTGGGAGGAAAGCCCCAAATGATGCAGGTCTCAGACGTTTACCACTTCGGTGAAACCCATAGCACAGGTATGGTGCTGACAAACCTAGAAACATAATTGGGGCGAACCGGGATTCAAACCCACAAACATAGGTTTCTGGCGTGCCCAAGGGACGCAACTCTGCATAGCGAATCGCGGTGCCTTAGACGACTGGGTCACCCGTGCCCCCTTGCTGTCTTATAGCTTGTATGGTTGGAGAATATTGTTTCCACAATACTGTTGGAAAATAGCTAACACAAGTGTTATATCTAGAACTCACTGACTCACTCACTGACTCACTCACTCACTCACAGCTTGTACACATTCACATGGAATATATGCACTACCATGACAAATTAAATCTATCAAAAAAAAATGTTCAAAGCTTCCTTCAAAAATTTAAAAAAGGCAATGCAACCTGTCAAAAAGCTGCAAAACATTTTTTCTCTCATTTTCATTATATCTAGAAATCCAATTTACAAATTTTCACCCAAAAAGAGACATAGAATTGCAATTTGATCCTTATAGTATTCTCAAGATAGTTTGCTATGTAAAAACCCCATACATGACATCAATAACAGATATTGTTTCTTTTTATTCTGATTGAAAAATGACACATTGAATAACACAAGAATATGACAAAGAGATAATACTATTAATCTGCATTTCCCAGTGAACACACACATGAAAGTGCGGCCTTGAGATGATGAGCTAACAAATATCTCGTAGAACTATTATCTTGATATTTATATAACATTGATATAGGGATGAAATAAAATGCAGTATTTCTGATACACCTCTAGTTCTGACAGATGTTTTTGAATGAGACTGAGCAGCTTACATGTAGCAGTATTGTAGATCTCATAAGCTGAACAAGATCCCATTTCAAACAAATCTTTTTCGGAACATCTTCTGAAGTTTATGATTGATACATGAATAATTTCTTTACCGATCATTTCATCAACTCTCCAGAGAATAAAGGAAGTTAACTGAAAAATTCATTACATGTGGTGATTTTTGTGTGTTCTCATCTGCTGCAAGAAACCATAGTGGTGCATGTTCCCTATAAACGGAGACCCAGTCTCACAAGCTGTAGAGAATGTGACGAGAAATGGGGTTTAACGTTGTGTTCAATCTTACAGCACTTATATAGTGGAGTGCGCCTGCATGCATCTGTTTGTGCTCGTGCAAACTAAAGCCGGTTTCATATTGCTAGCCTACTGAGATACGACCCGTGAAGATCCGGGGGAGAATAGGTCTTCAGCAACCCATATTGTCATAAAAGGCGATTAACGGGATCAGGTGGTCAGGCTCGCTGACTTGGTTGATGCACGGTCATCGATCCCAATTGCGTGGATCGATGCTCATGATATCAATCACTGTATTGTCTGGTCCAGACTTAATTATTTACAGGCCGCCGTCATATAGCTGGAATATTGCTGAGTGCGGCGTTAAACAACAAACCAACCAACCAACCTACTGAGATACCATGCTGCCATTGAACATGGATACCCCATTCAGACACAGCATACTGACTCCGAGCCAACCAGCCCTTGTTTTTCCCCCTTAATGCAGAGCACCAGGAGGGTAACAACAAGGAGCATCTCTTGCCTTTCGATATGACACTCTTCGCTCTAGATAGATTCTCTATCCGTTAGACCATGGAGGCGCTCAGCTCCATACAAGAAGAAACGTAAGGCAGTTTGAATCTTGGACTTGTATCTGATCGGATGCAGGGAATCGACTGGGAATTGTTAAACAATGACAGCAACCCACATTAGCTCATGTCAGTTCGTGTAATGTTAACTCCTTCCATAGCCACAAGACATCTCTGGTGAAAGCAGAGTCTTCTGTACGATTCTGACTGTATCATGAGCATGTATTTATGAAGCACTATCAAATAGTGATGATACCAGGTGTTCGCAAAAAAGTGAGCATTTCCTGCCCGACCAGTGGCACCCATCACAAATACACGCAAACACAAGTCAGTTGTTCACCCCGAAAAACACTGGAGCATATGGTATTGTTAGTTTTCCATCTAAAGTACGAAAACTAACTGCCAACACTTCCTACAGAATCACAATGATGTGTCGCTCCTTTTTCACACTTTTATACTTGAAGCACAAACTTCTGAGGCTTTGGTAAAAGGTAAAGATATATACAAAGGTTACTGGAGTTTACCCAACCAGCACTTATCCCAAATATACATCATTACAACCACCACCACAGACTAAGTCTTAAACAAGCCAAACCTTTAACAAGGCACACATATAATGTATGCATAATACCATTTGTTTACAGACCAAAGTCTCTTCTTCAATAGCAATTTCTTGAAATATATTCCCTGATGGCTCAACTTAACAAATTTCTGACCTTTAAAACCCATCATCTAAATACTGTAGTAAATTTACTCCAAATGAAAGGAATTACCCATTATGGCTTCTATTTCATTCATTTTTATATTTTTCCTGACAAGCCTATATTCAACAATCCCCACAACAGTGAGTATAGCCGTTAAAGAGTAATTCCTCCAAATTAAAGGTTTTCTGAGCCAGAAATAGGCACAAGTGATCATTATACTTAGAATGTTGGCCATATCCTGGACACTAACTATTCATTCAAGCCTTCCCCAGCCACTCCAGACACAGTGACTTGACAAACATATAGACTCACGTTCTTGGCTGAAGTGCACTGCCTATCATCCATCATAATTAAGTTCAGAAAACTGCAAGATTTAAGTTCTGTTCAGACAATAACCAGAGAATCCCAAAATATACCGTCACAGGTATGTCAGGAGGAGTGAGTGAGTGAGTATAGTTTTATGCCGCTTTTAGCAATATCCAAGCAATATCACGGCGGGGGACATCTGAAATGGGCTTCACACATTGTACCCATGTCGGGAATCGAACCCGGGTTTTCGGCGTGACGAGCGAACGCTTTAACCACTAGGCTACCCGACCGCCCCTTATGTCAGGAGGAACAACTCGTGTACATTATCAATGATTTTAAAATAGGGTCTGAGGGGCCCTTCTTTAATAAAATTCTAAAAGCCATAAACTATTTTGTATAAATGGCACTTATTTATTTGTTTGTTGTTTAACACCACTTTTACCAATATTTCATAAATATGATGGCAGTCTGTATATAATCAAGTCTGGACCAGACATTCCAGGGATTGACATTATGAGCACGAATCTACAAAACTGGGATGCGATGACATGCATCAACCAAGTCAGTGAGCCTGACCACCTGATCCCATTAGTCGCCTCTTACGACAAGCATCATCGCATAATCGCCTCTTACGACAAGCATGGGTGGCTGAAGACCAATTCTGGCCAGGATGTTCACAGGTTAAATAATAATGAAAACAAACTTAGTTCATATATGCAAGATTCAGAACTATTGCGGATCTCTTTTCTGTGGTAGTTAGTCTCATTCGTGGCAAAAATGTACAATCCCAAAGTCTTATTCCCAAGAAGTCATGACATTTTTGCCATGTCGTCACGTTACTGCACTAAATGCTGTTCTTGGGGCTCTGTCATTATTTCCTTTAACTGTTTTAGCCCTTGTCATTTTCAACCTACAATGGTGATACAATCCTACAATTACAATGGTGACACAAAATTTAACGCCTTCATTATTCATTCAGGGTATGAAATTTCTGTATGAAAGTGACAGTGGCAGGGTTAAATTCATAATGGCAAGGTAACAATAAGATCTTGGTACCTTTATGGCACACTGAGAAATCATATTTAGGCCAGACCAATTTAATTGCTAGGATTACGGATTTTTTCGGGTAAAGTGGCTGAATGGAGGAGGGAATGTAAAAAATAAAAAAAAGTACTTGAGAGAGAAAAATTTTAGGAGGCAGGAATGCTGACAGGGGGAAATAAAAAAAATAAATTAAAAATACCTCACTTGTTCCACAGAAGCTACAAAAGTATTTCAGTAGTACCTACCACGCATGTTGCAAGCAATGAACTATAGTCCCTTTATCTAGTGACACTCCTTACTGATGACCAGGGTTTACAGGTATCTTTTGGCAGTTTTCCACAAGCAGGTAGACTTCAACAACAAGCTTTTAACTTATTAAAGTTTTATTGTATTTTAAAAATATAAAAACAATGTGAAATACACTGAAATTAAAACAGCACTTGGCTTCAAAACAAATATACATTTGGCGCATACAAGTACTTGAAATACTCTGTCCAGTATCACTTTATCGTGTTTAATGATCAGGTAACACTCATGGCTGACGTGTTATGCCATTGAAAAGTTTTCGATCGCCAGTTAGTTTGTCACCAGAATATTTCGCTGGCAGCTTGTCCAACTTTTGAGAACTCATTATAACATCAAACGCTGATGTTTTCTGCACATCGGCGCTGTTTATTCTCGATTTTGCCACCACTGTCACATAATTTAGTCCAAAGTCTGCTAAAACTTGCATAGGTGTTGTAAATTTGACAATATTCCCGTAGGAACCAGCCTTAGATTCTGTTGCATGCACCTCTTGAATAGAAAGTCCATCTCCATCGGCGATTGACGATACGGCTTTTGTCGCCAAATCACCAACTGTGTCATCCAGTGGACTTTCCATGATTCGCTTTGATAAGCACACACTACCCTTCAGAACGCTTACGCTGAAATACTTTGCTGACATTGTCGAAAGACACCAGATAATAAAAGGCATTAAAACACCCAAACTGACACCCCATGTCCTACACATGGTCCCGGCATATTCAATACACACTGCGCGCATGCGGGAAACACTTGTAATTGAGAGTACGCATTCGATTGGCTATGTTCGCGTGGAACGACCAATGGAATTTGCCGACACATTTGCATAAGGAATTTTAGTTAAAAACTAGAGTTACTTCCCCTAACATGTATTCTCTCACAACAAGGCTTATCGATCGATGTCGGATGTCGGGTAGAATATTTAAAAAAATTTTAATAGAATTTCTTTGTTGTTTTTTCCCGATTTGGCGAAAAATGGTGTCGGCGGATCCGTAATCCTAGCAATTAAATTGGTCTCGCCTTAGTTAAAATAAAATTCTATGCGATACTTATATATTATGTGAATACCCAAGTTTTGTTACAGAGCAATATTCCAGCTGTATGATGGTAGTCCATTAATAAATTATTCTGGACCAAACAATCCAGCGAGTGACATCCTGAGCAAATGGAATTCATCAACCATGTCAACGAGTGATCCAACCAGTTCCATCTTACGAACAAAATGGGTTGCTGATGACCAATTCTAACCCGGATCTTCATGGGACACAAGTAAACTTGAGCACACAAACAACACCCCATGAACAATATTTCAAATAACCTTTTTCTTTTTGCACGGAAAAGTATTCTTCTGGTTGGCATACATAAATCTCAAATGGCACACCTTAACCCTCCATAGGATGGCACTGTGGCTTACTTAAAACAAAATACATTTCCATCATGTCATTACATTTGTGGCCATACAAAGTAATGTCTACCATGAACAATACAAAACAGCCCCAGAAATGGCATCTTATAACACGTTAACACCTTAACTTGAACCTATCTGATCTATGCCCTTTACTCATTTGCTCCAAAGAGAATATTAGACAGATGCCACACCACAACCAAGTCTTCATGAGATCAGAGCCTTTCTTACTCATACTAACCAAAACGAGAGCCTGGCCAATTGAAAGAACAACTCAAATGAATACTGAAAAGAACAAAATAATGGCTGCACAGTTGGATCTGGTTACAAACTCTCAAATTGACTCTTGGATTCATCAGAATCTAGAACCACAACGCTGCAGGTAGAAAAACATGGACAATGTGGCCACAGGGTAACTAACGAGACAATTCAAAGATCCAACCCCATCTTGCCGCAACTGATGAAAGACGCCCACTAGTGCCACAAACAAAACCACTACGGTGTAATGGGGTTGAGATGATGGGAAGTTGAAGCTTGATGTGATGCCAGTGCTTCTATGTTAAAATTCCTACAACGCACACACACATGCCGCCGTCCTGATAATTAAATATCTCTTGTTGTTGTATCCCTGGTCACCTTGTGGTCCTCCAACTGGTTCCCCACAGGAAGAGTTCAATAAGGCTGGTGTCCTGCATGACTAGGACCATCTGCAGTGTACACACTTCGCACAACAGATCAAATTAAGATCTGATGCATGTGATTACGAATGTATGTTAGAGTCCCATGACTACTAGTTGTTGCGAAACAGCTGCAAAATTGCTGATGCGGCATTGAGCAATAATCACTTACTCACTCACTTGTCACTACTGGAAAGCCTGAACTGAAAGATAAGTGCTTAACGAGCTGTCTTTGAGTATCCTGAAGAAAGTTTCTTAAACTTGTTCTTGCAAACTGTAGTAAACATGTGTTAAACTGGTTCTAGTGCAGAAGTGTTAACAGGTCCCGAGTGCATGTGTGAAAATACTTCCGACAACTAATAGTGAACATGTGATCAACTGATTTTTAGAACTCATGTGCAGAACTGGTGGCACATGAATAGGTGGTGAATGCGTTTTCACAAATCACAGTACATACATGCTTAACCACTTCTGTCTAATCACAGTACATACATGCTTTACTGGTTCTGCTTGTCGTAAAATGCGACTAACGGGATCAGGTGGTCAGACTCGCTGACCTGGTTGATGCATGTCATCGATCCCAATTGCGTGGATCGATGTTCATGATATTAATCACTGGATTGTCTGGTCCAGACTCGATTATTTACAGACCGCCGTCATATAGCTGAAATATTGCTGAGTGCGGCGTTAAACATCAAACCAACCAACCAACCAACTGGTTCTGACAAATCACAGTACATAGTGCTACACTGGTTCTGACAAATCAAAGTACATACATGCTACACTGGCTAAATCTTATTAATCAAAGTCATGTTATCCCATCAAACAATATATTGTAATATATGCAACTGAATTAATTTTGTGAAAGAGTTAACCCTCCTACTGTTCAAAATAGAAAGCTGACACACTGCCTCTTGTATTGACACCAACAGACCCAAGCATAAACATATTTTATAACTTTTGACTTCCTCAGCACGTGAATCCTACATATAAAAGATTTGAAAATACTAACTCATTATCGCCTACTGAAAAACACCTGTGTGAAGCATCAGCAGAAATGGGAGCAAAAACTACTGCACTTTCAACTTCAGCTTTGATGTTGGACATGTTTTATTTATATTCCTCCTTGTAAGGACACCTGGGCCGTCAAAGAATATATGGAAGCATTAAATAATCAATGTCTCAAACACATAAGCCTTTCACATGCATGCTTGCCCATTCTCCTTGGAGACCAGGAGTGAGAGGGAAGGGTGGCTTCCACGAAAGATATGTTTTTTTCTTCACTTCTCGAACAAATTGAAGTGACGTCAACAAATATTGAGATTACTCTGAGGACACAAGACCAAATGTAAACAGGTTCAGCAAAGGCCTTCATGTCAGTTAAACGTTTAGGTAAATTTGTTTAGCGTTTCGAAACACTATCATTGTCAGAACGAACAAAAGATCAAAAAGCAGTAACTGCAGTTCCATGCTTCTATCTGCCCAAGCTTCAAGAAGGAATGAACAAATCAGCCATTGTGCTGCAATTCTGAAAGGTTTAGTCTCCTATCAATGAGAATTGATGGAATTAGAGATGGGAAGATTTGTGCCGGACCTGTCAATGAAGGTCTTTAGACCAATTCTAAGGCTCATTTTTTCACAGTAATTTGGCTGATTTGTTGAAAAGTTCTGGTAAAATATTGAGGACAAAACACTTGAGATTTGATCAGTGAATGTCGGTTCATTGGTGCTCCAATCCAATGTGACGTTGCATCTCCGAAGATTACACACATTTGGAAGAAATTGGATTCCTCTGGAGGTAGAGGCATTGAGAGGAATACCAGATCAATAGATCTGTTCAGCAAGGAGGAGCAACTTTTTTCTTCATAAAAAGAACCATTGGTGGAGTTAATGGAATTCTCCCACTGGGTCTCAACCTGTCCTTCTCCTACCCCAGATATAATGGTGAAGGCTGACTTGATAGTAGTACAATGTCACCAATTCATAGAGGGATCTATCCCAATTCACGACAGCATTAGGGGAGAAACTTCACTTTTCGGTGCAGTGGACTTTTCACCCTGCCAAAAAGCTTGGCAGTTCTTGGCCCCATCATCCCACTTCAGCCCCCTAGATGAGAGATTCTAGCTTACGAATGTGACATGCTGCTGCCTGCTGTCAAACCCAAAACAATAGGATTCAAAGAGAAAGCTTGAAGATTGCACTGACAGTAATGTACTGGAGGAATACAAATACCATTTCAGCTGCTGGAGGAACACCACTTTGATGTATTCAAAATGACAGTTTCAATCAGGATATACCAATAATAATCCACATTGCTGTAGCAGAACAGAGTATCTTGATGTTTGAAGCAAACACTTTCAGCTGGGATATACCAATTATAATTCACATTGCTATAGCAGCACTGTACTTTGCGGGTTTGAATCAAAGATTCATAGTCAGGAGCGAGTGTGGTGTTAAGCTCTTTTAGCAATATGCCAGCAGCTGTGTGTCATGGCAGGGGACACAAGAGATGGACAAGAAATGTACATATTGTACCTATGAGGGAAAACAAACCCAGGCCTTCAGCATGATGAGCAAATGCTTTAACCCTTAAGCTACCTCACAGCCATCTCAGTATGGATAAAACAGGTATTATAATTCACATTGCTTTAGGTGCACTGTACTTCGAGAGTTTCAATCAGACATTCTCTGTCAGGATATATCAATCATATAACAACAGTGTACATAGATGGCTCTAATCCGACATCCTCAGCCAGGATATAAGTCACATATATCAGTACTGAATTTTGATGATCCAAATCAGACATGCCCACCCAGGATATAACAGACATATATAACAGCACTGCACTTGAATGGTTTTAATCAGGCATTCTGGGTAAGGAAAAAATAGTCATATAGAGGTGCATTGTACTTGGACATTTGAATGAGACATTCTCGGTTAGGATGAAACAGTCAAATAACAGCACTGCACTTGAATGATTTGAATCAGTAATGCTATAAAGAGAACAGTATCTTGACGATCGTAAATATATTTTGTTATGATAAAACAGCTATAGTTCATATTGTGTATAGTAGCAACACCTTATTGTCACCTTATTAGTCAGCTCCAACGATATGTTTGTTTGTTTGTTTGTTGTTTATTGCTGCACTCAGCAATATTAATATTCTAGCTATATAACGGCGGTCTGTAAATAATTAAGTCTGGACTAGACAATCCAGTGGTTGACATCAAAAGCATCGATCTATGCAACTACCTCGAATCTTCATGGATATTTACAAGGTATCTCTGTTATACAACTGTATGTAGTAAGCAGTATACAACTTGCTTCTACCGTTGTACAAATTTGCTAATCTGTCACAGCTTTCCACAATTCCCAATCCTGAAAAAACCTATCTGTTACAATATCTTGATAACTTTGTACGTTGATCATATTATTAGTTTCTCTGGTTAAATTTCACACATCAGTCTCTTGAAAAGGTCAAACACAATGGCTGGTGAACTTTAAAATTATTTTTTATTTAAATTCCCATTTTCTCATCTGAAAAGTATTACATATTCTATCAACAAGAAACTTCTTAAATAATATTCAATCTTGCAAGACCTGATATTTAACCGTTTCTGCAACGCTTAAGGTTGCTACTTCTACATTAGACAAACAGAGTCACATATCTACACAAGCAATCTTAAAATCACAAAAAAAATCCGAAAATTTTAAACATGGCGTATGTTGTGAATTATTCCCTGATTGGACCACCATCCACTATCCGGTTTAGGGGTCTCACGATACGACACGATATCTCCAATAGGATATGAATCGCGATACTTTGTTCACGATACCATACGTATCACACAACTTAAATGTGATAACTTTGCTCGACTTTTTATACTTCAAAGGGCATAAACACTATTAAAACAGCTACAAATTCCCTGAATATCTGGTCTTATTTACGAAAATAAAACATCAACATCTTTATTTCCGATACCAGTTACAAGAAGATTAGAATGGAATCTAAATCTTAAAACTATGTTCATTGTACAATGTAGATATAGTATAAATTGATAATGACAAAATAGTTTACCAAAATGTAGGTTAGGACCCATTTTGCTAACATTCTATTGCTGTTTTAAATGTTCCATGTGTGAAGCAATACAGGATTAAAATATGAATCGATACAGGTATGGGTGTATCACATATTGTATCAACTGAGAATATTATCAATGAATTGATATATTGGGAAATCGTTATCCCTAATCCTATTACCTGTCAGAATACACTAGGCTGATGCCACTTCTCAAATGATGAAGTGATGACAATATGGCTACCCTAGGGCATGCTGGGAAACTTTAGAACTCCCTACAGGGTTGTGTAACTGTACGCCATCTTTATGAAGGAGGAGGTAATCTCACAAGATGAGCAAAACCTGGGCTTGTAAATTTGACTGTAATGATGTTAGGATCCCCAAAATGCCAAACAAGAAACAACATGACAAGGCCATTTTTAACAAAAACCCTGAACTTGGTATTGTGATTCCGAAAAAGTGTCATTTGGTGGAGCATCACCGTCAAATTAAACCCAAGGACATTAGCTGAAGAATAGCATATAGGGAGGGGGATGACATAAAACTGACAGTGTGTTGGAGGTTGGAATGATGGAATGAAATTGCATCTCTGAGCTGAACTGCTTGTCCAGAAGATCTGGGTCCTGTTTCATACAGCGATCTCAGGGCTTTAACTGTCGTAGGTCTATGTTTAAGTATGGATTTATGACCATCATAGTGCTAAGATCGCTTTGCTGAACAAGGCCCAGCTCTTCAGAAGAAATGTCCATAAAGTCAGAAGACCTTAACTTCAATACAATTATTCATTCCAAGCCAAAAGAAATATATGTGCCTCAATAAAGGTCTCCAGCCAGTGCTTTATTAACTGACTGAAATCTACTAAGCATGTTTCAGTTGGGCAACCATTCATTTCCTTTATCACTGGAAATGTTTCCTTATCATGTCAGCTTGAGAGATATCTTTGTGGAAATCATGCATCCATGCCATTTTGCTTCATTGTCAGGAGGCTTCCAACAAAACAGTAAAACCAAAAGTCACATAGTCTGCAAATAAAAAAAACAAAGCACAGGGAAGACAAGAATGATATGCTGAAGTCTACACAAACTACGAACAAAATTTAAATACAGTACTTACATAAATAGAAAGCCAATGGCCAAAGCAAGGGATCTACCATATTCAGTTGCCATGGAAACCAAAAAGAATTTACATAGAGATGATGTGAAGAAACTTGGCATAGATGCAAACTTACTGTTTCAGTTAGAGAAGAAGTGAAACAATTTCAGTCGTCAGGTGATAACAGACCTAAAATCTCTTCAAAGCATTTGCAACTCAAATACATAGACTTAGACTTGTAACTTAGTATGCTACAAAGTACTCATTTACTTCCCCCTCAAAAGACACGGAGAACAGTCTTTTCTCTTCTTTCAACATAAAGTTAAAACTGTACTTATTTACCTTTAAGTGTTTTATTTCTAACCTCAGTTGGTAGAAATCTTTCAAAGGTAAAGATTGATTGACAGTAACTAAGTTGAAAGTGGTCAGGTTGCATATAACTCCATCTTGTCATGAACAAAATGCTTTCAGAGCCAAGCAGGCATGTGTATGGATGAGTGTGAGTTTGAGTGCGAGTATGTGTTGTGTGTTAAGAGTGTGTTTGTGGTGTGTGAGCGACTGAGCACGTAGGTGACTGAACTAGGGAGCAGGTGGGCAGAGAGTGAATAACTGGATGGGTAGAGTTCTACTATTCTTTCAACTTTTCTATTTTTCACTGACCCTTCGACCAAACAGTCAAGCTACCCTTGCCATGATGAGACTGTACCAACAAATCCACAACAAAAACTGTTTCTACCAACCTGAAACAGCAGCAAAGGCTGTTTCATTGTCATCAGGTTCGAATTGAAATATTTATGTGCCAAAATACTCTTAAGCATTATTCTAAACAAAAACAAACACTTGAACAAAATCACCCTCATGTATTATATTTGTGAATACATGCTTCTTCATCTGTTAAATGACATATTCCATATGTACACTTAAGAGTATGTTAGCAGCCTTCTGCTTACATCTCTCTTTGCCATCCACCTAAACAGTGAAAGCCTTCAATGCCCCATGAGGTTAGAATTGGTCCCCAACCTATGCTGGTCATAAGGTTGAACTAAATAGACCGGGTGGTCAGGCTCAGTGACTTGATTGATTGTGTGTCATTACACCCGACGGCATGGATCATTGCTCACAATATCATCAGAGCTGTGTCCTCTCAGCCTACAAAGTGTAATCAGGTTAGCCTCAGGCAAACAAGCAAAGTCACCATCAGGCATCGGATGTTATCACATAGCTGGAATATTGCCGAATATAGCTTTAAACAAAAAAGCGAAACAGACCCAACAAACGGTTTGTCTCAGCTTGACCTGAGTTTCCAGGAGCTGTGATCAGATAAGAAGCTGATGACAGTTTTCAGAGCGATGACAACTTGTTAGTTGTGGCAACTATAGCATATGTTCCTGTCACCTTAATCGCCTGTGAACAAAGTTCTCTCATTAATCTGCGCAGCATGTGACCATGTGCCTACAACTCACAGCATGGGGACTGATTGCTATACAGATGATCTACTTTACGAAACATATGTTCTCAAAACATAGGAAAAATATAATTGGCATTTATGACATTAGTCAGCTGTATAATGAAACTCAAACATTCAACAAAAGAGTAGTGTTAATTAACCTACACTCAGCTTCACTCAAAATGGTTGTTTTAGGACCTGCAGCTGTGGTGATAGAAAGCAACAAGGATAACAAGGACACTGACAGAAGAATATGACACACTGGAGATGCCAATGAAACAAATTTGCCCAGGAGTGAGTGAGTGAGTGAGTATGGTTTTACGCCGCTTTTAGCAATATTCCAGCAATATCACGGCGGGGGACACCACAAATGGGCTTCACACATTGTATCCATGTCGGGAATCGAACCCGGGTCTTAGGCGTGACGAGCGAACGCTTTAACCACTAGGCTACCCGACCGCCCCAATTTGCCCAGGAACATGCACCTCGTCTTCTATAATCTATTTAAAGGCCGTCACAGGAAAAGTTTGTGCCTTCATCAAGCTTTCTGCACGCAGTTACTTTTTCCTCGTGGAATACATCAATACACCAATATGACAGTGTTCACAAAATGAACTGGCACAGATATCAGTACCATAACATCCTCATACAACAGTCAATTCAAAAATCAGCATCGGCAACAGAATCAGCTACTATAGTGCTCATGAAAGGACATTCCACTAACTTAATGATGCTTTACTTTACAACCTTGCCAAATCCACTGGTTTCAATCTTTCTAATTGTCATATCATTTCACACAGCTGCTATCGGCTTCACTGATCACACAACAGGTTAGAGTGTCAGTATCTAGTTCTCTAGCTCATTCACTTCTGACCTACAAATCAACTCATAGAATTTTCTGGCCATCTCGACAGCTACAGCTTTATTTCCAGGCAGATCAGGCAAGGGGCAGTTCAATCAATGTGGCAGAATGGCCATGCAAAGTCACCTGTTGTCAAATGTTTCGGCAGGTTGCAGGAATATCCAGCTTCAATCTCAATGTTACCAGACATACAGCATTGTTATTTGGCCAGTTGTAGGGTTATGCACGGATTGAGTCAAATCCTTGCAAAGGAAGTGAGTTCTCTCAGACAGTAATTAAATGTTGGAAAGATCTGTCTTACTCTTAAAATGGACTCCTTACAAATCTAGCAGCCAAATTAAACATGTCTGATCCAATAATTAAGTTTTGTCAATTTGAACAATTTATCAGAACTTATCGTGTACTACCTAAAATGGGTAATGCTTAATGCTACCAGAAAAAGCTGCTTATACGGAGATTTTCAATTTCCTTCATCAGGGCAAGTTGAGAACGTAAAGTATTAATCAATTGGTAGATCTGTGAACATTCTTTAGGAAGACTTCTACAAGATCAACAGGGAGTTGAATAGGGAGGAAGACAGAAAGGGAAAGGTGTCTGAAGTTGCCATAAGCAAACTCAAAGCTGTGTTCTCTCAGCCTACAAAGTGTAACCAGATTAGGATCAGGCAAACAAGTAAAGTCACCATCAAGCACCTGAATATCAGAGATTGACCAGCAGGCAAAGTTACCATCTGGAATCTGAATCTCAGAGATTGACCAGCAAGCAAAGTCACCATCAAACAAATGATATCTCAGAGATGTACCACTAAGCAAAGATGCCAGCAAGCAAATGATATCTCAGAGATTGACCAGCAAGCAAAGTCACCATCTACCATCTGAATATCAGAGATTGACCAGCATGCAAATTCACCATCAAGCACCTGAATCTCAGAGATTGACCAGCAAGCAAATTCACCATCAAGCACCTGAATCTCCGAGATTTACCAGCAAGCAAAGTCACCATCTACCATCTGAATATCAGAGATTTACAAGCAAACAAATTCACCAGAAAGTACCTGAATCTCAGAGATTGACCAGCATGCAAATTCACCATCAAGCACCTGAATCTCAGAGATTGACCAGCATGCAAATTCACCATCAAGCACCTATCAGAGATTGACCAGCATGCAAATTCACCATCAAGCACCTGAATCTCAGAGATTGACCAGCAAGAGCTAGGAAAAGTCACCATCTACCATCTGAATCTCAGAGATTGACCAGCATGCAAAGTCACCATCAAGCACCTGAATCTCAGAGATTGACCAGCAAGCAAAGTCACCATCTACCATCTGAATCTCAGAGATGGGCACACCAACAAGTTTAACATGAAGGAAGGAAGAAAAGTATCACGCTCTTACAGCATACTATTTCCTTCATGCAGATGGTTCTTAATCCAGTGAAATGTCCATATGTTATAATTGTTCAAATGAACAAAACATGATTATGGAGTAAAGTCCCTTAGATTGATGGATGGATGGATGGATGGATGGATGGTTGGATGGATGGATGGGTGGATGGATGAATGGATGGATGGATGTTCCCAGCAGTGCTACTGACAAAGGAAAGCTGACCCACAGACAGACCAAGTCTGGTAAACATCAACTACATGCCAGACCTGTTGTCCGACACTCAATTTTCGAAACAAAGATCCCATATCAATTATACCAATGCCACATTGCCTATATGAAATGGAAAAAAAAGACTTTTATCGTGTTATATAAAGGTTATTTTAATACAGTTGCCAATCATAAAAGTAACTAACATGACAAAAAATATCTCCAGCTTTAATATCTAAACCTGATGTAATGAAATCTGTCAGACCAAATGTCTAACAGAAAATGCTTTCACCATGTCTGCAATCAATGCCATAGCACGAAGATGACACATTAATAGAGTTACATGGTCTTCACGGGTAACACAGCAACAAACACATTGGCAGTTATCGTTGCCACACAATCCCCATTTTGATTGCCTTATGTATGAGGTATGCAGGACCTATTTTGCCAGATAATCCACATTTGGTAACTAAATGTGGTACAAGAAGGTGTGGTGAAATGGGGCTTAATGTCATGTTTAAGATTATTGCACTTAAATAACAACATGTGTGCATGCATGCATGCTTCTATCAGCTCGGACTAATGCTGGTTATAATAGTGCTAGCCCACTAAGATACTATTCCATGAATACCCCACTCGGACACAATATACAGATTTCATGCTGACCAGTCCTTGTTTTATCCCCTTAACGCCAAGCACCAGGCAGGGTAACAACAAGAATCACCTCTTAACGTTTTTTGGTATGACACACCTAGGGATTGAACCCCAAACCTTCGACACTCCGGGCAGACGCTGTGTCCACTAGGCCACGAAGGCAGTTGTGGTACAGGACTTTATCCCATGTACATTGAATACACAAACCTACAATATGTTATCAATATCTCAGAAATAGCAGTCTTAAGCCACATTTAACTGTGCAGAGTTGCATCAGTTAAGTGTACAAGAAACCAATGATCATGAGTTTGAATTCCAGATTAGACCTGATGTTGTTTCTTGGTTTCAGCAAAGTGGTAAACATCTAAAACTGAGTAGCTTCAGCCTTCACCCTACATCAAACTGACCTACCATGATAAAACAGAAATCCTGTTCAAAGCAACATTAAACCAACCTCACTCACTGGGTTGAAAGTTGGTTGGTTGGTTGGTTGTTTAACGCCGCACTCAACAATATTCAGGCTATATGATGGCTGTCTGTAACCAGACAATCCAGTGATTGATATCATGAGCATAGATCCATGCAATTGGGATAAGATGACACATATCAACCAAGTCAGAGAGAATGACCACCTGATCCCGTCTGTCACCTCTTACGACAAGCATAGTCGCCTTTTACAGCAAGCATGGGTTACTGAAGACCTATTCTACCCCGGGTCTTCACGGATCACTGGGTTGAACGGGTTAAAAAGGTTAAAAGTCTGCTAATATTTGGCCTATGGACAACAGCAAACACAGGTGTCCTGAAGTGTGTGGTTTTGTTTGTTTGTTTGTTGTTTAACGCCACACTGCGCAATATTCCAGCTATATAATGGAGGTCTGTAAATAATCAAGTTGGGACCAGACAATCCAGTGATTGACATTATGAGCATCGATCTACGCAATTGGGATACCATGACATGCATCAACCAAGACAGGGAGCCTGACCACCAGATCCCGTTAGTCGCCTGTTACGACAAGCATAGTCACCTTTAACGGAAGGTATGGGTTACTGAAGACCTATTCTACCCTGGGTCTTCACGGGTGAGAAGTGTGTGGTTCAGTGGACAAACTCATCTGCTTTGATATAGTCACACAAACTTGTATAGAATGTACTCATTTTCAGTGCCTTTAAATGTTGGGAAAGTATGTGTAATTATGATTGAAAGAGTCTAGACAGGATGTTGCCAGCCGACTGATAATCATATCTGTCAGTAACACACACACAAGACCTGGAAGACTATCTGATTTGTTCATGTATACACAGGAAAATAGCCTTCTTGGCTATTGAGATATTTGGAGGATGGTTTGAACATCAGCTGGTCCTGCTGCCAGTTAAGTGTTTCCACTCCACTCTACACCTGCGACAGTGTGAAAACCATATGCCCTACTAGGGAATACATCATGGCACAATATTCCAGTCACACTCAGTTCCTATTACTTGTCTCACCATCTGATCATTATTGTAGTCGTCTTTCTTGCCAGTTTGGGGTATACGGGGACCTACTTTACGAGGAATCCCATCTATAACCTTTACATTCCAACAGGCATACAATCACTAAAGGCTAAGTAGTGGAATAATTATCTGTGTTAACAAATATTTCATTACATACAGGCACAAAGTCTTTTCACTCAAAGACATCACTTAGATCCTGGCAAATCAATGTTCCTCACAGACCTTTTCCTGTGTCTTTTTTTGTATATTTACATTGAAATGTTTTATTGATCTCTAAACCTGCTCTTTACGAAAGCCCTTCACAGGAGGACAATGACTACATACAGAGAGTATGCTGAAAAATTTGAGGATATGTATCGCATGGGTCAAGATCTAATGATTAACATGTGTTCTCCCAAGACAATACCAATGTCTTATTGGGCAATAATAGGATTCAGTTCAAAATAGCATGTGTCTGATAAAAAAACAGCTAATTTGACCCAATTATACTGGATAACTTGAGGCTACTCTATTCCAATAACAAGGATCTAAGGATATATAAATGCCAAAAAATACTAGAAACAAACAATATTGATTACAGAAAATTATGAGCTTGAACTAAAACAGAAGCAGCCGGTTCACTGCCATTTCCTCAAAGGTTCCACAAGTGTAATATACCATGTACTTCCAATCCTGAAACATTACGTTAGAAATTGGGACTAGTCCTGTAGTCCTCGTCAACTTGCCCAATAGTAAAGGTATCATAAGAACTAGTAGAAGTTTGCCCTTTTAAAGGGTCTTGCTATATGTTATCATTATAAGGACTAGTGGACTAGAACTGTGTTATCACTGACCTTTCAGGCCTTGACCTTAATCAAGACAACTTCATAAGATCCAACAATTACCAAGTCTCAGGACTGTACAAGTAAAAGTGAAACAGTTAACTGGCAATGAACGATGCAACCATGTTTCACAATAACCTCAAAGATGACCTTGGCCTTGATAGCTATTCCACAAATGTTTCATGTGGTAGGATTTGCAAAGGTACATGCAAAAATATGTTCAATGTCACCAGAGGTAGCCATTCCTCAGAAACTGACAGTTACATAATCAAACTTAACAAATTCAAACTTTTAACACATTCAAACTGTTAACACCAGTTCACAAATGGAATATCTTCAAAAACAAATTCCATTGGGCATAAAAGGCAAAATAGTGATGAAAATAAGAATGGATCACTGAAAATCAGTGAAGATGGCAGGTGGTTACGAAAAGTCTAAGCAAGGCCTTCTTCCAGTAACACCCGCCTCTCACACAGTTTTTCACCAAATGTGTAAGTGCCGGAGAGTAAGGAGGAGTGAAAGCTAGTATGTGAGTCCATTATGAGCATCTGCAAATACCAGTCATTTACATAAAACCACTCCATTGTAGCAACGAAAAGCTGGCCCCCCAAGTGTTCACCAATGCCTAACTAATCCCCAGTACTGACCAGTTCAAGCCTTCCTTCCTTTTCTAAGGGATTCTCATCAATAATATTACATACAGAGTTGCTTCAGAGGCTCTAACTCAATGACGAAGATGTAGAATCTAAACATGCTGATGCAGCTGTTTCAAATATCAAGAAAGACGAGGAGCTGGTCAAACCTTATCTTTGTCAATTTGTGGAAGAGAAAGTCAATGTTGTTGATAACACAGTCAGCAATATTCCAGCTATGTCATAGCAACCTGTAAATAACTGAGTCTGTGCAAGGCAATCCAGTGGTTGTCGACGAATCCAGGCTGTACCATAATGACATATATTCAACAATTGTATCACCCTGATCCTCAACAAGGCAAGACATTTTCTTCCCTTCTTGTTTTTGGATTTATTAAGTTTACCAACATTAATACAGGCTGATATGATATCTCAAAAAAAGATTTAACTTAACCTAAAAAAAATAAACATTTGGACGCCTATCCCACATGACAAAAGCTACAGAAATCCCAGTCTCAACTCTGAACATAACAATCTTATAAAAACATACAATCTCTTCACTGGTTCAATAAATGGTCAGAATAATAATTACAAATGGATAACTTAAAGATGTTTTTCATCAAGGCCAATGGACGCTGTCTCGGCCTATATCTGTTAAAAATATAGTAGTGCAACGCAAGTGGCATGTGCTACAGTGAACTTTCTTTCCTTACATGATTCCAGGTATTTCCTGAAAGTCTTTCATTCACTCATGCTTCCAAATCCAAATCTTTAAGTTTCCATGGTTACGCCAACAAAACCTACCAGGTACTTTGCCCCCCCCCCCCCACCGGGTCCTAATTTAGCATTATCTCCAGCTAAATCCGACATTGTCACGCAGGTGGCGAAGTATCTCCTTTTCACATTAAGATTTTTTATCCTTACAGCATGGCATTTCTTTTTAGTCTCTTAATACTTGTTTATAAGCTCATATTTAGTTGTTTAATATCAAATTAATCGATAACGTACAATGATCAAACAACATTTCAAGAGAGCATTCTTGAAAAGAATTCTACTCAAAAGAAGTTGAGGACCACACGTTTCTTTCACATTACTATAGTTAATCTATCGTACCATGTGTAATATGGATGAATTGGGTGGTCCTTCTTGGACAAATCTTCTTTGTCCATTGGAAAAGAAACGAGAACTGAATCACACATACCTCAAGCTCTACATTGCCCAAATGGCCACGTTGCACATCAGAAATCTCATTCCTGAAAAATTCTTGAAAATACCCCCCCAAATCCACCATCAAAGATGTCTTCAACTAGCCCTCATGGATTTGACATGTGTAAGTTTCACATGTGCAATCAGCAGTGTTACAAGCATATGTACATGAGGTTGGATAATGAGCACACCTATATGCTTCATCCATTAGGATGAGCAATACTGATGAGAAGTGAGTGAGTAAGTGTCAGTTTACCCCTCTTTCAGCAATATTCTAGCAATATCAGGGAGACACCAGAAATGGGCTTCACACATTGTACCCATGTGGGGAATCTAACCCGGGTCTTCGGTGTGACGAGCGAACCCGTCCACCCCTACTGATGAGAAAGTAATGCTGTAACAAACCTGACTGTTTCTGTCGTTGATCAGCTCGATAGACCAGCGACCTTCATGCTTTATCCACACAAAGATGACACCTCTGCTGTCACACGTTGCAAGCTTTTGATAAGGTTCATTCCATCGGACAAGGATCACCTGAAATAAAACACAAATACATTGATTCAAGAATAATTATTTCTGTAAAGTTGACACAAAATCCCAAGAGGGGTTGTTCAGGAAATGATGTAGCATATTATATGCTCTATTCAGTTAATACAAGTGTGTGTAGTATGTGTCCAATGTCAAGATGAACATAGTACATGGATAACATGCAGACAATACCAGAAATAGAAACCATACAGATTGCACTGTCAGCAATATTACAGCTACATCATGGCAAGTACCTGAGTAACGGCCAGACAATCCAGTGTCTGATTGGACGAGCAGTCATCACACTGATAGTATACAGACAAACATTGTCATACAATGTTACCATACAGATTGCACTGTCAGCAATATTACAGCTACATCATGGCAAGTACCTGAGTAACGGCCAGACAATCCAGTGTCTGATTAGACGAGAAGTCATCACACTGATAGTATACAGACAAACATTGTCATACAATGTTACCATACAGATTGCACTGTAAGCAATATTACAGCTACCTCATGGCAAGTACCTGACCTTCTCAATGCACCATATTACTACCTTTCAATCATGACCATGAATACATCAAAAAGACTTCTTATGACATTCTTATCTTTCTTTTCTATTTTTTGTTTGTTTGTTTGTTGTTTCACTCAGCAATAATCCAGCTCTATGACAGCAGTCTGTAAATAATTAAGTCTGGACCAGACAATCCAGTGATTGTTATCATGAGCATCAATCTACACAATCAGGATACGCTAACATGTATCAACCAAGTCAGCGAGACCATCTGATTCCGTTAGTCGCCTCTTAGGACAAGCATAATCATGACTTGAGCAAAGCATGGGTTGCTGAATTCTAACCCGGACTAAATAATAATAATAATAATAATAATAATAATAATAATAATAACAACAGGACATTGTTTTTAATAGCACATCAACATACCATGTTCATCTTTTTAAAATTTTCAAAGCATTCATTGTGGTTTCACAATTGGATTGGATAGGAAATAATCAAGAATCTCACGGGTAATTACAAAAAAGTATGTCCTGATAACGGCCTTAGTAGAGTCCAGTACATATCAGAGGTTTTACAATGTAATGCACAAGGCTGCATGTAATGCACTGCCATGTAATACGCTCTTGACTAATGAGTGAGTGAGTGAGTATGGTTTTACACTGCTTTCAGCAATATTCCAGCAATATCACGGCGGATGACACCAGAAATGGGCTTCACACTTTGTACCCATGACGGGAATCAAACCCGGGTCTTCGGCATGACGAGCAAACGCTTTAACCACTAGGCTACCCGACTGCCCTCCTGACTAATGAATAGGCTGCAGTAATCTCAATTCACACAAATTTGATGATTCATTTCAAAAGCACCATCCTGCTCTTTTGGTCCTACTTGCAAAATACATAAAATAACTATTAATGTGTCCAAATTATTACATTCTTAGATATAATATGATTCATTTTATACGAATGGATATGATCTTCAGACAGTTTTATATGGGAATGTTGCAAAATCAGCACATGAAAACTATTGTTCAGTCTGTCCATCATTTCCGGCAAGCACATGTCTTACAGTTTAAAAATTGCATTGTCAGCTCTTATTGTTGATTCAGTAATATGTGTTTGCTATTAAATCATTATACATAAAGTGGTATGTCATGCATCATGTATTGTGTTGGATAAACATTTGGCTTGTTTGCCAATCCATTTCGATTGCATGAAATAATTGTTTGAACATATATTGCATTACGGTGTATATCTTGCAGAGTATCAGAAAATTTGGTATCTTTAAGATACAAACTGAGATGTTCGGCATTACCTCCACCATCATACAGATTGATGTACCACACTGACCATGTTAGATTAATGCTGCTTTGAACAGTTACAGTTATATCACAGCCTGTCAGCTTAATGTGGGAGGAAAGCCCGAAGGGATGCAGGTTTACCGGGGGCCAAGGGTGGCCCAGTCGTCTAAGGCGCCGCGATTTGCTGTGCAGAGTTGCGTCCCTTGGGCATGCCAGAAACCTATGATTGTGGGTTCGAATCCGGTTCACCCCGATTATGTTTCTAGGTTTGTCAGCACCATACCCGTGCTCCTGGGTTTCACCGAAGTGGTAAACGTCTGAGACCTGCATCACTTCGGGCTTTCCTCCCACATTAAGCTGAGACGCCGCGATTTAACTGGAATACTGTTAAAAGCGGCGTTAAAAACCCCAACTCACTCACTCACTCACTCAGTTGTTTACCACTTTGGTGAAACCCAAGTGTATGGATATGGTGCTGACAAACCTAGAAACATATAGTACAGAGACTTCTGTGTTAACAAACCCTGGACTTGTCAGTACCAGCTCTGTCAATCCCATATTAGGCATGAACTAATAACCCCCCCACTTATTACTTTAAGAAAATATGATATTCAGCAATCAACTGAACTAATGACCATGGCCGCATGACTGAAGGACCGGTGAAGGAGCCAGCCAGGCAAAGATGTTCCACGCACTCCACATCACAATAGTTTCATTACTCCGAATATCACAAGTGCACTGACTGTATGCCATGCTCACAGACCCATTGCTAATTTCAGACTTAATTAAATCATGGCAGCTCTCTCTACATGACAACACTGTTTCTTTGATTGTGAAAGAACCAATCAAACCTTGTTCCTTGGCATCTCTCGTCTGCCTGTGTTGTCTGCCTGCCATCAGACAACAGCAGGTGGAGGGCAGTAATCAAAGCAGGTATTTTTATACACCCATGAGACATAACTCAAGCTGGAACAGAGAAGTGAAGGGACCAGACCAATTCGAACATGGACACTACGTGATCTGATGCCGGACTCACGCATGATTTATGGGCACGTATAATGTGAGGGCAGACTACATACGTGTGACTTAGGTGAACTTACATGTTCATTGTAGGTAGTCACATTTGATGGACTCATACGTGGTTTGAGATGGATTAACATGTGATATTGAGAGAAGACTTACATGTTATTCGAGGGAATTACACTATTGCCTGTGCTTCCCTCAAAGCAATAAAATTTAAAACCTTTCTCACTTCGTGCTTTCTACCCAAAGTAGCAACTACAACTGAGTTATGAGTAATTAATGCAGTTTTCGTTGACACATTTTTGTATTTCTCATCTGTTACAGCTGTGAGAATGTACATGCTTGTCAAAACCCTTACCATTGTTAAAGACATCATTTCTAATCTCCATAACCAGTCCAACCCCATCTAATAACCCCTTTCAAGAACACAAATAATAGACTCATCTAAGGTTGGTGCCATTACCTAATGTTTCTTGCAAGGAAGCAGATGCCACTGTGTCCAACCAGAGAATGTTTGATCATGAATAATGGCCAGGTAGCCATAACACATGATGGTCCCATCCAACATTAGCTGGACATGAGTCTGAAGAAACAGCTGCTACTTAACCAAACCAGTTTCTTATGTATGTTAGTATACTTGTATCTAAGACAGCACAAACAAGAAAACAGTGTTTTTGTCCCCTATACATTAGACTTTTGAGTAGTGAATAACATGGAGTTTATGTTAAAAAGCATGGAGTAATGGCCTTAACTCTGTAAAATACATGTACCAAGGGAAGTAACGCAGAAAAAATAATATTAATGGCTTCAGTTTTCAAACTCTTTCTTAATAAGTGTCTCTTGGATAAGCATGCAGAGTTTTATTCACGTAACTTCAGTAGTTTCTCACAACACTTATCCCCACTGAAGACACTATGCACTAAGAAAACAAGGACACACACAAAATATTTCTTTCAGAAAAACCTAAACATCAAAAGGCACCAGTTCATAATATGTGTTTGATACATATGCAAACTTTCATAATAAAATATTATACGATTTCCGACTGGAAACAGGGAATTGCATCTGACAATTTTGTCAAATGAGCGACATTTGGAAATGTCCACATGTCTACCATAAAACTTTTGAAAGCTTTACTGGGGACTAAGGATGCTGCAGGTTGTATCTCTTTGCTGCCAGGATGCACTGTACAAATCCCACCTACGTTGTGCTGAAGATCCTTCTCCTGTCAACATCATGCTCATGGATGCTCATGGGCTTCATCAAAGTGGTAAACAAGTATGAAATGCGTCACTTCTGGCTTTCCTCTCGCATTACGCTGACATACCATGATATAACTGGAATACTGTGCAAAGCTTGATAAATCCCAATTGACTTCAAATTCAATAATATCAACTCATGAACACAGCTTGAGGCCTTAAAAGCAACCTCTCTCACACATTAGTGCAAACAGATTTATTTGCATTTCTATACCTTGCATTATTAACTGCAATTTTGTTTGAAGGTAGACTTACATGTCACAGATTCCCTATTAATCTTGAATTCATCCAACCCGTGAAGATTCCAGGGTAGAACAGGTCTTCAGCCACCCAATCTTGCCGTAAAAGGCAACTATGCTTGTCGTAAGAGGCGACTAACGGGATCGGGTGGTCAGACTCGCTGACTTGGTTGATGCATGTCATCTTATCCCAGTTGTGTGGATCAATGCTTATGATGTCAATCACGGGATTGTCTGGTCCAGACTCAATTATTTACGGATTGCTATCATACAGCTGGAATTTTGCTGAGTGCAACGTGAAACAACAAACAAACAAACCATTCATCCATTGTGTAGCTGTTATGTTAAACCAGAGATTAACATATCAATATTACTCTTCAGTAGGTTTTATATTTATTTTGAGGGCTTACAAGACCTACTGACAAAATTAATCTGAAATTAGAAAGGGGAAAACAAATTACTTTTGACAAAATCTTCTTTTGTCCGACTCTGTTCTACTATTAGGTGAAATGAAAACGCAAGATTTTACATGGTGAATAATACCTATAAAATTTTAATTTCTTTTAGCCAAAAAATACCAATTGATTATCTTTCGGTATCATTTTGCAATCATACTTTCATGATGGTGTGACCTACAAGCTTGTTTTTCATTCATTAGTAGCAGTTCTAATATGGAAGTTGAATTTCTTTTACATTTTTCTTTTCAACCACCCACATTGAATTTTAGGCCCAAAATTTTGTAGACCAACTAAGAACAAATATATGGCCTTAGTAAGCAAGGATTCTGCTGCTGTGCTGGCCTGTAAGTCTCGGGGAGCCATTAAACATTAAATGACACAAACCAAATATCCATGATGCCATGCATTCCTAACCATCCATACTTTTTGTTATCTTTAAGAATCATGTCTCTATAATTTTGACATTTGTAAAACTGGACTACCACATGGCATGTTCAGCAGATTACAGGAAAGACATTGTGTGCATGTAAATATTGGTTTTTAAACCTTTAAAAGAATAGATAAGGAAATCAATAGAAAATAATTCATTAAGGAATCCAATATCACTGATGAAACAAAAATGGACAAATATTGACAAGTGATGTTATCAACCTTGGCTGCATAGTAGGGCCTTGTTGTGGTCTATTTTGTGATGTTAAAATCACCTCTCTCTTACAAACAGCATGAGCCACATCACAAGGGGTGCCATACGACTGTTATAGCATCGACAGCAATAGAGAATCAGAGGGATCCATTAATACAGTGTTGGTTAGCCATTGCAGATGAAAGCTTCATGTTTGCTGCATCAGCAGCATTTCAGGCTTTGCCCACACCATGGTGTACCTTCAAGAGAGGCACTGATCTTTGTTTAATAACTTACAATTATACAAACGTATCAACTTCAAGTCTTACCAGACACAAGCAAACGTGAATGAGTAAGCATAATTATGGTACGCCACAGATTACAAGAGCTGTAATTCTGAAGCCAATGACAGTGGTAGAAATTAACATTTTTGGTCCACTAGTCCTTATAGTGATAATATATAGCAAAACCCCTAAAACTGGCAAATTTCTACTAGTCCTTATGATACCTTAACTATTTGTATTGCATGTGTCTCTGTGTGTGTGTGGCTGCTTGTACTAGTACGGACTAACACCAATTTATAGTGTCAGAACACTACCAGAGGTACCATGCCGCAGTTTAACATGAATACCCCACTCAGACACAGTATACTGACTCTGAGCTGACCAGTCCTTAATGCCAAGCGCCAGACAGGGTAACAACAAGTACTGTCTTTTAACATCTTTTGGTATGACATGGCCGGGGATCGAATCCCGGACCTTCTGCTCTCCGGGCAGACGCTCTTGACGCTCTAAAATCCAGAAGCGAAATGTGTCTTAATTGATACTACGGCATCTAAATTGCCAGTTACAGATATACATTCAAACAAGCAGGCCTATCTGTGCTGAAACAAGATACACCACTGCCTCCGTGAATTGTTAAACCCTACGCAGTCCCCGTCAACTGGACTGTGGGTAGAGACTAAAGGATTGGCTAATCATGCTTGAATCACACATGTGTAAAGCCCATTCTCGGTGTACCTCATTGTGAAAATGCAAGAATATTGCTACAAGCCGTGTAAAAACAAACCCATCCCCCATCGATTATAGCATTATCTATAGCAAGACCTCTGTACAGCAACACCACAGGAATAACACATCAATCATATATCTGCAATGGCAGACTGTACCTTTATCTATCACAAGTTTAACATCAGGAGAGTCTATTTGGGCATATGGCTAAGGGCAATCAGATGGGGAGATTCCTATTTAGATTTTTGCCACATACAATCTAATTTCACATTTGGCATTCTTCCTAAATGACTTTTCTTCTGACTTGTATTTCTTTTTTCAATATATAAAATAAAAGTAAAACATCATTTCTTCAAAAAACCTTTTTCCAAGATCTAAATTGGAATGCACTGTTTCCCATCCACACAACACACAACCATTAGCTTGTAAGCTTGGAACCTTGTAACAGGTGCCTGGTGGACAAATGTAATTACAAGGTGTTCTATCCCTTTATACAAGTTTTGACATTGAGTGATTGAGAGAAGAGAATCAAACGACGGAAGATAATGGAAATTTGTTGAGGCCGACAAAAACTTCAAATCTGACTTCTCTGTATCATTGCTTCTCCCATCCTTCATCACTATGAAGACATGCACATACTATCTTTGATATTAAACCACACCATCGCATGGCCATGGTATAGAAAGAGGGTGTAATCACTACACTGAGGCCTACGATCAATATTACCATATGGCTCGGAACTTAACTATGCTCTTCCCTCTCAAGTATATTTCCATTATGTGAGCAGAATAGCAGCAGACATGATTCCTCCTTTAAATTCAATGTCAGTTTTATCCCTAATCAGGGCGATCAGCTATATAATCAAGGCGATCAGCTATATAAGCAGGGACATGCTAGTAAGTCTTTAGACTCGATTTGCCCTGGTTATCTCCCTTTATTCAATCAACATTTTTCTCGTCTTGTTCCACTGTGGTTTGTTGAATAATTCACCCCAAGAACATCAATCTGTAACCTTTCTTAAGCAAACCCAAGTCAAGTTGAAATGAGGTTAATCTGCCTTTCAAAAACAGGCTTATGAAAAGGTTGTCGACAAAAATTAATTCAAGGTTCAATTTCTATGTTGCGGCACTCCTGAGCAGGATAGTAGATTGACAGGCAATTTGCATGTGACATTTGAGAAGGACTGGAGAAAATGAAGCGATTATAGGATGTCGTTGGTCATTAAAAAGGTGGCGCTGAGAAAGGTTCATTAGCGTGTATTCAGCACTCCTTTCATAATCGAAATTCAGATTTCAATTTTCCACAGAATGTCTTTACTACATTATGATTATCAAGATCTCCAAATAAACGGGAATTGATTTTGGGAATTAGTGCCAAGTGAGTTTTCAGCCAATACCTCCATGTAATCAACTGTGCATCAGTTTTGCTTTTACAGCAATTTTATTTTATAAACGACAACAAATTATTATTTTTAAGTCCTTTGCCAAGGCAGCACACTTTATTGTGTTTGATTGGATTGCACTACAACCGCCATGGTAGTAAGCATGGTCATAATTCAAGGTTGGCATGTTTATCAGAGACAAATCACATTGTAATGGTATTCAGATCTTCAAACTACAAAGGGCATCTAACATGGGGGTCACATATTGAATTTCAAACAATGCATATCAATAAGATGTTAAAGTCAATATTAAGTCAATTTACCTGTGTTCCAACTCAAGACTCTATAGTTTTTATAATTCAAGCATAGATTAAAATCTCATGCGGATACTGAGTTTGGATTTTCAAAATTATATAAATTAGTCATTTGACTTTCAGTAACAATGAAGGATTCTTGGTTTCAGTGGTATTGAGGTTCCTGGCATTGTGGTTCTAAAACAAAATGGAAACACTAACTTTAGTATCCATGTTGAAAGAAAGAGTGTTTACAAACTCAGTCAACATACTGATATTATTATGAAGGTAGCATTTAATGTTTGATAGGCATACTATAGAATTTGACAGATGACACAGTAGAGACAATTTATGGATAACAACTACTTTATTTACTGCAAAGGCATCGTTTCAGTGCAGATCCTTACACCATTGTCAGCCTTGCTTGCTTGTATAAGGATCTACCCCGAAAGGTTGCTCTTACAGTAAATAAAGAAGATGTTATCCATAAATTGTGTCTATTTAAGTATTTAATAATTTGTGCGAGAACAAGACCTGGGTCGAATCCTCTAATGCAGCAGCCCTAACTTTGTTAATGGCCATGTGTTTAGCACATACAGCTAAGGTAGAAACACTTAGGATTAAGAGGCAAATAAGTGAATACCATGGCAATATCACTACAGGTTTGCATGGTGAACACAGGTTAGAATTGGTCTCCAGCAACCTGTAATGGTCGAAAGAGGTGACAAATGGATTGGGCATCAGGCTCACTAACGTGCCATCATACCCCGACAGCGTGAATAATTGTCCATAATATCAATCACTGGATTGTCTGGTCCAGGCTTGATCTTTTACAGGCCGCCATTATATAGCGGTGTTAAACAACAAACAAATACAGCAGGAGACACCAAGATAGTGCTTCAGACAGTACCCAAGTGAAACATCAATCTTGAGTTCCAGTTCAAATATTTTGCCACACAGACAACCCCAGACACTCACACATACAAACACTTTCGTCACTTGCATCTTCCAAGAACCGTACATATCAAAGTACATCTGTGGAGTTTCCTACCAAAGAGCAGCCTTCCAGCAGTGGCTTACACTAACATATCATCTCTGATTTAATGTGGAATCCAGCTGACTAGACATGACATTTTTTATAATCTAGATTGGTTTTGATCAAATTAAATGCTGATATTCCAATCATGGTGCAGGACTATCACAGGGCTAGCCTACAGGTTAAAATGTTCACTCATTTCACTTCAAACTTTATTTCCAGTTGATGGAGGTCAAAGGCCCATAGCAACAGTCTGTGACAAGACCTTTGAGTCCACCAGCCCAAACCTGGCTCTTAGCATCATTCTTTGTACATGTTAGAGCCATCATATGGACCAATGTTAGCTGATCTTACCAGCCCGAACCGAACTTTACTAGACAAGTGGCTAAAGATGCACACTGTAACAACATAGGTTATACAGGACATAAATGACATAAGACAAGCACAGTTTGATTTATATCAATGCATGACACCAGTCTTGATGTCTCTCTTGTTCAACACGTTGCCAGACATGTCCGTTATGATCTAATGGTGGCATGAAGATCAATGAGCAAATGGGAACACAATGTCCATTTTGCTCTTTCAAACCTCATCATGGAATGTGCTTCAGCCCTGTTACCCTACAAGGCGATGGATCAGCGTTGCATTCAATTATTACATAAGCATCACATTAGGATATTCAGACAACTACACAACCTGTGTCAGTCTAATGATTTCCCAGTGTCAGAAAAACATGGTCATTTAGGCCTATCCATCAGAACCGCCCAACCCGTGTTAACATCCAACCCTCTGAATACTGATAATCTTGTGATTACCGGCTACATTTCAGCTTAAGACTGACTTCAGTAATTGCAGGTCATGTTAAGACGACATAGACCTCACATGCTTTCACTCCCCTCCTCACATCGGAAATCAATGTAATTGCAAAACGATGTTCTAGTCATTAAACTACAGATAATTCTCGATGACTGCAAGGCCTCTATACAATTCAGACCACAAAAGCCATGCTGTATTGTCAGGTGCTAGAAGTGTTCAATGATTTCTCCCTCCGTTGCTATTGTTCAGACGCAGGCAGGTCAGACAATTTAACGTTATGGTATTGCAAATGAATATACCCCATGTGAATAATTACCATTAACTTGGCTGATTTTTACCCAACTCCGATATATAAATTTGTGACTTCCCCTTACTCCCTGTTGGCAGGCTGATGTGCACACAAAAGGCTGGAAGAGCTCAACAGAAAACATAGTGTAAGCTGATTGGCTTTGATTGGCTGATATACCACCGTCAATACCTGGTTTATTGGGACAATTAGGGTGTACTCGATCTGATGTAATGAAATTTATTCATCTATTTCTATTTCAAGCCTCTCTACTGTCTGATGGCAAAACACAAAGGTCTTAATCTTATTATATCCTCAGAGCATGGTGAAGGTTTTATAGATTTGAATATGCTCTCATCATTAAATTCTAAAACATTTCTAAACAGTCCTGTAAACCAAGATAACAAATGGGACCATATACTCTCTTCCTCAAATACAGTCTGATACTTGGTTAAGGTCATAAAAAATTAAAAATTGAATATTAGATTTTCATCTCTCTCTGCGTCACAACTAAACGTCTCCTGAAAATGAGTGAGTGAGTTGGGTTTAACGCCACTTTTAACAGTATTCCAGTTATATCGCGGCGTGTCAGCTTAATGTGGGAGGAAAGCCCGATGTGATGCAGGTCTCAGACGTTTACCACTTTGGTGAAACCCACGAGCACGAATATGGTGCTGACAAACCTTGAAACATAATCGGGGTGAACCGGGATTTGAACCCACAATCATAGGTTTCTGGCAAATCCAAGGGATGTAACTCTGCACAGCGAATCGCGGCACCTTAGACGACTGGGCCACCCGTGTCCCCTCCTGAAAATGATGCCTTGGACAAATATCTAACATGCAGTATAATAACTTCTCATATATGTGTCCTTATGGGTAATATTTATACAAGTGTTCTGTTTCACATACACACAAAATGGCTAAATATATTGTCAGTCATCATTCGACAAGTGCATGCATTTTCATTTTTCACCCTTGCTATTTGTACAGGAATAACATTCCAAGGCCCAAAAGCAGGTTTCGCATTTTCCAATAACATGAGTTGACAGTGGCTTTCACTGTCAATTTGTTTAAATATTGAGCCAGTGCCTCTTTTTTTTAGATACAATTTGGAGGTTATTTCAAATGCAAGATTACCAATCGACAAATAAAATGGATTTTTTTTTAATTTTTAAATTCACAATTCCAAAATATGGAAATATGAATTAAAGATACATCAAGGCCTTAAAATATTCTTATCACAATGAGCGCTCTGTGAAAAAGAAACAGAGCAATGAAAAGATGGATATTCTTTAAATTTTCAGAATGGCACTTACTTTTATTCTTTTTGAGGTCAATAATGGTAACTTGGAAAATAATGATCACTGTATTTGATGTAATAAGCGTGCAGGGCGATCTCAAAATTAGAAATAGGGGGCTATTATTAGAATATTATTTTGGCAAAAAAAACAGTTGATAGATAAATTTTGTGGTTTATGCTGACATCCTGAAATGTTTATATACGACAGATATATTTTTCCAGAATTGAATTGACCATAATTAAGGGTGCATATAACACACGAGTGCATATCACAAGCGAATAAATAAGTCTTGTGTAAATTGATCAATCGGAAGGGGTGCTAATTGGGATTGTTCACTAGCCAAGATATTAGCAAATATCGCAGTGGGCGCTTACTAGAGCGGGTCGCTTATTACGTCGAATACGGTATACCTAAAGGTAATGACCAGACCAAAATGGTGAATTTGATTTCTTGGTTACAATTTCAAATTATATCCACATTTAGGCCTGAGGCAAACCAATATTATGGAAATGCATGCATCTGGCAATCGTCATCTTCCCTGATCTAAACGATGGCCACACATCCATATCTCATCCAAGTCATCCCTGAGGTACGGTGCGTGTTTGTTCCTACAAACTGATATTAGCAATAATTTGTCTTTAAGCTACCAATCTTGGCCACATCAATACCTCATAACTGGACAAACTACATGATATTACTTGGCCAAGCGCTGACCGATATTTGGCCAGGCTACAAAATGGATGGTCACTTAAGAGTTCTTCACGAGTCAGAGGTTATGTATCTATTCTTTCAAATGTGAAATGATTCTTGATAAAAAAAATCACTGATATGGGACTTGAGTCGGGGATACGAATGGATGAATGATGAAGGGAGAGTATTGAGTAAGCTGTTAGATGGGTTAGTGAGTAAGCTGGATGGTGGTTGAGTGAATAAATGGGATGGCAAGGCAAGGGACGTGATGAGTGAGTGGATGAGAGAAAGTTAACTAACCCTTAATTTCAGGAAGATCTAATATACCGTAGTCAGTGTGCATGACCAGTGTTAGAAATGAAGGGAGGGGGATCAAGGTGTTTTTTAAGATTATCTGCTACTGTATTTGAATCTAGGTACTCCCTTAGCAAGGGGATACCTTGATGATGCCGACATAAATGATCAGAGGACATTTTAATTACTGAAATGTCATAATTCTCACAAGCAAATAGACACAGACAGAAAACTACCTGTTCTTGCTCATAAATAAATACCACATTTTCTCTGCCTTCTTCTAAATGTGTGTAACATGTTACACTTTTTTATACTTTATTAACTGGAAGAAAAAATGTAACAGTTCACCGTTTCCAAATGCCCAAAACTCTTATTTCACATGAAGATTTTTTTGTTTTCTGATTAAATGTCAAAATTCCATGATCCATAAAAAAATGTATTGAACTTTTCCTGACAAAGGGATCTATTTTCTCAATAAATCTCATTAGCGTTTTTTCTGCAGCTACTGAATCTATACACCATAAAATCAGAGCTTGTAGTGAAATAATTAACAACTGTCTATTCACCCAGCAATCCATACTCTACACCAGGTAATATGTAGGGCAGATCATTAATGACAGCAGCTGAATCAGCTTGTGAGAACCAGCAAGGATTCATCTAATCAGATCTCTATACCATCATTATTCTCCCACATCTTGATACAATTGTCCTGACTTGCTTGTATGAATGCATACACTATGGACATAAATCACCTGCTAAAGGTTGAGGTGAAAAGGAGTAATTAGCATGTGGCACTAAGAAGACCACAACCGATTTTGACCTTAAACTTATTAAAGCACTGCCAAAATGAAATTTTCAATACAGTAGCCATGTTTGAAAATAGGATCAGAAACCTATGAGCTCTTTTAATGACACTGGTGCTGAAGTTACAATTATTTTAAAAAACTGTCGTGTTCTTCTGATTGGACATAAAAAGTATTTGAGAAATTTCAAGTGTTATAAAGATTATTTTTACTCATAGTAGAATGTAGATGGAGTGAAAAGTAGGGGTGTCAGGAAACTCTGTTATATGTATCTTGCACACCAAAGAAATTAGAATCTAGACCTTTCTGCTTAAAACATTCCACTAATTACACATTTTATGTGAACATCATTTTATCGTATCACCTTTCTATGTTTTCAATAGGAGGCTCTTGCTCGTGGTAGCAGACCAAGCATGTTTCTGGAGTGAGTGAGTGAGTTGAGTTTAACGTCGCTTTTAACAGTATTCCAGTTATATCAATGTGGGAGGAAAGCCCGAAGTGATGCAGGACTCAGACATTTACCACTTCGGTGAAACCCACGACCACGGGTATGGTGCTGACAAACCTAGAAACATAATCGGGGCAAACCGGGATTTGAATCCACAATCATAGGTTTCTGGCGTGCTCAAGGGATGCAACTCTGCACAGCCCGTGCCCCCGCTTGTTTCTGGACATCATATTATCAGAAGCAGTGTGGCAAATTGAAACAGGCATCTGCCATTCAATGTATTGTCTGAAACTCTATGAATGCATTAATGAACTATTGTTAGGCAGTCATACATTATTGAATATGGTACAAACTAGCTGGACACGCTTTGTGAATGAGGTCAGCGATAGAAACTAACATTTTTAGTCCACTAGTCCTTATAATGATAACATATAGCAAACCCCTTAAAAATGACAAATTTCTAATAGTCCTTATGATACCTTAACTCCGAACTCTGTTTAAGTTTGTTCTGTGTATCTGGTATTTTCAATGGCATGCTTGACATAAAGGGCGACTATGCTTGTCGTAAGAGGTGACGGGATCGGGTGGTCATTGACTTGGTTGGGACATGTCATCATATCCCAATTGCGTAGATTGATGTTCATAATGTCAATCACTGGATTGTCTGGTCCAGACTAGATTATTTACAGACCACCATCACTTAGCTGGAATATTACTGAGTGAGGCGTTAAGCAACAAACAAACAATGGCAAGAGACATAACATAAGCTTTAGACCATCAGCTGAACAATCATCGTACTCATGTGTCAAATTCACCAATTAAACATTTCAGAAATATTGGGCCCACATTGCTCAGAAATGGAAGGTCATTATATTTTTTCACAGGTCAATGACCTGATCACCGTGCCAATCTCTCAAACACTGCAATACTATGAATTGGTAAGACTATGTTTAAAATTTTCAGCATAAAATTGGCATTTTTTAGCCTCTTGACTAGTAATGTAGTAATGAAATACAATGAGCTGGCAATTAGGTTAGTTGCATTGACTGCAGTTGGTAGATCCAGTTGCGAAAGAGAAAGAAAGCATGGCCTGAATAAGATGTGGCAGAAATTCTGTACTCAAGACATTGTTCTCAAACTGACAATTTCTATCTTGGCGTGACACTGACATGCTGTCTTATGAACAGGACATGTCACAAAAAAGGTGACAGAGCAGGGTGTCAGCTAAATGTGGGATGAAAGTCCAAACTAACATGTCAGACACGTTTACCCCTTTGTTGAAACACGCTTGGAAAAGAATAGTGATGAGTGAGTGAGTAAGTTGCATTTAACGCCTTCCAACCAGTATTCCAGTTATATCACGGCCTGTCATCTTGATGTGGGAGGAAAGACTGAAGTAGATGCATGTCTCAGATGTTTACAACTTTGATGAAACCCACAATCATGGGTATTGTGTTGACAAACCTAGAAACATAATCGGGGCAAATCAGGTTTTGAACCCACAATCAGTAGTTTCTGACGTGCCAAAGGGACGCAACTCTGCATAGTGAATTGTGGCGTCTTAGACAACAGGGCCACCCATGCCCCAGAATAGTGCTGAGGGACAAAGGGTTATGGCATAGTGCTGTCAGACCAAGGTCATGGCAGAGTCCAGATGTACCAAGTAGTAGGAGACAGTACTGTAAATGAAAACCATCAAGGGCCTTAACAAACTATCTTGCAGTTATCAAAGCCAAATTAATCTCTGCCACTGATGCTTGGCTATCTCATTGACCTCATTTATCCATACAACACTGTCAGAAACTCGGCACATCATTTATATCCCTGACTTGGTACCTTCAGCCAGACATGTGAAGAGTGTGTAAAGTCTCCTAACCTCTTTCAATGCTATGATAAAATTAATTAACAATCCTATATCATTTTATTTCCTCATTTACATCAACACATGCTTTCAAAGGTGTTTGGATCTGAACTTCAATATTCTTGTGATGACCTCTAAAATAAACCTTGTTCTTGACTGGCAAAATATAACTGACTGTCTTCCTATATGAGAGCTTGTAATGGACCATGAGTATCCACTGTCACAATGTAGGTCTAGAAACATCTTGACACAAAAATCAAAGTTTGGAGAACAGGTCTGAAAAATAGAACAAAAACTTCTCCAAAGTGAAACATGGCAAGGAAGCTCCCTGGCTTTGAAGTTGACTCGCCAGGTTATCGTGTTTGCCTTGAGAGGGCAGTCCAATCTATCACACAGACTACAGGTCCAATGCAATGCAATTACTCAGACTTGGCCTGACAGGTGCACCTTAGCTAAACAAAAGCCCTCGATATGTACAGGCACTGACAGAGACAGTACATAGAGCAGAGACACTGAAATATTGCTGATCACAGGGATCGTAGGATCAAATTCTGTTGAAGAAGTCTGTCACAAAATTGCCGCAATCCGCCAATTTAGAGGGGAAACTTTACACACAGATTCGTTCTTTCATCAGAACCATGAGATCTGGTCTGGGGCATCGCAACCATGGTGATGGATTGTAGTCACAACACCACAACACCAAGATTTAAACCTCTTGCGAGTAGTCACATTGCCCAGTGGGAAGTGTGGTGTCAAATCATTCCATCTCTTATGAGGTGGCAAGGACCATGGTTTGATTCCACACATGAGGACAATAACTCCTCACATATGTACAATGATTATCCACATGGGTACAATGATTATCCACATGGGTACAATGATTATCCACATGAGTACAATGATTATCCACATGGGTACAATGATTATCCACATGGGTACAATGATTATCCACATGAGTACAATGATTATCCACATGAGTACAATGATTACCCACAAGGGTACAATGATTATCCACATGAGTACAATGATTATCCACATGGGTACAATGATTATCCACATGGGTACAATGATTATCCACAAGGGTACAATGATTATCCACATGAGTACAATGATTATCCACATGAGTACAATGATTATCCACATGAGTACAATGATTATCCACATGAGTACAATAACACTTCACGTGAGTACAATTATTATCCACATGAGTACAATGATTATCCACATGGGTACAATGATTATCCACATGGGTACAATGATTATCCTCATAGGTACAATGATTATCCACATGAGTACAATGCTTCCACAAATGGGTACAATGATTATCCACAAGGGTACAATGATTATACACATGAGTTCAATGATTATCCAGATGAGCACAATGATTATCCACATGAGTACAATGATTATCCACATGAGTACAATGGTTATCCACATGAGTACAATGGTTATCCACATGGGTAGGTAAAAGGCGACTAACGGGATAGGGTGGTCGATGACATGCTTCACCCAAGTCAGTGATCCCAATTGTGTGGATCAATGCTCATGATATCAATCACCGGATTGTCTGGTCCAGACCCGATTATTTACAGACTCCCATCATATAGCTGGAATATTGCTGAGTGTGGCATAAAACAACAAACCAACCAAAAAAACAAAAGCAAGCTGATTGAAACAAGTTACTGTTTATTGTTTTAACTGTTTTCAGAATGCAGAACCTGTCTGTATGAATGTAAGGCACAATGGTTTTGGCAGACATAATGGTTGCTTCCATATCGACTGGAAAGGTGACTTTGTTTCAAAACACTGACTATCAAAGCAAAAGATATTTGATGATTAAAGCTGCAAAAATAGGACAAAAAGGACCAGTCTGATGCATATTCAATAGTCATGATTAGTGATATTCCTATGATAGATTATAATGTATGATTGATCGGTTACCTTGCACTGAAGCATATGATCCCTCGTCAGGGCATGTCCATTATCCATTGTGATTTTTTTGTTATTGAACATAAAATGTTTATCTTAAATGTTCAATCATTCATTAATTCAATACAAGATTAGATGTCAACACATTCATCATTCATATAAAATCAGATTTTTCATCAAAGAAACAAGACTTCAAAAGATTTCAAATTATGACAAAAATAGGTAATTTAAGCATAATTACCGGCAAATACACAAACTGTAGTAACCGATTATGATGGATGATTGATCAGTTGGAACGAACCGATTAGAATCAATGATTGATGGTGAAATCCCAACTGATAGGCAAGTCTAGTGGTGATTCATAATATTCAGATGTGAGCAAGGGAAGTTATACCTTAGTCAGCAGATTTTTTAAAACTATAAACTATGACAACTCTTTTGGTCCCATTGGGGTTGCAGGGACCAAGGAGGTACAACATAGACTAAGTTCATTACAACCCCAGCTGATTATCTAACACATGTTTACTGATTCAAGAGAAAACTACTCAGTAAGCCATAATTACCAATCAAAAGCTGCAAATTATTGCTTAAATTTGAGGGAAACTAAGCAGATGAGGATGTATTTCTACCCTAAGGTATTATATTTTCAGAATTCAAATCTTGTGTGTAGATAGGATAAATAAGAGGCCTTTATCAATAGACATGATATATGAGGGTTCGAATCCCGGATTATGTTTCTAGGTTTGTAAGCACAATACCTGTGTTGTGGGTTTCACCAAAGAGGCAAATATCTGAGACTTGCATCACTTTGGGATTCCCTCCCACATTAAGCTGACCCGCCTTGACATACATTGTAACATTGGAATACTGTTTAAAGGGGCATTAGCCCCAAGTCACTCACTCGCTGTCATTCACCTGTGTTAGTACTAAACTCTAAAGCTTTACTAGTCTGAGTAAAGATAAAAGGGCCTTGTAATGTTAAAACAATGGTAAAATTGGAAAATTTGTACTAGCCCGCAGGAATTGATACCAGCCCTGGGCTAGTGTTAAGTTCTAACCTTGTTGAATTTCAACCACTACCACATTGTGCCATTTGGAGAATCAAACCCAGGCTGTCAGCATGACGAGTGAATACCTTAAACACTAGGTTACCCCCTTCCTCCCTGCCCTGTAGGAAGAACAATATAACTCTGATCATGGTAAACAGGGATATAAACCCGGGTCTTCGGCATGGCAAGCGAACGCTTTAACCACTGGGCTACTCGACCGCCCTCAAGGAATATAGAACGAGTTCAAATTTCTAATGGTGGTAAACCTTCTAAATCACAATTTAGTGATCCTCATCCCAATCAGGTTTTTTCAGACAGAAGTAGCAATTACAGAGAAGTATAGGTAAATGGGTACCATATTCGCTGTACTCAGCACCCAATAACCAATAACCACTCCCTGGCCAACTTTTACACCACTCTGTAAGTCTAGTGGCTCCCCTTGCGAATACCAAATATTTACATGATATTCCATATTTTCTTTTTACAGAAAACAGCAGCACAGAAGTGGTTCCAGTAGATAGATGTATGAATCACATTTATTCACTACGGCTGGATTTATGAAAACAAATTTAACTCGTGAATGGTCTTAATGCACGTCTCCCTTTGTCAATTTTCTAAGCCAACTGGATGCTTGTAACAGCGAGTGGTATATCACATTCCTGCAGCCAGACCAGCTGGAACGTTCATCAACTTAGTGGAAGGATGTTGTGAAATATACATGAGAGTCATTTCCTCACAATTTATCCGTACAATACAGAGTCGGTGAACAGCCATCGCTGTGATAGATTGGAAGTTGTATCACAATCAGTTTTCCTCTCTGTCTTCATCACAGCACACAGGCTTGACGTCCTCACTAGGAGCACATGGACAGTAATTGGCCTTCTCAGCCCAAAGTCTGCTTCTGTCAACATCCTCTGGCATGTCTTAACACATGTATACTCTTTACAATCAAAGTGAGGTGGCTTTAACACTGCTGTGAACAGTATTTCAGTTATCTTTCAGTGTCAGTTGTATGTGAGAGGAAATAAAAACTTGACATTCGATAAATGCTTACCACTTCAACAAGGGAAACTAACTGCTTTAGTCTACTAGTCCTTATAATAACATATAACAAATTCCTCAATAATGGCAAATTTCTACTTGTCCTTATGATACCTTAACTATTGGGCAGTTTAGCAAGGACTATGGGACTAGTGTCAATTTATAACGCTGCACTTTGATAAAACCTACACGCAAGGTATATGATGCTGGCAGTCCAAGGATCATAGTCAGGGCTAATCTGGGGTTCAAAACAGATCAAATACAAGTGGCTCACGTAACTGCACAGTGAGATGCTCCCATTACATTCAATTATTACAAAAAAATACATCCATTGCAGACAATCCCTTTCTCTGCACAATTTTCTAGAATTCACATGTTCGTTTAAATGGTAACAAGCAAACTCATCGTTTATCAAATTAGGTATGTAACACGTAAAATTTAAATGCTTAAAAAAACTTGTGACAATAGAGAGGACTAGTAATTCTCTCCCTAAATCTAAAAATGTCATTGATATGACTTGTTCAAATTGAATTAAGAAATTGTATATGCGACACTTGGTGTATACCCCTGAATGTTCCCAAACTAAAGACGTGACAAATTACATAACCTGGTTGTGGAAATCTAAGAAGCCCCAGGCAACGTAACTCTTAAAAACTACTTGTCAAACTCCAAGGCTCCTCGTCCTGAATTTTATGACAAATTTGTATCATTTCTTCTGATCAGAAATCCACTTGAGAATTTCTAGCGTTAATGACTTGAAGCTACTACATGCATGATTTGTTAAATCCCCATGGGACGACCTAACAGCATTCATGCCTTAAAATACAGACCAACACCGACAGTGAGAGGTATTGAATTCTGTCCAAATACCACTGTTTTTAGTTAGCTTCAAATCCATGTCCACAGACAACTAAAATACCATATTCTTCTCATCTTCCCGAGGCAAGGGAGTGAACTAACTGTAAAAATCCAGTTTCCACCCTTGCCGAACTAGGCTGGAATTATGGAGTTATATTTTGGCTGGACTAACGAGTCTCTACATAGTCCAAACAAAATCGTGAAACAAAATTGACACCAAGTTTGTTAACTGCCATGCAGATTACGATCGATTGCAGGATTGGCAAAGAATGTGCACCGACAACTTCGTGTCAAGAGATATTTTCCAAATCTTTTCAGGTTTTTATCAAGGTGCTCACGTGATTTGATGCACTTCGCATAAGTAAGACCCATTATATTACAATATAGATCTTGATTATCGATCAGATCGTCTTGACTGGGCGATGCCATAAGATTTGAAGCAAATGCAAGTGATATGAGAGATGGATTCTGATTGGTCTGATTGTACATAGAATCGACATGACTTGTAAAAGGCAATGGCATTACGATCGAGCCCAGAAATTCCAGCCTTGTTCGGCAAGGGTGGAAACTGGACTCTTATAGTCAATTAACTCCTTGCCTCGGGAAGATGTATTCTTCTTGGCAGCCAGTATTACAAACTGTTCTGATTACTTCCGTCCCATTTCAAGGAATTTCCACACGCCTCAATTTAAACAGTAAAGACAAGATATTTTATTGATGACTACTTCTTTATTCTGCTATGATGCGACGTTTGGTGTAGAACCTATAAGGTTGAGTGAGTGAGTATGGTGTTACGCCGCCTTTAGCAATATTCCAGCAATATTCCAGCAATATTACGGCAGGGAACACCAGAAATGGGCTTCACACATTGTACCCACCTAAAAGGTTGTCAAGCAAGAGTGAAGTACGACAGGTCAGTGCAGGGATATGTGCTCTTCTAATGGAAACAGGCAAACCTCTGAATGTATGGATGCATGAAACTTTTTTCTTCTTTATTTTTGCAACATGGTGTGTCATGATTGTGAAGCAATCATGAACGTCCTACAGGACATGTTTTTAAATACGCTATCAATTAAATGCCTACTAAAAATAAAAACTGGGTTCAAAAATTAGTGTTTGAGTGAGTGTTTATTTACATAGTTAATTACAGATACATCATGGCGATGCTGTAAATAATGTTAATATGCAGATACGAAACTTCCCCTCAAATACGGAACTGCCCTTGCAAACAAAACGTCATTTGGAAATGACTTAACAGCAGCCATTTTGGCTTGCATTGGACTGGCATGAGACACCCTGGCGTGTGTATGACTTGTATGACTTGTATGGCTTGTATTATGTGTTTTCTGGTGAATACAAGTGTTTATCAAGAACCTGTGTCTATCTATCTCAACAACTAATGGGGTCCCGCCAGGACCCACAAGTGGTGGACACAGTACATGACAAAGAAGAGTCAGAGTATGTGATTAAGCACTTTGGGAACAGTGCAACAATGTTAGCCAGTTCTACACTGCAACCTGGTCCCAATTTCAGTCAGCATTTCTGACAATTTGATGTACTGGGAATAGATCCTACCACTGAATTGCATAAAATAAACCATTCTGATGACATCGTGCTATTGTTGCAGTTGATTCTGAGCCAGTAATTTACTTGCCATTCTGAACATGAATAACCAACAATAGGTCATTTTGCCAAATCTTACCATAACTAATAATATAAACCATAACATGGTTTAAGTCGGAGAAATCATTGAAATCTCTTGGTTTCTGACAATTTGATGTACTGGGAATAGATCCTACCACTGAATTGCATTAAATAAACCATTCTGATGACATCGTGTGACCAAGGGACACAACTCTGCATACATGTTAATCATTTGTTAATCACTCCCAATTCTACACCACACACCTTCAGCACCATGGCTTAATCCCTTCTATCAGTTTATCCAAATACGACCAAGGGACACAAGTCTGCATACATGTTAATCATTTGTTTATCACTCCCAATTCTACATCACACACCTACAACACCAATATTTAATCCCATCAAACAGTGTAAGAAACTAGAAATATGGAATCTTATTTTGTCACATTTACCTTTTTCCCCAAATTAATAGGACCAGAATTGAGTGATGGTGCATAAGAAGGGGTAACTAAGTAGTCAGGATCTATAAGAACATGAATGATCTGAAAGACTTAATGAGACTGGTGGAAAAATAACCTTGTCCTCTATAAACACAGCTACCATCCCTTGGTAATATGAGCCCTACAGAACAGGAAGATGTGTATCCTTCAAATTATTACTGCCAATAATTTCGTTTTTTATTCCCTGTATTCCTTCAGGGCAAGCATGATTTATACAGAATCAATACACTTCTTGTAATACACTTCACCGTGTTTCTAAAGTCATTAAGGAGGGATGAGCAGACCAGCCTCACGTTACTGACAGGCGATGAAAATTGATAATTCCATACTGGTTGAAAGGTAAATTTACAACATAATTCATCACATAACAGAGATACATCACTATCATTTAACAGGTACTTCAAAGACTTTATGGAAGATGATGCAAAAACACCTTGTATCAGATGTTTGAGTTGGGGTTGTTTCTGCATACATTTTCAATGAATTCGGAAACAGATTCAATACAGAGACATTTCCAAGGTCTTATTTCAGAGAAAAAAATCAATTCATTGTAGGAAAAGACCTGCAACTTTCAAAACTTCGTTTGATACATTCCTGAAACATCAACAGCTCTTCTAAAACAAATTCCAGCTATTCCTTAAACATGTTTAACATCCTAACTCTCTCTGAAAAGTTTCCTAACTATTCCTAAAACATTTCCAGGTATTCATGAAACATTCCTACCCATTCTTAAAATATTCCTACCTGTTTCTGAAAACTTTCTACCCATACATGAAACTTTCCAACCTATTCATGAAACATTCCTACCTATTAATGAAACCTTCCTACCTATTTATGAAACTTTTCTACCTATTCATGAAACCTTCCTACCTATTCATGAAACTGTTCTACTGATTCATGAAACATTCCTACCTATTCATGAAACCTTTCTACCTATTCATGAAGCATTCCTACCTATTCATGAAACCTTTCTACCTATTCATGAAACATTCCTACCTATTCCCTAAACCTTCATACCTATTCATGAAACATTCCTACATATTCCCTAAACCTTTCTACCTATTCATGAAACCTTCCCAGGTATTTGGGAAGAAATCCCAACTATTTCTGAAACATCAACTGCCTCTGAAAACATTCCCAGCAAATATTCAAACATTCCAAGCTTTCCCTGAAACATTCAATGCTCTTCCTAAAACATTCTCATTCTCAGACCTGGTGAAATATTTCATATTTGTTCTTCAGTTACTAAATGTGATCAATCTTTCAAAGATAGAACAAGCATAAAACCAAATAATTTCTTCATCAAAATATTATTTTAACTACATTTGTACTGTATGATAATATCCCTTATACATGAAGGAACTTTCTGTCTAGCTTCATACAGGTTAGGTAATGTGGGGTAATGTCAAGATCATTGCGCTTCTACAGCAACGTACATGGACATGCATGCATGTGTATGTGTCGCTGCTTGTACTAGTCCGAACTAACGCCGATTTTATAGTGTTAGCCCACTGAGACACCATGCCCAAGTTTAACATGAATTCCCCACTGAGACAAAGTATTCTGACTCAAGCATCACAATGGGAGGAAAACTGGGATTTGAAGCCAAGACTGATGACATATGGCGGTGCAAAGAGGTGCTCCCCTTTAACATTGCAATTCATTCACTGATTATTTTATCTTTTCCCTCAAAAGGGTCCGGTTCTTAATTGGTCTTCAGCAACCAGTGCTTGTTGTAAATGGTGACTAACAGGATAGGGTGGTCAGGCTCACTAACTTACTCGTTGCTTGTCATTGTATCCCAAATTGTGTACATCAATGCTCATGATGTCTACCACTAAATTGATTATTTACAGAGTGACATTATACAGGTAGTGCTGAGTGTGGCGTTAAACAACAAACAAACAAAATTCCCCTTTGTCATGTTTTCTGACCATGCTTAATTCAATATCATGTAGGCAAAAAAGTGCTGAATTTTTGCCCTTCATAAAGGAAATAAAGTAACATCGCCGACAGCAGGATACTGTGCACCAGGAAGGTGCCTCTCAAGAACATGATCCTATGCTAACAGCTTCTTGACTGATCATCCCTGTAAGCTCTAGGGGGAATCCTAGGAATAAGTCTTTTTGAGGCTTTTTACTCATTTTCAGTCATTTTTGGCAAGGACACCTCAAAACTGAAAGTCCCAAATTATAGAAACTAATTGTTTTGTTTCAATCATCAAGGGATTTCCCGCAAATCAAGGTAACATTGATTAGTTCTAAGCATGAATCAATCATCGGTTATCACACAAGACCCTTAACTTTAATTAATTTCACAGATCCAGGAATTCCCCGAGTTGGGTAAGACCCATAAACTCCATAATTTGGCAGATCCTGGATTTCACTTCCTTAAATTCAATTAATTTGGCAGATGTAGGAATTCCCTGTGCAGAGTTGGGCAAGACCAGCTGACTCCATAATTTGGCAGTTCCAAGAATTCACTACAGTTTGGGAAGACCCATGCATTCCATTAACAGACAGATCCAAGAATTCCCTGTGAGGAGTTGGGTTCCCTGGCTCTGTCAGGATCAGCTGGTTGTGGTCTTGAATCCCAGATTCACCCCAAACATAATCCTGTGATTGTCAGCACCTGCCCAAATGGCTTTCCAGGACAACATCATTATGCAGCAATGCTGTAAAGTACTGTTGGTATTAAACCATTGGACACTAAGAGGTTGACACATGAAAGTGAGTGAGTATGGTTTTATTCCGCTTTTAGCAATATTCCAGTAACATTATTGCAGAGAACACCAGAAAAGTGCTTCACACATTTTACCTCTGTGGGGAATTGAACCTGGGTCTTTGGCACGACAAGGGAATGTTTTAACCACTTGGCAACCCCACCACCCTGACACATGCAAGAGCTGTTGTATCTGGTATAATTGTTTGCCGCACTTGTGGTAGATGAATAACTTTCCAAACGTACAAATAGCAGCTAAATTTTGAGAAGTTAACAAAGTTAAGCATGTAAGTTCAATGCGTTGGCAAAATAATGCCATACAAAACGGGTTAGGCTACTTCAACCATTACTTCTAAGTCTGAACTATAACAATGGGGCAGGTGCTATTTTAAACATTGGTCACTGTAATACCAACTAATTGTGATAAACTGATCTGTGTTACAATAGATCCTCCAACTACTGCAGCCAATTCCCCACAACAAGACCCTGGGGAGCAGTGGCAAGTCAGCCTGGTACTAGTGATAACAAGATCTGGGAGGATTGCCAACTCAAGGCTCCCCAGACTCCAATACCACAGCAATAGCCAGATCCCAACATTCTACCTACTTTCCTATAGAGACACATCATCAATTCCACTGGTGAACATCAAGTCCCCATCCAAATCCATATGGTCCATCTCTTTTTTTTCCATTGTTCATGCAGCCACTCAATCAAACCTACCCTCACTCACTAACTCACTCACTAACTCACTCACGAGGAACTTACCCCACCAAAATTACAAATCAGTACCCTCATCTACCCACCAAGACACCACCCCACCCCACCCAACATACCCAAACACCCTGCCATTATCTATACCCACTCATTTCCCTACCCAGCCACAACCTTCCCCACAACCTTCCCCACAACCTTCGACTCAAACCCACTCACCAATCACACAACCAGCCACCAGTCAAACCCAACGACCCAGCGGCCAACCTATCCCACAAACCGACTCGACTACCACTCACTCACCCAGCCACCAGCTAAACCCACTCATTCACTCCAAACATATTCATAATGAGGTTTCAATTTTGATCTTCTTCCCTCTCCTCTGTAGTATTCTCGGTGCCCTCTCCTTGCCCCAGGATGAGGACCTGATCTGGCTTCATGACCTGCAGTGGAATAGGGCCACCAAGATAATGCCCTTTGTCTCCACGAAGGAATGATCAACTTCAGACATACTATTCCCCTAAGACCAATTCTGGTGCTGTGAATATGAATACAGGGCCATGATGGTGCATACCGTATTAGACATAATAAGCGCCCAGGGCGCTCTCAAAATTAGAAATAGAGGGCACTTATTAGAATATAATTTTGGCAAAAAAGAAAGATCATACATTTTGTGGTTTATACTGACAGCCTGAAATGATACAAAAGAAAAGTCTGTATGTATTATACACAAGAGACATATTTTTCAAGAATATAATTGCCCATATTTAAGCGTGTGCATAAAACATGAGTGTGTATTACACACGAATAAAAAAGTCTTGTGTTCATTGATCAATCAGAAGGGGTGTTAAATGGGATTGTTCACTTGCAAATATAATAGCAAATATCGCTGTTGGCACTTATTAGAGCGGGGCGCTATAACATCGAATACGGTATATCTATACTGTTTACAGCTCACTATACAACAAATGTCAACAACATCAATACGAATAATAATTCTATGAAATGTCAACGACATTAAAACTTAATAACGTTTTAGAAACTAAAAGTATTCAAATTTAATTTAATTGAAAAAAGTGTATTTGCAAACCAGTTAAACTGTTGTTATGAAATACAATTTCTAAAATATCTCTCCAACACAGCCATTAGTCTGCTAGTTTGATGCCTGTGAATATTACAAGACCTAATGATACCTAGACCTTTAACACAAAACCATAACCATTGAATATGAACAGAGTATAAGTATTGGTTGGGCTGCCTAAGTCTTGTGAAATAATATGTTGGGTTGAGTGAGCACATAAAATAATAGTGCTTGTAACATATAAATGGATTGAAAATAATGCTCAGTACGAGTTCGGACCAGTGAACACAAATGGGTTTTTTTTCACAGAGAGATCAGTATATAATATCCACTCACTATTTAATCACCCATACTATAATTCAACAAATGCCATAACATACCCAGAGACACCACTGAAAACGACTCCCTGAATGTAGTTCAATATATCTGTAGTAGCTCAGCGCCTACAGTACTCACTTCCAATGTGATAGAAATGGAACTTTATTTCAAGCCCATTGACCGTAAATCTTATCTACAAACATTAACCTGATTCCACTGTAGCTGCCATAACATAATGGCAGAATAGGAAGACACACAGGTGAAGAAGAAGAAGAACAATGATTGTATCCCTACTGCAACCGATTTGGATTGAATTATGTTGAAAATGAGTACCACCCCACCTTACTTATTTGTAAACAACCTCGCACGCACGCACGCATGCACGCACGGACGCACCCACGCACGCACGCACCCACGCACGCAATATCAAACTGAGTACTCTTTGCAATGATGCTCAGAGTGTCAGTCCAGTCATAATTTGCCAAGGTTCCTGTTCTTAAAGGAAAAGCATAGTTCATTGTTTAACATTATATTTGAAAGGTTTTTGCTTTGTGTCTTATCTTCTACCATTATCATTTTGCATATATATCTTTTCCATAGTAGGTAATATACTTATCAACTATTGAGTGAGTGAGTGAGTGAATATTGCTTAACGCCGCATCAGCAATTTTGCAGCTATTCGCGCCAATATCAACTATTGAGAGGGATCTTTTAGTGCCTGCCTAGACACTCAGAATACCCCTATCACAAGCTGAGTAGTATATTATGTTCCATAGCTCGGAGGCCTGGAAACTATAACCATAACTTTGAACACCTGAGGGGACCTGGATCCCGTTCCACAAAGCAATCTTAGTGCTAAGGTGATCGTAACTCCTATACTACAACATAGGTTTGCAATAGTCGAAGCGGTAAGATCGCTTTGAGGAAATGAACCCAGGTCCAGGTTCAATGTCCGAGTGATTGCATGGAGCTGACCTTGGTTGCTTCTGTAAGTGACGTAGACTTCTGCACTCAACTCCACAGTGTACCCACAGCCATGTGCACAAGGAACCAACTAAATGAAAGTACATATGTCCATTCATCTTATCAAACATACTCCAGGCTGATTTAAATGACCACATCATTCAAGTCATTACAGCAGCTTGCAGGTGAGCAATGCCTCCACTCATCCAGAAGTAATGTCATTATAGCATGAAACGAGAAGGGATTTTGGAACCAATTTTGAAAGCACATTAATTGAAAGTCATGTGGTTTCTATGGCAACCACAATGTCTACAAGACTGCATGTGCTACATGAATGGAAAATCACGACTAACTGTTTTCAAAGAAATCCTCCCCCAGGAACAGGAAATTAGTAGAATAAAGAATTAAACCACTTGGCACAACTAGCAAAACGCCAAAGTAAGGTCGTTTAGTTGAGTTCCAGAATAATGATTACTCAACCAAAATGATCACCGAGAAACCAATCTATTTCTTTTACAATTTCTAAGGCAAAATTACTTGTTACTATGCAACAAAATATAATAATCACATTATCAAGGATTTTTAAAAGCAAACTTGCATGATGTTAAATGTTTTGCAGATCCTACAGTAATAAAATAATTTTACTTGATCAAGTAAGGATGGTCTTACTGGGGCAAATCAGGATACGATAAATACAGGGATTGACTGAAAAGTACTTGAGCTTGTAGTATAAGAAGCCTGTCAGTAACATAACTAGGCCCTGACCAGACAAACCAGTTGATGATAATGTAAATAGTAATGCAACCTAACTGCTACATCAAAGTTGTTGCCTAAATTTAGGCTGACTAAATAAGTCTTGACCAGAGATATCTGTGGTCCACAATGTTTTCTTTGTTTGTTGTCAGCAATTTTTCAGCTATATGATGGCAGATCTGATTGAGTCTGGACCAGACAATCCAGTGACTGACATTATGAGCATCGATCAACGCAGCTGAGATACGGTGACATGTATCAACCAAGTCAGCGAGTCTGCCCACCTAATCTCGTTTGTCGCCTCCATAATGTCGCCTCTGTTGTTTAACGCCGCACTCCAGCAATATTCCAGCTATATTACGGCGGTCTGTAAATAATCGAGTCTGGACCAGACAATCCAGTGATTGATTTCATGAATATCGATCCCAATAGCACCATACCCGTGCTCGTGGATTTCATCAAAGTGGTAAACGTCTAAGACCTGCATCGCTTCAGGATTTCCTCCCACACTTAGAGCTTACATGCCGTGATACAACTAGAATACTGTTAAAAGAGGCATTAAACCCAACTCACTCACTAACTCATAAAGAACCTGTGTTCACATGTGTGGCACTGTATTGGGTGAAGGGGATGGTATGTTATACGGATACTCCAGTTGTTCTATTGATTTGTGTGGGGACGTGACAGTAAAAACTGTTGGAGATTGCATGATGCATGTGATTGCATATTTGGTATATTTAAGGTGTATTTTTCACAACAAATGGAGAATGTTATTGGTCTGATCACCATATATGCTTGGAAAATCAAATTGTCAGAGTTTTAATGTATTGTGACATAATATAACACTGAACCATCAAATTCTACTGCCCATTAATAACTATCATTAACAGTTGAAACCCACGAGCACAGGTATGGTGCTGACAAACCTAGAAACATAATCGGGGCAAACCGGGATTCAAACCCACAATCATAGGTTTCTGGCGTGCCCCAGGGACGCGACTCTGAACAGTGAATTGCGGCGCCTTAGACGACTGGGCCAACCATGCCCCCATGTTCTTCATGAAGCGTGGGTATTGGCTCAATAACGAAATGAATCAAGGGCTAAGAATTAATTATGTCTTCCAATACATAACTGTAATAATTATTACATACACACTCTCTTTATTATCATCATGAAATGATAATTACACATTTGTATTTTTTGTCACAACATTGATTATTATTTAAGAAAAAAATAAGGTTGATCAACACAAAATAAACTAAATAAAATAAACGGATGGAGAATGTGTCTTCATATGTGACTTGATGCAAGTTAACAAGCCTATCTTGTAGGTGTAAGAAATTCAGGCAGGGCATGTATCACCTCCCCCCCAAAACACACGCTCCTCCCAGCCCCATATCAACCCCCCTCCCCTCTTTACCTGTACATTACGCCCTTAATCATTACCTCAAGGAGTGGAATTTGGATTAGGTATTTCCATCCTCTTTTCAAGACTGCATTTTTGTAAGATCACATCATAATCACGTTCACGCCTGATTTCTAAAAATCAAAGCTGTAAATTGTCTCTCTGACAGTGTGGTAATTGTACTCAAGCTAGGCCTTCAAGTATCCCAGCAAGAAAAAATTATATCAAAATCAGCATAGCTCATGTGACATGGTAAAATAAGCTGCGATCAAAGACGTCTACTTCCTGCTGTGTTATTAATTGATTTTACACAAAAATATTGATATGAGAAAAAGTGGGAACTTGATTGAAAATATGCCACAGACCTGACAGTTCATTCAAGAACATTGCATCAATGCCAAAAGTTGAATAATGGTCATGAGTGCATAATCATTCAGGTTCAAAAGATTGAGATACAGTGCACTCACAACAGGCACGAGGAAAAGAAACCATCATATATAGAAAACCAAAAGTCCAGTGCTTTATTACAATGCAGGGGGGCACGGGTGGCCCTGTCGTCTGGCGATTCGCTGTGCAGAGTTGCGTCCCTTGGGCATGCCAGAAACCTATGATTGTGGGTTCGAATCCGGTTCACCCCGATTATGTTTCTAGGTTTGTCAGCACCATACCCGTGCTCGTGGGTTTCACCGAAGTGGTAAACGTCTGAGACCTGCATCACTTCGGGCTTTCCTCCCACATTAAGCTGACACGCCATGATATAACTGGAATACTGTTAAAAGCAGCGTAAAACCCAACCCACTCACTCACTATTACAATGCAGGATCAACACTTGATGAAAATAAATAACTAAAACATTCTCAAAGACACAACAAACTGCTTCTAGGTACTGCCTATATATTTCAACGTTAATGTCTGTTATCTACATACTATATTTTCTGGAGTACAGTCTTATCCACACTGACATAAGATATGAAGTATATTTTCCGCTGTGGGTAAATCGAGTGTTAATTAACACATAGGATAAAACTGGTACATTTGTTTGTCCTTTTTCAATATTTCAAATAAAGTAGAAATTAAAAGATCATTGTGACAATAAATGAACAATACTATGGTATGCATCGTTACATGCATATATTTATCTAAGAATTAACTTTCACTTTGTGTGAGTTCATCGAAATATGAACCTTCATAGAGTGAGGGCCAAACATCATACTCCAATGAGCTAACACAAAGTAAAAGTCAATTCTTATAATTTTCTATAACACCATTTCTTTCCTCAAAGGATATAGTTCTAAACAAAAATCTATTTCGAATGTGTGAGTTCATGTTTACACTGGCAGCCATACAACAGCCATCTGTATCGTGGAATGAAGTAATTCCTCAAAAGGAGAGGTGACATGAGCCTATGTATGCTTACATTGTTCTACAAAGATATATTTTACAGTTTGTTTACAACAAATATATATTCAAAGATCAGCATTAGATGAGAAATGTCTGTAAAGAACTACCTCAGTTAGTCAGTCAGAATGATAGTGCGTCATATTACATTTACATCAAGACGTCAAAATGGCCAATACGATAAACGTAACCGGAGAGATTCAGAAGTTGTTGATGAACCTGTGGCAGTTACATGTGTTTGTCATCATTGATCAATTGGCCAATCATTGAAAGGTGATTATCATGACAAATTATCAAGTGTATTTGTTTGTTCGGATATTGTGTCCTGGGTCTTGATGAGCATACAGCTCAGGAGATCATTTAGATGCTTCTTTGGTTGTCTGTCAGCCATCCCAACTTATTTTCCTTCACAAAAGTGAAAACATCTTCAAGATACAGCCCTTGAAAAGCAATGCATCACATCGGCAGCTTCATATGGCAATACAATCCTGCATACGTCACTGGATCATTACACCGACGGTGAAAACATAAGGACAAAAGGAAGAGCCTCCGACCTCTCAAAGAAGTTGCCTAAAGCAGCAGTGTAACAAAATTCCACAACACAACTTTTTAATAACAGGTTTCTCATAAATTGACAGTGTATTATGATATAGACAGTGCCCCTGGCCTGATCCCAAGGCTCTGCTGAAAACGAAGTATGACAAAATGAAGCAAGGTTTTCTTATTAACCTTTAAATGTTCCTCCTTCATCCTGTATTGATGATGTTACCAGATCTCCATAGCATGGAGGGACCACCACTGTCCTCTATAGATCCAAGCACCTCAGTCAATTAAAGAGCCAAGATTTACTCTGCATAACCTGAGCCCATGTCATCTTTACAACATATCTTCAAGTATTGGAAGATTTCCAATTATTATCTATAAGAGTGTGTTAAAATTGAAAATTTGAAGTTACATCGGCAATATTTCAGCTATATTGTGATTTTGTGGTAATCTTTGATTATGCCACCAGGGGGTGTTATGTCCATTGTTTTGGCATGCTGCTTTTCTTCGCAGTAGTCTCAGTGCCAAGGTCTAACGATTTGATCGGGACAAGAGTGTAGGTAACCTCGGTTCACAGCTTTGTATCGTCACACAATGTGATTTGCATTTGTAACCCATGTGGTATAAGTCGGTTAGCACCTCCCTCGGGTGATAAGGACTTAAACACTTCTGACTAACACCTAGAGAGTTGAATGTCCATATCGCCCTTAAGAGGGTGAGGTGAAATGGAGTTTAATGTCGCGTCCAAGATTATTGCACTTATCTAGCGACGTCCATGCATGTGTGTGTGTGGCTGCTTGTACTAGTCCGGACTGATGCCGATTTATAGTGCTAGCCATCTGAGATACCATGCCGCAGTTTAACATGAATACCCAACTCAGACACAGTATATTGACTCCGAGCCGACCAGTCCTTGTTTTAGCCCTTTACTGCTGAGCGCCAGACAAGGTAACAACAAGTACCATCTTTTAACGTCTTTTGGTATGACGTGGCCAGTGACTATATATGAAGGCCATAAGACTTTTTTTAGATTCTGCCATAATATAATTTATAATAGAATGTCCTAATGCTATACGTCTCAAGCAAAAACATTGTATGAGGTCCTCATACAACTCAATAATGAGGCAGCATGACTACAAGCCTAATCAAAAAAGATTTAGAGCATTTCATAGGTGGATTCCTTTTTGAAAACCAAATGTGGTATGTTTGTAGGCAAATGTAGTATGTGGATTTTGAGAGGATTTTGATATTATGGACCCCCCTTATAAATGCTGGATCTGCCTTTGCATTTGAGTCAATTATATTTATTGCTCATGAAATTTTTATACCATATACAATGTCCGTTTGCATGGGATTATTTCTGTAAACCATGACATCTCATTTAAGTGTTATCTTGCAATAAGTCCATGGTAACTCTTTTCTACCTGGAAATTGCCTAAAGCTCATAGGGTGATCACATTCTTAAGATATCCTGGAGAAAGTCTGAGAAAGTGAATTTGGCTTAACATTGCTTTGAACAGTAATGTTTCTCAGATGTTTCAGATGTTTCTCAGTTCGAAACTTTGGCTTATCAGAACAAATCTGGGTTTAAAAGCCACAAGCATACTTTTGGGGGCACGACCAAGAGAAGCAACTCTGCACAGTGAATGCCTCAGTTGACTGGTTCACCAGTGCCCCCGTTTACCATTTTGATGAAACTTATAGAAAATGGATAGAATTATCACTAAACCGCCTGCATGTTATCAAAAATGAGCGAGCCACTGCAACTTGATAATGCCCTCATATTGCTTGACAACAGGCCATTTTCAGGTGATGTCATTTTGATGTTCAATAGTGACGTCATCTCTGTTCTAGGATGTTTCCATATTTGTAAAAGTTGGTCAGTGACATTCGTGTTTATTGCAGTAAACGTTTCAAAACCGATATTGTTGTTTATTTATATTTGATAACAAATTCTATCCATTTTACCTATAATAACGGTAACGCTATTTTTCAGGGCATTATCATTTGCAGAAGCCCTCACTCTTTTAAACAGCCCTCCTATGTCGGGCAGTAAATGAAAGACCTTGGCTTAAGCAAATGACCTGAAAAATAGCGTAACCCTTATAATATAAACTAGGTTACTGTGTTCATACATCAGGGGTCTTCTTATAATCAGAGCACATGTGAGATTCAAACATCAGTGGTTCCTGGCAGAAGGGACGCAGCTCACAACAGCGGCACTGGGCCATTGAACACAAGTTAATTAAAGGGCAAGTTCACAAGGAAATGAACCTATTTTTCGTGTACTTTTTGCACATTAAAAGTGTTAACCTAGTAGTGTCATAGACAAAAATATAAAAATATCACAATTAATTAACATATTTTTTGCATTAAAACGATTTATATTTTTCACATTTACCAAGTGTTCTATTTCCAGAACAAAAACACCATGGCTTATGCCCCTTGCAATATGACGTCATTGGTGCCAATTAATAAACATTATGACGTCATCATGCTTTGTTAGAGCCGCTTCACGTGGTGTAGGTACAGGTGTGTGATTCTAGCGTCTCAGATGCCAGCCAGTCTAGTGTTATGCTGAGTCACCACTGCGCCGGAATGTGTCGTAGGCCATGTTGTTTTACCGCAAACTGGTAGTTGATATCTTTTGCGTTGAGAATAGACAGGGACCCAGTTGAATTGGCACCAATTACGTCATAATCTAAGGGGGATAACTCAGGCCTGTTTAGCTCGAAAAATGAAGGCCTCATAACGGCATAGCATTTTCACACTATTTTGAGCTTCCTACTTTCACTGTGAAAAAAATCAGTTTATATTTTCAAACACAGATACTAACTAATTCTGAAATTGCGTTTTGTTTAGAAAAAGAAAGAAAGTGATTTTTGCGTGTACACTTCCCCTTTAAGTCACACTGAGAATGACACATGCAGGAACTATTAAATTTTTTAGAAAATAAATATTCTCCAAAATTACAAATGTAATGGTACATGATGATAGGAAATCCATATGTATTTACACTTCAAATCCGAGGTAACTAAAACTTGCACGATGGCTTGAATTTTCATCTATTATTTAAAGTTCCTATGTCAGCGATGCAGGGTGCGCCTAGTGTGTGTTTACATGATAACATGATTAATCTCCATTCTCCAGTGATACCTGTCAAAAGCTGCAACAATAACCACTGCAGGAAGTAGACGACAAAACAATATTTAAAATCACCTGTCGCCATGGCTACAAGAGCATTCATTTCCTGCGTTTCCAAAAAACAGAACATTCAGGAATCATATTTCACATTACACGTGCACAATATGCTGTACTGAAATGAACAGACATATTATTTTCAACGTGATCAATGACTCCCAGTTCCAAATACTAAGCCTGGAAGACTACAAATCAATAACTTCTTCATCGTAGTCAGCTGATATTGCATCCAAACTTAAAAATGCCACAAAGTACTAATTTCAAAATGATTGTGCAACAAAAAATATATATGAGTCGGTAGTATGTCATTTGTTTCATCAGGCACTATGATAAAACATAATCTTATACCTCGGTATTCATGCTTTCTAGTTTCGCTATCAGAGTATTATTGATGTGTGAGTGAAATTTTTTTATTTTCATAAGGAAACAACATCATTGGAATGATCCCCAAGAACACCATATTATCATGATTATGGCTAGCTAAATACATAGTGTTTATTCCTAATACAGGATATTTACCATCCTGAAACACACAAGCGTGACAACCTCTTTATGGCATAATGTCATTCTTCAATTTAATTCTTCCCATCTCTCACAAACATTACCAAAACATTGCAAGTTTTCCTGAAATGTGCGCATTAATATATATTACGTCAGAAGGTTAGTGAATTGTCAGTAGGACAGTGACAACAGTCAATATAGTTCTAACTAAAACCTTTATCAAAGGGAAGCCACTCTAACCCTAGTCTATGAGACGCCATGTTTGTTTAGAGTCTGCCTTTCCTGTCATAATGTTATGAAGTGCAATCAGATGTACACACAGCGAAGAAATGAAAAACAAGGTAAAAATTCGGACATATTTTGGCCAAATCCAACTGTTTTAATTTCAAGCCGTGACCAGGGAACCTATCTGCCCAGTGCTTGGGATTTATTGCTTTGATCATTGTCGGTGTTTATTATCTAGCTGGCTTCTAATTGGTCCATTGTCATTTCCATTCTATTACCTAGCAGTGCTAATTACCCCCGGTCTCCCGTTTGCCCATGGTCTATTACCTACTACCAATCATTGATAAGTTAAGTTTTGGCTTCCATTTGTCAATTGCTAATCACCTATCAGCGCCAATTATCTGTTGGCGTCCCTTGTTAAGTTTCCACCTTTGTAAAATCTTATTACTTTCGTTGTTCTTACAGGTACATATATATGTTCTCTGCCTCATAACATTTATTCACCTGATGAAGGAGTAAGTATATAGTCCGAAGCGTTGTGTTCCTCATAATAAAGAAGTAGACATCCATTAATTCTCTGGCTTATGTATATATCACTTCTCAATGCCTTTCAAAGACTTAATTATCCCAGTAGTTTCTCCATTCCTGATGGTTAATTCTTACTCAATCGCCGAATGACAAGGGGGAAGCCATCTTTGTTTGTAAACGCTGACAGTGGTCCCTACTTGACCTTTGACATTTGCATCTCTATCCACATATGACCCAAACGGATATCATTTTTATCCTGCCGAGAATCCTAGCCATTATATGATAAACTGTAATCCTCTTTCTCTTTAAGGAACTACTGCATGACACTGATACTCCAAACATTATAGGGATCAAATCTACATTGCACTTGCTTGTCTGAACTACTGGTTTTGTTGTTATGAAACAATAAAAACAGGAGGTAAGTCATTATCTTGAATGATACATGATGCCCAGACATACTTCATGTCACAAATGACAGAGCAGAATCTGAAACCATCTCAGACACGAGAACTAAATTAAGACAATTAATGGGCTGAAATAATGTAATGATATGATTGATTTAACATGACTCAAACTTTGATGGAAAAGCTGTCTCAATATATTCTTACCTAGACAAAGATACAATATGAAAGTAAATATCAGTGTCACCACAATGTATGTATTTCATGACGGAATATGTAATATGATTCACTGTTGTATGGAAAACTGTATGAGTATCTTTCTATATATGCAGACAAAGAAACTGACATTTTCTAACATTATCCAAAAACAAAGATCAGTGTTAAGTTCAAGGTGAGGTGAAATTGGGTTTAACGTCGCGTCCAAGATTATTGCACTTATATAGCGACGTGCATGCACGTGTATGTGTGTGTGTGGCTGCTTGTACTAGTCCGGACTGATGCCGATTTATAGTGCTAGCTCACTGAGATACCATGCCGCAGTTTAACATGAATACCCCACTCAGACACAGTATACTGACTCCGAGCCGACCAGTCCTTGTTTTAGCCCCTTAATGCCGAGCGCCAGACAGGGTAACAACAAGTACAATCTTTTAACGTCTTTTTGTATGACGCGGCCCGGGATCGAACCCTGGACCTTCCGCTCTCCGGGCGGACGCTCTACCACAAGACCACGGAGGCGGTCTGTTAAGTTCAAGAAAACACATATATACCACTCAAAAGAAATTAAAGAACCCCTGATTCTTTCATATTGCTCATATGACATGACTAACTATGATTAACTATGGCAATATAAAAGAATTGGGTGCTCTTTAACAATCAATATGCACTAGTGTAGAGAAGCACAAACATAAAGAAAATCACAAAACAATTACATGACACAAATTGTTTTCCTACCAGTTCCAGTTAATATATATAAATATATATATAACAAATACTTTCTCCAACATGTTTCATTCTATCATCAAGGATTTTCTCCCTGATGATACAAATGAAACATGTCGGAGAAAGTACTGTCCCCATGGGGATTCCAGGTAAGAATTGTTCCACAGTAATGTTTGTCAAAAAAGGCGACTTAGCGGTCAGGTGGTCAGGCTTGGTGACTTGGTTGATTGTGTGTCATCCAACCCCAAATAAGTGGAATGTTGCTCATAATATCAATCACTGGTTTGTCTGGTCCAGACTTGACGACTTACAGGTTACCATCATATAACTGGAACATTTCTGAATGATGTGTTAAACAACAAACCAAACAAAAAGTGTATACTGCTCGGCAATAACAGCGCATCCGAGGTTGAGAAAATAACATTTGTTTATCAAACATATTGTTATAAAGATAAACACACTCTTTTCCACTTCTCTTGCAATCACCTGACACCTGACACCTTTACTGGAAAATAAGAAATAATTGTACATCAATCCGCTTATAAACGATTCACACAAACCCAAAGACGTGAAAATACCTTCCCTAATCATCAGAAATACAACTAATAATTACACTGAAAACTAGCCTATCAACAATAAAACAGGTCATAAAAGACATCTATATATATGTATATCAATCACATTCTCCGATTGACTCAAAATACCATCTATGTAATGGCATCGCAGCCAATGGCATGCTATAAGTAGAGGTAACGCTTGACTATGGACCAACTTGTCATTTCGATCGGCTTACTTATATAAGTCAATTGTGAAGCTGAGAAGGAGTTTTTCGCTGACCTATATAGGACTAATTAGTTTTCCTGATCACCTAACGAAGCAGCCAGGTAGTACAAGGCTGACAAGTGTAACCCTGTATACAGCATTAGCCTGTCACTGGTCCAGCCAGTCGTCCTGCTGGATCTGTCCACAAGCTCAGCTCCAGCTCCAGCTAGGATCAATATATTGCAGACTCCTGTACTATATTATCCAGGTAATTTTCGTCTTCATATGACCACCTGATGGAGTAATTGTCAATCTCAGAGAGAAATTGAGGTCGTTGTAAGGTAATACGGTCTTCTATCTTATAAGAAGGCAAGATTTCCTCAGAACAAGGCCACGTTGCCTCAATTATTGCTGAGTGAGTGAGTTGGGATTAACGGCGCTTTGAGCAGTATTTCAGTTATATCATGGCTTGTCAGCTTAATGTGGGAGGAAATGCCGAAGTGATGTAGGTCTCGGATATTTACCACTTTGGTATGTGCCTTAGGCAACTTGGCCCCTGCGTCCCCCAATTATCATAGAACATCAGACAGAAAGGATTTATTGGAAGTTTGTGATTTACTTTCATATCTTTCTGTTATGTTAAGTCACTTTGTCCACAATTAAAGTGCTATTAAAAACTTCTTGTGTGGAAATGATATTGTGACAAAACAGACCAAATAAGGAAACAGCGTTATCACTATCCCCCACAATGGGGCACATTAGAATTTTGTTTGTTCATATGGTAGTGAATATGTAGTGAACTATAAAAAAAGAGTCCTAAAAAGCCTTAAGAAGAGACAGGCACTAGGATCACTTTATGTCATCAGAAAAAAAAAAATGTGAAATTAATACACACAAAAGGCCCCTTCCCCAGAAAAAATAATTTATGGCACCAATTCTAGAACTCAGTTTTGATAAGTATCTCCTTAAGGTAAGCTAACATCAGTAGTTTATGGGAAAAGTTGTCCGCATTGCAAAATAACATGTATGCTCAACGTCTAAAAACATGTATCAATTTTTAAGGGAAGTAACTACTCAGGGGAAAAAAGAAATTTATGGGACCAATTTTTGAACACACTGAGTCTTGACAAGTGTCTCATAGATAAGCATGCAAAGTTTCATTCATGTAACATAAGTAGTTCTGAGAAAACTTGTTCCCATTTCACGCAGTATGCACTTACTTGAAAAGCATGGCAAGACACCAATTTTCAAACTCATTTAGATCATGACCAGTAATATCAGTGTGAATAATTTCATTTTCTAACAAATGTAATAATATTATCATCATAATAATCATAATAATCATAATCATAATCATATGCATAATAAAAGCATTAGGTGTGCAAACAATGTCTGTCTTCATAAAGTATTACAAAAAATAGTGCTTTTTAGAAAAATATCTTTTTAGGATAGTATCATTACACTAAATATATTAAAGTCTTGCATGATATCATTCCTGCTGTGATGTCATGTTGACATAATGTCATTAAGGGTTGCTATTCAATTTATTCCATCAATCTTACTGTTTCTTCTTGTTCTTATCTTTCTTAAGGTTAAAGTTCTATTCTTAGTCATCAGAGGGGTAATAGTTACATAAAGCTGACCTAATTTGGAATTAATTACATTTGTGAACATGCTATAGTAAGATCCACGATAGATAAGAAACATGCCACAGCATCTGTGCTGAATCTGCGTATTACATATTTAATATGTAGAAACAGACTGACAGTGACATTAATCAACATTACCAGTAGGGATGTAGAAGTACACTTGGCACAATACAATAGAGTAATTAAGAGAGTCAACGTTTCTTAGCTTTGCAATCAGCAATATTCCGCTAAATCTCAGCATCTTGAGAATAAATCAAGTCTGAACCTGAGAACCAGTGGTTAATATTAGGAGCAACTGCCCATACCTTCATTGCGTGATGACACACAATCAGTCAGGATCCCATTCCACAAAGCGATCATATCGCTACAACTGTTTAAGTCTTCTTGGTGCCATGATCGCTTTGTGGAATGGGGCCTTTTCACAATACTCGTAGGACTACGACTGTCGAAAGTCTATGTTAAAGTGTAGGTGTTCCGACATTCTTAGCTCTAAGTTCTCTTTGTGAAATGGGCCCTGGTCACTAGGGGTGAAACAATACATTGGTACACCGGTGCATCATGAGGTTTCACACGACGACACGATACCTTTTTTCCTGAATTGATACAAGATGATAAACTTGCTAAAACAGATTAATGACCCCTCTGCATTTCTGTCAGTCAAATATTGTAAAATGTGTTGTAATTAGTATTTCAAGTTCACTGATAAAAAGCCGATGCGTACATGTGTCTACTGCTACCTTATTCGTTTTAACCTCCTCTAATATGTAAAAAAGTCAAAAAGTTTCCAAACGATTTGATGTAAAAATATATCGTATTGTGACCTATGTAACCTATCATGACCTTGCTGTATCGTGAGTGAGTGAGTGTGTATGGCTTTACGCTGCTTTTAGCAAGATTCCTGCAATATCACGGTGGGGGACACCAGAAATGGGCTTCACACATTGTACCCATGTCAGGAATCGACCCCGGGTCTTCGGCGTGACGAGCGAACGCTTTAACCACTAGGCTACCTGACCGCCCAAATTACATGGATAACAACCATATCACATAATCAAAGAGATCACCAAACACATTGAATAAATTTGAGTAACTTGATGTAACAATGACCCTTGACCTTTTACACAATAACAATATACTATTTTTACAATTAATTTCAAAAACATGTCCTTGCTCGATGTACTGTATTAAAGTCTGGGCTAGGCACACCAGTTGTTGAAGGCATCAACACGACCCAGCATGACAAACACGCTATCAACCTGTGTATACATTTCAACCACCTAATGATCAGGTTTTCTCCAACAAAAATGTTATCCAGTTGTATTTTTTAAATCATCAGCCAAGTTTGTGTTGAAAGCTGGTGTGTTGATATTTGCAATTTGTATTCACATTAAGAGCTGAACACTGTCAGTTGAACTAATACTGGTACACAAGGGACATCTTTTTCTTTGATCTGTAAGCATCAGAATGCATGACAGCACTGACATTATACAGACTTGTCCTTGTCCTTGTCATATTTATTGACTTCTATTGATACCTGATCATTGAATGTCATATTCATAGTGTGGAAAAATACTGCAATGGGCATTACATTTGTCATCCAGGACCTGCTCTTGCCACAAGCCTCAAGTAACGGCATCTCTTTCTGCCCATGGTGCAAAAATGAATCGTTACAGCCCACACAGTACTTATACACTACATCAGAAACGCCATGGGGGTTATAACAGGTTCCCAGCAACCTATGCTGGCTGTAAGAGTCGACTTCGTGGATCGGGTGGTCAGGCTAGGTGACTTGGTTGATGGCATGCCACGCTACCCCAACTAGCTGGATTGTTGCTCATAATATCAATCACTGGTTTGTCTGGTCCAGGCTTTATTACTTTCAGTGTGTGAATGAGTGAGTAAGTGAATATGGTATTACGCCACTTTTAGCAATATTCTAGTTGGGGACACAAGAAAATGGGTTTCACACATTGTATCCATGTATAAGGGAATCGAACGTGGGTCTTCGGCGCTACAAGCCAACACTTTACCCACAAGACTACATCATACAGCTGGAATATTTCTGAATGCTCGAATAAACAACAAGCCAAACAAACACTGTATACTGTTCTGCAATAAGAATAAATCCATCACCCCTTAAACAAAAATAAAAGCAAGGTTTCATGAAATGTGCATTATAGATTTAATATGTATACATATCACGTATAGATTTTTGAGGAAAATACAATGCCATATGCCTATCATTATCAGTGCTGTCCTTGATATGCTAATAGATGCATTCAGATGAAAGACAAGGCTGTCCCTTGTGGACCAGTATTAGTGACTGCCACTGACAGTGTTCAGCTCATAATAGAAATGCATTGGAAATGTCAACACACCAGCTTTCAACACAAACTCGTCTGATGATTTTAAAAATGCAACCTGGTAACATTCTTGTTGGAGAAAACCTGATCACAAGGTGGTTGCAATGTATACACAGGTTGATAGCGTGTTTATAATCGTGTGTCGTGTTCGTGCCTTCAACCACTCGTATGCCCAGTGAGGATAACAGTATTTACAGGCCACAGTAATATAGTCAGAGAGTTTGGTGTAACGCCACATTGAAAAGCATTTAAATTTTATCACGGAAAGTCTTGATTTGGGAGGAAACCCTAGAGAGATGCAAACGCTTACCACTTTGGTGAAACATCTAAGTGATACAGTCTTAATTTTGCATAGACTACTAGTGTAAAACATTCACTCTCACTTGCATCACTGTAACACTGAATCAATTCAGTTTGTTTGTTTGTTGTTTAACGCCGCACTCAGCAATATTCCAGCTATATGAAGGCGGTCTGTAAAATAATCGAGTCTGGACCAGAGAATCCAGTGATTGACATCATGAGCATCTATCCACGCTATTGGGATCGATAAAATGTATCAACCAAGTCAGCAAGCCTGACCACCCGATCCTGTTAGTCGCCTTTTACGACAAGCATAGTCGCCTTTTACGGCAAGTATGGGTTGCTGAAGACCTTTTCTAACCCGGAATCTTCACCAATTCAGGGTTTACATCGAACCATATAGGTAAAACATTTTCTGGTTAAATTGATTTCAATACAACAATGTTCCTCTGCATATCCTTCACTAGTCATTTGAACAAATCAAACGAACACTTCAAACACAAATTAATCCTCTGCTTACAGCTGAATGGAGAAAGTAGTCCCCTTCTTCAGTTATATAAGAGAGTCCTTATTCACTAGAGTGCCCACTTTGATACCTATGAATTTCAAACAGTTGTAAATTTAATTCCAAGGAGAGTATCTGCAAAATCTGAACTACATTGGATACATCATGAATTTTGGAGATAGTAAACATATTTTGAGCTTTTTAAACAATGTATATAAATTAAATAAAAGAATTTTTAAATTAAAACAAGTGTGTTTTCTGAGTTCTGTTTGTTACATGTCTGTGCATACCTCCAATCTGTAGGCTGTATTCCACATTCAGTTCAATATTAATGTACGATTTTAACAGAATGTAACAGGTACCTTTGTACTTTAACAGATTTCAATAAAAAAAAAATTGAAAAAAAAAAAAAAATTAATACAAATGTACAATTAATTTGACAAGTGTCGGACGTAACAATGTCTGTCCTCGATGGGTGGTGAACAAAAACATCATTTTGTAACGAATTGTGAAACCACAGAAAGTTACTTCGGAAGCAGAATGAAAGTTGGTGATCAATGTATGTTAAACCTAAACATGAAATCAAAACAGGTTTGCAACCACAGAAAATAAATGCAAATCATAAACGTCTATAGAAAACTCTGTCCCACTGTTACGGGCGAATTGTCGATCATAATTTAACTTTTCTGATCGCTACACGTCATCTGGTTTATATTCCGTCATCGGATTTGCCAAGTTCCGGTTGGTTTCCACATGATACGAATTACATGATTGCCGAAATTTGGTCAGCAGCAGAGATGGCGCCAAAGAAGAAGGATGCTTCCACGTCTGGCTCGGTAAGTGTAAATGTTACAGGCGACCCAATGTTACGGGCGAACATTGAATTAGTCGATTTATATACGATAGTTCAAGTTTTCACCAGTTCGGCCACAAGTACTTTAGAAAAGTAATTCAAACACACAATTAAACACGACTACTAGAGTTTGCTTCGCACTATGAATAAGAACAAGCTTTGCGCAAAGCCTCGCATAGAAAAAGTTGGACAGACTTACTTCGTTCGGGCATAACATTGAGACAGACATTTTATTGTCGGTCGTAACAAGTGGACATATTATCTGACGGTCGGACAAACTGGTAGACAGACGACTTCGGTCGGGCAAAATAGTATATATTTTTATGGACCTACCTGTAATATCATTCATTTATTTAATCTATCACATTTGACAATGTCGGAAATACGTATTCCTTTTCAATTTATCATTTTACATCGATAAATTAAAAAAGTATTCACTATTTTCCGTGATGTTATTGAAAATAAAATTATCGCACAACGGGTCCACATCGAACATGTCAAAGAGCAAAATATAGACGTTTTAAACAAATCTTTACATATATTATACAAAGTAATAAATAAAATCAACAAAAATATATATAAAAGTAATCAAACTTACATAGATGGGTTATTATTTCCATATGTTCGTGTATCGCGTGTAATGCAAGTCAAATGACATCTCGGCTTTCATCGCCTTGAATTCTCGGCTCGGACACAATGTTTAATGCCATAATATATGCATGAAAAATCTTTGTCACAGCTCATAACCTAGCACGATGCATTCACGAAGTTCCGTATTTTTAATATATATCATGATTTCCTGCTTAAAACGTTCAGAATAATACGATTTAACGAAAATCTTTCGTCAACTTCTGAAAATTACCAAACACGAACTTGTTATCACAGCTGTAATTTGATTGGCTGCCTTAGGTCACGTGCTCAAATTTGGCTAATCGCGAACCTTGTAGCAGATTTCGGCAAGAAAGCCTCATAAGAAACCAATTTTATTCCAATGACATCGATTGTTATAACTACGGAACAAAAACCAGACCATGTTACGAGCGTGTAGATGGAGGAATAAGCTTTCCAGCGATGTGTCATATGCCATTCTTCAACGAACGTGTTATTCATACGAAGTCTCGAAAACGGGGGTATTTCTTCATGTTACTGAGCGGACAGCCGCTGTTATCGGGAAATGGGTGATGACAGAAACTATTTATAATTCTTTTTAAAATGATTTTCCAATTACGTAAACAATGAAAATAAAACAGAAATGGGTAAGTGGATTTTATGAAATCTTATATTTGCCGAAAATCGTCAAGTTTTCGCTTCCTTGGTCCTTAATCTGGATGTTAACTACGTGTTAGCTTACATTTTATTTATTTACAACAAACTTATGCATTATTTTAAATAATGTGAAAAACATAACTTTCATATTTATAAAATATAGGATTATAGGATCAGACCTTTCAATTGATGTATAACATGTAGCAGCAAATATATTTTACAAGCAGATATCTTCTTTGATGAATGTTGGCTTCATCTATCACACAAGAGTCTCTGGGAACTTGTGAGTGAGTGAGTGAGTTGGGTTTAACGCCGCTTTTAACAGTATTCCAGTTATATCGTGTCCCAGCAGTAAACACTTCTGGTTGACTGGTGTTGAAAGAGTTAATTGACTCATTTATATCTTGGAGCTACTTTAATCTTCCATGGGGCTATGTAAAACATGTTAAACATTTACATACAAGGGTTAAAACAATAAATGACATGAAAAAATGTGAACATGAATTTAGGTTAGGATGGATGACTTTTTGTAAATTAAAACCTGAGAACTGTACTGTTTCAAAGAAAATTATACCTCCATATAAAATTACTCATTCAAAACTATATTATAGTTTTTTTAATTTGAATGCTGACATTTTTCAAAGTAGGGCCGAACAAAATTAATTGTGCGTTTCCTAGATTAGGATTTTAAGTGTGTAGGTCTACATCAAGCTTTATAAAAGTTAGTTTAAATTAAAAAAATAATGATAAAAAAATTCCCTATTCCTTAATCCTGGGAACATTTCATAAAAAATCAAAATATCTCCCCCCTCCCCTTTTCAGTTTTTTTAGCTTGGCGTAACAGAATATAAGTGTTGTCCTAGTTTGTTTATGAATAAAATATAGATCTATATGTTTATTGACAGTGCATTTTGCTTTATTGTAAATTAATGAATGTACTTATTGGTCTCATTAGAATGGTGAGAGGTGTAGGCGATGGGAGGCAGCTGAAAAAAGGTGACCAAGACTACATCGAACAGGAACGAAAGCGAAAAGCTGATTATAGGGGTCGGATGAATCCTGAACAAGTTGACAGGTAACAAACTTCAGAATTAACTTTGTGTTTTCCAATATAAAAACAAGATGGAGTTACTCCAAGTCAACAAGGGAAATATATATAGTCCGATATGTAGTAGATTAATAGATGGGTCCATTTCTCTGTTTATCAGTATGATCACATTGGACTCAACAATATACTTTTGGTTTTTAACAAAATGGAAACTCACATCCTCCAAAGGGAAGTAATTATACACAATATCATTACAAAATCTCATTTATGCTTAATAAATTAATCTTAAAAATAAAATACCACCTGGATATTAAACAAAACTTCAAATTTATATTTACTATATGGATGTGCTTCACTTTGGTAAAAGCATGGTAAATTACAATTATTACTTGTCTTGATACTTCCTAGATCACAATTAAATTCAGTTATACAGTCTATATTTTGCTTATTAGAACCACTGTGGCAAAGTGGTTAAGTCTAGAACTCAAAATCCACAGGAAATTTGGGTCTGGGTTCAAATGAAAAGTTGGCCGAGTTTGTGGCAGCCCCATCTAAAATTAACCTGGTTGTTCATGGGGCAATATTTACATTTTCAGTCTTCTGTCTTCAGTCTGCTTTCGTGAATCCTTCAATAAAATTAAACTGTGCAGCTTGCTTATGAAATCATGTTGAAGTGGCAAATACATATTATATATTATAATTTTGATTTCAACAGGTGGATGATTGGCCATGGGTGACTTTTTTCACTAAAGTGAAACAAAGATGGCTGGCAAAGGACATCCACCACACTGTCATGTTCGAAGACGTCAGAATAGCAATTGATTGGACATTATTTGAGGTAGGACATTTAATAGAACTTTATCTAACTCAAAATATTGCATCATATTTCTGACTGTTGTACTGAAAGAATTCAAGTTTTTGGTCATGAATATAATGTTGTTTAAAGGGACAGTCCCCGAAAACACTGTTTTTATGGTTAGATATGTTAGCATGTGCTGTGCATTGGAGCTGTACAACAATTTCAACAATAATCTTCATCTGCACATAGATAATAACAAAATAGCAAATTAGATTCACTATGAATGGACCGATTTTCACCAAACTTTACCATGTGTTGCACAAGTGTATCTTGCAAAAGTGAAGTGTAGCATACTAAAGTAGGTCACCTTACCTATATATTATTGACTTATTATCTTTCGATGAGGGACTATGAATTGCCTTGCCTTGTATGTTAATGTTCTTCAATTTTTAACATTTTATTGGTGATGCAATTATATATATCTTGTTGATACAGGAGATGACTAACGCCCTGTCCACCTTTAGAATGGACTACGAGATCAAGAACCAAGAGGACTTCAATAACCAGTTTCTGAATAAACATAAAAAGGAGTATGGCAAAACTGATATTGGTCATTGAGATAAACAATATTCAAGATACAGGATAGCTAATGTTTAATTGCACAGTGGAAGACTTTCAAAGTTAAATTAAATTAAATTAATTTTTCTAAAATGATTTTTCATGTGGATACAAAATAGCAGCAATTGTACAGCTTTGCCTAGGAATAATTTATTGTGTCGCAGTTTTTTCCTGATTAAGTCTTGCGATAATACTTTGAATTCATCAACAATTTGAAGTGGTTTGTAAAATATTCAGTACAATGAATAATTGTCAAACAGTTACTGAATATATAAATTATAAAGGGTTATTCCTAAATGAATGTTTGAGAGGGCTGGGGTGTACATTTAAAAATATTTAATGAGTGGTGGGGATATCAAGATTCCACAATCTGTTATTTTTAATATACAACTTGCATACAGCATTATAGTTTTAAAATTTGATGGGCGTGTGGGGTCCCTGAGTCTTAGAAAATATCTTCCTGCCCTGCCCACATTAATTTCTGGAAAACCCCAAACCACATTCCAGGCTGTTGGGAATCTTGTCTACCGATAAACAATTGTACTTGGAATGAAATTATGTATTAATACAGTAATGGAATGTGTTATCACTATATATTACAACTTCATTACAATGTAATTACCCTGGTGTGTTAATTAGTAACTTAATGTCAAAATAATATCTAGAAACAAAAGAATTTTCTTCTAGAACATATTTCGGGCATACCATGAGGCACAAGCATTTTTTTTTACAAAGTAGACACATTTATAGTTGGTTGTAAAGAAGACATAATTGCATGATACTTCATGAATTTTTATGCTAAATTAGATATTATTGATATGCATATGATTTAATTCAGAAATAATGAACAGCTGTTATTTTCCGGCGATGGGACAGCCTTATTGGGTTGTTTATATTGAAAAATATTCCATGGTTATAGACCAGTTAGAAATTATTTTGAGATACATCGTCATCACCATTGTAGAATTTGTGACTTGTCACACAGTATGATTTGGAATATGAAATAAAAGTGGTTTGCAGACTGTATTTTATCCTGTTTTGCTTTGTATGTCCTTTGTTCGTCCTGACATCACAAATGTCTGTCCTTTGTTCGTCCCGACATCACAAATGTCTGTCCTTTGTTCGTCCCGACACAAAACCCTGATTTTTATTTGTCTTGTGCTGCTTAAATAGTTGTAATTAACCTTTAATTGTTTGATTATATCTTAATGTACTTGTAATGTTTCATTCCATACTTCAGGGAACATTTAATTTTTCTTGTAAATTGCTATTTTAAAGCATCATGTCTGTCTCCGTTTGTCCCAACACTTTTTGATTTTTTTTTAACCTTGAAAGAGTTTCAAGACATTGATATATTCACATGTATTAATCCCATTTTGGGTGGCAAGTTGTACCCACTACCCGAAATGCAAATGAATTAAAACAGATTTATATGAAGAAAACTTAGGTTTTGTCTGTCCTCGTTCGTCCCAACATGTCTGCGTACCATCAGTGTTTTCATGTCAAAATTAAACAAACTGAGCCAGATATTATCTTCCCATGTCCAAAGATGAAAAAAAGAATGTTTAAACTTGTCAAAAATGCCGCAACCTTGTCTTTTCATAAATATCTAAATACTGACTCCAATGTAACACTTCAATGGGCATAAAAGTGAATAAGGACTCAAGAGTCATCATACAAATAATACCCTGGAGTCCATGTAAAAGGTATATTGGAGAAGCTTTATGATCACATGTCCAATCTGATCTGAAACCAGCATCCCAATCAATAGAAGGATGTCTGTTGTGGACAATATAGACAGCTTGATAAGCACTTCCTGATCTTCCCCATCGAAAAATAATTGCAACCATGGCTGACAAATGTAACATGAACTTCGAAGCACACAAGACATTTCTCATCATATTGCACTCATATCCTGGACAACATATGCGATATATGAAATACATCCATATTGATGATGTATACAAGCAGCCAGCTCTGATGCTACCGCCTCAAGCAGGCTGGGAACATGTTTCTCAATGAGTAAATGGTACGGTGGCAATAGAATTTCAAACTTATAAACTTATAATCAGAAAGCATCACAAGGATGTTCACTAAGTTGTCGAACAAGACTTGTAGATTGAAACAACTAAAGTGTTGTCACAAAAGATTTGTGGTAAGTCACAGAATATTTTGCCATCAGTCAGTGTTCGAAATACCTGCCTGCCCGACCGTCCGAGACAGGTTGATTTCAACTCGGGCTGCCAGATTTTTAAATCCCCCTGCCTGACGGTCGGGTTATATTTCATATATTCTAAATATTTCCCGATGATAAGCATTAATTCACATGTAAAGATGAATGATAAAATGTAACCAAAAAGAAACCCTGTTAGCTTATCCTGAGAAACATATGATTATAGTGGGCAGGCAGGTTTTGGTCAGAGCTGGCAAGTATTTCAGGTAGCCAGTCCTGTGGTCTGGCTGAAATTTTTGGGACTTTCATACCCTGCATCAGTATGTTTAATCTGTTTTGCATGACATAAGCCAATTAGCCAATCAGGAAACGGTAGACGACTAGTGGGCATGTCCTAAACTAAAAAGAGTTCCGACAAAATATATTCCTTGGCTTAGTTAAGCCAATCAAATGCCATGTAATCACTTGCAACATGGAACATCTTTTGTTCCAAATAAGCAGTGTAATTTCAGGACCAATGTCAAGTTATCATTAACTCGGCTGTACATTATGAGAAATAATGTCACTTAATGTCTTAAATATATAACCAGGACAATTGTAGAGTCTGTGACTTTAGTCATCAGCCTGAAGTCAGAGTCGGGTAACATTTCTTTTGGTTCAGTGGGCTTTGCTAATAAAAGTATACATTGACACTAACTAAATGAGCTCAAAAGACAGGTTCGAGTGAGAAGACTCAAACTTTTTCGACTGATTGTATTTGAGATTATCACCCAACATGAATACAGAATGATGATTCCAAACTGATCAATGACAGCTCTCTGGGAACAAAATTTGGAGAAAACATTATTGAACGTGGAACTGTTGATGTAACATTTCTGTGTTTGCACACAGATTACAATCAATTTCATTTCAGATTTTCAGGAATAGGAACATATAACTGCGTATATGATACCTCCATGCCAGAATGATGAGATCTGATTGGTCCACATGATCTTGATAAAATACTGTGTATTCCGCCTTGGAGAGGAATAAATTTCTCAGCAGGGGAATAAATCCCTTATACCCCACCACAAGCAAGTCAGGCTGCATGTGGATTTCTGAGATTTGATTGAGTATGGTTTTCACACCACTTTTAGCAATATTCCACCAATATCACTGTGGGGGATATGGACTTCACACATTGTACCAATGTGAGGAATCGAACCCGGGCCTATGGCAGGACAAACGACCACTTTTACCACTAGGCTACTGGACCGCTCCTGGATTTCTGAGAGGCAGAATAAATCATTTAATGATTTATACCCCGCTTTAAAGCAAAAAGCTGCATGCTTTTTCAAAGTCATAGCACAAGTTTACCTGGATCAGCTCAATCGCACTATCTTCTACCAATTTTGAATTTGTTTTAGTTATTTAACAATGTGATATCAAGACATGTTGGTAAGATAAATTTGATGTGGCAGAATCACTCAGAGCCGGAGGCGAGAGGTATGAAACTTAAAGCAGGACGCATAAAACACAATCAACCACTGGTCTGAGCCCGTCGCATGGATTGAAACTAACACAATCAACCACTGGTCTGAGCCCGTTGCATGGATTGAAACTAACACAATCAACCACTGGTCTGAGCCCAGTGGCATGGATTGAAACTTACACAATCAACCAATGGTCTGAGCCCGTCGCATGGATTGAAACTAACACAATCAACCACTGGTCTGAGCCCGTCGCATGGATTGAAACTAACATAATCAACCACTGGTCTGAGCCTATCGCATGGATTGAAACTAACACAATCAACCACTGGTCTGAGCCCGTTGCATGGATTGAAACTAACATAATCAACCACTGGTCTGAGCCCAGTGGCATGGATTGAAACTAACACAATCAACCACTGGTCTGAGCCCGTTGCATGGATTGAAACTAACATAATCAACCACTGGTCTGACCCCAGTCGCATGAATTGAAACTAACATAATCAACCACTGGTCTGAGCCCAGTGGCATGGATTGAAACTAACACAATCAACCACTGGTCTGAGCTCGTTGCATGGATTGAAACTAACATAATCAACCACTGGTCTGACCCCAGTCGCATGGATTGAAACTAACACAATCAACCACTGGTCTGAGCCCGTCGCATGGACTGAAACTAACACAATCAACCACTGGTCTGAGCCCGTCGCATGGACTGAAACTAACACAATCAACCACTGGTCTGAGCCCAGTGGCATGGATTGAAACTAACACAATCAACCACTGGTCTGAGCCCGACGCATGGATTGAAACTAACACAATCAACCACTGGTCTGAGCCCGACGCATGGATTGAAACTAACACAATCAACCACTGGTCTGAGCCTGACGCATGGATTGAAACTAACACAATCAACCACTGGTCTGAGCCCGACGCATGGATTGAAACTAACACAATCAACCACTGGTCTGAGCCCAGTGGCATGGACTGAAACTAACACAATCAACCACTGGTCTGAGCCCAGTGGCATGGATTGAAACTAACACAATCAACCACTGGTCTGAGCACGTCGCATGGATTGAAACTAACACAATCAACCACTGGTCTGAGCCCGTCCCGTGGATTGAAACTAACATAATCAACCACTGGTCTGAGCACGTCGCATGGATTGAAACTTACACAATCAACCACTGGTCTGAGCCCGTCGCATGGATTGAAACTAACACAATCAACAACTGGTCTGACCCGTTGCATGGATTGAAACTAACACAATCAACCACTAGTCTGAGCCCTTCGCATGGATTGAAACTAACACAATCAACAACTGGTCTGAACCCGTTACACGGATTGAAACTAACACAATTAACCAATGGTCTGAGCCCAGTGGCATGGATTGAAACTAACACAATCAACAACTGGTCTGAACCCGTTGCATGGATTGAAACTAACACAATCAACCACTGGTCTGAGCCCGTCGCATGGATTGAAACTAACACAATCAACAACTGGTCTGAACCCGTTGCATGGATTGAAACTAACACAATCAACCACTGGTCTGAGCACGTTGCATGGACTGAAATTAACACAATCAACCACTGGTCTGAGCCCAGTGGCATGGACTGAAACTAACACAATCAACCACTGGTCTGAGCCCAGTGGCATGGATTGAAACTAACACAATCAACCACTGGTCTGAGCCCGACGCATGGATTGAAACTAACACAATCAACCACTGGTCTGAGCCCGACGCATGGATTGAAACTAACACAATCAACCACTGGTCTGAGCCTGACGCATGGATTGAAACTAACACAATCAACCACTGGTCTGAGCCCGACGCATGGATTGAAACTAACACAATCAACCACTGGTCTGAGCCCAGTGGCATGGACTGAAACTAACACAATCAACCACTGGTCTGAGCCCAGTGGCATGGATTGAAACTAACACAATCAACCACTGGTCTGAGCACGTCGCATGGATTGAAACTAACACAATCAACCACTGGTCTGAGCCCGTCCCGTGGATTGAAACTAACATAATCAACCACTGGTCTGAGCACGTCGCATGGATTGAAACTTACACAATCAACCACTGGTCTGAGCCCGTCGCATGGATTGAAACTAACACAATCAACAACTGGTCTGAACCCGTTGCATGGATTGAAACTAACACAATCAACCACTAGTCTGAGCCCTTCGCATGGATTGAAACTAACACAATCAACAACTGGTCTGAACCCGTTACACGGATTGAAACTAACACAATTAACCAATGGTCTGAGCCCAGTGGCATGGATTGAAACTAACACAATCAACAACTGGTCTGAACCCGTTGCATGGATTGAAACTAACACAATCAACCACTGGTCTGAGCCCGTCGCATGGATTGAAACTAACACAATCAACAACTGGTCTGAACCCGTTGCATGGATTGAAACTAACACAATCAACCACTGGTCTGAGCACGTTGCATGGACTGAAATTAACACAATCAACCACTGGTCTGAGCCCAGTGGCATGGATTGAAACTAACACAATCAACCACTGGTCTGAGACCAGTGGCATGGATTGCAACTAACACAATCAACCACTGGTCTGAGCACGTCGCATGGACTGAAATTAACACAATCAACCACTGGTCTGAGCCCAGTGGCATGGATTGAAACTAACACAATAGAACCACTGGTCTGAGACCAGTGGCATGGATTGAAACTTACACAATCAACAACTGGTCTGAGCCCAGTGGCATGGATTGAAACTAACACAAACAGTTGCACATACATGGTGATATAGTTTCAACACTACCACCATGGAGAATCAGTTTCACATTCTTAAAGTAAGTAAAATTATAAAAGGTGATCGACTAAAACCCAGACAAGTTTGGCTACACAGCATCCTAAACACATATTGACCTCATTACCTACCTTACACAATGTATTAAGCACTTTGCTCCAATTAGCGCTCCCCCATCATCAAAAATTCAAATATCCTTCTTCAAGAAATCACATACAGTTAATATTATTACATCAAAAGTATTCAGAAGCCATAACTGAACAAAATGAAGTGCAAATGATAGTCTTGGAATTCTGTATTTTACCTGGGTAATTAATATGGCAAATACGGTAGATCATTCTGTTTCATACTTTAACAGTCTACATGAATCCAGTAGACAGAGGAAACAAATTCCAACTGTATTCATTTGTTTGTCTAAGCCAAAAATCAATTAGACATCGACAAAGCGCTTCCCTGAATTTCAGGTTCAATTAACCTCCCCAGGAGAGGCTCTAATCAATGCAGACTGGAGCATTCAAAGGATGAAATCAAATAAAATGCATCCACAAACAGATACTACCAGTGAAGTACTTAATTCATGAGTTCAATTTTGAAAACACTTCACCTGAAGTGGACATGGTTGTGGACCACCTTCAACAGACTCATTCCTCCGGTGAGTTTAACAGCTTGACTAACCAAACAAACAAACTCAGGACTCGTATCTTCATACAATACACATAGTAAGTGAGTGATTTGAACATATTTCCTTTCACAAAAATATGATAATGGATTGGTAAACAAGCAAATCGCTTATGCTAATATCACCCGATGATACATAATACATGATACATCAAAATCCATCAGTGAAGGTCTAATGTAACAAATGACATATACATGTCAAGCTAGATGTGTATGAATGATAAATATATTTGTATTTTAAATTAGTAAGTGAGTTTGGTTTAATGACACTTTGAATAGTATTTCAGTTATATCACAGTGCATCTACTTTAGTGCACAGGTATGGTACTGACAAACCAAAATCCCACCAAGAAACCTACAACCACAAGTTCCTGGTACGCCTAAGGGACACAACTCTGCACAGTGTCATGTGCCATTATATGACTGCATGGACCTGTGCCCTCCAAATATATCCTTGCGTACTGTGTTTTCAAGTCCCAAAGAAGTATTTCTGATTAAGTGTCTAAAAATAATCCCATTACGCTAAAATCAAGTATTACCTTTGAGAACATTTATTTCTGTTAACAATTGGATTTAACACTGCTGGAATACTGCTACTTATAAAACCACACTCATTCACTGTACACAAAGCAGGGGTATTGACTCAATGCCTTGAATTGTCAGCATAATCAGGCAAACTATGAGTTTTTTAGCTACAAAATGCAAAATATCATAAAACATAATTCCGGAATCAAACAAATGTAAACACAAATGCCAAGAAATGCAGTAGTTCAAGAGCAGTAAAGAAGGGAGGCTCAGTATCAATAACATAGGCTCATGTACACGACAGCATTCTAATAATATCTCACCAAAATTGATCACTTAAAAGCAACAATTTCCAAAATGCCCCAAAACTTGGATGATTGCACTGCATCCATCACCAGAACGTTCTGTACACACACAAATGACCAATGGTAAGTATGGCGCTACTCCTATTCCATGTACATAAACTCCACTGATGTTCATAATTGTGTCATAGATGTGGTAGATTTTCTATCATCACCCTCAATTTGGTGAATTTCCTGACCGAGGAAAAAAAGCGTAAACCATAAAATAAAGAGGACATGACCGGCCTTATCTGGCAGGATCGATGTCTGACTCAAAGTGTGCTGAGAGGCCTCGGCAAGACAAGAATACAGATCAGCTTCCACTTAATGCCTTATCCATCATACTCTCTTACTATTAGTGTAGGCAACTTAGGGACACAACAGGAAAAAACTCACTTTTCATCAATATCCGATTTGAGACAGTTCACCTGTTCCATCAGTACAAGTATCACGGGTCAAGTATAGACAAACATGTTCAAACAAAGGGACTGATGTAATTTCAGTGGAAATTGATTGATTTAGCTATTATGCTTAAACTATCACACCAACTGCAGGATTAAACGGTGCAAGGCTGTCAGATTGTGGGCTATCTGTATCAATATATCTCTACTTGCCAACCGGGGAAAGTAATGAAAATCACACTATATCAAACACTTTCTTGGATGAAATGGGCTGGCATAAAATATGGAATATGATCATATGCAATCGTTCATGTTCTCAAGAGCAAAGATTGTATCGATTTTGAATTTGAAGTTGTCTTGAAGAAACTTTGTTATAATTTCTCCTTCATATACACAGAGAGAGAGAATAATGTTTATTATAGTGTCACATGTTATATACACTTCATACTAAAACACGTACACGAACAGTAAAATATAACATCCGACCAAGTATGGTCTACGAGACACTTAGACATAAAAGCAAATTAAAACGCCATGATCAGGGGTGCATTTATACATCTCAATAATCCTGTGAGACACAGATGGAACAATGATGTAGAGTGTTACACAACATCCTTCCATGTGACTTAAACCCTCAGAGCTTCATCTTATTATGGGGGCAAATTTGGTTATATCTTCCACAGCATAATAACCATAATAGGCTTTGAATGGAAAAATCTGATTAAGCAAGTTTGGATGATTACTGTTTCAATAACAAAAAGAAATCTCGAGAGGTCAAAACTTAGGGAAGATAAATTCTGTAACGTAGTTATCAAATTAGCTCTGTTAACCCCTAAGAACACAACTGAATCACAGAAACAATATTAACCCATTATGTAAATTCCTACCCAATTCTGTAAACTCCTAAAGTATTAATCCATTGCGTAAACCCCTACACTATTAACACATTCTGTAAACCCCTACACAAATAACACATTCTGTAAAACCCCTACACAAATATTTTGTTTGTTTTGTTTGTTGTTTAATGCCCCACTCAGCAATATTCCAGCTACATGACAGCAGTCTGTAAATAATCGAGTCTGGACCAGACAATCCAGTGATTAATATCATGAGCATCGATCCACGCATTTGGGATCAATGACATGCATCAACCAAGTCAGTCAGCCTGACCACCCGATCCTGTTAGTCACCTTTTATGGCAAGCATGGGTTTGCTGAAGACCTATTCTTCCCCGGATCCTACACAAATAACACATTCTGTAAACCCCTACACTATTAACATATTCTGTCAGCCCCTACACTAATAACACATTCTGTAAACCCCTATACTATTAACACATTCTGTGAACCCCTACACAAATAACACATTCTATAAACCCCTACACTAATAACACATTCTGTAAACCCCTACACCAATAACACATTCTGTAAACCCCTACACTATTAACATATTCTGTAAACCCCTACACCAATAACACATTCTGTAAACTCCTACACTAATAACACATTCTATAAACCCCTACACTAATAACACATTCTGTAAACCCCTACACCAATAACACATTCTGTAAACCCCTACACTATTAACATATTCTGTAAACCCCTACACTATTAACATATTCTGTAAACCCCTACACCAATAACACATTCTGTAAACCCCTACACTATTAACATATTCTGTAAACCCCTTCACTATTAACATATTCTGTAAACCCCTACACCAATAACACATTCTGTAAACCCCTACACTATTAACATATTCTGGTAACCCCTACACTAATAACACATTCTGTAAACCCCTACACCAATAACACATTCTGTAAACCCCTACACTATTAACATATTCTGTAAACCCCTACACTAATAACACATTCTGTAAACCCCTACACTATTAACATATTCTGTAAACCCCTACACTAATAACACATTCTATAAACCCCTACACTAATAACACATTCTGTAAACCCCTACACCAATAACACATTCTGTAAACCCCTACACTATTAACATATTCTGTAAACCCCTACACCAATAACACATTCTGTAAACCCCTACACTAATAACGCATTCTGTAAACCCCTACACTAATAACGCATTCTGTAAACCCCTACACTGTGAACACATTCTGTAAACCCCTACACTAATAACGCATTCTGTAAAACCCTACACTATTAACCCACACTACAAAACCCCACACTGTTAACCCACTCTGTAAAACCCCACACTATTATCCCTCTCGATAAAACGACTACACTATTAACCCACACTACAAAACCCTACACTATTAACTCACTCCACAATAATAACTCAAACTATGAAGCTGGAAAGAGTTGAGGAGAACACTGAGTGTTGCTGTTAAAACCTAGATCGAATTTCGTTCTCTCGGACACATCCCTAAAACATGCTGTATACAAGATTACTCATTAAATCGATCAAGTACAAGATAGGAACTATTTTGTGTCCGATCTGTGCAAATAGCCTATTGGCCACGTCTAGACAAACCGTCACCTTGCATCACCCACAATGCACCTCTGCCGTCTCCAATCGGTCAACCCATAGCACTCCAATTATACACTATACTGCCTAGACTGCCTAGACTGCCAGCTGTCAGAGGAAAGAAGGTGGGAAAATTATGTTTTCATTGACATGTTAGCCCCTAATATGTTACCCAGTGAATCAATAACTTTAAGCAGCTGTGAAAGCGTCTTCAAGTCAAAAGGCTAGGTATTACCACTTAAGTCCCATATCATTAGCACTAAAACGCTATCAACACTAGTTGTGGTTTGGGGATTAGAAATACTGAGAAACCTCTTCCTGTGCACTTGCATTAAAATCACGAAAGCCAGACCAATCTGTCTTCTTGTGCCACGATTGATGGAGTCAACAAGAAAAATAATCAAGTCTTCGATAGGCATCTAGAAGTTAGAAGAATATAAAGAGACAAAACTTTTAAGGGTAAAACAACTTCATAATTGTTTGAAAAAACTTCACCTGATGAACGGGCAAGAAGTTCCCCTGAAACGTTAGTTAAAAAATGAAGAAGTTGTTATCCTTAATAGTTTCATGTCATCCCCACAAAAAATATCAAAATGTAAAGGTTACTAAAATGAAGCTCAGAGCTCCAGATAAGCTGTGTATCTGCGTAAAATACGCATCAGAAATGCAGAAATACGCAGTAAAATATAATCCAAGCGTATCAAATATGCAACGAACATTACAGATACGCTACAAAAATAAAACTTGTGCATATCATCAAAATATTGTGAAGTCACCCTGCGTTTTCGATTAGCAAATCAGCAACTTATTTTGAAATTATAAACGGACATTCCGTCAAGCTTGCCAAACTCCACGATGACAGTTACATCATCATCATTTGCTGTCACACTTTCTTGTGGAAGTATCGTGGTATTTTTGAGTCCTATAAAGCTCTCGAACCCACATGACACCAGTTTGCAGGGACTAGATGAATAGTGTTTTTAAATAGTAAACTTAAATACCCACATGTGTAAAAACTAGTGGGTAACAGAAATTTGAATACCCAGATAGAATTACTGATACCCAATGGTTTTAAAATGCATGGGTAAAATGCCCACAACACCAAAAGCTTATCTGGAGCTTTGGAAGCTCTTTAAAAAATACTACAAAATAAGCATATTTTACATTAAATACAGTACTGATGTTTTTCACTCATGAAACTTGGGACTTTTTTTAAAAACGAGAAACAAATTGTTCCGGCCTAAACACTACCAATCAAGGACAGAAATTAACACTGATCACGCCAAAAATGTACCCTATCTTCATGTAAATAAACCCCAAGGACTAGAATAGAATTAAAGATTTTCTGCTCATAATGAAAAACCTTTTACTACTGAATTGATTAAGGATCTCTATAATACGAACCAAATTCTCTTTTAGTATCACCAAGAGATAATGGGGTCATTATGACATATCCAGGCAGACCATCATAAATATCATCATATATATATTCTTCATCCTAAAACATGTTAAGGTTGCCATGACAACAGGAAATGGCACATTCAGGTTCTAATGTCAGCTATATCCTCACATATCAAACTGGAATCTGATTGTCTAAAGGGACCGATGCATCACATACCAGAGTAACATTGTAACACTATCAGAGAGAGGTAAAGGCCTATACACAAGTCATATTGTATTCTGTTACCATGTGCATGAGTGAGTGAGTTGGCATGAACAATGCTTCTAACAGTAGTGCGGTTAGATCATGGCGTATATGCTTAAAGTGGAAGGTTGGTTGGTTTGTTGTTTAACGCCGCACTCAGCAATATTCCAGCTATATGACGGCAGTCTGTAAATAGTCGATTCTGGACCAGACAATCCAGTGATTGATATCATGATCATCGATCCACGCAATTGGGATCGATGACATGCATCAACCAAGTCAGCAAGACAGACCACCGATTCCGTTTGTCGCCTTTTACGACAAGCATAGTCACCTTTTACGGCAAGCATGGGTTGCTGAAGACCTATTCTACCCCGGAATCTTCACAGGTCTAAAGTGGAAGGAAAACACCAAGTGACACAGAATGTAGACATTTACCTTTTGGGTAAAACCCCAAAGCAGCATGGGAACCAATTATCTTAATATGGGAGAGGCTCTGATTCAAACCCCCTGAACAGATGATCCATGATGAGAAATTTGTGGCAACTAAAAGGCACTTCGCCACCCTTGCCCCTCCAGTCGCAATATGTTCAGACATGGTATGAGTGAGTGAGTGAGTTTGGTTTAACACCGCTTGTAACAGCATTTCAGTCCTACCATGGCGTGGCAGGTTAATGTGGGAGGAAAGCCCAAAGTGATGCAGGTCTCAAATGTTCACCACCTTCGTGAAACAGGTATGGTGATGACAAGCCTAGAAATATAATCTGGGAGAACTGGGATTCGAACCCACAATATTAGGTTTCTCACAAAAAAAGCTCCTTAGGCAACTGGGCCACCTATGCCCCCAGAAATGGTATGATAATGATACATCAGCTTAATAGATCATCCTTCAATTGTAGTTTTCCAAAACTTTATTCTGTTATTCAGGCTAAGCATTCTATTCTGCGTGAACTCAAACTACTTGGGGGGTGAGTGAGTGAGTATGGTTTTACACCGCTTTTAGCAATACTCCAGCAATATCACGGCGGGGGACACCAGAAATGGGCTTCACACATTGTACCCATGTCGGGAATCGAACCTGGGTCTTCGGCCTGACGAGCTAACGCTTTAACCACTAGGCTACCCGACCGCCCCCAAACTACTTGGATAGACATGATGTCATGATACATTATGGATGGTGTTGAATCCTTCCCTGACAACTGAACACCCTTGTGAGTAGAATACTTATAAATACTATCAGTAAATTTAAATATTTTTGACATTTGTATACTTATCCCCCATTACTCCTTAATTGCATTTACTGCTTACTTTTAACAGAAACGAAGATATGTGAGATCCAGCTGAAGAAAATGTGGCTCCAACCAGTGTGACCGCGGTAGTGATGACGTCACATATACTGCTTGTCACCAAACGGACATGTTGTATCAATATATTGTTCAGCTTTTGGTCTTATCTGTGATTTTAATTCTTGCATTTCTACGTAAATGATTTCCTTCCTGCAATGTGTGGAGCCTTTGGATTACATGTATTTGTGCAATGGATTCCATATTAATAGTAATGCAAAATAAGCTAAAAAACATAAAATATAATATCAATCAAACATACATATCATCATATTCACATCTCCATGTCTAAAGCCATGTTATTTTCAATTTGGGATATAATGATAATAATTATTTGCAGTAATAAAGTCAAGAAGATTTCTGAGTACTGAACCCATTTTCACAATGTTTTACAGGCAATAAGATGACATATCATAATATTCGCTATGCCTACTTGCAAAACATAACCAAGTCACTTCCTTTAAAATAGCCGTCTTTCTTACCCCATATTCATAACCACAGGTAAGCTGTTTAACAAATGAACTGAAATAAAGCCCCAAGAAATGATTTGACACCTGAAACATTGTCTTCAAGATAAAGTAAAACCTCTTTAATATTGACACAAGCATAATGAACACAAGGATTCTGTTTGAACCTCAAAGGACAGGTATAAAATTACCAGGTACAAAACTCCAATTTGTCTAAAATATGCACCAGCACTCTTGATTAATTCTCATTCCCTAGTATTAGATACTCCTCGACTGCACTCATACAGCCCGAGTTTCCGTGAGCGTCTAAGAGCAGTTCATCAATATTTGTTTTCCACCTTGAACTGTCTTCATCAGCACGACTACACAGGATGTATTTATTACAGATCTTATGTCATCGCCAATAATAATAATACTATTTCACCGGATATTAATTCTCGAAGCCGTTGGAACATATATTGATCTTGTACCAACGCTGAAGGATGCCCTTGCTATATCTTATCAATATGTAGCCGACAGTTAGGCTTGAGTATCTTCACAGGTATATAGCCTTAACCTTCCAATATATTTGCCAAAATATGGCCTTGTGTTATTCAGTGTGATGTCATCATTTGTATCAGGATTAGAGCCAAGTATCGCTTGGTATCCTGGTAATTCGTATCACGATACGGACAGGCGATACTACTAGTATCATGATTCACCACATCAAATAGTGAGAAATGACGAAATTACTGAAATACAGCTCTTAAACTCTTTCTTCATTCATTTATCATATTTATGTATTGTTATCTCAAAAGCTTTTAACCATATTAACACAGAAAACCACAATGAATGGTTAATAAATGTAACAGTTAGTCAGCACTTCCTCAGCTGCAACAGCCTTGTGTTCTGCTGTGCTTACAGCTGGCGCTATGCTATTTCTGCTATTATGGGAACTCGGGAACTCTATGAGTTCCTGTTCTATTTATAGTGTATCACCATCTCCAAAACTGACAATTCAAGTATCATGTGTACCTAAGTATCGAAGATATCGTATGTATTGGTGAATCGTTATAGGATGCACTGGAACCAATGATACACAACATCCTGCTGAGTACTGAGTGAGTGAGTGAGTGAGTTTTTACGCCGCTTTTAGCAATATTCCAGCAATATCACGGCAGGGGACACCAGAAATGGGCTTCACACATTGTACCCATGTCTGGAATCGAACCCGGGTCTTCAGCGTGACGAGCGAACGCTTTAACCACCAGGCTACCCGAACGCCCCTTGCTGAGTACTGGTAGTGATCATGGTGATAGAATAATGTAAGAGTGAATATTATCCTACCCTATTTTTTATCCCGGGGATGAAATTCTCTTGTGTCAGGCACTAAGGTAGGATACCATGCTCTATAATAAAACTTCCCCCGGGATAATATTTAGGTAGGGTATAATCCTTGCTTACAATAACACTTTCCTAGTCTCAAAAGAATACCTCTGAAGGGCATGTTGAATATTTGAAAAAAGACCCAAACAAATAAGTGCTATAGCCATTTAAACACCAGACAAACAAAGTTCTTATTTGATTCATTTCATGCAAGATACAAATTTTAGGTTCATGATGCATACATGAGTGAGTGAGTTTGGTTTTACACCACTTTGAACAGTATTTCAGATATTTCAGTTGTGCAAGGGAAGTCCAGTGATGCAGGTCATCGACATTTACCACTTTGGTGAAACCCATGAGCAGGGGTATGGTGCTGACAGATCAAGGATCAGGACAAATCCAATATTCATTCCAATGATCAGTGAATTCTGGTGTATATAAGGGACGCAACTCTGAACAGCTGTCAAAAGACATGAAACGGGAGAACAGTAACATGATATAAATTCTGACGAATGTCTTCCGAGGTGTAATGTTCTGAGGTGTCTTTTGTTAATTCACCATCGCTACATAAATGTGTGAGTGAGTGTGTGAGGTGAGTATGGTTTTATTTCACTTGTAGCTCAATATTTCAGCAACATCCCCGTGGGGACACCAGAAATGGGCTTCACACATTGTACCCATGTGGGGAATAGATACCCTGGCTTTCGCATGACAAGCAAACGCTTTCACCACTAGGCCACACAAGCGCCCTAGCGCAATATGGACGGAGGAAACATTTTGTGGTTATTCAAGGACACTCTTCAATTGTACTTAATTACTGAGCTCATACAAAACCTTGCTTGACATTATGAAAATGTTTGCAAATAAACCATTTCAATAATGTAATGAATTTTTAATATCAAAAAGTATGTTTTGTGAAACATTTGCACTATCACAATTCTAATCAAAAATTGCATTTCATGTACATGATGTAATTCCAATATCCATAAGAAATTATCCCAAACACATTTAATATCAGAGAGGCAATATCCCATTACCTGTCTTAGTTACAACATGCGCCTCGCTTTATGCAGCAATTGCAATCTCTGTCCCAAAGGGGGCCCTGAATACCAATCGATTTTTGATGGGATACTTGCTATGAGTAACTTGTGAGCACTGAATGGTGCTTTAATCATGTTAATTCTCACATAAAATTAAATGACATTACTTGACTAGACAAATACAGATTAACAGCAATCCCTGTCGAGATGTCTTCCCTGCAAAAACAAAATTTACATAATAATGTACCGCTCAAGACCTGTCGACTGTGTATAGGCCGGCCAGACAAAATACAACCGAGCCCTCCCAGTTTAGAGACGAGCCCTCCCAGTCTGTGCCAAAAAATGTTGAGTCTACATCCTGAACATGTCACTTGACATCATTTTCAGTAGAAGTTAGTGTTATTAACTGTGTTAATGAGAGAGTGAGTTGGGTTTTTACGTCGCTTTTAACAGTATTCAAGTTATATCGCGGCGTGTCAGCTGAATGTGGGAGGAAAGCCTGAAGAGATGCAGGTGAAACCCACGAGCATGGGTATGGTGCTGACAAACCTGGAAACAAATAGGAATGAACCAGGATTCCAACCCACAATCATAGGTTTCTGGTGTGCCCAAGGGACAGGGAATCGTGGCGCCCGTGCCCCCTATTAATGTATAGACATTTATTAGCAACACTTACCAGACCAGAAGAAATGTTACTATACTTGGGCTTCAGAACAGTGGCTCAGAGCTCCAGATAAGCTGTGTATCTGCGTAAAATACGCATCAGAAATGCAGAAATACGCAGTAAAATATAATCCAAGCGTATCAAATATGCAACGAACATTACAGATACGCTACAAAAATCAAACTTGTGCGTATCATCAAAATATTGTGAAGTAACCCTGAGTATTCGATTAGCAAATCAGCAACTTATTTTGAAATTATAAACGGACATTCCGTCAAGCTTGCCAAACTCCACAATGACAGTTACATCATGATCATTTGCCATCACACTTTCTTGTGGATGTATCGTAATTTTGAGTCCTATAAAGTTCTCGAACCCACATGACACCAGTTAGCAGGGACTCAATGAATAGTGTTTTGAAACATTTAACTTAAATACCCACGTGTAAAAACTAGTGGGTAACAGAAATTTGAATACCCAGATAGAATTACTGATTCCCAATGATTTTAAAATGCATGGGTAAAATACCCACAACACCAAAAGCTTATCTAGAGCTCTGGTGGCTCAAGTCATAGGCTGCTTCTTTTTCAAAAAAGAAAAGATGCTGACTTAACAAAAATATGCTTATTTGGACAATTAGGTTTGTTTAGTTTTTTAAACTTCTATTTTAAGAATCATTTTTATTTACTTTATTTTTCTTATTTTGTATCCTGAATCTTAGCTATGAAACTCCATAAAACTCATATGTTCACAAAACAGTCTGTCCCTAAAATGTACATCGTCTAATACGAGGAGATGTAATAAATTTTATTCTCTCTTCTTTTCCCGCTGATACTATTGTATTAATTTCCCATTGGAACAATGATATTGCGAAAGTTCAATGAAGAGTTTAATGTAATAACTTTTTCCAACTATCAGCATAATTGGACAAGAATGGGAGTTCTCTAGAAACACAGACTCTGTCTGTATTGATTTTAAGAGTGAATTAGTTATTTCTGAAGCCTAAGTCACAACAACATATTAAAACTACATTTTATCATTTTATCACAGCATAGTTGCCAATTAAAATAGGCCAGGTAACATTCAAAGTAACAGTAACATTTCTCAGGAACTAGGCTATTAATTCTGGAGACAAAGTGCCTGTACATTTTCAGAAAAGACAAATTTAAAAAATCCACATCTCTCGTACCTAGTGTCTGTATATCTGCAATACTAACATTGTCAGAATGATAGTCTGCAACATGAGATGCACCAGCTGTGGTGTCATCATTTCCATACATAGTAGCAAGTGTGCTTCAATACTGTAAACATAATAAATATCACATTGCAGGAATAAAAATTATGTTATTGTGGAAAGTATAATACATTATTAAAATTCCTAATAAATTGTAATTATGACACAGAAACATACAAGAATAATAACTTTATCAAAATGTCTTTCTGCTCCAACAGGCTTCATGTATGAGTGAGCGAATGATGATAAAACAGCATTCATTACTATTCAAGCAGTGGCCTCTACATAAACAGAGTCTTTACCAGATAAACTGGTGGTTGATATTATGAGTCACATCCCATGCTATTGGGTTATGATGACACACAATGAACAATGTCATAAAGCCTAACCACCTGATCCAAACAACCTGATCTGCTTAAGCACCTGATCCACCTGACCCACCTGATCCACTTAACCACCTGATCCACCTGACCACATGATCCACTTGACCACCTGATCCACCTGACCACCTGATCCACTTGACCACCTGATCCACCTGACCACATGATCCACTTGACCACCTGATCCACCTGACCACCTGATCCACTTGACCACCTGATCCACCTGACCACCTGATCCACTTAACCACCTGATCCACTTGAAGAAATTGAAACTTTATAACAAAGCCCACACATACAGGTATGGTGCTGCCAAACCAAGAATCATTATCAGGTTGAATCTGAAGCAGCCCAGTGATCTAAGGTACCATTAGACTTGTAGTCTTGTACCGCTGATACTAGGTCATAGATACAAGACAAATAGAGGTGGCAATTGGTGTTGATTTTAAATTTGATAAAAGAACCTGAACAGGAAGGTCTTGAGACGGGACAAGAAGATTGTTCGAGTTTCTACTCCTTTCACATGTGAAGGGAGATGATTCCATAGAACTGCAGCACATATTCAGAGAATATATCATTATAATATCATTCTTCATGTTTTCTTGTCATTCCCGGTTTGCCCAAACCTACTACCTTTTCTGAAAGACGGGAATAGGATTTGATCATATTATTGACGCATCGTGAGCGTCCATGATCCGATGGCAACACATGAACGATGAGCTAAAATATCAACAGTTATCATCAGTGTCACATGAGTATCCATACAGTATTGCAGTAGTAGTGCCTATATTGCAATGGTACCGTACAGGCATTTTTAAGTATCCCTGTGTTATGGGTTTAGAAACATTCATAGTTTTCTCTCTAATCACATAACAACTGTAAAACATCTCATTCACTTATAAAAGACAACTTTCTCTAAAAAACAAGCCATCATCTGAGTATTTACAATGGCTGTGTGATGCTACACCCCCTGCTATAGCAAGAGTAATCAGGATAAACGTGGCCGTCCAAAAACGAATGACGTCCGAAAAACCTATGATCCGCAATATAACAACACTATTGCAATAGTAAAAATATTCTCGATAGTAGACCCTATTCAAGGCAATTGGTGGAAAGAATGTCCCAGGGATATAAGGTAAATAATATAAATGCAAACTGATTAACCAGGATCTTAAGGGGTACATGTTTTATTGAAGTCTTGTGTCATTATCTGTAGTGTGATATATCAGATATATCCCATCCTTGGAGCTTGCTTCACAGCTCATTCACATCAGTGGTTTGAGAGATCAATTCGATCATTAACACTAATTGCACTGGGTTACCTAACAAAACTACAAACATACTCATTAATATTCCCACTTGATTGACCTAAAGGGATTTCTTGCATGTACGGATTGACCCCTGATCCATAACACATACATGTTACATTTGTCACTGATCAGGTTGAATTGATTAACATATGTCTTATCAATGTCTGTGTCAGCACCGTACCCGTGCTCGTGGGTTTCACCGAAGTAGTAAACGTCTGTGACTTGCATCACTCCTGGCTTTCCTCCAAAATTAAGCTGACACGCTGTGATATAACTGGAATAATGTTAAAAGCGGCGCTAAAGTCAACTCACTCACTCACTATCAATGTCTATCTGGAAACATTCAGATCACTCTTGAGTAAGTGAATACCGTATTCGACGTAATAAGCGACCACGGCGATATTTGCTAATGTATTGGCTAGTGAACAATCCCAATTAGCACCCCTTCCGATTGATCAACGTACTCAAGACTTATTTATTCGCATATAATAAACACTCGTGTGTTATATGCACCCTTAATTATGGGCAATTATATTCTGGAAAAATATATCTGTCGTATATAAACATTTCAGGCTGTCAGCATTAACCACGAAATGTATCTTCAAACTCTGTTCTTTTCACCAAAATAACATTCTAGTAAGATCCCCCTATTTCAAATTTTGGGAGCGCCCTGGGCACTTATTACGTCAATACAGTAAGTATGGTTGAACACAGCTATGAACAGTACTTCAGTTATATCATGGCATATCATCTTGATGCAAGAGGAAATCGCAAAGACATTTACAAGTAAGTTGAAACCCATGAGCATGGGTATGGTGCTGACAAACCTTGAACTGAAATCTGAGCAAACCAGGATTCGAACTTACAATCACTGGTTTCTGGAATGCCGAAGGGACACAGCAGATTATGGTGCCTCCGACGTCGGTGCCTCAGAAACCAAGCAAGCTAGGGACTGAAACCACGAGTGACGATGCACATCATCAGAACATGATGATATGCAGTCACCCAAGTCACAGAGCCTCACTAGCTGATAGAGATGGCACAATACACCAACATAGCGATCCAATATGTATCATGGTACACTGCTCATGATCCAAAACATCACGATACATGCATGTGCTCTTATCTGTGGTGTGGAAGCCATCTTTTTCATAGACAGGACGGCCAAATACCTGGCAGACTGAGATTTACAGTTTGCAGGGTTCACTCTAGGAATTCTCTGACATTGGCCTTTTATGTGAAAATTTCATGTATTCCAGAGGTACTACCCACACTTGCCCATACAGCACAATGTTAAAATGCCCCATTGTATTTGAAAATGTGGTCCTTTTTTCAAATATTGGGGCTTAAAAAACAAGGCCCCACCCTAGAATTATCCCTGAGTATGGCACAATAGATGAAAATACTTATGTTTTCATTACTAATTACAGTAATTAGTACATATTAGTTTTGGGAGTAACAGCTAGTAAAGCAAACTTTTAAGGTAAGAACTGATATTATTTTCTTTGTGTGTGACTGTGATCGATACTTATATCGAGAAGTAAAGAATCGTGATCCACCAATGCATTGATACCACCCTTCTACTACTAGCCCCATATCATAATCTTAACATTTAAAAAGAACGTATTCACATCGCAAATAATCGGGGCCAAATTCACCCTACCCATGTTTTGTTTAACCAAACACTCACTCGAGATAATTCAAATCTAATTTTTTCAGTTTAATGTTAAAATCGTCAGTTGTGATTCACATCAATAGCATGCCATACTCGACAAAATGGAAGCTTCTTCCATCAAATCTGTGGTGGTGACCACTAAATGATGGCCCAGCCGTATACATGCACGTTTTCTACAACTTCCCACAAACCGTCAACACTCACGTCATATATTATTGATGACCCTGTACTACATCTAACTGAAACAAAGCCATTGTCAGACAGTAATCAATGAAATGTCCAATTGACACAACAGGTAAATATTTCATCACCACATTAGGCCATGGCATATCCTGCAAAGATCACTGCGAGTCAAACACATGTTGGGATAAATGTCCATTCCGTGGAATCGCATGTACAAAGCTCATGAAATCTATGTCAGCCAAAGCTCAATATATAAGTTGAAAGCAAAATAGCATATTTCATCCAATATACAAAGACAAGCTATCAAAAAACATTGATAGCCTGCTTCCAAGGAGTGAATGAGTGAGTGAGTATGGTTTTATGCCGCTTTTAGCAATATTCCAGCAATATCACATCAGGACACCAGAAATGGGCTTCACACATTGTACCCATGTCGGGAATCGAACCCGGGTCTACGACGTGACGAGTGAACGCTTTAACCACTAGGCTACCCGACCGCCCTGCTTCCAAGGATGATTTTCAGGACTTAAAAATCAAAGTGTAGGACTGCTTACTGGGGGAAATTACATTTCTAGGCACAATCCGGAAAAATCTATTTATTCTACCCAAAATATGTGCTATTATTTCATCATGTTTACATACATCAGTGTTGAAAGTTGAAGGGCTTCTGGGCTACTGAGATCTGTTACTTGAATCTTGGGACCCTGAACTCTTCAACTTTTAACAGTAGGGTTATGGCAAAGTAAGGGTGAAACGATATATTGGTGCATCGTGAATTTTCATGAGACGATACGATACACGATATGCCTTTTTTTTATCAATACAAGATAATACACTTGCTAAAATAAAGTTTTTACTACTAGTTTAATGACCCCAGCGTTTTTGTCAGTCAAATATCTGAAAATGTGTTGTAATGTTTCAAGTTCACTACTAAAAATACACGCTATGAACATGTGTCTACAGCTAGCCTTTTCTTTTGAACCTGCTGTGAAATAGTTATAGTATGAAAGTTTCCAAGTATTTACACGTAAATATGTGTATCACGATACACATCGTATTATGACCTATGTAACAAGATGTCAAGATACATGTCGTATCATGACCTTGCTGTATCATTTTACCCCTATGACAAAGACCCCTTGACTTTCATTCTTAATTTTAGATATCAACATATGCAACATCAATTTACCATGTTAACACCACAATCATATTCTAAATAAACGGGAAAACGATTTTAGTGTTATCATGTAGACTAACATTTCTGACCTTACTAGACCAAACAGAATTTTATTATAGACTTGGGCTTCAGAGTAGTGGCTAAAGTTGCAGACTGAAGTATTATCAACTGTAATGCAAGAGATGTGCAGCATTTGAGCCTGTTTAGCAAAACCTGGTGTCATGTGTCACTGATTACGTTTACAAGGAGAACAGTTTAGAGATTCTTGCATCAGTTCAACTTTAACAATTGTCTTAGACAACTACTGTATATTTTAATAACAAAAAATAACATCATGCACGTTCTGTTCAAGAAAAAACACACTGTAACATATCAAACAAACAACTGCTGTTACAATCCCTTTGATGTTATTAAAGGAATGACAGCGGACTGTAAATAGGAGACTGGACCAGAGAATCCAGTTATTGACATCATGTGCATTGATCTACACAATTGGGCTATCATGACAATCAATCAACAAAGTCACTGAACTTGACTACCCGATCCACTAAATCACTTCTTTCGACAAACCAATTTTTCGATATTTTAAGCAATGATCCACGCCTCAGGGCACGAGGACACACTGTCAACCAAGCAACCAAACCTGACCACTCAATCCCTTCGGTCACCTCCTATGACCAGCATAGGCTGCTGGGGATCTATTCTAATCAAGAAACCACATGGGGTAATAAGTCAGTCTCATTAAGATAAGATCTTAGTTCTCGTTAACGTTAAACAAAGATCTGAGGACATCCCATTAGGGGTCACGTCAGAACGACCTTTCATCTGACCAATCAGAGCGTCGCTTACAAGATCATGAAAGTGACAGTCGGAATGTGATTTCTAATCATGCAACCTCGAAATCTTTAACGCGGGGTATTCCAAACGATAGTTACGGGTTTAACGACTGAATCCATACAATCAAGACCATCTATTAGCTATTCCAGAATGTTCTTTTGTTCAGGTTTCATTTTTTTAATCGAGAATTTGTCAAAATATGGTTTGAAGCGTAGTCGCCAATTTGAAATCAGTGCCGTAAAGCACGAGAAAGCTGCCTTCTGATTGGCTAATGTTGACTTCTTGTCAGTCCTTCCATTGGTCGGTCAAAGTTCGCACAAGGTCGGTCTGATGTGACCCATAATGGGATGTCCTCAGATCTTTGTTTAGCGGTAGCGAGAACTAAGATCTGATTTGAATGAGATGGGGTAATAAGTAGGCTACAATACAATAACATGAATGAGTGTGAATTACACTTTTGCCTAATAACCAGTTTGTAGACGTTTTGATTCATTTAACTTGTCAATGGACAACAAATATATAAAATCTACCTGGCCAACAGCTTAACACACATGTTCAGGCAAGACAGATACGGTATCACCGCATCCATGAACGAAATGTATCTGTTTAGGAAATGTTTACAGATCTATTTGAACTTGTCGATAGTTGACAGACTTTGATATTTGAAAGGTTAGATAAACAAATAAAACATGCAGCAACTGATAGTGACAAAACTGATAGAATTTTCTCAACACAATGAAATTGTACAACAGTTCTAAAAATAAAATCACGAAACAGATTTGCCATGTATTTTACTCTAATGTTTCTGTGGTTCTATATGTCAGCAAGTTATACTTGAACATGTTGAAAGAATATATGCATTTATTCATTTATTATGTTCTTGAAATGTCAGTTATCTTGGTTACACACAAAAAACTATAAGCTGTTTTATTTCTCATTTGTTCTATAATCATGATAATTCAATATAGGTGGTGAGGAAATTTATAGGAAATTTTCAACTTCCATACTGGTTCTGCTACTAATGAATTTGGAAGTATGATTGCTGAACAATACTTAAGATACCTGAATGTTTGGGGTTTTTTTTAAACAAGTTTATAATGCATATTTTTCAACAGTGATAAAATCTCTTGCTGTTTTTTTCATTTCACCTAACTGTAAATCAGAGTCAGCCACCAAAAACATTGTCAAAGATAATTCTATTCTTTTTCTTAATTTCACAGGGATTTTTATCAGTTGATCTCATAAACAATAAACCAACAACAAATATATATAACACCAAAAAATACTTTAACAATAACCTAGATACTCACAAACCATTGAAACCTCGTCAATGAAATGCAACTGATTTGGTCAGTTGGTCTGCTGCGGCAGTTCCCACAACAATGACTATGGGAACATTAAGATCAGGCATACCTTGCTACAGGAAGCCGTTCCGAAGTAATAGAACATTACTTACACCTAGCAAGACCATCAGACGCTTCAACAGGAGATAAAAGTGATTTATACACCATGATGCTGAATATTGCCTAATAGTAATGTGTGAATGAATCATCAGTGTTCAACAACACTGCTACAATTGTTAAATGTGACAACAAAATCTCCTGTCACTTAAACTTCCAATATATGGGTCAGATATCACTCTGTCATAACTTCAGACAGATAAACATTTTTTATGCGAGTAAGTTGATTTTATATTATTTTGTGTGTTTGTCAGGAAAAACAATAGAGATTATGAAAAGAATTATATTATTTGGAACATATTTTAATTTGGAAATTCATCCTAATGGTGAAAGACCGGACATGGCCAGCATCATTGTTAAAATGGAGGCCAAAACAACAAAAATGGTTTCAGACAACCCGTATCACCTGTTACAATAGCTTAGATTTTTTAACATGCTCAAAAACATATTTCAGAAATCAGCCTGTATGACTATTTGTCAGAAATCATTTGACATTCTGGGCAAAAAAACTCCCTTATTACATATTATAGCTAAAATGGCTAGAATTATCATTAAACCGCCCGCATGTTATCAGAAATCAGAGGGCCACTGAAACTTAATAATGCCCTCATATTACTTGATGACAGGCCATTATCACACACGCTGTTAGGTGACGTCATAGGATAGGGATAGGTCACGTCACTTTGAATAGTGACGTCATCTGGTTTGTTCTATGACGTTTCCATATTTGTAAAAGTAGGTCATTGACATTCGTGTTGATTGCCGTAAATGTAAATGTTGCCGATATTGTTGTTTCTTTTTATTTGATAACAAATTCAATCCATTTTAGCTATAATAACGATAAGGCTATTTTTCAGGGCATTATCATTTGCAGAAGCCCTTGATCTTTTCAACTGCCCGACGAAGGAGACCTCAGGCTTCTGCAAATGATAATACCCTGAAAAAATAGCCTTACCCTTTTACCGGTAGCCAATTTCGTACAACTGGGTTGCACCGACCGAAACCTATTTTTAACGATGGTCTGACCATTGTCTCAAACATATTTATTTCTATTGAAGCCTTCTAATATTTACTTCATTTTAAGCATGTTAAGGTTGAGTGGGCAAAATATTTTGAAAATGTGAAACAATGATGAAATATATATGTACCGGTATGTGTCAGATCATAATATTGTAATCATTTCAACGGTTTTCTCTTCCATGTTTTCTGGTAACGTAACCCTGACAATATGTGGTTATATTTAACCTCCTTCATCTTGTAATATTGACTAAGATTGGTTGGTTGGTTTGTTGTTTAACGCAGCACTCATCAATATTCCAGCTATATGACGGACTTCTGTAAATAATCAAGCCTGGACCAGACAATCAAGTGATTGATATCATGAGCATGATGAGCATTTATCCACACAATTGGGATCGATGACATGCTTCAACCAAGTCAGCAAGCCTGTATTGACCAAGAAACTGTCAAACATTTTACAAAAATATGTTTAGGTTCATCACATACTCTGGGGAGATCAGTTAGAGAAATAATGTCATTTTCAAATATTCATGATCCATCGTTGAGAGAAATTATATAAATAACAGCAGCCTAGTAAGTCAGGTACCATGGTAACAAAAGGAGAAAAGGATGTATGATTCCATCATGTCAGAGGAAATTATATTAATGCCTACCGTCTTATATTTCAGTCAGGGACACCAAATAAAAGTGTTATCAGTGAAAACGTCGTTTTTGCCTTAACACTGGCTTAACTGTCTTGCTAGTTCTGTCACTGTCTTAGTTCATGTACATGATTGAGTATCTAGCCATATGAAATAACAGTGTATGTGTAATAAGCTTATGTCGGTAATCATGTCGTATTTTCTTGACCCCTGGTCAGTATTCAGACCTAATCATAGGGCATCAAACATGACAGACATCTTTTCTACATGTTCTAATTGGCCTGCCCTGAAACTGCTGTCTGTCAATTTGTCTGGACAGACTAGTTATTGCCATCATTAGATTTCGGCAAAAATATTAATGAGAATTATCTCCGTGTGAATGCTGTTAGTGTCAGGGTAAATTGGATGTGAAAGTTTTGATGTCTGGAAGTGCTACAAAACGACAAACAAATTGTGTAACAGGTGTTGGGGGGCATGCACTCTCTGCCTTGAAGATTAACATATCAGTCATTGGGGTTTATACCATTTTTAGCAATATTCCATCATCATCACGACTAGGGACACCAGAAATGGCTCCACACATGTATTCTACCAGTGTTCCAAACAAAAGATGAAACCGAACGATTTAGGGACTGCCTACATCCTGTAGATTAAAACACAAAAGCAGAAAACTTCAAGAACCCTGGAACCTCCCTTAGTTTTGAACACTGGTTATGCATATATCAGTCTGTGCCAAAGTCTTCTGAGACTAAAATCCTCAGCATGGCTCTTAGCTTTGTTTTCAGTAGAATTTAGTGTTATTAAATGGACTACTTTTAGGTGAGCTTGTGTGCTTCTTTTTGAGAAGGGCTGTGGGGTAGCCTAGAGGTCAAAGCATTCACTCGTCACACCGAAAACCCGGGTTCAAATCCCCACATGGGTACAATGTGTGAAGCCTATTTCTGATGTTCCCAGACGTGTTATTGCTGGAATATTGCTAAAAATGTCTTAAAACCATACAAGCATTCTTTTGAGAGACAAACAAGCCTGTTTACTCCAGGTTGTGATCATTTTTTTCTTGAAGTGTTGAACATAACTTCAAACCTAGAGGATATGAAATATATAATGTCTTGACATTAGACACACACACACAAACACATAAACATGGCATCTTACAGGTGTCACTTCCTTATTCCTGCAGTCACAAACATTTAAGTGTTCACATACTATAAATATCACTGACATACCCTTCAAAATGCTGTTAATCCAAACACACTCACTACATAATACTGGACAAATCAAACTATTGGCTTCTTTCTACATGTTACCATGAATCAAGAAACATAGGTGGATCCAGAGGGAGGTCCAGGGGCTCCGGACCACCCCCACCCCACCATCCCTCTTTTGAAAACCAGATGTTGTAGTCAGTAAAATTGACTGAGAGAGGATTTTGGACCCCTCCCTTTTAAAAATGCTGGATCCGCCCTTGGGACCTAAACAACCATGAAGCTTTGGATTTGTTGGCATCCTTAGAATAGCTCCCAATGATGGTAACCAATGCTGCAACCATTTAGCCAACCATTCCAAATTAAAATTGTCAGAGAAATGTACTTTTTAGGTTGAATTTGTGATAACTTGATCTACATGTAGCTGAAGGTCCAATTTATTTTGTGGCAAATGCAGTTTGAATTTGTTCAGAAGGGTCGTTTTTATCATCACTTCAAAGGTGAATGCTTACGAGCAGCTAAAACATGATTTAACCAGCCAATGAAAACAGTGATTAAACAGCTAGGATAAAAGCCACCAAAAATCAATACCAGGAACTCAATCAGCTCAAAGGAACATGTAGCTGGACAAAATATGTCCTATAAATGTCTCGTGTTTATACACTGTATTACAGTAATACACAGATCTAGCCCCTATGATCAGCAAGTGTAAACATCCCTTCACTTGGCTTCACAGGGCTAAGCACTACAATTTTACTTGACGCCAACTGCAGAAGAAATGGGATAATTAGAGTGTTTAATCTACAAACTTCTGAAATTTGAAAGTGCACACAACAGTCACATGAAAGGAATGAAAGGAATCAAAACTGCCACTTCTAAAAACGTTCTGGTATCTTCAAAACATATGGTAACGAATTGGATTCAACTGTTATTAACAAATTGGTTCCCATATTTAATAACCAGACTACTGGCTAGTTACTGATAGAACATATACAAAACTATATTACTCCATACCAAGAATTTGTTAATCATTTCATCACTAAGCATTTGTTAATCTGGACTATTTCTCTGGCAAAAAATACTGAATTAGGGAACTTTTCCAACATTCCTGTATTGTGTGAGGATAGCCTCCTTGTTCTCGTGGACATGGCCTCTGCCCAGAGAGCGTAAGGTCAGTGGTTCAATCCCCAGCCGCATCATCATGATAATACAAGACATTAAAAGATGGTACTTGTTCTTACACTGCTGGCTTTCGGCGTGAAAGGGACAAAAAAGGAGTTGGTGAACTGTATCAGAGTGGGGTAGACATGTTAAACCGCAGCATGTTATCACAGTGGGTTAGCACTCTATAACCGACGTTAGTCGGGTGAGGTGAGGTGAAATTGGGTTTAACGTCGCGTCCAAGATTATTGCACTTATATAGCGACGTGCGTGTACTTGTGTGTGTGTTTGTGTGGCTGCTGGTACTAGTCCGGACTGATGCCGATTTATAGTGCTACCTCACTGAGATACCATGCCGCAGTTTTAACATGAATACCCCACTCAGACACAGTATACTGACTCCGAGCCGACCAGTCCTTGTTTTAGCCCCTTAATGCCGAGCGCCAGACAGGGTAACAACAAGTACCATCTTTTAACGTCTTTTGGTATGACGCGGCCGGGGATCGAACCCCGGACCTTCCGCTCTCCGGGCGGACGCTCTACCACAGGACCACGGAGGCGGTCACGTTAGTCGGGACTTGTACAAGCAGCCCCGCATACAGAGACACACATGTGCATGCACATCGACTTTGAGTGAAAAAATCTTGAACGCAACACTAAACCCCATTTCAGCTCAACTCCCTATATTGTATCATGGAGAGTTCTGTACATAGTAGCATTGCACAAATCATTACTCATGATAAAAGATTTATCAGGGTTAGATATTAGCACTAGCCCATTTCTACTTTCGCGGATGTCAAAGTTATCCTTAGTGCTGGTGAAATGTTTTGGAAGAAGATGAAGAGTTCCTATATCATGTACGAATGTTGTCTATATTCGGGGCAGTCAACTTCCTAGACTATTTCATTTTTATGCCTGTCTACTGATTAATCACTGTCTTGTATAAACCCATTCAGGTCTATATGGCCATCATGACAAATCTGCATATTTGGCATGACGTCAATGACTCCCCAGGTAACACTGTCTTGTTTCCACCCCTATGAGTCAGCTAACTGGTCTATATCCTCAGGACAGCCAGGGATACATATATATCTTTTTAATTAGGGTCGTATCTGAAGTACCCATATCCCTTGAAATAAATCAAAGTAGGATCTCAAAAACGAATTTTCAACTTGGGGTAACTTTCTGCACACACTTAAAAAATTGGGCCAGCTTAAATGTATGCCAAAGGATTTTGTTTTCCTGATTCATTTATTTTTGGAGTCTTTGTCCCATTTTGCCCCCTGGTCTTTCTTTGTCTGTACTGACCTGTGAAGATCCAGGGTAGAATAGGTCTTCAGCAACCCATGCTTGCCGTAAAATGTGATTATGCTTGTCGTAAGAGGAGACTATCGGGATCGAGTGGTCAGGCTTGCTGACTTGGTTGATGCATGTCATCGATCCCAATGCATGGATTGATGCTCATGTTGTCAATCAGTGGATTGTCTGGTCCAGACTCTATTACAAACAGACTGCCGTCATATAGCTGGAATATTGCTGAGTGCGGCGTTAAACAACAAACCAACTAACTTTGTCTGTACTGACATTACTGTCCAAGGTCTGCTCTTTTCACAGGTACTATACTGTTAGAGGTTTTCAACATTGGTCTTGAAGTTGTTACTGATAAACAGTCAAAAATCACCAAAACTTTTGATTTTTTGATAACTTCAAAAGGCCATAAATTCATTAGCTTGGTGGTTTTGATCTGTTTTAGTGTCACCTTCAAATGCACATTTCCATGAGCTTTCCACATACAACTAGAACTATCTACAACACATGGTATGGTTTCTATAAGGAGTCATGTGACCTGCCCCTAATGCATTATGGTTGGAAATTACATTTGAACCCGGTTTGGCCATGCAGACAATATGGACATTACGACATATCTAATAGTTTGGCGTGACATCACTCAGAATGAATGGACACTGAGTCTAATACTGAGAGTTCAGTGTTAATGGTCATTAAAATTTATTTCCTTGAAAATAAATATCTGCAACTTGTTAGTGATAATAAAGATTCAGTATTATTAGTTGCCTGCAGTCAGGGTTAGAAACCAATTTTATGGTCACTAGTCAGTAAAAGTGAGGTGAGGTGAAATTGGGTTTAACGTCGCGTCCAAGATTATTGCACTTATATAGCGACGTGCATGTACGTGTATGTGTTTTGTGTTTGTGTGGCTGCTTGTACTAGTCCGGACTGATGCCGATTTACAGTGCTAGCTCACTGAGATACCATGCCGCAGTTTAACATGAATACCCCACTCAGACACAGTATACTGACTCCGAGCCGACTCAGTCCTTGTTTTAGTCCCTTAATGCCTAGCGCCAGACAGGGTAACAACAAGTACCATCTTTTAACGTCTTTTGGTATGACGCGGCCGGGGATCGAACCCTGGACCTTCCGCTCTCCGGGCGGACGCTCTACCACCAGACCACGGAGGCGGCTAGTCCGTAAAAATGATCCCCATAGTTGCAATGTACCTAATGGTAAAAGTGGATATTCACAAGGTCAGGTGAAATGGGGTTTAACGTTGCATCCAAAATTATTGCACTTATATAGCGACATGTATGTAAGTGTTTAGATGTCTGCTTGTACTAGTCCGGACTAATGCCGATTTTATAGTGCTAGCCCACTGAGATACCATGCCGCAGTTTAACATGAATACCCCATTCAGACACAGTATACTGACTCTGAGTCCTTGTTTTAGTCCCTTAATGCCTAGCTCCAGACAGGGTAACAACAAGTACCATCTCTTAACGTCTTTTGGTATGACGAGGCCAGGGATCGAACCCCGGACCTTCCATTCTCAAGGCGGACACTCTACCACTAGACCACGGAGGCGGTCCCGAACATTCACAAGGAAATGTCATTACTCTATCAGCGAGATCAGTCCATCAAAATTTACCAGTCTCTGACAAGCGGAATTATGTTAATTTCAAACCCTGTGCAAATGAGTTTCCAAGTTTCACGTACAAGATGATCCAATTCACAAATTCCCAAGCACCTGCTTACGTTAGGTATGCTCCTAATACCGTTACAGCCCTGCTGCTCAGTCGGAACTGTCGGTTCTGTAACAATGTAAACATCCTGGTAACACTCAAACAAATTACAGGATCAAATATGATACATGTCATTCTTCCCTGGACACTAACCCGATGCCTGAAGCAGATAATGCATCAGTGGGATGTCCTTCACTGTCCCAACAACCAGATCTGCTCAGCATCATTCTGACACATAAGCCCCCCAAAGCATTCCAAGAAGCTAAACTCAATATTCATATTTGTAAATCTTCATGCCAATGTAAAATTTGTTGGACAAGCTATATTTAGGCAGGTGAATTGTTCGCTATGAACAGTAATTGTACATTTGATGATGTAGAGGAAATGAAACAATGACCGCAGTAATAGGCACTCTCTCATATTGCTAGGCACAACTTAGAGAACCTTGATCTTGATTAATCATGTTGGTAGCAGAAGTAGACATAAACTCATCTCCAAATCAGTGTTTCGGCCAGACTCTGAGCTCAAGAGCTGAGAGTGCAGTAGCATGATTCACCGATGCAATGCATCATGATATATGCTTCGTTTGGAATCAATACGTATTGCCACTACTCCGAAACCCAGTTTTAGTCAAATTTATTTTGGAATAGTGAGCTCAGCTTAATAGTCCATATGTTAAGATTAAACTCTACTGAGAAGATCCACTGACATGTTTGACAAAATGTTTTTGGCAGACTAAATAAATTATTATCTGTACATAAGGGTCTACGAAACAGCACTGATAAGTTTCATAATGTATGGGTAATGTCTTTCAGTAACATGGGAATGAACATTAAATAGGTGAGGTGAGTTGAAATGAAATGGGGTTTAACATCGCGTAGCTCACTGAGATACCATGCCGCTGTTTAACATGAATACCCCACTCAGACACAGTATACTGACTCCGAGCTGACCAGTCCTTGTTTTAGCCCCTTAATGCCGAGCGCCAGGGAGGGTGACAACAAGTACCATCTTTTAACGTCTTTTGGGATGACGCGGCCAGGGATTAAACACCAAACATACCCTCTCTCCGCTCTACCACTAGACCACGGAGGCGGTCAAATAAACCTTAGTGAGAGAGTGAGTATGGTTTTACGCCGCTTTTAGCAATATTCCAGCAATATCACGGCAGGGGACACCAGAAATGGGCTTCACACTTTGTACCCATGTCGGGAATCGAACCCGGGTCTTCGGCGTGACGAGCGAACGCTTTAACCACTAGGCTACACGACCGCCCCCAAATAAACCTTAAATAAACATGTAATATGTTAACATAAAACAACAAGAATATAATAAAAACTTTCTATTATCAAGATTAGAATATAGTTGCGTAATTTTAATCTGATACAAGATCAAGATACATGTATCCAATCACATACAATGTAATAGTCATACTGTATGTCATGGTACTGATGACTCACTTTGGTGGGCTATGTGTGATACTTGTCAATGATAGCCGGGGGTTTTCCCAGCCTCAAGCCACTAGTGGCATCGGCATTGATCAGAGGGTTAGCATGACCATCAAACACATCCAATAAGAAGTAATCATGTGAGAAAATAAGAGCAAGACTTAGTGAGTGAGGGAGTGAGTGAATGTTGTTTTACATCGCAGCAATGTTCACAGCACAGCACACAGCCTTTGAATACTCAAGCCTCCTCCCATATTATTAATATTCACATTTTCTTCATTTTCTTCAACTACTTTATTTTGCATGTTTAATTTATCAAATCAACAGAAAAAGCTATCTTTAAATACAATCCTATCCAGCCTTCTTTGGGTACATTATTTACGATCTTTGTAATCACTGACATTTTTTTTAAGGGTCTTTCTCATGTGATATTTTTATGTGCAATTTGGAAAGAAATAGCAATGCATCCATCAAGCAAGGAATTGAAGGAAATAAAATCAGCAGAACAATAAATCTATGAGATGTTTGTACAGATATATACAGCTGCTGCACGTGGATAACAAGTGTGGAATGAAGACCAATATTCATATTATTACCAATTTTGTATGAGAAATGGCCCACTCTGTAGATATTACCAATAAGGGTAGAATGAACATGTCTGATAACTTTCCGCTGTATACACATGTGCAATTTAGCAATTCTCAGTGTTGATAGGTCATCGAAGCCAGATGACGTCACAGAGCTTTATCATGTTCAGCATGTTGAGAAACAGATTTGCTGTTATTCATTGTTCATGACGTCACAAATTAATAAAATACATTATGTCATTTGAACAAGTGGCTGCCTTTAGTGAAATTTCTCTGAAGGGCTGACATTTCATACATTTTATTCTTCATTTTCTCTCTAAAAACGTGAGTGAGTAGAAAGAATAGCCTACATGAAACTCAGAATTACAGACTATCTGTCCTCCTTGAATGAATGCTGTAATTTCCCCACCAAAGACTCAGGACTTACACAATTTATTCACTCGGACAGATAATCTGTAATTCCCAGTATCTAGTTGATTGTTCCCTAATTCTCTCTCTGTTTTCCTTTTTTTGCTTTCATCATTTACATCTGTTTATTTTGTGGAAACCAAAGATTCAGAATGTGGTTCACCATGCCTCCCTGTAGCACAAAGACTACGATCCACTGAGGGAAGGCAGACCATGATAGTTCCAGAATGTATAACATTTAACAAAGTTGAAAATCTGTTATGGTTTCCAGTGTCAAACATGACTAAAAACATGTTTGACAAAAGGCAATCTCAGCTCCATATCTATGTCCTCTGAAAACAAAAATGGAGAATCCTATATGAAATTAGTTCAGGTAAAACCTTGATTAACAAGTCACAAATATCAAAATGGAGGATGGTATTTATGAAGGCGGTGATTGTTTATTGATCATGTTGTTTCTTAAAGGATTGGCTTATCTCTTATTTATAGTGTATTGTGATAAAGACATCACTTACTTAGCCTGTGTCAGAAAGTCTACTAGACCAAATTGTCTCCTGGCATCGTTTACTGTAGATTGTAGTTTGAACATATGGACTATTATTAGCTAAGCGTACTAGACCAAAAGAATTACACTAGACCATAGGGCGAGTGTCAAAGTCACAGACTGCTTATTTACAGAATACATGAAATAACTTAAGGATTTCAAATCACGACAACTTAGTGAACTCTAACCATGTCTGGTAAAGTCTATACAAGAAGAACAAGTAGAACAAATGGAACATTCACATACTTAATCTAACAATTTCTTTTTAACTTGCTGAATTTAATTTTAATTACTTTAGAGCCGCCAGTATTGACTTCTTTTCCTGAAAATAGTGAGAGTTTTGTGAGACAATTCTCTTCTTGCTTTTCAGTATGCCGACACTGGATAAAGCATGTTGTCTATTTGCCGATCAGCAACGCCTGTCTGCAGCTGTCCTTAATGGTCTACACAATTGTTTCCATAATTCTCCACGCTTCACTTCTTGCACATTCAATTTAATCTGCTGCTGTATTTCTTATTGAAGAGGACGATTATCACTGAAGCGAACATTATACATCATTCTCAAACCTACAAATAAATTCAGTCTCTAATGACTCCATGTTAACATTCTTAAATATTTCTCAAGTTCACAAAGAAAAAGTGCAACACATTATAACTTCCTTCATTATGCAATTGTAAGTGTTAAGTCCAGACCCTGCACACACACACACCTAAACTAATTGCTTCTGAGTTCTCACGGTTATACTAATATAATTTACCTGGAATAATATGCAGTATTTGACACGAAATCTTATCTTGTTAAGATTTCTTGTAGAATGGCATTTTGTGCGATCATGACATCACAATCATTAATGAAACTGAGCCCACACCTAAGAAGAGTGTAACGTAATACTCCGTAAAATTGATATCATGGATATTGTTACATACAAATGGAAACGACTACATTGTACTAATAATAAAGTTGTAGTTTGACCAGAAAAAAATATTGAAATCTTATAATGAAATAAGTAACATTCATCATGTTCATAGATGAGAAAAACAGCTTTACACTGAGATCAGTCAATGTTTCATAACTATGCAAGAATGCAAAGGTGCAAACTGTTGTGTGTTCTCTTGTGACGACATAGATGGGATGACTCACTGGAACTACCGTCAAACATTAGATAGATGAATCAGACAGATTCAATTGGACTATAAATGTGACTCTACAATATATGTCATTTTGAGTTGAAAATTCACAGGCAATTGTAAATGTGATTTTCAAGGTGGAATGAATGAGTTGGTGTATGAAATATGTACAAGTGAACAAACATAACTCAACACTCTTTTTCACACCCTCGCCAACATTCACTGCTTCTGATGAAGAGGTCTCAATCGATCATGATGACTCTCTATTTTAATCCAGCTGATCAATCATTTTAGGGAACTTCAAAGGCAAGTTCCACATCATACAAACATACCCATTTTACTGAACAATGAGTATAGCATATCTGAACAATGAGTATAGCATATAATAAAAATACTTTGTCCAGACATTCAAGAATTCTTCAGATTCCTGCCAAGCTTCAGTAAAGTATATTAAGTAATTCATATTTTTAGTGCCATGCAATGTCTAAATCAGCATTACAATACATTTTACTAGAGGGGCGTTCGGGGAGCCAAGTGATTAAAGCATTTGCTCGTCACGCCGAAGACCCGGGTTCGATTCCCAACATGGGTACAATGTGTAAGGCCCATTTCTGGTGTCCCCCGCTGTGATATTGCTGGAATATTGCTAAAAGCGACATAAAACCATACTCACTCACTCACTCAGATTTTACTGGAAGAGTGATAAGACTCATTAGTTAGTCCACAGCAATACACATACTGGTTTAAGATAGGTTTATAATTCTTAGAATAGGAATGTGACTTACCTCACTGCGATGTCCTCGGAGATTGAAGTTTGAACGAGGTGGGGCTTCATACTTGCGACAATGGCTGGTAGTAAATGTGACTCCAACAACGCCCTTAGCGTTACCACTAGCCAACCACCCTTCCATATAATACTGGGACCGGTTGAGTTTCCATCCTCCACCTTCATCAGGTAGCCCATCGGGAACCTTCCCCATCCATGACAAGGAATGGATGGTGGAATCTGTACGAGTAGATGTCGTCTGCTCAAAATGGACATGCATCTTTGATGATGAACTTATTACTCAGAAAAGTCTGATGAAAATGTTAGGCTCCAGTTGTAAATGATGTAATGAAGAATATGTTGTTGATGAAAAAATGCTAATAACGAGATAGAAAGGTCTCCATACGCTGGTCCTCAGCTGTTGATAACTTCTTCAATAGCCTGAAAACAAACAGTCTTCAAAAGAACACCCATTTGGAGTTCAAATGTTTGAAGTAGATGGAGCCAATAGGTATCACAGTAACAATATTTTGATTATACTCAATCTTCGACTAAAAGCATCCACATCTTTCATCTCTTCTTTACCCACAAGCTGACCAAACAACTCAAGTTTTAATCATACAAGCCATGAGAGCTAGGCACTTCTCATGTCGATGTTTTTTTGTCGCCTCATTTTAAAACCAGCATAACTGTGTTGGTGAATCAATAGCCTGTCATCATAGCGCAGTTCAACTTCAGTCTTGATTGCAACGCTGTTACATCCATGACTTATTAAATTGGTGCATTGTCCATGATATGGTCATGGCACCACACTTTTTCTCTGTTGGGAGTCGAATAACACTCTCCGCTACTCTTATCAGTATTGTGTATATCCTTTAACCAATCAATAAATGTTGAGCAAATTACTTGAATACTTTTACATACATTCTCCTTGTAACTGGTACCAAATGACACTAATTCTTACAATGCAGTGTCGGTGGTTTTGTTATTCAATTTCACAGTTCGTAACCATGGTAAACAAGCCTAAAGGTTTCCTTACTTGCTCTCGTCTTTCATCCACTGTTTAATAAGGAAATGAAACAAGGAATATGATGGATGCTCAGTCATGTCCGCAGTTCAATACTGGATCACACGTATCATTGAGAGGATTTGCGAGTCAACGATGATGGTAAAACTGTCAAAATCACCAAGGTGTCACCAAGCTTAAAATGTCATCGCGTTCACATATCCTTGCTTGTCCAATCTGCAACTTGTCAGAGAAGTCCTTCATTAGCCACGGAGCGAGTCCAGTACACTTGGTCCGCCCTCTGTGGCAAATGGGAGTCTGGTCAGTGCCTCCACTTAACTGAAGAGGAAATTGTCATCTTAGCGATTATTCCGCCCAGCCAGTGAGAAAGTATCTCTCACATCATAACTCGGCTCGCTCACAGCTAGCATTGCTCGTTCCGATGTTTCACAGTAACTTGGGCCATAGGAAGTGATCAATTTTTTTCTTGGGCTTGCGTCCTGTTTCTATTGTTTCTCCGAGTCTTTGAATAATGGTGTCACCGGCCCGTTCCTTAGACCTGCCTTGCTTCAAACTGACTCATTCAGCGTGATCAGGGATAGATCGGGCACGCTCGCCTGCATCCCTGGTGCGTTAGTATCGACGGTCGCTGTGAGAGTAAATGGGAGTTTTAGGTATTACGGCCTATCCCTGTCTGTTGTAACAGCTCCCGAGTGATTAGTTTTCGGACACATTTTCATTCTACTAACGAAATTGTTCTCTCGTGATCAAGTCAGTTCGTCTGCAGTCTTCTTAGATACTGCCACTGCGCATGCCTCTCTCGACCACATGCAACTTCCGTATCTGTCAAAACACAGTGGGCGTGTCACAATGGCTGAAAGCGATGTTTGGTGATGCTGGCTGCTTTCTCTCTCGGCAACCCACTGCTCTCGCAAGCATCAACTGGGATATGTCGCTTACAAATTATATGGCATGCCCGCAGCAAAAGATCTTTCGACCCAGGCGGAATACAATCGATTTTTTCGGTCGGCTGCAACTAACATGAGCTAAAAATAGAAGCGCACGTGCAGTAAATAATGGCACAGAGCTTCCTTGAGTGATTAAAGAATACAAAATATAGCAATTGTAATAGGTCCTCAATCGCACTTAAAAACCTTTTATAAATCATTGGAATGTTTATACACTATTTTTGTTCATGTTTTTTTATCTGCGTTTGAATCAATAAAGGCACACACATACACAAATAAACGGATAAATTAGAAGGAATACATTTGCGGATACTCGACCCTCGCCTTAGTCAGGAAAATAACATCACTTCGAGCACGGATACGGCTTTTTAAAAAAGGAGGGTTGCGTTTAACATAAATACACATGTACATCTATACATACATATGTACAACATGTTGACGAGTCTATATAGTTCGCGAAACAATTTGCGTTTAATATTCGTATTACTTTTGTTGAAACTTGAAACCATATTCAGTGATTGAGTTATGTTTTATTTTACATTTATAGAATACTTTAAAAACTAGGAATATACACGTTGTGGGGTAATGTAATCGATACTGGACCAGTCAAACCATGTGCAGTGATTGATATTGTGTTCACCGATACACGCCGTCGGGGTACGATGTAAACTAACTCGCGCGGGAAATACAAGAGTCCTGACTCTCGTTTCATGAAATCAGTATGACACACATGCTCGTAAAAAATTCTCTTTTTATCTACTTGTATCTAAGATATCTTCTTCGTTTTCCAGAAATCTTTACTACTCCTCGCTCAGTTTCCAGAAATAGTTTGTCATCTCTGAAAAGGCTGGACAGCTCGACGAGGGTTCCATGTACATGTACCGTATTTCCTCTATCAGACGCCCGGACTTCTATTTATTTCGGACAAGCCTTTGACCCGGCGTCAATTAGAGTTCCACAAAGCGATCTTAGGGCTAAGTTGATTGTAACTCACTAAGTATGCGATCTTAAATTTTTGTTACGATCAGCCGCCCGTTCCACAAAGCAATCTTAACTAAGAGAGTTGTAAGTTAAGATCAAAATGCTAAATTGCTTCGGACCAACTTAGGATTGCTAAAATTGATCTTAAATATTGTACCATAACAACAAAGATGGCGACTTTTATTATGGTGTGCAAAGAAATGCGTCGTCTGCTAAACATGACCAAGGGTTGCCACTCCAAGGGAAAATTTCGTATCTTTATGGCTGAAGATTCCGATCTTTGTTAAGATCGGCTACTTAAGAACATGTAAAGTTACAATCGCCCTAAGATCGCTTTGTGGAACGGTTGCAAACTTTAGCTAAGACAATTTTAGAATCGACGTAAGTCTCTAAGATTTATTGTAGTTACGTCAATTAGAGACCCGGCGTCTAATAGAGGAAATACGGTATTTCTTTTTGCAACATGGCGACTCTCCTCTGTAAGGTTGCAGGTCACCGTCTTACAACTGATGCTTATTTAAGTAATGCTCCACTATCAATGTGTCTATCGAGTAAAGTTGGTTGGTTGGTTTGTTGTTTAACGCCGCACTCTGTAAATAATCGAGTCTTGATCAGACAATCCAGTGATTAATATCATGAGCATCGATCAACGCAATTGGGATCGATGACATGCATCAACAAAGTCAGCGAGCCTGACCACCCGATCCCGTTAGTCGCCTTTTAACGACAAGCATAGTCACCTTTTACGGCAAGCATGGGTTGCTGAAGACCTATTCTACCCCGGATCTTCACGGGTCCTATTGAGTAAAGAGGAGGGCAAGCTTTCTACATGAGACATAGCTACAATAGGTTTTTTATATCACGTAAGGGGCCCCGAGAAATATCTAACTTTGAATATTGTCTTGCATCTCACTTGTTCTCTCCTTGCCGATTCCTCGAACGAGTCATTATCCCGATGGATAGTGTCTTACAGACCACGGTCATTCAATAAAAAATCGTTTCTTTGTTTGTTCTTTAACGCCACACTGGCACACTCGGGAATATTCCAGCTATATGACGGCGGTCTGTAAATAATCGAGTCTGGCCCAGACAATCCAGTGATTGATATCACGCAATTGGGATACGATGACATGGACCAATCAAGTCACTGAGCCTGACCACCCAATCCCGTTTAATAGTCGCCTCTACGGCAAACATAATCGCCTTTTACGGCAAGCATGGGTTGCTGAAGACGTATTCTCTACCCGGGACTTCACGGGTCCCACACCCTAGTGTACAGGACAGGGTCTGTCATACACTGTTCCGCCACCCCCTAATACAGGACAGGATCTGTCATACGTTGTCCCGCCCTCTGGTGTACAGGACAGGTTCTGTCATACACTGTTCCGTCCCCTCTGTACAGGACAGGGCCTGTCATACACTGTTCCGCCACCCCCTAATACAGGACAGGATCTGTTTTACACTGTTCCGTCAACCCTCTATATAGGACAGGTTCTGTCATACACTGTTCCGTCCCCTCTATACAGGACAGGTTCTGTCATACACAGTTCCGTCAACCCTCTATACAGGACAGGTTCTGTCATACACTGTTCCGTCCCCTCTATAAAGGACAGGGGCTGTCATACACTGTTCCGTCCCCTCTATACAGGACAGGTTCTATCATACACTGATCCGTCCCTTGGTGTACAGGACAGGTTCTGTCATATATTGTTCCGTCACCTCTATACAGGACAGGGTCTGTCATACACTGTTCCGTCACCTCTATACAGGACAGGTTCTGTCATACACTGTCCCGACCCCTGGTGTACAGGACAGGTTCTGTCATACACTGTTCTGTCCCCTCTATACAGGACAGGGTCGGTCATACACTGTTCCGTCCCCTAATACAGGACAGGTTCTGTCATACACTGTTCCGCCCCTCTAATGCAGGACAGGTTCTGTCATACACTGTTCCGTCCCCTCTATACAGGACAGGTTCTGTCATACACTGTCCCGACCCCTGGTGTACAGGACAGGCTCTGTCATACACTGTTCCGCCCCCTAATGCAGAACAGGTTCTGTCATACACCGTTCCGCCCCCTGGTGTACTGGACAGGGTCTGTCATACACTGTTCCGCCCCCTCTATACAGGACAGGTTCTGTCATACACTGTCCCGACCCCTGGTGTACAGGACAGGTTCTGTCATACACTGTTCTGTCCCCTCTATACAGGACAGGGTCGGTCATACACTGTTCCGTCCCCTAATACAGGACAGGTTCTGTCATACACTGTTCCGCCCCTCTAATGCAGGACAGGTTCTGTCATACACTGTTCCGTCCCCTCTATACAGGACAGGGTCGGTCAAACACCGTTCCGCCCCCTGGTGTACTGGACAGGGTCTGTCATACACTGTTCCGCCCCCTCTATACAGGACAGGTTCTGTCATACACTGTTCCGTCCCCTCTATACAGGACAGGGTCTGTCATACACTGTTCCGTCACCTCTATACAGGACAGGTTCTATCATACACTGATCCGTCCCTTGGTGTACAGGACAGGTTCTGTCATACACTGTTCCGTCCCCAATCTATACAGGACAGGTTCTGTCAAAAATTGTTCCGTCCCCTCTATACAGGACAGGTTCTGTCAAACACTGTTCCGTCCCCAATCTATCCAGGACAGGTTCTGTCAAACACTGTTCCGTCCCCAATCTATACAGGACAGGTTCTGTCAAACATTGTTCCGTCCCCTCTATACAGGACAGGTTCTGTCAAACACTGTTCCGTCCCCAATCTATACAGGACAGGTTCTGTCATACACTACTCCACCCCCTTGTGTATACAGGACTGGTTCTGTCATACACTGCTCCGTGAGATAAGATAAGACGTTATTATCCCAAGGGAAAGCGATATTGCACAGCTGTTTAGCACTAAAATAAGGAGAATAGAAAAAAAAGACTAATACCGGAAGGTATGAATGATTTCCGCCGATTTTCCGGGCCCTTTCTGTTTTCAGCATCGGCATGCGCAGTCGGCGGCCAGAAGGTAGAAACTGATATTCGGAATGAATCTCTATAAGCATTCCCTTTGTCTTTTTGACATTAAGATTAAGAAAATCAATCTTACACTATTGGACAAATTTTGAAATAGTTAAACTTACTGATACAGTCATTTGTGTATAAAACAAATAAAACAGGAGAAAGCACACAGCCTTGGAGCGCACCTGGAAAAAGTCACGTTGCAACGGTAGGAGGAACAACGCAAACACGTGCTACACAGTATACGTCGTTGTTGACTGACAACATGCGCAACTCAGCTGAAGCGTAACAGTTGATTTTTTAAGGTGTATGATTTCATTCAATTTTATATAGAAAGAGGAAAACCATTTAATGCTATAAATAAATACTTGAAACGAGCTTCTTGTGCTCTTGGTATGTCTCCAAGGTGAAGCATGTTTTCCGTCGACCGGACTCTGGCGAAGCAGGTGGGGAACATATCAAACCCATGTAGGGTTGATACACTCGACAGTTTTCAGAACAATCAAGTCAGACCTGAAATTGTTAAACTGCATTCAGAAAATAAGTATATGTCACAAAGACTCTTGAAGAAATATACCTTGTTACTGAACATGATTTAACTGTTACACAATACAAGATATGGCAAGTTTTGAATACATTTGGATACATATGCAAAAAGATAAATGATGAAAATAGGGCTGTGTTGCGTGAACGATCTGACATCCTTCGTCTCCGAAATTATTATCTTCGAACCATCAAGCAGAAACGTGAAGAAGGATATGAGCCTGTTGAGACGTGGGTAAATGCCTCTCACAACAGCCAGCTGTAAGGAGTATGTGAGAAAGTTACCAATGGGTAAAGGTGAAAGACCTATCGTTCTCCATGCTGGCTGTGCTGGTCAGGGTTTTTCCCCAGGCTTTGACCTCATCATTCGAGCTAAGGCCAAGGACAACAAGGACTACCACACAGACATGAACGGCAGGTATTTCTAGAGTGAGTGAAAAATACACTGGTCCTTGCTTTGCCTGCCAAATCCCTTATTATCATGGACAATGCACCAAATTTCATTATGCAGGATCCAGACAGCAAGACCCCGACGTCTAATAGCCTGAAAGGTGATATTGTAACGTGGCTGCAACGGACGAATATGACCTTTCTTTCCAGGGCTACAAAACCACAACTCTATGAAACCATCAAATGTAACCAACCCGACCCTGTGTGTGTGGTTGACAATAACATCAAAGGTCAAGGTCACGCCGCCTTACGACTTCACCCCTTACCCCTGCGATCTGAACCGAATAGAGTTGATACGGGGTATCGTCAAGGGTGACGTTGGACGATTGAACACAATGTTTCAATTGGGGGATGTTGAAAAGCTGGTAACTGAATCCCTTGTGTGGGTAACAGTGGAGATATGGCAGCGTTCCGTTACCAAAGGTGTCAACGAGATATCCAATAAACTGGTCATGTGATTGACCTCAGAAAGCAACAGTCCCGCCCATAGTTGTGACCATCAGCACTGACACAAGCAATTCCGACGTCGAGCTCTGTGACATGAGCGAGTGAGATTGCGATTAAAATTATTTTGAGACGACCCCTCTTTTGCTGTCATTCCCTGTACTTTGTGCACTTTGTTCCGTTTAGCGTACATGGCAAGTACCGTGATACCCGGAGGTTGCAGGCTACGTGTTTGCGCTGTTCCTCCTACCGTTGTGCCCCCCTCGGTTCAAGATGTCAATTTGTCCATATAACAACATGATAGATTCCTAAGCAACTTTTTCCTATGATGGGAATAAAAATAATAAACAGTAGATATTGCTGGGTACAGGGTATTCAGTACCGTGTACGACCAGTGAAGATCCGGGTTAGACTAGGTCTTCAGCAACCCATGTTTGCTGTAAAAAGCGACTATGCTTGTCGTGAAAGGCGACTAACAGGATCGGATGGTCAGGTTCGCTTATTAAGTTGATGTATGTCACCGTATCCCAATTACGTTGGTCGTTGCTCGTGATGTCAATCACTGGATTGTCTGGTCCAGGCTCGACTTTTTACAAACAGCTGAGTGCGGCGTTAAACAACAAACAAACAAACAAACACACAAACCATATTGATATGAGTTACTTTACAACTCATCGTTCCGATCGAGCCAAACGGACTGTAGTCATGGCAACGACGAGAAGTGTAAAACCATGAACATTCATTGCTTAAGCAAAGTCACGCACCAGGCAATAGGAACCATTTATACCACTGTTACCTGATACAGGCATTGTGTTTGTACATTATCACGATACAAAAAATGGTTTGAAGCGAGACATGAACATCAATGGGCGGATCCAGGAGGTAGGGGTCCAAAATATCAAGATCCTCTCTCAGTAGCGGGGAATGGAGTGAGTGAGTGAGTTGGGTTTAACGCCGCTTTTAAAAGTATTCCAGTTATATCACGGCGTGACAGCTTAATGTGGGAGGAAATCCCGAAGTGATGCAGTTCTCAGGGGGGTCTGCTACATTTGGTTCCCCTCCCCCTCTTGATTCCGCCTATGAACATGGTGCCAATTTCAATGTGCGTTGGTTGTTTAAGCAGAAATATTGTTCAGAGATGCTGTTGCAAACTGGTGTTATCTACTGCGCCGGTATGCCGGGTCACGTGATTGTGCGTATACCCGGTACTATCGCCCATCACTATCACACCCCCGCCATCGAATCAAATATCTCCCTGACACCGCTGTTGTGATATGGCTCTCTGAACCCTGGACTCCAAGGCGCCTTAATAATGAACGTGAACAGACTCCATGCATCAACACATTCCACGTTTGAACAAAAGATAAAAACACAATTTGAATAAATTGACAATGCATGCATTTCCCGTTCTCTTGTCCATAAGTCCCCCATGTTTCACAAATCAATCACATGTACCAGGAGAGCAGATGCAGTAATACAGTAATGCGTGGCGAATTTGTGCATTTGATGCATGCGTCACGGCTTCAGATCGGGTTCTTGATCACACTCCGAGCTCTGTAACATACCAGTGCATGGAATTTACTGCTGGTTTTACACTTATCATGATATGAACACCCCCAAGTGAAATCTAGGTTTAACATGTATTCTAAGTTCATGTGCTTTTCCCTTGACGCCCCCAACAACACAGTGAGCTACTTTATGCTAATCCAGCTATTGTACTCCAGACATGAGATGCTAGTGAGGAGGTATCTACAGCCAGCGTCGTTGAAATATCAAAGTATTTGTCGGTACCAAACCACGACTTGTACATGAACAGACTCGTCAGCGAGGCGCTGAAATCACCACATTTGCTTCTTGAATGCTGGTCCTCTCTGGACAAAGACGGTTGATGTGCAGTCATGTCAATGTCATTTCCAATGTGAAGGGTTTTTCTTTCTCCTTGGTCTCAGAGGCCAAAACTCACGCCAAGCATTGCTAGATCTGACATACATGACGGTGTTTGACTCACATATCACTGTCACAATTTGTCACAAATTATTTCCTTCAGAGATATGGATGTATCCCAAGTTCCACGCATATGAGGACTGGTCAAAAAGTTCTAAGCCTGACTAACTTTCAACTATGGGCCATAACAAAGTGAACTAGTCAATGTAATACATTGTTTGAGTAGTTCATTACACGTTTATTTGATCTGTTGAGGCCGTTTGTGTATTAGTGACAGCCATTTGAACGTGATTGAGGTCCAAATTGACAACGAAATGGAAAAGAACGAGTACCGAGCAGTCATCAAGTTTTGACTTGACATTTATGACCACATGTCACAAGTGTATGGGGATAACTGCCCTAGATATTCCACTGTTAAACGTTGGGGAGCTATGTTATGGGCTGGGAGAACAAGCCGTGATGATGACCCTAGGTCTGGACGTCCTTCAACTTCCATCAATGAAGATTCAATCAAGGAGATAGAAAAAGCATATACTGTCGATAGACGTATTAACATTGCTTAACTTGAGCAAATCACGGGTCTAAGCCATGGATCCATTGAAACTATTATTCATGAACATTTACAGATGAATAAAATGTCTGCTCACTGGGTGCCAAAGTTTCTAAATTCTGATCTTAAGGAAAAACATTGCTGAAGAAAATTTAGAGTTAATTGAGGAGGACTTCGTCAAATTCAAAAAAGTTATCAGGAACGGGTGTTGAAACATGGCTCTACCACTGTAATCCCGAGTCAAAACGTCAGTGGCCACTGATTTCTGGAATCCAAAGGATCCTTGTTGATTACTTAGAAAGTCCAAAGACGATAATCGGTGCCTTCTATGTTGATTTGCTTCATCGCCTGAGAGTTTCTCACACAGAAAAGCGGCAAGGAATGCTGACTGCTTGAGTTCTACTGTTTCATGACAATGCCTCTTCTCACACCTCTCGACTTGCAAAGGCTGCTGTGCGACAATGTGGGTTCGAAGAGATTCCTCTTCCTCCATACTCGCCGGACCTGACACCAAGTGATTTCCACCTGTTTCCTTAACTGAAAGAACATCTTCATGGTAAGCGGTCTGACGACAAGGATGACTTTTTTTCAGGGTTTTTCATGAGTTTTTCAGGGTGACATCAGACAGCTTCCTCCCGCCCATCTCCGTGGTCTTGTGGTAGAGCGCCCGCCCGGAGAGTGGAAGATCCGGGGTTCGATCCCCGGCCGCGTCATACAAATAGACGTTAAAAGATGGTACTTGTTGTTACCCTTTCGGCGCTCGGCATTAAGGGACTAAAACAAGGACTGGTCGGCTCGGAGTCAGTATACTGTGTCTGAGTGGGGTATTCATGTTACACTGCGGCATGGTATCTCAGTGAGCTAGCACTATAAATCGGCATCAGTCCGGACTAGTACAAGCAGCCACACAAACACGCATACACGTGCATGCACGTCGCTATATAAGTGCAATAATCTTGGACGCGACGTTAAACCCCATTTCACCTCACCTCACCTCAGCTTTCTCCCGACTGGAATCGAAAAGCTTCACTATCGATATGAAAAGTGTATTTAAAAGCAGGGAGATAATGTTGAAAAATATAATTAAAAACATTTCATAATTGTTGGTTTTGTTTGTTAGGCTTAAAACTTTGTGACCAACCTTGTATGCTTTATAGTAGGACATCACTGTTCGCAGTATCTTGAAACTAATGAACGCATTAAATCCATTGGTTTTTTTTTTGTCTTTTTCGTATATACTTAGAACGCGGCTAAACCAGTGTCAAAGGCGAAGCAAGCCATTGCCCAGGGTTGTGTGCCGTTGATGTACCAGGATCCGCTTATCGCGGGTTCCTATCCAAGATTCGCCTCGACTATCACAAAATACCCGTGTACGGCCTGAGTCACTAAAGCGGACTAACATCACCCACTTATATACCCTGTCCAGGGGGCACCGAGGGCCCAGTCGTCTCAGGAGCCGCAATTCGCGTGCAGAGTAGCGTCACTTGGGCACACCAGAACCTATGATTGTGAGTTCGAATCCCGGATCTTCCAGATAATGTTTCTCGCTTTGACAGCACCATACCCGTCCTCGTGGGTTTCACCAAGTGGAATACCTCTGTGACCTGCATCACTTCGGGCTTTCTTCACACGTTAAGCTGACAAGCCATGACATAACTGGAATACTGATAAATGCGGTGTTAAACCAAACTCACTCACTCATGCCGTGTTCCTACATGTATGTGAGCACACGGGTGCCCCATTGTTGCAAAAGTTTGTGTTGGTTTCGAAACCCCCATTCAATCCAGATACGATTATTGGGTTGTCAGCACCAAACCGTGCTTGTGGGTTTTACGAAAGTAGAAAATGTCCATATCTGTTTCAGTTTGCGCTCAACTCCGACGTAAAAGCAACACCCACCACGATGATGTGACTGAAATAAGACTGCTTGTGTACTTTAATGGGTACAATTCAATTGCTCACACCACATATTTACAATTCCATGATTACAGTTGCTGTCGCTAGTGGCACGATTCGATTACCCACAATGGGTACAAGGTATTCAACATATTGATGGTGTCCCCGCTGTGAAATCCCTGGAATATTACCAACCCATTTACTTACTTACACACTAAACAAAATATTTATGACAAATAAATATAGAAAATTGGGATAAGGTCAGGTGCAATTAATTCTAATCATCCTTAATTTTAAGAATTAAACTTCAGTAGTACGTAGTGGTCAAACGTTCGCACGTCACGCTGAAGACCCGGGTTCGATAACCCACATTAGTAACCCTATTCACACACACACACACACACACACACACACACACACGTTATATTCCTTGAAGTAAACAATGCAAATTCGTGACATTTTTAGACAGTGGTATTCATAATAGTGGAGGACATTTCTGTTTGGGTATTGTTTGAAAAAATGGCACGTGATCCTTTACCAAAGGCGACTGCAGGACGAATGTTTCTTTGCCGCATGACTCCAGAAAATCTGGGGTAGAATTGGTGTTCATCAAACCATGCTTGTCGTAAAAGGCGACTAACGGAATTGGGTGCTCAGGCTCGCTGACTTGCATGTAATCGTATCTCAATTGCGTGGATCGATGCTCATTATGTCAATCACTAAACTGTCTGGTCCAGACTCGATTAAATACAGACGGACGCCATAAGCTGAAATATTGCTCAGTGCGGTGTTTAACAACAACAAACAAACAAACAAAACATAGAAGAAAGTATCAACTACTATCGAACAATATCACTGTCTGGGTATCATATAACTGTTGTTAGTATGGTCTGCGCAGATGACAATATCGTCAACGTACATAATTTTTGTTGTTAAAATGTGGTACTTATACGCTTCCATAGAATATGCATACATATGAGATCCATGTTTTCTTGTCGCTCATGAATAATCCTTGAAAAAGATACGAGGGGGTGACAAGAACAAATATGGTCTTACAAAAATGACTACAATCGCGGAATGGAAATTTTCCGTTCCATGTTTAACTTTCTCGATATTTCTCTCTCAGAAATGAAGTTTAATTACCAGAATTCCCGATGTCCAACACATTAAACGAATCATTTGCGATTCAACATTTCTGTTATGTTTGAAAAGGACTGTGTCAGCCCGAAATTGAAAGCCTGATATTTTCGTATTCTGATTAAGCCCTGATGTGTGATTAGCTTCGGGAACAAATGTATCCTTTCAAGTACAATGCAAATTACAATGGCATGCTTGGTCATTTGTCTTTTATCAAGATTTAATTATAGCTTTGTGGTACTAAACATCATTGGCTGACTCACGCGAAGTGTTGGCATATGTCCTCACTCTCCAGCCTGAGAAATATATTTCCGCGGCCAGATCTGATTATAGCCTTCCCACGGACCTGGGGAAGAACATAAACATTATTTCTGTAGTATTGAGTTGCTTATTCTTATATGTATGTCAACTTCATCATAAAATGTACACTGCTGTTCAAAAGATAGTTCCCTCGGGCGTTGTTGAGTGAGTGAGTTGGGTTTAACGCCGCTTTTAACAGTATTCCAGTTACATCACGGCGTGCCAGCTTAATGTGGGAGGAAAGCCCGAAGTGATGCAGGTCTCAGACATTTACCACTTCGGTGAAACCTACGAGCACGGGTATGGTGCTGACAAACCTATAAACATAATTGGGGCGAACCGGGATTCGAACCCACAATCACAGGTTTCTGGCGTGCCCAAGGGACGCAACTCTGCACAGCGAATCGCGGCGCCTTAGACGACTGGGCCACCCGTGCCCCCTCATACGAAAAGACGTAAAAAGATGGTACTTGCTGTTACCCTGCCTGTACCTCGGCATTAAAGGGGATAGAACAAGGACTTGTCGGTTTAGACTCAGTATACTGTGTCTGAGTGGAATATCTATGTTGAACTGTGGCATGCGTTTGGACCAGTATAAGTAGACACACACACGCGCGCGCGCACGTCACTATATAAATGAAATAATTTTGAACACGATTTTGAAAGAATACGTGAAAAGTCGATTATCTGTCATCATATCCACCTAGAAAATAGATGAGATAGATAAGATCCCCCGACCGCGAATATAATTGGTAAAATCCGATTGGTAATAACATGAACTGTTATGCTCGCTTATATGTGAGTGTGTGATGCACTAAGTACGTGCAACAAGCCACTCGCGACTTGTTAAAACAGTCGACACTAAATCCAAGCATATCTTGAAATTATTCAGAATTGTAGTCTTAATTCTTGTTCAGCATGACTCGTAGGAGATGATCTGGTGTCGAAAGGTGTCGAATTAAAGACATGATTAATGCACGAATGTGTTCGTCGTTAGCTCGGGTCCCACCATTCAGTTATGTAGACTGGCACAGAAACATCCGCAAACCATTGAGGTAAAGGACTGACCACCCAAGGTCTGGACGGCCTCCTTTTGATGTCAGCACGTGGGGATCATGACTTGCTCTGCTTGGTTAGGTCACAGTTAGTTTAGTTAGTTAATATTCCAGCTGTATGATGGCGGTCTGTAAATAATCAAGTCTGGACCCGACAATCCAGTGATTGATATCATGAGCATTGATCAACGCAATTGGGATACGATGACAGTCAGCAAGCCTGACCACCCGATCCCGTTAGTCGCCACTTCATAGTCGCCCTTTACGGCAATTATGGGTTGCTGAAGGCCTATTCTCGCCCGGATCTTGACGAGGCGGTAAGACCACAGTCTTTTGCCTCAAGCATCTGTCTGGAGAACTGAATGCCCCAGAGACAACCGCCATCACGGACATTGAGAAATCGACTCAAATGAGTAGGTTTGAGGTCAAGGAGAGTGATCAAACGCCCTTATTGTCATCGCAAGGACCGTTTGGCATGGCGTTTGGCGAGACGTAGTTGGAACCTGAGGAAGATCCTCTGGGAGCAGGCTGGTGTTGTGTGTCCTGGACGGTCCTGTTCGGGTCTGGTGGCAAAGTTTGTTTGTTTGTTTGTTGCTGATCGCCTCACTCAGCAATATTCTAGCTGTATGACGGCGGTATGTAAATAATCGAATCTGGACCAGACAATCCAGTGATTTCATCATGAGCTTCGATCCACGCAATTGGGATACGATGACATGCATCGTCAACCACGTCAGCGAGCCAAGTCAGTCAGTCACCCTATCCCGTTAGTCGCCTCTCACAACAAGCATGGGTTACTGAACACCAATTCTACCCCGGATGTTCACGAGTCTGGCGGCAAAGAAACATTCGTCCCGCAGTCGCCTTTGGTAAAGGATCACGTTCCATTTTTTCAAACAATACCCACACAGAAATGTCCTCCACTATTATGAATACCACTGTCTAAAAATGTCACGAATGTTCTCCTTAGTTGGTTACAAAGAATTACTCTTTCAGGGTGCCGTTGAACAAAACAACCTCAGGTCTACGACAGTCGCAAGTCTATGTTAAGGTGTGGGAGTTACGATCATCTTAGCGCAAAGATCGCTTTGTACAACGGCACCCTGGAAACATTACATCTAATGGTTTTTACACCATAGATTTGAGGCCAGCGCACAGATTTTCAAACCTCATGGCCAAAAAAACAGGATACACTTACACTCTTATATTTCTCATCGTATCTCCATTGCATAGATCAATGCTTTTAATGTCAATCACTGATCGATGCTCATGACGTCAATCACTAGTTTGACTTGAATATTTACAGACCTCTGCCATATGGCTGGATTCACGGACCTAACTTATTTAGGTCCGTGCTGGAATATTGCTGAGTGAGGCGTTAGACAACAAGCAAAACAAACAAAATATACAAATCAGATTTAAATTATTGAAATAATGCTAACTACGTCATAAATCAACATTCACTCTCTCAGGAGATACAGGCATCTCATTGCTGCTATGGTTGGCGGTGCAACAACACATTCTCTATCAGAATCGAATCCTACCACAAATATATGCGCATTCTGAGGACCTACCGTGGTTCCGAATCTCCGCATGAGATAATCAACAGTTTAACAAAACAGACACGATTTAAAATATATGGACATTCGTAATTGAATTGAATTTATTTCAATTTTAATTATACAAGCAAAACATCCACAAATTGTTTTCTAAACTGACAAGATGCATGAATGATCTGTGAAAAATATCTCATTTCTATCAAATTGAATTTGACGTGGTTCCCAACTGAGAAGCGACAAGCTACTTCCGACCAAACTGTATGATTAACACACCAATCAACTCATCAGACTCACCCCGGCCGTCTTGTGGTAAGAACGCGAACACGCGACGCAACATGATGTTCCAAATGTATTAATTGGTCGTCATTTCATCATCCACGCGTGAAGTGACCTCCCTCCACCCTGATTTTCAGAAATAAGAATAAATGGTGATTATTCGGTTGGAGTCTTGACGTAATGCCGTTTTCGTCTCTATTGGTTTACTGCAGTCGCAATCGTTAACACGCAATGCATATAAAGAGAAATTCAATTAACTCGCCGTACGGACAAAACATTCTTTAACTGCTCGAGTGTTGGATTGATCTGCTACGGAAATTACCACACAAAAAAACAACAGAGCAATATTGTTTCAGAGACAGCAATAGCTCGCAGAGATGTCCATCGACTTCCTTGGCATCTGAGAAAGATATATTGCGTGCGAACAATATCAAAATTTGTTTCGTTTGTTGTTTAACGCCGCACTCCGCAATATTCCAGCTATATGACGGCGGTCTGTAAATAATCGAGTCTGGACCAGACAATCCAGTGATTGACATCATGAGCATCGGTCCACGCAATTGGGATACGATGACATGCATCACTGAGCCTTACCACCCGATCCTGTTATTTGTCTCTAACGACAAGCAACAGCAACAATAATAATATTAACAGCAATAATAATTAGCAACAGTTACAATTATAATGCATAATTATGATATTAATAATGATTATGTTAAGACTAATAAACCACATGACATCTCAGACGGCTCAGATGGGGGTCGTGCTCAATGCTTGTCGATTCAGTGTGCATTTATATAAAATTGCATTATCGGCTCCGTGGGAAGTATGCAACCTCAGCTGCCTGTTGGTCGCTAGTTTTGCGGTCATATTAACTACTCGTCCTTAAGTCTACTTGGGGCGATCGGGTAGCCTAGCGGTTAAAGCGTTCGCTCGTCACGCCGAATGCCCGGGTTCGATTCCCGACATGGGTACAATGTGTGAAGCCCATTTCTGGTGTCCCCCGCCATGATATCGCTGGAATATTGCTAAAAGCGGCGTAAAACCATACTCACTCACTTAGCCTACTTGTACCGGGAACAACTAGAGGCATCGTACAAATCGCGTTTTATACCTTTCATAGTGCTGGGTCAGAGCGGAAGCCCTAGCAACTCCCGGACGTCTCGCTCACCGAGAACGGCCATGTTCTATGTGCGCACTGTTCTGAAGACATTGGCCATAATTAAAAAAGGCTGTTTGTCCAACCAGTTTGTGATTTTGGGGCTAACTATATAATTAAATAGGAAGTCGGAAGTCAGTTGATACATTTTGTACAAACAGTATTAACTTCTACATACTTCTATGAGTAGGGGGGCACGGGTGGCCCAGTCGTCTAAGGCGCCGCGACTCGCTGTGCAGAGTTGCGTCCCTTGGGCACGCCAGAAACCTCTAATTGTGGGTTCGAATCCCGGTTCGCCCCGATTATGTTTCTAGGTTTGTCAGCACCATACCCGTGCTCGTGGGTTTCACCGAAGTGGTAAACGTCTGAGACCTGCATCACTTCGGGCTTTCCTCCCACATTAAGCTTACACGCCGTGATATAACTGGAATACTGTTAAAAGCGGCGTTAAACCCAACTCACTCACTCACTCACTCTATGAGTAGACCCGCCATCAAAGTGAACCATTCACCATATTCATGAAAAAATAATTATGCTTCCGACTGATTGCCAGCCAAAAAATTACAATGTTGCAAGGTGTTTTTAATCCAGGCTCATAGTCTAAAATTAAATAAACAAAATATATTCGTTTAAGCTGAAGCTGAAAAGAAATCTGATCTCGATACTAAACTAATGCTAATTCTCGACGTTAAACCCTATTTCACCCCCACTCATAGCAATTTCCGAAAGCGTTCTCCGTTATTACATAGCTCAGCCCGTATTGACTATAATTGACCCATTTTTCTTTACAAAATATTTGTATGACGTATGTACTAGATACATTTACCCACTTCCAATTATATTTCTTTTGCATTCATCTCTTAAGATTTATATCATGCGTGTTGGGAGCACATTGCAATTCTTTGTCAATAATCCAGCTGTTAAATGGTGGCAGTGTCAAGAATCTAAAATACAGTAAAATAACTTTTGAAAAAGAATATAAAGGCCTGCCAATAAAAACCGACAGACTGCAACAACAAAAACTGTTATATGTCTACAATACACAAGGAATCGGCAACAGAAAACGACGAGAACGTTATTAAAAACTAAGAAACAGCATCATGAATCTTAGAGCAGCTACCGAAACAACTGAAACGGCAGCACTAAAACGCACAGAAAGCAACGTTCCAAACTAGGCATGCGCAGAACAATAGGGAAGCTGACCTGCTGAAAGGTTTGCCGAATAAGACAAACCTCGTGGACGAGCATCACTGTTGACATTCCTGCAACATTAAGCTGCCATGCCGACTGAAACAGCATCATAAATCTTAGAGCAGCTACCCAAACAACTGAAACGGCAGCACTAAAACGCACAGAAAGCAACATTCCAAACTAGGCATGCGCAGAACAATAGGGAAGCTGACCTGCTCAAATGTTTGCCGAATAAGGCAAACCTCGTGGACGAGCATCACTGTTGATATTCCTCCAACATTAAGCTGTCATGCCGACTGACACACAGTTCAAAGCGGCGTTAAACTCAACAGCTTCAGAAACCGGCCAGGTACCAGGAATCATGCGTTAAATTTACATCTTACAGCGCTAATATAATAACACACATCTAGAATTTTATTTTTTTCAGCGCTGTAATATATAAATTTACTCACTGTTTGTTGATCCTCGTGACACGACTGTCATTTTTCCACATAAAATACCGTTTAAATGATTTACGCTTTTTCCGCGTAATGGTTTTTGCAGGAATAAAACAGTATATATCTCTTATTGGTTTCCCCAAACACGTAAATTTACAAGCTTGAAATAATATAACCATGTTCATGACAACAACAAGTTATAATTGTCGAGATATTTGACCACATACCAATACAATGAAAAAATCCACAGTGCGATATGGGAAGGGAGGTAACTCTTGGTTTGCAATTCAAATAAAAGCGACAAAACCCTTTCCATATTAATAACAAACCTCTGCCCAAAGCAGAGTCGATTGTACGATCGATTTACACTATATAATGAGTATTTGTTTATGAATCACTATCCAATAGTGATGATACCAGGTGTTCGCGGAAAGGCGAATGTATCCTGCCCCACAGGCGGCATTCGTCACAAACACATGCAAAGGCAAGGCAATTCTTAAAAAAAAGCACGGGAGCATACGGTCCAAGTCAAAATAAGGAATAGCATCGGACTAATTGCCTCTAAGCTACTCCCACACATTCACCAGGATTCAAAGAAAAAAAGCAAGTACTATTTTTGTTTGTATCCATTCATCCTGCTGACAACACGTTTGAATGAGTGAGTAAGTTGTGTTTTAATCTGCTTTGTCGAGTTTTTCTGTTACTTTAAGGCGTGTCGACTTTATGTGGGATGAAAGCCGGAAGTGATGCACTTTGGGGAAGCTGACGAACCTTGAAACATAATCAGGGATTCTAACCCACGATCAAAGGTTTTTGGCACGCCCAAGGGACGCAACTCAGCACAGCGAATTGCGGCGCCTTAAAAAAATTGAAAGGTCACTAATGACTTTGACGTTGTCAAAGTGAGCTAAAAGCCAGAATTAAAGTGTACCATAAAATACGTTTAATCAAGCAAATATAACATACAGATCCCAAATGTCTTGTTTCAACAACGCCAAAGAATTCCTCTCAAGAGAGTGAATGTGTTTAATGCCAGAGTAAACACTATTCAAGGTTAATCACGGAGGCCTAAAAATAATCATCTCTTGGCATGTAAAACCAGTGACTGAAAGAATGAGCAACCAGTCACAGCATCGGGATCCGATGACACGCACCAAGCCTGACTACACCGTCCTGTAATGTCGACTGTTACGACAAACGTTCATGTTCAGGGCTTAGTCTACCCGGAATTCCATCGGGTGTCTCTTTATGACAACACCTGGTTATCAGTATACCTGCAAAAGGTAACGACAGGTAACCGGTACCTTGAACGGTCCACACCACTAAACCTTGAAAATAAATCTGTTCTTTACCCCAGCCTCTGTCGCTAAATCTACCTTGTTTCTGGTATATTCTACCACGTGCCATCTTGGATTTCCACACTCATGCAACTCCCAACGAAACGTGTAGGTTGTCCGATTTGCATATGTAACATACCTATGAAGCTTGATGTTACGACAGGAGGCCGAAATATCCTGAGCCAAACTGTAATGGACCGCGTTGGTGGAGTTGGTTGTAAATTTATTTCAACATACCGTATTCGACGTAATAAGCGCCCCGCTCTAATAAGCGCCCACGGCTATATTTGCTAATATATTGGCTAGTGAACAATCCCAATCAGCACCCCTTCCGATTGATCAACGTACACAAGACTTATTTATTCGTGTATAATACCCACTCGTGTGTTATATCACCCTTAATTATGGGCAATTAAATTCTTGAAAAATATATCTGTCGTATGTAAACATTTCAGGCTGTTAGCATAAACCACGAAATTTACGATCTTTCAACTCAAAATAATATTCTAATAAGTTTCCCCTATTTCTAATTTTGAGAGCGCCCTGGGCGCTTATTACGTTGAATACGGTAATCCCCTCAGTGGTCAACACACTCCACTCCAATGATGCTGGAGTGGCTGGATCCCACTGGTGTAGAAGGCACCTTCAGTGAGTTTTCTACGACGTTTATTAAAATATTCACTTGCCTCAGCAGATTAGCATTATATCTGCCTTTAACGTACCCTCTACTGGGAGGGTACGTTGGATGTTTCCATTGCTGTTTAGTCCCTGGCAGATAGTGGTGTACCCAAGATTATTCAATGGCCACGAATCGCTAAACAAAATTAGCTCGATCTGCTTCAAAAACGACGAGAATTCTCACGAGAGATGACGAACCTACAGCGTTTCAGGAGTCTTGGAGTGAGTGAGTGAGTGAGTGAGTATGATTTTACGCCGCTTTTAGCAATATTCCAGCAATATCACGGCGGGGGACACCAGAAATGGGCTTCACACATTGTACTCATGTCGGGAATCGAACCCGGGTCTTCGGCGTGACGAGCGAACGCTTTAACCACTAGGCTACCCGACCGCCCCAGGAGGCTTGGAACCCAGAGTGCTGAAACATCTTGAACTCTGTTGGACATCTCTTAACAGAGGCAAAGGGAGGAGCATCATGTCCTCAAGGTGACACCATGTACGCATGAACAGCTGTTGGAGATAGCCCTTTCATTTGGAGATGCTTGATGACAGTACGGTTGCCAACTTTGTTCATTTTCAGGGAATACCTTGTCACTGAAATATGCTGCCTGGTTGTGTCTTTGATTCAGAGGCAGCCTGTCGGCATGAACGGTAATCTACTCAATGCATGCAAACTGTTCAGAATGTACTATACACATTTCGTAGATGGGCTCAGAACTCTGGCTGACCATTGACCTTAAGTGATGTTTCTTACAGCCTATTCAGGGGCACAAAATTGCCCGATAGTTGACGTGCAGTGCAGAGTTGCGTCTCTTAGGTGTTCCAGGATCTGGAGCTATCAGCACGATTTATACCTGCTCAAAGGTTTGCCGAATAAGGCAAACCTCGTGGACGAGTATCACTGTTGACGTTCCTTCACAGTTCAAAGCGGCGTTAAACTCAACAGCATCAGAAACCGGCCAGGGCACCAGGAATCATGCGTTAAACTGACATCAATGCATGCACCATTTGCTAAATTATCACACGTAATAACAATTGTTTACAATGTAATGTTTGCATGGCTTGAATCAGAATTGCAGGCACTCGAGTCTAGTCTGGCATCAAACAAACACTGTCTACCTGGCTCGGACTCGACTATTTACAGACTATGGTGGTGTGGTTTAGGACAGAAGCATATTCCTACATTCACTCTCGCACGCCTGTATTCAGACTTGTAAAGCTTGGAGCTTATATATTTATAAACGAATTCAATCAGTATGTTAGATTCAAGAATACTCCTTACTTTTAAGATGTGTGTTTATTGTCAAACTTCAGCTTATGTCTCTTTACGCAAGTTGGGAATTTGAATAATGACGTTTGCATAACAAATCCTCTTCAGAATCGATACTGAGCTCAACCTTAAACATTAATCTACTAAATGTAAAATGGAACCGCATACTAAGCCATTTAGACGAGCCTTCAGCCAGGGTGTACGTGTGCTATTTATCAACTCCGACATTGTGAACACGGATATTTGCATGTTCAAGATCTTTTGTTTTCCGGAGATGTAAAACATGTTGTTGTTACGACGTTTCCATCGATTTCCCCCAAGTAAGCCGCCCGCGTCTCGGGCGAGGAGGTTTATATGTTTGAATAAAACAGCTGATTTAACATATGTGGACAGACGTATTTTTAGTGTGTTAAATAATGTAAATATATGGCCTGCATTACTGTCAGGTGTGTACTTGTGTGGACATACTGAGTGATGTACTGCCCTAAATACGTTATGTAGTACACAGGAGACAGGCTTGGCAAACACCTCCTTGGTCACCCCCTAACCTCAAGTAATGTAATTTGGCTTAGCTTTTTGCACTTGGTTTACGAATCCGTCGAACATAATTACGCAAACTAAAATCTGTTGCGTTTTTATTACGCCTTCGAAGTAATATTCGTTTTGACAATAAAAAAAATTCTCAAAACATTTCGCTGGGAAGTTTGGCCACTTCAGGAGTATTACAAGGCGTCGCAATGTTGACGGGTCATCACGTTCCATTCCACAGTTGTCAGTTGGCGTCGTTGGCGTCGTTGGCATTGCTTCATGGAACCACGTAGACGGGGGTATAATTACGTTACAGTACTCTGAAACATTGAGCCCGGGGATCGAACAATTGAACTATTAATACAAACCAAACTTTTGTTTGATAGCAGGGTCGCGAGTCTGGTGCGTCAGGGTTGCGACAAGATCACAGTATCAATGCGTCAGGGACGCGCCAAGATCGCGATCATTTACCGACAGGGTTACGCTATATACCGCGACAGATTTGATGTGATGAAAAAATACATTTGCACGAGAATTTAACCTTGTGGCGAAATTTGAAAATCAGGCACAACTTCATTTCTCTCTGTTTGCCGTTCTCCTGTCCTGCGGTGATTGCAACAGTTAATGGTTCGTCTCGAGTATTCACAGGCCGAAAGGACATAACTATTTTATTACGCGTCATTACTTTCTCAACTTCAAATTTGTTCATGGATACTAAAAAAATGAAAAACTTTTCAACTGTCAAATTCATTTGTGACCTCCTTGGCTCATTGGCACGGCTTTGGCACGGCTTTGGCACTGGTTGTAGCGTTGACGGACATCCTGTTGCGTTGGTCCAACATCTGCTTTAGACAATTAAAAACAATTGAAAAAAAGAGTAAAATAAAAATCCCATTACAGGTGTGTCAAGGAGATGCTCAGTGGTGGGCAGGATTCCGACTGGAATAGATTCTGGTGCCATTACCGCCGCTGGAACATATCTCAACCGGAAACCCGTCAAAGACTTGATTTAATCTTGTAATCGTCTGAGGGAGCTATACATTGTAATGACCTCACGAGTTTAACTGGAAACTTATCAGTTGTCGGTCTATTCCTTCGAAAGTTTTCTACCAGTCAATTTGGCTTAGTGAGGCTGTCGAAATTGTGGACCTCGACTATGGATTATTTAGCCAAAGGTTAACCATGTCAAGGGATTGCGTTTCTCCGTGGAAGTAACTGGGCTGAAAATGATAAGGATGTGATTTAATGGTTGATTTTTAGTGACTATTGAAGGCGTAAGGATACGTTCAAAGTTCTTCAATCCATGTTGCCCTGAGATTGACAGAGTGAGGAAACTGCAGGCATTAGAACGTGTAGCTGATATATTTGCCTTTATTTCCGTAGACATTGAAGCATTGAAAGTGTGTTGAAGGATGTAAAGTGTGCTATACCTGGAATAAACACGAGGCAATTCGCTAATGTTTCTACAATTGTGCGCAGTGAGTGAATACACTGCTAAGCAAAACGACAGTCACATCAACTGCACAATATGACCAACCCTAGACCAGGTTGACCATTGGTTAGCATCGATCCCCATCAGAGGGTTGCGAAAACACACGGATTCAGCCAGGTGACGGTGGTATTAACAAAACAAACCAACTTTTGTGTCATAACTTTGTCGCGAGTGTGGCGCGTCAGCGTTGCGGCAAGATCGTAGTATCATTGCGTCAGGATCGCGAGAAGGTCGCGATCTTTTACCGACAGGATTATAATATTATCGCGACAGGTTTGATGTGATGAAAACCATTTGCCAATGGTAATCGAGACTGGTTGTTCTTTGGCGTTGACGTTATATATTTACCAGGGTCTGTGGAACATACATGCTACTTCCGCCACGCGGATTCCATGCTCCATACCCCATGTTCTATAATCAGAACATCTTGCTCCAAGGTCAATAGCCCGTACGTTTTCTTTCCCCAGACCTCAAAGGACATAATCCACACTTCATACCAAACAAAAACCCAAACGTCATCCCTCATTTCAGACTCGAAATACACATATCCCATCAGATATTTCATACCTGATATCAGACCTAATATCCCAAGACCACCCTCATTCATCTGACCCCGGATGTATCCGATGATGTGTTATCAAACCGCGACGGTGAGGGATGTTCATCATGCTATCAACCTCTGGTTTGTCTGGCCCAGGTTCGAGTATTTACAGGCCGCCATAATCTAGCCGAAGTCAAATGAAACGAAACTAAAAACATACCTTACCACAAGTCAAAGACCAACCGGGTCGAAATTTTAAGACAACCAGTCTTTTGACCCATATTTTAGTCTCAAACAAACGTTGCGGAAAAGGATTTATGTTCTGACTGTATAGAACGTTTGTGAGTGCCCACTGTGTGGTTTTATTTCAATGATCATATTCTCAAATGTATGAAGTTACAGTTATATTTTCGAATTGAATGAATTTGCCAAAATTAATTGACTATTTTATTGTTTTACCATGATATGCCGATAAACATGTATATATGTTAATATGTTCACCCTTTTGAAGGTATTGACTAGCAGAGTACAGAACATTTGGTAGGATGTGGTAACATAGTGTATCAGTATGGTGGTCTACCAAGCAACGATATGGCTTTTTTTTTAAAAAAGAGGGTGCTCTCTGTGATTTGGGAATTCATGTTCAGTAACCGTTTAATTTAGTTCAAGATATATCACCAAATGAGTAAGTCATAGGTTTCCTGTAGGTCCGGTAGCATAGCCGGTCACCCTATAGATTTTCCGAATGTATGGTTAGTATGTTTCCAAAAGGATTGGTTGGATTGGTCAGTGTTCAGAGCAAAGAGCCCACCCTGGGTGAGTAAATAGTAAGTGAGGTGAGATGAGTTGAGTTGAGGTGAGTGAGGTGAGTGAGGTGAGTGAGGTGCATGCACATATGTCTATGTTACAGCAGGGGCCATTCCTAGGGCTACAACTGTCGTATGTCTATGTTACAGTAGGGTCCATTCCTAGGGCTACAACTGTCGTATGTCTATGTTACAGTAGGGGCCATTCCTAGGGCTACAACTGTCGTATGTCTATGTTACAGTAGGGGCCATTCCTAGGGCTACAACTGTCGTATGTCTATGTTACAGCAGGGGCAATTCCTAGGGCTACAACTGTCGTATGTCTATGTTACAGTAGGGGCCATTCCTAGGGCTACAACTGTCGTATATCTATGTTATAGCAGGAGCCATTCCTAGGGCTACAACTGTCGTATGTCTATGTTACAGTAGGGGCCATTCCTAGGGCTACAACTGTCGTATATCTATGTTATAGTAGGAGCCATTCCTAGGGCTACAACTGTCGTATGTCTATGTTACAGTAGGGGCCATTCCTAGGGCTACAACTGTCGTATGTCTATGTTACAGTAGGGGCCATTCCTAGGGCTACAACTGTCGTATGTCTATGTTATAGTAGGAGCCATTCCTAGGGCTACAACTGTCGTATGTCCATGTTATAGTAGGGGCCATTCCTAGGGCTACAACTGTCGTATATCTATGTTATAGTAGGAGCCATTCCTAGGGCTACAACTGTCGTATGTCTATGTTATAGTAGGAGCCATTCCTAGGGCTACAACTGTCGTATGTCTATGTTACAGCAGGGGCCATTCCTAGGGCTACAACTGTCGTATATCTATGTTATAGTAGGAGCCATTCCTAGGGCTACAACTGTCGTATGTCTATGTTATAGTAGGAGCCATTCCTAGGGCTACAACTGTCGTATGTCTATGTTACAGTAGGGGCCATTCCTAGGGCTACAACTGTCGTATGTCTATGTTATAGTAGGAGCCATTCCTAGGGCTACAACTGTCGTATGTCTATGTTATAGTAGGAGCCATTCCTAGGGCTACAACTGTCGTATATCTATGTTATAGTAGGAGCCATTCCTAGGGCTACAACTGTCGTATGTCTATGTTATAGTAGGAGCCATTCCTAGGGCTACAACTGTCGTATGTCTATGTTATAGGAGCCATTCCTAGGGCTACAACTGTCGTATATCTATGTTAAAGTAGGAGCCATTCCTAGGGTTACGATTATCTAATGTCTATGTTGGAGGAGGAGACATTCCTAGGGCTACCACTGTCGTATGTCTATGTTACAGTAGGGGCCATTCCTAGGGCTACAACTGTCGTATGTCTATGTTATAGTAGGAGACATTCCTAGGGCTACCAATGTCGTATATCTATGTTATAGTAGGAGCCATTCCTAGGGTTACGATTATCGTATGTCTATGCTGGAGGAGGAGACATTCCTAGGGCTACCACTGTCGTATGTCTATGTTACAGTAGGAGCCATTCCTAGGATTACGATTATCGTATGTCTATGTTGGAGGAGGAGACATTCCTAGGGTTACGATTATCGTATGTCTGTGTTACAGTAGGAGCCATTCCTAGGGTTACGATTATCGTATGTCTATAATGGAGGAGGAGACATTCCTAGGGTTACGATTATCGTATGTCTGTGATGGAGGAGGAGACATTCCTAGGGTTACGATTATCGTATGTCTGTGTTACAGTAGGAGCCATTCCTAGGGTTACGATTATCGTATATCTATGTTGGAGGAGGAGACATTCCTAGGGCTACCATTGTCGTATGTCTGTGTTACAGTAGGAGACATTCCTAGGGTTACGATTATCGTATGTCTATGTTGGAGGAGGAGACATTCCTAGGGCTACCATTGTCGTATGTCTATGTTGCAGTAGGAGCCATTCCTAGGGTTACGATTATCGTATGTCTATGTTGGAGGAGGAGACATTCCTAGGGCTACCATTGTCGTATGTCTGTGTTACAGTAGGAGCCATTCCTAGGGCTACAACTGTCGTATGTCTATGTTGGAGGAGGAGCCATTCCTAGGGCTACGACTGTTGCGTGCTTATGTTGGAGGAGGAGGCATTCTTTGAGCTACGAATGTTGTATGTCTATGTTGGAGGAGGAGACACTCCTAGGGCTACGACTGTTGTATGTCTACGTTACAATAGGAGACAGTCCTAGGGCTACGGCTATCGTATGTCTATATTAGAGGATGAGCCTGTCCTCGGGCTGATTGCTCTGGAGAACTGGGCCCAACGCTTCTTTATGCTACTATTGAAATTTTATAAAATTACCTGGACACTGAAACTATTAAAATATCAAATCAAGTGGCCTTAAGTTTTGTGAGAAATTAAAAATGTGCTTCCAACTGATTGACTCACCTGAATTAGACTCGGGATATAGTTGCTGAAAATATATTTCAGTTACCAAGGCAACGGACATATCGTCAACGCATCTTGAATACAATAATCGAATTTCACACCTATGCGTGTGAAACGGTTGCTACATAGAGGAATGCCGTTAATTGCCATCCTTATGAGATCAATTATAGCAACAGCTGAAGAGGCTTACACAGACCTCACATTCCCTAAAGAGATAGTCGGCAGTAGTGTGAAGCTGGCTCTCCTGTCCACCTGTACTATATCAAGTAATTGTTGTTTGTGTTCGATGAACGCCACGATACTTCATGGACTGGTGTAAGTGGACGAAGGCGTTAGTTGTGCAGAGTTACGTGTCACAGCTTTGCCAGGATCCGCTGATCCTGTGTTCGAGTCCCAAATGTTTTGTCCTAGGTCCGGGAAAAACCTGGGATCATTCTTTTCGTCAATGTGGTAAATGACATGAGTCAGTTTGACCTTTCCCTCAAAATAAAGCTGATTCACTGTGGTTAAACAGAAATCTTTTCAAAGCGGTCGTAACTCACACGTACTGAGTAAGATAATGATCTTCATGTTGTTTGCCTGATCAAGACGTCCTGCTGTGTTGGTCTGTACTACGTCATCCAATTCTTCTAACTAATATTTCTGGAAGGTCCTATTTTAAAACAACAACAAACTGTCGTCATAATCAGTCCGTCTGGAGCCCACCATCAGCATTGGGGCACGGCTAAGGGACATAACTCTGCACAGCCATCGGCCTGGGTATTGGAAGTCTTCGCAACCCGTAACACTGTACCATTATCAGAAACTCACGTGGACGGATGTTCTTATATACCAAGGGTCATAATCGGGGCGAATTGAAGTCTACGACCAGCAGATCCTGTCACGAACCAGGCATGCAACTCTGCAAAACACCTAAGATCACTTATTATCCGTAAGCCGTGTACTTTGAGAACATCTAACCAATACCAGTGCGGACTATGTGCACGGCGATGTCGTTACGAAGTTAGAGCGGATTCGCCATGTACGAGAGTGGGCATTTTTTCAAGACCTCTATTCGAAGACTTTCAGACAGACAGATGGTTGAAGTCATTAACACTGACATCACAACAGCTTCATTCGACATGCGGACATCTGGGGAACGTTATAGCACCTTGCCTGGACTGGCGCTGCCCGGGGCATCAGTACTTCCTATGCATTACTGAGCGTGTTACATATTACGTTGGGGCGGTCGGGTAGCCTAGTGGTTAAAGCGTTCGCTCGTCACGCCGAAGACCCGGGTTCGATTCCCGACATGGATACAATGTGTGAAGCCCATTTCTGGTGTCCCCCGCCGTGATATTGCTGGAATATTGCTAAAAGCGGCGCAAAACCATACTTACTCACTCACATATTTCGTTACATATTTATCAATAATTTGATGAACTCACGGAGGGGTAGCACTGTGATAAAATTGTAATATAAGAAATGTTAAAAGAATTAGATCAACGTCGTCCCAATTCCGTCCAAGAATATGTCATCGATCATGATTCAATCACTGGATTGTCTGGTCCAGACTCAATTATTTACAGACCGTCGTCATATAGCTGGAATATTGCTGAGTGCGGCGTAAAACAACAAACCAACCAACCAACCAACCGTCCAAGAATATAATATTATGGAAATGGGGCAAGGTTCCATCTTTACCCTATCCATCCACGCCGTCCAAGCCACTTATTTGACGTCATTTGGGTCTACTCTGCTTAATCCGTTCCATACAAATTGTCTCGCGATGACCTTTGGTTTTGATATATGAGCCGAGTGATTTTCTGTATATCAATATTAAAACTGATCTTTCTTCCTCTGTCCGGACAAACAAAATTCGTCGTAAAAAGAGGTAAATTTCGTACATGACGTGGACCGGGCTGCTATACAGAAGGGAGAAGTCTTTGCAGGTGCCGTTTGTGTCACTTTCTCAAGCACGGCAATCGTAAGGCTTAATCCTTGTGCTTCCACCATTGACCCGAATGACAGAACGACATCTCCTGTCTGTGAAACCAAGAAGCGGTGTATAACACATTCTCGAAACGCTTGACTGCAGAGTCCCTGGTTCACAAAAACAGTTGCCCAGTTTGGTTGACATCCGTTAATCTTGGCAGCCACGATTTGTGTTGTGTTGTGTTGTGTTGTGTTGTGAGTAGTGTGATGCTGCAACGTTGTGCCCGATGCTTGCCGAGACAACGTGAGGACGTAAGATCTCGTTACGATAACGCACACCTTCGAAAACGTTAAGTTTCACTGGATAAGAACAATATCTATTCTTCGCCCTTAAAAAATGGCTCCCTAAATGAGGACACTTCCTCCACCGAATCTGTCTGCTTCGTGTGCGCAACTTCCGGTATGACGCCAATTCTGTCAACACTTCACACAGATCCGTCCGTCTAACCTTTGACGAAGGAAATGCTATTCGTCACTAATCCAAATGCTTAACTGACGTTGATGAAGCCGTACCACAGAAGCCGCTGAAGTCGAGGTTGAGATAATATAGCGCCAGCGAAGGGCCTACTTGCTCGCTTTCTGGTAGTGAGTTTTCTGTCTCGAAGTTAAAGGCTCCAGATGTCGCGGACCCACTTGCACAAAGCGATCTTAGCGCTAAGATGATCGTAACTCCCATACTTTAACATAGGCTTACAATAGTCGTAGCGCTAAGGTCTGTCGTGGTGACGCTGGGCCTCACTGATCTTGAACGATCTCTGATGGTACAATGGTGCCGAAATTGTGCCCAAAGTCGGGAAATTGTCATGGCCACGACTGAAATACCCGGCCACTTGATTACAGAGATTCACCAGCCAACCAATGGCGTTATTCCTTGCATTATTGTCGAGTCTTTCAAAATTTCAAAATTCACTTTATTTACTGAATGATATGTGAAAACGACATAAGGAATATCACTGACCGTAGTTTAATCAAATAAAACTCACCAATGTGCCGTAAATACTGGCAAACAGCCGAAAGTTGATTTATTTAGTTTGACCAAAGTTCGCTAATTCGAGGCTGACGTACAATTTATGCAGAGAAGCGTTTGTATCAAGCTGTGTAATGATTTCAAATATCTATCTTTCTTCGTGTATCTTATAATTACAAGGCGTTTGTTCAAAGAAGGTGTTCATTAATGTTAGGCATTAAGTCAAGAAAAACGTTTATTCCAGTCATGCGTTTCTTCAAGTAAGGCGTTCATTCAAGGAAGGCGTTGATTCAAATATGTCATTAAAACAAGGACGCCGTTTATTCCAGCAATGCGTTACTCCAAGTAATGGTTTCTATTCTAAAAATGCGTTTATTCAAGGAAGGCGTTTATTCAAGTGAGGCGGTTTTTTTAGAGTATTGGTGGTATGTGATGCGGCGATGTGTAGTGTGTGCACACTGCCGGCAGAAAGACGAAACAGTGTTAGAAGCCCCGTCGATTAACTGAGTGACGCCAGCGTACATAAAGTCAACGGAGCTTGATTAACTGTTTTGTTTAGTAGACTATAAAGGACTAAATGTTTTTCCACACCATTATGTACAGAATATTCACTGGTCGTGATGTTGCGGAACTAGGATTTGTCGTCGTTACACATGTTCTAATTGGTCGTGTCATTGCGGGATTATGATTGGACGGCTTGTAAGATCTCCAGTGGTCATGCTTCGGCAGCTTTATGATTTGGTGTCGTCAGTTCGATTTGTCATGTTGTTTCGGGACAGTGGTTAGTGAAGTTTTGTGCATAGGACTGGGATTGATCGAACTATTCCAGGACAAGGAATAGTGAAGTATTGTAGGATTAGGATTGCTCAAACTATTCTAGGAAAAGAAATAGTAAAGCATTAGAGGACTAGGATTGCTCAAACTATTCTAGGAAAAGGAATAGTAAAGCATTATAGGACTAGGATTGCTCGAACTATTCTAGGAAAAGGAATAGTAAAGCATTATTGGATTAGGATTGCTCAAACTATTCTAGGAAAAGGAATAGTAAAGCATTGTAGGACTAGGATTGCTCAAACTATTCTAAGAAAAGGAATAGTAAAGCATTATAGGACTAGGATTGCTCAAACTATTCTAGGAAAAGGAATAGTAAAGTATTGTAGGACTAGGATTGCTCGAACTATTCTAGGAAAAGGAATAGTAAAGTATTGTAGGACTAGGATTACTCAAACTATTCCAGTACAAGGATGATTGAAGCATTGTAGGACAAGGAATAGAATTATGTAAAGTCGTTATGTTGCTGTGTTCATTGTCATACACAAATTTGACTGGTCGTCATGTTGCTTTAAAGACTCTTGATTGGTTGATGCTTTGAGGGCCTTCGATTCTACTTAGATGCCATTGCTCTTTTGTGGCATAATCCGGCATGGTCCTCCTGAATTGTAAGCGATGAAGTTGTGTGGAAGTAACTTCTGAATGAATTATCTTTACTGGGAATATTTGGAGACTATTGGATCAGTGGGCATCATTAACAGCCCGTGGTTCCTTAAGCGTTAAGTTTGACCTCGATCTATGCAACCTCGGGCCTACGTTCTAGGTTCGTAGGCTCATGCGAGATATTTATGTATGACTACACTTCCACAAAACCCACATTGTGGCTGAGGTATTCCGACTTTGATATACGACACAGATGTTCAAGACTGCAGCAGTTGCATGATCAATGACCGATCGAGGTGCCCGGCAGGGGGCTGGATTTGAGTGCTCCGAGCCCCGTCCGGACGATATGCTGATCGACCAGCAGGTAATGAATGTATGATGCCATCAGCTGGAGAGCATTGACAGGAGGGCGGAATCAAGACCGATTGTGAACCAATTTCTGTTAGATGGTCGACCGACATTTATTGCTAGATCTGTCACTAGGTGGCACTGTCGGATAGCGCCTATTGCTTTTTGTCCCGCTTTACGAGTAACTGTCAGGATGGGATCCCTCACAGCAACGGCACGCAGCGGATCCCTGTAGACAAGCTCCTTGGGAAAACGTAGGTGGCTGCAATTAACTTTATGGTTGAAAATAACTACTCGCAAATTCAGCGTAAAAGTCCTTTAGTTTTATCGATTTTCTGATACACTGGTAATGTTTGTAGCAAAAAAATCTCTCAGCATTTCATTTCGATTTTTCTAAAAATGTACTCAACTTGTGCTCGTCTGGTTAGTGTTGGAGGGAAACGGCATCGAGGTTAACGTGGGTACCTCCCCAGAGTCATATTAACATACAAATCATCGATGCTGGTCTGGTTGGTGATACTTCCCATCTGATGTAAGCCCCACAGATCTATGAGTGATGGCACAGTGGAATCACCCTACTTTATAACCGTTCCTGTGTTATGATGACGGTCGTCTACTCGCGCACCCTACTAAGTCATGGCAAGGCTCTTCTGGCTGGATATTAATCATGCTCTGGCTGGACTGATTTGCTGATGCTCGCCCGGTTACACAAAGCCATTTTAGTACAGTGACCGACTTACCACCCTGTTTTATCATAGAGTGTGCATACAACAGTGATCGATCCCGACTTGAATACACTGCCCTACTTTATCACAGAGCTGCGCTTATAAGAGTCACAGACTTATTTAAATAGAGAATCTCACTCTCGTGTCTTTTGATATCAGATATATCAACGTCTCACCCTCGTGTCTTTTGATATCAAATATATCAACCCTCGTGTCTTTTGATATCAAATATCAACACGAGTTGATGACACGAGGGTGAGACTCTCTATATAGCACCCGCTTATAGCAGAGGCCGACATAAACCCTGTTTTGTAATCGAGAACTAATGAAATATTTTGTTAAAACCAAAATAAAGCAGAGACTCGTTAATCCGGATGACTTTTCAGCTTTACGGAAATGAGACACTACTGAAACATATATGCATTCACCGTCAGAATCGGCGCCTTTGATTGTGGGACCACCTGTGTCCCCATCAAGAACCACTGATTCCCCAAACACACCACGCACCATTAGTAGACATAAAAAAACATATACACAAGTGAGTGAGTTGGGTTTAACTCCGCTTTGAACAGCATTTCAGTTATGTCACAGCGTATCACTCGAAAAGAGTGAGTGAGTGAGTGAGTTGGGTTTAACGCCGCTTTTAACAGTATTCCAGTTATATCACGGCGTGTCAGCTTAACGTGGGAGGAAAGCCCGAAGTGATGTAGGTCTCAGACGTTTACCACTTTGGTAAAACCCACGAGCACGGGTATGGTGCTGACAAACCTAGAAACATAATCGGGGCGAACCGGGATTCGAACCAACAATCATAGGTTTCTGGCGTGCCCAAGGGACGCAACTCTGCACAGCGAATCGCGGCGTCTTAGACAACTTGGTCACCCGTGCCCCCCACTCGAAAAGAAAAGCCGATGGTCAGATGTAAATACCGGGGAAAAGAACGTATTCACTCAAGTTTGAAGGTGGGTAACATGAGACAGCTAAGAAATGGTTATTCAATGCTGATGTTCTTGATACGGGAACATAGTTGGGTTTTTGACCTCACGTTTTCAGTGTTTCGGCGACTATTTTCAACCTTGTAGCGTTTTGATAAAGTTTGTAATTTTTTAGTCAAATCCAGTTTTCAAGTGTATAATTTCTTTTGCCCGTCAGTTTAGTTAATGACCACTTTGCTGAAAGCAAAGAATCTGGACAGTTCTTGGAATCGAACTTGTCAACGGATGCTGGCACGACTAAGAGACATAACGCCGTACATCAAATTGCAGCGCCTTAGACGACTGGGCCACCCATATCTCCTAAAAACCACAAGCATGCATTGTCTTCTCAAATACAAGCATGTACAGTATGCATGTATCCGCACTCTCGTTCCCTGATCATATCACGTGATTAGCGTTCCCCTCTGTGTGGCCTCCCCTTTCCTGTGTGAGTCCTCGCTTCTAACACCACCCTTCCCTGTGTGAGACCTCGCTCCTAACACCACCCTCCCCTGTGTGAGTCCTCGCTTCTAACACCACCCTTCCCTGTGTGAGACCTCGCTCCTAACACCACCTCCCCTGTGTGAGACCTCGCCCCTAACACCACCCTCCCCTATGTGAGACCTCGCTCCTAACACCACCCTCCACTGTGTGAGACCTCGCTCCTAACACCACCATCCCGTTTGAGACCTCGCTCCTAACACCACCCTCCCCTGTGTGAAGCCTCGCTCCTAACACCACCCTCCCCTGTGTGAGACCTCGGTCCTAACGCCACCATCCCCTGTGTGAAGCCTCGCTCCTAACACCACCATCCCGTTTGAGACCTCGCTCCTAACGCCACCCTCCCCTGTGTGAAGCCTCGCTCCTAACACCACCCTCCCCTGTGTGAGACCTCGGTCCTAACGCCACCCTCCCCTATGTGAGACCTCGCTCCTAACACCACCATCCCGTTTGAGACCTCGCCGGGAAAAGCCACCTCCATCAAGGGCCATCAGCGACTCCTCCTCACAACTTGATTGGTGCTCCACACGCGAATGAACATTAAATATCAACAGATTCCAATTACGAGGCTGCCCCTTTCCACGGCACTGGTTAAGCATTCGTGTGCTGTGGAATTACGACGTAAGTCGCGAACCTCATATGCTTTATACCTAACCCTCTTTTCAAATTACTTTTGCGGAAGACTCGACAACCTACACTTTATCCAACTTCAGAATATATTAAGGGCATGAATACGAAGGCCACATAAAAACGATCCGGAATATGAATATCTTGAATTGGCAGGGAAAGGACAATGTATAGGAAATTATTGTGAGTAAACGCCATTTTGATATATATATGCATGGAACCTTTGTGTGAAAATAGATATTTCGCCATGGTTTCCGCGTGGGCAGGCGTAATTCATCGCCGGGTTACATTCAGGATGTTAGTTTTTTGGTTTAAATGTAATAAAGGCGAGAGTTGCATGGCGTATGAGAATTGTCAGTGTATTGAAATTGAAGAATTAAAATAGCTGACAGACGTTTCATTACCATTAGTACATAAAGTTCTCAGAAAAAAATGTTAGAATTTCAAACTGTATTTGATTTAAATCCAGTTTAATCATTTCAGAGAAACAGCTAGCGTAGGCTGCGATAATGTTTAATGTTATAAAGAACCTTCGTAGCAACAATAGTTGAATGTCGGCGTACAGACGTATGTGCATGCCGCAGGGAAAGTGTGATTAAAGCTAAACTTTTATATTTTTTTAAGACGTTGGCAGTTATGTAGTTGTATTTGCTGTATGGAACTGGAAGATGTAAAACTTAATACTGTATGTGTTAAAAGGACAGACCAGTAGCTTTACTTTGTTATGAGCTTCCGTAGTGTGCCTTGACTACCACTACTTAAGGAGAGTGAGCGAGTGAGTTGGGTTTCACGCCGCTTGTATTCCAGTTTTATCACGGCGTGTCTGCTTAATGTTGGAGGAAAGCCCGAAGTGATGCAGGTCTCAGACGTTCACCACTTCAATCAAACCCACGAGTACGGGTATGGTGCTGACAAACCTAGAAACATTACCGGGGACAACCGGGATTCGAACTCACAATCATAGGTTTCTGGCGTGCCTAAGGGACGCAACTCTGCACAGCGAAATGCGGCTCCTCCGACGATTGGGTAACCCGTGCCCTACCAAGGAGGGGGACTGCAGTGCAAGTAAACAGAACTTGGATTGGTGGATTATCAATACTCAACTTTCTGTGCCTGTGTTGCTGGTAGTATGTTTGTTTGTTTGTTGTTTAACGCTGCACTCAGCAATATTACAGCTATATGACGGCGGTCTGTAAATAATCAAGTCTTGACCAGACAATCCACTGATTGACATCATGAGGATTGATCTACGCAATTGGGATACGATGACATGCATCAACCAAGTTAGCTTTAAAATGGGTGCAATATCCAGTTTGTCAAAAATTGTTTCTTGAAGCAGAAAAAGATACACAGCTCCCTTGCCAACAACCAACGTACACACATTGTTACGATCTAGTGGCTGGGTTCCGTGTTTGTAAATGTTTTTTGAATAGTGACGTTGGTCGTTGCTGAGTAAGTGAATGTTGTTTGCACATGAGTCAGCACTATTCCATATATATTACGGGGGCCTGTAAATACTAGAGCCGAGGCCAGGGTAACCAATGGTTGGCAGCACGAGGAACGGTCACGGAAGCGATATTTTCTGTTTTATGTTCCATAAACTGGCTAACTAGCTCTTAAGTGAACACGTCTTCTAAATTAAAAGGTGTTTTGAATGAGCATGATTTCATAAAAAAATTATTCAAGTTTTGCTAATTTATGGTCATCCCTGAAAGTTACAATACACTGCTCTTATATATGTCTTTCTGATGCGTTGGTGCCTGAATGGGATGCATTTATTATCATTTATCACAATATTAACAAACTAATGACTCTGATCTAGTCCAATGCCCTGACTGATTTAATTTCGACAATCATCCATCTCTTTAAGCGAATTGACTCTGCCATTCCAAGTTAACTCCATCTAAACGCTTCTGCAGATACAAAAAAAAAAAATAATAATTTTTTTTTAAAAAAAAAATCGACAAGGACGACAGATCCACCGAGACAGATGCTTTAGCAATACACAGATTAGCAGGAAATCTTAGGTTATAATTCCGTGTATTTAGTGCCACGATGTTTCTTTGATGTGGGAAACTTCAGTGCAGCTATCGACTTGTCCACAGAAGTCAGTTCCACGCTCTGCGGCCGGACATCTGGGACCGATGTTTCTTTCACACAAGTCTCTATCTTGGATTTACCAGCATATCCGTCAGTGGACTTTCATACCGACCAGGGATGATAATTGTCATAAATTCCCAATTACTCTAGATTCAATCTCGCTTCATCACCGAGTTAAGGTTTTATGTTCAGCCCGCGTCAACGTCCGCACTGTCACGCCGGAAAATAGGCCCACTTCGCTTGTCGTAAATACATATAGGTCTGCCAAATGTTGCTCGGTGCCGCTCGGGGCTTGCGATGACTGATAATGAAGGCCGTCTTTTAATTTCATGGTTGCAGGTGCCCGTCAAGGGTCGTATACCGTCCGGTCATCTAGGGAGATAACGTCTACGTCTTGTGATGAATAACAGAATAGGGAGTCATCTTCTTCATCTTTTAATTCTCCAGTGTTCGGAGCTTGATAATAGCCCGCCTATGTTTGGCAAGTTTTTAACTATGAAAAATAAATGACGACCCGGCTATAGTTTATACAGGTTTGTTTGTTGTTTAACGCTACACGTTTCCAGCTCGATGTCTGCGTAAATAATTGAGACATTACAGCGACTGATATTGCCAACGATCCACGCCGTCCGGGTACGATGACATGCAATCAACCAAGTCACCGAGCCTGACCACCGGATCCATTTGGTCGCCTTCTGCGACCAGCATAGGTCGCTGGGGACCAATTCTTACGAGGAATGCCAACGGGTAATTACGTAGTCAAAGCGTGTGGTTTAGACACTAAACGGGCGGTCGGGTAGTCTAGTGGTTAAAGCGTTCGCTCGTCACGCCGAAGACCCGTGTTCGATTCCCGACATGGGTACAATGTGTGAAGCCCATTTCTGGGGGAATATTGCTAAAAGCTGCATAAAACCATACTCACTTACTCAATCAATCAGACACTAAACTCGCCAGTAACACTGCATCAAGAGCGTGGATGCGGTTTCTGTGTAATATTGTTAGCTTTGCCTGTGTCGTTTAAAGTTCACCTTGGTGGTTTAAGGTTCAAAGAAGACATCGTTTAATATCACCGAGAGCATGAAGGGGTTGATGATACTGAAATACAAAAGTTATTAGTGTGTGGGATGTGCTAGAGAAACGTTGGTTGCCTCGTTATCGATTTCTCGTTTATAAATTAAAGGTACTGTGTTTGCTGTTTTGTCTCAGGAACGCCATTCCCCGAGAACAAAATACGCCTATCTATCGAGGTAAAAAACACCTTGTAATTGAGTTATTTTAACATCTGTCTGTGTGCTGCTGAAGACGCTGGGCTGCTGCCTACGGGTGCTTAACGTTATTCAAGCCTGGGGTGACGAGGAGCAGGATAGTAAAAAGATTCAGCTTGCGAAAAGACGGAAGGCAATGTTGAAGCTGGGTCAGTGTTCAAGCAGTAGGCATGCTTGAGGCCTTGTAGAATAAACGTACAATTGCGCCGCTTTAATTCAAGTATATGTTGTGATTGTAACTGATTTTTTTCAACAGATAACTAATCCCATGAAAGGAAATGTGGTCTATATACCAGATGTTAGCCCACAGTGGGTTCGTTTAATGTGATTGGTTGGTTGGTTGTTTAACGCCGCACTCAGCAATATTCTAGCTACATGACGGCGGTCTGTAAATAATCGAGTCTGGAACAGACAATCCAGCGACTGACAACATGAGCCTCGATCTACGCAATTTGGATCGATGACATGCATCAAGCAAGTCAGGGATCCTGACGACCCAATCCCGTTAGTCGCCTTTTAGGGCAAGCATCGGCTGTTGAAGACCTATTTTACCCCGAATCTTCAAGGGCCTCGTTTAAAGTGAGGTGAGATGAAATGGGGTTTTAACGTGGCGTTTGAGATCGTTGTACTTGTATAACGACTTGCACGCACTCTGTGTGTGTGTGTGTGTGTGTGTGTGTGTGTGTGTGTGTGTGTGTATGTGTGTGTGTTTGTGGCTGCTTGTACTAGTCCAGACTGAAGCCAATTTTATAGTGCGAGCCCACTGATATACCATGCCGCAGTTTGACATGAATACCCCACTCAGACACGGTATACTGACTCCGAGCCGACCAGTCCTTGTTTTAGCCCCTTAATGCCGAGCGCCAGACAGGGTAACAACAACAACCATCTTTTAAGGCCTTTTGGGATGACGCTGCCGTGGATCGAACCCCAGACCTTCCGCTCTCCGGACAGAATACACCACGGAGGCGGTCTTTGTAACTTTGATACTTTCGGTATCAAATTGTCCCAGCATCTCTGACATAAACATGTCGCACTGAACATAAACAGAGTACACACCAGACCACAAAGTGTGTTCGCTATATCCGTTTTATTCATAAATTCTATATGATAAAATATACAGCAAATGGCCACGACAAAAACAACAACATTTCGTTATATCAGTCTGTTCGTTAAAAATGTGTTAGTTATATACGTTTTGTATGGTATTGAAATCTCCCTTCACGAAATGGCTGAAACATTGCTAATTTAGGCCTTTACTCATTGACAGCTAATCACACTTTATACACACATGGGAACTGGGGACTCGAACACGGGAAAAGACTACAAGAACAAGACATGGTCATCCGTATATCCATGATTTTTTACAATTGATAAAAAACTGATTGGTCGAGAGGTAATTAGAATCAAGGGGCATTCAATATTATTTCTCGATGGCGGTTTCCAGATAACATATTCATCCCTCAATGATGTATTCAAGATGTCATCTAGTGATTTCAGAGAAGACGGTGGTACTGCGCACACTATCCAAAAGATTTATCAGGGCCATGAGGCCAAAGCAATAAAGAAAGAAATATTTCTCATCGTCGCGCAAGTCATTTCAAACCTCGAGGGTCATTGCTCTCCCCCGGTACCGAATTCCGCCATTCCTAACTTTCCTTTTCTGTGTCCCCACCACTTATTTTAGTGTCTCTGGTTGTCTTCTGTCTTTCGCTGTTTGATATTAAGATCATGATCATTTTTTATGTATTTTGTAGCTTAACGTAAATTATTCTTTCTCGAGTCTGGTTTTCGAACTTCATCTACATTTTATCCTCGTGATTTATGCAAAATGTCATCATTGCTTTCACAGCGGTTTCTGAAAATGCGTGTCCCGATTGAAATCGCATGTGCGGACGGATTGAATCCGTACCCACATCTCCGCCCCACTTCGTGGCGGGGAAGAGTTGTGTCATTTGACTTTCATTTTATACAGTTCTTAGACAATAATTTCTGTTGTTATAACAACGGATACAGAGCTGCATTGTTTAACATGATTAACAATGAAATATTCCAGTGAGAAAACATGAATCCAATTTCAAAGAGATGTAAATTGAATATCCATCAACACAGCGATGGAAAAACCTGTCATCTGTAAAACTTTAACATTTCGAAAAGTTCACAACATTTCAAGTCCAATATGTCATACGCACACACTGCGAGCCAGGATAATTCGATTACTGGAAGCCCAAACCTGTATCAATGAAGACGACTTATCGAACCATTTGTTACCAAACACCCAGCTAAATGCTTCTATCCAGAAAATGACATTACTTGTGATCGCTGTGTTGTTACGTAAAGGACAGTTAGTTCTGCAAATTAGTCCACATGACACCGAACAAACCACCATAAGATACATAACCACCTTTATCCATCTTCCCAATAGGCTTAATACAACGCTGTCCAGGGCTCAGATTGTCTCATAGAGAGTGCACGAGGCAATTAGCTGTGGATTATGTGTCTTAAGTTTACGACAATGAGGAATCAGCTTGGGAATAACATCCTCAGTATCGTATGACCGACCAGATCAGGGAAATGACAAAAAGCATTTGAGTTTTATGTAACGTTTGTTAAATGAATGTTAGAAATTGGCAGCACCCGTGGCCATGTGGTCTAAATCGTTGCAGAGTTGGTTCCCTTGGTAATGCCAGGATTTACATTTTTCGATTTGACTGTGAGGTTTGGTTTGTCAGCTAAATACCTTCATGTGCCGGTGGTAAACGTCTACGTGCGGCTATGTGGTTTTCTAACATGACAAGCGGACATATCCTGATGTAGCTGCAATCCCGTTTAATGCCCGGTTAAGTGAGTGAGTGAGTATGGTTTTACGCCGCTTTTAGCAATATTCCAGCAATATCACGGCGGGGGACACCGGAAATTGGCTTCACACATTGTACCCATGTCGGGAATCGGACCCGGGTCTTCGGCGTGACGAGCGAACGCTTTAACCACTAGGCTACCCGACCGCCCCAATGCGCGGTTAAACCCAACCCAGTCACTAAACAGGGACATATACACATACTGCTCCAAAAGCTTAGGGCTTTGGTTGTCGTATATGCAATGAAGCTTAAAAGCAACGGAGACTTAAACGCAACTTAATAGTTTCAAATTCGAAAGTGTTTCTTTTCACGTATACATGCAAATGGCTTAACACTGGCTTAAACTATGTCACTCACATCGTCAGTATGTTTATATATTCCGAAGCTTGCAAATATTTGAGAGAACACAGACTAGTTGTCATAATTAATACTCAAAAGTGAAAGGACACCCGATTCTTTCATGTTACTATAGTTAATCTGTCCTGCAATTATTTAGAATAAGATCTGCGGTTCGAAATTTGTCACAAATTTGAAATCTTGAGGTCAAAGTGACTCCAATAAAAGCCCGTAGTATTCCAGGCCATTCAATCACCGCTGTTTGACCAGGGCAGAATGTTCAACAATTCAGGGTGTTACTAGTGTCCTGCTGGTCCTTTAGATACAGAGTGAGTGAGTGCGTGAGTGCGTGAGTGCGTGAGTAACCGGAAATTGGCTTCACACATTGTACCCATGTCAGGAATCGAACCCGGGTCTTAGGCGTGACGAGCGAACGCTTTAACCACTAGGCTACCCGACCGGCCCCCCTTTAGATAAAGACGTAAATGGACGTATTAAAGCTAGGTATAATATTTATGGTTGGGGATCGAACCAGTGACCCCTCAGCTCTCTGGACTAGACCACGAGGCGAAGGTACTGCAGTTTACCTAAACCTTGTCAACAGCTAGACGTACGGAGAGTCACGATAGGTCTTCAGATTGTCAGCGATTGAGTGAATCAGCAAAAGTTGTTTTAGGACGCCTATAACAGTTCTTTAAAGGATCTGCAACAAGCCTTAACTGGACTAGGCCAATGACGGAAGACATTACCATTGATCAAAGTCGTTCGGGTAACGTGACACACAATCAGGTGACACACTGTTACCGATTCACCTTTGAGTTGGTTCTTACGAAGGAGACGTGAAGATTCCCCACTCAAGTCACAGATTATAGCTCACCTTGCAAAGACGACTGCACATCCTCTTTTGTTTGTTTGTTTGTTGTTTAACACTGCACAATATTCCAGCTATATGATGGCAGTCTGTAAACAATTGAGTCTTGACCAGACAATCCAGTGACTGACATCATGAGCATCGATCCACGCAATTGGGATACGATGACATGCATCAACCAAATCAGCCAGCCTCACCCAATCCCGTTAGTTGCCTCTTACCGCAAGCATTGGTTGCTGAAGACCTATTCCATCTTCACAGGTCATCCTCTTGTCCTACCCACTAAAGTCTAGGATGGACAATAAAGCAACAAGGAAATATTTTATAACACATCTCACGGAGAGAAAAGTGAATTCTACTGATTTAATGAGTAACAGCGACCAGAAGGTTTGTAAACTGCGATTTAACTATCTTGCCTGGTAGATTGCACAAGGCGGTGGTAGAGCCTAGCCAAATGACAATGAACATTACAGATGTTTTAATTCAGTTTTGGTGGCAAGACCTCCTAACATTCCTCACTTCCGCCTTGCTCTGCCATGTAGATGATTATGAGTGTATGGTTTTTATTGTTTGTTTTGTTGTTTAACACGGAACTCAGCAATATTCCAGCTATTTGACAACGGACTGTAAATACTGGACCAGACAATCCAGTGATTGATGTCATGACTTTGTGACAGTGTTAATGTAATTTCTTCAAGACTGACAAACTTAAGAACTTTTATAGCATGTACACGATGAAGAAGGGAGGTTTGTTAAGTTTGCCTGGGTAAAACAGTATTTGTTTATTTCATTTACCTGTCAATTACTTTTTTTGTAGTATTTTGCAAATAGACCTAAAATGCCACTGAAAATCACTAAATGTTATCATTCCCTGTATTGTTTATGTTGTTTATTTGTTTTTCGCAAGAAGATTCTTTGGAAGATAGATAGTAATCTCACAAACTGATTTAGTAAATTGTACTGGGCTATGATAGACCAACTATACTAGTCCATGTAGCAGACAATTACTAACTGGTAAGTAAAATCTCCTAACAAGTTACTGGACAGTGAAATGCACTAAGTAAGTAAACTTCACTAACTATTTCTGTGCTTAAATATTCATGAACAGATAGATGTACCACTATACACCAAAAGCCTACAAAATGTGATCACAGACATCAAGATGTTCCTGATTTGGCACAGGTCATACCAAGATCTTCCTGGTTTGGGCTCTGGTCACGACAAGATCTTCCTGGTTTGGGTCTGGTCACATCTACATGTTCCTGGTTTGGCTCTGGTCACATCAAGATGTTCCTGGTTTTGGGTCTGGACACACCAAGATGTTCCTGGTTTTGGCTCTGGTCACACCAAGATGTTCCTGGTTTGGGTCTGGTCACATCTACATGTTCCTGGTTTGGGTCTGGTCACACCAAGATGTTCCTGGTTTTGGCTCTGGACACACCAAGATGTTCCTGGTTTTGGCTCTGGTCACATCAACATATTCCTGGTTTGGGTCTGGTCACATCTATATGTTCCTGGTTTGGCTCTGGTCACTGCAGACACTTCATGTTTGGCTCTGGTCACATGAACATGTTCCTGGTTTGGCTCTAGTCGAATCAAGATGTTCATGGTTGGCTCTGGTCACATAAAGATGTTCCTTGGTTGGCTCTGGTCACATAAAGATGTTCCTTGGTTGGCTCTGGTCACATGAAGATGTTCCTTGTTTGGCTCTGGTCACATGAAGATGTTCCTTGGTTGGCTCTGGTCACATGAAGATGTTCCTGGTTTGGCTCTGGTCACATAAAGATGTTCCTGGTTTGGTTCTGGTCACATAAAGATGTTCCTTGGTTGGCTCTGGTCACATAAAGATGTTCCTTGGTTGGCTCTGGTCACATCAAGATGTTCCTTGTTTGGCTCTGGTCACATGAAGATGTTCCTTGGTTGGCTCTGGTCACATGAAGATGTTCCTGGTTTGGCTCTAGTCGAATAAAGATGTTTCTGGTTTGGCTCTGGTTACATCAAGATGTTCCTTGGTTGGTTCTGGTCACATCAAGATGTTCCTGGTTTGGCTCTTGTCACATCAAGATGTTTCATGTTTGGCTCTGATCACTGCAGAAGTTTCATCTTTGGCTCTGGTCACATCAAGATGTTCCTGGTTTGGCTCTGATCACATCAAGATGTTCCTGGTTTGGCTCTGGTCACATCAACATGTACCTGGTTTGGCTCAGGTCACATCAATATGTTTCATGTTCTGTCGTGGCCAAGTCTTGGACTTGACTTGGAACATTCATCATAAATTAACACAAACTGAGTGGTTTCAACATGCCATGGTTTAATTGTTGTCGGTCCACACTGTTCATCTAGCTGAGGATCAGCTGTGACTGTCTATGAAGCTTGTCTGGATAGAGGCATGTCCTCCAACACCAGCTGAGTCCCCTGCAGCTTCTCGGCCACCATGTCATCAATCTGACGGCTCATCTCCGGGGTCAAATGGCTAGTCCAGTCTCCAACAATACCTGGGTAACAGGCAAAATGTCAACATACCATCTGGTCAACACAGGCAATATGTCAACATAACATCACGGCAACACAGGCAATATGTCAATATACCATCTGGTCAACACAGGCAATATGTCAACATACCATCTGGTCAACACAGGCAATATATCAACATACCATCTGGTCAACAAAGGCAATGTCAACATACCATCTGGTCAACACAGGCAATATGTCAATATACCATCTGGTCAACACAGGCAATATGTCAAAATACCATCAGGGCAACATAGGCAATATGTCAACATTCCATCTGGTCAACACAGGCCATATGTCAACATACCATCAGGGCAACACAGGCAATATGGCAACATACCATCAGGGCAACATAGGCAATATGTCAACATTCCATCTGGTCAACACAGGCCATATGTCAACATACCATCAGGGCAACACAGGCAATATGGCAACATACAATCAGGGCAACACACACAATATGGCAACATACCATCAGGGCAACACAGGCAATATGGCAACATACCATCAGGGCAACACAGGCAATATGTCAATATACCATCTGGTCAACACAGGCAATATGTCAAAATACCATCTGGTCAACATAGGTCATATGTCAATATACCATCTGGTCAACACAGGCAATATGGCAACATACCATCTGGTCAACACAGGCAATATGGCAACATACCATCTGGTCAACACAGGCAATATGGCAACATACCATCTGGTCAACACAGGCAATATGTCAACATACCATCTGGTCAACATAGGCAATATGTCAACATACCATCTGGTCAACACAGGCAATATGTCAACATACCATCTGGTCAACACAGGCAATATGTCAACATACCATCTTGTTAACAAAGGCAATATGTCAACATGCACAAGCAATATGTCAACAAAGCATCTGATCAACACAGGCAATATGTCAACAAAGCATCTGGTCAACACAGGCAATATGTCAACAAAGCATCTGGTGAACACAAGCTTGGGGGTATGGAGACTTGGGATATTGTATCAAGATTAGATATTTTCTCAGCTTTAGCTCCAAAAGCACATATGTTTTTAGTTTTTTATGACCAGATTTTTTCTCTTGGGAAAACACCTTGCAAAAATCAATTTTTTTGTCTGAAGCATTATTATTTTTTTCAAGTAACTTCAGGGACAATTTATTTTTTGGATAAAATCCAATGGCTCCATAAATACTTAAATATCCCAAACTATGGAAATGTTAACAAGAATAGAAGATGGTGTGCATTGCCATTTTGAGCCATCGTAATAATTCTGATTGATTTCATTAAAAGAAGAGAATTGATCATGAAGTTTGTGATTTATTAATCTCCAGTGACATAAGTTAATTCTAATTATTTTGTGGGAAATAATACAATTTATTAATACAATCGTATGAGGAATAATATTCTTGTATTTTTTGTTATTTACATGACAAATTCAGTGAAATATTGCTCTCATTTATATTTTATATTTGGATTTAGGATTAATCATTAATCGATTGTCAATTGCTTTTTCAAACACAAAATCCATTAATTTTTACGAATTTCCAATACTCCCTGTCATGGGCCACCAGGTGTTGAGGAGACGACAGTCTCTTCAGCAGTGAAGGAAGGAAGATTTATCTCCCCTTAACATGAGGATTTTTATGTGAGCTTCGACTCATAAGAAGTTCCATTTTCTGAAGTTTATCATGGAACATAGAATCATAATTTTCAAGTCAGAGAGAGATAAACCAATCTCATTAAAATCAGATCTTACTTTTCGCTGCCGCTAAACAAAGATCTGAGGACATACCATTACGGGTCATGTCAGAACGACCATTCCCGAACTCTGACCGACCACTGAAATGACTAACAAGAAGTCGACATCAGCCATCAGCCAATTAAAAAGCAACTTTCTCGAGCTTCACGGCACTTATTTCAACCTGGCGACTTCAATTTCAGACGACGATTGAAAAATATGTTGACACCGTTCTTGATTAAGATATTGAAAACTGAACAAACGAACATTCCAGAATGTCTAATATATGGTTGACATTGTATTGCAGTGCTTCCCACGTACTGTGCAACGACTCCTCCGCTCAAATGTTTATCCCAACGTAAGCGAGAGATAGACGATAATTTTGACGGAATCAGTCGTATGGGCCGTAACTGTCATTCGGAATACCCTGTGTTAACGTTTTCAAGGTTGCATGATTAGAAAACACATTCCGATTGTCACTTTCACGATCTGGTAAGCGAAGCTTTCATAGGAAGAAAGGTCGGTCTGACGTGACCCGTAATGGGATGTCCTCAGATCTTTGTTTGGCGATAGCGAGAACTAAGTTCTGATTTTAATGAGATTGGAGATAAATACTCTGAGCCAGTAACTTCATTATATAGTAGTCCAAGTCTACATTTCTCCAGAAGAGTTATGTTCACATATTTGCTTTGAGTTTTGCTTTCAAACTAAGAATGAATGCCGTCCTAAATGGCATTAAACTTAAAATACATATATCAGTCAGTAATATATACTACTAATTTATAATGAAGAAGTTAAAGGACACCTGATTTTTTTCTTATGACTATAATTCATCTGTTATGACTTGAAAGATTCACTTCAGTAAAATGTGGTGCTTTTAATATTAAAACTTAACAATTCATGTTTTGTAATCGTGAAGTTTTGATGAAACCATATCACTGAATGAGTTGTAAATGATGCAATAGTATTACACTGAGAGCCCATGATGATCTGTAGAATTTCTAAACGTACATTGTGTATAAATGCGTAGCATGCTTTAAGAGAGATGTGACCTGTGCACCTCCTCCAGTTCTGTGTATAGACAGAAACACTGCCTGTGTGTACTGATTAACAATCCATCATGCCTGTTGCCTTAAAAATGATTGTGTGGAAACTAGAACCAAAACTATTTTCTTAAGCCTCAAGTGGGCAGTGTGGGTCGTTCTGGAAAGGAGTAATGTTTATGAAAATAAGAGGTGAAAAAATCCATGGCTTTTGTCTCCTCACCTTTCCTAAAGAACTGATTCTCGTGGGCCTCTTTGACGGCCCATCCCGCCCACCAACTGTAGTTGACACTCGGGTTGACCTTCATGCTGGCAAAGGTCACGTGTCTGGCCAGTGTCTCCACCTGTTGGTCACTCAGAGACTTTCCCAGGAAGTTGGCCACAGTGCGAATACAGCCTCTAGTATCCTGAAGTTGTGATAAAGTGAGTGAGTATGGTTTACGCCATATATTTACCAATATTCAAACATTGTCATGATGGAGTGTGCTCACTTTGTAAATGTTGAGTGAGTGAGTGAGTAAGTATGTTCTAAGTAAACACAGGGGTGGCAAATGATAAACTATTTCACATGTTTGTGTCTGGTGCTGCTGGTGCTGCTGGTGAAGCTCCTCAAACAGTCTCCTGCAGACACAACATCACGGCTGAACACACACATGCTCGCGTATGTACACGTGCGCATGCATAAACACAGAGGAGTGGTTTCGGTTGGTAGGACTGAAGTACAATAAACATTTTAACTCAAAAGTTTCTTTTTTCGGTGCAAGACTTGTTTACTGACCTTATGCAGATCTTCATAGGTGAGAAACAGGACATTGTCCTTGTCTCTCAAGTTCCATCCCTCCTTCACATGCTTCCACCAGGGGCCGTAAATCGCTGACAAACAAACACTGTATGTGAAGTGTATTTGTGTACAAATATGCAAAACAAAGAACCCTAACACAATTAATTTTGACTTGCTTGCACACAAACATGCATAAAGATTTTCAAATATCCAACAGCACAACACTGTGTGTAATAAGGAAGAGAAGATGTCAACTTCCTTATGATCATGAAAACAACGTTTCAGAGTAACGTTTATTCCTTCATCAGGTGACACAACGTTTCAGAGTATATACTACTCCTTCATCAGGTGACACAACATTTCAGAGTATATACTTACTCCTTCATCAGGTGACACAACATTTCAGACTATATACTTACTCCTTCATTAGGTGACACAACATTTCAGAGTATATACTACTCCTTCATCAGGTGACACAACATTTCAGACTATATACTTACTCCTTCATCAGGTGACACAACGTTTCAGAGTATATACTTACTCCTTCATCAGGTGACACAACATTTCAGATTATATACTTACTCCTTCATCAGGTGACACAACGTTTCAGACTATATACTTACTCCTTCATCAGGTGACACAACAAGTCAGACTATATACTTACTCCTTCATCAGGTGACACAACATTTCAGACTATATACTAACTCCTTCATTAGGTGACACAATGTTACAGAGTATATACTTACTCCTTCATCAGGTGACACAATGTTTCAGAGTATATACTACTCCTTCATCAGGTGACACAACATTTCAGACTATATACTTACTCCTTCATCAGGTGACACAACATTTCAGATTATATACTTACTCCTTCATCAGGTGACACAACGTTTCAGACTATATACTTACTCCTTCATCAGGTGACACAACAAGTCAGACTATATACTTACTCCTTCATCAGGTGACACAACGTTTCAGAGTATATACTAACTCCTTCATCAGGTGACACAACGTTTCAGAGTATATACTTACTCCTTCATCAGGTGACACAGTGTTTCAGAGTATATGCTTACTCCTTCATCAGGTGACACAATGTTTCAGAGTATATTCTTACTCCTTCATCAGGTGACACAACATTTCGGAGTATATACTAACTCCTTCATCAGGTGACACAATGTTTCAGAGTACATACTAACTCCTTCATCAGGTGACACAATGTTTCAGAGTATATACTAACTCCTTCATCAGGTGACACAATGTTTCAGAGTATATACTTACTTCTTCATCAGGTGACACAATGTTACAGAATATATACTTACTCCTTCATCAGGTGACACAATGTTTCAGAGTATATGCTTACTCCTTCATCAGGTGACACAACATTTCAGACTATATACTTACTCCTTCATCAGGTGACACAACATTTCGGAGTATATGTTTACTCCTTCATCAGGTGACACAACGTTTCAGAGTATATACTTACTCCTTCATCAGGTGACACAACGTTTCAGAGTATATACTTACTCCTTCATCAGGTGACACAACGTTTCAGAGTATATACTACTCCTTCATCAGGTGACACAACATTTCAGAGTATATACTTACTCCTTCATCAGGTGACACAACATTTCGGAGTATATGTTTACTCCTTCATCAGGTGACACAACGTTTCAGAGTATATACTTACTCCTTCATCAGGTGACACAACATTTCAGACTATATACTTACTCCTTCATTAGGTGACACAACGTTTCAGGGTATATACTTACTCCTTCATCAGGTGACACAACGTTTCAGACTATATACTTACTCCTTCATCAGGTGACACAACGTTTCAGACTATATACTTACTCCTTCATCAGGTGACACAACATTTCAGACTATATACTTACTCCTTCATCAGGTGACACAACATTTCGGAGTATATGTTTACTCCTTCATCAGGTGACACAACGTTTCAGAGTATATACTTACTCCTTCATCAGGTGACACAACATTTCAGACTATATACTTACTCCTTCATTAGGTGACACAACAAGTCAGACTATATACTTACTCCTTCATCAGGTGACACAACGTTTCAGACTATATACTTACTCCTTCATCAGGTGACACAACATTTCAGACTATATACTTACTCCTTCATTAGGTGACACAACGTTTCAGACTATATACTTACTCCTTCATCAGGTGACACAACATTTCAGAGTATATACTACTCCTTCATCAGGTGACACAACATTTCAGAGTATATACTTACTCCTTCATCAGGTGACACAACGTTTCAGACTATATACTTACTCCTTCATCAGGTGACACAACGTTTCAGACTATATACTTACTCCTTCATCAGGTGACACAACATTTCAGACTATATACTTACTCCTTCATTAGGTGACACAACGTTTCAGACTATATACTTACTCCTTCATCAGGTGACACAACATTTCAGACTATATACTTACTCCTTCATTAGGTGACACAACATTTCAGAGTATATACTACTCCTTCATCAGGTGACACAACGTTTCAGACTATATACTTACTCCTTCATCAGGTGACACAACATTTCAGAGTATATACTTACTCCTTCATCAGGTGACACAACGTTTCAGACTATATACTACTCCTTCATCAGGTGACACAACGTTTCAGACTATATACTTACTCCTTCATCAGGTGACACAACGTTTCAGAGTATATACTTACTCCTTCATCAGGTGACACAACGTTTCAGAGTATATACTTACTCCTTCATCAGGTGACACAACGTTTCAGAGTATATACTTACTCCTTCATCAGGTGACACAACGTTTCAGACTATATACTTACTCCTTCATCAGGTGACACAACGTTTCAGACTATATACTTACTCCTTCATCAGGTGACACAACGTTTCAGAGTATATACTTACTCCTTCATCAGGTGACACAACGTTTCAGAGTATATACTTACTCCTTCATCAGGTGACACAACGTTTCAGACTATATACTTACTCTTTCATCAGGTGACACAACGTTTCAGAGTATATACTTACTCCTTCATCAGGTGACACAACGTTTCAGACTATATACTTACTCTTTCATCAGGTGACACAACGTTTCAGACTATATACTTACTCCTTCATCAGGTGACACAACGTTTCAGAGTATATACTTACTCCTTCATCAGGTGACACAACGTTTCAGACTATATACTTACTCCTTCATCAGGTGACACAACGTTTCAGACTATATACTTACTCCTTCATCAGGTGACACAACGTTTCAGAGTATATACTTACTCCTTCATCAGGTGACACAACGTTTCAGAGTATATACTTACTCCTTCATCAGGTGACACAACGTTTCAGACTATATACTTACTCTTTCATCAGGTGACACAACGTTTCAGAGTATATACTTACTCCTTCATCAGGTGACACAACGTTTCAGACTATATACTTACTCTTTCATCAGGTGACACAACGTTTCAGACTATATACTTACTCCTTCATCAGGTGACACAACGTTTCAGAGTATATAGAGGGGAGGGCAGGGGGGGGCAGTTGCCCCCCCTAGATTTTTTTAATAGAGAACAGTTTTACTTGAATCAAGTTGGGACAAGTGATACTTGTACAAATATTTGCCCCCCCCCCCTGTCAAAAAAAGTTAACTACGGCCTTGCTGATTGTGCATGCAGATGCTTTCTTCTACACACTAAAGTAAATATCATGCTTAGTCACTGCCGTGACTGAACATTCACCTTGCATTTTTGCCATTTTGTCAATCAACTTCAAAGGGAAACATCATTTGTGAATAAATTTTAGGTTAAATGATACAAACAAAATGAAACCTGTTATTCAAACTATACATATTGCAATATTTCTTATTTATATATTACCAAATATACTGGAACACAGAAGAAATATTGCAATCTGTATAGTTTGAATAGCGCCTAGTAGTATACTGGTAATACTGCGCAGTCCATGTACCCGAGTTACACATCCCAGCCCCAATAAGTTCCTCCATCACTTAATCCATATGGCCGCTATGGTGTAGAAGTGAGGCATGTCTATTTTTAGGTAATGAAATGAGGCAGTCTATAACTCAGGAAAATGAAATAACTCTGTGCACAGATTGACAGACTAACTGTTTCCCCATCTGGAAGCAATGTTTGAAGCAGATGGCTTCAAAACCCATCATCCTGAGCCAAGGGCGTAAACTGACTGTAAAAGTCCAGTTTCCACCCTTGCCAAACTAGGCTGGAACTTCCAGGTTCAATCGTAGTGCCACCAGTGGCTATTTGGAGTTATTTTGAGTAATGACCTTGGGAAAAAGATCAAAACCCATCTTCCCGAGGCAGGAGTGTTAACTGACTTTAAAAGTCCAGTTTCCACCCTTGCCGAACTAGGCTGGAATTCCTGGGCACGATCGTAGCGCCACCAGTGGCTATTACGAGTTATGTCCCTTCTATGCCTCTCCTATTGACCAATCAGATTCAACCTCTCGTATAACTTGCATTTGCTTCAAACAAAACGGTGGCGCCCAGTCAAGACGATCTGATCGATAATCCAGATCTATACTGTGATAAAACGATCCTACATCGCGAAGTGCATCAAATGACGTGAGCACCTTGATTAAAAACATGAAAAGATTTAGAAAATATCTGTTGACAACAAGTTAGCGGTGCACATGCTTTGCAAATCCTGCAGTCGACCGAAATCTGCATGACACTTTACGAACCGGATTTCGATTTCGGTGCGAGATTTGGATTGGACTATGCATAGACTCGTTAGTCCAGCCAAAATGTAACTCCATAATACCAGCCTAGTTCGGCAAGGGTGGAAACTGGACTTTTATAGTCAGTTAACTCACTTGCCTCGGGAAGATGATCAAAACCATGACACGTCGCATGAGAAAACTTTAATTCGAGAAGACATATTTAATGGGTTTTTTTTAAGAAAGATTAGAGCATGCACTGTTTTTTTCCCCTAGACCCAGGCTGTGGTTTCATTCACTGGTTGAAAATAGAGGCAGTATGTAATCATGGGTAATTGAGAAGGTTAGTGAATACAAAAGTATTGATGATGATGGCAATGTACTACAGTGTTGTAGAGCTGTGATGGCTGACCTTTGTCATTGAGGAACTGGTCAAAGAAAACACTGAAGTCTCCAAAGTAGTTGATGGTCGCGAGGGATTTGGTGAAGTGGTAGTACGACACAACCGTGTCCTTGGGGTTCCGGGCCAGGTAGATCAGCTGAAGTGGGACAGATATGTATACTTTAACATGATTATCATTGAATACAGACAGAGCTACAAAGTTTCGCAGCTTGCAGCATTTTGGCAAATGCTTACTTTATTGACTAAGTTCTAAATATTTTAGACAACAGTAATGACAATATCAACATGTTGGACAAGAGAAAAATAAAACGTGTACTAACTATCAGTGGTTATAACATGTAAAACATTCTGCTTCACTATTCAACTGTATATCAATCACAAGAAAGTGAGTGAGTGAGTGAGTATGGTTTTAAGCCGCGGTTAGCAATATTCCAGCAATATCATGATGGGGAACACCAGAAATGGGCTTCACACATTGTACCCATGTCGTGAATCGAACCTGGGTCTTCAGCGTGACAAGGAAACGCTTTGACCACTAGGCTAACCGACTGCCCCCACAAGAATGCATAAGATATATGAGAAGTACAACAAGGGAACATACAAGTTCTGTTTTGGTTTTCTTTGGTTAAGATCGAGGTGGTAAAGAAATGAGTCTACATCTGATTGATTCAAGAAGCCATATTTCCTTCATTTTGGGCGTTCAAAGTTTGTTGAGGGTTCACCTCAATTTGTTTTACTTTTTGTTTTTAAACATATCTCCTAATATCTCCTAATAGCTGGGGCTGGCTATAGATATAAATCTTAGAGATTAAAAATAGTTAACTAAATAACGATTAATTATTGATAAATATTGGAGAAGTAACTTTGAGCAAATATGCAAAAAGCTCAGAGACCAAACAACATTTCATGTCACTGGTGAGTGGTGACACATTTATGCTTGGATTACTTTGTGGACATTTAAGATATAACAAAATCAGTTGCTTGCCGTCTTCGGCAAAGGTCAAATACAAGTCTGCTTCAGTAAACTACCGGTAAAACTTTATTTCATCACAATAGTTTGTCTAAGATATTATTGATGAAACAATTTTCATATCGATAATTGTTAATATTTCTTCCCATAGACGATAATTCTTATTATCATACCTCCATGTCAGAATGATGAGATCTGATTGGTCCACATGATATTGAAAAAAATACTGTGAAACCCGCCTTGGAGGATAATAAATTTCTCAGCAGGGGAATAAATCTCTTATACCCCGCCACGAGCACTACAGGCTGTTTGTGCATTTCTGAGAGACAAATAAATCCTTTATCATGTTTATACCCCGCTTCAAAGCAAAAAGCTGCACGCTTTTTATCGAGCCAATGGATGTCATGTGACATAGCACTGTTTTTCACATAGCACTGGTTTTTATTAATTTTGAATTTATTTGAATTATTTTACATCAATAAAAAAAATGTTGGTAAGATAAATTCATGGTACATGGAGTTTAATGTGTCCCTCGTTAGGTTATATATCACTCGCCTTGGGCTCATGGCATAAAACCTAACGCGAGATGTATAAAACCCAATGTACCCCTTGTGATCCTGCTACAACTTATATTATCGATCTTTTTAGCCAGCCCTACTAACAGCATATATGATACCTAAAACATGTGTTTTATATGCCTAAGCTTAAACTTGCAGTTTCTTCTAAAGATTTCATACCCAATTCAGAACGTGTTGTAGCAATAGGCAACAAATAAATATTGCATTCGTAAAACAAATAGCTTATGTTTGCCCTGGTCCCCAATCCACAAAGTGTTCACAGCGCTATGACTACAGTAGCTCTGTAGGTTAACAGACTTACAACTGTCATAGATCTACAAATGCTTTGAGGATCACGTCTGGATGTCATACATTTAATGATTGTCACTTACAAAGGGACTTAATGACCATACAGGATTACCTTTGGGTTCTTTGAGTGAACTTCTCTTGGCAATAGTGACGGGGGTAAATGTGTTTTAATAAATCTTGGAGATTCCATTTTGGAAATAGCTTTCATTCCTGGGTTGACAAATTCCAGATATGGGAACCTCTCCTCCAAGATTTTACTCCGTGCCTTCTCAAAGTCGAGATCATTAGCAATAAGATACACGATTTCCTGGAGCCATGTTGTACCTGAAACTCAGAGGAAGAATATACACCAATGCATGGTGTACGGTATTTATTTTCTATTACTTAATCTCAGTACAAAACACACCCATTAAGTTAAGCAATTTTCCACAAAAGCAAAACATTTCCTTAACCACCGTAACATAGTTTAGTTAATCAGAAATTAATCTGGTATTTGGGGAATGTGAGTGAGTGAGTGAGTGAGTGAGTGAGTGAGTGAGTGAAAAAGTCAGAAAATGTCTGGAGTGCCCACTGTTCTGATTCATCTTATTCAAAAAAGGTGAATGTTTGAAGTTACAATAATAATTTAAAATTTTGATATTGAATGACATTGACAAAAATATATGTTTCCCCCACAGAATTGTATGTTTTTTGTTTTTGATTTGATGTGGTCTGTAAATATTCATGCCTGGGCCAATAAACCAGTGATTGATGTAATGAGCAACATCCCATGCAGTTGAGATACACTTACAAGTGTTCAACCCAGTGACAATGTTTAGTCACTGATCCATGTTTGCCGTAACAATCAACTAAGGGGATCAGGTGGTCAGGCTTTCTGACTTGGGTGATGCATGTCATCCTATCCCATGATCGATGCTCATATCAATCACTGGATTGTCTGGTTCAGACTCGATTATTTTCAGACCGCTGTCATATAGCTGGAATACTGCTGAGTGCGGAGTTAACAAATGGTTAAGCAACAAACAAACAGACATGGAGTGATTTGGTAAAATTTTCATATGTTACTCGTCCCAGCCAGCCCTAATCAACACTTGCCCTTAATGAGTGTCTCACCAGCTTTAGGGAACGTGACAATCCATATATCCTCCTCTCTAACCTGGAACCTGTGCAGGTCATCCAAGTTATCCACCATGAAGGCTGGGATGATGAAGCCACGATACCTGTAGGAAATTATCTGTCTACCTGTCACTGCTTGATCTCTTATAGCTTCAGCGCCGCGAGCTTTACGGGTAAACCGTGTATATTGTCTCCATCCTATTGCAGACAACAAACAAGCACCAATACCACAAGAAATATAAGTTGCAATCTGAATTTTACGTTGAAATGGAGTTTGTTGTGAACTGCTGTTAAAATTCCTAAAGGAGACTGTATAAAGTCTAGATTCCCTATGCGAGCGCTGCTTCGACCATTCACGAACATGTGCAAGGACGGACTGTTTTCTTTGGCTGATGACTGGCCATTTACATTGACTGGCTATTATTTTACACACACATCTGCAAGTACACAGTGATAATATCCTCTTCGATTGCACGAGACCTTGTAAGATCGGCATGTTTCTCGGACAAGCACTTTCAGTCGCGAGCGCACATGAGCTTCCGCACCGAATTTGACTTGGCTCCGTCTACACATTATACGCTTGAAAGACCAGAAACCAGTTCACTCAAGCGTTTTCTGCCAGAAATGTCGAGCGAGGAATGAGTGAGTTAGATTTGGATATATTCTACAACTTTACCGTTTTTGAAATGTTATAAATTATCGTAACGATATAGTCTACAGCCTTAATACATGCATTTTTATTATAAAAAATGTCCCCAGGACAACAAATGTAGTGATGATGGTGGTAAAAAAGATATAGTGAGTGAGTATGGTTTTACGCCGCTTTTAGCAATATTTCAGCAATTTCACGGCGGGGGACGCCAGAGATGGGCTTCACACATTGTGCCAAAGTGGGAATCGAATCTTGTTCTTAATATCGATCACTGTTTTCTCCTGGTTCAGACTTCATTACCGTGTTTCCTCCATTAAACGCCTCAAATAGCGAATAAAGGCCAACGAGTACAACAACTACATGGTTACGACTTGGGTTGACGAAGACTCCCTCTACCCCATCCTGCTGTGGAACCACCACGTCACCCTCGGTGCACGGACTAACAACAACATTTTAGAGATTCAACAGTCGCAGGGGCACGGGTGGCCCAGTCGTCTTAGGCGCCGCGATTCGCTGTGCAGAGTTGCGTCCCTTGGGCACGCCAGAAACCTATGATTGTGGGTTCGAATCCCGGTTCGCCCCGATTATGTTTCTAGGTTTGTCAGCACCATACCCGTGCTCGTGGGTTTCACCGAAGTGGTAAACGTCTGAGACCTGCATCACTTCGGGCTTTCCTCCCACATTAAGCTGACACGCCGTGATACAACTGGAATACTGTTAAAAGAGGCGTTAAACCAAACTCATTCACTCACTCACTCCTCCCACATTAAGCTGACACGCCGTGATATGACTGGAATACTGTTAAAATCGGCGTTAAACCAAATTCACTCACTCACTCAACAGTCGCATGAATAGTTCTCTTTCGTCCCGACCTCCAAACGTCATCAGTCTCTGGCCCTGCAAGTTTTCCATCAGACAAATTCAACTTATCTGATATCTAAATGTTTTATACTGTAACTATAAACTGAACCGATCCTATTTTCATTCATGCATACTGTTAGGAGTTGTCAGTAAATACACCCAGTCATTCCACAGGGTAGGGTTTTACCATCTAGTGCAGTGCGTAATATATAATGATGTAATGGCATATTGCATCTGAAAAACCCTTACAAATGATTATGTACACACAATGCCATTTAGAAAGTGATCAGATGTAACAAATGTTATATTTGGGATAACACTTTCTTAGTAAAGTACAGATTCTCGTACTGCAACAGTGAGGCACCAAATCGCCAGAACACAAAGTCAGCGATCTAACCCACTCAGCCACCGAGGCTTCCACAAATGGTTGTCAACACCAGGAGTAAAAAAACTTCATTCAGTAACCGTTCTGTGAAAACAGGCAAAACACGACAATGTGTGGCAAAAGAGGCCACTATGGGCGGCTTGGAAAAGATGATGACGTTACCAAACTCACTGAAGTGGTTTAATGACTTGCTTGTGTGCCGATAGCATTTTCGTGTGCTTACACATATTTAGTGTTTTTATTACTCTCTCTCTGATTTATGTTCATTTGAATTGATAGCGCTGTAAATGACGCTGATATACAGGTTATGTTTCAGTGCTGATATTGACTGAATTTTCTTGATATGACTCATGTCATTTGACTTGTTAGGGCTGTAAATAGACATATCAGTTACATTTTGTGTTGTTCTGTTTTAACTCCTTACTGACAAATGGGTGAAAAGAGGGCTGAGTCCATTTAGCCGTGGGTAACAGGCATGGGACTAGTGAGTGAGTGAGTGAGTTTGGTTTTACGCCGCTTTTAGCAATATTCCAGCAATATCACGGCGGGGGACACCAGAAATGGGCTTCACACATTGTACCAATGTCGGGAATCGAACCCGGGTCTTCGGCGTGACGAGCGAACGCTTTAACCACTAGGCTACCCGACCGCCCCCATGGGACTAGTAATGAATCAACCATTATTAAAACTATCTAACTAAACCTATTGTGAAAACATTACATGCTTTGAAGTAAAATAAGTGAAAATAAACTCACATGGTCACTTGCAACACAAATAATTGTGAAATGTTAATAGCATTTAAACAAGTTTACATTAGAAATTAGCCTCTACTCCAATTTACTCGCCGACCCTGATTGGGAGGCGCATCTAAACTTATAAAAAGTTTTTGGTGAAAACATCACATTCTTTGAAGTTTTAAAATATCTTTACTCAAATTAACTCAGTCAAGCTGAAACGGTGTCTGGCCGAAATGTCAAGTAATTGGACTACGGGTATACGGTACCATATATTTAATATTCATTTTAGTCAGTATGAAATAAATAGTGATTTAATAGATGTTTCATATCTCCCCTTTCTGTCGGGAGCCAACATCACAAAGAGTGTTTCTGCGGATAACAGACCGTGTCCCCGCCCAAGGAAAACATATAGACTACAACATAAAATAATACAGATGTAAATAAAGCATATATACTACTAAATAAATCGTTCTTATCGTTGTAAAGATAGAGGTGCCGTTTTCACCAAATGAGGTGCCGTTTTTGAAATATGAAATAGTTTAAAAGTGTTACGTAATATGGGGTGGGGGTGGGTCGACAAAAAATGATCAGAGACCATATATATATAGTCTATTATATGGTCTCTGATATGATGCAATCCTAAGGCTAATCTCACCCCTCAAGCCCCTAGCCCCCACCCAAACCCCTTTTTAAAGAGTACATAATTTCATGATATTGCACACCATAATATCATAAGACAAAGCTAATTTAATTTATTATTTTTATCTAAATACTTTGTCATTCTTTGTCCTTGCGAAAACAGATATGTCAAGATTCGAACGAAGTGAAAACATGCAGTCAGTTGACACATCATCGACTTCTATCAAGTTCACCGGATATTGGTCAGGAGTTATTTCCCTTATTGGGAAATCGTCGTAAACTAAACAAGTGTTTTCATCACGTTTTACCATAAAAATAGCAATGTAAACCAAGAGAACTGTGCAGATACTGACAGGAGAAGGTTTTGATGTTGGGGTAGAACATCTAGGTGATTTGAAGTAGGTATTTAGTTACGTAATGCGAACTCGAAGCGTAGTACAAATTTCAGCAATCTAACTTGGCATCTTGCCGACATGTCCAGTTTTCGATCAGTGTAATAAAGCAAACGTATTTCGAGATTACTGAATTAATCTATGTTTTAGTCTGAATAAGGATTAATCAGAACGATGAATCCGATTGAAATCATTCAATGATTCCATAAAACAACAACCTGTGGGAATTAAATCCGTAAACAATAAGATTAAGTCTAGATTAACATGTCAGATAGCAAAACAAGACTTGTTTGAGCTTGATTGACAACGCTAGCAACGGAAATAAAATATTTTGTTTTCTGTACACATGTATTTATTAATTTGCATCAAGTATTTACATTGTGAATTGCAGTATTTAGGTCCCCACCATCATGGACCCATGAATACCATAATAGATGGTTATTAAACTATGTCTGTTTTGACATGTCCATAGCTGTTTTGACATTCTCGTGACCATAGTGCAAGAGACTATATATATCGGTGTATGGCCTCGGTTGGCAACTTTGCAGACATAACATTGTGGTACTCATCTATGGTGAAAAGAACTTAGATATGATAATTCTCTTTTCAGAACATTCAGGAAGTTATTATTCGCATGTTAGAAAATATGGCCAGCCATGATGGTCTACCTAGAGAGGGAAAGAAGGAATCTCATGGTAACAGTCGCAGCAAGAAGAAAACATCCCAGCAACAAAATGTCTACTCTCATCTACCCATGGACAGGAAAGCTAAAAGTATGTTGGGATTATGTTTTTTTCAAAACCTATCAACCTGAGTCCATTTTCTTCTCAAATCATGCCACAAGTGTTACCGAACTATCATGATGTATATCATCATGATCATATTTCATATTCATAATCTGAATATATTTTATTTGCACCATGCTTGTTAAGTATATAGGTCCCAAATTGAGGTATTGAGTGTGTTAATAGGTCGTTGTTGGTTGGAAAAGTAAGGGTTATTCAGACACACATTTCAAATGTTTTTACATGCAAATTTTTACATGTAGACATAAATATTAGATTGCACTTTTCAATAACAGGTTGCACTAGTGCATTTTGTATTCAGTTAAATCAAGCTCTGGTATGGTATGTATTTCTCTGTGAGGTTTCCTGGCAAAATATGTCATAAAACTTTCAGGTGCTAAGGTAGTGGTTATAGTGCTACCTGTGAAGATCCTGGGTCTTCAGCAACCCATGCTTGCTGTAAAAAGCGACTATGCTTGTCGTAAGAGGCACCTAACGGGATTGGGTGGTCAGGCTCGCTGACTTGGCTGGTTCATGTCATCGTATCCCAATTTCGTGGAACGACGCTCATGAGGTCAATCACTGGATTGTCTGGTCCAGACTTGATTATTTACAGACCGCTATCATAAAGCTGGAATATTCCTGAGTGTGGTATTAAAGAACAAACAAACACCCATCATGCCAAAGGACCAGGTTTGATTTCTGTTCCTTTTTGGTGTGCCACACCTTAATATTGCCGGAATATAGCTGCTCACTCACTCACTCACTCACTCACTCACTCACTCACTCACTCACTCACTGATAAAACTGGATGTTATGTCTTTGTGTAGGTGACTTGTACTTCACTGATTAAAAGGGCCAATAGTAAGAAAATAATAGCTTAAAAACAGATCCCAATTTTGGTAAAAAATACTAATTTTATCCCCAAATTTGCCTGCCAGGGACACAGAGAATCCTATATAAATCCATGTATATAGCTCAAGTATTGCTGACTGACATAAAACCACATTCACTCACATTCTTGTATGTATAATACATCACCAAATACCCTATTTCTAAAGCTGCCATCTTTGTTTTGTGTATTGTACATTATCTAGGACAACATGACATGGAAAATAGTTAGATCTGCAATCATTGTCATGATAATTTTCATGATTATAATCTCTTTTAATACAAACCCCATCATGATAGATGTTTGCTATTGCTAATATTACACAGTGGAAATTGGGATCATGAGTGGCCCAGTCATCTAAGGCACCGCAATATGCTGTGCAAAGTTGCCTCCCTTGGTCAAGCCAGAAACCAAGGATTGTGGGTTTGATCTTGTTTCTAGCTTTGTCAGCTCATGGGTTTCACCAAAGTGGTATTTCACCAAAGTGGTAAATACCTAAGACCTGCATAACTTCAGGCTTTCCTCTCACATCAAGCTGACACGCTGTGATGTAACTGTTCAAAGCAGTGTTAAACCAAACTCACTCACTCATTGCAGACAAACTTGACCGCAGTGTGACAGAAGCATCTCGACCCTGTGAGGAGCACTCATTCCTAACTGATGTTGCCGATGTGAGGGAAATGGAGCAGGGCCTGTTGGGATTACTGGAAGACTTCCATTCAGGGAAACTACGAGCCTTTGGTAAAATATTGAGCACAGTGGTAACTCAAAGTGATCCATTTTTTTTAATTAATGCTGTAAAGAGTTATATTGTAAATCCAGACAGTTATGGCTTGGCTTGACTGAAGGCTCAAGCTTATGTCAGATGAAACTTATTTACTTAATGCATTTTCTGTTGAGAGAGTTCTTATTTGTTTTGAAACTTGTCTGCCCTTTTAGTTTTGCTGAAAAATTAATTTTTAGCTCACCTTGAAATGATTGGGTGGAAGTTTTGTTACTTTTTACACATACTATTGATTTCACTTGTTTGACCTTTATGAAATCTTGCGACAAATATTCCGGGAATGTTAAGGTGAGCTTCAGAGCTTTGGGAATGTTGTCAAGGTAATCTATTTGATGATTAGGGGCAAAGAAACATTGGTTACAGCACATTCAGTGTAACGTGATGTACATTCAGGTGGGGGTGCAACGTTCGAGAAGATGGACCAGATCCGGGAGCAGCAGGAGAAGTTGGCCCGACTCCACTTTGAGATGGACATCCAGCAGGACATGCACAGGTCAGTGATGTGTTGACAACAACAGCAACAACAACAACAACAACAACAACAACAACAACAACAACAACAACAACACATTGCTTGAAGATATCATCAGTTGTATCCAGCAACTTAATTTACTGAACTGACCAGGTTGCAGTGTGAAGTACACATGCTTCATTGGTTGTCACTGGTTGTCACTGGTTGTATAAGGCTTAAACAAATTATAGAATTGGTTCTCAGGCAATGACTTTTGAAAATATAGTGAGGGCAGGCAGCGTTTGTTTTTTTGTTCTTTTCCTCTTTCAAACTAGTTTGTAACCAAAAAAACAGTTGTGTACCATCAACCTGGGAAATGGTTCCCCACACAAACAAGCATACAAACTCCTATTGCTGCCATGACCATTACACAAGATGCACAGTAAAGCAGTGCGCATGTAAGGGAAGTAACTGTGTGCTATATTGGATCGCATTGTTTTTAAGTATTAGGATTTTTTTACTTTTTTGAAAATGGAAATTAAAAACAAAACATGCAGCAGACTTTATGATGATGCGGGTGGTGCCTGAGAACCAAACCTCTTATCTTTTTTAGCCTAATTGTCTCTATTTTAATTTTCAGGTTGAATTCAGATGAGGCGAGGACAACTGCTAATGACAATCTCTCCAAACTCATTGACCAGGTAGATGAATAGCCACACCTTATCTCTTCTTAGGGCCTGGTCATTAATTACAGGGATGGGTGGGTCAGAGGTTTTAAATGCTCAAATGTACTGAAAGTAACGACCCTCCCCTAATTCCTGTCATAATCTTGGATGACCCTCCTCATATCCTTGTACATTCTTTTCATGACATTACCTGAAAAGACAAAATGCAACAGAACCGGCCGCGTCATACCAAAAGACGTTAAAAGATGGTACTTGTTGTTACCCTGTCTGGCGCTCGGCATTAAGGGGCTAAAACAAGGACTGGTCGGCTCGGAGTCAGTATACTGTATCTGAGTGGGGTATTCATGTTAAACTGTGGCATGGTATCTCAGTGAGCTGGCACTATAAATCGGCATCAGTCCGGACTAGTACAAGCAGCCACACAAACACACACACATACATGCACAGCGCTATATAAGTGCAATAATCTTGGACGCGACGTTAAACCCAATTTCACCTCACTTCTGCCAAGTATGTGTGATTCTGTATGACTCTTTCAGAAAGGAATTACTTTGTTTGAATCAAAAGAAAATCTGACCTGGGCTCTCTGAACATTGATATTCTGGCTGTATTGCTTGTCATATACATCAAATTTGCATGTTAAAATCTAAGTTCTATAATAAGTTTCTCATTTTTCACCATCCATACTCTTTTGCATCCCAATGGAACTCACAGAGGATAATATTTGCATCCATTTGTCATTATATGAATTGCGGGCACGGGTGCCCCAGTCGTCTAAAGCGCAGCGATTCGCTGTGCAGAGTTGCGTCTCTTGGACACGCCAGAAACCTGTGATTGTGGGTTCGAATCCTGGTTCGCCCCGAATATGTTTCTAGGTTTGTCAGCACGATACCGGTGCTCATGGGTTTCACCGAAGTGGTAAACGTCTGAGACCTGCATCACTTTGGGCTTTCCTCCCACATTAAGCTGACATGCCGCGTCAAACTGTAATACTGTTAAAAGCGGCGTTAAACCCAACTCACTCACTCACTCATTATATGAGTTGTTTTCAAATCATGTGTAAGCCAGTAAGCATCATGCCACCACCCTGACTTCATGGACTTGATCATGACTTCTGTTCATGGTGGCCCAGTTGTCCTTTGTGCTGCAATTCGCTGTTCAGTGTTGCATCTCTTGTGTGACAGTATCCTATGATCATGGGTTTGAATCCAAGAATTATTCTGATAATGATTCTTGGTTTGCCAGCACCATAACCATGCTTTTGCATCAACCAAAGTGGTGAATGTCCAAGAACAGCATCAATTTGAGCTTACGTGTTAATCTGACAGGCTGTAATATGTCGTGGAGGCAAGGGTGGCCCAGTCGTCTAAGGCGACACAATTTGTGTGCAATTCGAGTTGCGTCTCTTGGGTGTGCAAGTAAGCTATGATTGTGGGTTCGAATCTCGGTTAGGCCCAATCATGTTTCTAGGTTTGTCAGCACCATATGCTTGTTCGTTGGTTTCACCAAAGTGGTAAATTTCTGAGTCCTGCATCACTGCGGGCTTTCCTCCCATATCAAGCTGACACGCTATGATATAACTGAAATACTGTTCAAAGAGGCGTTAAACCCAACTCACTCACTGTGATATGTTGTCAAATGAAATACTGTGTATTCACTCTTTTCTTCTGGATGTTTGTTTCAGCTTCATGGACTCAGTACCTCCATGTATCCTTTGAGCATATAGATGTTACATGTTATTGCAGCAACAAGTGCACGATTAACCTGGGCAGAGTTGCCCCCCTTAGCCTTGTCTGGATCTGCTGGTCTGTCAGCACTGTGTCTACTATTGCAGTGGTGGTCTGCACAACATTACACCCTCTTTTTAAGGGGCTAGCGTGCATGCATGCATGATTGTTGAGAGGGGCGATTGGTTGAGAGAAGTAGTTCAAGCCCGAGATGATGCTAAGGGGCGGTGGGGTAGCCCAGTGGTTAAAGCGTTCGCTCGTCACGTCGAAGACCCGGGTTCGATTCCCGACATGGGTACAATGTGGGAAGCCCATTTCTGGTGTCCCCCGCTGTGATATTGCTGGAATATTGCTAAAAGCGGCGTGAAACCATACTCACTCACTCACTCCATTTAGTCCAGGGGCGGTGGGGTAGCCTAGTGGTTAAAGCGTCCACTTGTCATGCCAAAGACCGAGGTTTGATTCCCCACATGGGTACAATGTGTGAAGCCCATTTCTGGTTTCCCCCGCTATGATATTGCTGGAATATTGCTAAAAGCGGCGTAAAACCATACTTACTCACTCCACTAGTCCAACCTGCTGTTTTCATACTGTTAAACTTTTTATTCATTTGCTGAAATAAATGCAAGATAATATGCAAATAGCATCTACAATGATGAGAGATAAAGGTTCATTGTAAACTGAGACAACATTGAATTACCAACTAGATACATAAACTATGATAAAATCAACCAATGTATCATGTTTCTAACCACCTTCTTGGCTGCTGAGACATTCGTTGATAATCTGTTAGAATCAAATCATTTCATTGGTGGTGCGAAGTTTTATTTGCAACTGGATTCAGAAAGAATGTGAATTAAAAAAGAAAGAAGATAAGTCCAAGGTTGTGTTCCTTGGCATCGACAATTATTTGCAGTTATTTTTTTTTTACATCTTGGGGTGAGAATGTATTTCTAACAAATTATAATGGGATGGGACATTTACAGGTTTGTTGCTTAATTTTTCCTTAACAATACAGTCAAACTCTCCAGACTCATGACACAAATAGCGGGGCAGGAGCAGGAGCAGACGGCAAGTTCTGATTGGTTAAGACACGAAGGAGGAGTGACATACACTGCTTCTGATTGGTCAGGACTCAAATTGGAAGTAGACTATGCTGTTTCTGATTGGTTAACAGAAGTCAGGCATCAAATCATTCCTGGAGTCTTGATTATGGTGTTTATGATATGAATCAGTAATAAATATTGGTTGTGTCCTTATGAGGAACTGATTAGTTTAATTAACTAGATGAATTCAAGCATGTGATGGAGTGAGATCTGTTGAAAGTCCTGATTATTGAAACAATCGGGGTTGACCTAGTCTGTTATTGTTAATTATACATGATCTATTTATCAGACAATATTTGTGGTGTCATTTGACTTGTTTTACAACATTTTCTTAAAAATGTTAAACTTATTTATTTGATTCCAAAATGTCTCTCAAGATACACATACAGAGTTCAGCTCATCTGCTTTTAACCACTGCATAATTAACAGTGTATATATTTCAGAGGGGACCTAAGCAAACAACACTAGTCATATGTTTACTGTAAGAAGCATTGTATCACATTTTTGTAGCAATGCTGTGCAATGCCTGCTTTAAAGGTTCAGGACTGTTATATATATCGCGATTATCCAGTGTCTCCATTCTATCACAATACATAGCCAAGACCCGTTCGCCATCATTACTTCATTTCAGAAGCTGCTCTGTTATCAGTAATTTAGTAAGTCCCCTACACAGAGAGTTGGATTGCTATTTTCACATTGTGTCATTCAAATTGGGCTGAAAAGGAAACTAGCGAATTGGTCAAGGGTATTTGTCAGAATAGAAATTTAACGTCACATCGGCAATATTTCAGCCCTATCATAACGATTTATTAGAATTAAAAGGAGATATTATACACTGGATAATTGAGGATGTTCTGTATTTGGCTGTGGCCATACTATATCTAAGCACGTTGTGTAAAGGTTCCAAAGCAATAATTGTCATAACCTCGAACACACAGTGAAAACAATATTTATTACCATAAATAAAGACATAGTCATTGTTTTCAATGTCGAGTTGTTAGGCAGAATTATTACTTGTTGATAACTACATATTTCATACCAGTATATTTATGAGTTTTTCACATTGGAAGTATTGCCAACAAACACAGTCCAAATCCAATATGTAAGATAAATGTTTGAAGAAGTCAACATAAATCAATGCACATGTTTTATTTTGTTAGGCTAAAAAAAAAAATAGTTTTAGTTCTCAGGCACCGCCTGCATCATCAGAAAGTCTGCTGCACATTTCCTTTTTATTTCCATTTTCAAAAAACGTGAAAAAATCCTTATACTTAAAAACAATGCGATCCAATATAGCACACAGTTACTTCCCTTTACATGCGCACTGCTTTACTGTGCATCTTGTGTTATGGTCATGGCAGCAATAGGAGTTTGTATGTTCTTGTTTATGTAGGGAGGCCCTTTCCCAGGTTGATGGTACACAACTGTTTTTTTGGTTACATACTTGTTTGAACAAGCAAAAGAAATTAAACAAAACACTGCCCGCCCGCACTATATTTTCAAAAGTCGTTGCCTGAGAACGAATTCTATTATTTTTTTAAGCCGTATGTTAATCTTACTACGGTGGGACTGAATGCTGATTGAAGTGCAATGTTGCTCTAGAGTTCTATATTTTACCAATATTTACTCACACTGGTGCCAACTGTTGAAGGTCTCACATAATTCACACATATTTTAATTCATGTCCACCCTAATAACTAAACTCAAAACAGGATTGCAAAGAATTTCCAAATTCATGTTATAATGGATTAACTTAAGTGATAGCTTGGTCGAGGTGATTATTGTATTTCACTGGTAACAGGACCAATAAAGAGGGAGATGCCATGATGCTTAAGTTAACATAAAGTACAATGTTAATTACTACTCAAGGCAAGTAAATTAGAATATCCTGTTTTGAACGAAATTTCATTTTTTCGAAGTCATATGTTAGCAAATTGTGAACATATCAAGTTACCTAAACCTTCCACATATCACCTGAACAACATCGTCCACAACTACAGCATGTGCAACTACAACGGTATATGCACATGAATGTTAAGATGAACAGTCTGCAAGTTTAATGTTTTGACTCATTCCTGTGGTTACTATAAACATGTTCCAGTTTACAGTACATGAATGCAAGTCATGTTTATCCTTAGTTTGATGCCATTGGTTTTGGTTGTCCATTAATAATGTTGTATGAAACTAGACAGCTGTTTATCATTTCATGGTATTTATATTCAGAGATGGAAATGAGAGACTAGACTAAATAACATAAGTGTATACCGTATTCGACGTAATAAGCGCCTAGGGCGCTCTCAAAATTAGAAATAGGGGGCTCTTATTAGAATATTTTTTTGGTGGAAAAAAGAGAGTTGAAAGATAAATTTCATGGTTTATGCTGACACACTGAAATGTTTATTTGTGACAGATACATTTTTCCAGAATTTAATTGCCCATAATTATGAATGCATATAACACATGAGTGCGTATTATACGCGAATAAATAAGTCTTGTGTACATTGATCAAACGGAAGGAGTGCTGATTGGGATTGTTCACTAGCCAATATATTAGCAAATATCGCCGTGGGCGCTTATTAGAGCGGGGCGCTTATTACGTCGAATACGGTATGTAAGTCCTGTGTTTGGGTTAATATTTCATCAGGGTCAGTGTCAGACTAAATCAATTGTCCTTTACCCAAAGTCATCATAAAAGTGCTCTTGTGTTTTCTCACAATATGATTGATGTTCATACGAATACCACAAGTACAAAGCATTCCTGTAATTAAGGCTTGACTTTTGACAAAAAACATATAAAATTTATTTTCACCCCTGCAAACATGTAATATGAAAATAATAACATTCGTGTAAATCAGGTTCTTAATAGATTGCTCCAAATGTCCAGCCTGTATTGGTGCTGATTGGGATTGTTCACTAGCCAATATATTAGCAAATATCGCTGTGGGCGCTTATTAGAGCGGGGCGCTTATTACGTCAAATACGGTATGTAAGTCCTGTGGAAGTGCAAAGAATACCCAACCTTAAAGGGCAACAATTCTCCAGCTCTCAGGGTCTCTCTGGCGCCCACGTAATCACAAGACGTCATTTAGTTCTGAACACAAGTCAAACTATTTGATATTCAAGTCCATTATAAGCAAATTTTGAATCTGTGAAGAAGAAAGCTATCCATATCTTAATGCTTTCCAAGTTGGAGTGTTGTTGCCCTTTTAGGTAGTGAAACTGTTTTGATTTTGTTTTGTACCTGAAGTTAATATTGTGTAAATTGTTAACTTCTTCCTTAATGATCATTCTCATTAAAGTCACATTTACTCCCATATGGTATCTCTCTCCATTAAGATCTCAGGACATCCTGTAGAAAGTCACTCAGTAACCACTGGATGTATAAAATATCCACGATAAAATAGTAGTGCTACTTGTATTTGTACTTTCAGAATTTGTCCTTTTGTTCGTCTATGACAATTAGAAATCAGTTTGAATGGTTTGAATGCTTCACTCACTTATACCGAGATCCCAGTTTGCCCCGATTATGTTTCTAGGTTTGTCAGCACCATACCCGTGCTTGTGGGTGTCACCAAAGTGGTAAACGTCAGAGACCTGCATCACTTCGGTCTTTCCTCTCACACTAAGATGACACACTGTGATATAACAAGAATTATGTTCAAAGCAGAGTTAAAACACAACTCTCGCACCCATTGATGTCCACACATCTTTACACACACAGGTATCGCATCAGATTAAAAGATCTGATTTTAATAAGATTGCCTTAACAATGTTTCATGATGTTACTGTACATTCTATTGTTACTGAACAGGAGTGGAAAAATTGTTACTAAAACTCACTCAACCTTGTGAAAAAGGTGTTGATGCAACTATTTCTTCAGAGGTTTCTGCGGTTTTAAATATAATCAAACTTTAACGTATATACAATATTCATGCCAAGTTTGATCAAACAAGTTATTTCCAAACGTTTATGAATGAAAACACGCATTTTACTTTGGATCTACAATGTGAGATATTTCATCCGTTTGGGTTAATATTTCATCAGGGTCAGTGTCAGCCTAAATCAATTGTCCTTTACCCAAAGTCATCATAAAAGTGCTCTTGTGTTTTCTCACAATATGATTGATGTTCATACGAATACCACAAGTACAAAGCATTCCTGTAATTAAGGCTTGACTTTTGACAAAAAACATATAAAATTTATTTTCACCCCTGCAAACATGTAATATGAAAATAATAACATTCGTGTAAATCAGGTTCTTAATAGATTGCTCCAAATGTCCAGCCTTTATTGGCTTTGTCCTAAAGGTAAGGGAGACATCTGTATTGTTATTGTTTTCCGTATTCCAGCTCTTATTTTGGAGCCATTTTTCCATGGTATTTTTTAATGTTTTATTAATTGTATTTCTCTGTCCTATGAACGAATTATTACTTTATTGAAAACTGCCACAGACTTTGCAATAGCACTATATGTTGTTTACTTTTAGAAGTTCAAACTTAGAATAACACTGATATCTAATTTAGTACTGTTATATTGTAATATTGTTCAGTTTTGTGATAATTAATAAGTAATCAAAATTAATGTTCCATGAACATGATGTATTGTCTTGATATATGATCTATGTTTATTATCATATATGTGAGGATGTTAACATTACAGTTTCAAAAATGGCTTTAGGGTTTACAATCTTTACAAATATTGTGCCATTTAAATGATGTTTGCTAGAAATGTAATCAAATACTATTTGTTTTCTTTGTTGTGTGTTAATTAACAAGACTTGATTTTAGTCCCATGTGATATATTAAATCTACTGCTTGTATTTAATTGAATGTAGGAGAACCGACACAACATACTGGCTGTTGCTGTTACTGGCATTAGTTGGAAGGTTGCATTCAAATTGTAACAAAATGAGAAGACATACAAAACAGTTCAAGAGCAAAAGTGTTTTTGTTACATTCAGTTAAACCCGTGAAGACCTTGGGTGGAAAAGGTCTTCAGCAACCCATGCTTGCCATAAAAGGTAATTGTGCTTGTCGTAAGAGGTGACAAATGGGATCGGGTGGTCAGGCTCGCTGACTTGGTTGATGCATGTCATCGTATCCCAATTGCGTAGATCGGTGCTCATGATATCAATCACTGGATTGTTAGGTCCAGACTCGATTATTTACAGACCACTGTTATATCATTGTATATAGCTTGAATATTCCTGAGTGCGGCGTTAAACAACAAACAAATATATTCAGTTATTCGAAATATATATATCTATATTTGCCATGAATCAAGATAATTTTGCAAAATCCTATTCAATAAATACTGATTTAATATCCAGTTGAAAATAAGAAGGTATATATGATTGCAGATCTTCTAATTTTCCTATTTGACTTGAAATTCTGAATGCAACCTTGTCTTATAGTCTATTTTCCTACATATCAGTGTACATAGGATATACAACCTTATCTGTAAATACATTGCAGCTGTGATAAGTCCTGGGCTCTGTTCCTCAAAGAAATCTTAGCGCTAAGATTCAGTGTTGGGAATGAGTGATTGAACAGTATATAAGTGATATCACATCATGTCAGCTCAAGTTTGGAGATTCTCAATCAGAATGTAGGTCCCCAACAACCCTTGTTTATCATAAGAGGCAGCTCACTGGATCGGGTGGTCAGGCTCTGTGACTTGGTTGGTTGCATTTCAGCTATCTCAAATGCTTGGATTGATGTTCATGATGTCAATCACTGGATTGTCTGGTCCAGACTTTATTATTTACAGACCACTGTCATACAGCTGGAATATTGCCGAGTACGATATGAACTACATAAACTAAAAACAAAGAAAGAAAGTAGTATTGGCAGTGAGCCTCTTCAAAGAGTAAACATAAACCCAGATGGCATAGATGATCAACACTATCTTCTTTTTCAGGGATATGAATCGGCTTGTAGTAGATACGTGCTAGCTCCTTCCTAGCGTGTGATGCTTTCCTTACACTCCTGATATAGAGCTTATAGTATAAAGAGCTCTGCGAACTGTATATTGCTGTGAGGAGCTTGTAGGTGTAAGGGGGCACAACTCTGCACAATGATTTATGAGGCCATGAAAAACTTGTCCAGCTGTGCCCCCTGATTCACTACTGTTGTGTTAAAGAGTCAGTATTTTCATAAAAGTTCTCAAGTACCTCTACGACAGGATGGTCCAGCTCAGCATGTTCAGTGACCATGGAGACATGTCTGATTGCATGTCATCCTGGACTAATGGCTTGGATTGTGTGGGTTTTCATTTACCGGTATGATTCAGTTATTTCCAGGCCCCTATCATATAACAGGGGCGGGCAGTCGGGTAGCCTAGTGGTTAAAGCGTTCACTCGTCACGCCGAAGACCCGGGTTCGATTCCCGACAATGGTACAATGTGTGAAGCTCATTTGTGGTGTCCCCGGCCGTGATATTGCTGGAATATTGCTAAAAGTGGCGTAAAACCAAACTCACTGACTATCATATAACTGCAATATTGCAGTCTGCAGTGGTCACACTCTCTATGACAAATGTATGACAGTTATTAAAATAGGCTTTCTTTGTTGAGCATGGCCTTGCATGTACTTATGTAGAGTGACTGTCACAAGTCTATGTTGTTGTAGAAAGGGACTACTGATGTAACTCCAAAACATACATGTATGTGTGTCTTAGTTGTACCCTGTACTCTTTGAATTTCCATACTCTGACAGATGTATGTGTGTCTAAGCGCTAAGACTGCTATGTCAAAGTTGTACCCTGTACTCTTTGAATTCCCATACTCTGACAGATATATGCATATTGCAGAACTAGGATTGCTTGTGAAAGTTAACATGGCTAAAGTGAAAGAATTCCAACACACTTTCACATTCCAACTCATGTATGCTGTTTCACTTGCCAGCTGGTACCTTGCAGTCTTGGGACCCATACACAGACATATATGCATATGTATGTCTCTGTGCTAAGATGTCTTCATAAGTTGGTCAGATTGACACTGATTGATCTTAGCCAGCTTTGGCTCTGTCACAGTTATTTCAGAGTTTTAGCAGGATATTCATCTTCCACAGATGATCCTCTAAGGTTGAAATGGTCCCAAGGCAATGTTTCTGTAAGGCTTGTGTAAGGTGAAGACGATATCAGGTGATTTGCTGAGATGACTTGAGATGATGGGTCCCTACAGGATCGGAAACAGTCCTTATTGGATCGAATACATCCCTGCATGATTGGAAACGGTCCCTATTGAATTGGATACATTCTCGCAGGATCGTAAACAATCCCTATTGAATTGTATACATCCCCGCAGGATCGGAAACAGTCCTACAGGATTGGAAACAGTTCCTATTGAATTGGATACATCCCTGCAGGATCAGAAACAGTCCTACACGATCGGAAACAGTGCCTGCAGGATGGGTACAGTCCCTACTTAATACAGGCGCAGATGACAGCTCTGTCTGTAATTCCTTGTAACAATGGTAACAAATCAAATATGAAATCAGTGTATAAATTATTTTGAATCCTCAGAGTAAGTGAATGTTGTTGAGTGTAAGTAACCTCCACATTGAACCAAAACATTCTGATCTTCAGGGTACATTTACCTCCTACCTTTTACTTGTTTTATTATAACAACTGCCACCTTTGCACATTGGTACTTATTATCAACCACTGCTTATGTCTGTATATTGAAGCTAGTTTGTTCATGTTTGTGTGTTATTCCTTACAGAAGGATTCTGCTTGTAACACACAATTAATTATCCTTGCACTGCCACAATTGATGTCTGCTTTGGTTAAATGTTTGCGTTATGGGTTAAAGGGATGTCAATGTTCATGATGTAGTCTATTAACTTCTCATTGTCCCATGTGGACTTTCATGTTGAAATAACAGTGTTGATGTGAAAGGGGATAGTATAGGATACACTTGTCTATATCAACAACCTTAAGCCCCAGGTACACTATAAAAAACAAAGTCCATTTTGATCAAGTTTTTGATAGTGTAACATGCTGTCAAAAACTTTGACCAAGTTTTTGACAAACTTTGATGGAATAGAAACCGATCCTATTTCTCGTCAAACTTTGATAAAAGTTTGATGACATTGATTAAATTTAGCCAGTCAGAATGCAAGGAACTTTTACCCCTTATCAACCGGAGGTGCATAGAGTCAAGTAAAAATAAGCAAACTATTTTGTACTGACGAGATGTTGGAAGAATTAATCAGTTTGGTTCAACAATGAGCAGCCATTCTCGGGACAAAATATGCCTTTGTCTACCCTGACTCCATCTTTTCAAACATGGCAATACTCAAATTACATATGACAACAGCAAAACATTCTTCGTCAGTAGCATCCATCTTGGAAGATAATTCCCGCCAAAACTTTGACGGCCTGTCAAAAATTTTGTTGAGTGTAAACATCCCAACTTGGACCAAGAAAACTTGGCCAAAGTTTTTGATAGTGTAATGGGGGCTCTAGAGATCTCCATTCAAACATTTCCCATCTTGAATTTCTCGCAGCTCCTTCTGCAACTAGAGCAGGGACTCATCATCATGGTGTTACTGCCGGGCAGCAAATAAAAGTTGGTTTCAACTTCAGTTTTTCAAGAATGTTCATATTTTTTTTATTTGTAAAAACAAATCCTCAGATTTGACTTCCCATTGTTTAATGATGGTGTGATGGGTGACAAATTAACATGTTGTCCCGGAAAACATTTTGGATGTGATACGTAATGGAGATTGTTGGCCCAGTGGTCTAAGGCACCACAACTTGCTGTTAAGAGTTGCATTCCTTTGCTGTGCCAGAATTCTCTGTTCTTGGGTTTGAATCATGATTTGACGTTCTAACAGTTTCAAATGTCTCTGACCTGCCTCACTGAGGATTTTCCTCTCACGATAAACTGACTGTGTGGTATGACTGAACTATAGTTGAAAGTGGTGTTGAACCCAACTGTCTCACACATCGTGTGCTGAGGAAGTGTATCCTGATGACCCTAATAATTTGCAACAACGAATCAAAGCCACCTCAATCAACTTTAATCCTGCTAACTTTGTTTAGGAATATGCCTCAAAAAGATGAAATATACATCTCTAACCATGCTAACCACTTTTACTTTAGTACTTTTCATACTGGACCTGTTTGTTGGATGCTTTATCTTGTCTCAGTCATGGATCGTCATTCTGTGGATCTCTGTCCATCTTCGTGAAGGGCCAGGGATTTTCATTTTGTGTTTTTTTGTTTTATTTACTACTTTTTTTACTAAAGGCCAATGAGAGCTTGTTGCATGGAATGTTGTCTCCTGTCAATCCATTAACTTTTCGCTTCTCCAAACAATCTCAGAGGATGCTCCTGTAGTTTCGGAGAATGTCTGCACTACAGACGGAATTAGATTACAGATTAGTATTAGACGGTAGAGAGTTGTTTTGACCTATTACTTTGCAATTTTTTTTATAAGAAAAGATGATTTTAAGGACCCATGCCAAGTGTTTTTTACTATTTTATTCCTTTGATTTTGTTGGAACTTTTCTGGATATTTCACCATATGTTTTAGTATATGTGGACAAGTTTTGCTTACATGTAAACTCAGCTGACGATAAATATTTCACTTTCTCGGATATGGTCTCAATGTTTTCAGTGCTGTAGCCAGCCAGGGGGGGGGGGGGGGGGGGGGGCAACCCCTGGATTTTGTTTTATAGAAAACATTTTTTTTTAATCAAGTTGGGGACAAGTGATACAAAAAAAGGTAACTTCAGCCTTGGTTTTTGGTTAATACTGGGTATTTTGTATCATTTTGTATTTCAATTTATTTCTCTCAGTTTTTATTGATTCTTGATCCATCTGGTGTGTCATCATCAATTTTTAAATGTTATTTTGCATGATTTTAATTACTGATTTAACCTTGTATGTTTTGTGTACATGGGATGATGTGTGTCCAAACTAGATTTTGAATGTGAAGTTACAAGGCAGTTGTTGACATTGGTAATAATAACTACTGTGCTAATTTTACAATCAACGCTTTACAGCCATTCATAATGATTATGATCTCATCATGATAGCTATGAATTGTATGTGGTCATATGCCAAGGTTTTGTTATGTAGAACCAGCACAGGGCCATAGTATAATGGTGGAACTGCTGCAGGGCAGACCAAGTTCTATGGATAAACCTGCCCACAATTTACTTAGGTTAAAAAAAGAAGAATATTGACCAAAAAGAGTTCATAAAACAATACCAACCAGACGCATTTGCAAGAACAAAAAATATGATTTGGAAAGTAAGATCTTAACAATTATATTGTTTGACTGTTTAGAAATGTTTACTTTAAACTGTTTGTGAATCATTTTCACTGGTTGTGGTGTAAGTGAAATAAGTGAAACGAGCAGACTAATTGCTCCTGTTTAATTACAGGTAATGACAAATGAATGTTACTGACAAGACTGTTGTTTTCTGTCTGGTAGTCTGTATCATCAAAACATGTAGTTCCTGTCAATGCCCTGAAAATTGAATGCGGTTGGGTGCTGGTTGTCCTTCATATCAAAATGTATATTCTCAGAAAGGAATGATTTCATGGGGGTGTTTTGCTAATGTGATGGCAGTTGCAGACTAAGAATATTACTTTCAGGAGTAACTTGCTGCTGATGCTATGTATCATCCATTGCTTAGTGTTTGGTTTATGGGTTGTGAGAAAGTGGTGATTATGAATGAGGTGCACATTAATGATCTCATACGACAATAGCTGACTTATAAAGTGCAAGACTACACACCATTCAGGGTTAGGCTCAAAGCGCTTGACATAATGTCCATCAATTCAAACTAAAGTGCAAATGTCTATGCTCAGATATAATTGTTTGAAAACAATACACTTATAAAATAAGAGTGGATAATATTATCATTGATCATGTTTTTTGTCCATTCTGTCTTTCGTGAAAGATGGAAGTCACTGTGTCAATATGCTATCATTTTTTCAGTGGGTTGTTTTTCAATTTTTGTCACTGAGGTTTTCCTACTAGTTTTTTTTGCAATAGACTGAAGGATTGCTTTTGTTCAGGTAATTTATTTCACATGACAGTTGAACAATTTTGTGATGCATTTTAGAAGAGTTCATATGGTCATCTCGTTGGATAATCCCTCAGGCTTACCTAAGAAGATGTTCTTTAGGATGCAAATGAGTTTCTTCAGATATGAAAAGATAAAGCTGTACTGACTGCATACTCAAGCATATACTCAGTTTACTTTTGGCCCAATGATTTTTTTCAGTGAGTGAGTGAGTGAGTTAAAATTTAACATCGAATTGGCATTATTTCAGCCATATAGCAACTTTTTTGTGTGTTTTGTTTGTTTGTTTTGTTTTGTTTTGGGGAGGGGGTGGGGCGGGAGGGGGCTTAAGGGTATATTTAAGAAGTGATGGCATGAATAATATACAAAGTTCTGAAAGTCTTGGTATATCCACTGTCTGTAGATGTATGTAGTTGATAAAGCTTGACTTACAACAACATCCTAGTTTTATTCATTTGACGAAAGAAATCCAATTTCCTGTGGGCAATTATAGGATACGTAGTTTGATGGTATGCACAACTATATCAGTGTATATGATATCAAGACTTGAAGAGGATGATGTTTATGTTGTTTAGTGTTAATTATAAGTAAATGAGTTTGTTTTATGTAAGTACTGTGGCAGTTGATTAGTTAGTCTGTCATTCTAACTATGTACATGTATGTTGTATTGGTATTTATTCCTGTATTGCACACATTCCACCTTCTCATATTACCTGTTACTATTTACCTTCTGCAAGTCATTGATTAAAATTGTGTTTTCACAGGCATTCTGGTTTTTGTACTTATTTGTATACCAAGTGTTAGGTTTCAGGAGAAGCATAGATTCTGACTGCCCCCAGAGGAGAACAAGGAGAACAATGATGAGTGCATTTCATGTGGCCACTTGCAGATATATTTTCTGCTATGTTACTGAGAGTATGTTTTTTTCTGGACACCAACAGACAATGTAGTGACTAAGGGTATGGATTTTGCAGTTCAACTTCACCAAAGCGTGTCCATTTGCCTTTTGAAAAACAATCTCATTAAAATCAGATCTTAGTTCTCGCAACCGCTTAACAAAGATCTGAGGACATCCCATTAGGGGTCACGTCAGAACAACCTTTCATCTGACCAATTAGAGCTTCACTTACGAGATCATGAAAGTGACAATCGAAATGTGATTTCTAATCATGCAAACCTGAAAACTTTAACACGGGGTATTCCGAATGATAGTTACAGCCTTAACGACTGAATTCACACAATCTAGACCATCTATTAGCCATTCCAGAATGTTCTTTTGTTCAGGTTTCAAATTTTTAATTGAGAATTTGTCAAAATATGTTTTGAAGCATAGTCACCAATTTGAAATTAGTGCTGTAAGGCACGAGAAAGCTGACTTCTGATTGGCTAATGTTGACTTCTGGTCAGTCATTCCATTGGTCGGTCAAAGTTCGCGCAAGGTCAGTCTGATGTGCCCCTATTGGGAGTCTTCAGATCTTTGTTCAGTGGTAGTGAGAACTAAGATCTGATTTTAATGAGATTGTTTGAAGAATAACCTCAAAGTTATGGTTATCTCATAAACATGCCTTCAAACATTAGCATTTTGATATAGGAAGTACTAGGATTGAAACACTGAGGTGACTATAGACCAAATTTTAAACAGATCAGATGAGGTTGAGGAGATGACTTTATTATATAGTTTAATACTTTGTTTGTTGTTTAATGCAGCAATCAGCAATATTCCAGTATATGATGGCGGTCTCCAAATAATCAAATCTGGACCAGACAATCCAGTGACTGACATCGGCATAGATCTGTGCAATTGGGATACTATCACATGCATCAACCAAGTCAGTGAGCTGGTATATGGCCAACACCATTGCCCACTGTAGAGTTGAAGGATTGCTTTTAAGGTGTAAAACCACTCATCCTCTTACTCATTGTTCAAATCTTTCTTGTTTGTGTATTAATTTCTTCATCAGGCAAAGGGGCGGTCGGGTAGCCTCGTGGTTAAAGCGTTCGCTTGTCACGCCGAAGACCCGGGTTCGATTCCCGACATGGGTACAATGTGTGAAGCCCATTTCTGGTGTCCCCCGCCGTAATATTGCTGGAATATTGCTAAAAAGCGGTGTAAAACCTCACTCACTCCCTTTATCAGGCAAAACATTCAGACGAACATGAGCCACGCACGCTCGCACATCTTTAGATTCAATGTGCAATTATAGGTTAGGTACACAGCCAGGACAAGATTTCTACCGCAGTAAGAAACTTTAAAAAAGAAAAAATTCAAGAAGGTTTCAAAAAGTTTTCTTTCACATTTAAAAACATTAACGTGTCCTTGACTCAAATTACGATAACGATGACAGTTTCCCCTTGTTTAAGTTCATACAATATCGAGGAAGCACGTTTCTTGTCAGCTAAATGTACCAATTCCGTGCATGTTCTGGTGTAATTTCTATTGTCTCATTTTTAATTTATTTTTTGTTATTTATCATAATTGTGTATGAGCATGTACGTGGCAGTCTAGCTTGGATGCGTAAATTCAAAGAATGCGTTAATAGTCATTTCAACATCGACCATGTGGGTGTCACATGTTATGGAGGCATTAAATCGTAGGAATTTGAATATTCTGTTGTTGAGTCTTAGTTCACCAAGCACTCGAGTTTCCATTCTCTTCTGAGACCTCTGACCGCCTCCGTGGTCTTGTGGTAGAGCGTCCGCCCGGAGAGCGGAAGGTCCAGGGTTCGAAAGTTAAAAGATTGTACTTGTTGTTACCCTGTCTGGCGCTCGGCATTAAGGGGCTAAAACAAGGACTGGTCGGCTCGGAGTCAGTATACTGTGTCTGAGTGGGGTATTCATGTTAAACTGCGGCATGGTATCTCAGTGAGCTAGCACTATAAATCGGCATCAGTCCGGACTAGTACAAGCAGCCACACACACACATACACGTGCATGCACGTCGCTATATAAGTGCAATAATCTTGGACGCGACGTTAAACCCAATTTCACCTCACCTCACCTGAGACCTCTACGTCTGTACAGTACGTGCAAACACCTGGTGTCATAACTGATTGTCAGTGATCCATTTATGTAAGTTTTACTCCTATTTCGCCTTTTACGCCCAATGGAATCTGATTCGTTGGCGGGCGGTCGAGAAGCCGAGTGGTTAAAGCGTTCGCTCGTCACGCCGAAGACCCGGGTTCGATTCCCGACATGGGTACAGTGTATGAAGCTGTATGAACTGGAGTCCCCCGCCGTGATATTGCTGGAATATGTATAAAGCGGCGTTAAAACATACTCACTGTTTCGTTGGATAATCGATATTCTCTGGAGTTTAGCGTAGCAGGTGTTGTTTTCAAAATATGAAGTCAATATATGAAAACGTGTTTTGCTGCCAATTACTTTTTCAACGATGGATGGATGGATGGAGAATGAGTGAGTTGGGTTAAGTGAGTGAGCAAGTATGGTTTTACGCCGCTTTAGCAATATTCCAGCAAAAATCACGGCGGGTGACACCAGAAATGGGCTTCACATATTGTACCCATGTCCGGAATCGAACCCGGGTCTTCGGCGTGACGAGCGAACGCTTTAACCACTAGGCTGCCCGACCGCCCGAGTTGGGTTGAAGGTGTTTTAACTATATCAGTTGTATCACGGCATGTCATCTTGATTTGGGAGGAAAGACTTTAGGCCTGAGGTGTTATACAGTACGCTTTGCAGTAATGTGTGTGTGGTATGCGTCATATTACATCCTTTCGGTCACAGTATTTTGAAATTCACTTACCAACTTAGTCATGAATTTGAAAGGTGTTATAAATTTCTTTAGGACTGAATAGAAACTAGTAGCTACATTTCTGCATGTAGTGTGCAATAACAATGTGATTGGGGTAAGTATTTTAGTCAGACTATGTATATTAGTCCATTAAAACCATTTAACTTAATATCTATCATCTCCTTGTTATACCCCTTTCATTTTACGTTGAGAACTACTGGTCAAATGACAACGTTTGAATGTTTTTTACAGGGAGAATGTCAAAAACATATTCAAAACTCCAATAAAAGGTGTCTTTGAAAAGTCCACGTTGATTTATCAAATCATTCTTTTACAAAGCGATTTGCTCGCCATACAATGATCATGGGTTCGAAAACCAACTTGGCCCTGATTATGACCTTTGGTTTGTCAGCATAACCGTTCTCGAGGTGGAGACCTGCAACATTTCGGGTTTTTCACCAAGATTAGGCTGACACGCCATGATGTGACTGAAATACTGTTCAAAGCAGCGTTAAAAGTCAACTCACACTTTCACTGATATGCTCAGATAGATTTTGTTGCTGTACACAGTTAACAAGGTGAGCTACATTATTACTCCTCCATGTATGTTAATTTTGCCTGGCTGTTGCGAAGCCTAGTGTGCAGTGATTCCACGAGTTAGAAATCCAGCTGACGCTGTCACAATAAGTTGCACAAAGATAAAGAAGAGAGATTGTAAAGAAGCTGGAATCAAAGAGTGAGTATTCACGATTTACGAACAACGATTAAATTTAAGAACAAATATACATATTTATTCTTTTAAAGCCATTGTTTTACGATACCCGGTTGTAATGCAAATATTACATAATTATCTTAACACTTTCCTCTGTACAAGGCTGAAATGAAGTAAAATGCTAAATGTAGCTCAAAATTCGGAAGTAATAAATTAAATTAATTATTTCAATTAATAAATTAAAATAAAGTGTAAGAAAGATACCCGTATTATTCAATACGCTGTACTGGTAAATGTACTGGAATAAGCAGGGTCCTGCTGTCTCTAGCAAATTTTCTAAATATATTTTTGGGGGTTCCCTTATCTTCTTTTCTCCCTAGTTGCGGATTGGAATTCATTTCACATATATTTACATCAATCATACATTACTGTCAACGGATACGAGCATTCACATATTTTGCTTTTTATGTATGGTGGTGGTGTTCGAATATACAAAAAACGTCTTCAAGTTGGTTCTAATGGTTAAGACCCGTGAAGCTCTTCTAACGATCCGTGAAGTGTAGTGTAGGTCTTCAGCAACCCATGCTTGCCGTAAAAGGCGACTATGCTTATCGTAAGAGGCCTCTAACGGGATCGGGTGGTCAGGCTCGCTGACTTGGTTGATGCATGTCATCGATCCCAATTACGTGGATCGTTGCTCATGATATCAATCACTGGATTGTCTGGCGCAAACTCGATTATTTACAGACCGCCGTCATAAAGCTGGAATATTGCTGAGTGCGACGTTAAACAACAAACCAACCAACCAAACGAATATACCAAAACCTCGTCATGTTGGTTCCACTGGTTTCATGCACAATGTGCCACAACAAGAGTTGTCCTGTTACTGGTGTTTCTTCCCAGATACAGTGAGTGAGTGAGTGAGTATGGTTTTACGCCGCTTTTAGCAATATTCCAGCAATATCACGGCGGGGGACACCAGAAATGGGCTTCACACATTGTACCCATGTCGGGAATCGAACCCGGGTCTTCGGCGTGACGAGCGAACGCTTTAACCACTGGGCTACCCGACCGCCCCTTCCAGATGCAGTGTCCAGTTAGTCTGTGAATATCCGTCCATGATAACCCTCCTGGTAAATGTAAAGGGACTGGTCCCCAGAACTTTTACACCCTTGTACTGATCATTGGCTGAACTTGCTGCGTGTAGTTAGTGACCAGTTGGCTCCACAAAAATCTGTAAGGCCCAGTAAATATATCTCCAAATCCCTGTCTAATCTCTGTCTCCATAATCTAGTACAATAAAGGAAGGACGTTCATTATATTTATCTGAGGATTTGAGACAACTGGAATTAATACCACGTGGATTCTCAAAAACTCATTGGATCTGCTTGAATTGTTTGCAGTCTCAGAAAAGAACCAAGTTCAATTATGTCAAAAACAAACTTAAGGAATACATTCACTCCTTGGTCAATGGGGCATTTGGCAGTAAGCGTGTTGACCTTGGACACAGTTACATATATTGAATCTTATAAAATGAAAGAAAATATCATCCGAAGTTTGCAGAATAAAACAATATGTGAAGTGCTGGACTTCGTCATAGATAGTATATCTTTCTGTAATCTGATGATAGGACATTTAGGAAAGAAGGAGGCATCCCCGTGGACGCTATGTGTGTCTTGTTTACTGGTCTGTTTGTATTCACATAAAATGGCTTCTCAGCACTGCACAATCAAAAACATTGGAATTTGGCCAAAACATTTCACTGAAGCTTCACGACCAAGTATATTGATGATTTGAAAACTTTCAATAAATGTCAAATAACAAGTTTCCACTGATTTCCCACCCACAACTAAAAACAAATGTGACCAGTTCACCCACCTCATCTTATTCATATTTCGATATGTACATGAAAATTGAGAGTAACAGTAAACTATTCACAAGTCTGTATGATAAGAGGGATCGATAAATTCGACTTTCCAATAGTTGTTAACTTTCCCTTCACGTTTAGCACGATTCCAGCAGCTCCCTTTGAGCAAAAATCGAGAATCCTCTTTCTAAGAAGATTCCAAAGACCGTCATACAATTTTTGCTCGAAAATGTTTAAAAGGGTAACAACATTCAAGGTTTTAGTAAAGCCATTGAACACTATTGAAACAGCCAGATCCTTCGCCCAACCGTTACTTTAAAAAAGTTTATTCGGGCCTGCTATCTAAAATATATCGTTTCTTGTATTATGGATATCAATAACGCGAAGTGGAATACTGACACATACTGTGTTTTTTTTCATAAATAAATAATGACCTTGATATTATGACACGTGTGTATCATTCTGGCAGGGTACGGCAGACAACACGCACTTCCAACAAATGAATCAAGTGTGAAAAGAATTACATTTGATCGTGTTCTTCAAGCACAAATACTTGTCAACAATTAAATAATCATGGTGTTCAGATATACATCTGCATGAAGGGTTAGCACGTTTCATACCCAACTTATCTACCAGTGAGTTTACAGTAAAACGGGGCTGAACAGTAGATTAGTACAGCATTATTTGTAAGTGCACACAGGCACGTGGACATTGCTGTCTTGAAGATGACATGAAACCAGTTTGGTTCCGCACTCAGCAATATTCCAGCTATATGACGGCGGTCTGTAAATAATCGAGTCTGGACCAGACAATCCTGTGATTAATATCATGAGCATCGATCCACGCAATTGGGATCGATGACATGCATCAACCAAGTCAGCGAGCCTGACCACCCGATCCCGTTAGTCGCCTTTTACGACAAGCATGGGTTGCTGAAGACTTATTCTACCCTGGCTCTTCACGGGTCACATGAAACCAGTAAACGAGTCTGTGTGATGTATTATAGATGCTTTATATTCACGGAAACTTTCTGAGACAAGTGAAATTACAGTGTGGATTCTCCAAAATCTGTTGATTCTCTAAAACTAATCAAACAAAACATTTCGAGAACGCCAAAACAGAGATCACCCAGTCTTAATGCATGTTTCAGCCTCCTTTACTTGCAGTTATAATGTTGCTTTCTTCATACGGCGTCTGTTTGAATATATCAACCTTCTTAGATAGTATTCATCCTGTTGTTTCATTCTCAGCGCGTTAGCGAGGGGTCACGGGGTCTGTTTACACATATCAACCTTCTTAGCTAGTATTCTTCCTGTTGTTTCATTCTCAGCGCGTTAGCGAGGGGTCCCGGGGTCTGTTTACACAAATCGACCTTCTTAGCTAGTATTCATCCTGTTGTTTCATTCTCAGCGCGTTAGCGAGGGGTCCCGGGGTCTGTTTACACATATCAACCTTCTTAGCTAGTATACTTCCTGTTGTTTCATTCTCAGTGCGTTAGTGCATCAGTAGATCACCATTCTTCAGTGTTTTCAACATATTGTTTCATTTACAGAACGCTAACAAAGCAGACAAACACCTTGGCATGTTTGAGAAGAAGATGTTCGTCTGCTTAAGGGTATCTTCCTTAGCAGCTTTTATCGGTGTGGTTTTTACTCTCGATATTTATCGAAGGCCTTTTGGTCCTAAGATGTGTCAGGACCTCTGTCGCCAGACCCCTGGATGTACGTCCTACGTCTACTTGACCTCCGATCTCAGTTGTCATATCACTGACAACGTTAATGACCATAACGAAAACGAAAAAAAGAAATATGTTCCTGATAAATCTCAGGTGAGACGCTGCAGAAGCGATTTTCTTCGGGTTTTGATACACGTATCGTGGTTGCCTCAAATCTATCTCTTCAAAGTTCTCCTCAGATCGACTGGTCATTTAAATATTTGCAACGTAATACGGTCTCTCTTTGAGAAATAAGATACCAAAAAGTCTAGTTTTCTGTATGATTTAATCTTTATTTAACTTTTCTGTACATCATTTTGATGCGTCAGATTCTACACAACTCATGATATATCACCAAATGTAACTTCCCACACCAACTATATTGTTTGGAAATTGAATCTGTGTGTCGTAATTATTTTAAGAATTGAATTCAATATTTTTTACATTGATGGAGGTATATTCATGTAAGAAGTACGCCAACAGCAATAACTTCACATACTGCATTTGTAATCCTAAAAATATATACTGTAGACATCAATACGAAATCAGTGACATCGTTCAGCGCAATAATGCCACACAAGCCCCGCCCTCCTATTATCAGCCAATCAAGAAACAGTAGTCCGTTAGGCGGCGTGGCCTCATGTTTTTTCGGTTGATGAAAACGATATTATATTGCTTGGTTAGCCAGTCAAATGTCACGGAATTAATCATAATATATTCAAAACAAATATACTTTGTAGTTGGTGTTGTAATTACAACTGTGGGTGAAAAAGTCCTGCTCTTCAGGTTTGGTTATGGCTGCTTCAGATTACAAATACAAGAAGCCAAGTGTCAGAAACCTAGATAAAACGTAATGTTGAAATGAGGTTGATCAGTGAAAAGTGCCTTTTGAATGTTTTGTTGGGGCCAATGTCTCTCTTTTAATTACATTAAATTGATACTAGTATCACATACTATGTCTGACAAACAAAATTAGTGTTTTCAGTAATTTTGAGTCATTGTTTAGAAAAACTGAAGTGCAGTTTAGTTTTAAAGACTTTAAATGCTGTGTTAAAGATTAATGCTTGCAGCTGTAAATATGTGGATGGGTGACCGCGACTCTTCCATTGCTAAGAACACTTCTTGCTGATCGTTCCAGGTGACCCACGTTGCAGCAAAGGAACTGGCATGTCCACGGAATTCTAAGGTCATTCAGAGCAGAACTAAGGGACTTCAATGTGTGAAATCTCTTGAACATGGTGAGCGATTTTCATTCTAGCTATGGTTAAAGCGTTCGCTCGTCACGCCGAAGTCCCGGGTTCGATTCCCGACATGGGTACAATGTGTGAAGCCCATTTCTGGTGTCCCCCGCCGTGATATTTGCTTGGATATTGCTAAAAGCGGCGTAAAACCATACTCAGTCAGTTATTCTAGCTATGTGGTTTAAAGAGAGAAAATACTCACTGTTGGGTAAAGACACACATTATGGCATGATTGGTGAGTGAATATGCTCAATATGAACGCGGGGGACACCAGAAATCGGCTTCACACATTGTACCAATGTGAGGAATCGACCCCTGGTCCCACAGCTCCAAGAATAAATTAGGTTTGGTTGCATACGCTACATATATAATCAAATAACAGAGAAATGGGGTTTAACGTTGCGTCCAAGATTATTACACTTATATAGCGACGTGCATGCATGTGTGTGTGTGTGTGTGTGTGTGTGTGTGTGTGTGTGTGTTTGTGTTTGTGTGTGTGCGTCTGCTTGTACTAGTCCAGACTGATGCTGATTTATAGCACTAGTCCACTGAGATATTAACATGAATACCACACTCAGACACAGTATACTCACTCCGAGCTGACCAGTCCTTGTTTTGGCCCCTTAATGCCGAGCGCCAGACAGGGCAACAACAAGTACCATCTTTTAAAGTCTTTTTGTATGACACGAACCTCGGACCTTCCACTCTCCGAGTGGACGCTCTACCTCTGGACCACGGAGGCGATCCCCATATTTTGGTATGCGAAACAAATTCGGTATCAGATTAAACACATCTAAGCAGATGAAGGAAAGTAGTAAGTTTTTATTAACCAAATGGATATCACTTGCCATAATATGTATTTTGAATGCATTATCTCTATATACCATAGACAATTCACATAAGTATCAAGCATTTGGTTACAGTGAGCTATTACATGAATGACATGGAACTTCTATTCCAAAAGTGCTGTTAGTCGTTTTCTCTCTAAGACAACAGACAACTTATGACAATAGGAGTTTTGGAACCAGGTAATCTCGACATCAACGTGGTCGCAATGTTAACTGCTCAACAAGAACGTTACGTCAGGAAAATACAAGTGGACATATTTTTTGATGTTTTGAATTTTCATCGTTTATGTAGTTCACGAATAAGTGACATAAAATTATATGGTTTTTTTTCAAAGCATAAATAACATGTTAATTAGTGTGCAAATTCAGAAACGGAACTATTCAAAAATGGTTCCTCAAAAACATAAATGAATTAATCGTCTTCCTCTTTCAAGAAGCCGATTCCTTTTGAGGAAATGCGTATTTTTAGAAACTGTCTCATTTCCATAATATAATGTTACCTGCTGACCTGCACTTTTAATAACTTTCAGAGAAGCAAGGAAAAACATCACAAAAGAAGAAGAAATGGACACGTATCATTCTATTCTCCAGTACTGCGGGATATATTTTAAACCACGTCTTCATATTTAACAAGACGGCAAAGAGGTATCCGAAACCGACCCGTCGCTTAAAATATTATTCTCTGGCATACATTCCATCATCTAACATAATAATATATAGCACAGACAAGGCTCTTATGAGTTCACCACTGGATACGTGGATGTACACCACACTGAACTCCAGCCTCAAACTGTCAGACATGGCTGTTGATGACGACAAACGATTGGTGTTCATGTTGACTATAAACGATCCCATCAGTCTCATTGTGATGAATATCACCAACTGTTCCTTTCAATGGTTACATAAGTTTAAGGTAAATGTATTTGTGTCTGTTGCCATAGATGAAAAACAAAATATTAGTTTTGTCAAAATGCCCAATGAAATAAAATCGTTAAGTTATGATGGAAAACTTGTGAAGAGTCTTCATAAAGAGAAAGGAATGGGATTTGGGGATTTGACAATGGACTCTGAGAAAAATGTTCTCTATTTTATTTCAAGGGGTTATATCAAGAAAATGTCTTTATCAGACAAAAAAGTGACCACGATGAAAGGAATGTCAGATGTGGCAGATTTGATATACGATGATAATGTCCTCTATATAATGACCCATACTAAAATTAAAAAAGTGAGAGGAAACAAGACTGTGGATATTTATAAGCTTACAGGATTAGACAGATTTAGAATGTGCCTTGTACCATAAACATGATAGTTACAGGTGATACTTGGGCATGGGTGTACAGGGGCATAGGAGCATAGGACCATAGTACCATAGGAGCAAAGGGCATATATCTAAAGGAACATGGTATAAGAGCATAGGAGTTTGGGAGTATAGAAGCACAGGAAAGCAGCTGCATAGGAGCAGAGTATCGGAGTTTAGGCGCACAGAAGAATAGGAGCATATGGGCATCCTCTCTCCGACGAAATAGGTACCAATGATTTCTGTCAGGCTCTCATATAACTTACGACATATATGATGCTACACATATTGGGCTTCGGGCAGGTGTTTGGTAAAAGGGTTTGCAAGAGACTTCAAAAATAATTAAATTGGTTAATGATAGCTTGTTAATATCATGTTGAGTATACATCTTTTAAAGAGGGACTATGCCCCACCGTGTGTTGCCCTCGTGTTTTCATTAGGCAGAGGACCCGTGAAGATTCCGGGATAGAATAACAAACAACAAACCAACCAAAATCATTAGGCAGAGCAACTTGTTGCTTATCCAGATTAAGGCGATCCTTGATTATGCAGTGTAATATATCTACATGTCATCATGATAAATAAACTGGCGAAGCTCGCTATTATGTTTTGTGTCCTATGAGAGTGATATGATACTGAAAAATGGTCATCTTATCAAATTATCTGGACCAACGTCATTTCTTAAACGAAGCTATTTTTGCAAAGGCTTCTCCTATAATGAGTCTAATATAATGACACTACGATGCAATGGATACAATGGGTAGTTATTATGACACAACAGGATGACTTATGATTCAAACAGATTCCGACAAAAAGTGAATTATTTCTACTTTAACGACAATTCGCAAGCTCCTTCCCAGAGCGTGACACCTTCGTTACCCTATCGATATTGTGGTTGTAACAAATGTGCAAGAATCTCCATCTTTCCCCAAATGTGGGGACATTTATTTTGTGTGAATGTCGATGGGATTTCCCAGATGAATTTGCGGGTTAAATCAGATTGGTTCGAGATTGCAGACTAAGTGAAAAGCACTTTCCCCTTGCATTTCTACTAAACTAATCACATGGTAGTTGAAATGAAATAGAAATTCAAATTGACAAACTAAATAATTAGGTGGGGGAAGAGTTTTCGTTGTGATGACAGTGATCACTTGTTTATAATTAAATTTTCGTTGTGTTCATTGTAATTCCTGCATTATAAATTGCTGAATTGGTCACGTGTTATTGCATTCGTTCTCCAATGAATGCAAGAAACTAAGCCACCCCCACCGAAGTGGACTACTTTATTACTACTGAATGTTGTGGGGAATCCCAATATTATAGTCGAGGGAATAACCATTCCTCCCACGTGTATCGTCATGCACAGGATATTTCGCGAAATTCATGCATATTCATTTCCAAACTACCCTTTGAGACCCATGGCCGAGAAGAAATGAAACAGCAAATGTACAGGTTCGCTCGCCTGGGTTCATGTCTTCGGTTATTTTACATGTATAACCTGAGGCGCATATATACGCGTTAGGTTTCGAAATGACACAATTTCGTGTTCATTCTATACAGTAAAGTACGGTTCTAACGAACTCAAACGGACTACTAATTTTAGTTCGTTATAACCGTAGTTCGTTATAAGCATATATACAGCATAACTACTGCAGATAGTCGGGACCAAAAAAGGAAGTTCGTTATATCCGTAAGTTCGTTATAAGTGTGTTCGTTATAACCGTAGTTTACTGTATATGTTCCCAAACAGATGTGAATGTAACAAAGAGTAATGACCTTTATTGGGCAAAGATGTTTTTTCATTATTGTGCTTATCCAATGTCTGTCAATGTTTACTCTGGTAATTTCGCAAATAAATCTTATTATTCTAAACCAAATCAATGTTTATTGATCCATAATACTGATGGTTCAGTTTTAGTTTAGAGAGTTTTTCTCGCGTCTGTGACTTATTCCTGATAATATGTTTAACTGTGATGCAAATATTAAAGGAAAAACAGCCTCTTTGCTATATATTTGTGTTTAGAGAAAAACATGTGATGTTTTATGATGTAGGATATTAACATTGTGAATAATTGTTTTAACATTATTGTACATGTATTATGTTTGACAACCTTTACCTAAAGGAGTAAATTGTGTTGTGACGCTGCATGATTCTATTTGTCTTTGTCAGTGTTTCACAGGCAATAACGGGTGTCAAATCCAATATTGAATATTGTGTGATCTTTCTTTCCATCCCTGGGCTCTGACGGTTTGTTATATCCGGATGATAGCAGATGGAATGTCCTTGACAACAGTGCTCTGATGGTTCGTGATATTCGGATGTCAAGAGGGGTGGTGTCTTTGACAACTCTATTACAAATTTGTATCTCTTTTTCAGAATTGAAAATGATTCGCCTCTACCGTGTGGATAATCACACTTGTGTATATTTGTTTCTTGGTTAAGCATACATTGTAATGTTACTGCTGTACGGCTTCACATTTATATCAAATAATTCCAACTGAGCATGAAATATAATGTAATAGCATCATGATTTTATTGGTAAGCATGTCTATATAACTTGAATCAGTGTAATGGTATTGTATTGTGTAAACGGCTCCTGTTCAGTTCATATGTGGTATTGTAAAGAAGATATATTAAAAACATAAAAACATAAAATGCGTCTTAGACTATTCTTTGTACCGCTACTCTCTGTCCTGAAACTGATGTGAATTTCCTTCATGAATTTCAGTCTCATTACTGAAACGCATGACAGTTTGTTCACTGAGACTCGGTTTAAGTAGTAGTCATACCAACCTTTTTACTGAGTCTTGTCTCAGTTTGTTTGTTGATATTCATTTCTTTACTGAGCCCCACGTCAGTTTCCGTATTGACATATGCCGGCTTCTTTGTTGAGTATGGTCTGTCTAATAAGATTCGTGCCACTTCTTCGACCCTCACCTGTGTGTTGTCAGTGATGACACTGGCACGGCCTGCAATTTCAGCCAAGGCTTTACGGGATGCATCTGTCATTGGAAATATGAGCGACAAAATACTTTCCATAATCCTAATTAATCTCTTCATTAGGTCAACTGTATATGCTGGGAACAAGTACATACATAACTAGAATAAAGTTTTTTTAAACTCAAAAACATATATCTCCTCATCCTTTGTTTGATACATTAGGTAAATTTGTTACTGTAAATGTGTTTGCAAATCCAAAAACAACCAATAATAGCAAATGATAGACTGGAAAGATAATGGTTTCATGCAGAAATGTTCATTTGTTGTAGAGATTTGGCGGGAACAAAGAGGAAATTAAAAAAATATAAATAAAAAAATATGAAAAGGCAATAATTGCACATGTATAGTTTCATGCAAAAATATTCATTAGTTTGGGAGTTATGGCTGGGAAAGGAAGTCTAGAGTTGTTTAAGACCAAATTGTTTCTATGGAAACGGAACAAAATGAAATTAAGTAGATGTTCAATGTAGCAAAATGCACCTTTAAGAGGAGGGCGGGGACATAACAAGGTTCCCAATACACACTGTATTGAGCTCTGTGACCATGTGACGGTGTCTTTGTTCTTGGCAAAATTGGCAATAGTGTTATGATGATTACAGATAAAACATTGCTCACACACTCACAGACTAATGGGCTCGGGTGGTCAGACTCGCTGACATGGTTGATGCATGTCATCGTATCCCAATTTCGTAGATCGATGCTCATGAAGTCAATCACTGGGTTGTCTGGTCCAGACTCGATTATTCAGCTACAGATATATCGATGATCTGATATCGTAAATAACCATCAAATAGCCAATTCCCTTCCACTGATTTACCCACCTGAACTAGAAATAAAGGAGACCAGTGAGATCGCTTCATCTGATTCATTTTTAGATCTATGCATAAAGATTCAGAGTGATGAAACACTCTCCTCAAGACTGTATGACTTCAACACGAGGGATAACCTCAACTTTCCAAAAGTCAACTTTCAGTTCATGTCGAGCAATAGTCCTGCAGCTCCAGCCCTTGGTGTCTACAAGTCACAACTTTTGAGGTAGAATCGAGCATGCTCTTTCCACCAAGATCTTGAGGAGAGTCATACAACTCTTGATCAGAAGTTGTTTGATCAAGGTCGTTAAAGACCTCAGTAAAGCTTTCAAAAAGTTTTGAAGTAGTCACGTGGAGGACGTTTCCAATTGGACGCATCAGTGACAAAAATGATATCATATGCAACGCCTTATTTTGAGTTGTACCATATGTTCTGGTTGTTTTTCAGGTGAACAATTGGCCTGCCTTTGCATGTGTTTGTGATGGGTGCCCCCGGTAGGGCATGATAGGCTCAGCTATTCACGAACACCTGGTAGCGTCACTATTTGATAGTGATTTATAAACACATGCTCATGACATAGTCGGAATTGTAGAATCGACTGTTGTTGATTATAAATAATGAACTATGGCTGTTGAGTAGCTAGTCTGAGTCACGGAGCTGTGCTCCTATGATCAGGGGTGTCGTAAAATAAGAATAAAGTAATAAAGAAAACGTGGTAAGAGCTTCACAGGTTTATTAATAACGGCTAATACTACTAATAGTTGACAATAAAAGATAAGATAAATACAATCTGCACTGACACAGATCACTGATTAATTCCATCAGCGCAAATACACAACCAGTTTAGCTACCCAACTGTATTACAGAAATAAAAAGGAGAGTAGCTGAAACAACACTTTGACCAGATACGGACCAGATGCATAGACTGCCTATTAAGTCGGCTATGACCAATTAACACCTAAGTCAATCAACTCCACACTCTAGTGCGTGAATAACCTCGCCTGAGTAAAATAACGGGAAATAAACACTGAGGGCTTATCCCTAAAATAAGTCACTTAGACTACAAAACAGACGATTACCTCTGAATATGAACTAGTCTTAATCGACTAAAGATTCTGTCACTTTGACTGAACAAGGAAATACCAAAGTTCCTAAGTAGTCAGTTAATCAAGGGAAGGTTGTTTCTTTACGGATTAGTCGAAAATCGGAGGATTGGAAACACAAGGTACTAAGTGCATAGTCAATTGTGTGAAGGCTGGTTATCCAGGGATTACTAGCAAAACTAAGTATTACAAACCCTAGTAACTAAGTTTAGTTCAGTTGTTGTTGTTTGTTGTTTAACGGCTTATTCAGCAATATTCCCGTTTCATGACGATTGCCTGTATACAATTGAGTCTGACTCAGACAATCAAGTGATTGACATCATGAGCAACGATCCACGCAATTGGGATACGATGACATGCAACAACCAAGTCAGCGAGCCTGACCACCTGATCCAGTTAGCCGCCTATTACGCCAAGCATAGTCGCTTTGTGCGGCAAGCATGTGTTGTTGAAGATCTATTCTACCCCGGATCTTCATGGGTTGTTTAGTTCAGTAAAACCAGACTGAGTCAGAATTTAGATTGACATAGCTCCGAACCCACTTACTGACGAAACCTGAGTTTCGACCGTGACCACTCCAGTAGGGGCACAATCGTGAACGATTTAATGAAGTCTGGAGGTTAAAGAAACAAAATCTAGACAGACTTTACATATACAGCGCGCGCGGACGTCGGACTGTACAACCTCCCCTGGACTGCCGGGGGAATACAACTGACTGGAGCACCTAGCTAACGTGTGTTTCTGCACATGGGGAAAACACTTATAGCTAAACACTATATCTATACTGAAGATGTAAGGTTAAAAATAAAGCACTGAATATAGGCTTTCAAACAGTATCATTAAAGATTCACAACAAGCTATGTGTAATTACTGATGAGGTAAAAATGACCGTAAATGCATGAGAAATATCTGAATGAAGATATAAAATTCCCTAATGTTTGCAAATCATAATTACAAAAACATTTTCAATACAATAATATGGTAGAGAACATACAAGATATAACAAACATCCAGTCAATACAAGGTTTCAGTGTGTCTTTAGATCACAAGAGAATGAAATAGGTGGGCCACAAATGCTCAATCACAAAATGATCTCACACTGTTCGAGGACGAGACCGCTGGACTTTGCCGAGCAGTGTCGGAAATAAAACAGAACCAAGCAGTCACGAGACCATGACATGAGCCAATTAACGCCCGGGTGTCTGTAACTGTAAACATATATGTTGTATTGGTATTTACTTTTATATTGCTCACATTACACATTTTTATCCTTGTGCAAGTTGATTAATATGGTATTTTCACAGGCATTCTGGTGTCTGTACTTATTTGTTTACTCAGTGTGAGGATCCAGGAGAAGCATAGATTCTGTCTGCCCCCGAAGAGAAAACGTAGAACAAGGAGTGCGTGGTTACAATGGCTGATTGTGTGTCACCCAATGCCCAACTGTGTGTTTTAATTTCTTCATCGGACCGCCTCCGTGGTCTAGTGGTAGAGCGTCTGCCCGGAGAGCGGAAGGTCCGGGGTTCGATCCCCGGCCGTATCTTACTAAAAGATGTTAAAAGATGGTACTTGTTGTTACCCTCTCATGCGCTCGGCATTAAGGGGCTAAAACAAGGACTGGTCGGCTCGGTCAGTTTTCTGTGTCAGAGTGGGGTATTCATTATAACTGCGGCATGGTATCTCAGTGGGCTAGCACTATAAATCGGCATCAGTCCTGACTAGTACTAGCAGCCACACACGTACACACATGTGCATGCACGTCCCTATATAAGTGCAATAATCTTGGACTCGAAGTTAAACCCCATTTCACCTCACCTCACCTAATTTCATCATCAGTCGAAAGCACACATCTGGAGATACAGTGTGCAATTTAAATATGTACACAGCTAAGTCAAAATTTCTCCTGCAGTAAAAAAAGGATTTTCCAAATATTTTTCAAGAAAGTTTCAAAAAGTTTCTTTCAAATTTAAAAACAGTAACGTTTCCTTGACTCAAATTACTGAAACTATGACAGTTTCCCGACGTATAAGTTAATAAAATATCTAGGAAGCATTTCTTTTACCTGAATTTGAAATTTCTGTGCATGTTCTGACGAAGTGTCTACTGTTTCATCTTTTCCCAAAATTGTTCTTTGTGTATAGTGTATTAGCATGTACGTAGCAGTTAAGCCAGTATATGAACAGTCAAAGAATGCGTTAATGGTTATTTTAGTATCGACCATGCATGTTTCACATAGTACAGAGACATGCATCTTAAGTAGGAATTTCAATATTGTTGTTGAATCTTTAGTTCACCTGGCACTCAACTTTCCAGTTGGGTTTAGGCTGTTTTAACTCTATCAGTTGTATCACGGCCTGTCATCTTGATGTGGGAGGAAAGACTTTAGGCCTGAGGTGTTATACAGCACGCTTTGCAGTAATGTGTGTGTGGTATGCGTTATATTACAATCTTTTGGTCACAGTATTTTCAATTTCACTTTCCAACTTAGTCATGATTTTGAAAGGTGTTATAAAGTGTCTTTAGGACTGAATAGAAATTAGTAGCCATATTTCTGCATGTAGTATGCAGTAACAATGTGACTAAGGTAAGTATTTTATTCAGGGAGAATGTCAAAAACTCATTCAAAATTCTAATAGAAGTCTCTTTGAAAAGTTCACGTTAATTTATGAAATCATTCTTTTACAAAGCTATTTGTTCGCCATCCAATGATCATGGGTTCGAAAACCAAATTGGACATGATTATGATCATTGGTTTGTCAGTATACCCGTTGACACACACTTTCACTGATATGCTCAGATAGATTTTGTTGCAGTACACAGTTAACAAGGTGAGCTACATTATTACTCCTCCATGTATGTTAATTTTGCCTGGCTGTTGCGAAGCCTAGTGTGCAGTGATTCCATGAGTTAGAAATCCAGCTGACGCTGTCACAATAAGTTGCACAAAGATAAAGAAGAGAGGAATCAAAGAGTGAGTATTCACGATTTACGAACAACGAAGCTCTTCTAACGAAGTGTAGTGTAGGTCTTCAGCAACCCATGCTTGTCGTAAAAGGCGACTATGCTTGTCGTAAAAGGCCTCTAACGGGATCGGGTGGTCAGGCTCACTGACTTGGTTGATGCATGTCATCGATCCCAATGACGTGGATCGTTGCTCATGATATCAATGACTGGATTGTCTGGCGCAAACTCGATTATTTACAGACCGCCGTCATAAAGCTGGAATATTGCTGAGTGCGACAACAAACCAACCAACCTATCGAATATACCAAAACGTCGTCATGTTGGTTCCACTGGTTTCATGCACAATGTGCCACAACAAGAGTTGTTCTGTAACTGGTGTTTCTTCCCAGATACAGTGAGTGAGTGAGTGAGTGAGTGAGTGAGTGAGTATGGTTTTACGCCGCTTTTAGCAATATTCCAGCAATATCACGGCGGGGAACACCAGAAATGGGCTTCACACATTGTACCCATCGAACCCAGGTCTTCGGCGTGACGAGCGAACGCTTTAACCACGAGGCTACCCGACCGCCTCTCCCAGATACAGTGTCCAGTTAGTCTGTGAATATCCGTCCATGATAACCCTCCTGGTAAATGTAAAGGGACTGCTCCCCAGAACTTTAACACCCTTGTACTGATCATTGGCTGAACTTGCTGCGTGTAGTTAGTGACCAGGTGGCTCCACAAAAATCTGTAAGGCCCAGTAAATATATCTCCAAATCCCTGTCTAATCTCTGTCTCCATAATCTAGTACAATCAAGGAAGGACATTCGAATTCATTATATTTATCTGAGGATTTCAGACAACTGGAATTAATACCACGTGGATTCTCAAAAACTCATTGGATCTGCTTGAATTGTTTGCAGTCTCAGAAAAGAACCAAGTTCAATTATGTCAAAAACAAACTTAAGGAATACATTCACTCCTTGGTCCATGGGGCATTTGGCACTAAGCGTGTTGACCTTGGACACAGTTACATATATTAAATCTTATAAAATGAAAGAAAATATCATCCGAAGTTTACAGAATAAAACAATATGTGAAGTGCTGGACTTCGTCATAGATAGTATATCTTTCTGTAATCTGATGATAGGACATTTAGGAAAGCAGGAGGCATCCCCGTGGACGCTATGTGTGTCTTGTTTACTGGTCTGTTTGTATTCACATAAAATGGCTTCTCGGCACTGCACAATCAAAAACAAGGGAATTTGGCCAAAACATTTCACTGAAGCTTCACGACCAAGTATATTGATGATCTGAAAACTTTCAATAAATGTCAAATAACCAGTTTCCACTGATTTCCCACCCACAACTAAAAACAAATGTGACCAGTTCACCCACCTCATCTTATTCATATTTCGATATGTACATGAAGATTGAGAGTAACAGTAAACTATTCACAAGTCTGTATGATAAGAGGGATAAATTCGACTTTCCAATAGTTGTTAACTTTCCCTTCACGTTTAGCACGATTCCAGCAGCTCCCTTTGAGCAACAATCGAGAATCCTCTTTCTACGAAGATTCCAAAGACCGTCATACAATTTTTGCTCGAAAATGTTTAAAGAGGGTAACAACATTCAAGGTTTTAGTAAAGCCATTGAACACTATTGAAATAGCCAGATCCTTCGCCCAACCGTTACTTTAAAAAAGTTTATTCGTGCCTGCTATCTAAAATATATCGTTTCTTGTATTATGGATATCAATAACGCGAAGTGGAATATTGACACATACTGTGGTTTTTTTCATAAATAAATAATGACCTTGATATTATGACACGTGTGTATCATACTGGCAGGGTACGGCAGACAACACGCACTTCCAACAAATGAATCAAGTTTGAAAAGAATTACATTTGATCGTGTTCTTCAAGCACAAATACTTGTCAACAATTGAATACACATGGTGTTCAGATATGCATCTGCATGAAGGGTTAGCACGTTTCATACCCAACTTATCTACCAGTGAGTTTACAGTAAAACGGGGCTGATCAGTAGATAAGTACAGCAATATTTGTAAGTGCACACAGGCACGTGGACATTGCTGTCTTGAAGATCACATGAAACCAGTTTGGTTCCGCACTCAGCAATATTCCAGCTATATGATGGCGGTCTGTAAATAATCGAGTCTGGACCAGACAATCCAGTGATTAATATCATGAGCATCGATCCACGGAATTGGGATCGATGACATGCATCAACCAAGTCAGCGAGCCTGACCACCCGATCCCGTTAGTCGCCTTTTACGACAAGCATGGGTTGCTGAAGACCTATTCTACCCTGGCTCTTCACGGGTCACATGAAAGCAGTAAACGAGTCTGTGTGATGCATTATAGATGCTTTATATTCACGGAAACTTTCTGAGACAAGTGAAATTACAGTGTGGATTCTCCAAAATCTGTGGATTCCCTAAAACGTGCGTTTAGAAAACTAATCAAACAAAACATTTCGAGGACGCCAAAACAGAGATCACCCAGTCTTAATGCATGTTTCAGCCTCCTTTACTTGCAGTTATAATGTTGCTTTCTTCATACGGCGTCTGTTTGAATATATCAACCTTCTTAGATAGTATTCTTCTTGTTGTTTCATTCTCAGCGCGTTAGCGAGGGGTCACGGGGTCTGTTTGAATATATCAACCTTCTTAGCTAGTATTCATCCTGTTGTTTCATTCTCAGCGCGTTAGCGAGGGGTCCCGGGATCTGTTTACACATATCAACCTTCTTAGCTAGTATTCATCCTGTTGTTTCATTCTCAGCGCGTTAGCGAGGGGTCACGGGGTCTGTTTACACATATCAACCTTCTTAGCTAGTATTCATATTGTTGTTTCATTCTCAGTGCGTTAGTGCATCAGTAGATCACCATTCTTCAGTGTTTTCAACATATTGTTTCATTTACAGAACGCTAACAAAGCAGACAAAAACCTTGGCATGTTTGAGAAGAAGATGTTCGTCTGCTTAAGGGTATCTTCCTTAGCAGCTTTTATCGGTGTGGTTTTTACTCTCGATATTTATCGAAGGCCTTTTGGTCCTAAGATGTGTCAGGACCTCTGTCGCCAGACCCCTGGATGTACGTCCTACGTCTACTTGACCTCCGATCTCAGTTGTCATATCACTGACAACGATAATGACCATAACGAAAACGAAAAAAAGAAATATGTTCCTGATAAATCTGAGGTGAGACCCTGCAGAAGCGATTTTCTTCGGGTTTTGATACACGTATCGTGGTTGCCTCAAATCTATCTCTTCAAAGTTCTCCTCAGATCGACTGGTCATTTAAACACGTGCAACGTAATACGGTCTCTCTTTGGGAAATAAGATACCAAAAAGTCTAGTTTTCTGTATGATTTAATCTTTATTTAACTTTTCTGTACATCATTTTGATGCATCAATATTCAATATTTTTTACATTGATGGAGGTATATTCATGTAAGAAGTACGCCAACAGCAATAACTTCACATACTGCATTTGTAATCCTAAAAAGATATACTGCAGACATCAATACGAAATCAGTGATATCGTTCAGCGCAATAATGCCACACAAGCCCCGCCCTCCTATTATCAGCCAATCAAGAAACAGTAGTCCGTTAGGCGGCGTGGCCTCATGTTTTTTCGGTTGATGAAAACGATATTATATTGCTTGGTTAGCCAGTCAAATGTCACGGAATCAATCATAATATATTCATAACAAATATACTTTGTAGTTGGTGTTGTAATGACAATTGTGGGTGAAAAAGTCCTGCTCTTCAGGTTTGGTTATGGCCGCTTCAGATTACAAATACAAGAAGCCAAGTGTCAGAAACCTAGATAAAACGTAATGTTGAAATGAGGTTGATCAGTGAAAAGTGCCTTTTGAATGTTTTGTTGGGGCCAATGTCTCTCTTTTAATTACATTAAATTGATACTAGTATCACATACTATGTCTTACAAACAAAATAAGTGTTTTCAGTAATTTTGAATCATTGTTTAGAAAAACTGAAGTGCAGTTTAGTTTTTAAGACTTTTAAATGATGTGTTAAAGATTAATGCTTGTAGCTGTCAAATGTTTGGATGGGTGACCACGACTCTTCCATTGCTAAGAACACTTCTTGCTGATCGTTCCAGGTGACACACGTTGCAGCAAAGGAACTGGCATGTCCACGGAATTCTAAGGTTATTCAGAGCAGAACTAAGGGACTTCAATGTGTGAAATCTCTTGAACATGGTGAGCGATTTTCATTTTAGCTATGTGTTTTAAATAGAGAAAATACTCACTGTTGGGTAAAGACACACATTATGGCATGATTGGTGAGTGACTATGCTCAATATGAACGCTTCACACATTGTACGAATGCGAGGAATCGACCCCTGGTCCCACCGCTCCAAGAATAAATTTGGTTTGGTTGCATACGCTACATATATAATCAAATAACAGAGAAATGGGATTTAACGTTGCGTCCAAGATTATTACACTTATATAGCGACGTGCATGCATGTGTGTGTGTGTGTGTGTGTGTGTGTGTGTGTGTGTGTGTGTGTGTTTGTGTGTGTGTGTGTCTGCTTGTACTAGTCCAGACTGATGCTGATTTATAGTGCTAGTCCACTGAGATATTAACATGAATACCACACTCAGACACAGTATACTCACTCCGAGCTGACCAGTCCTTGTTTTGGCCCCTTAATGCCGAGCGCCAGACAGGGCAACAACAAGTACCATCTTTTAAAGTCTTTTTGTATGACATGAATCCCGGACCTTCCACTCTCCGAGTGGACGCTCCATCTCTAGACCACGGAGGCGATCCCCATATTTTTATGAGTGGTATGAGAAACAAATTCGGTATTATATTATTCTCATCGAAGCAGATGAAGGAAGCATTTCAAGCATTTGGTTACAGGGATCTATTTTATGAATGACATGGAACTTCTATTCCAACAGTGCTGTTAGTCGTTTTCTCTCTAAGATAAAGACAACTTATAACAATAGAAGTTTTGGAACCAGGTAATCTCGACATCAACGTGGTCGCAATTTTAACTGCTCAACAAGAACGTTACATCAGGAAAATACAAGTGGACATATTTTTTTTATGTTTTGAATTTCCATCGATTATGTAGTTCACGAATAAGAGACATAAAATTATATGTGTTTTTTTCAAAGCATAAATAACATGTTGTGTAGTGTGGAAATTCAGAAACGGAACTATTCAGAAATGGTTCCTCAAAAAAATTAATGAATTAATCGTCTTCCTCTTTCAAAAAGCCGATTCCTTTTGGGGAAATGCGTATTTTTAGAAACCGTCTCATTTCCATAATATAATGTTACCTGCTGACCTGCACTTTTAATAACTTTCAGAGATGCAAGGAAAAACATCACAAAAGAAGAAGAAATGGACACGTATCATTATATCCAGTTTTGGGGGAAGGATTTTAAGCCAGGTCTTCATGTTTAACAAGACGGCAAAGAGGTATCCGAAACCGACCCGTCGCTTAACATATTATTCTCTGGCATACATTCCATCATCTAACATAATAATATTAAGCACAGACAAGGCCCTTATGAGTTCACCACTGGATACGTCGAAGTACACCACACTGAACTCCAGCCTCAAACTGTCAGACATGGCTGTTGATGACGACAAACGATTGGTGTTCATGTTGACTATAAACGATCCCAACAGTCTCATTGTGATGAATATCACCAACTTTTCCTTTCAATGGTTACATACGTTTAAGGTAAATGTATTTGTGTTTGTTGCCATAGATGATAAACGAAATATTTGTTTTGTCAAAATGGCCGATGAAATAAAATCGTTAAGTTATGATGGAAAACTTGTGAAGAGTCTTCATAAAGAGAAAGGAATGGGATTTGAGGATTTGACAATGGACTCTGAGAAAAATGTTCTCTATTTTATTTCAAGGGGTTATATCAAGAAAATGCCTTTATCAGACAATAAAGTGACCACGATGAAAGGAATGTCAGGTGTGGCAGATTTGATATACGATGATAATGTCCTCTATATTATGACCCATAATAAAGTTAAAAAAGTGAGAGGAAACAAGACTGTGGATATTTATAAGCTTACAGGTGAACACATACGTAGAATGTGCCTTGTACCATAAACATGAAAGTCACAGGTGATACTCGGGCATGGGTGTACAGGGGCATGGGAGCATAGGACCATAGGACCATAGGAGCAAAGGGCATATATCTAAAGGAACATGGTATAAGAGCATATGAGTTTGGGAGTATAGTAGCACAGGAAAGCAGCTGCATAGGAGCACAGTATCGGAGTTTAGGTGCACAGAAGAATAGGAGCATATGGGCATCCTCTCTCCGACGAAATAGGTACCAATGATTTCTGTCAGGCTCTCATATAACTTACGACATATATGATGCTACACATATTGGGTTTCGGGCAGGTGTTTGGTAAAAGGGTTTGCAAGAGACTTCAAAAATAATTAAATTGGTTAATGATAGCTTGTTAATATCATGTTGAGTATACATCTTTTAAAGAGGGACTATGCCCCACCGTGTGTTGCCCTCGTGTTTTCATTAGGCAGAGGACCCGTGAAGATTCCGGAATAGAATAGGTCTTCAGCAACCCATACTTGGCGACTATGCTTGTCGTAAAAGGCGACTAACGGGATCGGGTGGCCAGGCTCGCTGACTTGGTTGATACATGTCATCGATCCCAATTGCGTGGATCGATGCTCATGCTGTCAATTACTGGATTGTCTGGTCCAGATTCGATTATTTACAGACCGCCGTCATATAGCTGGAATATTGCTGAGCACGGCGTTAAACGACAAACCAACCAAAATCATTAGGCAGAGCAACTTGTTGCTTATCCAGATTAAGGCGATCCTTGATTATGCAGTGTAATATATCTCCATGTCATCATGATATATAAACTGGCGAAGCTCGCTATTATGTTTTGTGTCCTATGAGAGTGATATGATACTGAAAAATGGTCATCTTATCAAATTATCTGGACCAACGTCATTTCTTAAACGAAGCTATTTTTGCAAAGGCTTCTCCTATAAAGATTATAATATAATGACACTACGATGCAGTGGATACAATGGGTAGTTATTATGATACAACAGGATGACTTATGATTCAAACAGATTCCGACAAAAAGTGAATTATTTCTACTTTAACGACAAGTCGCAAGCTCCTTCCCAGTGCGTGACACCTTCGTTACCCTATCGATATTGTGGTTGTAACAAATGTGCAAGAATCTCCATCTTTCCCCAAATGTTGGGACATTTATTTTGTGTGGATGTCGATGGGATTTCCCAGATGAATTTACACTTGCGGGTTAAATCAGATTGGTTCGAGATTGCAGACTAAGTGAAAAGCACTTTCCCCTTGCATTCTTACTAAACTAATGACATGGTAGTTGAAATGAAATAGAAATTCAAATTGACAAACTAAATAATTAGGTGGGGGAAGAGTATTCGTTGTGATGACAGTGATCACTTGTTTATAATTAAATTTTTGTTGTATTCATTGTAATTCCTGCATTATAAATTGCTGAATTGGTCACGTGTTATTGCATTCGTTCTCCAATGAATGCAAGAAACTAAGCCACCCCCACCGAAGTGGACTACTTTATTACTACTGAATGTTGTGGGGAGTCCCAATATTATAGTCGAGGGAATAACCATTCTTCCCACGTGTATCGTCATGCACAGGACATTTCGCGAAATTCATGCATATTCATTTCCAAACTACCCTTTGAGACCCAACGCCGAGAAGAAATGAAACAGCAGATACACAGGTTCGCTCGCCTGGGTTCATGTCTTCGGGTTTCATTTCTAACCCGCATTTTTCCTACTGTGTCTTCCCGTTCACAGGAAACTAATGTTTGAATCTGGCGTTATCTGACCATGTCATTTGAAACAGCCGCCTTCTCCCGGACATATTGTGTTCCGGTTCGTTACTGTCTGATTGTTGCAGTTCTTTTCGCCCCTTTGCTTGATTGACAAGTCCTATGAATTTTGTTTTGATCCTAGCCTCCGTTGACTGGCTACTGACTTTGTGGGCGTGCTAAGTTATGTGCATAAATTAAACAATCACCTGATTCATGTCACGCCACAGTATGTATTCCTACACCAAGAATGGTTATCAATCTCGTCATTTTTGTCAGCTTTGATATATTAAACTGTAGTTGGTTAAACTATTGTAGAAAGTCGAATTTAATTATAAGGATTGACTGTGATTTATTTTCGTGTCATTTAGGTAGCGTAGCGTATTCTTACAAAAGTTTGCGCATCGGTTCTTCGATTCAAACCTCAATGAACCGAACAAAATGCACAATGAATCCTTAAGGAAACAGAATTGTCAGTCGGTTGCAACATCAACTCCAAGCAAAGTTGCAATCTGTCTAACACTGTTTGGAGCTTGGACTGATGGTAGCGATAGGATAGAGAGCTCCGCGAACGGGCAGTCGCTGTGGGTAGCTTGGACAGGTCGCGTATTAGAACCGGCGTACTGAAACCTTCGTCATGTCCAGTAATTCCTGAGAACACTCTCATGAGAGATGCCAATTGCATTGGTTGTGTGACGTGTGGTGATCTGTCGACCATCCATGATCTGCTGCCGTCTTATGAACAGTGGTAACGGAAGGAGCATCCACACGTAAAGTGGACACCATGCTCGCTTGGATGGTTGCTGGAGTTGATGAACGTGCTGTCACCAATGTTGTCCATTTCCATCAATACAGAATACCTGGTCACTTTGATACCTGTAGAAATATTCTGCCTGGTTATGTATTTGTTTCAAATGCAGCCTGTAAGCAAGGACAGTGTGTACTTAATACGTGCGAACTGTTAATGGTGTACAATACTTACGTCTCCTGTCATCGAACGTATATCTCGGCGGCATGTTAAGAACAAAACATTATCAACCATCAACGCAGTTAGTCAAAGGTTTAGAACGTTACAACTACCCCTTACACTGTCAGCTTAATGGTATGAGGTTAGTTTTTGACACGATGAGTGTCATACTACTAAACCAACTCAGAGAGCAAACCGTAGATTTCTAAAAAAGGTTGTAAATCAGAACTTTGTTGCCACCCCTCGCTGCTGGAATATAGCTGACTGTGGCGCCAGTTAGTATTACAAGCACTTCCACACGGTATAAAAGGAAAATTAACCTGACACCCCCACGTCCCCGTCCCCGCCCGCTCCACTGTTTTACTATTTCAACAAAGTGTGTCATAATATGCCAGGTGGAAACTTGACGAACAACGACTTCAGAGAGTGTATTGTCAAATTGGAATGCTTACATTTTGTTCATTATACTGTGTCTTATAGAAGCGATTCCGGTATTATTATTTAAACTATGGTTGGTGTATATAAAAACATATATGCGGATTTAAACCGATCTTAACTCATCAACGAATTCGTCCATTTCCACCTACCGCAAATATTAGACTCAACCGTAGCAACATCACTTACCACACGTTTATTTTATCATTGCGTCGTCAAAGAAGGTAGATAAACCTACTGTGTTTTCAATTAAATGTTTTTGAACATAGATTCCATACATGTATATTTACATGTATAACCTGAGGCGCATATATACGCGTTAGGTTTCGAATTTGACACAATTTCGCGTTCATTCTATACAGTAAAGTACGGTTCTAACGAACTCAAAGGGACTACGAATTTTAGTTCGTTATAACCGTAGTTCGTTATAAGCATATATACAGCATAACTACAGCAGATAGTCGGGACCACAAAAAGGAAGTTCGTTATATCCGTAAGTTCGTTATAAGTGTGTTCGTTATAACCGTAGTTTACTGTATATGTTCCCAAACAGATGTGAATGTAACAAAGAGTAATGACCTTTATTTGGCAAAGATGTTTTTTTCATTATTGTGCTTATCCAATGTCTGTCAATGTTTACTCTGGTAATTTTGCAAATAAATCTTATTATTCTAAACCAAATCAGTGTTTATTGATCCATAATACTGATGGTTCAGTTTTAGTTTAGAGAGTTTTTCTCGCGTCTGTGACTTATTCCTGATAATATGTTTAACAGTGATGCAAATATTAAAGGAAAAAACAGCCTCTTTGCTATATATTTGTGTTTAGAGAAAAACATGTAATGTTTTATGATGTAGGATATTAACATTGTGAATAATTGTTTTAACATTATTGTACATGTATTATGTTTGACAACCTTTACCTAAAGGAGTAAATTGTGTTGTGACGCTGCATGATTCTATTGATGTCCATATTTTACATTAACATTCTCAACAAAAAGGAAAGAGTATACACCATGAAAGGAACACATAAAAAGGTGTTCCATATGAAAGATTGTTTCATTTGTATCACAAGGCTTTGTAACCGTTCCAACCACCATCACAAGAGAGTGCAATGTCTCCTCTCACACCGTTCTAACCCGACTGCAGGGTAACAGCAATAGAACTCATTGAAAAATGTCCATTCCGAACTCTACCTGCATTGTTGCACTTGATCCCAAATAGCTGGAACAGGCTCGTAAGGGATACCCTTTTCGGGTCCTCAACAATGTCAATGAGTCCGTGTCAGTGTTTCACAGGCAATAACGGGTGTCAAATCCAATATTGAATATTGTGTGATCTTTCTTTCCATACCTGGGCTCTGACGGTTTGTTATATCCGGATGATAGCAGATGGAATGTCCTTGACAACAGTGCTCTGATGGTTCGTGATATTCGGATGTCAAGAGGGGTGGTGTCTTTGACACCTCTATTACAAATTTGTATCTCTTTTTCAGAATTGAAAATGATTCGCCTCTACCGTGTGGATAATCACACTTGTGTATATTTGTTTCTTGGTTAAGCATACATTGTAATGTTACTGCTGTACGGCTTCACATTTATATCAAATAATTCCACCTGAGCATGAGATATAATGTAATAGCATCATGATTTTATTGGTAAGCATGTCTATATAATTTGAATCAGTGTAATGGTATTGTATTGTGTAAACGGCTCCTGTTCAGTTCATATGTGGTATTGTAAAGAAGATATATTAAAAACATAAAAACATAAAATGCGTCTTAGACTATTCTTTGTACCGCTACTCTCTGTCCTGAAACTGATGTGAATTTCCTTCATGAATTTCAGTCTCATTACTGAAACGCATGACAGTTTGTTCTCTGAGACTCGGTTTAAGTAGTAGTCATACCAACCTTTTTACTGAGTCTTGTCTCAGTTTGTTTGTTGATATTCATTTCTTTACTGAGCCCCACGTCAGTTTCCGTATTGACATATGCCGGCTTCTTTGTTGAGTATGGTCTGTCTAATAAGATTCGTGCCACTTCTTTGACCCTCACCTGTGTGTTGTCAGTGATGACACTGGCACGGCCTGCAATTTCAGCCAAGGCTTTACGGGATGCATCTGTCATTGGAAATATGAGCGACAAAATACTTTCCATAATCATAATAAATCTCTTCATCAGGTCAATTGTATATGCAATTGTACAAGTACATACATAACTAGAATTTGTTTTACTCAAAAACATATATCTCCTCATCCTTTGTTTTATACATTAGGTAAATTTGTTACTGTAAATGTGTTTGCAAATCCAAAAAACAACCAATAATAGTAAATGATAGACTGGAAAGATAATGGTTTCATGCAGAAATGTTCATTTGTTGTAGAGATTTGGCGGGAAACAAAGAGGAAATTAAAAAAATATAAATAAAAAAATATGAAAAGGCAATAGTTGCACATGTATAGTTTCATGCAAAAATATTCATTAGTTTGGGAGTTATGGCTGGGAAAGGAAGTCTAGAGTTGTTTAAGACCAAATTGTTTCTATGGAAACGGAACAAAATGAAATTAAGTAGATGTTCAATGTAGCAAAATGCACCTTTAAGAGGAGGGCGGGGACATAACAAGGTTCCCAATACACACTGTATTGAGCTCTGTGACCATGTGACGGTGTCTTTGTTCTTGGCAAAATTGGCAATAGTGTTATGATGATTACAGATAAAACATTGCTCACCCACTCACAGACTAATGGGCTCGGGTGGTCAGACTCGCTGACATGGTTGATGCATGTCATCGTATCCCAATTTCGTAGATCGGTGCTCATGATGTCAATCACTGGGTTGTCTGGTCCAGACTCGATTATTCAGCTACAGATATATCGATGATCTGATATCGTAAATAACCATCAAATAGCCAATTCCCTTCCACTGATTTACCCACCTGAACTAGAAATAAAGGAGACCAGTGAGATCGCTTCATCTGATTCATTTTTAGATCTATGCATAAAGATTCAGAGTGATGAAACACTCTCCTCAAGACTGTATGACTTCAACACGAGGGATGACCTCAACTTTCCAATAGTCAACTTTCAGTTCATGTCGAGCAATAGTCCTGCAGCTCCAGCCCTTGGTGTCTACAAGTCACAACTTTTGAGGCTCAGCTATTCACGAACACCTGGTAGCGTCAATATTTGATAGTGATTTATAAACACATGCTCATGACATAGTCGGAATTGTAGAATCGACTATTGTTGATTATAAATAATGAACTATGGCTGTTGAGTAGCTAGTCTGAGTCACGGAGCTGTGCTCCTATGATCAGGGGTGTCGTAAAATAAGAATAAAGTAATAAAGAAAACGTGGTAAGAGCTTCACAGGTTTATTAATAACGGCTAATTCTACTAATAGTTGACAATAAAAGATAAGATAAACACAATCTGCACTGACACAGATCACTGATTAATTCCATCAGCGCAAATACACAACCAGTTTAGCTACCCAATTGTATTACAGCAATAAAAAGGAGAGTAGCTGAAACAACACTTTGACCAGATACGGACCAGATGCGTAGACTGCCAATTAAGTCGGCTATGACCAATTAACACCTAAGTCAATCAACTCCACACTCTAGTGCGTGAATAACCTCGCCTGAGTAAAATAACGGGAAATAAACACTGAGGGCTTATCCCTAAAATAAGTCACTTAGACTACAAAACAGACGATTACCTCTGAATATGAACTAGTCTTAATCGACTAAAGATTCTGTCACTTTGACTGAACAAGGAAATACCAAAGTTCCTAAGTAGTCAGTTAATCAAGGGAAGGTTGTTTCTTTACGGATTAGTCGAAAATCGGAGGATTGGAAACACAAGGTACTAAGTGCATAGTCAATTGAGTGAAGGCTGGTTATCCAGGGATTACTAGCAAAACTAAGTATTACAAACCCTAGTAACTAAGTTTAGTTCAGTTGTTGTTGTTTGTTGTTTAACGCCTCATTCAGCAATATTCCCGTTACATGACGATTGCCTGTATACAATTGAGTCTGACTCAGACAATCAAGTGATTGACATCATGAGCAACGATCCACGCAATTGGGATACGATGACATGCAACAACCAAGTCAGCGAGCCTGACCACCTGATCCAGTTAGCCGCCTATTACGCCAAGCATAGTCGCTTTGTGCGGCGAGCATGTGTTGCTGAAGATCTATTCTACCCCGGATCTTCATGGGTTGTTTAGTTCAGTACAACCAGACTGAGTCAGAATTTAGATTGACATAGCTCCGAACCCACTTACTGACGAAACCTGAGTTTCGACCGTGACCACTCCAGTAGGGGCACAATCGTGAACGATTTAATGAAGTCTGGAGGTTAAAGAAACAAAATCTAGACAGACTTTACATATAGAGCGCGCGCGGACGTCGGACTGTACAACCTACCCTGGACTGCCGGGTGAATACAACTGACTGGAGCACCTAGCTAACGTATGTTTCTGCACATGGGGAAAACACTTATAGCTAAACACTATATCTATACTGAAGATGTAAGGTTAAAAATAAAGCACTGAATATAGGCTTTCCAACAGTATCATTAAAGATACACAACAAGCTATGTGTAATTACTGATGAGGTAAAAATGACCGTAAATGCATGAGAAATATCTGAATGAAGATATAAATTTCCCTAATGTTTGCAAATCATAATTACAAAAACAATTTCAATACAATAATATGGTAGAGAACATACAAGATATAACAAACATCCAGTCAATACAAGGTTTCAGTGTGTCCTTAGATCACAAGAGAATGAAATAGGTGGGCCACAAATGCTCTAACACAAAATGATCTCACACTGTTCGAGGACGAGACCGCTGGACTTTGCCGAGCAGTGTCGGAAATAAAACAGAACCAAACAGTCACGAGACCATGACATGAGCCAATTAACGCCCGGGTGTCTGTAACTGTAAACATATATGTTGTATTGGTATTTATTTTTATATTGCACACATTACACCTGTTATTTACCTTGTGCAAGTTGATTAATATGGTGTTTTCACAGGCATTCTGGTGTCTGTACTTATTTGTTTACTCAGTGTGAGGATTCAGGAGAAGCATAGATTCTGACTGCCCCCGAAGAGAAAACGTAGAACAAGGAGTGCGTGGTTACAATGGCTGATTGTGTGTCACCCAATGCCCAACTGTGTGTTTTAATTTCTTCATCGGACCGCCTCCGTGGTCTAGTGGTAGAGCGTCTGCCCGGAGAGCGGAAGGTCCGGGGTTCGATCCCCGGCCGTATCTTACTAAAAGATGTTAAAAGATGGTACTTGTTGTTACCCTCTCATGCGCTCGGCATTAAGGGGCTAAAACAAGGACTGGTCGGCTCGGTCAGTTTTCTGTGTCAGAGTGGGGTATTCATGTTAAACTGCGGCATGGTATCTCAGTGGGCTAGCACTATAAATCGGCATCAGTCCTGTCTAGTACAAGCAGCCACACACACACACACATGTGCATGCACGTCGCTATATAAGTGCAATAATCTTGGACTCGACGTTAAACCCCATTTCACCTTACCTCACCTAATTTCATCATCAGTCGAAAGCACACATCTGGAGATACAGTGTGCAATTTAAATATGTACACAGCTAAGTCAAAATTTCTCCTGCAGTAAAAAATGGATTTTCCAAATATTTTTCAAGAAAGTTTCAAAAAGTTTCTTTCAAATTTAAAAACTATGTCGTTTCCTTGACTCAAATTACTGAAACTATGACAGTTTCCCGACGTATAAGTTAATAAAATATCTAGGAAGCATTTCTTTTACCTGAATTTGAAATTTCTGTGCATGTTCTGACGAAGTGTCTACTGTTTCATCTTTTCCCAAAATTGTTCTTTGTGTATAGTGTATTAGCATGTACGTAGCAGTTAAGCCAGTATATGAACAGTCGAAGAATGCGTTAATGGTTATTTTAGTATCGACCATGCATGTTTCACATAGTACAGAGACATGCATCTTAAGTAGGAATTTCAATATTGTTGTTGAATCTTTAGTTCACCTGGCACTCAACTTTCCAGTTGGGTTTAGGCTGTTTTAACTATATCAGTTGTATCACGGCCTGTCATCTTGATGTGATGGAAAGACTTTAGGCCTGAAGTGTTATACAGCATGCTTTGCAGTAATGTGTGTGTGGTATGCGTTATATTACAATCTTTTGGTCACAGAATTTTCAATTTCACTTTCCAACTTAGTCATGATTTTAAAGGTGTTATAAAGTGTCTTTAGGACTGAATAGAAATTAGTAGCCATATTTCTGCATGTAGTATGCAGTAATAATGTGACTAGGGTAAGTATTTTATTGTGGGAGAATGTCAAAAACTCATTCAAAATTCTAATAGAAGTCTCTTTGAAAAGTTCACGTTAATTTATGAAATCATTCTTTTACAAAGAGATTTGTTCGCCATCCAATGATCATGGGTTCGAAAACCATATTGGACATGATTATGATCATTGGTTTGTCAGCATACCCGTTGACACACACTTTCACTGATATGCTCAGATAGATTTTGTTGCAGTACACAGTTAACAAGGTGAGCTACATTATTACACCTTCATGTATGTTAATTTTGCCTGGCTGTTGCGAAGCCTAGTGTGCAGTGATTCCATGAGTTAGACATCCAGCTGACGCTGTCACAATAAGTTGCACAAAGATAAAGAAGAGAGGAATCAAAGAGTGAGTATTCACGATTTACGAACAACGATTAAATTTAAGAACAAATATACATATTTATTCTTTTAAAGCCATTGTTTTACGATACCCGGTTGTAATACAAATATTACATAATTATCTAAACACTTTCCTCTTTACAAGGCTGAAATGAAGTAAAATGCTAAATGTAGCTCAAAATTCGGAAGTAATAAATTAAATAAATTATTTCAATTAATAAATTAAAATAAAGTGTAAGAAAAGATACCCGTATTATTCAATACGCTGTACTGGTAAATGTACTGGAATAAGCAGGGTCCTGCTGTCTCTAGCAAATTTTCTAAATATATTTTTGGGGGTTCCCTTATCTTCTTTTCTCCCTAGTTGCGGATTGGAATTCATTTCACATATATTTACATCAATCATACATTACTGTCAACGGATACGAGCATTCACATATTTTGCTTTTTATGTATGGTGGTGGTGTTCGAATATACAAAAAACGTCTTCAAGTTGGTTCTAATGGTTAAGACCCGTGAAGCTCTTCTAACGATCCGTGAAGTGTAGTGTAGGTCTTCAGCAACCCAAGCTTGCCGTAAAAGCGACTATGCTTATCGTAAGAGGCCTCTAACGGGATCGGGTGGTCAGGCTCGCTGACTTGGTTGATGCATGTCATCGATCCCAATTACGTGGATCGTTGCTCATGATATCAATCACTGGATTGTCTGGCGCAAACTCGATTATTTACAGACCTCCGTCATAAAGCTGGAATATTGCTGAGTGCGACGTTAAACAACAAACCAACCAACCAATCGAATATACCAAAACGTCGTCATGTTGGTTCCACTGGTTTCATGCACAATGTGCCACAAAAAGAGTTGTCCTGTAACTCCATGATAACCCTCCTGGTAAATGTAAAGGGACTGGTCCCCAGAACTTTAACACCCTTGTACTGATCATTGGCTGAACTTGCTGCGTGTAGTTAGTGACCAGGTGGCTCCACAAAAATCTGTAAGGCCCAGTAAATATATCACCAAATCCCTGTCTAATCTCTGTCTCCATAATCTAGTACAATCAAGGAAGGACGTTCATTATATTTATCTGAGAATTTGAGACAACTGGAATGAATACCACGTGGATTCTCAAAAACTCATTGGATCTGCTTGAATTGTTTGCAGTCTCAGAAAAGAACCAAGTTCAATTATGTCAAAACATTTGATTTTTCAACTGAAAACGACTATCCCCCTTGACAAACTTAAGGAATACATTTACTCCTTGGTCAATGGGGCATTTGGCACTTAGCGTGTTGACCTTGGACACAGTTACATATAATAAATCTTATAAAATGAAAGAAAATTTCATCCGAAGTTTGCAGAAAAAAACAATATGTGAAGTGCTGGACTTCGTCATAGATAGTATATCTTTGTGTAATCTGAGGATAGGACATTTAGGAAAGAAGGAGGCATCCCCGTGGACTCTATGTGTGTCTTGTTTACTGGTCTGTTTGTATTCACATAAAATGGCTTCTCAGCTCTGCACAATCAAAAACAAGGGAATTTGGCCAAAACATTTCACTGAAGCTTCACGACCAAGTATATTGTTGATCTGAAAACTTTCAATAAATGTCAAATAACCAGTTTCCACTGATTTACCACCCACAACTAAAAACAAATGTGACCAGTTCACCCACCTCATCTTATTCATATTTCGATCTGTACATGAAGATTGAGAGTAACAGTAAAATATTCACAAATCTGTATGATAAGATAAATTCGATTTTCCAATAGTTGTTAACTTTCCCTTCACGTTTAGCACGATTCCAGCAGCTCCCTTTGAGCTCCCTTTGATTCGAGAATCCTCTTTCTACGAAGATTCCAAAGACCGTAATACAATTTTTGCTCGGAAATGTTTAAAGAGTGTAATAACATTCAAGGTTTTAGTAAAGCCATTGAACACCATTGAAATAGCCAGATCCTTCCCCCAACCGTTACTTTAAAAAAGTTCATTCGTGCCTGCTATCTAAAATATATCGTTTCTTGTATTGTGGATATCAATAACGCGAAGTGGAATACTGACACATACTGTTATTTTTTCATAAATAAATAATGACCTTGATATTATGACACGTGTGTATGATACTGGCAGGGTACGGCAGACAACACGCACTTCCAACAAATGAATCAAGTGTGAAAAGACTTACATTTGATCTTGTTCTTCAAGCACAAATACTTGTCAACAACTCAATACACATGGTGTTCAGATATGCATCTGCATGAAGGGTTAGCACGTTTCATACCCAACTTATCTACCAGTGAGTTTACAGTAAAAACGGGGCTGATCAGTAGATTAGTACAGCATTATTTGTAAGTACATACAGGCACGTGGACATTGCTGTCTTGAAGATCACAAGAAACCAGTAAACAAGTCTGTTTGATGCATTATTGATGCTTTAAATTTACGCAAACATTCTGAGACAAGTGAAAATACAGTGTGGATTCTCCCAAACCTGTGGATTCCCACTTTGGAACTTTGCACACCACTTTCCCACACGACAAACTTAAGGAAAAACGCCATTCCTTGACCCATGGGGCGTTTGTTGCTAGTAAATGATGAAACACTGAGTAGAGTTGTCTTCTTGCAACAATACTCTTTCTATGTGACGGCAGATACTCTTTGGTTGTCTTTCAAGGTTGAAGTAAAATATCAGGGCGTCCTTCCACAAAGCTAAAGCTATAAAATGTCCGTGTTTGTGTGAAAGGGTTTCACATATCTTTACTCGCATCAAGATATCAGTTTTGTCTAAATTGGCTAGTTTGGAATTCATCAGGGAGACAGGTCGAAATTGCCATTGCGCTGGTAGCCATGACCCTATTCTTATGCAGTGAGCCTTCTAGGATTGTATACTTCGTGTTGTTTCATTGACAGTATGCTATAAAAGCTATAATGGAGTGTGTGTAGGTGTATCAGCCTTTCTCGTTAATTTTCACAAAGTTGTTTCATTTAGAATGCTCCCGTGAAGACCCGGGTTAGAATTGGTCTTCAGCATCCCAAGCCAGTTCCTTTGCTTGTAAGAGGACTAGTGACTAAAATGAGCTTGATGAATATTATCGTATCCAAGTTGTGTATATCGATTCTTATGATGTCAATCACTTGATTATCTACCATACTCAGTTATTTACAGTTCGTCGTCATATATTAGGAATATTGCTGAGTGCAAAAACAAAACATTTCGAGTACGCCAAAACAGAGATCATCAAGTCTTAATGCATGTTTCAGCCTCCTTTACTTGCAGTTATAATGTTGCTTCCTTCATACGGCGTCTGTTTGAATATATCAACCTTCTTAGATAGTATTCATCCTGTTGTTTCATTCTCAGCGCGTTAGCGAGGGGTCACGGGGTCTGTTTACACATAACAACCTTCTTAGCTAGCATTCATCCTGTTGTTTCATTCTCAGCGCGTTAGCGACGGGTCACGGTGTCTGTTTACATATATCAACCTTCTTAGTTAGTATTCTTCCTGTTGTTTCATTCTCAGCGCGCTAGCGAGGGGTCACGGGGTCTGTTTACACATATGAACCTTCTTAGCTAGTATTCATCCTGTTGTTTCATTCTCAGCGCGTTAGCGAGGGGTCACGGGGTCTGTTTACATATAACAACCTTCTTAGCTAGTATTCTTCCTGTTGTTTCATTCTCAGCGCGTTAGCGAGGGGTCACGGTGTCTGTTTACACATATCAACCTTCTTAGCTAGCATTCATCCTGTTGTTTCATTCTCAGCGCGTTAGCGAGGGGTCACGGTGTCTGTTTACACATATCAACCTTCTTAGTTAGTATTCTTCCTGTTGTTTCATTCTCAGCGCGTTAGCGAGGGGTCACGGGGTCTGTTTACATATATCAACCTTCTTAGCTACTATTCATCCCGTTGTTTCATTCTCAGCGCGTTAGCGAGGGGTCACGGTGTCTGTTTACACATAACAACCTTCTTAGTTAGTATTCTTCCTGTTGTTTCATTCTCAGCGCGCTAGCGAGGGGTCACGGTGTCTGTTTACACATATCAACCTTCTTAGTTAGTATTCTTCCTGTTGTTTCATTCTCAGCGCGTTAGCGAGGAGTCACGGGGTCTGTTTACATATATCAACCTTCCTAGCTACTATTCATCCCGTTGTTTCATTCTCAGTGCGTTAACGCAATGATTACGGGTAATGCATCCGCAGATCATCATTTTTCACTGTATTCAACATATTGTTTCATTTACAGAAGGCTAACAAAGCAGACAAAAACCTTGGCATGTTTGAGAAGAAGATGTTCGTCTGCTTAAGGGTATCTTCCTTAGCAGCTTTTATCGGTGTGGTTTTTACTCTCGATATTTATCGAAGGCCTTTTGGTCCTAAGATGTGTCAGGACCTCTGTCGCCAGACCCCTGGATGTACGTCCTACGTCTACTCGACCTCCGATCTCAGTTGTCATATCACTGACAACGATAATGACCATAACGAAAACGAAAAAAAGAAATATGTTCCTGATAAATCTCAGGTGAGACGGTACAGTAGCGACTTTATTCGTTTTTTCACACAAGTAAACGTATCGTGGTTGCCTCACGCTATCTCTTAAAAGTTCTCCTCAGGTCGCCTGGTCATTTAAACACTTGCAACGTAATATGGTCTCTCTTTGAGAAATAAGATACCGAAAGGTCTAGTCTTCTGTATGATATAATCTTTATTAAACTTTTCTGTGCATAATTTTGATGTGTCTGTTACCCTTTGAGAGTATACACAATTCAATGATATATCACCAAATGTAACTTCCCACACCAACTATATTGTTTGGAAATTGAATCTGTATGTCGTAATTGTTTTAAGAATTGAATTCAATATTTTTTACATTGATGGAGGCATATTCATGTAAGAAGTACGGAACAGCAATAACTTCACATACTGCATTTGTAATCCTAAAAATATATACTGCAGACATCAATACGAAATCAGTGACATCCTTCAGCGCAATAATGCCACACAAGCCCCGCCCTCCTATTATCAGCCAATCAAGAAACAGAAGTCCGTTAGGCGGCGTGGCCTCATGTTTTTTCGGTTGATGAAAACGATGTTATATTGCTTGGTTAGCCAGTCAAATGTCACGGAATCAATTATAATATATTCATAACATATATACTTTGTAGTTGGTGTTGTAATGAAAACTGTGGGTGAAAAAGTCCTGCTCTTCAGGTTTGGTTATGGCCGCTTCAGATTAAAAATACAAGAAGGAAAATGTCAGAAACCTAGATAAAATGTAATGTTGAAATGAGTTTGATCAGTGAAAAGTGCCTTTTGAACGTTTTGTGGGGGCCAATGTCTCTCTTTTAATTACATTAAATTGATATCACATACTATGTCTTACAAACAAAATTAGTATTTTCAGTAATTTTGAGTCATTGTTGAAAAAAACTGAAGAGCTGTGTTAACGATTAATGCTTGCAGCTGTAAATATGTGGATGGGGGACCACGACTCTTCCATTACTAAGAACCCTTCTTGCTGATCGTTCCAGGTGACCCACGTTGCAGCAACGGAACTGGCATGTCCACGGAATTCTAAGGTTATTCAGAGCAGAACTAAGGGACTTCAATGTGTGAAATCTCTTGAACATGGTGAGCGATTTTTATTTTAGCGGTGTGGTTTAAAGAGAGAAAATACTCAGTGTTGGGTAAAGACACACATTATGACATGATTGGTGAGTGAGTATGCTCAATATGACGGCATATGGTCCCACCGCCCCAAGAATATATTAGGTTTGGTTGTATACGCTACATATATAATCAAATAACAGAGAAATGGGGTTTAACGTCGCGTCCAAGAGTATTACACTTATATAGCGACGTGCATGCATGTGTGTGTGTGTGTGTGTGTGTGTGTGTGTGTGTGTGTGTGTGTGTGTGTGGCTGCTTGTATTGTCCGGACTGATGCTGATTTATACTGCTAGTCCACTGAGATATTAACATGAATCCCACACTCAGACACAGTATACTCACTCCGAGCTGACCAGTCCTTGTTTTAGCCCCTTAATGCCGAGCGCCAGACAGGGCAACAACAAGTACCATCTTTTAAAGTCTTTTTGTATGTCATGAACCCCGGACCTTCCACTCTCCGAGCGGACGCTCTACCTCTAGACCACGGAGGCGATCCCCATATTTTTATGAGTGGTATGAGAAACAAATTCGGTATTATATTATTCTCATCGAAGCAGATGAAGGAAGCATTTCAAGCATTTGGTTACAGGGATCTATTTTATGAATGACATGGAACTTCTATTCCAACAGTGCTGTTTTGGAACCAGGTAATCTCGACATCAACGTGGTCGCAATTTTAACTGCTCAACAAGAACGTTACAACAGGAAAATACAAGCGGACATATTTTTTGATGTTTTGAATTTGCATCGATTATGTAGTTCACGAATAAGTGACATAAAATGATATGTTTTTTTCAAAGCATAAATAACATGTTGATTAGTGTGGAAATTCAGAAACGGAACTATTTAGAAATGGTTCCTCAAAATAATTAATGAATTAATCGTCTTCCTCTTTCAAGAAGCCTAATGTCTATTCCTTTTGAGGAAAAGCGTATTTTTAGAAACTGTCTCATTTCCATAATATAATGTTACCTGCGGATGTGCACTTTTAATTACTTTCAGAGATGCAAAGAATAACATCACAAAAGAAGAAGAAATGGACACGTATCATTATATCCAGTTTTGCGGGAAGATTTTTAAGCCAGGTCTTCATGTTTAACAAGACGGCAAAGAGGTATCCGAAACCGACCGGTCGCTTAACATATTATTCTCTGGCATACATTCCATCATCTAACATAATAATATTAAGCACAGACAAGGCCCTTATAAGTTCACCACTGGATACGTGGAGGTACACCACACTGAACTCCAACCTCAAACTGTCAGACATGGCTGTTGATGACGAAAAACGATTGGTGTTCATGTTGACTATAAACGATCCCATCAGTCTCATTGTGATGAATATCACCAACTTTTCCTTTCAATGGTTACATAAGTTTAAGAAACATGCATATACATGTATGTATCTTGCAATAGATGATAAACGAAATATTTGTTTTGTCAAAATTGCCAATGAAATAAAATCGTTAAGTTATGATGGTAAAGTTGTGACGAGTCTTCAAAAAGAGAAAGGAATGGGATGTGGTGATTTGACAATGGACTCTGAGAAAAATGTTCTCTATTTTATTTCAAGGGGTTATATCAAGAAAATGTCTTTATCAGACAACGAATTGACCACGATGAAAGGAATGTCAGATGTAGCAGATTTGATATACGATGATAATGTCCTCTATATAATGACCCATACTAAAATTAAAAAAGTGAGAGGAAACAAGACTGTGGATATTTATAAGCTTACTGGCGTACACATAGGTAGTATGTTATCTGTACCATTAGACAGATTTAGAATGTGCCTTGTACCATAAACATGAAAGTCACAGGTGATACTTGGGGATGGTTGTACAGGGGCATAGGAGCACAGGACCATAGGAGCAAAGGGCATATATCTAAAGGAACATGACATAAGAGCATAGGAGTTTGGGAGTAAAGGAGCACAGGAAAGCAGCTGCATAGGAGCACAGTATCGGAGTTTAGGCGCACAGAAGAATAGGAGCATATGGGCATCCTCTCTCAGACGAAATAGGTACCAATGATTTCTGTCAGGCTCTCATATAACTTACGACATATGTGATGCTACACATATTGGGTTTCGGGCAGGTGTTTGGTAAAAGGGTTTGCAAGAGACTTAAAAAATAATTAAATTGGTTAATGATAGCTTGTTAATATCATGTTGAGTATACGTCTTTTAAAGAGGGACTATGCCCTTGTGTTTTCATTAGGCAGAGGACCCGTGAAGATTCCGGGATAGTATAGGTCTTCAGCAACCCATACTTGCCCTAAAAGGCGACTATGCTTGTCGTAAAAGGCGACTAACGGGATCGGGTGGTCAGGCTCGCTGACTTGGTTGATACATGTCATCGATCCCAATTGCGTGGAGCATATGGGCATATTTTATGCTACACATATTGCGTTTCGGGCAGGTGTTTGGTAAAAGGGTTTGCAAGAGACTTCAAAAATAATTAAATTGGTTAAAGATAGCTTGTTAATATCATGTTGAGTATACATCTTTTAAAGAGGGACTATGCCCACCTTGTGTTGCCCTTGTGTTTTCATTAGGCAGAGCAACTTGTTGCTTATCCAGATTAAGGCGATCCTTGATTATGCAGTGTAATGTATCTCCATGTCATCATGATAAATAAACTGGCGAATTATCTAGACCAACGTCATTTCTTAAACGAAGCTATTTTTGCAAAGGCTTCTTCTATAATGATTATAATATAATGACACTACGATGCAATGGATACAATGGGTAGTTATTATGACACAACAGGATGACTTATGATTCAAACAGATTCCGACAAAAAGTGAATTATTTCTACTTTAACGACAAGTCGCAAGCTCCTTCCCAGTGCGTGACACCTTCGTTACCTTATCGATATTGTGGTTGTAACAAATGTGCAAGAATCTCCATCTTTCCCCAAATGTGGGGACATTTATTTTGTGTGAATGTCGATGGGATTTCCCAGATGAATTTACACTTGCGGGTTAAATCAGATTGGTTCGAGATTGCAGACTAAGTGAAAAGCACTTTCCCCTTGCATTCTTACTAAACTAATCACATGGTAGTTGAAATGAAATAGATTCAAATTGACAAACTAAATAATTAGGTGGGGGAAGAGTATTCGTTGTGATGACAGTGATCACTTGTTTATAATTAAATTTTCGTTGTGTTCATTGTAATTCTTGCATTATAAATTGCTGAATTGGTCACGTGTTATTGCATTCGTTTCCCAATGAATGCAAGAAACTAAGCCACCCCCACCGAAGTGGACTACTTTATTACTACTGAATGTGGGGGAATCCCAATATTATAGTCGAGGGAATAACCATTCTTCCCACGTGTATAGTCATGCCCAGGACATTTCGCGAAATTCATGCATATTCATTTCCAAACTACCCTTTGAGACCCGAGGCCGAGAAGGAATGAAACAGCAAATGTACAGGTTCGCTGGCCTGGGTTCATGTCTTCGGGTTTCATTTCTAACCCGCATTTTTCCAACTGTGTCTTCCCGTTCTCAGGGAACTAATGTTTGAATCTGGCGTTATCTGACCATGTCATTTGAAACAGCCGCCTTCTCCCCGACATAATGTGTTCTGGTTGGTTACTGTCTGACTGTTAGGGGCGGTCGGATAGCCTAGTGGTTAAAGCGTTCGCTCGTCACGCCGAAGACCCGGGTTCAATTCCCGACATTGGTACAATGTGTGAAGCCCATTTCTGGTGTCCCCCGCCGTGATATTGCTGGAATATTGCTAAAAGCGGCGTAAAGCCATACTCACTCACTCAGTCACTGTCTGACTGTTGCAGTTCTTCTCGCCCCTTTGCTTGATTGACAGGTCCTATGAACTTTGTTTTGATCCTAGCCTCCGTTGACTGGCTACTGACTTTGTGGGCGTGCTAAGTTATGTGCATAAATTAAACAATCACCTGATTCATGTCACGCCACAGTATGTATTCCTACACCAAGAATGTTTATCAATCTCGTCATTTTTGTCAGCTTTGTTATATTAAACTGTAGTTGGTTAAACTCTTGTAGATAACACGTGTCTTCGTTGTCGAATTTAATTATAAGGATTGACTTTGTTTCTTGCGGGTCATTTAGGTAGCGTAACGTATGCTTACAAAAGTTTGCGCATCGGTTTTTCGATTCAAACCTCAATGAACCGAACAAAATCCACAGTCAATCCTTAAGGAACAGAATTGTCAGCAAAGTTGCCATCTGGCTAGCACTGTTTGGAGCTTGGACTGATGGTAGCGATATGATAGAGATCCGCGAACGGGCAGTCGCTATGGGGAGCTTGGACAGGTCGTGTATTAGAACCCACGTGCTGAAAACTTCGTCATGTCCAGTAATTCCTGAGAACTCTCTCATGAGAGATGCCAATTGCATTGGTTGTGTGACGTGTGGTGATCTGTCGACCATCCATGATCCGCTGCCTTATGAACAGTGGTAACGGAAGGAGCATCCACACGTAAAGTGGACACCATGCTCGCTTGGATGGTTGCTGGAGTTGATGAACGTGCTGTCACCAATGTTGTCCATTTCCATCAATACAGAATACCTGGTCACTTTGATATCTGTAGAAATATTCTGCCTGGTTGTGTATTTGGTTCAAATGCAGCCTGTAAGCAAGGACAGTTTGTACTTAATACGTGCGAACTGTTAATGGTGTACTATACATACGTCTCAGCCGTTCAACGTATATCACGGCGGCCTGTAAAGAACAAAACATTATCAACCATCAACGCAGTTAGTCAAAGGTTTAGAACGTTACAACTACCCCTTACACGGTCAGCTTATTGGTTTGAGGTTAGTTTTTTACACGAAAAGCAAATGCGAAAATGCACCGTAGATTTCTAAAAAAGGTTGTAAATCAGAACTTTTCTGCCATCCCTCGCTGCTGCAATATAGCTTACTGTAGCACCACTTAATATTACAAGCACTTCCACACGGTATAAAAGGACACCCCCTCCTTTAATGTTGCAAATAAATCTTATTATTTTAAACCAAATCAATGTTTACTGATCCATAATAGTGATGGTTCAGTTTTATTTTAGAGAGTTTTTCTAGCGTCTGTGAATTATTCCTGATCAACAGTGATGCAAATATTAAAGCAAAAACAGGCTCTTAGCTCTATATTTGTGTTATGTGATGTTTTATGATGTAGGATATTAACATTGTGAATAATTGTTTTAACATTATTGTACATGTATTTTGTTTGACAACCTTTACCTTAAGGTGCAGATTGTGTTGTGACACTGGAATCTTTCTGTTGATGTCAATATTTTACATTCAATGTAATTAAAGTGTGAGTAACTAAGTTGGTTTTTTTAACGATGCTTTTAACAGTTATATCACGGCGTGTCAGCTTAATGTGTGAGGAAAGCAGGTCTCAGACGTTTACCGGTGAAACCCACGAGCATGGGTATGGTGCTGACAAACCTAGAAACATAATCGGGGCGAACCGGGATTCGAACCCACAATCATAGGTTTCCAGTGATTGATATCATGAGCATCGATACACGCAATTCGGATATGATGGCATGCATCAACAAAGTCAGCGAGCCTGACCACCCGATGCCCTTAGTCGCCTCCTACGACAAGCATTGTCGCTTTTTACGGCAAGCTTGGGTTGCTAAAGACCTATTCTACCCCAGATCTTCACGGGTCACAATTTATGGATAACAACTTCTTTAATTACTGTAAAGGCGACGTTTCGGGACAAATCCCTATGCCGTTGTCAAACAAGGCTGAATGATGAACATATACTGAATATATATTAATAGTAGGAGGAGTAACAGCAATTGCATGCACGAGGGAGATTAACATGAGTAGGTTAAGTAATGACCACAGAAGGATAATACTATAACAACATGAGGTTTGATTGGCCGCCTGACTTATTGGTTTCCCCATCATGTTGTTACAGTTTTATCCTTCTGTTGCCATTACTTAACCTACTCATGTAAATCTCCATTAGGGGGCACGGGTGGCCCAGTTGTCTGGTGAGCCGCGATTCGTTGTGCAGAGATGCGTCCCTTGGGCACGCCAGGAACCTATGATTGTGGGTTCGAATCCTGGTTCGCCCCGATTATGTTTCTAGGTTTGTCAGCACCATACCCGTGCTCGTGGGTTTCACCGAAGTGTGACCTGGAATACTGTTAAAGGCGGCGTTAAACCCAACTCACCCACTCACTCACTCACTAGTCTCTGTTAAGTTGTAATCCATGAAAAGTGTCAACTTTGTCACCCGTCAACTACTAATTAATGCCTATCAAACAATTTATGAGAACTCATTGTAAAATGTCCATTTCGATGTTTGGGCAAACGCTACCTGGATTGGTCCTCCGTTGCAACGGATTTGGGCTGGTATATACGGGAGGGGTCACATTGATATTCACATCTTGAAGGTGAGCCTGACAGGAATCCGTTTTAGATATGTGATTCTGGTGATTGCTGTCAATTATGTTTTTGTATACCGTCTAAACATGATGTTTGAGCATGACGACGCTGATATTCGTTTGATGCCGAACTGTGAGAATTTCTTGTACTTGCCCTGTCGTGCATGTTCACTAGATCTAAGTCCGGTAGGGAACTTTTGGGTTTAATTGGGACGATATCGACGATAACATGATCTCAGAAAACTGGAATAGGCTCAGATGGAATAACCTTTTAGGGTCATCAACAATATCAATGAGGCTTTGTCAGTATTGCACAGCTACTGACGGGAGACGCATCAAATATTGAAAGCCAACATTGTTGATATGTGGCCTTTATGTCCACGCCTCTGGTGAGGAGCTAGTCAGAAGGAGTGAGTGAGTACGGTTTTACGCCGCTTTTAGCAATATTCCAGCGATAACACGGCGGGGGACACCAGAAATGGGCTTCACACATTGTACCCATGTCGGGAATCGAACCCGGGTCTTCGGCGTGACGAGCGAACGCTTTAACCACTTGGCTACCCGACCGCCCCAGTCAGCAGGAGTAGTGTCCGTGACATATGTATGACAGATCGACCCCCTTGGCTCACAATTGAAAGTCATTCTCATCTACCGTTTGGGTAATTGATATATAAGATCAATGCCAGATATTAACCCGTCTCAAGTATCCCATTAAACAGATTCAATTAGCCATTTAGGCAAAATTGCAGTGAAAATTATATGAATAGATAACCGATCAGTGATGACGCCAGTTGTTTGCGAAAAGGGTAAACATGCTCTGCCTTACTGTAAGCACCCGCCACCCAACACTTTGTATGAAAAAGTATGTTTGTAGAAACATGTCTGTATGTTGTCATTCATTGTAATGTTTTGGCATTGTGTAAACGGATCCTGTTCAGTTCATATGTAGTATTGTGATGAAGACATATTAAAACCATAAGGCAAAACTTCGTCTCAGTGTTTTCTTTTCACCGCGGCTCTCTGTTCTGGAACTCACGCGAGTCTTTTTCATAAAACTGATGGCAGTCTCGCCTGTCCATCTAGTGATGACCCAGCTAAAGTAGCCGGCTACCAACCATTTTACTGAGGCTCATGTCTACCTGTTTGCTGAGTCTTCTTTTCTTTACTGAAAATGATCCTTGTGTGTTGATATTCACGCCAGTTACCGATATCCATGCCAGCTTCCCTGTTCGCGAAACGATGATCGTATTCAGCACCCGTCACAAACACATGCAACGGCAAGTCAAACAACTTTTGAGCAACGAGTCGAATGATGCTCTTTGAAATCCTCGTGAAAAGGCATGCTCAGTTTTACCTTAAATGTTGTTCCATGTGGGACACAAAAGGCTGGAGCCTGTTCAGAATAAGGGGGGGGGGGGGGGGGGGGGGGGGGGCTGACTATTGGAAAGCTGACGTCATAAAGACTTAACTTCAAACCTTAATATCCTAACTTCCCTGCGATGGTCAAACTGGGAAATATAATGGCCATGGGTATCGCTTGGGAGCCAATGTTTGGTCGCCCATTACAGTCTTCTGTGAGTGAGATGTTACCTAATGGTAAATATTAAATGTCAACGCTAGAGAATAGCCTGTCTCGACTTCTGACCGAAACAGATTCCTCCTTTCATAATAGCCATGAAAATTTATACGAATACCTCGCTGAAAATCAGGAATGACATTACGTGTTCGCGAAAAGGCCACGCGTATTCTGCCCTACCGGTAGCATCGCCCCTCACCCAATTTGCGTAAAAAAATAATGTATCTTTGTTGTCTTAGTGACAAGTGAGTGAGTATGGTTTTACGCTGCTTTTAGCAATATTCCAGCAATGTCACGGCGGGGAACACCAGAAATGGGCTTCACACATTGTACCCATGTGTGGAATCGAACCCGGGTCTTCGACGTGACTAGCTAACGCTTTAACCACTAGGCTACCCCACCGCCCCTCTTTTAAGTAAAGAAAAACAGTCGGGCGCAATCATTGGAAAATGCTACTGAGCTATCTATTATCAGTTTTGTTTAAGCGTAATGCATTATTGGTATATGCAAATGGGCATGAAACATGCTAACTCGTCGTGCAGATGCATATTTGAACATAATGTTGGAATATTGCTAACAAGAAACCAAATCTTGTCATACCTTCCAGTGAATATTATCTGTGTCACTCTGATCTGTACACACAGATCCAAAAAGGAAAATGATGAGACAGTTTCACCTGTCTCTTATACTTCTAGCTCAGGTGGGGGACTCAGTGGAAGGGATTTTGAATGATCATCGATCAGTCCCTGCTGTATGCAGTATCCCCACCAAAACAAATCAAAATTCTGCGGTCAACATTTTAATAATAAATTATTCTGCGCACAATTCTGCAAAACTTTAAGCTTACTTTCTTTCCGTGTGAATTTCGTAGTTTTGCACCTGTTTGACTTGTGTTTGTTTGTTGTTTAACGCCGCACTCAGCAATATTCCAGCTATATGACGGCGGTCTGTAAATAATCAAGTCTGGACCAGACAATCCAGTGTTTGACAGCATGAGCATCGATCCGCGCATTTGGGATTGATGACATGAATCAACCAGGTCAGCGAACCTGACCTCCCGACCCCGTTAGTCGCCTTTTACGACAAGCATAGTCGCCTTTTACGGCAAGTATGGGTTGCTGAAGACCTATTCTATCCCGGAATCTGTTTGACTTGTGGCAGGCATTTATATGATAAACTGATCCACGGCTACAATAGCTTATCGAAGGAAATCTGAAGATCAGTTGTGTAACCATACATACATGCAATGTCGCTAAGCAGTCAACAGTCAAATCCACTTCAAAACGAAATTAATATCCATTCACACGACCCGTACTATAAAATTCTGCAGTGAATCTGACCCATTCTGCGGCTGATAAATACAAAATCTGAACATGTTGTACACAAAATTACCCTTGTATTCGGACACATACGTAGATTAGATGGGAATGATCTCATCTGTAACAGTCAGATGATTTGTTCTTTCGAATATGTAGGGGCCGGGGGAATTGTCGTCTTCTGATGACTCGCGTTTTTTTTCGGATCCCCGCTTTATTCCGCGAGTCCCTGGGTAGTGGTAAAGATCCGGAGTAGAATAGGTCTTCAGCAACCCATGCTTGCCGTTAAGGCCGACTATGCTTGTCGTAAGAGGCGACTAACGGGATCGGGTGGTCAGGCTCGCTGACTTGGTTGATGCATGTCATCGTATCCCAATTTCATGGACCGATGTTCATGATATCAATCACTGGATTGTCTGGTCCAGACTCGATTATTTACAGACCGCCGTCATATAGCTGGAATAATGCGGCGTTAAACAACAAACAATTAAACAGACAAACCATGTTGATCACCATGCATATTCTTGCATTAGTGTTTATGCACCCTATGTTGTTACCATTGTGAAAACACTAAAATACAATGAAAATAAGAATCAAATGAAGACACATTTTCTTTCCTTGATCTGAAATTGGGATATAAATAATATTTTTTTCCATTACCGGTCTGCAAAATGTTCAGGTCTTAACATGTTTTCTGTGGTTAGCTTTAAGCATTAAACCCCACTGCTCTGAATATTCTGAAATGGAGTCAAGATGGCATATAAAAACCATAAGCATACATACTGGACGGAGTGAATGAAATCAATTTCAGGAAAGATAAACTAAGCGGCAAAAGAAAGTATAGGTTGGCAATTTGTTATTGTCCTAAAAACAGCGATAACTAGTGGAAAGTGGGTATTGGGAATATGACTGCCAAGGAATATGACCTCACCCGAACGCGCCATCTTTGACGGCGCTCGTGCGGTGACAAAAATTGAGTGAGTGAGTTAAAATTTAACGTCACATCGGCAGTATTTCAGCCATATCGTGACGAGAACATTAATAACACTTAAATTTAGACGAATAAAAACCTGTCATCGACGGACAGTATAACTAGATTATCACAGTTTAGAAGTAAAACTAGTCGCGCGAACAATTAAAAGAATAACCTAGGATTCAACAACACATTATAAAAACGGGCTATAGATCACCAACAACCAAAGTTAGGCCTTCATACTAGGGACCGTGGGGACTTACGATACTTCTGCTACCTACACGGTTCCCGAGCAGGATTTACAGAGGGCACAGCCACAAACAATCTAGGTTAATAATTATACACTACCATTACGTAAAAAAATGGTGAAACAAGTTTCCCACCTTTGGCATAAACTGCACGAGCATGTTAGCTGTATAAATGCGTTCGTCTGCAGGGTATGACCACGCGTGATGAAAGCACACAAAAGAAATGCCACGACTGTCACAGGAGAGAGAGAGAGAGAGAGAGAGAGAGAGAGAGAGAGAGAGAGAGAGAGAGAGAGCCATCGGTATGGCCGAAATGGGGGCAACACAGGTCCAAATTGCCAGAAGGTTTCAATTGGTTGTACACCATTGACAGGTAGCCAGGCTGATTCAACGGTACAGACAGACAGGGAGGACACAGGACAGGCCTAGAACTGGACGACCCCGAGTGACAACACCACTGGAAGACGGTCAGATACGGCTCATTCACCTGCGAAACAGATTCGTAACGGCGACGGCGACGGCAGCAACAGCGTTGGGACATCCCATTAGCCAACGTACAGTACTACGACGACTTCGTGCTGCTAGAATCCGAGCGTATCCTCCTGTCCGAGGAATGGTACTGACTGCTCAACATCGACGCCTGAGACTGCGATGGGCGAGGCAGGTTCGACGCTGGCGAGAGAAGTGAGAAATTGGCGTCGAGTGCTGTTTACTGATGAAACTTGTTTCGAAATGACGGCAGAGAACGAGTTTATCGACGCAGAGGCATGTATTCGAGAGGTCCATCCATTCGGCGGGGGAGGTGTCATGGTGTGGGGCGGTATTTGTGGAGATCAGAAGACTGGTTTTGGTGATTATACAGGGAAACCTGAACGCTGTGCAGTACAGAGACCAAGTGTTGCAGCCAGTTGTGCTTCCTTTCTTACAAAACCAACAGCAGGGGACATTGTTTCAACACGACAATACCAGGCCCCATACTGCAAGACTGACTCGGAACTTTCTAAACCAGCAGAACGTTGACGTTTTGCCCTGGCCTGTCCACTCACCCGATATGAATCCTTTTGAACATCTGTGGGACCATCTTGACTGAAAGATTATAGCATGTCATCAGCCTCCCGTCAACAGACAAGAATTGCAGCAGGCCCTGAGAGACGAGTGGCAATGGATCCAGTCCACGTCATCAGAAGACTGACGTCATCGATGAGGCGGCGTATCACAGCATGCATTGAGGCTGCTATTGAAGGCAACTGTGTCGACAATGAACTTGTAGTGTGTCTGACAATTTTTTGGCGACATTTCAGACAACGTTTGAAAATGAAATTTCTTACCCAACCATTGTTTACCTTGAGCTTATATAGAGAGTCAAATTAAAAACTTCACATTTTTAAAAGTAATCCCATATATATGATATACAACGGACAAATGTATCAGAGAAGGTAATTTTTAATCATAAATGCCTAAAGAAGGATTTTAATTAACGGTGGTAACCATAATTTGTTCCAAGCACCTACGGTATTCGGTAATAACATCAACAGTTTAAACCATAATTCCCAAGCACGAGAATCTGATGGCACACAAGTTCAGTAGCGTGTATCGCCACCATGTGCGTTGACAACTGCCACACAACGCCTCCGCATGGACCTTGTGATGCTTGTGAACACATGATTCGGAAGACGACGCCATTGTTGCTGCAAAATGGTGCCAAGATCTTGCAAATTCTGTGGTTGGTTCTTGAGAGTGCGCAGACTGCTGCCAAGAGCATCCCAGACGTGTTCGATGGGATTGAGGTCGGGAGACCTTGACGACCAGTCCATGACGTTTACTCCCGCATTCTGAAGGAAATTCCTTGTCAAAATTGCTGTGTGGGGTCTGGCATTGTCGTGTTGGAAGATCCAACCGGGTCAATGTGCTGCCATAAAAGGCAGAAGTTCTGGTGCCAGTACCTGGTCGCGGTAAGCAGCAGCGTTGAGGTTGCCACGGATGACAAGAAGCCTGGAACGTGCATTGCCACAGAAAGCACCCCACACCATGACACTTCCGCCTCGAAATCTGTCAACTTCACAACACTGGGCGTAACGTTCATGATGGCGCCTACACACCCTCGCCCTACCATCAGCAAATCGAAGATTAAATCGGGATTCATCACTGAAGACGACTTGATTCCAATTCCTCTGAGTCCATCGTATGTGTCGCTGTGCCCACAATCGACGTTGACGTCTGTGTAATTGAGTCAGAATCGGCCCGCATTATGGCCGTCGTGCTTGAAGGTGAGCAATTCTCAGACGGTTTCGAACAGTTTGCGCACTCAGTCTATCCCTAAACAGTTCATTTCTGGTTGATGTAGCCGTCAAAAATCGGTTACGGAGGTGACGTAAGACAATCTGACGATACTCTGCATGTGACGTCACACGTGGTCGACCTGGCCGAGGGCGATCAGCGGTGGTACCCGTTTGCTGTAGACGCGTCTGTAAATCATAAACAGTCCGTCGACTACAACCCATCGTCCTTGCGACTTCAGCTACGGACGTTCCCGCCTGCAACATGCCGATGGCACGTTCACGTTGCACATTTGAAAGGCGTGGCATGACAAATGGCTGTAAAGCCTTTCGTTTTCTTGTGTTTTTCTTTTTTTTGTTAATAACTGCTTACAAGTATGGCTGAAAACACGTGCGGTATTATGGCCACGTGACAAGTTGCACGTGAAAAACCACTTTTGCCACTATATTGCAGTGCACATGATTTTGATCGATTCACCTGCACAAGAACGGGTTATCTGAAGACAATACGTGGCCATTACTGTTTAAATACACAATAAGGGCCAACAATGATAACGGGTCAAAATGTTAAAATTTTAGGATTGTGAAGTTTTTAATTTGGTTTAGTATATTACCTGTGATTGCACAATTTCATTCAAACTGTGGTTGATCAATCATTTGTTACCCCTCCCTAGATTATATTATAATTAACAACAAAACCTCTTCTTGTTATTTTTTTTATCGATCATGGAATTCGACCAATACTTTCTTTTGCCGCCCAGTTTATTTCAAATAAGCACAATGCAATGACAGTAAAATTGGTGACCAGACAGTTATAACAACGAATACATATTTTTAGATAATTTGATTTCATCACAGATAAAAAACTACTTCTTATTCTATTACGTATATTACTGCTTCCCAAGATAAAGGTCCATTACAAGTAAACACTGTGTCCAAAATACCTATCTTGGCTCAACACAACACTTATTTGGATCTGCGTCAGTAACGTTTATAACGTTCTAATTCACAACAGAATGTACTGCATATATATATCTATTGTAAAGCGATTTCGTTGAACACGAAATTGGGTGTCAGTTATGATATCATTATCAGCTGACGAGGATAAAGGTCCAATATCAATAACTTAAGTAATTCATTTGTCAATAATGCCACACTATTCGGATTTGCGATAACACGCTATCAACCAAGTCTCGTATAATCAGCAGAGATTCCTGTTGGGGACAACCTATAAGAACAAACGGGTGCAGGCTAAAACGGCACCCCAGCAAAACGTCACCGATTTCTCTGGCGAAAACGGCACCGCATTTGGCGGAAACGGCTACTATGTGTCGGGCGAAAACGGCACCTCTATTTTTAATCAGGATAAGAACGATTTTTGTAGTAATATATATGGTTTATATACATGGTCACAGTTATCACAGCATGTTGTTGTTTTCTGACATTCTTCTCTCATGCAACACATCGAAAGGCCATTGTGAATAATTGTGATCTGACAGCACCATGTTAGGCCTCTTAAAAACAGTTTCAGTTTAAATTGAGTAAAGGTACTTAAAACTTGAAAGCGTATAGTGTTTTCACATTAAGTTAACTGCGCCTCCCAATCAGTCGGCGAGTAAATTGGAGTAGGGGTCTAATTAGCACTAATAGCACTTATTTGACCAAGGTAAAAAAATAATAAGGTGCCGTTTTCGCCAGGCAATAGTAGCCGTTTTCGCTTGAGTCGAGGTGCCGTTTTCGCCAATCGGTGCCGTTTTGCTGAGGTGCCGTTTTCGCTATAACCCAGAACAAACAACAGAAACAATGAGGCCAGTACAATCCAAACGTACATGAAGGGATGAACGGGCTTCAAATCGTTGCTCGCGTGTTCTGAATCAATCACTCATCTGAATGTGAACACATCATGATTCCTTGACAGTGCGTTAAGACATTGGATCACGTCATCAAGTCTTACTTGTGTCGTTATCTCACTTGTACTCAAATGCATTGTTTTACTTACAGAACATCAACAAGGCAGACATAACCCTTCGCATGGTTGACAAGAGAATGTTTGTCTGGTTTAGAGTATCTGTCTTAGCAGCTATGATAGGAATGGGTTTTACAATTGACATTTATCGACGACCCTATGGTACCAAGATGTGTCGGGATCTGTGTTACCAGACAGGATGTACGTCTTCTATCTACTCCGATCTCAGTTGTCATATCGCCGACATCGGTACTGTCGACAATGAAAACGGAAATGTTCCTGAAAGATTTTTACAGGTGAGACGCTTTCTGTATCTTAATACGCATGTATAAGCTTACCTCACACTATCTCAAACACTTTCATCTTCGACAAAGGTCGTCTCGTTATTTAAACAGTTAAAAAGTAAATACAGCACCTGGACCAACTCAAAGCACACTCATCGCGATGAGCTGTTTGTCAGTTCAGATTTACAATAACAGCCAAGTGTTTTCAAGTAAACTTTTAACCTAGTAACATATTTTAGTTCAGTTTTAAGATCAAGGCTTTAAGTTGTCAATAGGTCGGAAGTCCGACCACATTCTTTTGTGGCTATCAATATTTCTTGTCAATGGTTCCAGGTAAAACGTGTTCCTACAAAAGACCTGGCATGTCCTCGGAATTCTATGGTTATTCAGAGCAGAACAAAGGGACTTCAGTGTGTGAAATCACTTGAAAATGGTGAGTACTTTTCATTCAGTCATTCCATTTAATAAAAGAGAACACACACACACACATCGGTCGGGACACTCGCTACGAAGATATAAACAAATCCGGTATTCATTGGGTAATGCATATATGCCACCCATAACAGAGAAACATGTATATTTTCATGAGTGACATCAAACCGTATTCAGATATTATACTCACAAAACAGTTAAAGGCCACCTTTCTATAATCATAAGAAATCTCTGCCAAACGCAGTGTCGATTGATTGATTCCCACTTTATCACGAGCATGTTTATACATCAATATAAAATATTGATGACACCAGGTGTTCGCGAAAAGGTGAGCATATCCTGCTGCACTGGTAACATCACAAATACATACAAAGGCAAGTCAGTTGTTCACCTGAAAAACAACACCGGAACATGTCAAAATAGAGAATTGTACAGGACATCGTTTTAGGAAATTTGGAAATGACCCCCACTTTTCTATGATGAAACTTTTTGAAAGATTTACTGAGGCTTGCATGTTGTAACCCAGATCAATCAATTCATGAGCAAGAGTCGTATGACGCTCTATGAAATCTTGGTAGAAAATGACAAGTTGTGAAATGTAAACACGAAATGCTGGAGCTGCATGAATACTGCTCGACATAAAGGGAAAGTTACATTATTGTCGAGAATGTTTTGTCACTCGGAATCTCAGTGGCCTCTATTTCTAGTTCAGGTGGGTAATGTTCTGGAAGGAAAATGGTTATTGAACCATATCAGATCACCGATATATCTGAAGCGCAGGGTAGAATAGGTCTTCAGCAACCCATGCAAAAGGCGACTATGCTTGTCGTAAGAGGCGACAAAAAGGATCGGGTGGTCAGGCTCGCTGACTTGGTTGATGCATGCCAATTGCATGGCTCTATGGTCATGACATAAATCACTCGATTGTCTGGTCCAGACTCGATTATTTACAGACCGCCGTCATATAGCTGGAATATTGCCGAGTGCGGCGTTAAACAACAAACCAACCAACCAATCATCAATGAATTGGGTGATCCATTTAATGACATTCTCAACAGAGTAACAGGCAACTTTATTTAATGCAACCAAGTCTAACCAAAACCTTTCAGAAACATTTCTCAATGATGTCCTAATTTTTATCCCTTCTGAGACAAAACCTATTTTTTCATCTCGAAACACCAAGACCATGGATTAATGTGACCTGTGGTTGACACGCTTACATTTACTTTCAGGGAAGCAAAGTAAAACATTTCAAAAGAAGAAGAAACGGACACGTATCTTGATATATTCAAAGTATTCATTAACCAAGGGTATCCACCAGATCTTTCTGAATAACAATACGGCAAAGAGGTATCCGAAACCGACGTGTTGCGAGAGGTTTACTGCTATAGCGTACATTCAATCATTGAATAAAATTATATTGAGCGCACTGCAGGGACTCATGACGGCACAACTGGATACGTCCAGGTACACCACACTGAATACCGAACTCTTCCTTTTAGACATGGTTGTAGATGATGACAAACGATTGGTGTTTATGTTGCAACGACCTATAAACGAACAGACTAGTCTCATGACAATGAATATAATTACTTCAACCTTTGAACAGATACATACCTTTAAGACGACTGCATTGTCTGTGGTTATCAATGCTAAACGAAATATTTGCTTTATCGGAATGCATGATAAAGTAACATCGTTAAACTATAATGGTAAAAATGTGAAAGTCATTCACAGAGAGCAATGGATAAAGCAATTGACAATGGACGCTGAGAAAAATGTTCTCTATTTTCTTGTAGAAGGGAAAGTAAAAAAAATGTCTCTATCGGATAATGTAGTGATCACCACTAAAGAAAAGTCTGTGAAATATATGATATTCCATGACAATGTCCTCTATATTATGAGCATTAATACAGTTGAAAAGGTGGGCGGTAACAAGAATGTTGTTATTTATAAAGGTAAAAGATTAAACCGATTCAAAATGTGCCTTATCCCTTAAACGGAAACTTCTGTATTTAGCTTGTTTGTGTGTCTGTCGTTTAGCGCCACGCTCAGCATGTAGGGACCAGACAATCCAGTGATTGAAATTCTGGCAATTAGTTTTAGTTGTTGAAACAAATCATATGATCTTACATTTTGTAATATCCAGAATTATCCGACTGCATACGATTGACAACTATTATGAGAGAGAGAGTATGTACTTTGGTGTGGTCACCATTTCTTAATCGTAATCCTATTCAGTTTAGAAGTATTATTGTTGGAAAAACACTAAGACACATTCACTTTCGCATCACTCACGAAAAGAGTCATACTATGACATTATCTAAAGGTAATATGATTAAATGTTACTTTCATGGTATCCGTTCATATTAACAGTTTTGTTTGTTTGTTGTTTAACGCCGCACTCACAATGCAATGACACATCTATATTGTCTATACAAAGGCATTTTAAGCCATGTGATAGTGCTAGTCATACTCACAAGAATACTACCCGTGAAGATTCCGGTCCAGAATAGGTCTTCAGCAACCCATACTTGCCGTAAAAGGTGACTTTGCTTGTCGTAAAAGGCGACTAACGGGATCGGGTGGTCAGGCTCACTGACTTGGTTGATGCATGTCATCGTATCCCAATTCCATGAATCAATGCTCATGATATAAATCACTGGATTGTCTGGTCCAGACTCGATTATTTCACAGACCGCCGTCATATAGCTGGAATATTGCTGAGTGCAGCGTTAAACAACAAACAAACAAACAAACACAAGAACACACTTGACAAGTGATTAAGTGGGTGAATGTTGTTAAACGCTAAAGAGTCAGAATTATTGCAGCCATATCACGGCTTCCTGAAGAGAATCGAGTCTTGACCATACGAATAAGCAGCGACCCACGTCGGGACCCACTTGACCATCTTAGCTAACTCTTCCAAGCATTATAACCAGTTCAACCATTGCATTCCAGAGGAAACAAGTAGTTGTTGTTTGTTTTGTTTGAAACATATCTTATGGTCAACGCCTTTGTTTAACGCCGCACTCAGCAATATTCCAGCCTTATGACGACGGTCTGTAAATAATCGAGTCTGGACCAGACAATCCAGTGATTGATTGACATGAGCATCGATTGCTGAAGACCAATTCTACCCCGGATCTTCACGGGTCTACAGACTGCAATGTGTTCTTAAACTGTATTGTAGTCGCGTTCTCTTTGGGTTCCGCGCTCTGTATAAAGGACATGAAATGCGACCTTTATGGGCCCACTGTGCATGCGCAATATTTGTCGATACTAATTTTAATCATTGTTCAATTAAAAACGGTTGTTTATGGAAGAATACTGTTAAATCTGGCATATTAATTATTCTTCTGATATGTTTAATTCTGTTTGGGGAATTCGATTTTTGGATTTGAGATATAAATATTGTGACGTTTTCCATTTGTGTCGTTATTGTTTAATCAGTATTTTACTATTGTACATGTATTATGTTTGACAACCTTTACGTTCGGGAGCAGATTGTGTTGTGCATGATTGTAATAATGTCCATAGTTTGCATCAACGTACTTAACAGAACAGAAATCATAGAGACTCTGAGAGGAAAAGTTGTATATTAAAGCAGTTATAATGGCAGATAGCAAAATGTGTACATACTTTCTAACCATTTCCAACCAGTCCGTATTCTCTCCAGACAGTGCACTATCACTTCGCACATAATTCTAATCCAACTAAACAGCAGTAGATCTCATTGTGAAATGGTCAGTTCTAATGGTGTGCGAACGCTACCAGGATTCAACTGGGGCGGATGTGTTAAGATTTCGGCTGGTATATATGGAAGGTGCGAAATTGATATTCACATCTAGTAGAAGGACCTGGCAGGAATCCGTTTTCGAAATGAGATCCAGGCGCTTGCTGCCATATCTTTTTTTAAAATATTTCATAACGTCTATAAACGACGTTTCAAAATCACGTCCGATTGGGGATCGACTATGAAATGTTCTTGCACTGAGCAACCTATATATATATATATATATTATTTTGTTGTCCCTACATGTACATACATACATATAATTATATATGCTCTCTGCCTCATGACATTCATTCACCTGATGAAGGAGTAAGCATATACTCCGAAACGTTGTGTTCCTTATAATAAAGAAGTTGACATCCATATATTCTCTTCCTTAACAACTCCTTTATCTTACTGTGATGGCGCTGTTCCAGTATAGATCTTAATACAGTTGTCAAGCCATGAACGGTAAAGGATTTTTACCGAAACGTCGACAGTACAGTAAAGTAAAGAAGTTGTTATCCATAAACTGTGTCTGAATGAAGGTCTGTAGTTTTAACCAAAATCAAATCCCACCACTCTTTTTATTAATTCAAATGTATACTATGATTTAGTGTAATGGTTTGGTATTGTGTAACCCATTTCAGTTCATGTAAAGTACTGTTTTGAAGGCAAATTAAAGCCATAATGCAAAACTGAGTCTTTGTTCTTTTTACCGATTTATTTCTGCGACTAACGCCAGTCTATGTACGGATACTTACCTTTGTTTAGTGATGCTCACCCTAATAGTATGTTTAGTTGGACTCACTTTGATTTGTTTACCGAAACACACCTCATACCGTTTACAAAGTTTGACCTTCACGTTTTTTATTGACTATTTTGTTCCCTGAGACAAATGTTCATTTTCCTAGTATGTTGTTGACTCGTTATCGAGACTCATGCTATTTCTTTCTATAATTTACATATCGTCGTTATCAAATTTGTGTACCAAGACTTTACCAGGTTTGTGTCAACGGGTCAACAGGAAGGCCAGCAATTTCACAACAGACGTGTGTGATGAGACAGCACGTCACGTTGTGTCCATAGCGGGCACTGTTTAATCGTATAAAAACTTGATGAAAGTGAAATATTCCCAAACTGGCCGTAGGAGCCGACTACAATGGAAAGAAAGAGGGGTTAGCTTGAATATGACCTAGCTGATTGCATTTTACATACTAACTCCTCTTACAGATGCCTATCTCAACAAATGTCTGTTTTCATTCCACAAGTATAATAAACCCGTGAAGATTCCGGGATAGAATAGGTCTTCAGCAACCCATACATGCCGTAAAAGGCGACTATGCTTGTCGTAAAAGGCGACTAACGGGATCGGGAGGTCAGGCCCGCTGACTTGGTTGTTCATGTCATCGATCCCAATTCGGTGGATCGATGCTCATGCTGTCAATCACTGGATTGTCTGGTCCAGACTCGATTATTTACAGACCGCCGTCATATAGCTGGAATATTGCCGAGTGCGGCGTTAAACAACAAACCAACCAACCAACCACAAGTATAACGGCATGCATTACATGAACAGTTTAATTCGATTTTGTGATTGATTTGACTGAAGAGTGTTTTTGATGCACACGTTTACAGTTTATATAATGCTTTAGAAGGACAATATGTACACCCAACCGCCTCTCCGGTGCAGTTGATAGAGCGTCTGACCGGAGAGCGGAAGGTCGGTGGTTCGATCTCATGGCCGCGTCACAACGAAAAATGTTGAAATATGGTCCCTTGTTACCTTCCTCCTGAGTGGATAAAAACTGGTTGGCTCGGAGTCGGTATATTGTCGATATATACCTTAAAAGAGGTTTCTTTCTTCAATTGATTCAAATTGATCCATTCATTGTTTGGGTCATGTTGCTAGCATAAGCGTCCCAATGTTGGCTACAATCAATATTTAAGTCCTGATGCCATATTGACGAAAGGTCGTGTATGTTAATTTTGCAGTCCGCGTCATTGGTATCTACAAAATGCAAGTCTGCTGATTTTAGGTACCACCGAGAACTTGATATAACTTGATATAACAATGAAAAACAATGAGCGATCATTTTGCCCAAAGTCGGCACCTCTCTTTGAAATGAGATAATCGACGGTTTCAGTGTAATATGTTAACGCTGAATCAGTACAAAAGGCGGACTAGCCCGTAAAAAACATCCTGATTTTACCCGTTACAGCAACTCTGTAAAAGTGGAGCTTCCAACAAGTAGCACTCCGATGCATGGCAACTCACACATTACTCACTACATAATCTTCATGTCATGTTTACATTTTAATGCGAAATCACACATTGCCGGACTAGAGTGGGAAGTGACTGGCCCTAAGCAGCCTTCTGTTTCACCTTTTAGGCCAACCGGTATCATCCAAGCGAGGGTTGCGGTTTTTGTCAACACATTGCACATCAACTCGACGCAGTGGTTGTTCAGAGAGCTTTCCTCGAGTCTAAGGGACCCGTGAAGATTTCGGGGTAGAATAGGTCTTCAGCAACCCATGCTTGCCGTAAAAGGTGACTATGCTTGTCGTAAAAGGCGACTAACGGGATCGGGTGGTCAGGCCCGCTGACTTGGTTGGAGCATGTCATCGATCCCAACTGCGCGGATCGATGTTCATGATATAAATCACTGGATTGTCTGGTCCAGACTCGATTATTTACAAACCGCCGTCATATAGCTGGAATATTGCTGAGTGCGGCGTTAAACAACAAACCAAACCAAAAATCGAATCTAAGGTGTTCATCACTTTAAGCTTTGCCGATACCATGGAATATATCATCATTACATGGATCCCTTGATAATATCTTATTTAAATGCAATTGAAACATTAATTTCTCTTCAAACCGCGTTATAAATCAATTTGCAAGAGTATTTTATAACCACCAGTAGATTAAAGGGCAACTTACACGATATCTATACATTTACAAATAACAAATGGGCGAAACTGAGATTTTGAAAACCATAAGCCAAATTGGTAATTGGTATTTGATTGAAATACTCATCTGACTGACAGGTCGTATTATCTGTGTTTGAGGCTCAATGCAAGGTGACGTATTGGTCGTTCTCATTTTACACATTTTGTCTTGGTATCAAAATGACAGCAAGAATAGGATTATTACAATTCAGTAAGCGATGATTTCACAGACAGTACAATTTGAAATGAATATTTAATTAGATCGTGGTATTTCATTTCAATAATTTAATGAGGCAATTATTGATATGCATATTGGAAAAGCGCAGAAATATACCATTGACTTTTTGCAAATCACTCCTTCTGAATGTGTAGGCATTCTATAATAATTATTTAATTTAGCAAGTGTTTGTCCCAATCAATGGACACTTCGTGTGATGCTTCCTACACATAAATGTTCAATGCTGATATTGTTTCAGACACCGCTGAGTCCACATTTCTCACTGCATCAATGTTCTCGGTGAATCCATGGAACAAATCACTTGATCCAATTGTTTAAGAATGTGTCACGCTCCACTATGAACCATATCACGACGATCACATTTTAAGTTCCATCATCACATAGCCTTGTTTAATGACAAAATGACCGACCATCGTCATCAATGACTTCACAAGCTGAGGTCACGTTCATGCATATTCAATCAGTACGATGATAACTGTTTTTAAAATAACATTAAATCGTTGTTTGTGGAAACATGAGTATTAAATGAACATTTATCATGTTTGGGAATTGTCAGTTTCCACTGTTTTAAATATGGTTGATGGGAATGCCTATATAATGATTACAAGCGTAAAACCCAAGATATGCATTAATGAAAGCTTAAACCATTTCCATGATCATATGAAAAAATCATAAAAATTAAAAGGGAAACGAGGTTACAAAGAGTGAGCATAACACAATTTCATTTAAGAACTACACATACCTATGTTATGTCCTGAAGATCACATGTCTTTCCCCATGTCTGAGGAGTAATTGATCATGTTAAGTATTCTGATTTTATTTGAAGATGACGACCAATTTTGGAACTTTCTCATTAAGCTTACAATTGATTAAAACACCTTCATTGTAGACCATAGCATATACATGTTGATCACTATGCATATTCTTACAATTGTCTTGATGCACCCTCCCTACCTTGTAAATGGCAAAAACGACCTTCGTCGGTTATTCAAATATGGCCCAAAATATCATGAAAAGCATGCTACCAATTGGGATCACTACTTCAATATCATTATGGCCCCTGTCGAAGAGTATGCCAAATTCCGGAGTAGAAGAGGTCTTCAGCAGGCCACAGCAGGTTATTAGTTTTCTGCACTTTCAGTTAAGCTATTAAAAGGTTTTATAGGAGATGTGTGGAGGACATTTCCAAATATGACGCATCAGAGACAAAATTGATGTCCGTTTCAATCCATATTTTGACTTGTACCATGTAATCCCGTGTTTCAAGATACTAACTAAAAAAGTAAAATAACAAATGGCCCTAAAACGGTTCCGTATGTGCAACAACATGTTTATAAATACCTTGCCACACTTTCGAGTCTCAACAAAAGATTCAATAATAATCTACTGTGTCCAAGACTAAAAAAGCTATATAATTTCCCCCCTTTCTTTTACATAGATATTTAGAATACAAGACAAAACATCATCAGTATTATAACGGTAACTCTCTTTTCAGGGCATTATCATTTGCAGAACCCCGAGGTCTTCCATTAACTGCCCGACGAAGGAGGGCAGTTGAAAAGACCGAGGGATTCTGCAAATGATGATGCCCCGAAAAATAGACTTACCTGTAAGTTGAAGGTTGACTGAGGTTCTATCAGCTAATCTTTAGTAATGGAGGGATTACATGCCCTCCCATGGATTCCCACCCTTTTTTCTGGGTATAAGTAATATTTTCTGATACACACTCGTACTTTAAAGTCTGACTCGCGCATGCGCATTGCAATCTCATGTAATCCCTCCATTACTACAGTCCTTTTGACTCCAAATGAGAACGATGAATTGCAAAATAACTCGAAATCCAGTAAAGTGTATGAAACATCAATACGGTACTTGACCATGAATACCCTGTACCCAATTTTAAGGCCCATGACGGATGAAGTTCTTTAAGAAACTATCATGTAATTTTGTATAGAAATGTGTACATGACACGTAGCGGGACAAACCGTGGAAGGAACAGCGCAAGGACGGTCTGCGCGTGCTACACAGTGACCGTGTTCAGTCAATGACAAGTTGCGCTACTCAGCAGATGTTAAACAGTTGATGTTGAATGTGTATGATTTCTTTAGAAGTGAAGCAGAAAGAGCAAAGCCTTTTTATGCAATTAATAAATTCTTGAAACGAGCTTCAAAAGCTCTTGGTATGTCCCCTCAGAAACTTAAAAATGTTGTTAGTCGACGAGATACAAATAGTCAGGCCAAGGAGGTAGGGAACATGTCAAAACCACGCAAGGTTGATAAACTAGACAGTTATCAGAGGGATCAAGTCAGACGTACAATTGTTAAACTGCACTCAGAAAATAAGTACCTGTCCCTAAGAATTTTGAAGAAACACCTTAAAACTGACCATGATTTAAGTGTTACAAAGTACAAACTATGGCAGCTGTTGCATACATTTGGTTACAAATACAAAAAGATAACTGAAGAAAATAGGGCTGTGTTGTGTGAACGGTCTGGCATTGTTCGTCTCCGAAATCATTATCTTCGTACCATCAAGCAGAAACGTGAAGAAGGATATGAGCCCGTCTTCTTAGATGAGACATGGGTAAATGCGTCACACACAGCCAGCAGTCAGTGGGTACCCAGTGGGAACTGTAAGGAGTCTGGTAGAAAGTTACCAATTTGAAAGGGTGAAAGACTCAAAGTTCTCCATGCTGGTTCTGCTAGTCAGGGTTTTCTCCCAGACTGTGACCTCGTCTTTAGAGCCAAGGCCAAAGACAACAGGGACTACCACACAGAAATGAACGGCAATGTATTTCTGGAGTGGGTGAAAGATAAATTAGTCCCTGCTTTGCCTACCAAGTCTCTCATTGTCATGGACAATGCACCGTATCATAGTGTGCAGGATCCAGAAAGCAAGACTCCAACCTCTAATAACCGTTACTTGGCTGCAACGGAGGAACATTACCTTTCCTTCTCGAGCGACGAAACCACAGTTCTATGAAATCATCAAAACTATGAAACCTGACCCCGTGTATAAAGTTGACAGTTACATCAAGGGTCAGGGTCACGCTGTTTTACGACTGCCACCTTATCACTGCGACCTGAATCCAATCGAGTTGGTATGGGGCATCGTCAAGGGTGACGTTGGACGATCGAACACAACGTTCAAATTACGAGACGTTGAACAACTCGTAAAGGAATCCCTTGGTCGGGTAACAGTAGAAACATGGAGGCGTTGTGTGGCCACAGTCGTTGACGAGATAGAGCCACGTTATTGGTCACGAGATGGACTACGGCCAGCAACAGTCCAACCTATAATAGTGGCAGTCGGTTCAGGCACCAGCAGTTCCGACGACGAGATCTATGGCATGAGCGAGTCAGATTGCGACTGAAATTATCATGAGACGGCCCCTCTAACGCTCTGTCATTTCCCCTACCACAGAACGTGCAGTGCATGCGTGCTTGCGCTGTGCCTTCCACGGTTTGTCCCCCCTACGTGTCATGTACACATTTCTATACAAAATTACATGATAGTTTCTTAAAGAACTTCATCCGTCATGGGTCTTAAAATAAACAAAATTCAGATTTTGTTGGGTACAGGGCATTCATGGTCAAGTACCGTATTGATGTTTCATACAGTTTTCTGGATTCCGAGTTATTTTGCAATTCATCGTTCTCATTTGGAGTCAAACGGACTGTAATGATTAGCTGATAGAACCACAGTCAACCTTCAACTTACAGGTTAGTCTCGTTTCACTTTTAGATTTTACTGCAGCTTCTATCTCTTTTATTGTACTGTTGTGTTAAGCATTCTGTCAACCATCTAATCGTTTTCCTTATCAACATGATCAATTTATCTACATTTATCTACCTGGTTAAACAATGCCTGAAATGATTTTCCAATGTTTATTATGGATTTTATCAGTGAACTGCAGGAGAGTAAAGATAATAATTACTCATTTCTATTTTCTTCATAACTATGATGCTTTTCTTTATTTTTTCTTAAAGATATCTAACAATAAGCTCTGGACGAGAGCAAAGGTTATGAAGACTTGCTACAGATGTACCAGAATGTTTTACAACAATAGTTTGACTTGTTCGTCCAGGTACAATCGAACTAATGTATTTGTGGAAGAGTTGCGAATGATATTGTAAAACAAACTTCTATGTCATGCGAGACACATTCGGTAGAAAGAGATATCATGTTTGATAAAATCATTGATTTACTTCATGTTAATACATATTTTAGCATCTGGACAGACGATAATTTCCTTTTCGTCTTCTTTGCTTGCAGGTTTACCCGAACAATTTGAAGATGAATTAGAATGATGAATGTACAGGCAGAAAGCATGATAAATATTTGTGATGCAGTTAAAAAGTGGGATGGGGTAATCCGAAGCTGTTTATTCTAAACAATGTACATACTGTCAGCAAGCGTACACATCTAAGAAGAAAAATGTTATTTGCCCATCCATTTACACATTAAGCAGTAAAATAAAATATATAATGAAAAAGTATATTCTTACCATATATATCATTTACTTTTCCTCTATATGTTGTCTTACCATTCATGAAATCCGGGGTAGAATAGGTCTTCAGCAACCCATGCTTGCCGTAAAAGGCGACTATGCTTGTCGTAAAAGGCGACTAACGGGATCGGGTGGTCAGGTTCGCTGATTTGGTTGATGCATGTCATTGATCCTAATTGCGTGGATCGATGCTCATGGTGTCAATCACTGGATTGTCTGGACCAGACTCGATTATTTACAGAACGCCGTCATATAGCTGGAATATTGCTGAATGCGGCGTTAAACAACAAACAACACACAACCATTCATGAAAAAGGGTAAAGCACAGCTGTCTATCTGTGCCTATGGCAGATCATCAGACATATTTTAAGATGTAATGTAAAGATGCCCACTTTATTATAGATGCAGAACTATTTGAAATTGTTTTCGCACTGATAGTCCATAATCCATTTCTATACATCATGTTGTTTTATAATGCAGTGACAGAGAGAACACAGCGTCTGTACGTGTGCGTCAACCTCTTTATTCGTCAACAATACAGACATGAAAGAACACATGGTTGGGAGAGGAGATTCATCTGCTTAAGAGCATCTGTCTAAGTGGCTATTATCGCAATGACTGTTCACTCGATATTAATCGACGTCCCTTTGGTCTAATATGTGCCAGGTTCTCCAGACCGCTTGATGTGCGTGTTATATATACCCGACCGCCAATCTCAGTTGTCATATTACTGACATCGGTGAAGACCACAATGTCATATCACTGACATCGGTGAAGACCACAATTGAAACCATTATATATATGTTCTTACTAAATCTCAGGTGAGAGTGAGTGAGTATGGTTTTACGCCGTTTTTAGCAGTATTCCAGCAATATCACGGCGGGGAACATCTGAAATGGGCTTCACACATTGTACCCATGTCGGGAATCGAACCCGGGTCTTCGGCGTGACGAGCGAACGCTTTAACCACAAGGCTACCCGACCGCCCATCTCAGGTGAGAAGTTTCCTTCGCGATTTTCTTCCTTTTGGTGATAAAAGTACTTGTATCCTGGTGCATATGTGTCACGTATTCGACACGGGTTGCCTCGTCGTTTAAGCTCATAGTATGTGGTATGGAGCCTCTCAAAGCACCGCTCATCAAGTTTACATATTGTCAATTCAGAAATAAAATAATGAGCCAAGTAGGTTTTCAGAAACCAAAACAAAACTTTATCCTAAAATGCGAAAAGCTTATTTAGAAAGGTTTGTTTTGTTCTCTTTTAATTACATGAAATTGACATAACATAAAATGTCTTATATATTCCTTTTTGTAATTTCAATAAATTCTATGACGATCTCTAGTGCAGCTTAGATTTCTAAATATGATATAACTTCTGTCACTGTGCGAAAGATTAATGCTTGAAAAGGTAAATAGTGATCTGATCATACTCTTTGAGGCGAACACGGTTGAGGGTTCAAGGTGAAGAAAAGCGACAAACCCCTTCCATATTCATAATAAATATCTGCCGAAGTCGTTTCTACGATTCCGATTGTATCATGAGCATGTGTTTATGAATCACTATCAAATTGTGACGATACCAGGTGTTCGTGAATAGGTGAGCGTATCCTTCCCGGCACCCGGCACAAACACATGCAAAGGCAAGTCAATTGTTCGCCTAAAAACGGGAACATATTGTACAAGTCAAAATAGAGATTCGCACTGGACATATTTTTTGTTACTGATACGCCAAATAAGGAAACGTCCTCCACATGTCTACCATAAGAAGTTTTGAAAGCTTAACTGAGGCCTTGGTAGTTGTAAGCTTGATCAAACAACTTTTGAGCAATAAGTTGTATGACGCTCTTTGAAATCTTGTTAGAAAGAGCATGCTCGATTTGTTACTCTTTGAGACGGGGATTTGGTGAGACATTTTCTGGACCCAGCAATATATCTCTCCTTGTACGGATATTTATGGGCCTTTTGAATCCTGTTCAAAAGAGGAATGGCTATATCTTGAGGTTTTAGAGTCAAGTCAAAAGTTGACCACACCATGTCCGCGGAATTCCAAGGTTATCAGAACAGAACAAATGGGCTTCAGTGTGTGAAAGCTCTTCAACAAGGTGGCCGAATTCAATTTAGCCATTCAGTTAAAGAGAGAAAAATTCATTACACTCTACAGAAACATATTAAATAAATTGACACCCACGCCTTTTCGCGCTCTGGTTAGCCTGGTCTTGATTACATGCTACTAACGTCACATCCAGACACCTAACTCACATTGTAGGCACTAACCACATGCACACCTGTGTGCTGTCAGCATCTTCCTGAGGCAATGGAGTTATTTGACTGAAAAAGTCCAGTTTCTCCCCTTGCTGAACTGGGGTGGAATTTCTGGACTCGGTTGTAGCGCCACCAGTGGCTATTACGAGTTATGTCCCTTTGAGTTCCCTCCTTGTGATCAGTCAGATTACACCTCTCATATCACTTGCATTTGCTTCAAACAAAATGGCAGCGCCCAGTCAAGACGATCTGATCGATAATCAAACTCTATAATGTGATAAAACGGGTTCTTACTTGGCGAAGTATCTCAAATCAGGTGAGCACCTCGATTAAATACATTAAAGAATTTCGAGCATATCTGTTGACGCTAATTTGACTGTAAACATGCTTTGCAAATCCTGCAATCGACCGAAATCTGTACCGCAGTTTACGAACCGGATGTCGATTTCGTAACGCGATTTTGATTGGACTATGCTTGGACCCCTTTGTCCAGCCAAAATATAACCCTATAATTCCAGCCTAGTTCGGCAAGGGTGGGACTTGGACTTATATAGTCAGTTAACTCCCTTGCCTCGGGAAGATGGCTGTCTGTGACACATGAAGACACTGGCATTTCAGCCATGTACCCACATGCACATCTGCCAGTGTCACAACGCATTCAGCCACATGCTACGTTTGACAGATGTACCTCTGTGAAATCATTGCTTCCCCGTGATGGTAAAAATGCTAAAAAGTACTACCTTTATATACGTATATGCATGTATATAAGAATCGCTGTGGAGCTAAATGTTGGGGTGGCAATTCTGGTCTTTCGTGAGTTATGGGTGTTATCTCAACGAAACGTGTGGAACAAATACGACAGTAAAGCATCATTAATGCATCACACAGACTCGTTTACTGGTTTCACATTCTCGTCTAGACACAATTTTCACGTGTCCGTGTGCACTTATTACTTGCTTATGATATATTTATCAGTTCTGTTTTAGTGTAAAATCATTGATATATAAGTATTGACATTTAACACCGACAGTTTCATTCTCCTGTGCCAACATTTCATCCAATGTGTTCAAGTAGAGGAACCTGCTGTGGACGGTGCCTTGGCAGCTCATGATGTAAATTCCACAACACAACACTCTGTCATCCAAATATCTGGCTGTCCTACATGAGAGGTTTGTAGATGCATGTCATCGTATCTCAATTGCATGGATCGATGCTTATGATATCAATCACTGGATTGTCTTGTCCAGACACGATTATTTACAGACCACAGTCATATAACTGTTATAATGCTGAGTGTGACGTTAAACAACAAACAAACAAATCGAATGATACGACACTTAAATATGGCCATCTTATCAAACTTCATCCGAGAGAGAAAAGGGGGCACGGGTGGCCCAGTCGTCTAAAACGCCTCGATTCGCTGTGCAGAGTTGCGTACATTGGACACGCCAGAAACCTATGATCGTGGGTTCGAATCCCGGTTCGCCCAGATTATGTTTCTAGGTTTGTCAGCACCATACCCGTGCCCACGGGTTTCATCGAAGTGGTAAACGTCTGATACCTGCGTCACATCGGGCTTTCCTCCCAAATAAAGCTGAGACGTCGTGATATAACTGGAATACTGTTAAAAGCGGTGTTAAACCCAACTCGCTCACTCACTCACCAGAAGTGACATTTCAGAATAATTCAGGAACTATTTTTTTATCTCGATTATCCGACGCAATTCGATTGGGTGTAAAAGGCAAAATAGCGGTGAAAAAGTAGATAAATGATACTAACACACATTGACATTTTCGACATCTATCCACGCACAAACCTGTGTGCTGTCAATGATACTAACACACATTGACATTTTAGACATCTATCCACGCACAAACCTGTGTGTTGTCAGTGATACTAACACCCATTGACATTTTAGACATCTATCCACGCACAAACCTGTTTGTTGTCAATAATGGTAACACACTGACATTTTAGATATCTATCCACGAACAAACCTGTGTGTTGTCAATAATGGTAACACACATTGACATTTTAGATATCTATCCACGCACAAACCTGTGTGTTGTCAATAATGGTAACACATTGACATTTTAGATATCTATCCACGCACAAACCTGTGTGTTGTCAATAATGGTAACACACATTGACATTTTAGACATCTATCCACGCACAAACCTGTTTGTTGTCAATAATGGTAACACACATTGACATTTTAGACATCTATCCACGCACAAACCTGTGTGTTGTCAATAATGGTAACACACATTGACATTTTAGACATCTATCCACGCACAAACCTGTGTGTTGTCAATAATGGTAACACACATTGACATTTTAGACATCTATCCACGAACAAACCTGTGTGTTGTCAATAATGGTAACACACATTGACATTTTAGATATCTATCCACGCACAAACCTGTGTGTTGTCAATAATGGTAACACATTGACATTTTAGATATCTATCCACGCACAAACCTGTTTGTTGTCAATAATGGTAACACACATTGACATTTTAGACATCTATCCACGCACAAACCTGTTTGTTGTCAATAATGGTAACACACATTGACATTTTAGACATCTATACACGCACAAACCTGTGTGTTGTCAATAATGGTAACACACATTGACATTTTAGACATCTATCCACGCACAAACCTGTGTGTTGTCAATAATGGTAAAACACATTGACATTTTAGACATCTTTCCACGCACAAACCTGTGTGTTGTCAATAATGGTAACACACATTGACATTTTAGACATCATTCCACGCACAAACCTCTTTGTTGTCAATAATGGTAACACACATTGACATTTTAGACATCTTTCCACGCACAAACCTGTGTGTTGTCAATAATGGTAACACACATTGACATTTTAGACATCTATCCACGCACAAACCTGTGTGTTGTCAATAATGGTAACACACATTGACATTTTAGACATCTATCCACGTACAAACCTGCTGTCAATGATACTAACACACATTGACATTTTAGACATCTATCCACGTACGAACCTGCTGTCAATGATACCAACACACATTGACAGTTTAGAAATCTATCCACGTACAAACCTGCTGTCAATGGCACCAACATACACTGACGATTTGTCACTATACTCATGCGCACCTATGTTCAGATTCAGCCACTGAGCGACATGTCTGCAAAATTTTACAGATGAACCTGCTAAAGTGGAAGATGACGGTAAACTACAATCAGTGCATCACATATGCTCCTCTATCATACAATTGGTAGGTTTCTCGGCAGGATTAAGCCAACGGATAAAAACGATATTCGTTGGGGTCATATGCGGATAGAGATGCAAATATCAAAGGTCAAGTAGGGACTACTTTCACTGTTTATAAACAAACATGGCGTCGCCCTCGTCATTCGGCGATCGAGTCAGAATTAACCATCTGGAATCTGGATAAACTACAGGGATAATTGCTATCATTATCAAAAGAACAGTCGATTATAATGAGAATCAGTGTCTAACTGTGACGAAGCTAAGGCATTTAATAAGTTTTTGCAACTTTGGAGATATAAATTTCGAAACAATTTTGCGAGGGCACTAGACATAGCCAAGCGGGATCAGTAGCCATATCTGTGCTTGTAGACCTCTGCGGCTTGAAACCTTCTCCACAAATTAAAATAGTTGGATTTGGCCGAAATATGTTTGAATTGTTACCTTGTTTCGTTTTGTCGTTGTGTGTACATCTGACTACACTTCTTAGCGTTATGACAGGAGAGACCGACTGTCAACAACGTCTGACCGTGGCCGTGACGTCTCATAGACTAGGGTCAGAGTAGCTTCCCTTTGACAAAGGGCAGTTACTCTAGCGGACAGACCGATGGATAGCCGCGAAAGGCAATTAAAAACAATTGTTGTTTTGCGTATATGTTGCTTCGCCACTGTATAAGAAACAGATTTCAGTTGGAACTATATTGGCTACTGTCACTGTCCAACTGACACATCACTTACCCTGTGACGTAATAAATATTAATGCGCGCATTCCAGGAAAACTCGCAATGTTTCGGTAATGTTTGTAAGAGAGGGAAAGCGATTTTCAAGCACAGAAGTAAAGAAAGACATTATATGATAAAGAGTTATCACGCGAGTGTGTTTGGGGATGGTAAATATCTTGCATTAGGAATAAACATTGTATTTAGCGAGCCTTGGCCTCTATCTATTTGTTTCACGTTGTCGTCTAGATACAATATTTACGTGCCTGTGTGCACTTACAAACATACAGTAAAAATCTATGTTCTATTTCTGTTTAAGTGTGAACGCACTGGGAAGTTATGGATATCTTGGAATTGTGTGTAGAGTGAGTGAGTGAGTATGGTTTTACGCCGCTTTTAGCAATATTCCAGGAATATCACGGCGGGGGACACCAGAAATGGGCATCACACATTGCACCCATGTCGGGAATCGAACCCGGGTCTTCTGCGTGACGAGCGAACGCTTTAACCACTAGGCTTCACACATTGTCCCATGTCGGGAATCGAACCCGGGTCTTCTGCGTGACGAGCGAACGCTTTAACCATTAGGCTTCACACATTGTCCCATGTCGGGAATCGAACCCGGGTCTTCTGCGTGACGAGCGAACGCTTTAACCACTAGGCTTCACACATTGTCCCATGTCGGGAATCGAACCCGGGTCTTCTGCGTGACGAGCGAACGCTTTAACCATTAGGCTTCACACATTGTCCCATGTCGGGAATCGAACCCGGGTCTTCTGCGTGACGAGCGAACGCTTTAACCACTAGGCTACCCGACCGCCCTGGAATTGTGTGTATGGAGCACACGTTTACGTTTTCTATATCACTTCTACACAGACAACACGTATACCCTTCAAGAAGATCTTTTGCGGTGATAATCCTAAGCAATTGTGTTATACTTATAAAGATGGGGGTTTGATCGGAGTGAGTAAGTGAGTGAGTTGGGTTTAACGCCGATTTTAACAGTATTCCAGTTATATCACGGCGTGTCAGTTTAATGTGGGAGGAAAGCCCGAAGTGGTGCACGTCTCAGACGTTTACCACTTAGATGAAACCCGCGAGCACGGGTATGGTGCTGACAAACCTAGAAACATAATCAGGGCGAACCGGGATTCGAACCCCACAATCATAGGTTTCTGGCGTGCACAGCGAATCGCGGCGCCTTAGACGACTGGGCCACCCCTGCACCCGGTTTTGATCGGACTGCACACTGTAGCATTACATGGATGAACGCAAATAAACCGTTGTGACATATGTGTCATACTATCAAGACTTCGGGCATGTTTATTTCTTGAAAATCAAAGAGAACGAGGTTCGTCGCTTTTAAAAAAAAAATAAAAAAAAAAAATTCCAATATACTTTATTGCTCTCTACAAAATGGGAAACGTTTTACTTTTGATAACAGGCACAACAGACTGTGAAAGGTGCCAAAACATAAATCGTTATGAATAAGGCGTTGGACGAGGGTTCTGTTCATTTCAGTACTGATCTATCAGTGAGTCAGTGAGGTTCTACGCCGCTTTTAGCAATATTCCAGGAATATCCCAGCGGGGGCTTCACCAGAAATGGAGGGGCTGTCGGGTAGCCTAGTGGTTTAAAGCGTTCGCTCGTCACGCCGAAGACCCAGGTTCGATTCCCGACATGGGACAATGTGTGAAGCACATTTCTGGTCTCCCCCGCTGTGATATTGCTGGAATATTGCTAAAAGCAGCGTAAAACCATACTCACTCACTCACTCACCAGAAATGGGCTTCACACATTGTACCCATGTCGGGAATCGAACCCGGGTTTCGGCGTGACGAGCGAACGCTTTAACTACTAGGCTTCAGACATTGTACCCATGTCGGGATTCGAACCCGGGTCTTCGGCGTGACGAGCGAACGCTTTAACCACTAGGCTATCCGAGTGCCCCGCCATACTATCAACTGTTTGTATCTTGCATTAACTGCAAATAACTTGTCAACCTTCAAAATACAATACTCTGTCTGAAATATCACAAAGAAACTTATCTGGCCATTATTGTGATGATCGGATGAGGCTCGGTTTAAGTGAGAGCGCTCGCTAAGAAAAGAGTCATAACTACTTGAAGTCTTCACTATCTTATTCCTATATATATCAAATAACCCATTGACGAAGCAAGTTGCTTGATTTTTCCTTTGTCGGCATAGATATTTAATGTTGTCAGATATTGATGCCAAGGTGAGCTCCATATATGTTATTAATGCATGCAGATAAATAAATCAAAGTCTGAGAAATCCCCAAAAAGCTGTCAGCAACGAAGACACAGAATCGTGGTTATTAACAAGCGAGGATCAAAGAGTGAGTATTTGACATGTTAGAAGATAATATTTGAGAACTACAAATATCTATGTGGTTGGTTGGTTGTTTTGTTGTTAAACGCCGCACTCAGCAATATTCCAGCAATATGACGGCGGTATGTAAAATAATCGAGTCTGGACCAGACAATCAAGTGATAAATATCATGAGCATCGATCCACGCACATGGGATCGATGACATGCATCAACCAAGTCAGCGAGCCTGACCACCCGATGCCGTAGTCGCCTCTTACGACAAGCAAAGTCGCCTTTCACGACCTATTCTACCCCGGATCTTCACGGGTCATATCTATGTGGAAGGTAATCTTGGAAGGTAATGTGTTCTTCTCCGCAACTTTTATTTTGGAAAAGGTGATAACCAATTTCGCAACTTTTATTTTAAAGAAACGCAAGTCGAGTATGCAGTATACATGTTATTTATTTTCAACAGTAAAGACAAGAAATAATAATAGGGCAAGATTGACAAAAATTTGACTGAAGACAGTTTAATGGATTAAAAGGCAGACGACATAGTTTTTTTTTTCTTCAAATGTTAAGGGCTTACACAGTTTCGGGTAAATACCAAAATTTTCAGTCAATACCTGGTGCGACCACCATTAGCATTGATCACTGCCACATATATCCGGTACATTGAGTGGATCAGACGATTTGTGAAGGCCCTAGGGATCCCCCTGCACACATCCAGAGCAGCTGTGCGTAGTTCATCGGCAGTTGTAGGGACTAGGCGCACATTGTGCAGACGCCTTTGAACCTCATCCCACAAGTGTTCGATGGGGTTCAGATCAGGGCTGAGGGCTGGCCACGGTAGAACACGGATGTTGTGTTGTTGCAGAAAGGCCATGGTAGCTCTGGCAACATGGGGACGAGCGTTGTCCTGCTAGAAAATGTGTTGTTGATGTTGTGCAAAAAATGGAACAACGTGGGGTCGGATCACTTGGTCAATATACCGCTGAGCAGTGACGCCGTGTCCCCGATCTTGACCAACATTCAGAAAGCACATGGGTCCAAGTCTCGCATTAAGTCCAATCCCTGCCCATATCATGACGCTAGGTCCACCCCATGGATCCCTCTCCACAACGTTTCTGTCAGCGAAACGATCACCTCGACGCCGCCAAATTCTGACTCTTCCGTCTGCATGGAGACACAAAAGCGACTTTCATCAGAGAAGATGACACGCCTCCACTCACGATGACGCCAATTGCGATGGCCCTGTGTGCACTGAAGTCGTGCTTGTCAATGCCGTGGATGGAGAACAGGACGACGTGCTGGTCGGCGACATCTGAGGTTGTTGGAACGGAGACGTCGGATCCCAGTGTTCCGGCTAATGTGTCGATTATGTGTTCCTATGGTCTGTCGAGCACTTTCACTTGCAGTTTGGAACGGATGCCGCTGGTGTTGACGGGTAATCTGCTGATCTTGTCGAGGTGTGGTGACCCAAGGACGACCGCTCCGAGGAAAGTCATCTGTGGTCTGTGTAGCATTGTATCGATGCAGGAGACGGTAAATTGTGGGTATGTTAACGTTGAAATGACGGGCAACATCTTGGACAGACTCTCCAGCTTCAAAACGTCCGATAGCCTGGTTTCTCTGAATTTGAGTTAGGCGTGGCATCTTGACCAAGGAGTGGTAGGTCCAAGAATCGGCCACAGTTTTATACCCACTACAGTTCATGACAGTTCGTGCATTTTCGATTTCGCGAGAAATGGGTGTATGATACCCACATATTCATTGAAATGGTGCGTTTTGGCGATTCGTTTTTAATGTAGCGTTTTTACTCGGGGCTTCCAAAATGCAACCAAAAATATTGATAACACTATCAGGCTTCACTACATGCTAAAACTCGTATCAATTTATGGTTCCGTGTTTGTTACCTATTTGCTTAAAACCACTTGCGTTTCTTTTGCGTGTGAGTATATATCAACACCATATATATATATATATATATATATATATGTATGTATATATATATATCCTGGTGTCTGTATGTCAACTAGTATTTATGTCCATGCTGTTTCATTTTCAGCGCGATAACACGGTGTCTGTATGTCTTTGTCAACCTTCTTCACTGGTAGTCATAGGACCGCCTCCGTGGTCTAGTGGTAGAGTGTCCGCCCGGAGAGCGGAAGGTTCGGGGTTCGATCATACCAAAAGACCTTAAAAGATGGTACTTGTTGTTACCCTGTCTTGCGCTCGGCATTAATGGGCTAAAACAAGTACTGGTCGGCTCGGAGACAGTATACTGTGTCTGAGTGGGGTATTCATGTTAAACTGCGGCATGGTATCTCAGTGAGCTAGCACTATAAATCGGCATCAGTCCGGACTAGTACAAGCACACACACACACACACACACACACACACACACACACACACACACACACACACACACACACACACACACACACACAACAAAAAACAAAAACAACAACAAACAAACCAAAACAACACACACACACACACACACACACACACACACACACACACACACACACACACACACACACACACACACACACACACACACACACACATGCATGCATGCAAGTCGCTATATGAGTGCAATAATCTTGGACGCGACGTTAAGCCCCATTTCACCTCACCTCACCTTCACTGGTAATCATAATCTTTCTTTTACAGTATATGTTCGTCTATCAGTCATCTTCACTTTCTTAACAAAAAAGACCTTGAACCTCACATGGCTGAGAAGAGAATGTTCATCTGCTTGAGAGCATCTGCCTTAGCGGCTATTATGGGAATGGTTGTTGCGTTTGACGTTTATCGTCGGCCATTTGGTCCTAAGATGTGTCGGGACCTCTGTCGCAGGACGACCAGATCTACGTCCTACGTCTACTTGACCTCCGATCTCAGTTGTCAGATCACTACAATCGGTAATGACCACAAAGGAATTGGACAGAAATGTTTTCCTGATAAATCTCAAGTAAGACACTTCACTGGCGATGTCTGCCTTTGGTATTAAATGTACGCATAAACTCTGAAAAAAAGAAACGCAAAAGTAGTAAAATCGTAAATATCTGATATCCATACAAAATTAATACCAAAGATGAATTCGTGTGGAAAGAATGATGTACTGCAGACATTTGGTGAAAAGATCTCAAAAACACAACCACGTGAGAACCTGGCACCGAAACACATCAACATGACATGCACGTGCAACATCACCTGTTGGGCTATAAAAACGCTGGATTTGCATTTGCATGCCATCCCAATCTTACAGCAAGTGAACAGTGAAAACATGCCACGACTCACGGAAGACCAACGCAACAACGCTATCGTCCGACCGCATACAGGCGAATCATCAGCTGCAGCCAGATTTTTCCACGTCGCACCAAGCATCACTACAAGACTGTGAAACCGTTATCAGTAACATGGGAAAACACAGGACCTTCGCAGATCCGGTCGACCACGTATCACTACTAGAGCACAGGACATATTCATATGGTTACGTCACTTAGGTGAAAGAACCGTCGGTATACGGCAATACCGGGATTGCGTAGGATATCAGCCCAGACAATAAGGAACCGTTTACGCGCTAGACGACAAGTTTCTGGGATTATTTTGACGGACCTACATCGTCGGCTGCGACGTCAATGGTGTTAAGGTCACAGAGTATTGCCACAACTGCGATGGAGACAAGTTTGGATATGCGATGAGCCCACGGTTTATGCTTCGCCGTGCGCATGGGAAACGTTGTGTTTACAGGAAGTGGACAGATATGGCGGTGGTAGTGTGATGATGTGGGCAGCCATCTCCAACTCTGGTATGACGGAACGGAACTTGGTGCAAGTTCAAGGGAATTTACAACGTTACACCCCGTGGGGACCCGGGGTGGAATGTGTCCCCAGCACCCCATTGCTGGTTGTGAGAGACGGTCGAATTGAGCGACCCGTTTGCCGTCGGTGGCATGTGGAGGAATTGAGTCTGGTGGTTGAGGGCACTGAAGCAGGGCACTGAAGCAGGGAACGCAACACCTTTTGCCCAGCAAACCACTTGGACCCATACTTCAAGACGGGTGGTAGAATTGGTCCGATTTTATCAATCGGCTGGCCATGTATGGAAAACTTTGATTTACCAATATATCAAACAATTTGTAATGATGAAATATGATAATTTGATTATGCACATTTTATTTATTTTGCCTAGAGTCCTATGGCAGAAGGCCAATGTGGTAATACGGACCTCTGAAATCTGTGGTTCCAGGGAACTGTCATTGGCCGAACCAGTATGACATTACTTCTTTTAGTTTCTATGTCTTTATTTCTGGAGTGTATCAACCCAAGAGCCTGGTGTTGCAGCCTGGCTTCAACTGTAAACCGTCCTTGTGTGGCGGGTGGGGAGCAGGGATGCCGAAACTTATACTTACAACATGTCTCAAAATTTACACTGTGGTTCTTCAAAAGCAAACAACTGTAGGCATACCGATTCTGTCTCGTCTGATGAAGATGTTTCTCCTCATGAGAGTTCAGATTGCACAAATGAAATAAAATGTGCCAAATGCGACGGAAAAATCCAAATCCTGTCCTGTATTTAAACATGATTTTTAAAAATTAAAAATCAAATGTACAAACATAATTTCTTACACAGAAGCAAAAAGGTTACTTCCATTGCAAACTACTTGTGCCAACACATTTTCAGCTGCTGTGTCGTCTCCAACTCCAGTTGTCAAAGTATCAACAACCTCAACACAAACTGTTGTCTCTTGGATACATTTGTTTGTTTGTTTGTTGTTTAACGCCGCATTCAAGCTATATGACGGCGGTCCGTAAATAATCTAGTCTGGACCAGACAATCCAGTGATTGACATCATGAGCATCGATCCACGCAACTGGGACACGATGACATGCATTGACCAAGTCAGCGAGCCTGACCACCCGATCCCGTTTGTCGCCTCTTTCGACAAGCAAAGTCGCCTTTTACGGCAAGCATGGGTTGGTGAGGACCTATTCTACCCCGGAATCTTCACGGGTCTTTTGGATGCAGGTTAAACAAATTACTGTAGTTGAAACCAGCAAGACATCTCAAAATGACCCGTCAATAGCAATATCTGCTTTACAAACAGAGACTCTCTCAACGAAACCTACCACTTCAGAACCAGACACAATCAATGAAATTCAAACTGTCCGGGGTGAAGTCCACTTGTCCAATAGACTAAAAGGCAATTAAGGAGAAAAGCCGGGGCATATGGAGGTGCCCTTTACCACAACAAGATAGAGGTTCATAATCCTTTTGAATCTCTGTAGAAGGAGGTGAATCCCTCAGTGCCAGACCATGGGAATGGACCTCCCTCTCGCTCAGGTTCTCCAGTTGAGCTACCATTTCCAATGGAATTGCAGACGACTAAGGACTAATTTCACTTATTAATTCAGGATTATAAACCATCAGCACTATGCATACAAGAAAGGTATTTAAAAAACTGATTTAATTGATATTAGACAGTATGATTCATATAATTTCTATTCACCTCCAGCTGCTGAAGATGCCTAATATTGGCTGCTTGGTGATCTCTAGCCTCTTTTAATAATGTATTGTTCTGAATAATGTAAATCTTGAAATTAACGCGAGCGTGAATTAAATGCAAAACATGCGAGTGGTCTTCGTCAATTTTTTTATGGTTACATACTATGTTTAAATTTATAGCTGTGATAATCTTGTTTTTGTACGGTCCTTTGTCGACAGGACTATTGGTCTATATTTATGCATTATTCCTGTAAAACTTGAATTAATCACGATATGGATGAAATATTGACTATAAATCATAACTCACTCACAGCGTAACAGGGATAAGAGTCTTCGGCCATGCGTCCTTTCCATTATGCAACAAGTGAACATCATTTTCCAACAAGACAACGCCCGACCTCACACGGCAAGACTCACAACAGCCTTTTTCGGGAATCACAACATACAGGTCTTGCCATGGCACCCCAAGTCTCCAGATTTAAACCCAATCTAACATTTATGGGAAGCACTGGTTCAACGACTGCGAACACGTCAGCAACAACCAGAGAACCTCCGACATTTGGCACAAACACTGCAGGCAGAGTGGGTGAACATTTCCCAGGCCACAATTCGGGATCCGATTGCTTCCATGGGACGAAGATGTCAGTCAGTTTTGGATCCTAATGGTGGCCATACATGATAGTTGAGATGACCTACTGAATCTTCTGTTCCAGGAACCTGGATCAATGAGAACATGTGCAAATTTTGAACAATCGATTAACATCTGTTGATTATTAATGATACATAAAAATCACTTTTGCGTTTCTTTATTTGCAGAGTATTTTCTAGCTCTTATCTTATTGATTTTTCACCTTGTTATTTTCATACATGAAACGTCTCAAAACATCGTCCATTACGTTTTGCTGAGGCCAATTCAAATTTAAAATAGCATCTGGTGTTATGTACACAGTTTTTGTGACAAGAGTAAGAAAGTAAACTTTGTCATGCCTGTTGTTATTACATAAGCTGCACTCTTCAACTTTAGGTGTGGCCACTTCAGTTCTATGTCAAGTGTAATGCTTTATGAGAAAGTTAAACATATTTTAATAGTAAAGTGAAGTTTGTCGGCATAACGTTTATTTTGAAAGGTTTGCTGGGTTTAATTACAATAAATTGATATGATCTGACATCATAAGACTTTTATGCACATGCTATATTGGGACATTGATGGGTGAAGTTATTTTCTAACGCAGGGGAAAGAACCCAGCGGTTTGACCTCTGGAAATAAAGATGCTAACACGATTACTTTTTGATGTCTCTTTTGATGCTAACACGATTACTTTGTGATATCTCTTTTGATGCTAACACGATTACTTTGTGTTGTCTCTTTTGATGCTAACACGATTACTTTGTGATGTCTCTTTTGATGCTAACACGATTACTTTGTGATGTCTCTTTTGATGCTAACACGATTACTTTGTGATGTCTCTTTTGATGCTAACACGATTACTTTGTGATCACTCTTTTGATGCTAACACGATTACTTTGTGATGTCTCTTTTGATGCTAACACGATTACTTTGTGATGTCTCTTTTGATGCTAACACGATTACTTTGTGATATCTCTTTTGATGCTAACACGATTACTTTGTGATATCTCTTTTGATGCTAACACGATTACTTTGTGATGTCTCTTTTGATGCTAACACGATTACTTTGTGATGTCTCTTTTGATGCTAACACGATTACTTTGTGATGTCTCTTTTGATGCTAACACGATTACTTTGTGATGTCTCTTTTGATGCTAACACGATTACTTTGTGATATCTCTTTTGATGCTAACACGATTACTTTGTGATGTCTCTTTTGATGCTAACACGATTACTTTGTGATGTCTCTTTTGATGCTAACACGATTACTTTGTGATGTCTCTTTTGATGCTAACACAATTACTTTGTGATATCTCTTTTGATGCTAACACGATTACTTTGTGATGTCTCTTTTGATGCTAACACGATTACTTTGTGATATCTCTTTTGATGCTAACACGATTACTTTGTGATGTCTCTTTTGATGCTAACACGATTACTTTGTGATGTCTCTTTTGATGCTAACACGATTACTTTGTGATGTCTCTTTTGATGCTAACACGATTACTTTGTGATGTCTCTTTTGATGCTAACACGATTACTTTGTGATATCTCTTTTGATGCTAACACGATTACTTTGTGATGTCTCTTTTGATGCTAACATGATTTACTTTGTGATGTCTCTTTTGATGCTAACACGATTACTTTGTGATGTCTCTTTTGATGCTAACACGATTACTTTGTGATTGTTCCAGGATAGACACAATCTGGCAAAAGAACTGGCTTGCCCACAGAATTCTAATGTTATTCATTCCAGAACAAAAGGCCGTCAGTGCATGAAATCTTTTGAACAAGGTGAGTGACACTCGCAGTGAAGGTGTTCATTGGGCACTCACAAAACACACCTGTATAGTGAGTTAATACATGAAGGTCACATTTCTTCTATTTCCGGTTGGTCATTTTTTCAAATTAAAATTCAACTTTGGAATGGAATTACGAAGATGCTGCTAGAATAACCATGGTAATTGCAACGCCAAGGAGGTTGCAGTTTCAATGTAAACCATACCATCATTAGTTAATACATGAGACAAAATCCTGTCCATAATCATGAGAAATCTCTGCTCAAAACAAGTCATTTCTTCAATTGAAAATTACATTGGAACATCCGTTACACGTCAAAATAGGGAATTGTGTCGGACATACATGTTTGTCTCCGGTGCGACAAGTTTGGACAGCTTTACTGAGCCCTTGAATGTTGTAACCTTAATCAAACGACGATCTTTGAAACATTCCCTTGTCACATAGTCTAAAATAGTTTTTTGTCACTCTGAATGTTTATGCATAGATCTGAGAATGAAACAGACGAGGCGGATTTGTTGGTTTCTATTATTTCGAGTGCAGGTGGGTAAGTCAGCGGAACGGAATTGGTTATTGTCCATTCTTGAACGATCATCGATATACCCAAAGCTTATGTTAAACATTCATCGGTCATATTGACTTTGTCAATTTGACTTTTAAAGAGTTTATATCCTTTACGTAGTTAATGAATATGAGACCTGGACGGATTACAGATTATACTTTTATTTTCCCCAAAATAAAAAAAACAAACCTGTTGAGAAACATTCCTCATTGGTGAAATAAAGCTTTATTTATTAGTTTATCACGAAACCTGTCTGATACCTTCAAGAAGCCCAATATCACCCCAATACATGTTTTTACAAATATGTTTGTCATGTCTTCTAGAAACAACATACTCTATGTTAATGTGACATGTGGATGACACGCTTTCATTAATTTTTAATTTCAGACAAGCAAAGAAAAACTATTGAAAACAAGAAGAAATGGACACGTGTTCTGATATTGCATACGTTTTCGACCGTCCCGAAAATGCGCCAAATATTCATGTATAACAAGACGGTAAAGATGTATCCGAAAAAGTTTTCTCACATGTATGTATATTCTTTTGCGTACATTCCATCATCCAAGAAAACAATCTTGAGCACAAAGCACGGACTCTTGACCGCAACACTGGATATGTCCAGGTATACTTCACTGAAATCCAGATTCAAACTGTACGACATGGCTGTTGATGATGACAAACGGATTGTGATCATGTTGACTTTAAAAAAACTCAACAGTCTTTTTATGATGAATACCATCAACTCAACCTTTCGACAGTTCCATAGTTTTAAGATGACAGCAAAGTCTGTTGCCATAGATGCTAAACGAAATATTTGCTTCGTGAGTATGCCAAATAAAATAATATCGTTAAAATATGATGGTAAATATGTGAAGGTTCTCCAGAAAGGGCGAGGAATAGGGAGGTTGACACTGGATATTTGGAACAATGAACTCTATTTTCTTGAAAACCACAATGTCAAGAAAATGTCCCTGTCGCATAAGGAAGTGATCACGACAAAAGAAAGATCTGTGTATGATTTGATATACGACGACAATGTTCTCTATATTGTGACCAGTAATAGCGTTAAGATGGTGAGCCAAAATAAATCTGTTGCTATTTATAATCGCCAAAGATTAGACCATTTTAAAATGTGTCTTTTACCTTAAAGGAAAAACATTGTTGCAACCTGGGCATCGGTCCATAGGGACATAGGCAAGAGGAGAATAGGTGTATCTGGACATTTGACGCATTGGGTTATGTAGGCAAAGAAAAGGCAGGGATATAGGGACTTTCGATCATGGAAGCATACGGGTATAGGATCATATGGGCATAGGACCATAGGGTCGTAGGAGCATAGGTGATAGGGACTTTTGGAGCATATAGGTTTAATGGTATTGGACAAAGCAGCATAGGGCGTATTGGCATAGCTGATATGGACTTTTGGAGCATATAGGTTTAATGGCATTGGACATAGCAGCATATGGCGAAGGGGAATTTGAGGCATGTAGGCATATGGCATAGACACATGTGGTCATACGGTCATAGTGAGTGAGTGAGTTAGGTTTAACGCCGCTTTTAACAGTATTCCAGTTATATCACGGCGTGTCAGCTTAATGTGGGAGGAAAGCCCGAAGTGATGCAGGTCTCAGGCGTTTACCGATTCGATGAAGCCCACGATCACGGGTATGGTGCTGACAAACCTAGAAAAATAATCGGGTCGAACCGGGTTTCGAACCAACAATCATAGGTTTCAGGCGTGCCCAAGGGACGCAACTCTGCACAGCGAATCGCGTCGCCTTAGACGACTGGGCCACCTGGGCCACCCGTGCCCCCTAATGGAGATTAACATGAGTAGGTTAAGTACGGTCATATATAGGTAGGACAAAGAATTTGTTTTAGACCAACAGGTGTAACATATGTCAAACAAATTAGCTGAACACGTTACATAACTGATGGTATCTTAATTGGAAAAAAACCCTTTTTTACCGTCAAGTTTTGTTTCTGCCCCAAATGTAATATAATGTCTGAAATCAAGTCTAGATGGGCATATATATGAACATGTTTATTGACATAATAAAATGAAACATGTTTAAATGATAATGCTTACCATTTACTTGGAATATGGCTACTGGTGTGAACTATAACTACTCGTAATTTAACTCGAAATCCAATAAATTCTCCAAGTGTGGAAACATTTTTCCACTTCCAGTCGACCCGTGAAGATTCAGGGTTAGAATAGGTCTTAAGCAACCCATGCTTGCCGTAAAGGTGACTATGCTTGTCGTAAAAGGCGACTAACGGGATGGGTGGTCGGGCTCGCTGACTTGGTAGATGCATGTCATCGATCCCAATTGCGTGGATCGATGCTCATGATATCAATCACTGGATTGTCTGGTCCAGACTCGATTATTTACAGACCACCGTCATATAGCTGGAATATTGCCTAGTGCGGCGTTAAACAACAAACCAACCAACCAACCAACCACTTCCAGTCCTTTGCATGAGACAGCTTCTAACATGATTGTATCACTTCAGTGTCAAGTGATAAAAACAACTTTAGATATTAACAAACTCGTGATCGTGGTGACGTTGTTGAGTGTGAGGATAGCACTTGCTTAGCAATGGCAACATATAATTAAGTTTCGACATGGCATGTAACCAACTGAAATAAACACAATGTTCCTCAGTTCATGGTATGTTTATATTTACATTCAGTGGGGGGATAATTTCTAAATCTCCTGTTAACTAATCATTGGCTAGGCGATATGTATATGTCGCATCATCATATATTTAGTCATGATATACCCCAAAAAGAGGCGTGGTGTAACCACTCAATTACAATGTCAAAATGGGCTAGCCAACATTTGCGTTGAATCAGGCGAGGCAGCGGCAGCGCATTGAAGACACCAGGTGATTGAAAACAGTCAAGGGGATGTTGTTCGAAATGTTAACAGCAATGTTATTCTGCCTCAAATCGTCTGTGACAACATGTGCATCATGCTGTAACGTGACGTTTTGCACAAAAGGTAAAAGACATGATTTCGAACGATGTCGCCCCGGTAGCGTAAGATATTCAAACTGCCATTCATAATGATGAGTTGTGTTCTCCCATGAGTTGTGATGCCACCCACTACCATTACACTTCCATTCCCAAACTGACGACGTTGACTAACACAAGCGTCGCTAAAAATGTTCTCCTGGACGCCTGTAGACCCTTGCATCAGAGCTGGCCAGATAAAAGCTGGACTCATCTGTGAACAGTATACTGTCCGAGTCCTGTCATCTGAACCTCAGATGCTATCTACACCTACATAGGCATGCCTGGCGGTTACGTGGAAGCAAAATTGGACGTTGAGGCTGGATGTTGTGCTCTCTCAAACGGTTCTGCACGTTTCTGCGACTAATTGGTCTCAATTGGAATTGTCCGAGCTGTTAATGTGGCAGTTAAGTATCGATTCTGTAGATGCACCCGCCGAGTATGGTTGTCTAATTGATGTGACGTGACATGTGGACGAACGGTCTGTGGCAAGTCGTGAGTGCTGCCCAACTGAATAACGTTTCCAAAGAGATGATTGTGTTTCGATGAACATTAAAATGTCTGGCAACTTCGTTTTGCGGCATTCCTGTTTGGATCATACCAGCGGCGGGTCGGCGGTGATTTTTATCAAGCTGTGGCATTGCGTAAGCATTATGTATTGTTAAACGAAAGTGTTTTGATGAGCATCTGACAGCTATACGAACATTGGGTGTTGGGAGCACGGTTTTTGAAAATCGTGCTCCCAGCAAACACGCAAACATCCAAATTGTGAGCCGTGCATTAACATACATGTGAAACTGTGAATTACGACCTTAAAACCGATTAAATGTCTTCATGAATGTGTATTGAAAAGTGCACGATTTAATTTTAGAATAGATATATTTTTTTATGGATCTTTTAATTTATATGAAGCAGATTCTTGATTACTCTTTCCATCAACTTCAGATGTACCTGTCTGTTACCAGGATCCATCTGTTATCCATTCGTGGGCACCATATGTCCTAGGCATCATGCATAATCCATCAATGCGACGACAAATGGGTTTTAAATAACAATAGAACGTATCGCTTTTGCGAGAACATGAGCTTTTGTCAGTTGTCAGTACTGTTTTCCTTCAATAATGCATACTTTATGTGGATGCCTATACAATTTAGATAACACTGTCACCAGGGGCATAAATAAAAGCGACAAACTTCACTTCCATTATAATAGAGGAAATCATAATCATAAAGAAAAGGAAACGAGGATATTAACAAGCTCCAAAAAGTGAGTATTTAACATAATTTCAATTAAGAACTACACATACCTATGTTATGTCCTGAAGATCACATGTCTTTCTCCATGTCTAAGGAGCAATTGATCATGTTAAGAGCCACTGGTATTTTGAAAAGGTGATAACCAATTTTGGAACATTCGTTTAATGTAGTCGAACATGTGTTACCAATTGATTAAAATAGCTTCATAGTAAACTGTAGCATATACATGTTGATCTCCAAGCATATTCGTACAAGTCTTGATGAATCCTGCATATATTTTCATTCTTATGAAACAAGCAACAAACCAACGAACGAACATAATGTTGTTGTTTTATGGTGCAGTGACATAGAGAACAGAGCATGTACGTGTGCGTCAACTTCTTCACTTCGTCAACAAAACAGACTTAAAGATCACATGGTTGAGAAGAGGATGTTTATCTGCTTAGTGGCTGTTACACGTGCTATTAAGCGACGTCGCTTTGGTCCGATCATCTCAGTTGCCATATCACTGACATCGGTAATAGCCACAATGAAAACGAAAAAAAATATGTTTCTGATAAATCTCAGGTGAGATGTTTCAGTGGCGATTTTCTTCCGTTGCTTCTAATAGTACATGTATCTTGGAACAAATGTGTTAGAAGTTCGCCTTCTACTTTCGTCCTCGATTACCTCATTATTTAAGCACCTAGAACGTAATTACTACGAGTGAGTGAGTTTGGTTTTACGCGGCTTTTAGCAATGTTCCAGCAATATCACGGCGGAGGACACCAGAAATGGGCTTCACACATCGTACCCATGTCGGAAATCGAACCCGGGTCTTCGGCGTTACGAGCAAACGATTTAACCACTGGGCTACCCGAACCTAAAAACTCTCAAAGCGCACCTCATCAAAGTTACCTGTTGCCAATTCATATATAGAAAAACGGAGCCAAGTGTTTTATGAGAAACCCAAACATGATTTAATCTTAAAATGCGAAAACTTCATTCGGAAAGGTTTATTTGGTAAATTGCTCTCTTTTAATAACCTAAATTTGAGACAAAATACAATGTACATACCTAAAATCACTCTCCTCTCCGCCTCAATGTGGATAAAGGGGCCACGGGTGGCCCAGTCGTCTAAGGCGCCGCGATTCGCTGTGCAGAGTTGCGTCCTTTGGGCACGCGAGAAACTTATGGTTGTGGGTTCGAATCCCGGTTCGCCCCGATTATGTGTCTAGGTTTGTCAGCACCATGCCTGTGCTCGTGGGTTTCACCGAAGACTTGCATCACTTCGGGATTCCCTCCCACATTAAGCTGACACGCAGTGATATAACTGGAATACAGTTAAAAGCGGCGTTAAACACAACTCACTCACTCAATGTGGATAACTGCACTTTTAAACTGTGTATGCCTTCTTACCTTGTTGAGTATACATTGTAATGTTGCTTATCGAATGAACGATATAATGTATATTTATTCAGTGCATAGAATTGATTAACACAACTATTTTATTGATAAACATGAATGGTTGCTGTAATTCAGTGTAATTGTTTGGTATTGTTGGGTTCATATGTGGTATTGTGAGGAAGTTACATTAAAAAATAATGCAAAACTGTGTCTTGCTTTATTCATTTTACCACGACTCATGTCTCTTAACTGTAACTGAAATTAATTGGATGCCACGCAAGTTTCTAACTGGCACTCATGCCTTTCTCACGAACACACACTAACAGTGTAGCATACTTACCACGTCCACACCAGTGTGCTGTCAATGACACCGACACACACTGACACTTCATTCGTCTACCCACGTGTTGAACGGAACGGAACGATCAGGTTGGTTGGTTTGGTTGTTTAACGCCGCACTCAGCAATATTCCAGCTATATGACGGCAATAGCTATAGCAAAAGTTATAGCATTAAAGTTTGAAGAAAGTGGTTAAATGCAGCTTGCAAAAAAAATTAAGATACATAAACTTCTCGTGAGATAAGAAAATTGACTCGGGATATTGCTATTGCTCCTGTAATGCACCCACCCCATCAATTATTTGTTTGCTGCATCAACTGGACATATTGTGTTTTTTGTTGTTTTTTGGTTGTTAACGCCGCCATGTTTCAGCTATAGACCTGTAAATAATAGTCTTGACCAGACAGTCGTGTGATCGATATTGTGAGCAACGATCTACGCCCTCGGGGCATAATGACATTGTAGCGCCTAAGTCAAAGAGCCTGATATCCCGATCCTTTTGGTAGCCTCTTTCGACCAGCATAAGTTGCTGTGGACCTATTCTAACCAGCATCCCCACGGAGGAACGGAAATAAATTATTTGTTTGTTTGTTTGTTGTTTTACGCATCATCTTCCAGGGCATACATGTAGTCTTTGTAGTAGTGATACAGAAAAGTTAAAAATATGCACCATGCACACAATTCCAACAAATGTGTAATTTCCCATTGCAAAATGGAATATAATTGATGCAGTAATGCAAGCCGATACACTTATGTAAGAAACACATACAACTTGGTCAGATATGCATGTTGACGACGAATCAGCATGTGCAATATCTATTTTATACAAGTGAGTTTAAAACTCAAACTGAACCTGTATATTTGTAAGTGCATACAGGCACGTGAACATCGTATCTGGACGATCACGTGAAACAAATAACAAGGCTATGTTAGGCATTAATTATACCTTACGGCTGCATCTTTCACTTGATCGTCCCGACCAGACAGTCGTGTGATCGACATTGTGAGCAACGATCTACGCCATCGGGGCATAATGACATGCTAGCACCTAAGTCAAAGAGCCTGATTTCACGAGCCTTTTGGTAGCCTCTTTCGACCAGCATAAGTTGCTGTGGACCTATTCTAACCGGCATTCCCACGGAGGAACTGGAAATAAATGATTTGTTTGTTTGTTTGTTGTTTTACGCAGCACTCAGCAATATGGAAATAAATGAAACAGGGTTGACTTTCATTTTCTATATTCAATTCAACAAGTGAACCTGAATCTCAAATTCACCAATGAACGCCCATAAAAGGGGGCTGGCCTTTGCAACAGTCATGTCAGTATTTTTGTTTTTGGTATTATCTATCATTCATAACTACTGCATCATCCATGTATCACTGTGGTTTTGGTTTGGTTTGATGTTTTACGCCGCACTCAGCAATATTCCAGCTATATGACGGCGGTCTGTAAATAATCGAGTCTGGACCAGACAATCCAGTCATTAACATCATGAACATCGATCTACGCAATTGGGAACGATGACATGCATCAACCAAGTCAGTGAGCCTGTCGTAAAAGGCGACTATTCTTGTCATAAGAGGCGACTAACGGGATCGGGTGGTCTGGCTCGCTGACCTGGTTGATGCATGTCATCGTATCCCAGTTGCGTCGATCAATGCTCATGATGTCAATCTATGGATTGTCTGGTCCAGACTCGATTATTTACAGACAACCGTGATATAGCTGGAATAGAGCAGAGTGCGGCGTTCAACAACAAACAGAACAAATACAGGGCGGTTATGTGTGATATAATTTCGTTTAGATGGTTTGACTTAACTCTTCTGAAATTTTATCAAAGGTTCCTTTCGAGGCGCTCAACCTGGTACTTTTTGTTAGGTTGGTATGCAGGTTTTACAATACTAACATGATTTCCTTGCTGATGGTTTCAGGGAACACACGCTCTAGCTCAACATCTGGCATGTCCTCGGAGCTTTAAATTGATTCAGAGTAGAATGGAAGGGCCTCAGTGTGTGAAATATCTTGAACATGGTGAGTAATTTATATTTCGCCATATCGTTATGATGATATGTTAAGTACTCGTATTATATGGTCCGTGTGACGGTTAAGCCAGCCATGTAGTTTGAAAAAACAACGTTTTTTCGTTTCATTGTCTATCACAATTAACACGGGTTACATTTAACGGTACGTACAATAGGCAACATACTTCAAACTACTAAATGTAACCATACTATTTGAGTTTGAGGTGTACTATGTGTACTATGCTATTTCGGTAGACGGGGGCACGCCGCGATTCGCTGTGCAGAGTTGCGTCCCTTGGACACGCCAGAAACCTATGACTGTGGGTTCGAATCCCGGTTCGCCCCGATTATGTTGCTAGGTTTGTCAGCACTATACCCGTGATCGTGGGTTTCACCGAAGTGGTAAACGTCTGAGACTCGCATCACTTCGGGCTTTCCTCCCATAATTAAGCTGACACGCCGCGATATAACTGTAATACTGGTAAAAGCGGCGTTAAACCCAACTCACTCACTCATATATATGCCCATCTAGACTTGATTTCAGACATTACATAAGTATACCAAATACATGTAGTACTACATTTAAGAGGCAGTTTTAGAAATCAGCTCTTTTTCAATTCTCGTATATACTTAAATGACTTTTCTTGCCTGCGAACATGATTAAATTTTCTAAACCAAAAATCTAAAAGATATATGACATGGAAGAAATTCATTCTTAACAGTACTATTATTAATGTAAATGGTAACAGTTGCTGTAATTGTAAATATATATTCAAGACGGCATTTCCAGGAACTTCTTATCAAGGACAAACCACAACATGTACAAACAACAACATTTAAATGAATGTTATCTGATCCTGCATAAATCATTAATGGCTACTAGACGCACATCAGCCAACTAAAAACAAATATATTGCAATAATGAATTTAGATTTCCAGCAATAAGATTGAGTATTAATGACTTGAACGTTGATATATTTTTCACCAAAAAATAATCTGTGGGCATGCGCCATTTGATAACGTATGAAGACTTTTTTTTAGACAGTTTAACTTTGTTTATCTTTTCAAATATTAAGGTAAATGTTAAATTTGAATTTGATGTCGTTAGCAAAAATAACGGCTGTCATTGTAACCAAACCAATTGAAAGATTCTGCACTTTTGTGTATGATAAAACATAGAAAAGTAATTTTGCATCATCCTCGACATGCATAACGCCACTGATGATGAGTTTATTTTATCATTTCGCCTGTCGTGTTTTTTTGGTGCATTCTGATAAAATAATATGCGTATTAATCAAATATATAAATCGCCAATACAAGCCCAGATTCTTTGCCGCAACAGATTCCATTGGGTGTAAAGCATTTCTACCTTTGATGAACTTTCAACTATTTTATATCCTGACAATGACAAGAATCCACTTCAACAGCTAGCAGTTGAAAGATATCAGTTTCTGAAAACAGTAAACATTTCTTTTGCACCATTTTAAAAAAAACCTCATAAACAGTTGATGGTCATTGTTGATCTTTCCTTCAAAACATCTTTGTTGCTTTTGTCCATGATTTGTCAAGCAAAGTTTCCTTCAAATTCATTTTCTTACAAATTTCTTACAAAGACACAAGAAGCATCGATTGGCAGCACAGATCATTGCATTAACTTATGAGATGTGACTTGTCTTTGCATGTGTTTGTGACTGGTGCCATCAGTATGGCAGGATACGCTTTCCTTTTGGGCAGATATATTTTATGAATATAGAAAGGGTTTCGTCGCTTATACTTACTTAAATGGCATTCATTGAAAATAGCAATTGTATGATTTCATGACTTACCAAGAATATGATTTGGTGAAACTTTATATATTTATTTAACCGCTTTTAACCAAAAATATTTGTTATAATTCAGAGAAGCAAGGTAAGGAACAAGAAAAACAGAAGTGGACATGGATCTTGTTGGCACCAAATTTGATCAGAGGCTCACAGTATCCAAGACAACTCTTCATATGTAATCGGACACTACGGAGGTATCACTTTCAACCTGCACTAACAGTTTTCTATGCCCTGGCGTACATTCCATCAATGAAAACCCTCCTCGTAGCCACAAACAATGAACTTATCTCGACATCACTGGATATGATAACATACACCACTCTAAAATCCAGTATCACTGTTTTGGCAATGGGCGTTGATGACAAGAATCGTTTAGTGTTCATGGTGAAGAGAGATAACCGTTACGACGCTAGTCTCATAAAGATGACCACCACAGACTACTCCTATGACATTCTTCATACGTTTCGTCGGATCACATTCGTATATATTGCCATCGATACGAAACATAATTTAATCTATTTAAATACCATGGATGCAATAAGATCCTGTAATTGTGATGATACTAATTTTAAAGTTCTTTTTAAGGGAACACAGTTGAATGCATTGTCGATTGACACCAATAGAAATCTACTTTATTTTAGTCATGGCAAGTCTATTGTACAATGGTCTGTTTCGGAAAATACAAAAGCAAAGATTCAATCCTTTGGAACGGGATATATGATGTATTATGATAATGTCCTTTATGTTATGAGATTAATTTTGAAAAAAAGTTTTTTTCTTATTGTGAAGCGTATCTCCGTGAACGCCATTGTCCTTTTGCCTTGAATGTATTCAAGTTTATCGTGTTATGAGAGGAACCTTGATTTAGGAGAAGAAATAATGAATTATAGTGAATGAACGTTAACCATATTACTTCGGAAGAGACGGATGATGATATTTTGATATGACCTATCATATACGACATTATCTTTAATTTGTATTTTCCACACGAAATAAGGGCTGATATATGTCCATTTTTCCATTCAAACCATTTCTGTTGAAAAAAGGCAGCCCCCTTCCCCTCACTCCAATGAGAGAAAACCGTAGTTTGTATGAATATTTACTTTTAGATTATGTATAAAAACCGGTTTAAATGTATAGCCACAGAACAAAGACACCAAACAAATCACCACATATAATGTATACTGCCATAATGTGTACACTTCACATAATACTATACTTTAGTATCAGTGCGGTGACGATACAAGTTTGTTTGTTTGTTGCTTAACGCCACGATCAGCAATATTCCAGCTATATGACGGCGGTCTGTAAATTATCGAGTCTGGACCAGACAATCCAGTGATTGACATCATGAGCATCGATCCACGCAATTGGGCTACGATGACATGCATCAACCAAGTCAGCGAGCCTGGCCACCCCAACACGTTAGTCTCCTCTTACGACAAACAGGTTATAAGTGTGAGATACTAAATCCGTACGTCACTGGTACAGGCAAACAGTATCTAAGGGTTGCCAAGGGGTTAACAGTAATAATAATTGTGTTGCTAATAATAATAATAATAATTATAATAATAATAATAATAATAATAATATATATATGTGAGCTTCAGTTTATCATTCTTCTTCTTCATGCTGATGACACTGTTCTTTTCGATGAAGCTCCCCAGGGACTGCAAAATACTCCTGATACTTTTTATGGTTAAAAAGGTTTGAGAAATTGTTGAGTATAGACCGGCGAATTCAACTGCATAGTAACAGACGACTTGTCTATGGACTACATATATTAAGCTGAAATGCCACAAAAGCTATGCACTGTCTCTTAGTAAAAACACGGAACTTCAACTTGCCCCTGGATTGTGTGACTATCAGCTTTTGATATCTTTGTTGTACCCATTTTATTGAACGGTTCGGGAGTATGGTGTTTTGAAAAGGGGGATATCACAGAGAGAGTACATGTCAAAGTCCTAAAACGTTGCAGCCGGTCTGAGAAACTCAACGCCCAACTTTATGGTCCACGGTGCAGTGTAATAATAATTAGTAATTGTGTAACTGAAAAAATCATATAGAACATTTTGCATACATCTGTTATCTTGAAAGTTATGCTGTATAATGTGCATATGTTAGTGCTCATTTAACACCGTTGGTAGTTTGGAGAATAAACTTGATTGATAGATTGACTGATTGTCACACGTGTGTCGTGACCTCCTTTTGTCCATTTTGACTGGATAACCATGACCTCGGTCACACAAGAACAACAATATTCTTTCACAAACAATCACGAGACGTCATTCGACGTAAGGCAGTTACAAACATTTACAAGCAATTTTAATGCATATCATGACAATAAATGGTATTTTGTATGGTCAAGTTCAAACATTTTTCATTTGGAAATATGATCTCCTGCTGGAATATGGTTGCAAATCGAATGATTGATACCACCAATTTTTGTTAACGATTGTGTCGAGCTCTCTCTGTTGTGACGCAAACTGGACGCAAGTAAGACGACATACACTTGCTGTGGTCCCCTAGACTGCATCAACCCCTGTCGACCCGTGAAGATCCGGGGTAGAATAGGTCTTCAGCAACCCGTGCTTGCCGTACAAGGTAACTGTGCTTGTCGTAAGAGGCGACTAGCAGGATCGGGTGGTCAGGCTCGCTGACTTGGTTGATGCATATCATCGTACCCCAGTTGCGTGGATCGATGCTCCTGGTGTCAAACATTGCATTGTTTGGTCCAGACTCGCTTATTTACAGACCGCCGTCATATAGCTGGAATATTGCTGAGTGCAGCGTTAAACAACAAACAAACAAACAAACCCTGACCATTCTTGATATTAACGTGTCTCTTTACTTAAGCCCACACGTGTCTCTTTACTGAAACCAATACTCGTCTCTTTAATGAAACCCATACGTAACTCTCTACTGAAACCCATACGTGTCTCTTTACTAAAACACTTGAGTGTCTCTTTACTGTGTCCTTTACGTGTCTCTTACTGAAAACCCACACTCGCCTCTTTACTGAAACCCATACGTGTCTCTTTACTGAAACAAATACTCGTCTCTTTACTGAAACCCATACTTGTATCTTTACTGAAACCTTTACGTGTCTCTTTACTTATGCCCATACTGGTCACTTAACTGAATCCAATACTTGTATCTTTACTGAAACCCGTACGTGTCTCTTTACTGAAACCAATACTTGTATCTTAACTGAAACCTTTACTTGTCTCTTTACTGAAACCCATACTTGTATCTTTACTGAAACCCATACTTGTCACTTTACTTAAGCACATACTGGTCACTTTACTGAAACCCATACTTGTATCTTTACTGAAACCCGTACGTGTCTCTTTACTGTAACCAATACTTGTATCTTAACTGAAACCCTTACCTGTCTCTTTACTTAAGCCCATACTTGTCACTTTACTGAAACCCATACTTGTATCTTTACTGAAACCTTTACTTGTCTCTTTACTGAAACCCTTACTCGTCTCTTTACTGAAACCCATACTTGTCACTTTACTGAAACCAATACTTGTATCTTAACTGAAACCTTTACTTGTCTTTTTACTGAAACCCATACTTGTATCTTTACTGAAACCCATACTTGTCACTTTACTGAAACCAATACTTGTATCTTAACTGAAACCTTTACTTGTCACTTTACTGAAACCAATACCTGTATCTTAACTGAAACCTTTACTTGTATCTTCACTGAACCCGTTACGTATCTCTTTACTGAAACCTTCACGTGTCTTTTTACTTAAGCCCATACTTGTCTCTATACTGAAACCCACACTTGTCTCTTTACTGAAACCCACACTTGTCTCTATACTGAAACCCACACTTGTCTCTTTACTGAAACCCACACTTGTCACTTTACTGAAACCCACACTTGTCTCTTTACTGAAACCCACACTTGTCTCTTTACTGAAACCCACACTTGTCTCTTTACTGACTTACTCGTATCTTTACTGAGACTCATTCCAGTCGAGATTAATGAGACTAAGACTAAATGTCAACATCAGCAAATCAGGACGCAGACAATTTGAAAAAACAACAACAACCTCAACTGAATTATACATTATCCTCAATCTACATGTGGGTCGTGTTAACATAAGGCTATCACCCTGACGGTGCATGTATAAATGACGAAACAATTGCATCTTAAACTTAAACTTATCTTCATAGAAAGGACATATCACAGCAGAACATCATGGTTTTACAATATGAACAGGTCACACCAAAAACAACTTTGCATTGAAAGATGGTTTGCATGGAGATTTTACGTGCGCTTCCATACTTTTGCCCGAGAGTTTGTCTCTTGCTTGATTAATACACATGGCAAGTGAGTGCGTGAGTGCGTGAGTGCGTGAGTGAGATTTAACTCCGCTTTGAACAGTGTTTCAGAGTGACAAAACAAAACTGTATGACAAGAGGGATGACTTCAACTTTCGAATAGTCAATTTCCCTTTATGTTGAGCTATATTCCTGCAGCTCTAGCTTTCGGTGTATACATTTCACTTTTGAGGTGCAATTTCGCGAACACGTGGTATCATCACTATTTGAGTGAATGAGTGAGTTTAACGCCGCTTTTAGCAATTTTCCAGCAATATCGCGGCTGTACCCATGTCAGGAATCGAACCCGGGTCTTCGGCGTGATGAGCGAACGCTTTAACCACTAGGCTACCCGACCTTATCCCTATTTGATAATGATTCATGAACACAAGCTCCTGACATAGTCAGAATCGTACAATCGCCTCTGCTTGTGACAGAGATGTCTTTTAAATATGGAAAAGGGCTTTATCGCTTTTATTCAGTTATATCACGGCATCGGATTGATGTGGGACGAAAAGTCCGAAGTGAGGTAGATAGTAGACGTCTTTTTGTCTGGTGAAACACTCGAGAATGGTGTCGACAAACTAAGAAACATAATCAGGTTCAGTATTTACGTGATCGAACTGTCACGGCGTGCCAGGACTACGAAGGAAAACACCCCAGACTGCACGGAATCGTCTTCGCAATGTTAGAGTGAGAACCAGGAGACCTTACTTTAGCTACGTCTTACGACGTATCCACCTCCTTCAATGCGTTCGTATGTGTGCTAACGTCCAGATCTGGAATCTGCGACATTAGAGACGAATGTGGTTTAGTGGTGAATTCGTTTCTTCAGACATGTTAACGAACGTTTAGCCCTCAATTGTGTACGTCAAGTGAACAGATTTGGTGGAGAAAGTGTCATGATGTGGGGGGCAATATCCTTCACACGTACGAATCTTGTTCATGTGCAGGGTAATCTGACGGCTTTATGTTACAGGGACGACATTTTGCAGCATTTTCCTAGTTTTATCGTCGTACTACTTAAGAGTTCAAGGTGATAAATGTGTTTTATTATGTATTATCTGTAAGAAATGATATTGAAAAAAACACATTTGAAAAAACCCACACACCACCCCCTCTTTCTCTCTTACAGATATGGAGAAGGTTTTGTCGCTCATACTTTTCAAATATATTCCTAATCGAGGTAGGCCCAACTGAAATATATTCAGGAATAGATTTACTTGTGGAGATAAGATAAGGGATGTGACAATTACTAAATTTTATTGTACATATTTCAATTATGTAAGAAATCAATCTTCGATACTTCTCCAAACAATGTCGGAAATTATTATTCATATCATGAAATTTCTTTTCTGCAATGTGTTCAGTGGCTGTGAATTTGTACTTAAAGAAGGATACGACTAACGAAACTGTTCATCTCACATAAAATAAATAGTTTTTCAAAACAGCTGATATAGGTGTTGGTATGCTTGAGTGAGTTCTCATCTAGTGAGTGAGGGAGTGAGTATGGTTTTACGCCGCTTTTAGCAATATTCCAGCAATATCACGGTGGGGAACACCAGAAATGGGCTTCACACATTGTACCCATGTCGGGAATCGAACCTAGGTCTTTGGCGTGACGAGCGAACGCGTTAACCACAAGGCTACCCTACTGCCCCAAGTTCTCATCAAAAGGGGCTTAACATTTTGCTTTTATCAGTTTTGTCAGGCATAAGTCGGGGATTATTTATGTCCGTATTAGTAACAGGCATTGTCTTTTGTAATACAGGAAATACCATTAAAGGCTCATGATTAGATGTCGTTATTAATGTAGTTTACTTGACATCATTATTGGTTTTGAAATCCTGGAATATCTCGAGGACATTTGTCTCGAACAAATTTCTAACATACAATGTAATACAAATGTGGATCTGATTGGTTGAGAAATATTGTAAAATGGGATTCGAATCTACAGCTCTTCTCCGAGCACGACTTTAATACCGCACTTGAATAGTCCATTTGAAATAAAATTTGTTTCGTCACAAGTTTGAAAAATATGGAATTTGACATGACCACATGCACATTCATTGGAGATATTGATTTAGAAATATTTAACATTCACTTTCAATTTGTTTTGTTACAGTTACTATCATGTTGTGGGGCAAGGAACGTGTTCAGTTTTTAAGGTTCGAAACACATTTTTTACACTGTTTCGACCAAGAAGAAACAATCTTTACGTCAGTTGAATTTATTAGTTTCAGTTGGAAAGTTGTTAAAAATCTGATCTGACATCTGTTATAAAATATCATCCAACTTGAAAAGCCTAATTAGCATTTTTCACCAATATTGTCTGTATTAGTTTAAGGTCAATCATAATTTCCAGTCTCTATTGAAATCAAGCAAGCAAGGAAAAGTATTTAACTTTGACCACCTCTGCTTCATGTAATAATGACCACGATTAACCAACCTGTCCCTGTGTCGCTAGACGCTATGTTTTCACTATCACAAAAGCAACAGCCATGAATTCATTATAACGCCAGCTCCTATAAGGCCATTATTAATGGTTATGAGACAGTACATGTAAGAGAATCATGTGAACACACGTCCGGTTAGATCCCACACATGGCTACCCACATGCACGTGCACGGAACATATCCCGCCATCTGGCAGATGCGGCGAAACTGTTTCATGATCAATCTTTCATACAAAAACATGTTTACTAAACATTTCTTCCACAAAAGAAATTGCTGCATGGGGAGAAATAATCGGATGTGGCTTTCCGCTAAGATTGTTCTGAACTGTCATGCTTTCGCAGGATGACGCCTTATCATGCACCGGAGAGGCAGTACTCAACGACCTTCAAGTTTGAATCGAGTGAGAAGCCTTGGCAAAGGGTCGAGTTACGTCCATTGACTTCCATCCACCCATGTCGACCGGACAAGGAATGAGGAAATTGCAGCCATGATCGGGGTCTAAGGGTCGAATAGGCGTTGGTGTTGGTTTCGCCCTTTTCCTGTATATTGTGTGTAATTGTTACCTATTTTCCGCAAAGGTCATCCATAATTGTCCCAACCCTTCATCTCCTTTGCTTCGCGTGTACCTTGCCTCAGCCCCCTCGATCTTGTATCAACAAGTTTGGAGTCACAGTTTTGTGTCCTGTATTGAAAAGAGCTCCTATCGTTCGCCAACTCTCTCATCAAAACCTCGCCAGCACATTCGTGCCTTAACCCTTTGCTCTTAATGGTATCAGAATACTCTCTTTAAACCCCGCTCTGTCACTTTGATAATCACGCGGAGAAATACATTACAAATATCCCATGTTGTGATGGCAGTGATAAGACCTTGTTCACCGTCATTCAACGACCCGCATGCTCCTCACATAAAAGAAAGTCAACGATGCTCTTGTTGTTGGCGGGCGTTATGCCTCATCACGTGATCAGTATTATTAAGGAAGTAGGCATATAATTTCCTCACACGCACGCCCGCAAACAATCGAAGCCTGTTATTTTCGTTAGCCCAGTGACAGTAATGGTACACGTTAATGTGTACCCATATGCTCATAAACGCCTGTGACGGGCTCAGGCTCAATCCCAGTATGCAGCATAACAGACATATCAGAAAACCATGTGGATGAAGAGATGTCATCTTATACCGCTGCTGCAGTATCTCTTACATAGGTGCAGAAAGAGTGCGGCACATAGAAAGCATGTGGGGAACATTTTATCATATCCAATTTTACAAATGGAGACAGTTGAATAGCTTGCACACAGGTGATGCATATGTCAGTTACATGTGCCCGTGCTTGCACGTGCGATGTGGCGGTTGAAGTGCGACAGGTAATATTTCAAGTCCTGCTCCAAACTACACAAAGAAGGTCTGAAGCTGTTTTCACAATTAAGTTTGTATCTGCACAGAACTTTGCTTTGGGTCAGTAAAAAGTTAAGAGTCAACGTCCGTTGATCATTTAACATGACGCAACCTTGGAAAGAAATGATGAAATTGTGATAAGATTACGAAAAAAACATACAATGAATAGATTTTCAATTTTGACATGGCATAGATAGTTTACGAGTAAGTGTGTAAATGAATGTCTGTATCAGAAATGGTAAAGAAGTGCCATTGAAATCCACATTCGATTGCTAGCTGTAAGTCGAAACAGATTTTAACATTTATTCTTTCAAATACAGGTGATTGTGCTGACCTTTTAAAAGAGAGAGAAGGAAACTGTGAATTTACGACTCAATTAGATAGTTTACAATATTAGTATCTGAGAATGTAACATTCACTTCAGTATAAACCGACCGCCTCCGTGGTCTTGTGGTAGAGCGTCCGCCCGGAGAGCGGAAGGTCCAGGGTTCGATCCCGGGCCGCGTCATACAAAAAGACGGGGCTAAAACAAGGACTGGTCGGCTCGGAGTCAGTATACTGTGTCTGAGTGGGGTATTCATGTTAAACTGCGGCATGGTATCTCAGTGAGCTAGCACTATAAATCGGCATCAGTCCGGACTAGTACAAGCAGCCACACACACACATACACGTGCATGCACGTCGCTATATAAGTGCAATAATCTTGGACGCGACGTTAAACCCAATTTCACCTCACCTCAGTATAAACCAACATGTATACTTAATATCTAAATGTGCAGAATGCAACATTGAATAAATATAACATATGCGTGAATACATAAATACAAAGGTTTATACCAGACTGCCATACAACAAAATGACAGGTTGTAACTTTCAGAGCAGTATGGATTACAATGTCTTGGTGTCAACTTCAAAGAGACTTCCGGTTTGAGGAGCCACAATTCACTGTGCAGAGCTTCCTCTTGTTGCCTTACCATGATCCGCTGCTCGTGGATTCCAATCCATGATTCGACTCTGGTATCGTCCGTGGTCTGTCATCCTCGAACCCGTGTTCTTTGGTTTTACAAAAGTGTTAAACCAGTTTGTTAAAGTGATTATTGAACCCATCCCACTACTTCCACTGACTTCCCGTTGAAACGACTTGGGTGATTTTATTAATTGTATATTACGATATTCACGCGTAAAATGAATAGAGCTTTTTTATCCCATAGAAATCGTCAACACATAGGATTAATACATGACTTTTCGCCCCTGATAAAAAAAGTTAAAGTTCCATACAGAACTAAGTTAGATATATAGGAACTCGTTGTAAGCACTTGTAATGACAACAGTTCTTCTTATGTTATCGTGAAAATGACCAAAGAATAGATAACCAGTGTCGCATGTTTTTCATAAAATTCGACTGAATTGAGGATTCGCTGTGTCTCACCAAACCCCAACGGCGTCAGTTAATACCACGATTATGTACAAGTTGTGTGGGAATACGGCGATGTAATTTTTAACAAGATTTAATAAGTCATAATTACATCAAGTCGCAAGTGGAGTGTTCAGAGTTACTCTGTAATGAGATTGTCTGCACAGTGCGCAAATGAAAATATGTGGACATCGTTATCAGCACAATAGAGATAATTTTGTCAAAACATTTGATTTTTCAACTTTCTACGCCACTATCCCACACGACAAACTTAAGGAAAAACTTCATTCCTTGATCCATGGGTTTCGGGACAATTTGTCAAACATGAAAGCAAAAACAATATATGAAATGCTGGACTTCCTTATTGATAACATCCATGTAAAATTTGGGGGTAAGACATTTAGGCAAGAGGTAGGTTATCCCATGTGCACCATTTCTTCCCCGTTCTTGCTCATCTGTTTCTTTATGCACATGAATCTCTGCAGAATGTAGAATGTCTGCTTTGATTGGCCATTTCGAAACAAGGCGTTTTGGCCATGGAATTTTACTTAATCTTTAAGTGTACCGATGACCTGATATCGTTCATTAACGGTCAAATAGCCAATTCCCTTCCACTGGTTTACCAACCATATGCAATCTTTTTCATATTTGGATGAAAAAAAATCTCTCCACCATAATGTATGACAAGAAGAGCGACTTCTACTTTGCAACTCTATGTCAAGAATGCTCAAGCAGGTCAAACCTTTGGTGTCTACGACTTTTGAGTTTCAATCGAATATACTCTCCCTACGAAGATTTTCAAGATCGTCACACGACTCTTGCTCAAAAGTTATTGAATCAAGGCTTCAGTGATGCATTCAAAATTCTAACTTTCCAAATTCGATACATTGTTGACAAAAATGATGTCCGATGAAATTTCCTATTTGACTTGAACCATATTTTCCAGTGTTATATTCAGTTGAACAAATGACTTGCTTTGAGCAAAGATTTCTTATGAATAATGAAAGCTTTATTGCGCTTTTATTCTCTGTAAACTTCATTTCTTTCCCCTTTTTTCGTACTGTACATGCATCACATGAAGTGCTTCTATCTTTAAATGAAGTACTCATAGGCCATGTTGACCGTGCGTTGTACACCACCCACGTCTTAAAGGGGAAGTGTACACGCAAAAATTACTTTCTTTCTTTTTCTAAACAAAAGGCAATTTTAGAACTAGTTAGTATCTGTTTTTGAAAATATACACTCATTTTTTTCACAGTGAAAGTAGGAAGCTCACAATAGTGTGAAAATGATATGCCGTTATGAGGCCTTCGTTTTTCGAGCTAAACAGGTCTGAGTTATCTCCCTTAGATTATGACGTAATTGGTGCCAATTCAACTGGGTCCCTGTCTATTCTGAACGCAAAAGATATCAAGTACAAGTTTTCGGTAAAACAACATGGCCTACGACACACTCCGGCGCAGTGGTGACTCAGCATGACACTATGCTGGCTGGCATCTGAGACGCTAGAATCACACACCTGTACCTACACCACGTGAAGCGGCTCTAAAAAAGCATGATGACGTCATAATGTTTATCAATTGGCACCAACGACGTCATATTGCAAGGGGCATAAGCCATGGTGTTTTTGTTATGGAAATAGAACACTTGGTAAATGTGAAAAATATAAATCGTTTTAATGCAAAACATATGTTGATTAATTGTGATATTTTTATATTTTTGTCTATGACACTTCTAGGTTAACACTTTTATTGTGGAAAAAGTACAAGAAAATTAGGTTCATTTCCGTGTGAACTTGCCCTTTAAGATTGTCTGTCACTTCCCTTCCATTGATTTACCCACCTGAACTAGAATTAAAGGAGACCAGTGAGACCGCCTCACCTGTTTCATATTTAGATATATGCATAAGGATTCAGAGAGACAAAACACTCTCTACAAGACTGTATGACAAGAGGATGACTTCAACTTTCCAGTAGTCAACTTTCCTTTCATGTCGAGCAATATTCCAGCAGCTCCAGTCTTTCGTGTTTACATTTCACAACTTTTGAGATACAATCGAGCATGCTTTTTCTCCCAAAATTTCAAAGGGGTTATACGACTCTTGCTAAGAAGTTTTTTGATAAAGGTTACAGAATTTAAGGACTCAGTAAAGCTTTCAATTTTTATATGGTAGACATTTTGAGGACATGTCCAAATATGACGCATCAGTGACAAAAATTGTGTCCGATGTAATTCCCTATTTTGACTTGTATCTTATGTTCGCATGTTTGTTTCAGTTGAACAATTGACTTGTCTTTGCATGTGCTTGTGGCGGGTGCCACCTGTGGGGCAGGATACGCTCACCTTTTCGCAAACACCTGGTATCATTACTATTTGATAGTGATTCATAAACACATGCTCTTGACACAGTCGGAATTGTACAATCTACTCTGCTTTATGCAGAGATTTCTATTGGATATGGAAAGGGTTTTGTCGCTTTAATTAATTATTTCAACATTGTACGACACGGCACGTGCTGAAAGGCGTCTTCTTCTTCTTCCCGTCTTCTTCGACATCTTCTTACTCGTTTTTCATAATTTATTCTTTGATATCTTCTCTCGCCCTTTTCTTCTCTTTCGTCTTCTTCTTCTTAAACTTTAAAACTTTATGTGTGAAATTATCGGCTTTTTCTGCGTCAGTACTAGTAACACAATACTGAGCTGTTATGTTATAGATATATTGAAAAGACTATAACTGTTTTGTTATTGAATATGATTGGGAACTTTTAATTGAAAATACAAATTTCTTCCAACGTCTTCGAAATCAAGAACGTTAGAAAATATTAAAATAATGAAATTTAATGTATTTTACCAATGCAAAATTCAGTCACATAATATAAAAAGTACATTTTCCTTAGTGACTCAAAGTTGTCTCCAGTAACCAGTCTGAATTATCCAACGAAACAGATTCCATTGGGCGTAAAAGCCCAAATAACGGTGAAAATTATACATGAACGGATCAATGAAAATCAGTGATAACAAGAGGTTCATCCGTTCAATTAGCGGACGTCTGAAACACAAGACTTACATTTGTTACTATAAATGCTAATTGACCATCGAGTGACAGCCATAATTTTTTAATATATTGCATACTGAGATACACCCACGTCACAACCACACGATGGAATAATATATGTCTGTACACATACTACATATATATACTCTTGAAAATCACGTACGTGAAACCGGTTGAGTAAATTATACAGCTCATCTTTGGACTTATGTATTTTATCTCTGTGTGTCTCTCTCTGTCTCTCTGTCTCTCACTCTCTTTCTCTCTCTATCTATCTATCTATCTATCTCTCTCTATATCTATCTATCTATCTATCTATCTATCTCTCTCTCTCTCTCTCTCTCTCTCTATATATATATATATATATATATATCTATATCTATATATGAAAACAAATATATAACCCATACATCCCATGCACGGATGCGAAAAAAATACTTAATGTTTCAATAATACTGACATAAACATGTTTCATATTTCATTTAGCTGCTAGTGTTAACTGTTCATCTTACAAGTAGACTTATGATCCCACACATCATGAAATGTTTCGTAGATCGCTAAGATTACTGATGTTGTGTTTGTTTGATAAAGATTTAGAAGATGTGTAGTTTTTTTAACAAGGGGTGCACATGCAAATGCAATTATGCCCCTTATATATCTAAAATGAACATTACAAATTTGATAAATCCCGAAATTCACTTTGTCCTATTCGAAGTTGATAATTGAATTTGTGGTTCATCAAGAAATAATTACTAATTATTGTAAATATCTGTCTTACATCATTAATTTGAGATAGAAAATTACGGATGGTATGTTGCAAAAGTAATGCCAACAGTTCGGCAATTTGAGCGGGGAACATAAGAAATGTACCTTACATGTTAGCAGGGTACATTGAAATAAAGGAATGGGTCGTAGCCAATCAGATTCCGACAATCATGTGTAAGATAATATTAAAAAAAAGAAGTATTGTTATGCGTGATCACAAGACACACAGTAATTCATGTTCATACTATAACTGACCCGTGAAGATACGGGGTAGAATATGTCTTCAGCAACCCATACTTGCCTTAAATGGCGACTATGCTTGTCGTAAGAGGCGACTAACGGGATCGGGTGGTCAGGCTCGCATAGTATCCAAATTGCGTGGATCGATCCTCATGACGTCACTCACTGGATTGTCTGGTCCAGACTCGATTATTTACAGACCGCCGTCATATAGCTGGAATATTGCTGAGTGTGGCGTTAAACAACAAACAAACAAACAAAAATCATACTATAACTTAACCCTAAGTTATAACTTCTACAAAGATATAGACGTTGGAAGTTTAAAATTTGATTCTGACGTCACGTGCATTGCATCATATGCATCTTATGATGTGCTGTGCACAGGGAAGAAGATGGTCGTATAAGTTTTGTTTAAAATCTCCATAACAAAACTTGAAGTTATTGGGATTTGTATTTTAAAATTTTGTTTTCTTGGGTATTGTGGTTGTCATTGCTTTTCGGTGGTCCATTCATGTCACAAAAAACAACAAAAGATACCATGACAATGATAATGATGATAACGGCAACACTTTCCCTTGATCCCTCAATTTGATCGATGGCAGAATGTTGAATCGTCATAAATACATAATCGAAATTCCATCAAGCTCAAACGAGTCATGCAAACGATCAAAGGGATAAAATGTTGACAACCGGGAAATGAGGATTTTCTTAAAGGGGAGTAACTACTTCCAGACTAGCGTCACAAAGACATCAAAGGTTACCTCCCTTTGAATTCGGTGCGACCATTCACCCTGCTTCTCAGATCGATAACAACTGCCCCAGATACGGCTTGGCTTTGATGTTGCACGCGGAGCGCTGTACGAGTCGTTACTTTGCTGGCTTCTATCACTGCTTCAGAGCTCTTAGGTGTTGGCAGTAGTTTTGACATCGATTTTGAAAGACGGCATGAATAATCAAAGTAGAACGGAGATCTAAGGGTTTAATATTTGGTCTATCGGCTTACATCTTGATACCGATTATCCAAATTTGGTTAAAATTAATATCTAACAAATTATCAAGAACAAAATATGTTTTCGGTTTTAATAAAATCTCACTGATGAACTGAAAAACTGTACAAGATAATCGTGACCTGTATCCTTCTCATCCACCATATCACAGTCTGCAAGGAAGGACCTTGTTCCATTCTAATATATTATTATAGCAATTATGTTACAGTTATTTTCTGCTACACATATTCTGCCTTCCCGTCTACGTCAGCAGCCAAATGACGACAATAAAATGTAACATCCCAATTCTACATCAGCATCCACCAATGTAGCCGCAATTCGCTGTTCAGAGTTGTGTCCCCTGGGCACCTCAGAAACCCACGGGTTCGAATCCCTGTTCGACCAGATTATGTTTCTAGAATAGTCAGTACCATATCCGTGCCCGTAGGTTTCACCAAAGTGTTACACGTCTGAGATATGCATCACGTCGGCCTTTCCTCCCATGACACTCTGTGATATAACTTGAATATATCGGCGCTAAACCCAACTCACTCACTCACTACGTTTGGTAATGAATTGCCATCTGCAAACATACCGTCATGACTGTTGCTTCTTCGTCTACTGTTACTAAATAATGAATTGCCATCTTCTAACATTCCCGCCATTGCTGTTGCCACTTCGCCTAATATTATAATGAATTGCCATTTGCAAACATACCGTCATGACTGTTGCTTCTTCGTCTACTGTAACTAAATAATGAATTGCCATCTTCTAACATTCCCGCCATTGCTGTTGCCACTTCGCCTAATATTATAATGAATTGCCATTTGCAAACATACCGTCATGACTGTTGCTTCTTCGTCTACTGTTACTAAATAATGAATTGCCATCTTCTAACATTCCCGCCATTGCTGTTGCCACTTCGCCTAATATTATAATGAATTGCCATCTGCAAACCTACCGTCATTACTGTTTCTATTTCTTCTACTGTAACTAAATAATGAATTGCCATCTTCTAACATTCCCGCCATTGCTGTTGCCACTTCGCCTAATATTATAATGAATTGCCATTTGCAAACCTACCGTCATTACTGTTTCTATTTCGTCTACTGTTACTAAATAATGAATTGCTATCTTCTAACATTCCCGCCATTGCTGTTGCTACTTCGACTAATATTATAATGAATTGCCATCTGCAAACCTACCGTCATTACTGTTTCTATTTCGCCCGGAGAGCGGAAGGTCCGGGGTTCGATCCCCGACCGCGTCACACCAAAAGACGTTAAAAGATGGTACTTGTTGTTACCCTGTCTGGCGCTCGGCATTAAGGGGCTAAAACAAGGACTGGTCGGCTCGGAGTCAGTATACTGTGTCTGAGTGGGGTATTCATGTTAAACTGCGGCATGGTATCTCAGTGAGCTAGCACTATAAATCGGCATCAGTCCGGACTAGTACAAGCAGCCACACAAACACACACACGTACATGCACGTCGCTATATAAGTGCAATAATCTTGGACGCGACGTTAAACCCCATTTCACCTCACCTCACCTGTTTCTATTTCGTCTACTGTTACTAAATAATGAATTGCCATCTTCTAACATTCCCGCCATTGCCGTTGCCACTTCGCCTAATATTACTGTTGCATCTTCCCGAGGCAAGGGCGTTCACTGACTGGACTTTTATAGTCAGTTAACTCCATTGCCTTGGGAAGATGTTACTGTTGCTACTTCGTGTCCTATTGGAAATGAAATGACCCTAACAAACATACCCGCCATTACAGTTTCTGCTACACTGCTGATGATAAAAGATTCAATTGCTAACATGCCGACCTCTGCTACATGTTGTTATATTATCCCTGACGAGACGACCTCATTACAGGAAAGTTTCTATCACAAACCTACTGCCACGGAATTACTAACATAGAACGACTCCTACAAAACTATTAGTACAGAACAACTGCTACAGTACTGCTACTACTACAGAACAATGGCTACAGAACTACAGAACCATGGCTACAGAACTACAGAACCATGGCTACAGAACTACAGATCCATGGCTACAGAACTACTACCATAGAACCATGGCTACAGAACTATTACCATAGAACCATGGCTACAGAACTACAGAACCATGGCTACAGAACTACAGATCCATGGCTACAGAACTACTACCACAGAACCATGGCTACAAAACTACAGAACCATGGCTACAGGACTACTACCACAGAACCATGGCTACAGGACTACTACCACAGAACCATGGCTACAGAACTACCACCACAGAACCATGGCTACAGAACTACGACTGCAGAATCATGGCTACAGAACTACCACTACAGAACCATGGCTTCAGAACTACTACTACAGAACCATGGCTACAGAACTACTGCGACAGAATCATGGCTACAGAATTACTACCATAGAACCATGGCTACAGGACAACCACCACAGAACCATGGATACAGAACTACAGAACCATGGCTACAGAACTACTGCGACAGGGTCATAGCTACAGAGCTACTGCAACAGAATCATGGCTACAGAACTACTACCACAGAACCATGGCTACAGGACTACTACCACAGAACCATAGCTACAGGACTACTACCTCAGAACCATAGCTACAGGACTACTACCACAGAACCATGGCTACAGATCTACAGAACCATGGCTGCAGAGCTACTACCACAGAACCATGGCTACAGGACTACTACCACAGAACCATGGCTACAGAACTACCACCACAGAACCATGGCTACAGAACTACGACTGCAGAATCATGGCTACAGAACTACCGCTACAGAACCATGGCTTCAGAACTACTACTACAGAACAATGGCTACAGAACTACTGCGACAGAATCATGGCTACAGAATTACTACCATAGAACCATGGCTACAGGACAACCACCACAGAACCATGGATACAGAACTACAGAACCATGGCTACAGAACTACTGCAACAGTGTCATAGCTACAGAGCTATTGCAACAGAATCATGGCTACAGAACTACTACCATAGAACCATGGCTACAGAACTACAGAACCATGGCTACAGAACTACTGCGACAGGGTCATAGCTACAGAGCTATTGCGACAAAGTCATGGCTACAGAACTACTGCCACAGAACCATGGCTTCAGAGCTACTGCAACAGAATCATGGCTACAGAACTAATACCATAGAACCATGGCTACAGGACTACCACCACAGAACCATGGATACAGAACTACTGCAACAGAATCATGGCTTCAGAGCTACTGCAACAGAATCATGGCTACAGAACTACTACCATAGAACCATGGCTACAGGACTACCACCACAGAACCATGGATACAGAACTACAGAACCATGGCTACAGAACTACTGCGACGGGGTCATGGCTACAGAACTACTGCGACAGAATCATGGCTACAGAACTACTATGACAGAATCATGGCTACAGAGCCACTGCGGCAGAATCATAGCTACAGAACTACCGCGACAGAATCGTGGCTACAGAACTACCACCACAGAAGCATGGTTACAGAAGTACTGCGACAGAACCATGGCTACAGAACTACTACCACAGAACAATGGCTACAGAACTACTACCATAGAACCATGGCTACAGAACTACTGCGACAGGGTCATAGCTACAGGACTACTACCACAGAACCATGGCTTCAGAGCTACTGCAACAGAAGCATGGCTACAGAACTACTACCACAGAACCATGGCTTCAGAGCTACTGCAACAGAACCATGGCTACAGAACTACTACCATAGAACCATGGCTACAGGACTACCGCCACAGAACCATGGATACAGAACTACAGAACCATGGCTACAGAACTACTGCGACAGGGTCATAGCTACAAAGCTATTGCGACAAGGTCATGGCTACAGAACTACTGCCACAGAACCATGGCTTCAGAGCTACTGCAACAGAACCATGGCTACAGGACTACTGCCACAGAACCATGGCTTCAGAGCTACTGCAACAGAACCATGGCTACAGGACTACCGCCACAGAACCATGGATACAGAACTACAGAACCATGGCTACAGAACTACTGCGACAGGGTCATGGCTACAGAACTACTGCGACAGAACCATGGCTATAGTGCTACTGCAACAGAATCATGGCTACAGAACTACTATGACAGAATCATGGCTACAGAGCCACTGCGGCAGAATCATGGCTACAGAACTACCGCGACAGAATCGTGGCTACAGAACTACCGCGACAGAAGCATGGTTACAGAAGTACTGCGACAGAACCATGGCTACAGAACTACTACCACAGAACCATGGCTACAGAACTACTACCACATAACCATGGCTGCAGAGCTACTACCACAGAACCATGGCTACAGAACTACTACCACATAACAATGGCTGCAGAGCTACTATCACAGAACCATGGCTACAGAACTACTACCACATAACCATGGCTGCAGAGCTACTAACACAGAACCATGGCTACAGAACTACTACCACAGAACCATGGCTACAGAACTACTACCACAGAACCATGGCTACAGAACTACTATCACATAACCATGGCTACAGAACTACTACCACATAACCATGGCTGCAGAGCTACTAACACAGAACCATGGCTACAGAACTACTACCACAGAATCATGGCTACAGAACTACTACCACAGAACCATGGCTACAGAACTACTACCACAGAACCATGGCTACAGAACTACTACCATAGAACCATGGCTACAGAACTACCACTACAGAACCATGGCTACAGAACTACTGCGACAGAATCATGGCTACATAAGTACCGCGACAGAACCATAGAACCACTACTATGAAGACCACTACCAGATGTATCTATCACAGCTTCATTACTTTTATTTACCGCCTTTGTGCCGACCATCTGCATCTAAAAACTACACCTTATATTACAACTACCTCTACTATCACAACTACTACTGCTGCTGCTGCTACTACTCGCACAACGCAGCAACTACTACTGCTGCTACTACTACCACAACACAACTACTACTATTGTTACCACTACCTCCATAACCATCACATCTACTACTGTTGCTGCTACTAGTACTGCTTCTACTACTACTTCTTCTTCTACTACTACTACTACTACTACTACTACTACTACTACTACAACTACTACTACTACTACTACTACCACTGCTACTACTACTTCTACTACTGCTACTACTACTTCTACTACTGCTACAACAACTACTACTACTACTACTAGTACTACTACTACTGCTGCTTCTACTACTACTTATGCTACTACTACTACTAGTTCTACTACTGCTACAACAACAACAACAACTACTACTACTACTACTACTACTACTACTACAACTACTACTATTTCTCACACACTAATTACTTCCGCAAGGGCCAACACGCTGATGTCAATCATCACGAATACTAACTTTGTCACCACAATTCTACTACCACCATAACTCCAACCATTACCACACTATCACTTCAACCCTATCCCTACTTTAACTTTACCGCCGCGACCGCAGCGTCTTATGAGGCAACTGATAACACTATCTACTTTCTTCAAACATAACATACATATTGAGAGCATTGTCGGAAGAAAACACCTTGTGTTAAAGTCAAACTAGGAACACACAATGTAAAGGAAATATAACAACCGCCAGGTTACTCTCCACGCGCCTCTAACGACAGGTTAGCCGCTGGAAATAACACGCCTGGGGAGAACGCTGATAATGATAATTTTCACGTTTCACAGGTAACGTTTTAAGATGACAGATCGAGTGAATATACTGATTTCCAGATATAACACTCCGTGGATTGCTGTGATTATATTACATATAATGAACACATACGAACACAATAATAACGCAAGCTGTGGAGAGCGTGCTGGTCAAAGGTCACGGCGTCGATTGACGTTAGATAACGCCACAATGCAACATGGCGCGGGCCGGTCGCGGGTAGGGCTGCCTGTATCATTATGCCATATAGTTCATCTGCTGCGAGCATGCTTGGTTCAACCAGTACGCAGTGATATGACACTTGGGACTTCATTACGCATTGTTCAGTCTCTTTCACTCGAAGAGGGCGTGAACTTTGATAAGCAAATTTCGTGTTATGGAGTTGTTAATGTTGCTGTCACCTTTGTTGAACAGGTTACTTCACAGTGTGTTATCGGACGAAAAATATCTTTTGTGTGTTGACTGGTTACAAAAAGCTAGCGTTGTTTCCGAGTTTCAGCGGTTAATATCTCATAGCATCTGTTATGTAATGCAATATTTGATTGGAGCTCATGAATTGATCGCCGTTAAATTCTAAAACTGTCAGAATGGTAAATTACACAGTGGAAAGTTGCACATCATCAATATTTCGTGGTTGTGAAGCGTTAGAAGCAAAGGAACAAGACGACTTTGTTAACAGCTGATTATGAATATTTTAAGAAACAGCACACAATAAAGCAGCAGAAGGTTTTATGACCAAATAAGGCACAAATTATTAAGCTCAAATCTGGTGTGTTTCTGCCTTACCGAAACAAATTTAATTTTCTTATGTCGACGGGGGTTGCTTCCCTTTATATGTATGTTCCCTTATTTTGTACGAGCAATATATATATATATATCAGTCTATACTTGTCCTTCAAATTTGAAAGACCTGAAGGACTGATTGTTTCATATATATATAACACAAACGTAACTGTATCATGTTTTAATAAACATATATCTCAAAATCCTTTGTTTCCTTGCACGATTTCATGTGCTGTGAAGGGGACTCCCACGGGCGTTTAAGATTTTAAAATCAATATATATTCAAAATTCAAATTCTACCAAACAATTTGTATTCTTTAGATGCGTTATTGTGAGATTCGGTTTTTTTTTTTTCCATTTAGAGATCTATGGCAGTTTGAAACAGAAAAATACTTGGCACGTGCGCCCTTTTTGTTCACACCTGTACGCATTTTAACGGCAACAAAGTATTCTGAAAGTTTGTATTTTGTTTTTTGCACAATTAAAAGATTGATCAATGTTCAAAGCCATATAATTTAGGGTTATCCTTAAATATATGTAATCACAATTACCTAAGCCTTTGGGTAAATTATATTTTCGTAAATGAGCGATTTACAAGTAAATCTAAACTGGTAGCACATCTGAGGTTTCTTTGTGGTTACACTCTGTTACAGTATGAAACAATTGGAACTTGTTCCTGGTAAGGCATTCCACATAGAAGACATCAATGGTCGAATTCGCATTTGTATTTCAAAATGTGACACTCGTCCCTTACTTTAAAATGTAAATGAATTTCAATACATGATTTCTTTATGCATGTAAACCATCGTGGGAAGTTTGTTTTGAAATAAACTCTTTGAAGAAGTAGGGGATAGTCGGAAATAACTTAAACTGGCCAAAATTGATTAAGGGCGATTGGGTTAAGATGGAACATTTTTTTTCGTAGAGCGTAATACACCACGATTTTTCAAACTTTTTTTCACACGACGAAGCATACTGCGTGTATAGGTGTATAAATGGCGATTTTAGGGAGTCTTTCTCACTCCTCTTGCAGCACTTGGTCAAGTTCAGCCAACGTGGTCGGAGGTCTTTGACGCACACGTCTCCATATCATGTCTATGGATGTTAGGTACTGGAGGTGAGAATTGACGATTCGAACACGGAGGCTGTTGTCCTGAAAGACAAAACGTCAACCCACACGTCTTGGAAATATGACAACAAAGGCTGTAATTATGTTGTCCCGATAGCTCTGGCCAGTGACCCTTCCTTGCACAATATGGAGTGGGGTTCGGTCGATCATAGTGATGTCATCCCACACCGTAACCGATCCTCCTCCAAATAGGTCATGAAGTCTCAATTGGACACTGTCTTGACGTTCATTTCGACCTCTCCAGACACGACCACGCCTATCAAGGAAGTGAAAATTGAATCGGGACTCATCTGAAAACATGACACGTGACCAACGACGACTACCAGAGTTTCGACGTTGTGTACACCATTGACGTCTGTTGGCAACTTGACGATTTGGAAGGGGCGGCACAACAAGTGGCCAACGAGCATTTCTAATCGTTTGACCCGTAACGCGTACTCTAGTAGCCTGATGAACGTTTGCAGTAATTTCATTCGACGTTTGAGCTCGATTTCGAATATCCTGGTTTCGGATCAATCGGTGGGTGCGGGTGGCCCAATCGCCTAAGGCGCCGCGATTCGCTGTGCAGTGTTGCGTCCCTTGGGCACGCCAGAAACCTATAATTGTAGGTTCGAATCCCGGTTCGCCCTGATTATGTTTCTAGGTTTGTCAGCACCATACCCGTGCCAGGGGTTTCACCGAAGTGGTAAATGTCTGAGACCTGCATTACATAAACCTAACTAATACTCATCAATCGATCATGTACTCTTGTTGTTGGAGACTACAAATATTACAATTTAAAACCGTGTTAAACCTCCAAATCAAAGGGCAAGATATGTTAGGGGCACGTTTTGGTCCACAGGATATTCATAATTTAAGAAATATGCAAAATACGCTGTGTAAAATTATTCATATGATAGGAAACAAGACTTTGCTCATTTCAACACTATCGTGATTTACCCAACTGCTGCAACCTATCCGAAAGTGTTCGAATAACTGGAGTTGTGAACGATAATCACAGAAATAATATATGTGAAAATAAATCGTTATCATTGTTGTTAATATTATTCATGATTTCAAATAATCTAGCATTCTTTATCGGCCCAGAAACCTATGATTGTGTGTGTCTGTGTGTGTGTCTGCTGGTACTAGTCCGGATTAATTTTCATTTTATAGTGCTGACACACTGAGATACCATGCCGTAGTTTAACGTTTAACATGAATACCCCACTCAGACACAGTTACGGACTCCAAGCCGAGCGGTCCCTGTTTTAGCCGCTTAATGCCGAGCGTCAGGCAGGGTTACAACAAGTACCATATTCTAACGTCATTTGGTATGACGCGACCGGGGACCTTCCGCTCTCCTGGCAGACACACTAGGCCACAGAGGTTAGGGTATTATTGAACGTGTTTTAAATAGACCCTACGTTTACATTTCAGCACCGGCGTACTTTGTATCCAAAAAAGTTCATAATTAACAGGATAGTTTTTTCTTTTATAACATCTAACGATACTTTCTATAGTGTGGCGCGGCATCCGTTTATCTTTCGATATTTAACTTGCCAAATACAATTGCGATGCCTGTGCATCAAGTCAAGTATGAAGTCGATCGCTTAGATTAAATTACTAAAGCATAAAGGGATTTAATAACATAATAATAACACTGTTTAGTGCTTGAGTGAAAGCTTGTTCCAACCAACTGTTGACTTCACTGTTCGCATAAAAAGGCATGAACAGTTGTCGTTCATATCATTGCTTTTAACTACAAAAAGTTAAGTATCATTATTTATCTCGAAAACATTTAGCAACATTGTTGAGGAGTGAGAAAAAACACGGGATGAAAGTGATAAAGTGAGGAATTTTAAATAAAACATGTTGGATGTTGGATATAAGGGATGAGGCGAGGATGTTGGATATAAGGGATGAGGCGAGGATGTTGGATGTAAGTGATGAGGCGAGGATGTTGGATGTAAGTGATGAGGCGAGGATGCTGGATGTAAGTGATGAGGCGAGGATGCTGGATGTAAGTGATGAGGCGAGGATGTTGGATGTAAGTGATGAGGCGAGGATGCTGGATGTAAGTGATGAGGCGAGGATGTTGGATGTAAGTGATGAGGCGAGGATGCTGGATGTAAGTGATGAGGCGAGGATGCTGGATGTAAGTGATGAGGCGAGGATGTTGGATGTAAGTGATGAGGCGAGGATGTTGGATGTAAGTGATGAGGCGAGGATGTTGGATGTAAGTGATGAGGCGAGGATGCTGGATGTAAGTGATGAGGCGAGGATGCTGGATGTAAGTGATGAGGCAAGGATGTTGGATGTAAGTGATGAGGCGAGGATGCTGGATGAAAGTGATGAGGCGAGGATGTTGGATGTAAGTGATGAGGCGTGGATGCTGGATGTAAGTGATGAGGCGAGGATGTTGGATGTAAGTGATGAGGCGAGGATGTTGGATGTAAGTGATGAGGCGAGGATGCTGGATGTGGGATATAAGGGATGACTTGTGGATGTTGGATGTTGGATATAAGGGATGAGGCATGGATGTTGGATATAAGGGATAAGGAGTGGATGCTGGATGTTGGATATAACGGATGAGGGGTGGATGTTGGATGTTGGATGTAAGTGATGAGGCATGGATGTTGGATATAACGGATGATGCGTGGATGTTGGATGTTGGATATAAGGGATGAGGGGTGGATGTTGGATGTTGGATATAAGGGATGAGGCATGGATGTTGGATATAAGGGATGAGGGGTGGATGCTGGATATAAGGGATGAAGTGTGGAAGTTGGATATAAGGGATCAGGCATGGATGTTGGATATAAGGGATGAGGCGTGGATGTTGGATGTTGGATATAACGGATGAGGCATGGATGTTGGATATAAGGGATGAGGGGTGGATGTTGGATGTTGGACATAATGGATGAGGGGTGGATGTTGGATGTTGGATACAAGGGATGAGGGGTGGATGTTGGATGTTGGATATAACGGATGAGGGGTGGATGTTGGATGTTGGATATAATGGATGAGGGGTGGATGTTGGATGTTGGACATAACGGATGAGGGGTGGATGTTGGATGTTGGATATAAGGGATGAGGGGTGGATGTTGGATGTTGGATATAAAGGATGTGGGGTGGATGTTGGATATAATGGATGAGGCGTGGATGTTGGATGTTGGATATAAGGGATGAGGCATGGATGTTGGATATAAGGGATGAGGCGTGGATGTTGGATGTTGGATATAACGAATGAGGGGTGGATGTTGGATGTTGGATATAAGGGATGAGACGTGGATGTTGGATATAAAGGATGAGGCCAGGATGTTGGATGTTGTATATAAGGGATAAGAGGTGGATGTTGGATGTTGGATGAGGCATGGATGTTGGATATAAGGGATGAGGCATGGAATTTGGATGTTGGATATAACGGATGAGGCATGGATGTTGGATATAAGGGATGAGGCGTGGATTTTGGATGTTGGATATAATGGATGAGGGGTGGATGTTGGATGTTGGATATAAGGGATAGGGCGTGGATGTTGGATATAAGGGATGAGGCGTGGATGTTGGATGTTGGATATAACGAATGAGGGGTGGATGTTGGATGTTGGATATAAGGGATGAGGCGTGGATGTTGGATATAAAGGATGAGGCCAGGATGTTGGATGTTGTATATAAGGGAAAAGAGGTGGATGTTGGATGTTGGATATAAGGGATGAGGCATGGATGTTGGATATAAGGGATGAGGCATGGAATTTGGATGTTGGATATAACGGATGAGGCATGGATGTTGCATATAAGGGATGAGGCGTGGATTTTGGATGTTGGATATAATGGATGAGGGGTGGATGTTGGATGTTGGATATAAGGGATAGGGCGTGGATGTTGGATTTAAGGGATGAGGCGTGGATGTTGGATGTTGGATATAACGAATGAGGGGTGGATGTTGGATGTTGGATATAAGGGATGAGGCGTGGATGTTGGATTTTGGATATAAGGGATGAGGCATGGATGTTGGATATAAGGGATGAGGCCAGGATGTTGGATATAAGGGAGGAGGGGTGAATGTTGGATGTTGGATATAAGGGATGAGGCATGGAATTTGGATGTTGGATATAACGGATGAGGCATGGATGTTGGATATAACGGATGAGGGGTGGATGTTGGATGTTGGATATAAGGGATCAGGCATGGATGTTGGATATAATGAATGAGGGGTGGATGTTGAATGTTTGACATAAGTGATGAGGAGTGGATGTTGGATGTTGGATATAACGGATGAGGCGTGGATGTTGGATGTTGGATATAAGGGATGAGGCATGGATGTTTGATATAACTGATGAAGCGTGGATGTTGGATGTTGGATATAATGGATGAGGGGTTGATGTTGGATGTTGGATATGACGGATGAGGGTTGGATGTTGGTTGTAAGTGATGAGGCGTGGATGTTGGATATAAGGGATGAGGCGAGGATGTTGGATATAAGGGATGAGGCGAGGATGCTGGATGTTGGATATAAGGGATGAGGGGTGGATGTTGGATGTTGGATATGATGGATGAGGGGTGGATGTTGGATGTTGGATATAAGGAATGAGGCGTGGATGTTGGATATAAGGGATGAGGGGTGGATGTTGGATGTTGGATATAACAGATGAGGGGTGGATGCTGGATGTTGGATATAACGGATGAGGCGTGGATGTTGGATGTTGGATATAAGGGATGAGGCGCGGTGTTGGGTGTAAGTAACAAGGCGAGGATGTTGGATGAATGTGATGAGGTGAGGATGATGGTTGTAAGTGACGAGGCGCGGATGTTAGATGGGTGTAAGTGATGAGGCGCGCATGTTGGAAGGAAGTGATGCTCGAGGCCAGGATGTTGGATGTAGATGATCATTGACAGGCGAGTCCTGACAGAGACAAGGCTTGACAATCACTGAAAGGGAGAAGAAGGATTGACGATCACTGCATGCGTCTCAGGACGGAAAGTTGGTGCAGCCTCTGAAATAAACTGGAGCAATATGAAAAATACAATGTCGTCTCTAAAAAAGACTTTCCATAAATAACTTAAATTGTATTTGTGCCTGATTTTTTTTATGAAAGATTGTATTATGGTGTGAGTGATTTCAGACAAACTTCAGAGTATTTATTACACATGGCTCTAGACACAATAACACCAGACACAAAAAGAAAATGAAATAGTTCTTTATCCTTATTATCTTTTGCTCTGACTGATACATTGAATCGAATAATACTACATAAAAACAAGAAGAAACACGAACACTGCATTTTCAATGTTTTTCGTCAATATCCAGAAAGTAAAATTTCCCGGCATACGTTCAAGAAGTTGAAGTAAGATAATGGCCTTCAACATCAGAATTGTCTGAGAACCTTCAAACCTTCTTACGAGTTCCATATTTCTATAGAATTAACAAGCACGATGTTACGGTTTTTTCAAGTCTAACTCTCTCAATATACTCAATAATTGTGAAGAAATGCCAAATGCGAGACATGTGGTATATTGCTTGGCTACAGAAAACGGAAAACAGAAGTCGTCCATTTTGGCAAATAGCAATGTGCAGACATGTTAACGATCTGGACCATATCAGTTTCTCTGACTTCCAATGTACAGCCAAGTTGACACGCTGACTTGGTTGATGCATGACATCGTATCCCAATTGCGCAGGTCGAAGCCCATGATATCAATCACTGGACTCTCTGGTCCAGACTCGATTATATACAGACCGCCGTCGTATAGCTGGGATATTGCGTGTGGCGTTAAGAAACAAAGAAAAACAACAACGCTCATGACTCAATCTTGCAATGTGCACATAGAATTACCTCCATGACAATTTTGTATATCTTAAGAACCGACTCCGTGGTCTAGTGGTAGAGCGTCCGCCCGGCGAGCGGAAGGTCCGGGGTTCGATCCCCGGCTGTTTCATACCAAAAGACGTTAAAATATGGTACTTGTTGTTACTCTGTCTGGCGCTCGGCATTAAGGGGCTAAAACAAGGACTGGTCGGCTCGGAGTCAGTATACTGTGTCTGAGTGGGGTATTCATTTTCAACTGCGGCATGGTATCTCAGTGAGCTAGCACTATAAATCGGCATCAGTCCGGACTGGCACAAGCAGCCACACACACACACGCACATGCACGTCGCTATAGAAGTACAATAATCTTGGATGCGACGTTAAACCCCATTTCACCTCACCTCACCTCACCTCACCTCACACAGGACAACACTCATGAATAACCTTGAGTGATTATTATGTATGTACACAACATTAATTCACGTGTTCAAGGCCCCCTGTTCCGGATATTACGCATGCATGCATCTTCTTACCTTTACAAAGAAACTTTAACATTATATATATACATATTTATATATGTTTTAAATACTAACACCAACGGGAGGATTCAATAAGCGGCGTATAAACTGAGGATTGGCTGGCATCGACAACTCTCAATCGTGACCTGTTTTTTTAAGTGTGTAACCAGCCCTCGACAGCTAGGCTGGATAGTTAGAATGTTAATCGCTGGTTTGCCTGCTCAATGCCCCATTACCCTGTCCCAGCCGCTGAGTTTAACTGCAGTATTGCTAAAATAGCGTGAAACCCTTTTCACTACCTGGTTAACAGAATAATGAATGCTGTTCTGCTGCGTACGTATCACCACACCACGAATCGCCTTTTCGTACCTGTACATATAGCGACACCTAGGACAAGTCATTACCCTGATACGAGTAGCTGAATGTACAAAATAACCATCTGATCAATTAGCATTGGAGATCTATCAATATACAATACACATGACCGTGCCCCCACATAAGTCCCATCATTGAAGCAGAGACGCTATATGGGCTCTCCAGCACGGAGTGATGAAAATAACAAATCCATATTCCGGTTTCATTCTCAGCTGTTAGGGGGCGCTGTTTGTGGAATAGCTTGATTTGACCGACAGGCAGGCAGTTGCTGCTGCTGCTGCTAAGATGGATGGGTCAGTAAGTGGACATGGGCTTCTTCAGGCTCTTCATCAGTCCCGTTCCTGGATGTGGTGGTGACACCGTGACTTTTTGCGTTAAGCGTGTGGCTTCCATCCCAGCTGACCCACATAAGCTCCAGCGTGAGGAACATGCACATATATATGCGTGTTTGTGCTCGGGGCTTTGTTTACGAATTTTGCGGTTGTTGACCTTGAGGCTACACGAGCTAAAAACTGCTCAATTTCCCATCTCAGTTGGGCTACGAAGTGACGTCACAGCCGCCTTGTGAATGAAATGAAATGAAATCTTTATGAATGAATCACGTGACCTAGTTTTCACACACATGGAAGTAGTTTACTTGGCTTGCTAAGTGGGACAGGCCGATACTCACTTACTAGGTCAAATACCATTGAAAACTGGGTCAGAGGCAAAACGAGAGCGACTATTTTTAGCGCCCAGCGAGGCAAGGCTTGTTGGGGGAGTTCGCCGATAATAGAGTGCAATCCTTCCGTTGAAAGGGAAATCGTTCAGAATTGAGCGGAGAAGTTGAACGTTGGTATCTATGAAAAGCAAAGTAAGGTATTCTGGGGTACGTCATATTTCCCAGAGTACAATGGTATCAGTGGATTTGAAGCATACAGGGACCTTCAGTGTTCACTTTGTGACTTTTTTAACAGAAGTTGAATAACGAGAAATGTATTCTAACGAACGTGCGATGCGTTTGAGGCATCGCTAAAAAATACGCTTTGTCAGACTGCACGGCTTTCTTTTCAAACTGACCTCTTTCTCTCGCGCAAGTACACATTCCTCGCTGTGAAATCTGGTTGGAAATACGCACGTAAATTACAATAGCGAGCAAGTTGAGCGACTTACCTACATGGGTGGAGCTACAGTTGGAGGCGGAGCCACATAAGCAATTAGCACCACCCCATGATTTAGGGACCGCCTTTGTGACACTGAGCATGCTCAGACAACTTATGAATATTTATTAACAGTACTTTTGTTCGGATTTCATAGCATTTCCTCGTTCGGGGTATCTGAAAATAAATGCGTTGGGAACTAAATAAGTATAAAGAAACATTGAAAAAAAATGGATACTTTGTTGTGTATGGTGAAACTGCTTTTCAAACGTGAAAAGGTGTACATAACAAGGCAATTGTGATACTCACCCCGTTGACATGACCTGTGCCGTTGTGGTGTGTGTATGTAGTACTTGATATATCTAAACACATGAACTTGTCACATTTGAAATATTTAAGATGCGTTATTACATTAGATATACAGATATATAACACGCGTCGTGCGTGTTGGATACCTGGCGTGCTCAAATGCATATATATATAGTATACATGTAGCATAGTTTACACGTTCACCAAGTATAAATTAGAACCTACAATATGACAAACATAATAATGAGTAATAATATATTTTCGGGACATTGATAGATGACAGACTGTATACCATGCAGGTGACGGGGGGTGGTAACATGAGGACCGGATTTCCAAAACGGTTTCAACGTAGATGGACAAACCTTTTGAATAGTCCGTTTAGTGGTCCTAAAAGCTTGGACCCGTGAAGATTCCGGGGTAGAATAGGTCTTCAGCAACCCATGGGTGCCGTAAAAGGTGACTATGCTTGTCGTAAAAGGCGACTAACGGGATCGGGTGGTCAGGCTCGCTGACTTGGTTGGTGCATGTCATTGATCCCAATTGCGTGGATCGATGATCATGATATCAATCACTGGATTGTCTGGTCCAGACTCGATTATTTACAGACCGCCGTCATATAGCTGGAATATCGCTGAGTGCGGCGTTAAACAACAAACCACCCAACCAGCCAACCTTATGGCTTGACGAGCTATAGAAACCTTTTAGCCATGTTCTGATGATGCTCACACTTTCATCCAGTGGTTGTCTGTTCGATTGGATTTTGCCATCCAGATCTGATGTACAGTCGCCATCATGGAATAGATATGTGTCTTTGTTAATCTTGGCATCATGCGTAAATAATCGCAAGTCATACTGGACCTGTCTCCTGAGATCCGTGAACATCCGGGTTAGAATAGGTCTTAAGAAACCCATGCTTGCCGTAACAGGCGACTTAATTGTTGTAAGATGCGACTAACGGGATCGGATGGTCAGGCTTGGTTGATGCATTTCAACGTATCCCAATTGCGTAGATCGATGCTCATGATATCAACCATTGGATTGTCTGGTCCAGACTCGATTATTTACAGACCGCTGTCATATAGCTGGAATATTGCTGAGTACAGCGTCAAACAAACAAACAAACAAACAAACAAACAAACAAACAAACAAACAAACAAACAAACCTGTCTATTGAACAATCCTATGACAAATGAGCCTTGCTTCACTCACTAACTGAAGTAGATGTGCCCCAGGTTGCATTACAGCCAGTGATACCTCTTCGCCCGGAGTCGGACGAGACCTGTCTATTGAAATATCCCGCGACAAATGACTGTTATCCCCTGCCCGCCTCGTGTCCGAGGCTTGCTTCACATGTCACGGACAATGGCCGATCAGTCGGACTTATACAAGATTAAGTTCGCTTCGAGTGGTCAGTCTATTGTTCGTATTGACTTGACAGGCTCCCCGGACAACATATTAACACGGTAAACATCAGTAGGTACCCTGTGATTGGATTAAGCAGTCTGTGATGTAGTTATGGAGCTATAAATATGAACCCAGAGTCACACCAAGGCTTTTCATACATGGTGTCTGTTGTATGCGGTATATGTAGTAACGCTGCCGTGGCTGAGATGCCACGTCATTGACAAGATGATCAGCTTTCTGTTGTTCAGTCGGTGAGAGCGTTATTACATGGATTTGAGCAAATGTTTCAATCATCTGTAATCATCTTTAAGGACAATTTACAACATGGAACACCGTGTAAAGCACGCATTTTATACATAACGATGAAAATTGAAGGGAATATTTCAGAAAAGATGGGGGCGGTCGGGTAGCCTAGTGGTTAAAGCGTTCGCTCGTCACGCCGAAGACCCGGGTTCGATTCCCGACATGGGTACAATGTGTGAAGCCCATTTCTGGTGTCCCCCGCAGTGATATTGCTGGAATATTGCTAAAAGCGGCGTAAAACCATATTCACTCACTCACTCAGAAAAGAGGCCGCTTGTGTATTCAGTAGAGGGTGTGAATAAGTCAGTGAGTAACCTTATACGCCGTTTGTAAGCAATATTCCGGCAACATCCCGGCGGGGGACACCAGAAATGGGTTTCACACATCGTTCCCATGATGGGAATCGAACCCGGGTCTTCGGCTAACTGACGCTCTAACCACTAGGTTACCCCACAGCCTCGTGAAGTGAGTGAGTGAGTATGGTTTGACGCCGCTTTTAGCAATATCCCCGCAATATCACGGCACGGGACACGAGAAGTTGAGGATATGAGAACAAATAGGGATTATATGTATATGACGTGTTAAAATATTGCATAGTAATCTTCTGTCACCTCTGGTAGGACGGCTTGCCAAGCAAATGCTTCTCCGTCTACGTGCCTCAGTTCTTTCCATCAGGAGGTATACGTGTATATACGTGTATTTCATTGTATGTTTTATATCTGTACGGCGTGGAGCGTTGCGTGCGCATACACTGTTCCTGGTTCCCTGGTCGGAGTAGCTGGAATAATGCTGAATGTGGCGTTTCACAACACTCACTTAATCAGTCACTGTAATGTTATTTCAGTTAACGACATTTTCCGCATGTCATAGCATGAAAATATCATTAAAAAAAATGTATATCGGCCAAATTAAAAATTAAATACAGACAACTTGTTTAATCAAATCGACCGAGTCGGCTGTTTTTAAAGTTATTTATGATTTAAATCTGATCATTATTAAAGATATGTGTGTGTGTGTAATGTTATGACGTGTGTCATCGCATTACATTACATTTGTAATCAAGCTGCCATACGTTTATATACTAGCACTAGCCAATGGACGAACGCGGCATATTTTAAACTAGCCACGCACTGACTTGACAAGCATCTCATCCGTACTGACTAGACTAACACTTAGTTTCTGAAAACATAATTTTGATAGAAACAAGCACCAAAGGGAACAAAACAAATGAGGGACCATGAATAATATGAGGATATTTTTTGTAGTGAAGACTGAGCACACGATTTCATAAAAAATATCCCCCAAAAATAATATTCATAATCCCTCATTTGTTTTGTCCAGTATACAAATAAATTGAAAAAGGAGCCCACGTGAGATGGTATATTCAGAACCTGAACCTTTGGAAAATATAGACTTGCTTCATTTAGTAATATAGCTTTAGAGTAAGGGCTGGGCGGAAAGGAAAATAATATGGTTCATGGACTGTGAGACAGACTACGATGCAGACCCGCCAAACCAACTGGTTCGCCAGCGTCCAGTCAAAGAACACCAGCCGACAGCGTGGGTGACAGATGTGCACTGACCACTGCTCGGGTTATCGGTGAGGCTAACTATAATTTGACAGATGAAAAGAAAATTATTTTATTATAGTGTCACATATTGTAAAATGGAAATATGTCAATAAAAATATTCATAAAAAGTATACAATGTCAGGTCATATGGCCTATGAGAGACACAACACAACATCTATACAAATGTGCACAAAAATAACAAGATGCATATATAGATTAAAATATAGATTCGGGGGCTAACATTTAATTTTACTTGGGATAAGGTAGGGTTGTAGAGAAAGGTCAAGATGAAACATTTGAGATGATACTGAAACCAGGGGTTTAACAGACTAATCACTCACATACGGTTACGGGACCCGTGAAGATCCGGATTAGAATTGGTCTTCAGCAATCCATGCTTGCCGTAAAAGGCGACTGTGCTTGTCGTAAGAGGCGACTAACGGGATCGGGTGGTCAGGCTCGCTGACTTGGTTGATGCATGTCATCGATCCAAATTGCGTGGATCGATGCTCATGATATTAATCACTGGATTGTCTGGTCCAGACTTGATTATTTACAGACCGCCGTCATATAGCTGGAATATCGCTGAGTGCGGCGTTAAACAACAAACAAACCATTAGGTTACGGTCTGGTTGACAGAGGACTGCAAAAATTAAGGGTAATGCTGAGATGCTAATTTCAACAGGTCGTACCCCAGGTATGTGTAGAAACTACAAGCAGCTAGAAAATGTACTTCGTCTTCCATAGCGTTACTGTGACAAACTTTACATGCCTGTCTTAAAGAGAACTCTTTGGGTGAGCAAATACCTAGTTCTGTTTCCAATGTCAGTGTGCATCAGCAAAACTTACATATATGCTACGCTGAGATCTACTTAAAACCAAATTAACATATGACAGTCAACGTGTCTTTAAACAATCTATACGTACGTAGGTTATTGTCATTTGACTGCATTATCTACCCAAGGACGTGCAAACCAGTCTTGGTAATATGAGGACACAATGACGTTTTCAGCAAGATGAAAACATAAGCCAGAAATATTGTACAAATGAAAAAGTGGAAAAAGAAGGCTGTAAGCTTGCCTTCAGTTTCCAGTTTTTAATTTGTAAAAGATTTCCTCTTTAAGACAGACATGTAAAGTTTGTCACAGTAACGTTATGGTATCATAAATATCATATGACAGTGGTCAGTTTGGACACCTTTCTATTTCTTTATGCTGCTGATGATTGCTAAGTGCAAGCCCGTTGTTATTCCAGGACTTACATAAATTAACGGACCATCTGCAAGTTACACTTAGCATTCATCAGCAGCATAAAGTCTGCACCCAAAATGTAAATATTTCAATTCTGTGTTTGGTTGATGAAGATAACCAGCCCATTTCACCATGAACAGTTAATTTTGGGGTTTTATTGCCGACTGCTAAACAATTCCTACATTCTGGACAGCACTGATAAATTTGATAAATATCAACCAGGTCTTAATTTGACGCTAAAACACCTGGAAAGCAAGGGATCACTCATCGTGTCGTTTAGAAAGGTGTCCAAACTGACCACTGTCATATGATAAGGCCGGTGCATTGGACAGCTGATCAACACTATTCTCCAACTTTCTAGTCTATGTCCGGCTCCATGAGGAGAGATTAACTGTTGACGGCCCTACTAATGTAGTGACTGCCGACATGTGATGGATGTGGAGCCGGCCTTGATCAAAGGACAGCTGCAGAATAATTTATTGACAGATGCGGCGCATTTATCATCAATATCGCAGAAGCGCAGTGGCCACTTTAAACCATGTAGCCAAACAGACGTACGAGTAAATTTGCAATAATTTGTCTATTGTTATTGATGCATTTTCGAACACAAAGAAGGACGAATAGTTAATAACACTATCTTTGTCATATTAACGCGCTCAAAACGGAATAAAACGTCTCATACGAAAACGTTTTCGGAATTATTTTTTAATATTTACATTTCATATAACGGACACATTGATTATCTTCACATTCAGTCAAGCGTCATTAGCTCGAAAACTTTCACTCAATACATATATCCCATTACAACGAAACAACAGGAGGAGACCTGCCGTGGTGTAATATTGACGCTCCGCTAGTCTCGAGACGTACCGAATTTACAAATATAAAGCTGTAAATATTCTTCCCAGGTATGCATAAAACATTCAGCTGTATTTGCTCGTCAAGGGATAACATTTACTTGGTTTATGTATAGAAACATGCATTTTCAGTCCTTGTAGCAACAAAGTGTTGAGACATTTGCATACATAATATTCCAATCCTGAGGAATGGGACGCCGCTTTTAGCAATATTCCAGCAATATCACGGCGGGGGACACCGGAAATTGGCTTCAGACATTGTACCCATGTCGGGAATCCAACCCGGGTCTTCGGCGTGACGAGCGAACGCTTTAACCACTAGGCTACCCGACCGCCCCTACAGAGAAGGTGCCTCACTGACACTAAATAAAACAAAGCGGCCATATGTCTGACACCGAATAAACCTTATACACGGGCATCTGTCTGACATCTATATACACGGGGACGTGTGCCTGACACGGAATAAAACATCCACAATGTCTGACATTAAATATACTATGTACCGACAGACATGCTTCTGACACGGAATAAACAGAAACACGGGCATTTGTGCGATATGAAATATAACTTATTAATATGCATGTGTCTGACATGAATATAACATATACAAAGGTATGTGTCTGATGTGAATATAACATAAACACGGGCATGTGTGCGATATGGAATATAACATATTAACAAGTATGTGTCGGACGCGGAATATAACATATACACGAGCGTGAAACTGACAGGAGTACAACATATACACGTGCATGTGTCTGACATGAATATAACATATACTCGGGCGTGTGTCCGTTGTGAACATAACATATACACGAGCATGTGTCTGGCATGAATATAACATATACTCGGTCGTGTGTCCGGTGTGAATATAACATATACACGAACCTGTGTCTGAAATGAATATAACATCTACACGTGCATGTGTCTGACATGAATATAACATATACATGTAGATGTGTCCGGTGTGAATATAACATATACACAGGCATGTACCTGACTTGAATATAACATACAAAAAGGGATACGTCTAGGCAAGAATATAACATATACACAGACATGTGTCTGGCCAGAATATAACATAAACAGACGTATAAAGGTATTTCATCTGAGTGATAGCACCTACACAATAACGTATGATTATGAGAGACCAGCTGATATAATGCACTTGTATTGGATAATATAGTAATACATCAGGTATTTATTTCGATCATGTTCAAATCATTATGCATTCGGAACGAAATTAGTAATATTTCGAGTACAACTTAGAAGTTTTATTTCCGTCATGAATGTGTTACCATATCATTTTGTAAATATTCAACTTGAATTCTTGAGGTATGGAAACTTGTACATGTAACTTGTTTGTAAGACTTGCATGTTTGAAATGTGGTATCTTACTTCATAATTAGGACATATTAACCCAAAATGTTAACTGACACTGCTGGCAGCATTACAGGTTTAACAATAGCATTTACTTGTGCACTAAGCTGAGTCACCTTTTAAGTATAAATTAGCATAGCATTTAAAAAAAGTTATGAATACTGTGATGATGATGATGATGATGATGATGATGATGATGAAGAAGTTTATTTAAGTGTCACATATTCCGGGTATATGACACACTAAATTATTTGAATAACACTTAGTTATAATATATCATATAGACTATACAGTAGATTACCCCGATGATAATTCTAGCCAATGGCATACCATTCTGTAATCACAGCTGATTGTCTTAATCTCCCAAAATGAACACAGTTGTACATAACGTACTGCACACGACCCAGTCATACAAACTGTATCATACACCTGTCAACATAATATACCGCTCCGTACACATAGACCACTATACATGATGTAAGCATACGGAGCTCAGTCAATAGTATACAATATATGCATAGCATGCAACATAAACACAGTTGAACACAGCATAGCATACAGCACCCAGTCAGTTGTAGATAACATTCCATAACGCACCCGCGAGGATACACGTTACTTGGAAACCAAACTAAACTGCAGGGAAAAAGCGTTATCAACACGGGTATCAAAACGTTACTTGGATGAGAACAGTCGCCGAAACACTGCAAACTTAAGGTGCAAAACACAACTATGATACCGTAACAAATACATCACCATCGAATAACCATTTCTTGTTTGCTTCATTTTAACCAGCATCAAACATTTGTGTACACTATCTTTCAGTGGCAGTTTAGTGTAACAAAACAAGTTCTAAAATTTCAAACAACCACAGTTTGAAATAAAGGATTAATTAAGATCGGTACGGGGATGCGGTCAGAACATTAAACGGAGATATAGCCAACGTAGAATGTCGACAGTATTAACTTTAGCCATTGAAAATAAGACGATTTTTTTTAAGATTTAAAAATGCAATTTATATAAGTAATATGAGGTAAAAGATGCATATTTCCACATCAAACATATTCAACGACTTTCACGGCAAATTAGTGCCTTTGACAATTTACGCTATACAAGCATCATATGGGAAAATTATGCAACCTGGAACAGAGAGCAAAACCCCATCTTCTTGAAGAACCCAAGGGTCAGGCACTTGAGAGACCATGGTCCGATCAGAGAGCATATACTGTGTATGGTTTTCGGACCAGATGAAGCCAGTGTACACAGATACGCTAACACAGGCCGTGCAATTTGTGTCTAAACAAAGATAATCCTTTATTAATTACTTTCATTGACAGCCTTGTCAGTTTCTTACCATCACATAAACACAGTACACACAGCAATGAGATTCACCACGATGTTATGTAATGTTCTCCGGCGGTGATAACGACCTCCAGTCCGTGTTGTTGCGTGACATGGGAACGCTGTGAAAGATTACGTAACGCCGAAGTTAGCAACGCGTCCGTGGTCAGCGTTGACCTACTATCTGACCAGCCCCTTTGTTCTCATCTGACCGATGGTCAAGGAGTTTGTGGCGCAATCAAGCCGTTACCGCGTCAGTTAGTCTGACCATGCCCGCATCTCTTTGTTGCGTTAGCAGTGACTGAGAGTACGACGCGCTTTAGTAGAACAGTAAAATGGCGGGATACGGTAAGTTTTCGTTTTTATTTTGATTCCAAATTATTTTTTGAAGCCTTTATAATTTCAGGTTTGCGAAATGGCAAATTTTCAGGCTGGATTTCTTGTTTGAATGGACTGACCTCGGGTTTAATGTGTTCCTGGTCAGCCATGGACATGGCCCTCGCATCAACCATGACAGAAGTTCAAAAGTTGAAGGAGCTTGTCGAAGAGAAGATGGTCATGGCTTGCCTGAACCTTGTGGATTTAACAATCAACCATCGTGGATTTTACTGTGCTTGTGAATTTGTACTTTTGCAATGTTTGGACACTTCATTGCCCGAAATGATGCAATTTTGTTGGCGGACAACAGAGAGATCACTGTCGAAAAACAATGAGGTTTGATCCAACTTGGTAAATATTTCTCTTAACTCCAGATTTTATAGGCAACATCTAGATGTTCCCAAACAATAATATTTGACAAGCGAAGTCTGAACTGAACAACTTAAAATTATATCATATAAAAATAAGGAAGTCTTTCAAGATAATTTCATCTGAGTGTTAGAATTTGAGTTGTAAATTGAATCCACAACATGCCCATGTGGTCGGCAGTTGCTGGTACAGCGAAGGCTAACTGACCGCTTGACCGCTGTGGTCGCTTAACGGACAGGCCAGTCTGCGTCTGGGAGAACGAGGCTAGGCTAGTCCGGCGGTCGACCCACGAAGGAGCCCCTGACCAACCATCTTGCAATACAGAGTGCTCCGTCTCTAGTAGACCATCAAGGCTTGGCACCTCTCCGTTGTGAAACACACCAGTACCACACCATTATGGAGTTTGGTAAATATTGTTTCTTTTCTCGTCTGTTCGTGATATTTTAACGATTCAACACGAATTGGAGGAGGTTAACACGAGCTTTTTATTTTGACTTTAATTTTATGACTGACGTGCGCCCGTCTGACGACAAGGGGTACGCCGTCACTGAGACAGGATCAATTTTACGTTCTCAGCCATTTTGAAGATGTACGGGATAGAGTCACAAGAGTTGTTTGTCACCCATTTAGCACCAATGTGTTACATGCTGTTGGAGGATCACCACGACCTCCTTAGTACCCACAATCCACCCAGCGTCCAGGTTGCCCCGTGGTCTTGAAAGTGCCGCGGGCAACCGTATGCATTATGTAACGGTATCGTTTGACAAATAGCACCACACAACTCTTATTTCTTTATCTTGTTTATTGCAAAGGTATTCCCACGAGTATTTCAATGTCATTTGATATGCTGATCGTTTGTTTGAGTTGTATTTTCAGTTTCTGCGATGCATTAAATATCTTGTTTTAATCAAGTACTGAATATATATATTTAAGTTTTTAATGCATCTTAGTATGCACAATGCATAGTGTCATTCTGAAAATAATTTTAATAGCTTTTAAATTAATATTGCAAAATTAGATCGGAAAAAGGGTACATTTCGCCTTTGCGGTGCATTCAAACGCCTTGTTGATTTAGTGTATATCAATAATTAAGTTTGTTTTGTAGCTGACGTGACCTCTTACATGTTGGCATATAGAAACACTCAGCCTTGCTAGGTCTAACATATGTATTGACCTGATTCCTTGACCTACATGCCTAGATTAACCTGTGCAGAACGAACGACGCAGTTTTTTTCTCCCAGCCCATATACCTGTCATGTTTTCATCATCACCGTCACATATGACGGAATGCATTTTCAGAAGCAAAGATCCCAAGGCGCACTCGCAAATCAAGTGAAATATTGTGTGTGATCATTGTCTGCGTAGACCAAAACTTGAAAAGAAATGCACTGCTTTTTAGGCAGCGTATTTTTATTTATTCCGTGTGTACCGTACATAAAAGTATGTGTCTATATGATCACGTAGGTGTCAACCCTATGACACATGCTCACATTTTCTGAAGTTAATGAGTAGAAGTTATAATTGGAAAGAAATATTTTGCAAAATGCGTATCCATAATTTTCAGGATAATTAAACGAAGTTGAGAATGTAACACCACGATACGTATCATCACCTATTCAGTTAAACGGGCCCACGCAAAAAGGTCATGCAAAAAACACCTATAGAAGCGGAAAGAGTATTAAATCAAACTTAAATTAATTTAATCAGATTTTTTTAGTTAAAGTAATGTACTTGTAAGGTAAGGTTTGAAAGGACACTTTGGTGGTATGTTTGTGACGATAATAAATATGTTAATACACAGATTAATATGTCATAGACATTCGAAAATAATTGTGCGGTCTATAAATGTTTTCTGAATCTTACAATATTTCGAATTATTTGAAATAGGGTGTAGAAATTATATAATAAAATCTAAGCCGTCATGAACTATTGACGGACGTTATTGTAATTTCTACTACAAAAAGCTTCTACAAATATCTTTGTTTTTTTTTACATAGCAGCAACAAAACCATTTCCATAATCATAAGATAAATCTGCTGACAGCAGAGTCCATTGTACGATTCCGTACATAAAAGTACGTGTCTATATGATTGCGACTTTATCATGAGCATGTGTTTATGAATCACTATCAAACAGTGATGATAACGGGTGTTTGCGAGAAAGTGAGCGTATCTCGCACTGAATCCTTTCCCCCAAAGGATGAATAGTTTACACAAAAGATGCATTTATACTTTACCCATGTGATGTTTCTGATAAGTCAAGTTTTAAACTTTAAGAACCAACTAATAATTTATTTTTATATCAGTGATATTTGTAATGCACTGACAACAATATATATAACGATTGACGCTTTGATGTGTAATAAAAACGTCTGATAACCGTTGTAATACGAAGATACATGTGCAGACAAACGTAAAAGTGTAATTATCGCACACTCTTCTTTTAGAGACACCTGGAGGGTTTAGTTCGTAAATATCAACTAATCAATATGGTTACATTTTGATTATTGTCATTTTCATGAACTGATTCATGATATATAATCTAAATCATCGTGCTATCTTGCGAGTTAGATTACTTGGTGATTATCACCGTCTGCACAAATGTCATCACAGACATCATCTGAAGGTAAGCAACTGAAGCAAATGCAAGTTGAGAACATAATATGAGAGGTTAGAAAAACCTTCAGATATGTTTTCGATACAGAATGAAGGTTTTTATGAAACGTCGAAACATTTAGCGTTATTATATGATATTTTACACGATGTATCCTAAAGTCATAATATAAAAAAAATATTCTACAAAGCCCTGCATTGTGTAAAGCTTTATAACCTGTACACACACACACACACACACACACACACACACACACACACACACACACACACACACACACACACACACACACACACACACACACACACACACACACACACACACACACACACACACACACACACACATCTGTACACACAAACACACACGTGTGTGTGCGTGCGTGTGTGTGTATGTGTGGAGTTATTTACATTGCAAGGCGACGTTAATGAAGTCTTCCATAAAGTATTAGGGAACTCTTCATGTGGCGCTCGTTGTCAAAGTTCATCACCAGGACGTTGTCTTCGTGGTGTCCAACAACGGGTGTCCTCACTCTGAGGCAATGCTTTTGAAGGTTCACCACTCTCTCCGTGGTGTTCGACAACAAACTCTGTATAGACACTCTCACCGTGGCACTGGTGTACGAGGTTCATCGCCAGTACACTCTCTCCGTGGCACTGGTGTTCGAGGTTCATCACCAGTACACTCTCACCGTGGCACTGGTGTTCGAGGTTCATCACCAGTACACTCTCATCGTGGCACTGGTGTTCGAGGTTCATCACCAGTACACTCTCACCGTGGCACTGGTGTTCGAGGTTCATCACCAGTACACTCTCACCGTGGCACCGGTGTTCGAGGTTCATCACCAGTACACTCTCTCCATGGCACTGGTGTTCGAGGTTCATCACCAGTACACTCTCTCCGTGGCACTGGTGTTCGAGGTTCATCACCAGTACACTCTCACCGTGACACTGGTGTACGAGGTTCATCACCAGTACACTCTCACCGTGGTGTTCGGGGTTCATCACCAGTACACTCTCTCCGTGGCACTGGTGTTCGAGGTTCTTCAACAGGTTGCTCTTTCTTGGTGTCTAACTCTCATCACGTTGAAACTTTCTCCGTGGCACTGGTATTCCCCCTCTCTCTGTGGTACTGTTGTTCAACGACACGTCTCTCTCGCCGTGGTACTGGTGTTCAACAACATGACCCCCTTTCTGTGGTATTGGTGTTCAACAACACGGCCCCATCTCTGTGGTACTGTTGTTCAACAACATGACCACTCTGTGGCACCACTGGTGTTCAACAACACGACCTCTCTGTGGTACTGGTTGTTCAACAACCCGACCTCTCTCTGGTACTGGTGTTCAACAACACGACCTCTCTGTGGCACTGGTGTTCAACAACATGACCTCTCTGTGGTACTGGTGTTCAACAACATGACCTCTCTGTGGTACTGATGTTCAACAACATGACCTCTCTGTGGCACTGGTGTTCAACAACATGACCTCTCTGTGGTACCGGTGTTCAACAAAATGACTCTCTGTGGTATTGGTGTTCAACAACATGACCTCTCAGTGGTGCTGGTGTTCAACAAGATGACCCCTTCTCTGTGGTACTGGTGTTCAACAACACGACCCCCTCTCTGTGGAACTGTTGTTCAACAACACGACCTCTCAGTGGTGCTGGTGTTCAACAAGATGACCCCTTCTCTGTGGTACTGGTGTTCAACAACACGACCCCCTCTCTGTGGAACTGTTGTTCAACAACACGACCTCTCAGTGGTGCTGGTGTTCAACAACACGACCCTCTCTCTGTGGTACTGTTGTTCAACAACAGTAAATTATGTCTGTGACATTGATGTTTAGCGTTCAACAACAGGCACTTATGGTCACTCTCTCAGCAAAACTGATATTCAAGAGTCAACAACGTGATCCATCTCTCTCTCTATCTCTCTCTCTCTCTCTCTCTCCCTCTCTATCTCTATCTCTCTCTCTCTCTCTCTCACACACTGGTATTCAACGTTCATCACCAATATGTTCATGGTGGCCATGCATGTACTGGACACCTCAGTGAATAGATAATGATTTATGACATTAAAAGCTACACAGTATATTTGTTTTCCATACTATTACTTGACTAATACCAACTAGGAAAACACAAATATGTTAACAATTTCATAAAAAAACCCAGGAACAATAGACGAGTGTTAGTGGAATTGGTTAGTTGGATATGTAACTAATGACTATTGAAGATAGGTGCTCAGCCTTTTAAAACAATTGTACCGACCTGTCAATATTGATCTTAACACGATCAAGAAAGTAATGACCAATGTTAGTGTCATATTTTTAATCTTCCGCACAGGTGTACAGAGCTTTTCACGGTGTAATGCTGTGTGTAAAACGTTTGATAAACTCATAAAACTAATAAAATTCGGTCGCCAAGTCAGCTTTTCACGAACTGGTATGACATGTCATTGTGGCACGCGTTCGTGCATGAACATACTGTACATGTCACAGGTGAGACATGTTGCCATGACAATCCATGCTAAAACTGCATATGATGTAGGAGCCCAGCGATCAGGGTTCTGTTCAAGTAACAAGAGGATTTACACTATGCATTAGGAGCGTGCAGATGACGGATTACTAATTCAAAACACTCTCCACATATATTGTATGTGTGAGTTGAATCCACACACACTTTTCAACCCAAACAAAAGGTAGTCATTGTCTGAGGTTATATTTGCCAGACCAGTCATGCAGAATCGTATATATATGTATTACGTATTTAATGATTGTTAATAGATATGTATTATGTCGTAGTTGGATGACCGCCACACTAAAAGGGGAGCATTTTGTTAAAACCTTTTATCATCACTGATTCCTAATAGTGATTCGTGAGTCTTGAATCTGTTGCTTTCATTTTGACTGACAGAGAAATGCATGTGAGCGACTCATTTACTTTGATCATTTTACTTAGCTAGAGCTGACCTGTTATAACTAGGTTGAGATTGGATCCAGATTTATTGACAGAAGCGTATTAGATAACGATTTGTATACACATAGTGAGGTCACTACTTTAAGAGTTTAAGTGAAGAAATAAAACTTATATTATACCTTCAGGAAGAAGTATGATGTAGATTGTTATAGTAAAGAACGTGCTGTAAGTACAACACACCCAAAACAAGGTATCGAATGTAGAAAAAATATGGAAGATAGTGACGCAACCTTTATTGACGTCTAACATAAATCTTTAATATAAATTGAATGAAATAATGAATATTAAATTATTTGAATGATATAATAAATATAAAATTTATTTGAATAAAACACTATATGAAAGCAAACAAATAAAATAAGTAACAAGACTTCCTCTTCCTATTATTCAGAAAACTGAAACACATCTTTGTTTGCATTTGCCGGGATTTGATTCCATTAAATTTGCTGTAGCGTTTCGACAGGAAACAATTCTATATAAAATATAGCAAGAACATCGCATCACCCCCAAAACTTCCCTAGCCAAGTCCCCACACTATAACATGGAGGTTGTACTGTATTACAATAGTGCTTCTAGCTCATTTGGCAGCTCAAACTAGGTCAGCAGAACGACGTCACGTGACAGCTCCCTGACTTTGCAGCAGACCATCCCGATTGGCTCTCCCCTTTCCGCACTGCGCAATCTGTACTGTGATTGGCTGCGGGTGCAATGGTTGCATTGACTGGCACAGTGCCCAGCGGTAGGGGCGAGCTCGCGGCGTGACGTCATAGCTAAACACGAACGTCCACCAATCAGATAGAACCGCTATACCAGGGCTTGCATAATCACAACTCCTGCTCGACGTAGAAACCTTGGTCTGATGTGGCAGGCCCATAGCATCAAGCTTCTAATACTAAATCACGACGCCATACACATATCAGCAACACCTTGCGTATTATTGAAAGTGATTCATCGTTCACTTTGGGAAGCTCAAATAAACTTTAACCGGCAATTACCCTTTCAAGATACTTTTTTGCCTCAGCCCCCACGCAATAAACTAAGAAACCGTATTAGACAACATCTGTTCCTGTTTAATTCTGTTCTAAAACCACTTTGTAGTTCTATGCTCATTGTTACAGCCACAACTGCGTCAATATGTATCATATTTATATTTTATGTAATAATTTAGCATCATAAAGATAATGCTACTCAAAATGCTATTGCGACTATATATCCTTATTTGTTACCTCTGTCTCTAAATACAGTACTTCTACGACTACTACTACCACCACCATCACCACCACTACTACTACCTCTACCTCTACTACCACTACTACTACGACTAAATACTACTGCTACTTCTGCTGCTGCTGCTACTACTACTACTACTACTACTACTACTACTACTACTACTACTACTACAGCTACTACTACTACTACGACTAAATACTACTGCTACTTTTGCTACAACTGCTACTATTACATCTACAACAGCGACTATTATCTACTACACTACTACTACTACTACTACTACTACTACTACTATAGCTGCTGTTACTACTACTACTACTACTACGACTAAATACTATTGCTACTTCTGCTGCTACTACTACTATTACATCTACAACAGCGACTATTATCTACTACTACTACTACTACTACTACTACTACTACTACTACTACTACTACTACTACTACTATTACTACTACTACTACTACTACTACTTTCTACCTGCAATATAATGGTTGCAACTGATCGTTTTGGCAAATACCATTTCTGAAGTGTTAGTTTGAGTGTGACACTACTACTGTTGCTGCTACAAGGTCTAATGTTAATGATGCTCGCAAACAAAATAGTACGCTGTTCTACATCAAGAGAACAACCTGGATTTCTGCCAACATTTCAAGATCTGAGCCTTGTCCAAATCACGTGACCTTAACCTGTTATTATGACCTACTCTCGACTCTACAACTGCGTACATTACTCGACTGTTGTTCCCTATCTTGATTCTCCAGTCTGGAAATTAGCCAAGAGCATTTGTCATACATCCACTACCCTTCGTTTCCTCTATCCCTCCCCCTTCCCAGTGATAGTAAACACAGGCCTTGTCTTCACAATACGATGAGTGAACGATGATATACTGACCATCGCTCAGTCGCCCCTGGCCTAATCCCTCCCCATTTACCCTCCCCTGGTCCGACACTGGAGTTGGTGCAGACCAAAGGTGATCCATGGGTCAATTATTGTTTGTTGTTGTGCATACAAAGGTCTGGGTGGACAGATGATGATTTTCACACACACCATGGTAAAACACCATGAGGGAGTAGACTTTCTCAGATATTTTCCATGGATTCTTTGGAAAAAGCAATAAAACATACACTAGCAATTTTCGAATATTCGGAGTCTTTATGACACTGGGTAATTGCATGTTTCAGAGCACACATCTGCATGACGATCCCTGTCTCGTGTTACAACAATATATCGGACAATGGGTTGAGTATGGCGATATCATATTTATATCCCATACTGTCACTGATACATGCAATCTGCTCTTAAAATTCATAGAGATCACTTCAATTTGGAAGGGTTGGCTACGAGTGTAGTTGTCAAAAGATCGACCAAATATCCAATGATCACATATGCAATTTATAATGTATCATATTCCATGTTGAAAATACATTGTATCTGAAAAAGTACCCCCCCCCCCCAAATAAACAAACCAAAAACCAAAATTATTATTGTTAATATGTCGCTAGAAGTGTAACGTATTTTTTTGCAGATATATATCATATTCATGTAGTCACGAAACATACTGAGCATGGTCGAGTGAATAATATTATGTGTTTTGAAAACGGATTTTTGTTTTGCAGAAAATATAACCACACATATAAAGAGGTTACACGTTCTTCAGGAAGATGTTTCTGTTCTGTTTCATTTGAGTCTGACAAATTTACATTCAGGTTTGGTAGCAGGGCATCTATTACGTTAATACCAGTGATATGAGTTGCATATAAATTGCTAATTCATAAACTTCTAATAACAACTTTCACATTCAAAACAGCACAGGGGGAATTGTTTGGTGAAAAATGCCGAACACACCAAACAGCGCCCTTATCATTACTGATTGTATCAATCTCCATCAATAAAATATTTCTTTATCAGATGATAATTATCGGAGCATTTATTTGGCACGGAAAACCACGAGGACGTGTGATGACATTATTTGAACCACACATCGTTAATAGCAACTTCCAATAACAACCACTCGTAATGATGCAGGAGTATAAAATATATATGAAATTGATATCTGTGAGTAGAGTACCAATTTATGTGATTATTTAGACAAACTGTTGTTATCAAGGAACACATCACTAAACATCAAGTAATCCGTTTTTGTAAATCATGTAACACATCACTTTACATTGGTATACTGTAAATCAAGTAACACATCACTTAACATCAAGCAATACGTATACTGTAAATCAAGTAACACATCACTTAACATCAAGTAATTCTTATACACTAAACCAAGTAACACATCACTTAACATCAAGCGATTCTTATACATTAAACCAAGTAACACATCACTTAACATCAAGTAATACGTATACTGTAAATGAAGTAACACATCACTTAACATCAAGCAATTCTTATAAACTAAACAGAGTAACGCATCACTTAACATCAAGCAATACATATACTTTAAATCAAGTAACACATCACTTAACATCAAGCAATACGTATACTGTAAATCAAGTAACAAATCACTTAACATCAAGCAATACGTATACTGTAAATCAAGTAACACATCACTTAACATCAAGTAATACGTATACTGTAAATCAAGTAACACATCACTTAACATCAAGCAATACATATACTGTAAATCAAGTAACACATCACTTAACATCAAGCAATTCTTATACACTAAACAGAGTAACGCATCACTTAACATCAAGTAATACGTATACCGTAAATCAAGCAACACATCACTTGACATCAAATAATACGTATACTGTAAATCAAGTAACACATCACTTAACATCAAGTAATACGTATACTGTAAATCAAGTAACACATCACTTAACATCAAGTAATACGTATACTGTAAATCAAGTAACACATCACTTAACATCAAGCAATACATATACTGTAAATCAAGTAACACATTACTTAACATCAAATAATACGTATACTGTAAATCAAGTAACACATCACTTAACATCAAGTAATACGTATACTGTAAATCAAGTAACACAACACTTAACATCAAGCAATTCTTATACACTAAACCAAGTAACGCATCACTTGACATCAAGCAATACAAATACTTTAAATCAAGTAACACATCACTCAACATCAAGCAATACGTATACTGTAAATCAAGCAACCCATCACTTAACATCAAGCAATACGTATACTTTAAATCAAGTAACACATCACTTAACATCACGCAATACGTATACTGTAAATCAAGTGACACAACACTTAACATTAAGCAATACGTATACTGTAAATCAAGCTACCCATCACTTAACATCAAGCAATACGTCTTCTTTAAATCAAGTAACACATCTCTTAACATCAAGCAATACGTATACTATAAATCAAGTGACACAACACTTAACATCAACTAATTCTTATACACTGAACCAAGTAACACATCACTTAACATCAAGTAATTTTTATACACTAAACCAAGTAACACATCACTTAACATAAATTAATCCGTATCCTCTAAATCAAGTAACACGTCGCTTACCATCAAGCAATTCTTATAATGTAAATCAAATAACACATCACTTAGCATGAAGTCATCCGTATATTGTTAAACACGTAACACATCATTTAGCATCCAGTAATCCTGATATTGCAAACCAAGGAACTCACCAACTGGCATCCCGACACTTTTAACCAAGTAACACATTGCCATGCATCAAATAACCAAGATAACGGAAAATAAGTAATACAAATGTTGACATCAAGTAATCCGTATATTGTAAATCAATTAACACATTGTTATAATATGAGGTAGTTCCGGGCATGTTAACACAGTATTCAGAATCCAGTAAAAGTGAATCTGTAAAGTCAGTTTACACCAAGCAATCTTGAAGCATTAGAGTATGAGCAGCATTAGTCTTCAATGTGTAAATCAAATAAAGGACGTACTCCCACATTGAGTACATGCCCTTAGAGCTAATATCAGGCAATATGACATTAATGTCAACAATTATTAATGTAACTGTGTTACACACATTCCAGATTGGTTATATAATCCAAAATAGAATTTAGAGAACAAGCAGCACCAGATATCCATGAATTTGGAACACGTGCCTTTAGTTTCTAGACCACTCTGCCCTGTATATTCTGATGTAATCTGAAGTTGGCAACGCGGCGTGATTTGATGGGCAAGACACTGGTTTCCGTGTGTGCGGATAGTTATGGCAAGGTTGACAGAAAAGAAAAGCATCATGCAGTCGAATTGAGTTAATCATGGAATTGTAGTCGGATTGTTTGTGCTGCTCTTATCCATAGGCATTTACTGTTGAACAGGAATTAAATATTTTCTATTGCATGTAACGAGTCATTATTACATCGATTAGAAGTTAGGATTAATTACGTTGGTTATGTGGATCACATTTGCCAACATATCTTTATGTCAATTTCCACCAAAATTCGTCCAATATTCTTCTCTAAATCTTGAGACATGCGGGGAAGAGCAGATGCCCTACTTATTGTGTGAATATGCGTGGGAGTCCAACTAAAACAATTTGACATGCACATTGTTACATGCTCCGGCAGCCACCCACTCATCTTTTTCCAGACGAATTATTCATGCCGTTCTAATTCAAACTTCAAACATTTTATTCTTGTAATGCAGTGGCATCAAATTGAAACTGATAAATTAACCGACATTTGGCTCTGAACAAAGACTCTCCTCCTACGCAAATTCTGAAATATTGAACAGCCAGCGGATCCTAATTAAACGGATTTCATCTCAAGAAAATGCGCACTGAATGCCCATCCTGACCGCTTCAAGGTCAGCAGATGACACGAGTCTGACCCAGCTGAGCATCGATGCAATATTTGTTCTACATTGTCTCCAGTGAGATCTTGTTTGAGTGGTTTTGTTCCCTCAGGTCCAGGACTACCCATGACAAACTTAACCAAGGTTTAAATCTCGCAATTGGGTGTTCACTCTTACCAGGTGGCTACTAGTAACTTACTGAGGTGGAGTCAGGTTGTTTAATGTAAAATGATAAATTCAGTTGTGTTGAGAACTCACTAAAGGTTATGTGATGGTGTCATGTTATATCATTGCATGTTATCATATCATACCAAGTGTTAATTCTTTACGGTGGGCTGCTACTAATTTACTTATCAAATATTTTACGTTTTGTGAAGTACCACCTAATTTTCATATCTTGCAGTGGTGTGTGGGGTGTGTGTGGGGTGTGTGTGTCTGTGTGGTATGCTCACCATTTCGCGATATGATCGTCACTGTTATATAGTGATATCATAAATATAAATTGTCAGTGCAAGAGAATAACCCGCCTAGATCTTCAGTCGAATCACTGACTGACTGAGTATGGTTTTACGCCGCTTTTAGCAATATTCCAGCAATATCACGGCGGGGGACACCAGAAATTGGCTTCACACATTGTACCCATGTCGGGAATCGAACCCGGGTCTTCGGCGTGAAGTGCGAACGCTTTAACCACTAGGCTACCCGACCGCCCCTCTTCAGTCGAATCAGATTCAAGTTGGCGTAAAGGGAAATAGCTGTGGAAATCATTTGAATGGACCACTGAAAATCAGTGTCGACACCAGTTGTTCGCGAAAAGGGTTAGCATGTCCTGCCCTACCTGTAGGTGACGTGCTTATGATATAGTCGGAATCGTACAATGAACTTTACTTTTAGCAGATTCCGATGATTATGGAAAATGGCTGTGTCACCGTTCTTGCTAAACAAGGTTCAAGGAAGTACATATAACGTTCAATGTGAATTTACAAATGGCCCCAATCACACATGCATACGTTCTTATCAAAGGGTTTGTGTAATAACAGTTGGATATTTGTAAAAACGTTTGTCGACGTTCCTGTAGTCGTTAACACCTTATTGAAATGCAATCTAATGACTTTATGACACAAAGAGACAGCGTTAACGATTATGTTAAAACGGCTAATGACTCAAGGTGTGTTTCAGCATGCTGAGTCATGGTTTACGAAGATATTTCATAATCGCAGTCTTTATTAATCTCGTTGGTTGATAGCAATGGACGCTCCGAACAAGAACAATTTAACGGTAACTGTCATTGTGTATTGGTATCAAAAACAGCGTCATCACAACCTCTCTTACTTCAAACTCAAAGGGGCCACTAATGTTTGTTCGTTATAACCGTAGTTCGTTATAAACAGATATACAGCATATATACAAGAAATGTCCGGGATTAAAAAGTAAGTTTGTTATATCGGTCAGTTCGTTATAAGCGTGTTCGTTATAACCGTAGTTTACTGTAATCTAATAACAAAATGTCAACATATGATTATGTTTATATCATTACTGATGTTAGTATTGGCTCCATACTCCAAACAACTGGTTCATTTACCCGTATTGGAATACCTTCTTGTAATTACCTATGCCAAAAGATTACTACACGTGATCCTTTTTTCATATCGTATGTCTTGTACTTCTCCCACTCTACACGTAGATCCTTGTCTTGATCCGGAATATCGCCATGTCATTAGAGTTTTATGAATTATTTATAATCCTTTATTATTGTAGATTCGGTCTTATCATATCAAATCATTCATGGTTAGATTGTATCAAGGATATCGCTGAGGGGCTGCATCTTTAATCAAGATTCCGTATGGTGCGTGTTATAGTGGGCGACGTTGAGATGAATCATGGTAGAATCATTTTTAATATGGGTATGGGCATTTTTAATATCTCTAGGATATATGGAAGTTACGTTAATATCAGTATCATTGATATTAATATACCTATTGATGAGTACAGATCAGCCTGAGAACAGCCGGTATATTTTTAATTAAATATTTCATTTTACACAAATGATAGTGATACCATTTTAGAATGAATTGATTGATTATAAGTTAATTACCATATTAAGTGTTTGTAAAGTAAGGTAATATTCATATATGGACTGGAACAGGAAGACGACCCTTACTGTCATACCATCCATCGCCTACATGAGACCCATGAAGATCCGGGTAAGAATTGATCTTCAGCAATCCATGATTGGCGTAAGATGCGATTAAGGGGATCAGCTAGTCAGACTCAGTGATGTATATAAGCGTATCCCAGTTGCGTAGATCGATGCTCATGACATCAATCACTGGGTTGTCTGGTCCAAACTCGATTATTTACAGACCGCCGTCATATATCAGGAATATTGCTGAGTGCTGCGTTAAACATCAAAGAATCAAACAAACCCACATGAACTTTTCATGGGGATGTGCTACAAAATAGTTTGAAATTTCATTCACTGCCCCTCTCACGTTGATCGAACTGAGAACTGTCCAAAGACAAGTTGCATTTCCTTTTGGAACCGATTTATTAACTTGTCGTGGCGTCGAACAGTTGTAAAATGACGCGTTGCCCCTTAGTGTACGGCGTGCCCCATGGTGCGTGCATGTGCTGTATGTACAAAACGCCATTACAGACGGTGATATGGTCAGTCATGGACTCGTTTCGATTAAATTAGATGGTGCGTAACGAAGTCTGTGTCATTACCTTGGATATACTCCTCATGGGATGTTCCAAATGAAAGTGACATTAAGCAAATAACTGTACGGGACTGATTAAAATATCGGTCTTTGTTTTTGAATTGCCTTGAGATCTTGCTTTGAATTTCTTTCATAGTAGATTGATGGTTATGTATTCTGTTCATTGATAGGCATGATGAAGAGTTTATGTCGGTGCATTTACGTCGCTGTAAATATGCTAACATTAACAATATTAACACAAACAGTAACTGTGGTAACATAAACACAAACAGTAGATATGCTAACATTAACACAAACAGTAACTATGCTTACATAAATGCAAACAGTAACTATGGCAACATAAACACAAACAGTAGATATGCTAACATTAACACAAACAGTAACTATGTTAACATAACCACAAACATTAACTGTGCCAATAGTAACACAAACAGTAACGATGGTGACACAAACAGTAACGATGGTAACATTAACACAAACAGTAACTATGCTAACATAAACACAAACAGTAACTAGGGTAACATAAACAGAAACAGCAACTATGGTAACATTAACTCAAACAGTAACTATGGTAACATAAACACAAACAGCAACTATGGTAACATTAACACAAACAGTAACTATGGTAACATAAACACAAACAGTAACTATGCTAACATTAACACAAACAGTAACTATGCTAACATTAACACAAACAGTAACTATGCTAACATAAACACAAACAGTAACTATGGTAACATAAACACAAACAGCAACTATGGTAACATTAACACAAACAGTAACTATGGTAACATAAACACAAACAACAACTATGCTAACATTAACACAAACAGTAACTATGGTAACATAAACACAAACAAGTAACTATGCTAACATAAACACAAACAAGTAACTATGGTAACACAAACACAAACAGTAAATATGCTAACATTAACACAAACAGTAACTATGGTAACATTGACTATGCTATATGCATAACGACATTAACCTCGTTAAATATATGACACTATTTACTATGCTCGATATATAATTGCACCAAGTGTGCTAAATATATGACTATTTTACAATACTAAAAATAAGTACATTACATGAGCTACAATATCTATATCTACAACATTTATGTAACATAACAGCAAACTTCATACATTTAAAACGTCAATGCAAGAGATTAAGCAGTCTCGGTTATCAAAGCACATTCAAAAGACTACTACTACTACTACTACTACTACTACTACTACTACTACTACTACTTCTACTACTACTACTACTACTACTACTACTACTACTCTTGCTACTACTACTACTTACTACTACTACTACTTACTACTACTACTACTACTACTACTACTACTACGACTACTTGCTACTACTACTACTTACTACTACTACTACTACTTCTACTACTACTACTTGCTACTACTACTACTACTACTACTTCTACTACTACTACTTCTACTTCTACTACTACTACTACTACTACTACTACTTACTGCTATTTACTACTATTACTACAGCTACTACTTGCTACTACTACTACTTACTACTACTACTTACTGCTACTACTAGTAGTAGTACATGCTACATATGTTACTATTATTGGCATACAATCATATCTTCCAATGCCCCTTGTGTAACTATGTTTCTACTTCCATATTACGAACATTCGCTTGATTTCATTCTGTGTATTGTTCCCTGAGACTGGCTCGTGTAAAATACATAAAACAACAAATAAAAACCCAACATGGTAACAGATCCACCCTGACCCCTTTTCCTGCCTGTCTTATGAAAACAAATATTCATTCATCACCGCTCATCTCCCAAAATTAAATAAGAAGGTTAATTAATATGACAGTTCATAAAACTTTGTTTCATAATCGGCTAACGAAGCAAGAAGTCATGCTGATACAGTAACCCCAGTCATGTTTCATATTAGACGAACTCCACGGACTGACATACGAACAGTAACATAACTGAACCGATGTAACTATATCGCTAGCATTAGCGGTAACAAACTATATTTTAGTCCACATGACTGACTCCGTCGTATTATTGACAGCCCTAGCACATGTTCGTCTAACAAAACTCCCCGGCCCGCATACCCTACACCGCTCACACACCTGACGTGCCTCCAAAGACATGCAGGTAGGCGCGCGCAAGAACCCCTCCGTCCCTCCTCAGGTGAACTGCACGCTGGCCAATTAGCTCACGTCTTCGCGGGGAGCAGCTATGAGCGTAATTTATTTGTCGGTTTGGAAGAAACGTAATCAATTAGTAAAATGAAATGGGATTTTTTTAGTCAAATGGGGAAGGAACTATGATTCATAAAAACTGCGCAGTTGAGGAAGCTGGGTTTTAAAACTGAGTCATGAGAGATTGGGATGGGCAGTTCGGTGAGTAACGAGCATCTCTTAGCTTACAGTAATCGTCATCCCCTATACTCGTACACACATGTTTGCCTCCCTTGTTTGAATAGATGTGAAAACGGAAGGACGTTTAAATCAGCCTATTTTGGTCACCTTAGTATCATCACAATATACCAAAGCGTTTGTTTCCAGATAACTTTGTTCTCGTCAATGTTGTATGGTTGCATCACGTATCGGATGAGAATACAAAGAGAAGGCTAGGGCGCGCACCACTCGCGACCCATTTAGATTTCAGATAAGATACACCGAAACCACAATGGTGCTAAAGGAGCATGGACGGCCTCTTCCGTCTTCTACATCGTTACCCTCCAAAATCATATGTTCATATGAATGTGTGTTTTATTGACTATACCTTTGGCCGTTCAATATTCGCAGAATCTTTTAAAGTTTTTTTGCAGGTAGTTAAACGCATCTACTAACATGGCAACGTGCAATGGCGCACCGTTTATGACGTTGATATTATATCTGTATCGTTCAGATATTTCATCTGTGCGTCATATGCCATGACTTGATGTTTGAATGTTTCACCTGCATAGCATTATGGAGAATATATGCGAGTTATAAGGAATTAATTTGTTTTGAATGTCTATAACCTTATGAACAGTAATGACATATGTTATGGAGCTATATAAAGCGAATGCTCTTTCGCGGGTTGCGTATCTCATAATTTGACGTGAGTTGTACTTTGGACGGATTTTTATGCCCGACGGAATCTATTTTGGTAGATTGTCGAGACTTATTAATCTCTGGCGTTGATGTTTTGAATTATGTTTTTGAGGATTATATAAGATGAGAGGTGGGGTGGGGGTCATTACATGTAGACTTGAATCCATGTTATTGTTCGGTACATTACAAAACACAAATCTGGTGATTCCTATGATCATATTTGATCTAAACAAGTAAATTCAACTGCAATATAAATGCAATGGCGTGAAAGCACACCCCCTTCTTGTTGGGATCGTTCATTGTTTCAATTGCAATAGCTTGGCGTTTTTAGGTTTGGGCGTACTTACAGTACGAGGCACGTTACAAATTTATTTATGTATTCAGTGCCAATTAAAAGGCAGTAACTTGACTATTCAACATCATATCAAACCAATACATTTCCGGAATAGAAATTTATGTATTACGCATGATTAAGATTAATGTATCATGTGAAATTTATGAAATAGATTTAAAGCTATAATGTAACAATGTATAGTTAATATGATACGCCTATGTGGTTATAGTCACATCTGTCTCAATTTCAATTAATTATTTTACAAATATGTCCCATTTCTACACGACAAAACAATGTGACAACCTTGTGGTGAAAGCGCTTGTCCTTCGCGCTAAATCCCGTGTTCGTCGTATGGGTACAATACTTGCAGCCAGGTTTTGTTTCCTTCTGCCCAAATATTAAATAATATTGCTGAAAGAGTCGTAAAATCGTACTCACTCACACATAACATGACGCACTACTTTTCCTCATATATACTTGATACCCCCGTGGGGATTCCGATTTAGAAAAGGTCCCCAGCAATATGTGCTCACAGAGGCGACCAAATGGATCGGATGGTCAGACTAGGTGACTTGGCTTTTGTTAAGGTACCCCGAAAGCTGGAATGTAGTCGAACGCGGAGTTTAACAACATCCCACCCCCCACCCCCCATCCTCCACCTTCACACACCTTATGTATCAAACTACGGTAACAATAACTACTCTAACGTCAGCACAAACAATAGCTACGTTCGGTGACTTGGGTGACGCCATGTCATTTTACCCTGGCGGTGTTGACTCACGATATCGAACACTGGATTGCCTGGTTCAGATTCGACAATTTACAGGCATATAGCTGGAATAAAGGTGAGTGCGTCGTTAAACAACAAACATTATATTGATGCTCAATTTTTCTTACAGCGGTGTTAACCTACTCACTCATTCATAGGATGGAGAATGACAGTTGGTAGAATGCTATGTGCCTTGCAACGAACCAAATTAACGATAAACAAAATATATGGTGCCGGTGTCTTATATCATCCATAAGTGAGTGATGCTTTACGTCACATCGGCAATATTTCAGCCATATCGTGATCATCCATAAGCAGTCCTGCCTTCCAATAATAAAATATCATGATTAACATAACGAAAGGTGTTTATGGAAAATATAATTAGCAGTATTCAGTGGTCAAAGATGTTTCACAGGTATATCAGTATGTCACAAAGTTTAAAGTGAGTTGTCGACAGGTGGTCGTAGATTGTTCGGGAAATGACCCGGTTTTGTGTCACAAGTTAACCAAAGATGTCATAAAATCTTCATGGGGTTGTGACAAAATGGCACAGGACCGGAAGAAAATGTCCCCAGAATTATACTGGTTTGTCGGAAGATGGTCCAAGAATACCAGATGATTGTGTAGCAACCTCCGAGTGATCATACAATTGTCGTAAAGTAGTTAATAATGACAACAAAGGTATTAGTAAAGCTTTCCAAAAGATATTTAGTAGACATGTAGGGGAATTGTTCCAAATTTGACGCATCAATGACCAAACTGCTGTCGAATGAAATTCATTATTTTGACTTAAACCATATGTTCCCGTGTTTGTTCCGATGGACAATTGACTTGCCTTTGCATGTGTTTGTGACAAGTGCCATCGGCGGGGAAGAATACGCTCACCTTTTCGCGAACACCTGGAATCATCGCTGTCGAGTGATTCATAAACAGATGCAATCTGGTCGGAATCGCTTTTAGCAGTGATTTCTTATGATAATGGAAGTGGTTTTCTTCGCTTGCATTCACATGAGGATAACATGGGCGTCATTATGGGATCCCACAACGCTGTCTTCATAACGGGATCGTCACAATGCTATTTCGGAGGTGTCATCAGAATACTTTTCATTAATAGCAACATATGCTATCACAAAGTGATACTTTTGTTGTCCTTATACTGTCACATGCCATCTAACAGCTGATACAACGCAACCACAAAGTTGTCTTCTCATGACAACAGTCGTGTGGCAATATGATGATCGAACTGCAAAATTGTTGAAGACCTTTTACTTGGTCAGTTGAAAATATAGTCAGTGAGGTGGTGAGGTGAAATGGGGTTTAACGTCGCGTCCAAGATTATTGCACTTATATAGCGATGTGCATGTACGTGTGTGTGGTTGTGTGGCTGCTTGTACTAGTCCGGACTGATATAATCAGTGAATAACCATATTATAACAGTAGCACTTGCAGAATACTAAGATACAGTTTTTAGGTACATATAACACAAACAGCTGCCTCATTGTCATCATTGATATTTGTCCCAAGTGTCCATTGAGTCTGATTGCCATTTAAAACGTGATCGCAGGGTGACAATGTTTTGTCATGATCTTAACCCTTTGTGACACTGTCATTAGGTGACAACCCAATGCTAACAAAATGGTGACAGTATATTGTCATGTGGTGTTCATGTTCTGGATGATACTGTCATTTCATTGTCATCTGGTACCTATACATCTCTCTCCAAAATTAACGGTGACAGTACATTATCATGTGGTGTTCATGTTCTGGATGATACTGTCATTTCATTGTCATTGGGTACCTATACATCTCTCTCCAAAATTAATGGTGACAGTATATTGTCATGTGGTGTTCATGTGTTGGATGATACTGTCATTTCATTGTCATTGGGTACCTATACATCTCTCTCCAAAATTAATGGTGGCAGTATATTGCCATGTGCTGTTCACGTTCTGGATGATACTGTCATTTCATTGTCATTGGGTACCTATACATCCCTCTCCAAAATTAATGGTGACAGTATATTGTCATGTGGTGTTCATGTTCTGGATGATACTGTCATTTCATTGTCATTGGGTACCTATACATCCCTCTCCAAAATTAATGGTGACAGTATATTATCATGTGGTGTTCATGTTCTGGATGATACTGTCATTTCATTGTCATTGGGTACCTATACATCTCTCTCCAAAATTAATGGTGACAGTATATTGTCATGTGGTGTTCATGTTCTGGATGATACTGTCATTTCATTGTCATTGGGTACCTATACATATCTCTCCAAAATTAATGGTGGCAGTATATTGCCATGTGCTGTTCACGTTCTGGATGATACTGTCATTTCATTGTCATTGGGTACCAATACATCTCTCTCCAAAAATAATGGTGACAGTATATTGTCATGTGCTGTTCATGTTCTGGATGATACTGTCATTTCATTGTCATTGGGTACCTATACATATCTCTCCAAAATTAATGGTGACAGTATATTGTCATGTGGTGTTCATGTTCAATGTGGTGTCATGTGGTGTCAATATCATGTCATATTGTGAGCATATTCGTTATGATACTGTCATAACATAGTCATTGGGTAACCGCCGAACTCTCACTGACTGGTGACAATATATTACAGAATTGTCATTAGGTGACAAGTCAGCTCTCATCAAATGGTGGCAATATATTGCCATATGGTGATAATATCTTATATGATACTGTCATAGAATTGTCATCAGGTGACAATTCAGCTCTCACCAAAAGATGACACTGCATTGTCATGCGGTGATTTACTTTATGAAACTGTCATAGAATTATCCTTGGGTAACCACACAGCTCTCACTAATTAGTGACAGTTTATTGTCATGTGGCGGTAATATCCTTTATGAAACCGTCATAGAATTGTCATGATGTGATGATATACTTTATGATACTGTCATAGAATTGTCATTGGGTAACCACACAGCTCTCACTAATTGGTGACAGTATATTGTCATGTGGTGGTAATATCCTTTATGAAACCGTCATAGAATTGTCATGAGGTGAAAACACAACTCTCACCAAAAGGGAACTATACACCTATAGTATCTTTTATGATACTGTTATGGAATTGTGATTTAGTGACAACACAGGTCTCACTAAAAGGTGACAATGTATTGTGACATTGTAATGACCACTTGGTGATCAGGCAGCACTCATTGAACTGTGATATTCGTCTGTCAATGATGACATACTTGTTATGATCATGTCATATAAATGGCATGATATGATCTCACAGTTCTCACTGAATGTGACAATGACATATGATCATCACATTCTCCTTGTAATATTTCAAAGGGTTGTCACAATTTGATCTCACAGTTCTTACTGTATGGTGACAGTCACATCTTGTTATCACATACTCATTCTAATATTTCAAAGGGTTGTCACAATGTGATCTCACAGTTCTTACTGTATGGTGACATTGACATATTGTGATCACATACTCATTCTAATATTTCAAGGGGTTGTCACTATGCGATCTCACAGTTCTTACTGTATGGTGACATTCACATCTTGTGATCACATACTCATTCTAAGCTTTCAAAGGTTTGTCACAATTTGATCACACAGTTCTCACTTTATGATGACATTGACATAATGTGATAATATTCCTATTATTATATTTTAAAGGGTTGTCACAATGTTCACATAGTTCTCACCGAATGATCAACGAGCTATCAATAGGTAATCGTATGTTGTCATATGGTGATACCCACGTTCTCATACGATCGCCATACGGTTATCAAGTTGGAATAACATATCATTTAGTGACCAAATAGTTTTGAATCGGTGGTACTACATACAGGCTTCACGGGCTTTGTTACAATATAAATTTATGATTAAACTGAAACAAAGTTTTCTTTCAGTTGCCACAGGATTGATCTGAATATACAGGTCAAATATTCATTAGTTATCAAGTAATCCTTGAGTGAAGTGAAGCTTATTATCAATACAAACAGTATCTATAGTTTAATAAAATAAAAAAGAGATAAAATTATAATAAGGTGGTCCCATGAGTTGCCTTTCACCCATAGCTCTGTCTCAGAATATATTTTTTAGTCATGTCAGGATTGTCACATATTATTCCATCAACGTTTATATTGCTTTAGCACTGTTATGTACGAGACAATTTATTAGCGAGCGTCTGTTTAATCGATAAGAGCCCAAAATATAAGATCGATGAACAAACAACTTACCTGTCGTTGGCGATTGTACCATACTATTGTTTTCATTCCAACACTAAAACTCGGAACACACTATTCATAATTATACTATTTGTGTCCTGTATTCACCTTGTGTGTGTGCTGCAGTTGTGTGGCAATGATGTCTTCTTGACATGCCTTGCTTTCTCTGATTACCTTAAGATACACCACGTCTAGCTGCCTTGGAATCTATACATTATTGATTGTGTCTGTAGTAGGTACATGTCTATCTGACCTCATTTCCTTGGCCCTGTAGGGGCCACCCTGTCCCCAAACACCTTTGCCGCCCCATATAATCACTGGTGCGCTACCGCGATTATCTCGAACATTAACGTCCGTATAACACAGGGAATTATACACTTTTATGAGTTGTACAGACCACGGAATTAGAAAGTGGTGCTATTTATAGCGTGTGCACATGTAGTCTTGCAGAGCGTTGTAAGGGGAGTGGATATATGTGTGGCATGGATTCATAGTGTCCATTTCTGACCAGCCATAAGATATTTGATTGACGGGTCACGTGATTGCTGATGGTCAGGTGGGTGGAGTCAAGGAGTGGACAATGCTTGATGGGCTGGCTGTGACGGGGACCTCCCCGGGCAGGAATCTGTACACGGTACACAATATTGATACAGGGTTGTGTTTGGGCTCCGATCAATATGCAGCAAACACGCGTGACATGAACCAGACCCTTCTTCAATAGTTTACTTATACAAATGATGGTTGTTTTTAAATATAGCGGTGATGGCTCACGGGCGGTATGTGAATATCCACCCTGTGAATCAACCTTGAACTGCCCGTTCAGTTCTGTATATGATAGCAATGGCATCACGTTAACCACTGCACTTTAAAGAATCGCAGAGGCTGCTGAATTATGTCACTGACAACTCTTTTCTCTACTGAGCACGCCATTGTGTTTTATATACGTAACCTGTGGACTTGCTATTTATACTAGCATACAGGATGCCGGACCCACCTAGTCCCTCCCACAACGTCCAGCCCAGCTTCTCGCCCCCTCCCCCTGATCGTACGCGGGCTATAAATACTCTACACACATTCGTTTCTGGGGCACATCTCACGGAAAGGTTGTTGGGGTGTGTTTTAGGAGTGAAAGACTTGAAAATTTAGCCTCTATTTCCTTGAAATATTCACAACACGTGGTCAACCCGGTGAAATGGATTCCAAACTGTGACAGGGAAAGCTGCATTCTGATTGGTGGTTAGCTGGCGGATAAATTGTGAACTATTTGTAATTAGTACAATGAGCGAATAATTGGGGGTCACGTGTTGAAAGGCTAACTGAGTAACCGATGGCCCTCCGACGAAATGAGGATTATTCTAAGAGATAGGATTCGCTTAGGAGAGTAGCAGGCGGACGGTCGGTCGACCGGTCAGGCTAGCTACGAGTTGGAATCAGACTGACAGCTGAGAGGGACTACCATGGCCTCAGGTACGGTAACAGTATTTTACATATCTCATTCAGCTTTCACGTGACCCTCGTGGTCAAGATTTAGCCCCTGCTAAGCCACTGGGAACGTGTCATGCCTCTGCTACCCTTTCTCTGTACCCTCACTTACCACCCACACAAAATGGGGTCAGCCCTACCCCTCGCGCTTTCAGAATGGGCGCATTTTTTTGCTAACACGTTCTTTGTTGAGTGTGTGATCCCTATTCTACAATGGTCAATGGACCTTGCTTCAATCACAGATATGCATTAGTGTCCGTGGTCACTCGTGGCCTTGGACACGGGAGTGGATAAAGAAGAGAGAAGTTGACACACTTTCGGTTGAAGCTGATAGTCTCGCGGCATGACAAGTCGGCCTGCGAGCCCTCGCCTGTGCGCTCGCCCTCCCATAACCCGCTCTATTTACAAGTGTTTTGTAGAAAATTTGAAGAATGCGATTACGACACAAAAAAGCAAATAGTAGCACTGTAGTGACATGTCTTTTTTCTGTCGATGCTTGCAGTATTTGCAGGATCGGTACACTGATACTGCATAGTCTTAATTATGTTTGTTATTTTGTCACTCGCGTGTACCATTGACAAGACTTTTCTGTTCGCATCTGATAACGTTAGTCTGACCTCTTTTCTTCTCGAGGCCGGATACGGGCATTAGGGGTAAGGGATGGAGAAAGAGCACCAACTGATCCTCAAGGCTGGGTTAAGACCCAGAAATGGGGTAGGAAGACGACAGACAGCCCCCCTACACTACCCTATCGCCGGCTCTGCTCTCTCGGCGATCAGCTGATTGAGCTTGCTTCGCTCTACCTACCGGAGTGAAACCACCCATGTGATCGGGAAATGGGGTCACGGGGGACCACCAGTACTACAACAATCACAGTATTGGGGTCAACATTGATCTATTGATTGAAACGGATTATCGGTGATTGATTGATTTTTGTTTGCTATAAATAAAACTGTTAGATTATTTCACCAATCAGAATGTTTTTGCCCTCGACTCGCAATGCATGCGATTTTCATAATAAGGCTGGGCTGTGAGAGGGTTTGCGAGGCGGTCACATGAACATTGTTAGTTGTGCCAGGTGATCGTAGGTGAAATGATGAGTTAAGGTTAGCATTGATAGGTCCGCGTCCCCGCTCCCTCCCTCCTACCTCCGTCTGTCATCGACTTACGCGGATCTCATGGCGCTTCGTTCGAAAAAGCTAGCATTCCATATCCTATGGCCTCGGTCAAGCAGCGAGTGACGGTGATCCTGCGCTCAGTCGGAGTCGAGGAGGTGGACAGTGGTCATCACAACGTGGACACAGCCAGCTTCTATGTGGCAGCAACCGACTCAAGGGAGAGATCTGAGAATCGGGGGGAAATCAGCTGATGGCGTCGTGCTCACCTCACCAAGGTAGTCAATCCTCCATGTTTCTAATGGCGTTCGCCGGCTAACCCCGGACACACTAGAGGGAAGGGATAAAAGCAAGGGATAAGCATGTCATGGGAGGGTTGTTGGGACACTCACAGAGTTGTGGTCATGCCTGAGTGACCGATGGTCAGACCTAGGGGACTGGGAGTTTGCGAGGGCGCTGCGTAGTTTAGGGAAGCACGCTTCCGCTCAATGTAAGTGCGCACTGGCCGTCATGTCCATATTGCAGTGAGCGAGAGATGCGAGTAGTCGGCGGCCAGAGGTGAGGGAAGGAGTGCCCGTCCATTTCATCTCTGTGGCCCGGACATGGCCAGCTGGCTGACCAGTGGAGATCCTGGACACCAGCAAGGTGAGCTCAGTCGACCAGTGAGGTACAACCAGGCTTACACAGGCCGGTAGCCGCGCATGGATATTGCGCGCTGGCTTGGTGGGGTCAATGACTCCTCGGACAAGTGCGTGTGTATGGTAATGGTCGGTGGAAAACCCCTGGTAGGATCTGTTGCATAACATCCAGACACCGGGTGTCTGTCTCTGTACCTCTTTATAACCATATTACATTGTAAATGAGTGTGCATTTCCAGCCAAACGCTCATGTATAATGCGAATCTTACCAAATATTGATTTTTTCCCATTTTATACTCTCGTGGAATGCACTACCATTGTGGATTTTTTGTGAAAACAAAAGTGTGTGTCAGTATTTTTCTGCATCCGAATTCCTTCCCATGCCCCAAGACCTTCCTGCTCGTTGTGGTAGATGTTGGCAATGTCGTGTTTACATCGTGTTGTCAAGGCCATCTCCCAGTGTCTGTCGTCAAACTTTGCCCAATATTCCAATTCTAGCCTTACAACTTGGTGCTTGTATCCATCGTACAAGGCTATGGTAGAACCTCAGGCACAGCTTGGTTGGGCAGGAGAAAATAGGTCGCTTACTCCAGGGTATAGTTTCCCTGCGTCTACTAGCTGGTTTTATCATGTACCTCTTGTTCATCGTTTTTTATGCCTCCCTTTCCCGGTGTTACTCCAACAACCTTGCTCTAAACATGGCCCCACACTGAGGATACTGTCAGCATTAATGCTGACTTTGCACAAATAGATAACTATTACGTCAAATAATTCAAAACTAATTTCATTGTGCCGAATTTTGACATTTGAGCATTTATCTTAAACAAGAATAATGTTAGTAAGAGACGAAAGTAGACATTTTAAGTTTAAAAATATGTTTACTTTTCAGATGTACATACTTTAATAGCAAATTTATGTTCAGCACTAAGCTTTAAAAGGAGCGGGTATATGATTTATATAATCGCTGATTAGAACTGTGTTGACTTTTATGGAGGAAAATAGGAAAATATGCAACATCAAATATGTATGTACATGAGAGCACATCAATATCATTTGTATTTCACCTCTATGTGAAATTTTCACAACAGACAATATTATTACCCGATTTTTCTGGGAATATATAATGTTGCAATACTCATGGAGACATCTGCACGAGTTCCCTGTATCTATCTATTAAATAATTGTAACTTCAGACACACCTGTGCACTGTTACAGTGATGTTTAAGATTTGTTTTATGATTATTAGATTACCGTTCGAAATATATCACCTTTTGAAACGCAGGTAATGTTTGTTTCAGTAAAACTAATTTATTTAGATAATTCTGTACATAGTAAACATTTGTGAATGCTTAAAGAGGAGTAGTAATGATTTATTGACACTGTCTTATATTAAGAGGATATATTGTTAGTCAAGGTACATGTCAAAAGTTGAAATGACTTGCAACATTCCTTTTTGTAAACGCCACAAACATTTAACACATCAACCAAAATAGTCTAATACTGTTGTGCATGCATATGTCTTGTTAAAATGTCTATTAATGTCAAATTAAAAGACACGCAATCGTGTGTAAATTGCATAGTATTTGGATGTCACATATGATGCTGCCAGATATATTATGCAACTCTTCTTGCATACAGTATGATCATTCATATGTTTTACAGGTCATTTAATATCACATGCACTGCACACCTTGTTATGTTATTTGTTTCTATAACCACAAACCACATTAATATGTTTTTCAATGGTTTTTACATGAATGGTATCCACATGTATACTTTATACCAGTATAAGCTGTATAATTCATCCATATCAATCATGTAACATCTACAGCCATTTGGACACATATGTGGACATTTTAGATAAACACCATTATGATTATTTAACAGATGTAACCTCATGTTATCAAGTATTAGGTAAAGATCAAGTACAACATTTATTCCCACCCAGAAGACAAGTTTGTAAAGAGTTCTCAAAGCAAACATCGAAATGTAAATGTTTCTGTAAATATATTTGTGTTTAAAGATGTGCACTACTTTTTCAGGCGGAGGAGGCCGGAGAAGAGGCATGTGTAAATGGTTCAACGTGGCCAAAGGATGGGGCTTCGTGACCCCAGATGATGGAGGGCAGGATGTATTCGTACACCAGGTAGGAATACACATTTTTACTTATGCTGATTTCTCACCATATCAAGTGCAAACAGAAGCCAAAATTTGAGTTATGTGACCTTAGCCTTTTCACTCAGTCACCTCTCCTTATGTTCAATACCTGTAATCAAACAATAGTCAGCTTCAGCAGGATATTGCATGAAATGTATATTATATCACAAGCAAATAATTAATCGTTGCTAAGCTGTGATGTTTATATGTGGCGTATTCTGGGCTATCAACAATTATTCAAATGTTCACATCGTAGCATAAGTATACCGAATATCAATGTCATAACATAAGATTTAAGATAATGTTTATCGTTCCCTACATTATTTCTATATATGTATATGCATGCACATGCACATGCATAGTGTCAACCTCCTGACAGTATATCTTGCTATATGCTTGTAACTACATGTCAAATCCAGTTTACCCTTCACTATCACTTCACATATCAAATAACAAGCCAGATTCATGTTCAAAAGTAGTTACTATAAACATTACTTACATCTCATGTCTGTATTAAAACAAATAAATCACGACATATTTCAACATTAACGTCACCATAAAGAATACCAATAGATCTACAAAGAGAATGTTAAAAATAAATATGTGCAGCAGAAAAGATGCATCCTTGATTAATATTTCAGGAAAAAGCTAAGTGTTAATCATAAGTATATTTTCATACTGTTTGTAAAGCTCTTCTGAAGCATAATTCTATGTAAACGAAACCGTTTCGTAAAACCAAATCCATCCTCTGCAGGAGTGTTTGACATAGCATACAAGCTTGTTATTTATGTATGCACCAGTGAAGGCATATCCTATTTATGTTGCTATTACTATCCTCGATGGGCTTTGTGCATGTAAACGTAGCTCCTACGTATATACATCTTGTTGGGATACTGGGAAGCGAGCTTCATGCAGGTATTCTTTTAAGTCTCGTAATATGACTTATCCATTTTGGAAGGTTAACTCTGCACCTTACCATCATGATTCATTACCATATATCAATATGCAACTCACTGCAGTGATATATTTGCCATTACATTCCTATAAGTCCCAAATAATGATATAAGTATGCATTCACTTGTACTTTATATTTACGTTTCTGCTTTAAACACACACACACACACACACACACACACACACACACACACACACACACACACACACACACACACACACACACACACACACACACACACACACACACACACAGACACAGACACACAGACACACAGACACACACTTTTCTGAAAGATATATAACAATAAATGAAAGTCAGTAAAATGTATTCTAATATATTGCACAAATGATACTTCACACTATTACTGATATACTAAATATATCAATATATAAAACGTCCACGCCAGAGAATAACCAGTCTCGATAATTTGAATAACCAGTCTATTATTATTTGTCGAAACAGATTTCATTAGGAGTAAAGGGCGAAAATAGCGATGGAATTTTTATGAATGGATAATTGAAAATCAGTAATGAAAGGTGTAAACGTGTCCTGTCCTACTGATAGGATTCGTTCTCATGATTGTACGTGTATTAAATAAATTCATAATATGTAATCTTCCCTTTGTTATTAATTTGAAAAACGCTGTATATTTGCTTACCAGGTATTATATAAATACATATAGGGTATACTATCATAAACAAGAAATATATGGTAATTATGCTTCTTATTAACATCAAGTTTAAATTGTTTTACCTCAGGATTATAAATTTATATGGGGACAACTATGATCTATGAATATATCGTTTGAAAGGTGATATAGATAGCCGTACATACTGGTTATAGACGTAATAGCAAAACCTTCTCCACATATGACATATTAAACGAATTGTATAATAATCATCTATGACTCTCATTGTTACAAGTATTGTAAATATATATGCCTTTAAAAGGATAAGAAATTGTATATCAAAATCTCCATGACCGTGTTTTCCATGAAAATGGTATTTAATAAGCTGCCACTAATACTAATCAATATCCATATAACGAATTCTATTTGGGCAGAAATCAATTCCAGCTTGATGATTCTCCATTAAGTGCATCATATGTATGTATAAGATATATAGTCCTGACGTTGCGATGTAGAAACTGGTAACAAAGACTAGGAAGCGGAGACTTGGGGAACACCACGAAATAGGGGAGTTAGTGGATGGATAAAAGAGAGGCCTATCGAATATCTACTTGAATGTGACAAGGAAGAACATATATTATTGCCAAAGAGCATACAAAGCAAGGTCTTATTTCCTGTCACTAACTCTCGGATATGGAGGCGTAAATCTTCTATAATCCTGAAGAAAGTGGCATATTCGACTTCTTATATGCCATTTCTAAGTATTAACTGGACTAGGTATACTATTGATGACCATGTGTATGCAATGGTCTATGCGGTCATTTAAGTAATACTCATGATTTATCATTACTTAAGTTAGATATTTATCAGAATGTTGAATATAACAAAACATGTTTGTATTATCCAACAAGTTGGTAAGATGCACGTTGCCCTAGTGCTTACAATGCCAATAACAACAGAGAACCGTAAGGGCTGTTTATGTCTTCAAACAGACCATAAAGTAAACATTTCAGTGTCAGGAAATATTCAAAGGGTTGTATTATGTACTAGAAATAATATTTGCGATAACTAAGTTGAATATACTAATTCAATAACATCTAATATTAATTATTTATCCCCTTTGACCACCTGACGCCTAATCTCATTAACGCATCCTTAATTTACAAAGTTATGCTTTCCTTATTGGTACGATGCTTTGTTTAGTTACATTGTAGTTTCAATTTCTAATATTATCGACATTATCAAAAATGCAAGTGCTCGAAGTAATGTAAGTAACAGGTTTACTATAAACCTTTCCAATACATTACACAGTATGTGCATGTCTTTCTTTCCGCTGAGACCAACGTCATAGAAACACAGTTGCACCTCTAGGTAGTTGTTAATCCTGTTTAAGATCGAATTTGGCGCACACTAATGACAGCTTTATGAGTTTCATGTTTGATGTCACACGGAGAAAATCTGTGAGAAAATGTAATACATAATAAATGTGCTGCCACAATGATTTACTAGTACAATGACTGCCGCTGTTTCTCCAACATTGTGGATGCTGAAAATTAGGTCAATGGTGTTGCTGCAAATTCAGTATTCCGTTTGACGTTTAGTGGCTGCCGGTGATCGAAGATTATGTTCTTAATGACTCCTACTGCTGCTACAATTTACTGATATATTTCCTTCAGGTTAAAAAGAATCCATTTTCGTATATCATAACCAGTTGTGTAATCAAAAATGAATTATGCCATCATCAGATCTGATTACCCCCAAACTACGCAAGGTCATGGAGTATACAACATATATACACCACACAGAAGCTACACATTATTTTTGCATGACAGTTGGTTAGACCAAGACATATCCCATTCGCATGCTTCTAATTAGATCTACGAAACACGATAGGTACAGGTGCGATATCAATAGCGGTAACGTTAATAATTATTTATCATAGCTACATTTGGCCGATATTTGTTCTTTGGTTCCTGATACAACGAACCAGCAAGGGAGTGGAGGGGACTGGATCTCTAGTTACTAGTTCCTGAAGAGAGACAGATATTGACCAAGGTGAAGGTCGGCCAGCAGCGGGTCGCAGTTCCCGGTGTTTCAACAGTGATTGATCAAAATGGACATATCTTCTCAACCTCCTGTCCCATCCTTACAGTGTGTTCTTTGATACATGTTATTCTAGTGTCGTGATGGTCACCTTGTCTTTAGATGTTAACAGCATAGGATGTTGGAATATTGCTTCTTCGATTGTTGTCAGTGTAATAATTGATTACCATTAAAGATTGTATGTCAGAACGCTCTGTACAGGTACCACTTTCTTTTAACCTTTCGCAAGTATTTTCCAGTGGCATGAAATGAGGCTTTTGCAAATTTGATTCTTCAAAGATTTGCATGACCATATACTTATCTAATATTTAAATCAAATTATAAGACAATTGTTCACTATGTTGAAGTACACAATGTGTGTATTAAAACGGGGTATGTTTTGTTTAAGATATTATAAATAATGTTATTAGTCAGTTGTTTCCAAGTTTTAATGAAATGATGTGATTGACCTGTAATCTCTTTCTTTCAACAGCCATGTCAACATGATACACCATGTTTGAAAATAGTTAAAATGCCTTGGAGTTTAACTAACTGCTCTCTAGATAGAGGATATACTGAATAAACTCTTTGATTTGTTCAAATACTTGTAAAAGCCTATTAGAGCAATACATGTACGTGTATGAATGTATGAATTCAATTATTTCATAAAGATGCCATTTTGAAACAACCTTGAAACAATGCTTTTGGTTTGGCTAACTGGACCAGAGTGTCCTGTCATAATGTGTTATCGGTGTGTTCTGTGTTCATTTGCAAAAGACGTTTTTATTCTTCTCTTTTGTAATAAGAAACACCCTCCATGGTACTTGTTCATAGAGTAAGCTTTGTAACTAGTACGTGCATTTCGCTCGTTATTGTCAACACAACGGATGAGGGATCTATATAAGTTGTCAATTATTGGGCATTTGCAGATCAAAACCATTGTATGGGTTGTATGTACTTAAGATCCTTTATCAACTCATCGTTGAACGCATGTAGAATTGATAAATGCTGTTTGTTAGTGATTAATTGTTCATAAACCGTCAGGCAAGAATTGAACGAATGAATGGAGACTGTAACCAAGAAATGTAGACTTGATAAATGGCTTATGGATGTCGTTTTAATACTTTGACGTAAAGGAAGGTGAAGGATAAAAATAATGATTTGGAGCCTAACAAACAGTCTACACCAGGCTAGGTCTTTTACTAACAGTTGGTGCATGACCTTGGTCGCTTGGTAGGCACAGGGTGTTTTGTTGGGCAGAGAGGGTCTCCCAGACTTTCAAAGGGTGAGGGATCCCTGCTCTTGTTAGTCGGCGTCATGTTATCCCTCGCTCTAGGAGATAAAGGGAGGAGGGGTGGCGAGGTGGCGCTGTTTCCCGGGTCAGAGGTCGCGTCAATCACTCTTCCACTCCTTGGAATACATAAATGCCTAAAATGGTTCAAATAAACTACATGAGAAATCTTTGCTTCAGCGACATGGGGGCTCTTGTTCCAGTTGTGGTCTAGAATAGGTGCAAAGGAGACATTAATGAATGTTTTCGGGGATACCCAGCGTCCAGTTGCAAATGTATCCAAGAAACGCAATGACATTTATATTTTTCTGAATTTAACCCTTCTGCTTCCTATGGAGACCTTATTAACCGAAGACACGGTTAAAATGAAAAGTATGAAAAGCAAATGTGTAAAACAATGTCAAATGTTGGAATAGGTTGAGTTTTGAAGATCATAGTGTATGTACAATGTATGATGTTTACTAATAAACCATGTTAAAGACTTTGCAATTTTCCCCAGAACTTTTTGTTGTTGCTTGAGCATCTGCTCAACGTAATCATATTATATATGTTCAAGCAGTATACATTTTACAAGTTCCATTTGTCCAGCTATGACAAAGTATGATGATGATGATGATGATGACGAATGCCATGAAGAAAACACGAAGAATGCATATTCTCTACAGCAAATCTTCTCCACATCTTTGTGTGGGTGTCAGTGAAATGATGACTCAATCGGAAAAGCTGTCAGACAGAACGATAGAATAATCTTAGGCAATGTACACGTCACCTAAACACATAGAGCCGTTCTGTTGACACTTCTATTTTCGTTATCCTTGTCTTTGTTTTCAATACGTTTTTCGTTTCGTTTCCGTTATAAGACAGTATTTAAGCGCGCCATTTTCTTTCATGTGTCCATATAAGGATATATCAGATGTTGGAGAAGTAGTATTAAGTATGCGATTCACTGTCAGTTCTCCCTCAAAAGGAAGGCAGCTATTTCACCAAATATGACGGGGAGATGTCGATGAATCTCGAAGGACTCGAAGGCATGTCTCCCAAACATGCAGGACTAATTATTTCAGAAATTAAAGAACACTATTCTAACAAAATAAGCTTGATAAACACGATTAGAGCACCAGTGAAATGAAATCTGAATAAATATGAATACAGTTACCTTATAAGTATTTTTACGAAACAAACCGAGATAAAAAAGGAAATAGATAGTGTCTCTCTCCACAGAAGAGAACGAGAGGAAAAGTAGCATTGCCCCTGCCGCGCTCAAAGGTATATAACAGTGTCACACAATCTCAAAGGCAGTCATACCTACAAAATAGATATACTCCACAACTAAAATATGATTAGAAACATATGGACAGCTGTGTCACAAAGTGAGGACAAGGTTAATTTACAATAAGGAGTGTTGTGTCACAACAGTTAAGGTAAGGTAAAACAGACGACTGGCAGCAGTTGTAATGAAGAATAAAAGGTGATTACGCATAGAGTGAAATGTCTGATAGAGGAAATATGGAATGTGGATGTCAACCCCCCCCCCCCCCCCCCCCCAATGTGGTGGACAACACCCCACACCCCCACCTCCACCCCCACTCCCCAGTAAAGCTGATAATTGCCTTTTACGTAGGAGGGATAGCTGCCACCAACAAGAACAAGGATATTTATGTACCAAAACAAGGATAGTTGTCTCCCCAGAATATGAAGGATATAGGTTTCCCAAATATATAGCTGTCACTTATCTCCTCAAGCAGGAAGGAAAGTTGTCCCCCAGAAATCAGATGAATGGATATCCAATGTAGATGGATTGTTATATCTATAAAATAAGAAGGATAGTTATCTCTCCAAACAAGAAGAATAGATATCTCCCAAAATTGGAAGGATAGTTGCATTCCAAAACAATAAGGGAAGTTGTATCTCAAATAAGGAGGTTGTATGTCCTGTCAAAGAGCAATCGTCTCCTTATTCCGGAAAGGTATATGTCCCCTAGGAGAAGCATAATAACCTCATTATTGCAGCGGTTAAACCTGAGTTCCATCTCCGCTGGCCAGGTTTATGATTGTCTACCTTATGAAGGCATTCTTGCAAAAAAAAGAACACACCTCCTCAAACTAGAAAGATCGTTGTTTCCTAAATTTGGAAGTACAATGGACTCCTTAAACTAGAGATTTGATAACTGCATCACTTGTTAACAATGTTGAAAGGACACTTCCACAAACAAGAAGGATATTGGCCTTCCAAAAAACAAGTAAATTAAAACTGATTGCAGTCTCTATCCAGGATATAATTGCCTTGTGGTGTTAAATGGATAGGTATATTCCGAACTAACCAGGATAAGTGTCAGTTGAATGATGTTGACTTTTTACACAATGGTCAATATGGACCGTAAATACTTTGGGTACGATTTTAAGGACATATTGGCAAATACGTTTAATCAAGTAGATATTTTCTTACTATTACTGTTTGAAATGATGAGCGTTTACTTGGTAAAGATCTACTTGATATAACATATGTTAGAAGTGTCTGAAACTTATACAAATTCCCTCCACAAATACACAGTAGTTGGATACAAGTTATAAAAATACCATGCTATACTGCCTTCAACTTAACAGTTGTGTAACTGGAGCTAGGAATTCAATTTTAGTATATCACTTATATATGTATATCTGACAATAACGTGACTATGTCTCATCTCTAACAAATGCTAATGCTATATTGATATTAAATGAAGTGTATTTAATTAATGCTAGAATATTGCTATTCCAAGTTTCAAGTTATACCAATGCTGAAGCATCGTTATACTAAGTTTCAAGTTATGCTCAAATAGGGTTTGCGAATATCATGACAGTACCATCTCAACAAATATATGTAATTTGATTATGATATTAAAAGGCACTATACTTCTTCGGTATGTTGCCAAACTTCATTGTAGCTTTTGATTAGTAATTAGTGGCCGGTGTGACGTTGTAATTTGAGCAAATATAAACTATCAGACAGATATACAACATACAACTTGAATTTTGACATACACGAAACAGATTTTGGGAGACGTTTGTCTTTACTTAAAATATTTCAATAACGTCGTCTTTGGAAGTATTTGTTGCTCGAATGTTTCGGGAACACCTACTGTCATCGCTGAATTTCAGTGGCCCATTCATATAAATGTCAGCACTATTTTGCTGCCTTTTACGCGCATTGAAAACTGTTTGTCAGGTAAAGGAAACTGATTATTCTCTGGCATTTACTTTTTATATTTACGTCTAGCATAACGGAACGAACTGTATATTTTCATGAGGAGTATGTTACTTGTCTGGAACGCAAAAAGAAAGTGTTTTGAATTATTTTCAAAACCAGATTTCATGACCCGTTCTTGTTTTGTTGTCGTGACCCCTCTATGACCCCGGGTCATGTGACAGCAGGGGTCGAGACCGGTGTTTCATCGGTCAAGTCTTTGTACAGTTCAGGTCGTTTAAATACCTGAATTCGTGTAGAAAAAATCAAGTACACACAGCGTAACGATGCGGATGTTAGGACCACAAAACGTGTAAGTCGATCAAATCAATTCTGCTTTCTATTTACAGTTTCGACATTTATAAGCTTGAGTTAATCTTTGGGTTTTATATATAGTTAAAACCAAAAACCTGTCGTTGATTTATTAACTGTTCATTCTTGTGTTATAAAAAAAACTATGTTTAGTTTTAATAATGACATAGGCCTTAAATGCGTATTCACACTTGTCAATAATGAAAATATCCTTATTCATTTAGTATTGTACTATTTATGATTTGAACAAAATGACAATATGTATCTGATTGCATTTACATTATTGCTGACAAATGATTATATTCAAATTTGACTATTCATACCTGTACTTTCTGCATCTATAAAGTAAAGTTATGATCTATTGCGTTCACACAAAGCACGTGTAACAAAATCAAAAGAGAAAGTACTCATTATCGTAAATGCCAAGACAAATGTAATGTGATGTGTCTCGTGAATAGTGTATGAATGTCTGGAATCGTGAAACCTAATACCAGTCTGTCTATTAAAAAAGATGTTTAATCTGGTTAACTAGATATAGTCTACCAGCTTTGGTTGTTTTGGACACATATCACTAAAAAAGGATATAATGCTGAATAGTATATGTTGCTACATAATGATCCATATTAGGGGCAGTAGGTGAAATAACAAGGTGCATTTCAAAGGCAGGGCTTGCATCATGTAAGGATGATACAATGTGTTCCCAAACTTTGTACCTTGATGTTCTCCTTAGTTACTAAAGATGTCAACATGACTCCTACCTGATGAAAGGATAAGATATATGGATGAACAACGTCTTTATTACAATTAGGACTGACTCTGTTGTTTATCACTTTTTCCTGAACTTGTAGTCAAACTTCTAAATGCCTCTCAAAGAAGTCTTCTACCAAAATTTCGCCTTTGTATGGTCTGTATTAGACTCAACATTTGGAGGATCTAAACGGAATTAATGTTAGATAATAATATTTCACTGATATTCCTGAGATATATTTTTGTCATAATATTGTTCCGAACACGGTACATTAGTGTATGATCCTATTCACATTATGATCAGATAATAGCATATGTAACATTAAACATACACCAGGGCCAAATATCACACTATAACCAGATGGGCAGACTTGAGATTATAGATTAGATTCGCCTCTGTGACGTCAAAGGTAGAATGTTTGAAAATGACATTGTTTGGCAAGGCGTGTTTGAAATTGGCGCTTGAAGTATGCATCAGTATATTTATATTTGAAACGCGGAGCTATATGACGCCAGCAGTTATTATTATTATATTCCCTCACTTATAAAAATACTGCTGTTTTCCAACAGAAATCTTGATACCTTAACTCACAGTACGTAAATACAATATTCAATTTTCTTTAACCATTTATGCCAATACCAGAACATGACTTATGTTTGGTGGGAATCTCAAATCACGCATTTTCAAATGATTATGAGTATGTACATTAGTGTTACTATATCATAAAGGTTCTTTTTGAATTTGTAATGTATTGTAATTGTAAATGGAAAATAGAAATACCTCTGCAAGCATTATGGAATTGATTACCTGGTTTGATAACAATCGATGGTCATCTTCGAACTTCATTGTGTTCATCATTATCTCATAGAAAATATAACCATTCAAAGTCAAAGCTAATGCGATAAGATGTAAATGACAACTTAAAACCATCCTCAGTATTCAACATTGCATAGGATTAACAAAATGTCTATTGATTATGGAACAAATGCCATTTTGCCTGACGGCTGTGATTGACAAAAGGAGATATATAGTCTATACACTAATGACAAATTGCTCCTTACACTGTTGTATTTGGTCGCCGCTGTGGAGTGAACCAGAACATGTTCATCAACCAATCACATTACAGGAGATTGGTCAAGCTACTTACTGTAGCGTGGTCAGGTAACTAGGTCAGTGGGTAATACTGGCCTTTATTCAAAGACGAAACTATAGTGTATCTAGCGCACCATTTTATCAACTACTCAGTAGTTATCACCCATATTTGGTCAAAGTGAATAGCCTCAAATTGCTTTTGAGAGATTCAATATTTCTTTTTGCGTAGGTTGAACATTCTATGCAAGCTGGTACGATTTACATATAAGGATGGAACGCTAAATATGCAACTCTATTTGAACAATGTATCCAATTATACTAAGTTGATGCTCTTTAATTTTTAGATTCAACATTATTGATCATCTGTAATGAATATGATTATAGTATATCAAGAACATATGTCATGTATTTATTAGTACATCAATACGTGTGACAAACATTCCAGGTATATAAATGTATATATATTATAAATATTATAAATGTATAAATGTATATATATTAATCGTTTGAGAAGCAATGTTAACAAATGGGTCGAACATCCCATCAGTTGCTCTAACCCATTAACGAAATGACTATCAAGGCTAGGTTTCTAATAGCAACGGGGTGGTCATTTGACGTGCATATATTATTCGAGATTGCACGATTTCTCTCCCCTTAGACGTGCCCGTTAGGGGGCGTCGTGTAAACGAATGTAAAATTTCTTACAGACACTCTGAAAACACGAGACAATTTTCATTACAATTTGCGTTGATAAGATATGGCTATGTTAAACCTATGATATATACGTATACTTTTGGCTGCGCCAGGATAACGTTATATTTGATAGCAGAAACCGTTCGCCATCATATCAGGAATGTCCTCATAAGTACATCATGTGATTCCTAGATATATTTATAGATATTAAATCAGATAATAATAACATTATTGAAAAAAGCAAACATATCACTTTAAATCATACTCAAGCTACATGTAGCTCATTTTGTGTCTTCAAGAAAAGGTATTTTTCATTTCACCAAGCTACTCCTCATATACTAAAACTGCAGCTTATGAATCTCACCATGAACTTGTATGTTTGTGATTATAATATGACGAATATTTCACATTCCTCCACATAATTCTGTCACCACAGTTCTTACAGCTCATCCGTTTCTATGAGCTAACGTGACCATAAGAACGTATTTTCGGACAGATACACATTCACCTGATAGTTTTATTTCACCCTGTGTAAATGAAAATACTATACATGCTGAATCCATTCGGGATTTTAATTGTTTAACGGCTAGTTAGTTGTGTATATTTATTGTTGTAGTGAAGATAATTTCTTATGTTACACAATAAACAGCTCTGGCTTAATGTGTCCATACAGGGAACATGCAACACACTTTCTTCAGCCAATAATCATTATAATCTGTTATTCCTTCGACCACCGAAGCAGCGTGTGTATTGTATTCAGTCATCATATATTATTATATAATATCTTTACCTTGGTTGAGGTTCGTTTTCCTAAATTCCTAATTTAATCGTTATATAATTCAACATGTTTTCGTTTCAAGCAGTAGTTTTGGAAATGTAATTTTTATGTCATTGAGTTATCATAGAAAATAAATATTTCTTTTCTTGGTATAACGCATTACTTTAAACACAATATGAAAAGAAAATATATTTGATAAATAAAATATGGTTAACACGACATGTATGTCATCGAGATACACACAGTCATATCTTGATCACACAATGTGCTCTAAATATCCGAATCGATGAATATCTACCTATCGGTCTTTTGTTATTGACGAGTCGAAAACACCTCCAGATATCAGAGATCGAATACGCCAGGAGAAGTGATATCCCTACGCGACTGTCTGGAAAATGTCTTGCCCAGAACAGCTCAGTCAATCAAATGTATAGACTCTCTTTGACATCGGTTTTATTCAACCATTCCATCTGCGAACCTCCGTCCAATTTTGCTACCCGTATATGCCTCTAAGCCGGCTTATGATAATATTTATTTGGGTGTTCGTGACTACCAAATGAAGACTTATCTTCAGGTTGGAGGCGACGACACTAAGCAGTTATAAATAGTTCGGCTACTGGGCCTCAGCAGTGCGGACGAGTGTTGCCAAGGGGACCATTTAAAGCTAAATTCTACTTTCAAGAAATCAGGAAATATAAATTTATCTGTTCATTACAAGCATTATTTGCATATAACATTGAACATATGTAGCTGAGATAATTTGCATTTGCTGAGGGTCATCTGTGGGTTTTCAATTTTGATAAAGATTAAAACTTAATTCTTATGATTGAAGCATTTCTAATAACGGATGTGTCCGTAAAAAGATACAAACTACGAACCAAGTAGAATAAGAAGCTCATATATGAAGTGCAAATAATTAAATAAATAAAAAAGGAACCATCCATTTCAACATGATTTAATATTAGTCATTTACAATTGTTCAAGTTAAGACTCCAAAAAAAACCCCATGAAAAACGACTGAATATTTGTAGATTCGTTTTTGACGTATTTGAATATAGCTACAAAACCATTTGCATTTTCATAAAAAGTCTCTGCTAAAAGCAGAGTCTATTGTACTATTTCTACTTGTGAAATTTATACTACGCCGACTATATCATAAAAATGTATTGGAAATGTGAAGATTTGGAATAAGAAATATGAATAAATAGTTTGGTATAAGCCTTGATGACATGATAATACTTTTTTCGTTTACTTTCAAAATACGAATTATTTTTAGCAAACATTTTTATGCAGCTTTATGAATATGCGAATGTGTGTAATAATATTAAATAAGAAAGAGCTATGATACACGAGCAAGTTTGAAGCCATACTTTATATTCATTCAGCATTCGCATTTGATTTCTTTTGTAATCACAGTATATTTAATTATATAAATTGTATATTATTCACAAACAATGAGCTTGTATGATTAGAACAATGCCAACAATTGTAAATAAAAATTATGAAATGAATAAACGTTTTAGTAACAGCACAAAGTCAAGCATAACCTGAGGTTGTATCATGGAAATGGTAAATAACAATAATTGTAATAACTCCATTGTAAATAATCTTCATTCCAAATGTCAAGACATTTATCAAGAATTCATTAGTATTTCCTCATATATCCAACAGCAACTTAAGAACATACAGATTGGTCGGGTCATCAATAAATATTGATAATTATCTTACTCACGAAAAAACCCAAAGCTCCATGCTCACCATAAACCATAAATTTAAAAAAATTAAACTGGCAGATATACAAAAGAACTATTCAGAAGACCACATGTTATGTCTTCGGGGATGAGCAACACTATGCAATGTCCTGTGTCAAATGTTATCAAGAGAGAATCGCAATTTCCAAACAATCTTCAATCATGATCAAGTATTTGGTGCACAAAAGGAACAATTCCTTATAGTTCTTACCAATAGTTACCAGGAAACAATTCCGCAAATATGTTATCATATCTACAATTATAAATAAAGTTCCTATGACAGTCCAAAAATATTGCTAAATTCTCCAATTGTTTCCGAACAATTATAATATATTACATTTGTTTTTAAATTACGTAATTAAAACGTACCTCCTTTTTCTCTGGGACATATCTGTATGTTTTGTATTTACTGTGCATATGTATCTTATCTTATCTTATCTTATGCGATAATAACAAATTATGTTTTAACGTTCGCCGAATCATATTTCTTCTTCAAATGCTGCTATGTTAATAATTTCAAAATACTCGTTTCCCATTTCATCAAACTGATTTACTAATTTATTGAAAACCGTGCCATATATATTCCTTACAATGAAACAAGGCTATTCCAGAACTGGACGTAAAATAATTTCCGAAAATTCTGAATGCTCAGAACGCACACCTACGATGTACACATGTGGTCTCTATGTACATCTTCCTTATGTTCTATAGCTACAGCAGTTCATTAATGATAGGCTCATTAAACTGTCCAAATTAAAACTATTGTTTTCTAATATTCAACGTTCTATTCGAGAAATAGAATAAATATCTACCTGCATACCACAACATAAATATGTCTAAAGGGTAAAAAGAGACGCGACGCAACTTCGTAAATAAAATCTCCAAGAAATTGCATTAATTTTACCCGAGACATACCATTTGAAATGTATTCTTGCTTTCAGTGAAAGGATCGTATAATAATTTTGGTATGTACTTGTTTACAGTCGGTCATTAAGAAGTGTGGATTTCGGAGCCTGGGGGAAGGTGAGGTCGTCGAGTTCGACAGCAAACCCTCAGACAAGGGGATGGAAGCTACCCTTGTGTGCGGCCCCGGGGGTACGGAGTGTCGGGGTAGTGACAGAAGACCACAATCAAGAAGGAAATTCAGGAAAATCAGGTAATAATGGAAAATAATTATTGGAAAGTTTAGATATATGTCGACAATATTGAATAAAACAAGCAACGAAAAATGGAACGACATCAATATCTCGAATCTCAAAATTTATACCTTTTCGTCCAGCTAAACTTGCAATTTAATATTTTTTTCTGTATGTTAAATGACATCATTATTGATGTCATTCGGTCTTTGATAGCCAAATATATGTCTAACGCAAGTACCAGAATACGGACTGTCATAAATTCTTTAATTTGGTTAAATTGTGAATTCTCTTTAAAGGTCTTATATTCTTATAAATATTTCGTGATTTCAACATCCCACACGCGAACCATTATACATTGACGTGTGTTATTATATTTGTAATGTTTTACGTGTGACACTATAACACTTTTGAAGCGTGGAAACATATAAAAAATATATTTGTGATACGTATGAACACGTACAAGCTGAACCCAAGAAGATGTTGATTTCCGATATATTCTGAAAATTAATAGTAGTCAATTTTAGACATGTTATTCACGATCCATTTGTGTTCTGCTGTAATTATATGTTACTTGGTCAGAATTGTGATTATTACAGATGTTAAAAAAAGAAAGGTTTCTAATAAAAAAGATGTAGTTAATGACAAATATGTATTGTTACAATTCCTTGTGCCTATGGTGAACGTAAATGATAATTTCCTAATTCTTCTTTTTGACGAGAAAAGTGCAAATGAGTGTGATATCACTAATACAAATTAGTGGAATTACACGAAAACGTATTCTATAAAATATAATCATATCATGATTTTCCGGTATGTCTTATTTGTATTTATAACACGAATAAATAAAACTTCAGACCACCTATGACACTATCATTTGTAACTGCCCCTATGAGTAATTTAAGACTCACTATTACTCTCTCTGTCAAACAGTCAGCGGAAAGATGCGGGGCATCTAATAGTATTGTTTGGAGAATATAAATGTCAATATGTTCTTCAAGAGGGAATAAGTCACCTCATATCTATGTATATTCAAGATGGCATACCATCGTGTATCGACGTCCATAATATGATTATGAGGCACCGCCCGTATACATAGTACATTTGGGTAATGTTCGCAGTACACGTTTGTCAGCAAGGCATGTTTTCTTCAGTCTCGTGCTTTGAAATAAGGAGAATATGATTTTATTGATTGTCATGCTGCAATGCACATAAACACAACATGCAAATCCCCTGAACCTGGTACAGTAAGTGTTACCCCAGATATCTATTGATGTACGATGTGATATGTATGCATTTAAGGCTTGCATCAATTTTGGATATAATATAATCGAAATATTCTAATCGTGAAAACCAATATACGCGAAATAATTGCTCAAATCCCAAGAACATTATGATGTCAACATCTTTTCAATGCATGTTGTCCAGAAAAACTCGTTAGAAAAGTTCGACTAATTTAGTTTAATTGTCATAGCGTACACACTTCCTGAAAACAGAGTATCATCTCTGAACAACCACCATATCCTTTTTACAAGAAACTTGCAGGAAGATCGATATAGACTAACATCTACAGCGGCAGCACCCGCGACCTTTCACCTTCACCTTGAAAACGTGACCTCTAGCTGCTGCAAGATGTCGGTGTATCTCATCCCACACAAAGAGCTGCTGACCGCTGGCTAAGCTCCACCCACTGGCCAGTGAATGTAGGTCACCGGGAGACGATATTGACTAGCTTGTGTTGTTATGGTATGGGTCAAGCCCAGTCCAGCGGTCAATGTTGCACGGTGTGTTCAGTAATGACTTGTTCCTGAAAGATGGGTTTGACGATAATTGTATGAACGAATCTGGAAATAAATGTTGCGGCGTTAAATAATTGATAAATAGCTCAACGTAAGTTTTAAATTGGTAGTTGCAATTTAAATGAGCCTACTTTTGCTTACCTTTCTTTTTGTTGTATTCACTTTTTCCACTCAAACGTACAATATTTTGCTTTTGGGATGGTATAATGGAGTAACAACCAATAAGAGCTAGTTGGTACATGAGAACTTACCACAATGAACACAATAGTACTGCCCAACAGGTGACGGAGCTAACACATAGCAAGGTTAATATAATCTACCCCCCACCCTTCATCTATATACTAACAGATAAATAGATACGGAAAGTACAGATGGTCATCTTCACCATAAATGTCTCTGATCGATACTGATAATGGGATCTGTTCAATCAATTGCAACAGTTTGGCATCATTTGTGTCATGGTCCCTACTAAAAGTCGTAAAAGTAAAAGCTTAATGAGCTGACGTCAAAAGGCTGCCGATTTGAAATCGTTCTAATGACATTCTTCTCATCAGGGGTATCAGTTATAAGAAGACTATACGTTTTTGTTATGACTATAGATATTCCTGTCTTGTGTAGAATACTTATGGTGTTTCTACCTGTTGTATGTTGGTAAATAGCATAGATGTTAAGCTAAAGGTTACCTTTGTCTATTAGAAAAGTGTTGTTGAAATACTGTCAAAATCATATGTTGACAAGCTACGAATATATAAAACCCTTGAGATAAGACGCAAATTGTCTGAGGTTTGAGTGTTGAACCACAGTTTCTGTTTGGCTGGTTCGGCTCTGGCTTCGCCACTGCTGCTATCGATTTATGCTAATACAAGCAAGTGTCTATTTATAGCTACGGAAGATGTAAAAACGGTTTTATGCAATTTCTTATGATTGCGTAATACAGAAAGCATCTGATTTGTATGTATGCTATTAAGTGTAATTAGTGACCCGCGCCTGATTTCTGATTCTAATATACCCGGAAGATTTTGATGAATATGCTTTGATAATTAACGATACACACATTCGCGCGCGTACGCACACGCGCACATAATATGTATCATAATGTAATACACAAAATAATCTACGCACAACAATGGTTTGTACTAAAAATGAAGGTCTATGCATGATGCAAGGTCCGCTAATGTCATCTCAGACCAGTGTTATCTAGATACTGTGGTGTACCGGAAAATGATGATTGAATGTACACTTGACAAACGGTTCCATTCGAGTAAATGCCAAGGCTATTTTAACATAACGTTGGAAGAAACAGCGGAAAGATATCGTATTACACATGTGATTGATTTCAATAGTCACACATGTCATCAAGGCACAAGCCATTAATGCTTGAAATGATTAATATCATAGTTAATACGCTAGTCATTAGTACCATTACCATTTCGTTCATCGACCTTCAAGATGTATCGATTTGAACGTCACGCGGTATTCTGATATTATATTCTTGACTCTTTGGGAAAGACGGTCAGCGCATAGAAATGGCCAGATATTATTCACTTATGAATTTTAGTGTTAGTTGGTATGTATAAGAAAAAGAGCCCTTTGTAGATAATACCCTTTCTTGTACAGTGTGGACTGTCATTTAGAGAAACCGTTTTGTGTAAATGTCGAAGATTGATTATCCCTTTAGGGTGGTAAAGTAAGTTTGTTCTTACTTTTGTCACATTGAAGTTGATGGGACTTGGTCCTATGATAGCACTGTCACATCAATCTGAAAACCCAGACTTCACAGTGTTGCGTCCTGTGATGTTTTAATCTTGTCAAATCAAGATGTCAGTATTCGTAATTTGGCCTTGTTTGTCAGTGTTGCTTTGGGTGACTACATCAACAACCTTTTACCATTTATGCAGTCTGCAGACCGAAGGTGTTTATGTCAAAGATTCAGGAATAAAAAACACTACTTGCACAGGACCATGTTCATGCTTTCAATAAGAAAGGGTCACGTGGGAATGCTTGCGGATATTGATTGGTGGGCATGTCAGAGGAATATGCTGATATGAGAATGTGTTGATTTATTTAGTTTTAATTGTTAATGCTTTCTGTTTTAGATGCTACAACTGTGGCGAAATAAGCAACCATATTGCTGCTAAATGCCCATGTGGCCCCCTGACGAAACGCTGCTATAACTGCCGTTCTGAAGACCACCTCGTGGCCGACTGTCCACACCAACAGCAGCAACAACAACAACAGTCCCACGTCTTTACCTCACCTACCACCTTAGGCAGGAAGGGACGCAATGGAAACAGCAACGGGAATGGCTACGACAGTGGCGACCCGTCCATGGGAATGCCCCAGATCGGTCCAGTATGACGTCATACGGCGTCGCTAGGCAACGTTGATCAGAAGAGGACAAGGGCGGGTTTTGAATTGTCGCCCCTGTTTGTTACTAGAAACAAACTTGTTACGCTGTAGTGAAATACGAACGATTTGACTGTCAGTGTATGACATATATGCCGCCATATTTGCTCCAAACCACGTTATGCTGATCTCAGTAGAGGCCACGTGCTGACGTGATTCCACGTGATTGTTGTGGTGCTATGTTGCAGGATATGGCCAGACTGACAAGCCCTTGTCACCTCTCATAGATTGGCGTCCATATTTAAGTTGTGGATACCCGAGCGAGCTCGAGTGTGAGTCTCGTGTCAGTTACATTCTCCTGATGTTCGTCGTTAGATGTGAGATGTGTTGAAGCCAGTAGTACATTAGATATGTCATGGGACAAGTACACCTTGCTCCCTAACACATGGATATTATCAAGCCAAAGAAATATACAAGTTTATTGTGGAAAGTAAAGATACCCCTAGCAACATATGAAGCTGTATATGCTGTCACGGAAACAGTAGTGAACGTGACGACGTCATGGCGACGTGATGCCGTCACGTCGCCAGCACGAAGTCGTCGTAAGTGGACAGAGAGTTGTGCAGAGTTCACCTCCAAGCTTACTGTGGACACATCGGCGTAGGACTCGGGTATCCGACCAGTGAACAGTGATGTCACCTGTGACGTCATGCCCAAGGCATTCAGTGACGTATCAGCTACCTCAAACAGCCACTCGCTAGGGGGGTTGTCAAAACCTGAGCACAAGAGAGTATGGCTCGCTGGACCAAGTGGGGGATGGAGGGAAGAGGGGTTAAAAGAGGGGAGGAGAAGGGAAAGGAGGTCGGTGAGCGGGTGGGTGTGCACAGATTTACTCCATCATCTATCTACCTCACTGCCCAGATTCAGGTATCTAAAGATGCTGTCTCACTTGAACGCTCGCTGAATCAGTATTCCATTATGAATACATGGTAGTCGTGGCACCATGACTGTCTCTAGGCGTCGTGCGATATAGATTTGACTTCAATATCTAGATTCATGCTTCATTTCTGTTTTAAACATTTCGTTTTTCTACGTTTATTCGGTACACTTTGTGGAATGATTGTGCAATATTTCAAAATCATGTTAATTGTTTCCCCAGGACTGTTCATCCTCATTCTATGAATGAGTACCTAGATATGCAGGAACCTGATTATCAAAATGGTACTCAATATCAAACGTGAGACAGCGTCTTTACTATATATTATTTTTGCGGAGGTACGTTTTTTTCTAGATGTAAATTGTACAACATTTATGTTGGGACATGTTAAATTTTATTTTGTTGATGATTTTGTATTGCGTGACGTCATCTTTGGTGGAGTCGTTGATTTTTCAAAGATTTGTCTCCTAGTCATTCTGGTACTTGTGAGTTGTCGCCCTTTGTTTCTCATGCGCCGTCGAGAATAATACGTGTAGGTCCATATACCACTGATAATCAAAATAACGCAAATCAATAGGGATCTAGGCCCGATAAGGGATCCTTGAGCTGAGACTAATGTAATCCGAATACTCTAACATGGACATACATTAGTCTTAGAACTTGGACCGCTTTGTGCAAGCGAGGCCTGATTTGGTGAGAATTTACAAAATGGCGGCGTATGTGAAAGAATGGAAGATGACACGCTGGCCGGATCCACAGCTACGTATGCCAATGGTGAAGAAAGGGAGTCGATAACCAGAGTAGAATTTCACACTGTCATATTTATGAGAAACGAACGACATCGATATTTTCTAAACACAATCGAAGAGTTACTGGCAGCACAGACGTGGGATGTGAACCCACAATTTTATGGTTTAGGAGGCATGCCCAGTAAACACGCCGGGCATGCGCAATCATATCAAACTTTACAGCCGAGGCCGGTGAATTGTAATCCTATTTTTATACATTTAACTTATATCTTAATCTGTCCTTAAGTCCTTGAACAACAACTGAGAGAAATTTGTTGCAAAATGGTTGTTTCAATATTTCGTATTTCTCGAATGAAAACGGTAACAGGAGTACAATGTTTTAAACATTATAAACTACAAAATATTTCATCCAAGCATCATTTTTACCATTGTGTTTGGACCACTATACAAATGGTTGGGATCAAAATATTAACTGGAGAAATACCATGTGCATTAATGGGAGTATGTCAAAAGTTTCCAAAGTACATTGGTTGGCGGATAACAGTGATAGTTCGGAATACCACATGAACTAAAACATTGTTTGCTGAGCAGTGGCTGTAGGTTGAGGCGACGTCAGTTCAACCGACTGTTTGGGAACTTATGAAATGCTCCATGTATTCATATAGCATAAATTCAGAACATCACATGGAGACATTATGGCAATCTTGAGAATAATTCTTTAGCCTTACTAACACGATGTCAACTGTATTATCACACATGAGTGGGATATGTTGATACATCTTACGTTATTCAGACATTCTCTACATACACTTCATCTGAGCCAGGATTTCAGTTCTCGTTCGTGACAGAAAAGAAGTTATGGAGAACATAGTATATCGTCCCTTTCTTTGATCGGATAATTTATTCACATATACCAACCAACATTTTCATTAGCAAACACTCTCCTATGCATGTTTTGGCAATGGTATTCTATAAAAATACAATATAGGCATAGCTCCTGTGCGAGCGTATTGACTATCAGTTGGGTATTGGCGAACGTAGAGGACAGTGCGAGAATTGACCTTGAGCGGTGTGGTTGTCTAACCCAGGAAACTCCCATAAATCTTTGTTCTTTTACAGTACAATTATCTTGTATATTCTTGTGTGGGTGACAGATATTGTCATTGCATATGTTGTGCGCATTGCGATAAAATGCCCTTGCCATTATGCTTAGTGTAATGTAGCTTATTCGTAAGCAAGGTCAAAGGTCAGACTCTAATATTTGACATGTGCGGTGTTTACTTTTTTTCATTAGCTTGCCTTTCTTTGAAGAGTGCATATGTGTTAGCTAGTCCATTCCTCGGTATCATTAATCACATTCGTGTTGTGAAGGAAACCGGACTTAGAACCGGTGTTGTTAGCCGTCATATTGGCGGAAACATGTTACTTGGCGATGTACGCATGCGCTGAGACACGTGGTTCAGCTCGTGAATGCTAATGATCCAAAGATCTCTGATTTGGGTAACTATTTAAAGATTTACAATTTCCACTGTTATAGCCCGCACGGTGTTGTACACCACTATTAGCAATTGTTGTTTAGGCTAAAATAAAAATACTTGCGTTTCCCGTAACCCGTTATCTAACTTGGGATCCTAAAACCTGTTCCACATCTGCTACTAGTCGTCAAACAAAAAATAAAATAAATGTATGTACATATAAAACAAGTACCGAGAGACCAACACGTTTATGTTAAGGACATGTTACCTGAAACACAAGTATTTCTTTTTATTGCCTCAGATCAAAGTTTATTTTTCTATTTTGGGCGAAAACAACGATAGTTGAAATTCAAAGTTATTAACCGTATCAGTATGGCTGAGAAGTGTATTCGCCTATGGCAGTAACACAGCAGCGACATCACATTGTGTCATTATACCAAACACTATACTAAAACCAATGGAAACGTTTTCTTCAGTGTTCAATGTTATCACTCTCAATCATTGCTACGTTCTGGTATTGTGGACATTATACTCTGTAATAGAAATATCAGCCAGGAAGGGCATGATTGATGTCCCCAAGGTTAAATGTGTAAATTAAATGTATTGGTACATTCGCATTACTTATAATGTGTACTTTATAGTCAGTTTTAAGGTCAGTATTGGTATCGAAGAAACAATACAAATCACCCATCGGGCTTTGTTAGACTTGTTATGTACGAAAACCACCAGGCCTTCATTTCTTGCACATTTTGGAAATAACAATTGTAAAACGTTGAAATTCTTTACTGAGCGTATGTCTAGAAAGTCGTACACGTTTGGCCACGTACTTAAGAATAACATAACTATGTAATATAAGAGCGATTTTTATGTATGAAGTGCTTTGATAATGAAGATAAAAAATGGAACGGTTAAGCATAAATACCAATTAGGACAATATCGATTATCTCCAGTATAAGGATACCACCACTGCCGCCATGATTTCCTTTCGTGGTATACGTACCTTTGGTATAACACATATTGCAGGGATATTTATTGGATGGGTGAGGTGTTCAAACGTGTGGTTCTGAGAGGGACATGTATTATAGAGAACGTAAGTCATGTATATAGTCAACTCGTGCACTGCCGTTCGGACTTGTTAATGGCACTGAATTCAGGTGGATAGTCTGATGTTAATTGCCACATATATTTAATTACCTAGTTGTAGAAATCAGTTGTGAGACACCAATCTCCCCAGGTATCTGTGCAGATATTTTTCCATATGTTTATTTAAATGTATTTTTTCTACAATCTCCAATCAATAATTAGTGGTGATAAACTACGAGTGTTCTCATGAGTTTTTATATATTTCTAAAATAGTTTTACTCCATGATATTAAGAATGTTCTTTTTCACAGTTTGCATAAACCACACTTTAGACTAGAATAATTGTATTTATTGCTTACTTTTGAAATCGACATTGAAATAATCAAATCTTTGTCCCAATTGTTTTACAATTCTTTACTTGATCACTTTGCCAAAGACGCACTACATTACCGCGCGCAGTGTCTTCCGTCATAAATGTGTAGCACGTTCCTAGTGTAAGTATTTCCGCTTTAAGCCACATCCGGGGCTCTCAGGTGAACCAATCTGATATTGAAATAAGCTAGTATGTTTATTGTTATGAATTTGTATTGTGTATCACCGGGAAACCAGACTCGTGACTCTGTATACGTTAATATATGTTTACAAGATTTATGATAACCAATTAAAGGACATTACGTCAATGTTATTCTTGCCTAAGTATAATTTGATGAATATTACCTTTTCTGCTATAATAATATCTTCTGTAATATGGGAATGTGTTGTGAAATGTCACGTTGAGGTAATATTTGGGATGAATGAAAAACTATATTGTTGTGTACAGAGTCACGTATTGGTACCGCATATCACTGTTTACAACAGAGTTCCAACCGCCCATCATCATCATCATCTTCATCCTTATCATAATCATCATCGTTTTCATCGTCATTATGAAACCCATCAACTGTTCAACCTTTCATTCACTCACCAGGAAGTTCAACTTTCCTGAAAACCTTAAAAAGGGTTTAAAATCAGTCAGCCTCAACTAAAAGTTACCGGGTCGTCATGGCAACAAAGTTGTTAATATGTGTACATCGGATCATGTGAAACACTGCATGGTAAAGGAGTCAGAATTGTTATCATTGTAATGTCATTTAAGCATTTAATGATACATTTCGGGAGTTTTGATACTAAGGTTGTTATTTAGAAACGTAAGGCTAAAAGGAGTTGCCAATCATTTGCTGACATTAAAGGATGGACAAGTTGAGTCATAATATAGGAGTTATCTCCCCTTTTCTAAATCTGCTGACTTCCCGTAAAAAACGATTTTTGAATGATCAACAAATTTTAACGGATTGATTGAGATCCTCTTTGCTAATTTACCTATAATTATTGAATGAGACGATAAAATACTGTGAAAAAGGTTCAGATTGAAATAAGTAAGGGGAGATAACTCAATTATCATAATACATACACATCAAATGACCCCTTCTTCTCTCGTTGAAATAGTCGGAAACGTTCGATCATTTTCGGAACTCATCGATAGTTTACGGACATGCCCGAGACTTTCCGATTGTCACAATATATCTCGAAAGAAGAAGTCCGAGTCATCTCCACGGTCCCTGCCTGGGTCCTGGTCAGGACGAATTACAACTCAGGGATCACTCATGCATGATACATTTGCTCTTTGCCGGATGGGGGCGCTCCTTTCGTGTCGCGCGAATACCATATTTTCTCACCCCATGTTAATTCATTGTGTACGAATTCCAAAGCTATGTGGTGATTTTTTCCTTTTGCCCATGCCATTGTTTGAATTATATTAAACCAAAGTACCTCGCGCGCTCCCATCTGAGCATGACGCAACGTCTCGATGTATATTTAATGCAATATGACTGTAAAATGACCACAGCTGAAAAACAGAGTTTATTATTAAGTGTTAAACGATATGATTAAAGCTTTAAAAGCTATGGGGGAAATTCGTGCGTTAAATGTGAAAGCAATCTATAATCGACAGTGGGGATATTTTGGTTATGATGTCACTTCCTGTTTTCCAGCCCTGGTCAGTCCTCAATGTACAGAGTAGCCGTTTGTGTCGCATATACAACTTTTAGCCATTGTACAATTTATTCCACGATGTAATTTCCATTGTTAAGTCTCAAAGACGAGATAAAGACGATACATTCATCAAATCTTGCTTGCTTTTGTCTTTTTTGTCAGTTGACTTGCGCTTCCAGCAATGTGACCTGTGTGTTTTAATAGTATTTCAGAATGAGTGAATGTTTTTCTATGTTTTATGGACAAAACAAGAAATTAAGTTTATTGACACACTCAGACGAAGAATCATGTCAGACAATAGTGAGCGAGTTGGATTTAACGCCGCTTTTGTCAGACAATAGATCCCACCACCCTCGCTCTTCCCTCAATCGCTTATATTCACCAATTATAAATGCGTGGTTTGATAAGCGTTGAGGCTTTTCGTGACAGAGTCGTATTGTGCACTTTTGCACACATTTATTTGTCTGACGATCCTCTTGTGAAGCATGTCAAGACATGATGAAAACAAGGCATTCCACAGTTCTCTATAACGAGCCAAGGATGTGGGACATTATCTCAATGTCAGTGTTGATTATGTTGATGGTTCTGTACTGCTGGACGGTAGAAATGAGTGTCAACCAAACGTTGTGTCATATCAAATCGGCCAAGACTCTTTAAAGGAGAGGCTATCTGAACTGCATCGAGTTAATGTGCAGTGTGTTGAAAAAGATCAGCATCCCTCGTTTGGATGAGGTCGGCTGGCCTGAAAGTGAAGCAGAAGGCTTTCTGGTCGCTGCTCAGGACCAGTCACAAAGCAGGTTTCTTACATTCTAAATGATATTATGACCCGCACCTGATGAAAGCAGGTTTCCTGTGTCTGATGCCTGCTGAAATAAGTTCCATATATTATTATTATTATTATTATTATTTATCGATTAAAAATGCATCAAAGAGGGTTTGGGTGATCCTGGCACAGTCAGGCTGGCTAGGCTCATTATCAGCTCTGGGCCCTTACCCCCTCTTCACTCAGCCCAGACAGCGAATGGGACTTCTCCAAGGAAGCGCTGTCTAGCCAAACCCACCCAGAACTTTTCGGAGAATGTGAAGACTCCCCAACACTGCAGCCTTCTGCATTACCCAGATTGTCAGAAGGGCTGTATTCTTGGTAGCAAACCCGGGTAGTATCCCAATGTCAGTCAACACAGATTGGGAGGTACCAAACCTAAGGCACCGAGAACAATGGGGAGTAGGACAACTTGGTACTTGGGATGCAAGCGTGACATTTCGAAAGCGAGGTCTGCATATTGCCTGTTTTTTCCTCAATCTTGTCAATCACATTAGTGTCAAAGGGGACAGAAAATTCAATGATATAAATGATTCCATTGGATTTATCAAAAAGGACAAGATCAGAATTGTTGGCCTGGATAAGTCAGAGACTGTAAATGGGCTGTAAAAATTGTATTTATAATTTTTCATGACGCCGTCTACATATTCTGGGTCGTACCATGGGTGGACCTCTGTGTCAAAACCACAAGCATGGCGAAAACGGTAATAAAATGATCGAGCAACACCATCATGTCGTTTAAGATACTGTGTTTGTGCTAAAGCTGGGCATCCACTCACAATGTGTTGGACAGTCTCATTAAATTCATTACTTTCATATTTACATTTTGATGCAAAATCACACATTGACGGTTTCGAGTGGAAAGTGATTGGTCCTGAGCAGCAAACAAAAAGCCTTCTATTTTTTTTATTTATTATTATTATTATTATTATTATTATTATTATTATTATTATTATTAGAAAGTGAGTGAACTAGATTGCACGCCGCCTTGGAAATTTTTTCAGTTTTTCACGAGTGTCATCTTAAGGAAAGACGGATACGATGCATGGCCTGAGATGCTGTGTTGGATCATTTCAATGTATGGAATACTCGATAGACCATTTATAGATATGACACCTTCTTTCACCAACTTTCGAATATGTATTATTGAAATATATGAAAGCACTTTCACCAGACATGGACCAATAGTTATCGAAAAATATGAAGGCATGCTTTCACTCAGCATCAATGTTTGTTTGTTGTTTTACGCCGCACTCAGCAATATTCCAGCTATATGACGGCGGTCTGTAAATAATCGAGTCTGGACCAGACAATCCAGTGATTGACATAATGGGCATCGATCCACGCAATTAGGATACGATGACATGCATCAATCAAGTCAGCGAGTCTGACCACCTGATCCCGTTAGTCGCTTCATACGACAAGCACAGTCGCCTTTTACGGCAAGTATGGATTGCTGAAGACCCACTCTGTCCCGGATCTTGACGTGTCTCAGCATCAATGAAAGGTCATTGAATGATATGAAAACGATAAAATCACTTGTCATAGAATGCAATCAAACAAATGTTAGCAATATGCTCACATAATATACAATAAGAGCGACAAAACAATTTCCATATTCATAAGGAATATCTGCCAAAAATCACGAACAACACTTATTGAATCAGTTTATATTGTATTACGCCTCTATCAGCAATTTAGCATCTATATAAAGGCTACCTGTATATAATCGAACCATTTCCAATCGGAACTGTGACTGGTGATAGCATTTACAACGACCCTCACTGTCGGGGCACAGTAACACACATCTACCAGATCAGAAATTCCGATCCTCGGTAACCGGCTCCTAAAACATATACATCGGGACCTGGGCCCACTTGCACAAAACGATCTTAGCGCTAAGACTATCGTAAGCCTATGTTAAAGTATGGGAGTTAAGATCATCTTAGCGCTAAGATCGCTTTGTGCAAGTGGGCCCTGTTCTGCTCCAGAATCACGAAGATGACGAAACGCTTTCAATTGGGGCATCCCCGAATAAGACCAACGGTGTCCCCGTTCTTGCTGATCTGTTATTCATAGAATTGGAATTTATGCTCGGATTGGCAAATACAAAACAAGGGAATTTGCCAAAAAGTTGAACTGAAGCTTCAGGTATAACGATGATCTGATATTGTTTAATAACCATCACATAGCCAGTTCCTGTGATTTATCCAAATGAACTAGAAATAAAGGAGACAAATGACACCACCTCATCTGTTTCATATTTAGATATAAAGACTCAGTGGGTAAAAATCTTTCCCAAAGACTGTGTGACTTTTTACTGGTTAACTTTCCCTTTGCAACGAGCAATATTCCTGCAGCTCCAGCCTTTGGTGTCTACATTCACAACTTTGGAGGTACAATCGAGCATGCTCTTTCGTCGAAGATTTCGAAGAGCCTTCACACGACTCCTGCTTAAAAGTTGTTCGATCAAGGTTACAACATGCGAGGTGTCATAAAGCTATCAAAATGTGTTAGGATAGACATCTGGGGGACATTTCCAAATTAGACAAAAAATGTAATTCCCTATTTTTACTGTGCCGCGTGTTCCCGTTTTGCTCAGGAGGAAGTAACTTGCTTTTGCATGTGTTTGTGACCAGACTATTTGGTGTCCATTTGAGCCAAATGCATCTGGTATGGGTGTCCGTTTTAAACACAAAGTGTCTAGTATTTGGAGTCCGTTATGAACACATCGTGTCTAGTATGTGGTACTCATTTTGAATTAGGTGTCCGTTTTAAGCACAAAGAGTCTAGTATTTGGAGTCCGTAATGACACATCGTGTCTAGTATGTGGTACTCATTTTGAATTAGGTGTCCGTTTTAAGCACAAAGAGTCTAGTATTTGGAGTCCGTAATGACACATCGTGTCTAGTATGTGGTACTCATTTTGAATTAGGTGTCCGTTTTAAGCACAAAGAGTCTAGTATTTGGAGTCCGTTATGAACACATCGTGTCTAGTATGTGGTACTCATTTTGAAATAGGTGTCCGTTTTAAGCACAAAGAGTCTAGTATTTGGAGTCCGTTATGAACACATCGTGTCTAGTATGTGGTTCTCATTTTGAATTAGGTGTCCGTTTTAAGCACAAAGAGTCTAGTTCTTAGTGTCCATTTGAGAAAAAATAATCTTGTATAGGTGTTCGTGTTAAAGACACTGAAGACGTTATGTTAAGTTCGAAACATACGTCTGTTGCACTTCTAGACTGCTGTTATCCACTGTCTTTGCATGTCAATACTTCAATGGAAGCAGGGACGCATCAAGGTGGACACACACGTTCAAGGCTTCAGTGGCGTCAGTGTCACCTGGTTACTGAATCTTGTGGAAATCATGGTCTGAAAATGTACTTGGTCTGAATCATAATTCATAGTTGCATAGTCAAGTCTCGTTAATCCGATAATCGGCCTTATGCGGTATCATTTTCTTTTTCAACAGCTTGTCTATGTGGTAGCTTTGTAAGCACAAAGTATTTATAACTTGGTGTTCGTTCTCGAAATATTTGAAACTATTCCGAGCTGAATTTTGTTGTTATTTCTCGTTACTAGAATCCACGTTTAGATAATGTCACGATACTCAGACACAAAAGCCCCATCGACGGCATGTATTTTCAAGTGTACATCTATTGTATATCTATAATATTTCAGCAGTAATCCTCATTGTAGGTTATTTGGTTATGCCGGAAATTCACAACGCCATGTTCCAATAAATTTAACGTTCATCCGTCGTTCATTGCAAGACTAAGTGCCCGGTACAACACCACAAGAGGCGCTTCTGATCGTCCGGGGCCAGGTGTCTAACGTCTGAAGACGTTATGTTTAGTTCGAAACATACATCTGTTGCACTTCTGCTCTTATCCACTGTCTTTGCATGTTAATACCTCAATGGAAGCAGGGGCGCATCAAGGTGGACACACACGTTCAAGGCATCAGTGGCGTCAGTGTCACCTGGTTACTGAATCTTGTGGAAATCATGGTCTGAAAATGAACTTGGTCTGAATCATAATTCATAGTTGCATAGTCAAGTCTCGTTAATCAGATAATCGGCCTTATCCGACACAAATGATAGGAACCGATTAAATCAGTGCTATTTGGACCCGTTAATCTGACAGTGTCGCATTCCGACTCCGACACATCTAATTTGCAACGAATTACCGAAATCACTCATTAATCAGTCTCGTTAATCCGACACAGTGATCAGCGTACGCCGTGGCCATCTACCCGCGAGTACACAGCCCGTGTTTTGATGCGAGACGAGTCGGCTGGTAGCTGCATATTACAACGGCTGCAGATATAAACTTGCCTAACAATAAACAATTAATGCTTTAAATAAAGAAAACAGGATTAATCACATCCTTAAAAATCTCATTAAATAAGATACAAGTTCTCGCTATCTGTATATAATTACAACGAAATCAGCTCTGGCTGATAACTGCTGAAAATGAGGTTCAAGTTAAGAAACGGGCAGAAACATCTGAGTGAAAACTTTTCATTATGAAAATGTTTTTCATATTTTCACAGTATTCTATTTTGCTTCATAACTATTAGGAGACTATTACCTTTGGTATACTTTTGTGTACTATATGACATTTAAAACCTACATATAATGGTCTTCACTGTACCTTTTGCTTCTAATGTACATTTCATCTCAAATATTTTATCACGTTTATCAAACCTGACTGCATGATTTCTTTGAGTGAGTGAGTATGGTTTTACGCCGCTTTTAGCAATATTCCAGGAATATCACGGCGGGGGACACCAGAAACGTGCTTCACACATTGTACCCATGTCGGGAATCGAACCCAGGTCTTCGGCGTGACGAGCGAACGCCTTAACCACTAGGCCACTAGATTTCTTTGAGTGGCGCATGCTTCATAACGGTGTTAGAACCTACACCGAAACGTCGCTCCTAATTGTAATTAAGATGTTTTTCATCCACATATCGTATCCTTACTTAATACATGATGTTGTTGCAAATCTCAGCGTGTTGTGTCTCTCATATGTTGTCTTGAAAGCATAAAACAAGCAAAGAAACAAAAGAATTACACTGAACTGGTCTACAGTAATGATATTTTCTCGGTCTGTTGCATATGTAATTTTGGAGTATGATCTACAATAAAACAATAAAACAGCAAACATAAGAAATACTGCGGTTTTCCACTTATCAATTCATCTGAACAAATATTATAGATTTATACTTCGTCAAATGTCAAATCATCTATGTTTAATAGCGTACTAACACAGTGGGGAACTTTATAAGGAACAATTTGAAATCTGTCTCGACAGCGAATCATACGATACCTTGTTAGTTTTTCATCATATTCAAAACGAAAAGCATTTTTTTAAAGTCAATGAATTTAACTCTTATCGATGGTGAAATCTTCGGTTGTTTCTCAAACAACCTCCTTGGAGTTATGGGAGTCAGAGAAGCAGGAATGGTTTGATTTATGATAGCGTTTTCATTGTCCTGTAATCACCATTAAGCAAAATGCGTAATAATTGTCTCATTTAAACCAAAACACACTTTTAAAATTGACACTCCATCTGGATCTCAGTAACACAAACTTTAAATCGTTATGCCTCATCGATCATGACTGGGCACGTTCTCTATATAATGATAAGTTGTAAGGCATATTATCGCGCACCTCAGGTGAACCTGTCTTAGACGGTAGGGCTCCCGCTTCCAACGATTCCCCTAATTAGTGGGTTTCGTGAAACACAATACATAAGAGAGCACCCCATGTAACACAGAGTGTTCAAAACAAGCAGTTAAAGCGCATTCTCTCCTTTGCTAATCAAAAAGTAATGGATACATTTCAAACGCATTGACTGCTTTTAACATAAATCAGTAAGAAAATACGATACACTTTTAAACAAATTAAATTACAATGTGAAAATATACCCCCCTGCATATGGCATATTTAACACGCGGATACTCAAAGAGCTTACAATCGACGTGTAATTTGACGTTTCCTATAACGAATGGTTAAAATTGAATTCAAATGAGTGACTAAAATACAGGCCTCATTGCTATCAAATGAGGCACGGTCGTTTGGACTCTATTCCTAGTCATTAAAGGTTAATTTTGTTAAGTGAGTGATATTATCAATTCGTGAAATCAACACTCTCATAACTCAAAACATTTTCTTAGCTGGAATCTAGCTGTCTTGCAAGATGACAGCCACTTAACTCAAAGGGAAGAAGCCATACCACGCTACCTGGACATGGACTTAACTAGTTATGGGTTTATTTACTATGACATGACATTTACAACAAATTCTTGTATATGCTATACCTTTGTGTACATAAAAATAAAACTCGAATGTGTCTTAAGTTACATACTGAGGCAAGTGACTGCCCACGAACTTTTACTGACTTGAATTATTCATACTTATAGTTTTTAATTGGCGTTGTTACTAAATATACCTTTGAGATATTTATAGTGTTGGTTGGCGTGCAAAAATACACGTCTGTTGCGCCAAAAAACGTTTCTTTATTGTTTTATTCTGTAAGGTAAAAGTTTTCATTCGTGGTAGTTCATGTATTGGGGTTTTTGTCATATGGCAGAGGTGTATATACTTTAGTGTACATTGCGTTGCAAATGAGCTGCCAATGCAAAAGATCAACCAGTCTAGACTAACTGCCTGAACAGATTCAACTTTTGCAAAGGGCAAACTGACAGTGAAAAGAAAATATGAATGGACCAGTGAAAATCAGGTTGAAAACCAAGTGAAAAGAGTAAGCATGACGTTACTGTGTTACAAGAACTGTGATCATATATATATATAACTGAAAACTAATAATGCTGGTGTCGATAAGGACTATACGGATTGACATATAAATCAAACTGCTGTTTAAATATTATTCATGACACCATGCTTGTCAAGAAGGTCCGGTTGGTGTCTTTTACATGCTTAGGGTAAAACTGAACACCTCAAATGTTCTTTGTTTTTTTTTAAATGACTTGCAACTTTAATGTGGAACTAACATGCAATTTACAGTAATTTGTGAATCTTTAGACATCTTATGGGGCCCATCTTCATCACGATGATACAGAAGTACATTGTCATTCTTAAAAAAAGAAGTGATGATGTTTGAATTGTATGTCATACACGGTCACAGTTTAACCCCGTTAATCCGCTTGTCCCATTGTTGTTCTTGGAATGGATACATGTATTGAAGGACATTGTTAGTTGTAGGCTTATCCCTTGGGAAATACGGTTTGATGTACCCTCTGTGTTGTAGGATACACAGGCACGTGGAGGGACCATAGAGCCGCTTCCGCCATAATGAATTTATCATTTATCATTTATCATAATTTGAAAACTAACGGAGATTGAGATGCGAACCGTTTGTCGCCATATTACCTGATTAGCTCCAGGCGCCATGTACACCAGAGTCAAAGTTAATATACATTATGCGACACTGTTTCGCTGTAAGGAGATATCGTCAAAATATGGGCTGACATGGCAGCTACAGTTATATGTTTGTTTCAAGTCGTACACCGCTATAGCCGGGTATTTAGAAAATTATCAAAACGTCATTGACCAATTACATGAGGTGAGGTCAAATTGGGTTTAACTTCGTGTCCAAGATTATTGCACTTATATGTGTGTGTGTGTGTGGCTGCTTGTACTAGTGCGGACCGATGCCGATTTATAGTGCTAGCCCCCTGAGATACCATGCCGCAGTTTAACATGAATACCCCACTCAGACACAGAATACTGACTCCGAGCCGACCAGTCCTTTTTTAGCCCCTTAATGCCGGGCGCCAGACAGGGTTACAACAAGTACCATCTTTTAACGTCTTTTGGTATGACGCGGCCGGGGATCGAACCCCGGACTTTCCGCTCTCCGGGCGGACTATCTACCACTAGACCACGGAGGCGGTCCCCAATTACATGAAGGTATTTTACATATAAATAAAGCGTCAAAAACCCTTTCCATATCCAATAGAAATCTCTGCATAAATCAGAGTCCATTGTTTGATTCCGACTATATCATAAGCATGTGTGTATGAATCACTATCAAATAGTAATGATACCAGGTGTTCGCGAAAAGCTGAGTTTCTCCTGCCCCACCGATGGCAATCGTCTCAAACACATGCAAAGGCAAGTCAGTTGTTCACTTGAAAAAAAAACATGGGAACATTGGTGCAAGTCAAAATAGGGAGTTGCATCGGACATAAGTTTTGTCACTGATGCGTCAAATTTGGAAATGCTTTCCACATGAATGTTATTCTCTGTTCGATAATCTGGATAATCACTGAAACGGTTCATCCTGAGCAACACAGTTTCACTGTACGCTCTTGGCTTGATTTGGCTGTTGAGTGTGACAACCTCGAGACGTTCATACAGCGGGATAGTTAAGTACTTTCTGACAGAGCCTCGATTATGCCAGAAATATCACTTGGAACATTCTCTACGGGATGTGTGGTCTAGTGGATAGAGCGTCTGCCTGGAGAGCGGAAGGTCTGTTGTTCGATCCCCGCCCACGTCATACCAAAGACGTTAAAAACGGTACCTGGCGCTCGGCATTAAAAGGATAACAAGGACTGATCGGCTCGGAGTCAGTATACTGTGTCTGAGTGGGGTATTAATGTTAAACTGTGGCATGGTATCTCAATGTGCGAGCACTATAAAACCGACATTAGTCAGGGCTAGTATAAACAGCCATACAGCCACACAGACACAGACAGACAGACAGACACGCACGCACGCACGCACGCACGCACGCACACACACACACACAAGCCCGCGCATGCACGTCGCTGCAATCTTGAACGCGACGTTAAACTCCATCTCATCTCACCTTTATACATTTTTTTCTTGAGACTCAATAACCCTCACAATGAGTGAGTAAGTATTGTTTTACGCCGCTTTTAGCAACATTCCAGCAATATCACGACGGGGGACACCAGAAATGGACTTCACACATTGTACCCATGTGGGGAATCGAACCTGGATCTTCGGCGTGACGAGCAAACACTTTAACCACCTTCAACCCCACCGCCCCCTCACTATGATGTCACGTTGAAATGTCATATCGCAAGGACACGTTGGTCATTACATTGGACACGTATAGATCATGTGATATCACAATTGTGATCCAATAATGAAGTGATGAACGTTTGGCATATATACATATTGTAGTCTAGTGGTTAAAGCGAACGTTCGTCACGCCGAACGCAGGGTTCGATTCCCCACACGATACAATGTGTGAAGCCCATTGGTGTCTCCAGCTGTTATGTTGCTGAAATATCGCTAATAATTTTGCGTAAAACTAAACGCACCGATAGCCATATCTCTTCCTCTTTTTCTTAATTAGTGGCGATTCAAAAAACGCATGTCATCATAAAATATGTTATAATTAACTTGCAATAATTTTAAGATATTGAAATCAGAATATTTTAGCATAAAGTTCTTGATTATAGGGGTAGCGATTTTTCTCACAGAGAAATGTTATGGTCGCGCCACGCTAATTGTCCGATAAGTAACTTTATTTCGATTTTTTAATTGACAAGTCGTTAGAATAAAACTCTTGCTGAGGTGATTATTTTATGTGGCTCTTATCTTGAACATTTCATTATCGGTACATATATAATGATTGTGGATATGAACAGAAATACCTAATCGTAACTCGGAATTGCAGATTTCGAATATTTGTCTCATGGGAATAGCCAGAATTATTTCATTCATTAATCGCAATCTCTCGTTAGTTGTGAGAGGCAGGTAAATTTTTCATATTTATTATGAATGTCAATTACTGATGAGGATCAATGATTATGCACAGGTTTCACATGTTATTCAAAATGGACATTTTACCGTCTTAATGCTGCCAATAATCCTTGCAGTTGGTGAATTTGAGTTCCCAATTTTGCGTAATTGCGATGACATTCACGGTCATTTAAAAACCATATTTTGTATTAAGGAATTTTATCATTTCGTTTGACTCGAACTTTAAGAGTTTGAAATTACGGACGTATGTACAAGCCACATGTATTATAAATGTCACGTTGTAAGTTTTTAGGCAAATACGCAATTTCAGCAACACCTTTTCTCGTTTGCTGATAAGAAGTTCACAAAGAAACATGACCATTATTGCCAAACTAGGCATAAACTAATATTCACCACTTATACATGACATTTAAACCTTATTTTTTCTCCATGTCGATAACCCTTAAAATATTTCAATATCCATCATCTAAAGACCCAATTAGTGCAATAGCTTTGGATTTAATAGTCACACCGAAACTCTATATCGTCTCTGAGTCGTTAAACATCAATGGTCTCGAATTTCAATAGTTTGAAATCAGGAATTTGTACAGCTGAAGATGTGATACATGTATAATAAATAGTGCAGGCCTCAGTCTACATCGTCCCTTTGGTGATTTCATACCTAAATATTTCATTCTCTATATAAGTGCTGCTACTGTTAGATAACAAGTTTTGCGTCCGTCAGAATTCATGAATCTATTTCCGATTTAGAAACTTGAGACATAATTTCAAGCCTTACATGAGGGCGGTGTGGAATAATGCCAATATACAGGTTGTTTGGTTGGTTTGTTGTTTAACGCCGCACTCAGCAATATTCCAGCTACATGACGGCGATCTGTACATAATCGAGTCTGGACCAAACAATCCAGTGATTAATATCATGAGCATCAATGCACACCATTGGGATCGATGACATGCATCAACCAAGTCAGCGAACTTGGCCACCCGATCCTGTTAGTCACCTTGTCCGACAAGCATAATACTAGTCACCTTTTACGGCAAGCATGGGTTGATAAAGACCGATTCTATCCCTGAATCTTCACTGGTCGCCAAAACACAGGACCTTCGTGAAGATTGGGAATGATGTTTATTACAACAACGTTGAACCACAGCAATTATCATCACCTATGTTGAAACTCACTGCAACATACATGGGGCTTGAGCTTATATTTAGCCACGGCTGGTTCTATATTTATCTGTCTTCCATTTCACCCCGATCTGTTTCTAATGCGTATCAGGGCCCGTTTAAGCATCAGTTTTCTATATCCGTTCAGTGCTGCACTTCGTACCCTGTGAAGTTGTTCCAGTCAGTAGGAAGTTCAGATGTGAATTGCGCTGAGATGTTCTTTGTTTGGTTTTGACTACAAAATATGCCAAAAGGTTTATGTTCTTACACAGGTGTAATTTCGACACCATAGGTCGGAAGAACAGTAGCTACATGGACGGAGAGGTAAGTAATAGGTAGGTAGAATAGTAGATGAATGGAAGGAGATGTTAGTAAGAGGTAGGTAGAATAGTGGATGGAAGGAGAGGTTAGTAACAGGTAGGTAGAATAGTGGATGAATGGAAGGAGAGGTCAGTAATAGATAGATAGAATAGTAGATGGATGGAACGAGAGGTCAGTAATAGGGACGTAGAATAGTGTATGGATGGAAGGAGAGGTCAGTAACAGGTAGGTAGAATAGTAGATGAATGGAAGGAGAGGTCAGTAACAGGTAGGTAGAATAGTAGATGAATGGAAGGAGAGGTGAGTAATAGGGAGGTAGAATAGTAGATGGATGGAACGAGAGGTCAGTAATAGGGACGTAGAATAGTGTATGGATGGAAGGAGAGGTCAGTAACAGGTAGGTAGAATAGTAGATGAATGGAAGGAGAGGTCAGTAACAGGTAGGTAGAATAGTAGATGAATGGAAGGAGAGGTGAGTAATAGGGAGGTGGAATAGTAGATGAATTGAATGAGGGGTCAGTTATAGGTAGGTAGAATAGTAGATGAATGGAAGGAGAGGTCAGTAATAGATAGATAGAATAGTAGATGGATGGAACGAGAGGTCAGTAATAGGGACGTAGAATAGTGTATGGATGGAAGGAGAGGTCAGTAACAGGTAAGTAGAATAGTAGATGAATGGAACGAGAGGTCAGTAACAGGTAGGTAGAATAGTAGATGAATGGAAGGGGAGGTCAGTAAGAGGTAGGTAGAATAGTAGATGGATGGAAGGAGAGGTCAGTAACAGGTAGCTAGAATAGTAGATGAATGGAAGGAGAAGTTAGTAATAGGGAGGTAGAATAGTAGATGAATGGAAGGAGAGATGAGTAATAGGGAGGTGGAATAGTAGATGAATTGAATGAGGGGTCAGTTATAGGTAGGTAGAATAGTAGATGAATGGAAGGAGAGGTCAGTAATAGATAGATAGAATAGTAGATGGATGGAACGAGAGGTCAGTAATAGGGACGTAGAATAGTGTATGGATGGAAGGAGAGGTCAGTAACAGGTAGGTAGAATAGTGTATGGATGGAAGGAGAGGTCAGTAATAGGGAGGTAGAATAGTAGATGAATGGAAGGAGAGGTCAGTAATAGGGAGGTAGAATAGTAGATGAATGGAAGGAGAGGTGAGTAATAGGGAGGTGGAATAGTACATGAATTGAATGAGGGGTCAGTAATAGGTAGGTAGAATAGTAGATGAATGGCAGGAGAGGTCAGTAATAGATAGATAGAATAGTAGATGGATGGAACGAGAGCTAATAGGTAGGAAGAATAGACGAGAGGTCAGTAATAGGGGGTAGAATAGTATATGGATGGAACGAGAGGTCAGTAATAGGGAGGTAGAATAGTAGATGAATGGAAGGAGAGGTCAGTCATAGGGGGTAGAATAGTAGATGGATGGAACGAGAGGTCAGTAATAGGGAGGTAGAATAGTAGATGAATGGAAGGAGAGGTCAGTAATAGGGAGGTAGAATAGTAGATAGATGGAACGAGAGGCCACGAGAGGGAGGTAGAATAGTAGATGGATGGAACGAGAGGTCAGTAACAGGGAGGTAGAATAGTAGATGAATGGAAGGAGAAGTCAGTAATAGGTAAGTAGAATAGTAGATGGATGGAACGAGAGCTAGTGTGTGATAGAATAGTGGATGGATGGAACGAGAGCTAATAGGTAGGTCGAATAGTAGATGGAGGGAACTAGAAGTCAGTAATAGGTAGGTAGAATAGTAGATGGATTGAACGATTGAACTTATGGCAAACCTTAGATAGACGTATGCAAACGATAATGTGATACACTTAAAGGCATCGAATAACTGGACAAAAAGAGTCATCGATGAAATCAGTTCCTGCAGTGAGGCAGTGTGTCAGATTTACAAAAGCTGTAAATCAAGCTGATACCTGCGGCAGTAGCAAGGAATGGACAAATATAATCGCCACGATACACATTGAACACGGATAATTGTATCCTTATAGTCGGGTGACCTCAACTCAGCCTTTCATAGTTCACCTTCTTGAAAGGTCGTGGAAAGGTCACAATCCTTTGCAGTGGCAAAGTCCATTTACAGTCAAATTAATGCTGCACCTCAAGAGCAAAATAAATATTCGGCGAGTTGAAAACACCCCTACATCCTGATTCGCTGATCTCTATTGTAGGGGGTGTACTAGTCCTGCACCATGACTGTGGAATATATTTATTTTATGAAAAAAAAACCAATCTAGATATGTATACAAAAGCAAGTCTATCCAGCTCTAGCTGGCTCTCTTCCACACTATGAAATCAGCATCGGGAAAAAATATTTGTTTAATTTTAGAGTCGAGAAGGGTATTGTGTAATAGAAAATTTCATAGACTAAATGTTAGTCTAGGGGTGTACGAGTCGATGTTATCACTCAGAGATATTGTCAGTGTGTGGCAGGGGTTTAATTCCCAATAGACCAAAAGAATGGTTACATAATGTGATATTTAGAATTCTAATAATGATGACCTATAATAATGAGAAATGCAAACGTGTTAATACGTCACCCTTTTATAGATTTATATTGATTCATTAGACCGTTTTTGCTTACGTAGGAAGGACTGGGAATGTGTTTCTCACGTTTTAAGGCTGACATCAATCACGTATACAATTACAAATAGCCCTTTAAACATTTTGTAGCTTCTTTAATGACACATCTATGTATATATGGATCCCTCGATGCTGGCAAACTAGAGTAAGAGTTTGCCAATCCATCTTCCACAACCCTCTCCGGGGCTGTGTTTCTACAAGTTAATATTCAGATGTGACTGGCGCTGATATTAAGTCCAAGAACAGTGAAGTAACCATGAGTATCTTATCTACCACCTCGTGGCTATGTTTAGTGAGAGATGCGGGTAATTATTTCCAAGGGTTCAGAAACATATCTGAAATTTCCCAGAGGCTAGTGGTCTCGTTTGTGCTGTGTTTGGGTGCAATTGCTGGCATTTCAATAATGCTTATAAATCTAGGACTGTTTAATATTTCAGAATGAGAAAATGCTATGCATACAAAATATGAAGACTCATTAGACGACACACAAACTTCATAAATCAGTTAAAAATCTACAGTTACTTGGTATTTGCATAATTACGTATGTACGTGCATTCAAAATTACCCCTTGCGATCACTCTTATTTTCTTAAGGCTTGGCCACTTTGGTAGGATGTGACGTCAAGGCAACCCTTCACACCTACTTACCACAAAACCTCAACATCCTGACAATGGCGAGAGCCACGTATAGGTAACCGTATATGCGCGTATAAATTGTCAGGCAAAAAGTTCCCCAAAAGCCCGAAAACGTTACGTGGATTAACACACTGCAAATTTTAGGTTTAAAACACTACAATCTATGATCCCGTATCAAATACATCACCATTGAAGAGCTATTTTTGTTGGCTTCATTTAAAGCCACCATCAAACATGTGTATATTTTCATTTGCCTGGTTTACATATATGCATATATCATATTATGTTTACTTGACAGAATATCATTATAGTAATTTTAACCCAGAACAAAATCCTGTCATATTTCTGCAGAACAGATCAGGTCGTATTTATACTTAAACCACTTAAACCACAGCGACACACTATCAATATTCTTCGTGGTATCAATAATAGAAGAGTATTTTGTAAATATATACAAAACGTCAACACCAGAGTGTAACCAGTCTAGATTATCTGCCGAAACAGAGTCCATTGGGCGTAAAAGACAGCAAAAAGTGGTGAAAATAATACGAATGGATCCCTGAAAATGTGTGATAACATCAGGTGTGCGCAAAAGGAAAAAGTATCTTCCGCTCTACCGATAAATCCCATTTCAAGTGAGAGATTTTTATATATACATGTTGCAAGAAAATAAATTAGTGTGTTATAAATATTTTGTTCCACAACATGTAATCTTTCTTGGGAGTACAGTTTTTTTGTTTCAATGTGCCAATGTTTAAAGCTAATGGGCAGAGAAGCTCAACCATTCCTGCATGGTTTCCAATGCTGATGTCACGTGTGGTTGTAGTATTCTGACCAGTGCGTGTTCCTCCATAGCATAATAGCATAGTGTCCATCGTTCTACAACTCTGGGGTTGAAAGTCGATATGTAGATCGATGATAGATGACAGTTTTCTGTGGTACTGTCTCTTCCGTAAATGAGATATCCCTTTTTGCAATCTCCATGGAATCTTCATTTTCTGATTCGTGCATAATAAGGATGATCAATAACACCAAGGCTACACACTTCAGCATGTAACTTACATCCCAGCGCCCTCCTAGCTGTACATTCCTACTACGTGTGTGGTCATTTAATTTTTGTTAAGATATTTATTGCGAAAGTCTTCTTCATCTAATCCCCATTACTATTTCAAATAAATAAAAGCGACAAAACCCGTGCCATAGCCACAAGAAAGATCTGACAATAGCAGAGTCGATTGTACGATTCCGACTGTATTATGAGCATGTGTTTATAAGTAGTGATGATACCAGGTGTTCGCGAAAAGGTAAGCCATAAAGTCATGGACCCGGTGCAGAATAGTATCCAATATGTGTTATAAGAGCCGGTTCGAAATAGATAGTATATACTGTGACCAAAATGATTATGTTTGGTTGTACATTAGATCGTTGCTTATGCTATCATACAATGGTTTATCTGGTCCATATTTACTGGGCCAACTGCTGTCATATATCTCTTAAGTCCACTTCGTAAAAAAGCATTATAGTTTCAGTTTATGGCGATGTTAAATATTTTACAATCAGTGTAGTGAAATGTTAAGATTTCTGTCAAATGGACCACACACACTTCTGGTACGCCTGTAACACAGCAGTGAATGTCCGCAGCAGGATCTCTGGCCCCTTTGTATAAATGACCATTACTACTATCATGTTAAAGTATGTATGTTACAGTAGCTGTTGACACCAGTCATGGGACCTAGCCTTTGTCACTTGACGTTGTCAGGGGTTAGAATTGACACTGACATAACCAAGTATGTGTATTCCCTTGGAAAGGGTGCATACGTGATTATCAGTACACATAATATACTAGAATACATTTTGAAACCAAAGTCTTTTTGGAAATTATGATCTATGGACACGCACAAAAGAAAGGGTATTTTGTTTCGAATTCAAGAAGTTCACACGCTAGTTAAGTTCACACATTCAAGGCCTTATAAAGCTTTTAAATTTTTTTATGTGGAGGACATTTCCAAATTTGACGCATCAGTGACAAAAATGATGTCCGATGCAAGTCACTATTTTGACTTGTACTATATGTTCCTATGTTTTTTTAGGTGAACAATTGACTTGCCTTTGCATGTGTTTGAGGCGGGTAGGATACGCCAGCTTTTCGCGAACACCTGGTATCATCACTATTTGAAAGCGATTCATATAAATATGCTCATGATATAGTCGGAATCATACAATGGGCTCTGATTTATGCAACGATTTCTATTTGATATGGAAATGGTTTTGATGCCTTATTTCTAGTGAGTGAGTTGAGTTTAACGCCGCTTTGAACATTATTCCAGTTATATCACGAAGTGTCAGGTTGATGTGGTTGATGTAGGCCTCAGACTTTTACCACTTTGGTGTAACCTTCGAGCACGGGTATGGTGCTGACAAACCGAGAAACATAATCGGGGCGAACCGAGATTCGAACCCACGATGATAGATAAAGGGACGCAACTCTGCAAGACGAATTGTAGCGCCAAATACGACCAGATCTCCCGTGTCCCCACGTTACTTATAACACAACTCTTTTTAGCTATGTTAAGCGCGGGGTGTCGGGTAGCCTAGTGGTTAAAGCGTTCGCACGTCACGCCGAAGACCCAGGTTCGATTCCCGACATGGGTACAATGTGTGAAGCCCATTTCTGGTGTCCCCCGCCGTGATATTGCTGGAATATTGCCAAAAGCGGCGTAAAACCAAACTCACTCACTCACTATGTTAAGTGCAATATATAGAATGAACATCTTCCGTAAGTAGACGTGTGTAACCGAGTGATGTCTATGTCTCATATGACACTATTTGATACACTACACAGCACTGGGAGGGGAGACGTCACGAAGGCATGTCACGCCTTACAAGTGATTAATAAACAGTGTTTGACGAACGATCGTTCTGACCAACACCCAACATGCGCTTCGTCAATTAATGTCAAATTAGTGGCTTTTTCTAACACAGACAGATTATACCTTAAAGGGAGCCACAGTTGTGACTTTAAGAACAGATAAAACAATACAAACATTATAAATATATGATCTTCTTTAAAGATAAAGCGACAGGCATGTTTACGACGATGAAAGGCGCTTACTGAGGAATATAAAATATTAATCAAGGTGAAACCTGTTCGCCATGACTGATGTTTAATCGTGTTCAGGGTGAGTGTGCACTCATTCCGTTTTGTTACATAAAGGTCCAATGGGATATTCTTGAAGAATTATTGTTCAGAAGATTCTGTTGATTTTTTTTATGTCGTCTTTGTCGGATGACGTAAGCAGGTGTCCACCACAGAAATACATTTATCATTCTCTTGATGGTTTTGCAATTTACACAAAGAATAATAATCACTTAAAGTCTGGCTGACGGCCTTTCCATTCTCTGGTCTGTAATCTACTATATCCTGACGAGAAGCATTTGTCATTCTGTTTGACATCTGCTTTCCACATTACGTAACAGATACCAAACATGGCCTATATCACTTACAGGCAATTAATTTTAAAGACAGCCAATGTAAAATAGATATGCATTATGAGTAATAAGAATGGTAAAATCAAAGAAGGGATACATGGGTTCACAATGATTTTTTCACAAATAAAAACATTATGTTTTACATAATTACAGCGTTAAACTTGGGCCATGCTTTGCACGTTTTAATCTCCCTCGCGCTCTGCGTGTGCGCCCTGACAGCCTAAATGCACGGCCGTATTGTATACCGCCCGTATGGGGGGTAGGGTTTCCCCAGGGTAGGGGGTCGTGGTTGGAGGAGTGCTCGCTGTGGGTAAGGTAGGGGTTGGCTATGGGACAAGGTTACATCATTATAGCGGAATAAAGATTCATGTGCTCATAATGAAAATATGTTCAAATCATTGTTGTTTTCGTTTTTTATAGGTGTCTGTGTGATTGAATTGAAATCTTCAATCTGTCGAAAATACGCCTTTGTTTGCGTCTCTTGCGCTATAACACACACACGTATGTATGTATGTATGTATGTATGTATGTATGTATGGATGTGCGTGCGTGCGTGCGTGCGTGCGTATGTGTGTGTTTGTGTGTATGTATGTATGTATGTATGTTTGTATGTATCTATGTATGTATGTATGGATGTGCGTGCGTGCGTGCGTGCGTGCGTGCGTATGTGTGTGTGTGTTTGTGTGTATGTATGTATGTTTGCGTGTTTAAATGTATGCATGCGTGCTTGTGTCTAAATGTATGTATGTATGAATGTATGTATGTGCGTGCGTGGGTGCGTGGGTGCGTGCGTGCGTTCGTGCGTTCGTGCGTGCGTGCGTGCGTGTGTGTGTGTGAAACAAAGACGCCCAAGACAGGCATTCATCAGATAAATCCAAAGATGTTTCCCAAAAGATCTTCCAAGTGAAACGCCATTGGGAACCTTAGCGAAACCAAAGAGTAATTCCAAAAGAACAAAAAGTACTTCAACAGATACCAGGAGATATGCTTTCAGAGACACCCGCAGATATACAGCAGGAGAAATATCAAGAGAGGGATCGTCAATAGGAATTCCAAAAGACCATTCCCTTAACATGTCCACCGCACGATAGAGAAACACAAGCATCTTGAGAAAACCATAAGGGATACCCCAAACATATATTTGAGGGAATGATCATTACATAAATTTCAAATTAATTAAAATTTAAATTTTATTAAATATCCTTTGTGAAAGCTCAAGATGTACATTTAATCTCATCCCAGGATACATTCTTAGATATATCCACAAAGATCCTCAGAAAATACCAACAGACAAACACAGGACATACCATTTAATTTAAATAATAGCGATGCAGAACACGATTTATAAAGGATTAACATGTTTCTACTCGGAAAAATATGATGTGATATAATATTGTGTGGGTTTGGATTCACATGTGAATGAATAAAGTGAATACATCGGTGTTGGTTTTCAAACTAAGAACAAAAATGCAAAAATACGAAGAACACATATGAAATCTTTTGGACCTTTCGTTAGCAATAATAGTCTATGAGCTGACGTGTATGAGTTAAGTAGTTCGTTTATTTGATTACTTCGAGAAACATATTAAACGTCAATATATAATGCTGTAATAATTTATCATGTCATTCTATTTACACACAAGCAAAGAAATCTGGATTGCAGTTCACAGACGGTAAAACGTTATCCTAAGACAGCTAATTACAAGACGCTGAATGTAAACAGAAGACTGGGCGAAATATTCGTTCCGTATGCCTGAGGTCGGTGCTTACCTAGCTATTCATGCTCTTTCATAGGTCAGGATTCACATACAAGATTAACTGCATACATTAAAAAAATGATTACTTAGATAAGATAAACGAATGACAATGATTATTTGAACTTATACACATTAAGGTTGTTTTAACAAATCCATTTAATCGTTGTGTGTAGTGAGTACTATATTTGGTTTATGAATGATACGGTTTTACAAGGAAAATATTGTAAGAATAATTTAAAGAGGCATAATGAATATTTCTGTGTTGCTTTATGCAAGAATTTTCGAGGAAAACATGCTGAAAATATCGTTTCCTGTCTTGTAATTTCGGTAATAAATTATTCTATAAATGTATGTTGTTTGTGGAAGATGTTTAGAAAATTATGCCTGATCGATTTGTTATGATTACAAATCAAATAATAAAATAATCATTAACACGGAAAGGTGTACCAGTTCTGTTTTCTCTGCATATCAAAATATTTATTAAACTAAAAAATCACACATTATGGGTAGGGTCGTAATACTTATTGCGTTCTCAAAGCGAATTAGCGCTGAAACATTATGTACTTCTGACGAATACACAAATACAACACAAAACCGAATAAGTAATCATTTACAATCTCATACACACTGGAATAAGCTGACAATCTAACAACAGATTATTTCCACAACGACAAGGATCGTCTCAAGGACATAACGAGGTCATTCACCTCCTCTAACTTTACAATAATTTATTTGGATTTTTTATGATGATGTCTGTCAATGTCAATTTCTGGAAAAAGTACACATTTGAAGTGATTTGCACTTGAATTGGTTAGGGTTGCATAAACAATGGTCTCAAAGGCAATACATGCAAACAACACCAGTTGACTATCAGCTGTTGATAAGAAGTAAAGCTTAACATTGTCTGTCCTCTATCGTACATTTGTTCAAAAGAACCCATCATTATGATAATACTGGAAGTGCCTTCGGAGATGAACTGTGTATTTACACGAGTGATGAAAGACCTTTCAAGTCTTCCGCGAATGCTCAACTATTTACAGCATAGTAAACTGTCGTTTTGACAAACGCAAAACTTTTCAAGGCGGTTGACGTATTTGGAGAACGAGAAATAAGCAAATCTTCCTGTTAGCGTGTATCGCGCATAAAACATGAGATGGTCACGTGGTCTATGTAACTTTTGAAATTCGTTGATTAAAACTGTCGAAAACTTCGCTGTACAGAAACAAATGTCCACAAAGCAATGTTTCGGTAATATATAATTAAGTAATCATTCCCCCCAAATCCATCAAGTAAATACTTATTATGTTCTTATCGACGTGTATTAAATTCTGGTATTCCAACATGGCCGAACCACACAACCAGATATCTTATTTATGCTTCAAGCCTGTCATAGGTAATGGTGCGTGTTTTCTTTATTTATCATATTTACATGGTAAAGCATAGAAATCAGTTATTAAGAGCTGTCTGTCAAACATAAATGGAGAAGACACATATTCTCAATAGCAATAAAGATGGGAGCTTTAGAGGGGCGTTCTTGAATGATAATAGCTTTCTTGTCTATCTTATCCAGCTACAGTTAAACCTTTTCCCCGTCTTTGTCCCGTCTTCCGGGAGGGCTCTGTACTCCACCCCACTTTTTATCTCATGAATTCACGGTTTCTTTTGTATATTCGTGTGACGCCACTCATGTGATTGTCACATTGTATTTATGCACAATGATTTAGTGCTTTTATTAGATCGACATTTTCTGTTTGGGGAAAAAAACGATCTTTAATCTGAAGTTAACAAAACAGTAGTCGTATAATCGTATGAATTTCTTGTTTAAACAGAACAAACATACACCTATAATCAACATATACGTGGATGATTGTTATACAAACCCTTCAATCAGATGATTAACTTCTTTGAATTAATATTTATATTTATCAAGAGGGTGTATTTATATATGTTAAGATGAGATAATATTTATTGCAGAAAAATTCCATTACGGAACAGATGTATTTTTTAAAATGACGAGACTTTATGAATCATGTATACATATATACAGACATATGACATATATATAGATATACGCGTACATTTCAATTTTGTTGATTTGTTTTTTACTCTACAGAGACGTCTCAAATAATGGTGTCAGTGGCAGCAGCTTTGGTTATACACACTTGTTTTTTAAACACTTAATAACACGTGGTATTATCAATTCAACTGTGGTATAATTCATGAATGAGGCCAGATAGGCATTTTCCAAGCGCTTCGGTTTTTCGTACCGTCATTACAAAATCAAACTTTTATCGGGAAAGATAGATTATTCATCTTTTGATGACACGTGCCCTTAGGATGATGTTGCCCTGTAGCGAAATCTATCAATATTTTAGCACAACAAATACTGTTGTATCCAGATAAGACTATTGGGTTTAAATATTTAACTCATATATTTTCCTGTAACTGTAATGATATTTGTCATGGAAAATTGTCAACCATACTACCTCACAACTATAATAATAATAATAATAATAATAATAATAATAATAATAATAATAATAATAATAATAATATACCCCAGCGTGGCCATAAATGCTTTGATATATTTACATATTCGAACCTTTGAAACTAATGGTGAGTATATAAATAATTACGAAAGAATATCCAACAGATTGCGATTGAGAAAGTTTGATTATTTCATTTACTTTATTTCAGTAATTAACTCATGCACACGTATGGGGTTACAAAGCGATATCAATATTAATTTTAAGGGTTCACTGAGGCGGGTCGGAGGGATATCACTGTGGTTGTTATAAAGGGAAAAGAACCGTTTATGCACACAAGTAAAATACCATTTTATTCTTAACACATTTATGCATTTAGTGCGTGAATCAAACAAAACGCCTAATATGTATGTATATAGAATATTGCAGAGGTAAATCATATCGTGCACAAACATGACATGAAATACATATCTTCTATCTGTATTTGTAATGAACACAATGTAATATTTATGGGACAATTCTTTTATATACACACTGTATTACCAACATACATGTATATCGCCAAAACGTGTACAGAAAATGTTTAACGAAACATTGTTTATGAAATTAAAATTAGACGATAAAATTCGTCGCAATCATACGTGAAAATCGTTGAGATATTTCGGAAGTCATATCCAAAACCATTTATGCATGTATACACATGACATATAAAACAAATAGGGAAAAATATGAAAAACTAAATATTTATTTACCTCAAAGAACAACAAGAAAACGTGAAGAAAATTTCCAATTCGTCTGAAACACATGTTTTGGGTTAAATCCGTTCACGAATAGTCAGGTACGGCAGTTTCAAAAATTCTCCTCTCTGTTCTCATGATCAGCATCTAAATACCGTCGTATCTGGACCAACTGGAATTATAACCATAAAGCATTTATGCGAGGAAAATGTAGACTTCTATTATAAAGAACCCATGGTGTACTGAACCTCGTTGAAGCGGGCAGGGTTTATCGGACTGGGAGTACATGGCTATCTCACTGACCAGGGGTCATCTAGAGTTCAGGCAGTGGTCATCGCAAATCTGAGAACCTGCCAAAGCTTCCCACCTTCCCCCGACACGACAGATGGCCGTCGCGGCATTATAGTTATTTTATACCCCAGTCGACATTGACTCACATTGTCCTATTAGGGTACATCGTATCATTAAGGGATATTTGTTATATATAATATTTCCGGGATTATTCATCAACGGAATATGTGAAAACATGGCATGTAGGTTTCTTTGTTCGTAGTTTTCTAAAGGATTGTGATTTCAAAAATGCTTGTGTGAAATGTCAACCGTATCATGGACGCATGAACCATGTTATCAGTTTTAAAATCTCATGACTTGAAGATGAAAGATACAGACGCTCGTATATTTCGTTGCTGTGATTGGTCATGGGTGAGCAATGATAGTAGGCAATATATGTACAAACATATGCGAAGATGTACTAAGATAAACTTGACGACAGGATGATAAGACGATTTACATGTTTACAAGAAATAATGAGAACATCCCGTTATCGTATCAGGCGCTGTTAACACGAAGATATTTATACGAGTCATCCACTCGGTATCCGTGACTGGTAAGATAAGAACTACAGCATCACTAATTTACTATATGTTAGAAAAAGGACATCAGAGTCAATCGTGATCTTTTAAGACGCAATGAAATTAACATAAATTGACAAAATGACCACTTCAGATGAAATTAATTTAGATAAAGAATTGTTTGGTGTAAACGTGGCGACAGTTGAGCTGATTCTCGTTTCTCCTACACATTGTCCACATAAAAGAATACGACATATCCAAACAGAACCAGTATTGTATTGCAGATATATATCAAAAGCAAAGGGTGTTGGTTTCACTTAATATAATATTTTCTTTCTTCATACGACATCAGAAACGATAATGATACCCTATACATTGTATTGTTGAAAGTTTAAGGCCTAGAAGGAACTACTATCATTTGTGAAACATAATTAATACTACAAGAATTATTAGTATAAATACCTGAATATAATATATGTTAATTTTATATTGTCTTTCACTGGAGGACATATTTGTTCAATTTACCTATTGGCAGAATATTACAATTAGTACAAATACCAAATTTAAATGCCCCGAACAAAATACATTTCCAATGCATAGGATTACTAATGAACAAGGCTTAACACATACATATAGCATTCCACCAAGTGCTGGTAAGATGAAATGAGGTATGCAGTGTAGCACATTTGTTATATCGATTAAAGAATATATTTTCAACTTCAAGGAGCTGCTTGGAGATGGGCAAATGAGGTACAGGTAATTCTATGCTACTTGGCATCATGTAACCAACTTAAAAATGTTTTCTGGGAATAGTTCAGGCAATCAAATTTACAATCGACAGACAATCTACTGTTGAGTTCTATGGTGAGCAAGTTTGTGAGTACCTTGAAAATACATCATCAGTCATTGTGGCCTTTTGCGTGGTAACATGGAAAAGAAAATCTATTTGGTTGGTGTATACTACACACCGTCAAAGCCAGAAAATAACCAGTCTCGATTATCCGAGGGAACAGATTACCTTGGGCGCAAAAGGCAAAATACCCGATATAATTATATGAATTATATTGAAACGACAAATTCATTGTTACACCTGTATATTACAGGAAAATTGATTTTCGATGGTGTGTGTACCCAATATATATATATATTCTATCATCGTTAGGTTAGTTAAATTACGTTTGTTTGTTTGTTGTTTAACGACGCACTTAGCACTAAATTAAATTACGTATGGTGTTCATATATGGGTATGGAACGTTTCACATAAGTGTTTTTTTATCAGGCTATTTTTTTGCATGTTAGCATCTTGTTTTCCTATTCTGCTATTCATTGCTTTTTGAGGGTATAACAATAACGTCACATCATTATCTATGGACTTTTCCGTGTCCACCTGAAACTGCAACAAGACAACTTTCACCAAGTTGCTACAAAATGTCCGACACGTCAGATTGGTGTGTGATTTGTCCAGGGTCCCAAATAGTGGGGCCACCATTATTGCTGTTCACTATCACCTGTTATATAACATTTGTTTGGAGTGGTATTAAGCACCTTATCCGTGGCCAGTAAACGGGACATGGGTTGTAATTAGCAAACAGACTACCACAATTCGATATTCTGTGAAAAACGGTTGCCATGACAACTCAACCATTATCGCCTAAAAAGTTGCATAACTGGCCCTGATGTGACCTTGACCTGAGATTAGTCACGTGAGATGAATGACCTAGTAGTGACCACGGTCCAGTCAAAACAATCCTCTGACCCGTGAACGCCCCGCGCAGTGGACATAAATAGAAACTAGTGTATTATTTACCACTAAATCATCCTGTGCTAGGATTCCGTTCCAAGACGCCCTAGCTCTTATCATCTCCGTACACAAGGGTTCACATACTCCGACTTTAAAGACTTTATGGAAGGACACTATATAATACCCTCCCTTCTTGGAAGAGTTGGCATTACACTCGTTAACATAAAACGTCCACGCCTATGAAAAATCAGTCTCGATTATCAACTGAAACCATCGGGCGTAAAAAGTAAAATAGTGATGAAAATTATTTGAATGGATCACTGAAAATCAGTGATGATACTAGGTTTTCGTGAAAAGAACGTTTCTCACCTACAATTATGCTCTGAAAGATCATATGCAGATTTCTTCTGTGATAGCTGTAAAATAGAAAAAAGCAAACGACATAGGCATGTGCTCATTTCAAAACGCATAGTGTTTATTTTACATTATCAATTGACCCGTGTCATTTTACAATTTTACAATACTAAATATATATCTTGAACCATACAAGGGAAAGTTTACACACACACACACACACACACACACACACACACACACACACACACACACACACACACACACAGGCATTAAAAGTTTAATATGTTTTACACTGTTTGCACCTTATTATTTAAAATCCTAGTTTCGATAAAAATCATATATCGTAATATAAAAGTAAATCTTTAGATATCTTGCCGTGATGACCATGCGTATCAGCCATTGGTAGCTATTATTCATCAGCTTTTTCCGATTAGGATCACATATCCTATGCAGTTGATTCAGATTTGCAGCTACTGATATCTTCTAAGGTTCAGAATATTTTATTCATGCAAAAATTAAGATACATGCTGTTATTTAAGATTATTTATATTTCTTATCAATAAGACGAGACACGAGATATGGACATGACCAACTACAAACTGGAATTTATAATAAAAGTCCGATAACATTTTAAAAATTAACTCGGTTACTGGGGGTTACTAATCTGATAAGTGTTTTTCGAAAGATGTTTGGCTAAAATGGCAAATGTGACTTTACACACCAGTTTCGAGAGCAAAGTACTTGCAAGGACAATTTGTCGTTGATATAATAAGAGTATATCTAAAGACATATAGTAACCTGACTTGGAGATATGGACGCACACACAGAAAATACATCTCGTCTTCAGGCTCCAACATTGAAAAACCTGTCCTCCATACACGTTAATCGTCTATCAAGCGTCTATACAAATAGTACTGTATACTACTCAAAAGAAGTTAAGAACACCCTATTCTTTCCTATTATTACAGTTAATCTGTCTTGACATGTGTTCTTTTACTTATTCTGAGGAGTATACATATGGACCATACTAATTAAGCTCCTAAGCATGTGCTGTATTTTTTAAAACTTGAAACACGAGTCAGTGAGTGAGTTGAGTGTAACGCCACTTTGAGTAACATTCCAGCATTTCAGATGACGGCCACCGGAATCGGCGGTACGCGTTGTTGCAATGTGGAGGATTGAACCTACCCCTCCAACCCCGAACCACGAGCAGAACCGAAGGAAGGTGCAGATATGTATACATAAATACACATGTAAGCGTGTACATACACACATATCAACGTGTTTCTTCTGTTCATAAACTCGAACTATGCGTTGTTAATGAAAAGCAGTACTGTAATACACTGTTTTCGGTGGAAATTTATAACGTTGAAATCATTCTACCCATTTCGCTAAGGTCGTCTGCATTGCGGGTTAAAACAGATTTCCAGCAGCCTAGTCGTGCGATGTGACAGGATGGATCGGTCAGTGGTCAGGTTCGGTATCACGCCATCGTTATACAGCTGGAATATTGCTGAATAGGGCGTCAAAACAACACGCAAACAAACCTTTTGACAAATGAAACTTCGTTGCAGCTTCTGAGAATCTACTTTGAAAATGAAGCTTTCCTGCCTCACCGGTAGCACCCATCACATAAACTTGCATAAAGAGGTAAGTGCCTACCTGTTGTCTGACTCCACACAGCAGCACTCCATCCATACGACGGTGGTCTGCAAACAATTGACTCCTTACCAGACAAGGGATGATGGACCAGACAATATCAAGTGACACGTTTTAATTAATATGACGAAATCGTATATAGACCTAACAGACATTATTTAACTCCAGTTACGGTGTGCTAGATTAATAATATCAGCTCTGATCAAGTGTATTTTTAACAGGAATATAAGCTAGAATAGTGTATGCAGTGCACAGATACACTCTTCTGAGGTTTTCATCAAATAAAACCAGCTGATCACGTCCTGGTATGGTTTGTTTGTTTATTTGTTTGTTTGTTCTTTAACGCCGGACTCATGTAGCAGCAATATGTTGCAGTTTGTAAATAATCGAGTCTGGACCAGACAATCCAGTGATTGACTTACTGAGCATCTATCTACGCAATTGGGATACGATGACATGCATCAACCAAGTCAGCGAGCCTGACCACCCGATCCCGTTGGTCGCCTCTAACTACAAGCATGGGTTGCTGATGACCAATTCAAACCGGGTCCATTGACAGGTAACACACTGTGGATCATACCCTTTACCATTGTAGTCATAGGCATTGTTACCCGTGTCCTGGTCAACGGTATGCATTTCGACAGATAATTTATTTTCAATGAGAATTTAGAAATATATGGAGGACATCTATATGATATTTTGTCATGTTAAGATTTGCTCTGGAATTATGGGATGCATATACGATGTTTGCATGTGATATGAGGATATGACATGTCTTTACCACACTTATTCTACAATAAATACATATGACAATTTACAATGAAAGAAACCATTTATTTCGATAATGTCACGGGATGTATTTTGTGTTATTGTGTTAAATCTTCATTGAATAACATAAGTTTCAATGTTCATTCGTTCAGGAAGAAATATCAAGAATATTGAAATTATTAGCCGATGTATTATTTTAATATTTATAACAATTGAATTATCCGAGCGTGTGGGGATTCAGAATGCCACTCGCGCTGTAGCTGAAAAGTTAGGAGCCTGACTCTGATGGTTTGCGTTGATGGAGATGGATGCTAATTATTTTTCAACATACACATCTGTCAACGATGTTGGAATGCCTGGATATGACTGGTGAAGAAGGCTTCATTCTGATGGTGTAAAAAGTACTCCACATCAGAAATGACGTCATCGTCATTTGTACAATGCTTGCCAGACAATTTTGTATTCAAGTAAAGGAAGAGGTGGAAGTACGACGCTGTGAAATCTGGTGAATACGGAGGATGTTCAAAGCCTCACTCGTGCACTTATGAACACGTGCATTGTCCTGGTGGAACAGCACACCTTTTGTGAGTCAGAAACTGGTACGGAGAAGGTCCGTCCACTAAAAGTGTTCAGTAGAGAACTCGTACGAGAGGCCTTTATAACGTCAAGATTGTTGCTCAGCAATGAACATCGACAACTGTTTCAAATACTTTTAGACTGAAATGAACAACATCGGACAAACAGAGAAACGTAGGGACCTGACTGATACATTTGCTTATGAACTGAATAATGTTTACAAAACAGATGAATAAAATATAAATCAGTTGATGAATTGTTCCAGAATATATTGCTTTTTTGCGAATATGGAAAGCTTTTTTTCGCTTTATTTTTTCACAAACCCCGCAGACATGTTTCAACAAATATGTGGTATAGCAAATCAATAACAAGGTTCTAATTCCATTACAATCTGTATGCCTATTAGTAATCAGACTCCTGGAAACATATCTCGATATCAAATATGAACAGTAATAAAGAAATTTGTTTGCCACTCATGAAAACTTCTGATAGTGAACTTTAACAACGGGTATCACAGCTGATGTTAGCTCGATCATTTTCGTGGTTTTCCGGTAGTTTCCGCTAATCACGTGACCGGACAGCTGAGTTCACCTCGAGCCAGTAAGTCGTCGTCAATACAGGAAGGTTAACGATCGTCCCTCGACATGCTTGCCAGGGTACGCTGAAGCAAGACTCGTAGAGGATGGAAACTGACCTTCACATATCACTGCGAAGGGACGATTGAAGTTATAGCATGGTTGAAATTCCTGCAGTTTTCTGATAGGTAGGAGCCGCTGCACGGCTCAAAGCATCCAAATCTTGTTTGACCTCGTAACTCCCTATATCCCTTTGCATGTCGCCCTAGCGGAGCAGAAAGGGGCTTCAGGGTGGTAAGAGACAGACCACCCTCAATGGTATAATCCCCACTTGATCTGTGTCTCTAAGTTATAAAAAGTAGCTCCGTGTCTTACATAGCTAAAGTCAAAGGCAGAAATTGGGGATTACTGCACGGAAGACCTCATTACATACCGGTCGTAACTCACTCGGTCGTATTAGTTTTCGCAACTTGTACTTTGTTTACACCTACTTCAACTATCTGAGGCCTGGTCCTCGTCGGGCGGAAATGGACCGAAGTTCAAGGGCAGGTAACTCGCGAGTCTTTTACATTTTGCTCAAAATGGCGCAGCCTGGTTGCCTGGGTATGCTGCGCTAGCGCTTCATACCCAGGCAACCAGGCTCCAACCAGATGATTCCATATAAACAAAGGGGCAAAATAAAGTCTACCGACTTTGTTTTTTACGTGATTAAAATTAAAAGAAGTCATGGTAAATTTGATTATGTCTGATGTTTTAAGTCAAATTATATATTAAAAACTAAAACCAGTATTCTAAAAAAAGTATTCTTTGGGTGCTGACTGAGTGCCAGTACGTTTTTTTAATTTTTTATATCATATGCTAACTCGAAATAGTTCAATTGAAAATCAAACATATAACAAGATGAACTGGTAGGTTTCGTATGCCCTTCAGTTTATCTCAGGATAAATTGGAAACTACATGAAGATATATTTTGTCATTGTTTACTTTTACAACTTTGATTATTATTACCAATCAACATAAACGGCAAGTTGTAAGTCCGTTTAGCTGACGAACGTTTGATTTATAGACGACTACAACGAGTCATAATCTTGATTTGCATCATAAATGAAGTTTACAGTTTCAATTGATTTTAATCAAATTTGCAAAAGACGGTGCATATGTATCTCGCATTAAACCACGACATCAGGGTCGTGTTTGGCAAATGTCTACTGGTATATCTGTATGCATGGATAGCCCACGAAAGGGAAATGTTCAAGTCCGGCTAACATGTCGCTTCTGGCTAAATAATTGGCTGCAATTGTTTTAATATCGGTGGCCTTTAGAGCGCTCTGTTGTTTCCCCTCTTTATCACTTACAAGTGAAATACTAAATTCTGCTGCTAATTAATTGTCTCGCAGCTAAATCAATTTGGGAGATTTAAAGATGTGTAACAATTCTGCGAACGAATTGTTCACGCACTTTGGTAGAAAACCGACATGCTAACTTTCCGTGTAAACCGATATATGAGCATATCGGCATTATGTGTAAACAGACATCTGAGTATACCGACATTTTGTGTAAACAGACACCTAAGAATACCGATTTTCTGTGTAAACAGACGTCTGAGTATACCAACATACATTCTGTGTAAACAGACATCTGAGTACACCGACATTCAGTGTAAACAGACATCTGAGTATGCCAACATTCTGTGTAAAAAGACATCTGAGTATACCGACATTCTGTGTAAACAGACGTCTGAGTATACCGACATTCTGTGTAAACAGACACCTAAGAATACCGATTTTCTGTGTAAACAGACGTCTGAGTATACCAACATACATGCTGTGTAAACAGACATCTGAGTACACCGACATTCAGTGTAAACAGACATCTGAGTATGCCAACATTCTGTGTAAAAAGACATCTGAGTATACCGACATTCTGTGTAAACAGACATCTGAGTATACCGACATTCTGTGTTAACAGATCTGAGTATGCCGATATTATGTGTAAACAGATCTGAGTATACCGACATTCTGTGTAAAAAGACATCTGAGTATACCGACATTCTGTGTAAACAGACATCTGAGTACACGGACATTCTGTGTAAACAGACATCTGAGTATACCGACATTCTATGTAAACAGACATCTGAGTATACCAACATACATTCTGTGTAAACAGACATCTGAGTATGCAAACATTCTGTGTAAAAAGACATCTGAGTATACCGACATTCTGAGTAAACAGACATCTGAGCATACCGACATTCTGTGTAAAAAGACAAATGAGTATACCGACATTCTATGTAAAGACACATCTGAGTGTACCGACATTCTGTGTAGACAGATCTGAGTACACGGACATTCTCTGTAAACAGACATCTGAGTATACCGACATTCTATGTAAACAGACATCTGGGTATACCGACATTCTGTGTAAAAAGACATCTGAGTATACCGACATTCTATGTAAACAGACATCTGAGTATACCGACATTCTATGTAAACAGATCTGCGTATATCGACATTCTGTGTAAACAGACATCTGAGTATACCGACATTCTGTGTAAACAGACATCTGACTATATCACCATTCTGTGTAAAAAGAAATCTGAGTATACCGACATTCTGTTTAAACAGATCTGCGTATACTGACATTCTATGTAAACAGATCTGCGTATACTGACATTCTGTGTAAACAGACATCTGGGTATACCGACATTCTGTGTAAAAAGACATCTGAGTATACGACATTCTATGTAAACAGATATCTGAATGTACCGACATTCTGTGTAAAAAGACATCTGAGTATACCGACATGCTATGTAAACAGATCTGCGTATACCGACATTTTGTGTAAACAGACATCTGATTATACCACCATTCTGTGTAGAAATAAATCTGAGTTTACCGACATTCTATGTAAACAGATCTGCGTATATCGACATTCTGTGTAAACAGACATCTGAGTATACCGACATTCTGTGTAAACAGACATCTGACTATATCACCATTCTGTGTAAAAAGAAATCTGAGTATACCGACATTCTGTGTAAACAGATCTGCGTATACTGACATTATATGTAAACAGATCTGCGTATACTGACATTCTGTGTAAACAGACATCTGGGTATACCGACATTCTGTGTAAAAAGACATCTGAGTATACGACATTCTATGTAAACAGATATCTGAATGTACCGACATTCTGTGTAAAAAGACATCTGAGTATACCGACATTCTATGTAAACAGACATCTGAGTAAACCGACATTCTATGTTAACAGACATCTGAGTATACTGACATTCTGTCTAAACAGACATCTGATTATACCACCATTCATTGTGAACAGTTATCTGAGTATACCACCATTCCGTGTTAACAGACATCTGAGTATACCACCATTCTGTGTAAACAGACATCTGAGTATACCGACATTCTGTGTTAATAGATCTGAGTACACGGACATTCTTTGTGATCCGAGATATGAGTATTCGTACATTCTGTCCAACTGACATTCGGACACATAACGGTATTCTGACTAAACTGACATTACCGGTATTATGTGTTAACCAAATTCTGAGCAAATCAGCTTTCTGTGTCAACCGGCATTTTAATTCCCCTTAAGAATCTGTCTAAAGTGACAAATGAGCATGACGGTTATATGTGTTATCCGACATATGAATACCCAAACATTTCTGTCTAAACTGACATCTCGAGCATGACGGTTATCTGTGTTATGAGACATCTGAATACCCAAACATTTCTGTCTAAACTGACATCTCGAGCATGACGGTTATCTGTGTTATCCGACATCTGAATACCCCAACATTTTCGTCTAAACTGACTTCTGAGCATGATGGTTATCTGTGTTATCCGACATCTGAATACCCCAACATTTCTGTCTAAACTGACATCTCGAGCATGACGGTTATCTGTGTTATCCGACATCTGAATACCGAAACATTTCTGTCTAAACTGACACCTCGAGCATGACGGTTATCTGTGTTATCCGACATCTGAATACCCAAACATTTCTGTCTAAACTGACATATCGAGCATGACGGTTATCTGTGTTATCCGACATCTGAATACCCAAACATTTTCGTCTAAACTGACAAATGAACATGACGGTTATCTGTGTTATCCGACATCTGAATACCTCAACATTTTCGTCTAAACTGACATCTCGAGCATGACGGTTATCTGTGTTATCAGGCATCAGAATATTCCAACAGTTTTGTTTGAACTGACATCTGAGCATAACGATATGCTGTGTTATCCGACATCTGAATACCCAAACATTTCTCTATACTGATATCTGAACATGAGGGCACTCAGGATAGGTATAGAAATATGGCTCTTCTCCCCAAAATGTATCCTTTTCAAAACTAACTTGTCACATGTTGAAAAAGAAGTGACCAAACTGAAATAAAGACCAATGACAAAAGACTGTTTAGCATTAGATAATAAGAACAAAATAAATATGTAATAAAACATATTTTTATATATGATTTGAGTGTTATATTTTTAGGTGCAACTTTCAAATGATAGGGACAAATTTGTTAATGTTTTCACTGAAATTAAATGTAAATATGTTAAATAACCCAGGGAATGAAATGAAACGCTTTATCTGTCCTCCATTCATGGCATATGAACATGATAACACATAGGACGCATAAAACATATGTCGGTCGCTCTGAATTTCCATTTCGCCATTCTTTAAAGGTCATTTGACAATGAAAGAACCTCAATAAAGCTTAATGATCAAATGCACTGGCGAGGCATGAACCGCGTGACCTCGCGATGACAGATGTACACTGGAGATGTCAAAGATGGCACTCGTTCAAAAACCAGTAACTTGTGAGATATTAACGGGAAATAGAAGCTTTGCGAAGAAGCATTGCCACGCACACAATAGCCATTACCCCAGCCGTATCCGTCACTGTGGATTTCGCGTCTTTGTCCCCCTCTGATGCAGGTATCAATGAAAGAGTACCGTGTCCTTGTACATCATCATGTGACATATAGATAATAAAAAGCGAACTTCCCGAAATATCACTCCTGTCATACCTGTCAAAATGAATTTGGCATAACATATATACTATACAGTAAACTACGGTTATAACGAACTCAAGGGGGCCACTAATTTAAGTTCGTTATAACCGTAGTTCGTCATAAGCATATACTAGTATACAGCAAAACTACAACAAATTTTAGGGACAAAAAAGTAAGATCGTTATATCCGTCAGTTCGTTATAAGCGTGTTCGTTATAAACGTAGTTTACTGTATATGTTAAGTAGGATACTTAATTCGGTATTGATAGTATTTTTAAAATATATTTATTAACATCTAAATATTCAATACCAGCTGTTGTTAACTGATTGAGCACAAATAGATGTTATTAATCGGGGTATCTCGCCTGTCGTATTTAATTTTGGATAAAGTATGTATTATCGATTGAAATAGTTTCATATATACCATGTACACGTAGTTGATTCTGTCAAAATGATGTTAAACCAATCTGCAAAGGAAACTATTGCATGAGATATCAATGTATTGTTTCCCAAGAGACCATTTTAACATTAATATATTTAATGATGACAGAAATAGAAACGATATCACTTTTTTTCACATTAATATAAAGGGTATTCTGTTAGTAAAAAAAATAAACACGAATACTGAAACATCTTCACGGGTGTTTAATTAAAAACACATTTTGAATGAATGCTTCTTGACAGCATAGTTTTAAAGTGTTCGTTGGAAACTTTATTCTAATAAAATGTGTAAGGTACAGTAAGGGTTTAACAATTGTTTTAAATTAAAAAAGTCAACACCAGAGAATAATCAGTCTCGATTATCTGCCGAAACATTCCTTTGGGTGAACATTATATGAATTATTTACTGACAATCAGTGACGATGACGACACCAGGTGTTCGCAAAAAAACAGTTAGCATGTCCTGCATTACCGGTGGCATCCGACACAAAACTAATTTTCATCCAACAGGTAAGTGTATGTTTGTTGTATAACGCCGCACCCAGCAATTGCCCTGCCAAACGCCAGTCGCCTATAAAGAATGAAATCTTGACCAGACAATCCAGTGATCAGCATCATGAGCAACGACTGTCAACTCAGTCACCCAGCATGACCACTCGATCGATTAAAGTATATCAGTGAATGGTGAGGTGTGAAAACTCCATGTAAAGGTTAAAGTCAATGTGCCATGGCAATGCACGATCGGTTATCAGGATACAATTGAAACTATTTAGGGAGCAAAGAACGAACAATTTGATGACGATGTTGATGTATGTATGTATGTATGTATGTATGTATGTATGTATGTATGTATGTATGTTTGTGTGTGTGTGTGCGTGCGTGCGTGCATGCATGCGTGCATGCGTGTATACAGTACCTATATTAATCTTTTGTGTGCCACGTAAAATAGGTAAATGTGTTGCGGAATAGTTACAAGGGGATGAGGAAGTAGAAAATACCGTTTGCATCAACATATGAAGTTAATATAGTTTACATGGTATTCGTTTTCAAATAACGGCCCAATTTGTTGGATAGAGTCATCTCGTTATTATTTCATATTTCAGATATGACTATCTGGTGTCCATTTTACCTCGCCTGTAGTATGATAAATTGTCATGATTCGTTTTGAGACATAAAGAAAAGAGAGATTGATGTTATTTTATTAAATTGTAAAATTGTATAAATGTAAAGGGCCAGGAAACCTTCAGTCTCGATTATCTGCCGAAACAGAATCCATTTGACGTCACAGGCAAAATGGTGATTAAATTATATGAATCATGGATCTCATGCATACCGATTATATGAAGGTATCCTATAGAGTTTGCATGTACATCTTTGCAATTTTTAAATAATGAGAATATGTGTTCAAATACATACTTTCATATATCTAAATATCCTGCTTATATACTTAATATATTTGTAGACACTCCACTATTAATTCATTGGAACAGACTTATTTGTGTCCAGCTAAATGTAAATACTTTAAAAATTGTTATGATTAATTTCCAAGAACATACTGATTAAAACCATAAATATTTTTGATAGCAATAAACTGTTGATTATTCGAAAATGAAAAATGACTAGTGTACAAGCGAAAAGCCAATACCAGTTTTGTTAAGAACGTAAAATTATGTTTATAATGATATATTACTGTGCATAAAAAACAACATGCAAAAGAGCGCTTATGATTTTTAAAATTAAACATTTTTTTGTCCCATCCCTATTTTGACTTGTGCCCTAAACACATGCTTCTGATATAGTCGCTTCATATTACAGATTTTGCTTTTAACAGAGATTTCTTATAATTATGAAAAGGGTTTTGTTGCTATTTATTGTGATAATCATAGGATCGCAGAACAGAGATAGCAATATCAGGTTTTCCTGACCAGATGAAGTAAACAAAAGAGGTTCTTTCAGAAATTGTATTTATAGAAATCGAATTGAAATGAAATTCATTTACGTAGCTATTTTGTGCGTGGTCAATACCCTTACAAAGGCAGAGGCAATAAACATATACAGTGTTAAATAAAATGCATATTAATAGCGGGATAACCTATTTGTTTCTTTCAATTATTTCGGAAGCCTTTTTTCATTGCTAAAGCTGCCCTTTATACACTCCGGCTTTATTAGTTTGCTTGTTTCATATAATCCTTAATGCACTTTTTTTTCACCCTTTTGCACTGCCAGTGCCACCCTCTTCGTACTACTGATTCGCGTTCCCTTTTATTACCGCTGTTTTATGCCTATTCTATTTTGCCTGGTCAGTAAGGCCAGCTGGCCGAAATAGCCGACGCGACTGGTTCCAGGATCTTGCCCGGATTTCATTAGTCGTGTCCATAGCAATTTCCAGTGTCTGAAATCAATATTTTCTCCAACGGTCAATGCCCCACTAGTTCCCTGCAAGGTCGCCTTATGGTCACTTCGATCGATACGTTTAACTGTGTGTGGTGTGCAGTGGTCATATAGTGGCGTGAGCGTCCTGGAGAACTGCCCATGGCACGTGCAGACTGACCACTTGTGTCGAGTGACGTGTTCAGAGTCCAGATATTGATGAGAAAGTAACGCAGAATGTCTTGTCGTGAACTGCCCGGGGCTGAATTATAGTGATTTCTGGTAAGATTGTGAGCCTAGTCTTTGACCATTGCGTGTATCTGGTCAAGAACTGGACGACGAGGCATTAGTGTCCAAGTCTATCTGATGACCACTCCGACACCCATGGCGTGAGGTATCAAGATGGTCACCGGTCATTCATCACACCTCGTTATAAGGCTCTGTCTGGGTATGATTTTGAAGGACATAGATCGCAAGCACCCTCAGATTCATTTAAAACCTATTTTACAAAAAGAAATCCTTTCAGTTAATGGACATTAAGGTCACAGCAGGTTTTAATGTAAATGCATCAAAACTATTTTGTTTCTTTCAGTCGTATTGTAACACAAGAAGCAATTTCATTAGAGGAATAATTAATTATGTATATTTAAATATTGATTTAAAAATGATCTTCATATTTTTCATTTGATAATTACTTGTTAGTCGATTGTCGTTCAAAGTTGACACTGTGTAATGTTCTAATGTTACTGTTGGGTACCTTTTTAATATTATATGCGACCACATGTAGCTTCGTTCTTGTAACAGTAATAACACCGTTACTAACAAGATTCTTCAGTCGTGTTGTACTCAGAAAATATCAATCAGATCAATATAGAACATTTGTCATCTAAAGAAGACTTTTTGAAAACACGTTGTATTCTTCTTCATTTCCGATCTAAATATCCAAACCAAAGCGAGACTAAGTTATCACGTGACAATGTATGATTGATTAGTTCGAGAGGCTGACAAGAGCATAATGCTGATATAACACGATTGTATTGACATTAGTTGAATGGACATATTATTTCGAGTGCTTTGATTGACAGACATACTCATAGAACCCCGTCCATCCATTTTGCCTGATGTATATAAACATCTGGATGTTGTTAGGAAGAAATCAATGCATCTATTCTCGTCATGCATGAACTTCAATAAAATATATTTCCTTGTAGAATTCGTAGTAGATTAGAAACCTTTGCAGATAACAAGCGAAGTTGGTAACTAAACTGAGTGGAATTGTTTTGATACGAGCGGATATTGATAGAAGTATAGCTGGCTTTGAGAGTAATCTGTATGTCTTGTCTGCGGGAACAACGAATACAGAAACAGTTAACACTGCATGCAATTGATAGTTATTGGACAATCATTAATTCAATTCTTTCTTTTGATTATGCATTTATTAATCTCTTATCTTATCTGACATGATCTCCGTGTATGTGACAAATTATGTATACAGGGTCAAATAAGATTTGTTTTAGTAGAGATAAGGACACTTCTTTATTCACAGATTGGGTTATTACAAATTCATGTAGAAAGGTTTAAAGATAACTACGTTTTCTTCAAGGTTTTACTGAATAAAACGTCTTTTGTGTAAGTGTGCACAAAAAGTAGAATTAAAGTTCGACAATTAATATCTGGTGTCAGTTATACGCCCACGCACACACACGCACACACGCGTGCACACAGAGTATTTACAGTTTATCGGTTTCATTATGTATTTTTGGCTTCAACTTTTAACAATCGAATTTAATATGGTTAAGTTTACATGGTGTTCTAAAAGAATTCAGTAGATTCTTCTTGCAAGAACTCTCGAATGAGAAAATACTTAAATAAATATATGTGTTGAAATATTAAACGTAAAAGAGGAGCATTCAAAATAATCCGATCACAAACTTAGGTGATGAAAATGGTCGCTCTTCAGTAGGAATTGTATTTGGACAGAGAAAGAGAAAGAATCTGACTCGAAAATCACCCAACTATGTCTTTTTTTGGACATTATATCATTATTGGTAAGAATGATGCGAACTGCAACTTTATTGATCATTATGATGCTCATGGGTTGGCTGGCGCAGTCACGTCTGCTGCTTGTGGGTTGTCGTCTGCTCCATGCACGTGCTGATGGCAGGAAAGAGACGAGACCTGATTACGACACTGTTGGGAGAAAATCAATGTTCTTGTTGCAGACTTGTAGCTGGCTACTGAAACTGTGGGAGGAGCAGATAGGAGGAGCATCACAGTCGTGATGCCATGCTTCTGGTATTTTATTTACTTCTCCTATCACGGGATGATCTAAGAGCTATTGTACTGAGAACCAATGGCTCTTAATTACTGTAAGTCTCGTTAATAGGAATAGATCCTTCTCACATTTAATAACAATGGGCCATTTCAATTAACGTATGTATACTTGATCCATTTGTTTCTGAAATACAAAGTTTCCCTTTAAATTTTGTACGTAATAACTTTGGTTGAATGGACACTTCACGACTGAGGTCTTACCTTCTACGGAGGTTAGACTTGCATAATGTGGCAGTTCTATTGAAGCCATTCAAATAAATAAAACCGACAAAAGCCTTTCCATAATCATAAGAAATATGTGGTAAAAGCAAAGTCGAGTGTACGATTCCGAATATATCATGGGCATGTGTTTATGAATCACTATCAAATAGTGATGATGGCACCTGTGGTACCCGTCACCAACCCAGAAGTTAATAATTCCCCCACACGAAGTTACCGGTTCATACATGACACCTATCGCAGCATATAAACAAACGTTCAACACACTTCCTGATTTGTGTCCGATTTTACAATTAAACAAACTGAAAAAAATAATTTGTATATACTCTGAAAATTGCAAATTTTCACTGTAACGAACACTCTCCTGTTGTACTATTGATGTTTATGCTATTAATGTACTGTACGACTTCATGATAGATTAATGGTATAATTATGATAGAACCGGGTGTGCTTTTACTTCTTTTGAGTAGTGTATAAATGGACTTTACGACCACGCGGCCTTCTTCCACGTGGACGTCGGTAACCACAGATGGTAGCTGGAATACGGTTCTTGATGAATCCATCAAGTTCACCGTGCATATCGTCACCATGGGACTGGCTCGCCTAATGAAAAGGAAATTATTTGCAACAAGCAAAGGCGTTGTTGTGTATTGTTGTGTGTGACTATAGAGTTTGAAACATTTTTTAACTCCAGGCATGATTATCCCGATGAGTATGCGGTCCCTAACAGAGATCATATGCATATTTAACGAACGTACTTTTTTGGGGGGTGAAACAGTTGGAAAATGCTATAAAAAATTAATCTGCTTTTTGAGACCTATTCGGTTTTTCATTGTAATGGTTATTGTAGTTGATGACAATATATGAAAGTTGCTGGATCCTGTATGTCCCTTTGTCTACTTCATTCTGGCATTCTAAACCACCATCCTATCTTTCCTTATCACCACCCTCCCAATGGATTTGCTCATTTCATCTCACCCTATCAGCTGGCTCCAGTACCTCATGTTTTTAGTGAAAAAAAACGAAAATACCCTTTCCATAATCATAAAAAATCTCTACTAAAAGTTCTTTGTGTGATTCCGAGGACATTGTGGTGATACCAGGATCCACTTGCACAAAGCGTAAACCTATAGGCTATCGTAAACCTATGTTAAAGTATGGGAGTCACAATCATCTTAGCGCTTTGTGCAAGTGGACCCAGGTGTTTGCGTCCGTCACAAACTCATGGAAAGGCAAATTCACTGGCAACTGATAAAAACTGATAGGTTACTGTATCAGACACAATGTTTGTCACTGATGCGTCAACTTTGTAAAAGTCCTCCACATGTATACCATACAACAATTCGACATCTTTACTGAGATATAGTTGCAGTATTGTAAAACACAACTCACTCGTAGAAAGAGCATGATCGAAAGCCGACTAAAAAAGTAAAGGGTGGTCAGGCTCTGCGAATTTGCTGGTTTGGTGTTAGTGTATCCTGAAGGCGTGTATCATTGCTCATGATGTTAGTCACTGGTTTGTTGGTCCATCACTCACTCCATCACTGGGCATAATGTGCACTGCTAGCATTTGTCTCTTTTATCCCCAGCTTCAACATACAGTAAACTACGGTTATAACGAACTTAAAGGGACTGCTTATTTTAGTACGTTATAACCGTAGTTCGTTATAAGCATATATACAGCATAACTACAGCAAACAGTCGGGACCAAAAACTTAAGTTCGTTATATCCATCAGTTCGTTATAGTTTACTGTACAGAAAGAATTGGTAAGAGGCGTCGGGTGATAGTCGGTTTTGTGCAGCCTAATGGTAAAGCGTTCGTTCGTCCCGTCGAATATTTGAGTTCGCCTCATGGGTACAGTGTTTGGTTCCAATGTGACAATATAGTTTGCGTATTGAAAATAGCATTGAAATTTATAACAGCATTGCAAAGCACTATTCACTAATCTACGAACCTGTGTGTGTGCGTATAGAAAGGATATATTTGTCAGAACAACATACTCAATAGGTAGTAACTTATGAAACTATGATCAATGGATAACGTAAAGACTCGTATATCCTGAGAGGATCATTATGACGTCATCCAAGACTTACCGACAGAAGTCACAATATTCACAATCTCCACACAACCATGGGTTGCACGGGCTGGAAGTTGTCTAAGGCGCCGCAATTCGCTGTGCAGTGTTACGTCCCTTGGGCACGCCAGAAACCTATGATCGTGGGTTCGAATCCCTGTTCAATCCGATGTTTCTAGGTTTGTCAGCACCATAACAGCGCGGGTTTCACGAAAATGTTGAATATCTTAGACCTGCGGGTTTTCCTTCTATATCAAGCTGACACGCCGTGGCCTAACTTGAATACTGAAAAGCAGCGTTCAAACCCAACGCACTCACTCACCCAGACAACCAAGACCGCGTGATAATTTGTTCTCAGGCGTCGATTAAAACTCGGTATATGAAGGGGGCGGTTGGTAAGTCCAGTGATAAAGGCGTTTTCCAATGCCAAGATTCGATTATCCACATGTGTTCAATGTATGAGGCCCATTTCTGGAGTACCCTGTCTCTGAAATATTGCAAATAGCCGGGTTAGAACAATACTTACTACTCCCAAGGTGTCAGACATAACAGTACTTTTCTCTGCAGTTCTTTACCGGAATGAAAAAAGGTCTAATTTATCTCTGAAAAATTGATACATCTGTAGTCTCGGGGAGTCAGTTTGTTATACTTTACTTCTAGTTTGACATATGGCGGACATTTTGAAATGCGACGCATCAGTGACAAGAGTGATGTCCGATGCAATTCCCTATTCTGACTTGTACCATATGTTCCCGTTTTTTTAGGTGAACAATTGACTTGCCTTTGCATGTGTTTGTTGCGGGTGCCACCACTGGGACAGGATACACTCACCTTTTTGCGAACACCTGATATTCTCACTATTTGATAGTGATTCATAAACCCATTCTCATGATATTGTCGGAATCGTACAATAGACTTTCACCGTGGAAATAGTTTTGGCGCGTTTATTGTTTATATCTTTAAGGCTACATGACTGAACACTACTGAGATTGCTTTTGAATATGAAAATATTTGTTTTTATTGTGAATATGGAAAGAGTTTTGTCTCTTTTATTGTCTAACCATTTATCAAGAAAACCCATTTGCTGAGTTAAATTAAGCTGCTTTGAAAATGATTTGAGTTGTTTTGATGCTTGGAACGAGCTACAAGTAACGTGCTTGCCTTTACCATCTTCTTTGGGTATCAACCTAACTACCTCAACATTGATTAAACCAGACGATGCTAGAATGTGTGCGTATTATGCTGGGATAAGAGATAACAGGATGGCATATGCTATCACCCATGCTTACGCAATAACGTCACTCTCAGTGGCATCATCATCAGTGTTATGTAGTTCCGTTAGCTTTAGTACTCCACACAGCGTAATCTGGCTTATTGGGGGCGACGGTAACCTTGGAAACTGCTCTATCAAGTTTTCCTTTTGACGTCATCGTGTACATGTTGTTAATATTTTATGACAAATTCAAGGTCAACGTATTACACGCTACATAAACATGACCATTTACTTTCGTTCAACGAGAACCTTTTTGATATATATATATATCAAATGATATAATATTATTGTGTATGCGTTTTATAATTTGATACAAGCTTCAACAAAACTAAAACGTACACGTGAAACACGATTAACGATGTCATCTCGTATTCATAGTGCATATATGTTGTAAATTTCGTTGTTGAAAACAAAATCACCAAAATACACAATAAAAGACGTGTTTTGCACGTTATCTGTGCAGCATATAAACTTCAGAATACTCAGAGACATTTTACATCATTGTACTACATATTAAATCTAATAGCGACCATATCAGGTAGAGGGGCGGTCGGGTAGCCTAGTGGTTAGAGCGTCCGCTCGTCACGCCGAAGACCTAGGTCTGATTCCCGACATGGGTACAATGTGTGAAGCCCAGTTCTGGTGACCCCCGCCGTGATATTGCTGGAATAGTGCTAAAAGCGGCGTAAAACCCTACTCACTCACTCACTCGCTCGCATATGAGTGAAGTACCAACGTCCTATTGTTACAAATGATTATCACTGCAAACACAAGCACTCGCGGCTAAGTATTTATGGCATAATACAATAAAATTGTAAATGACGATATGCTCGTAGGTTTCTCCGAGGTGGTAAACGTCTAACGCCTGCATCACTTTTCTCCCCAAATCAAACTGCCTCTGACAATAAGCTGACATACTGTTCAAAGCGGTGTTACACCAAACTCATTCCAAATAATTATATACGCGTACGTTTATCTTACAGAGCAATTGTTATACTCACGATATACAGAAGGAACTGTTTAACGCTAGGAGGAAAATCGACTTTACTGTCTGAAGACTTAATCGGTCTGTTATTGATTAATTGTAATGAGTGCTGGTGTGATTGAATGTATGTAAATAGACAGAGGGGATATACAAAAAAGAAAACAGTGGCCGTATGAGCGGTTTTGTGTCATCAACCCGATTTACCATTAGTTATTGTTAAGTCATTTAGCCTTACAGATATAAACAATAAAAGCGACCAAACCCTTTCCTTGGCGAGTCCATTGTACGATTCCTTCAATATAATGGGCATGTGTTTATGAATCACTATCTGATAGTGAGAATATCAGGTATTCGCGAAAAGGTGAGCGTATCCTGCCCTACTGGTGGCACCCGTCACAAACACATGTAGAGGCAAGTCAATTGTTGTTCATCTGAAAATAGGAAAATAGGAAAAAGTCAAAATAGGGAATAGGGACATCATTCTTGTCGATGATGCGTCAAATTTGGACTTGTCATAAATACAGATCATTTATCAAAATTTGGTTTGATAATAATCGTGTTCAATGAATGATAATTTAACGAATGTCTGACAAAGAAAACGACAATGTCTTATATTATGTCAATGTTGAGATTTTGGGATTTGCGACATTATTATAAATTAACTTTTCCCTTTGATATCCAAGACATAACATGCATCACAAGCGAAACTTCGACAGACAGTTGATTCAGACAATAACAGGCTTTGAATTGCGTTCGTTGTGATAAAACATTGAAAAGACTTGATACAGGGACGATCTCAGCTAAAGATTCTACTAAAGATTGCCCAGCAGCCTAAGATAAACAGACGTGATTAGTATATTATCTAGATATTCTGTATTGTTATTGGAAATCAGTGAAAATGTCCCGCGCGTGAACGTGTGATGGTTGTTTGGCGAAATGACACCCGTGGTAAAAGCCAGCTATTGCCCTCTTATCGATCTAGATCGTCTGCTTCTGACAAATTCTCTGCAGACCAGACGACACTGTTACATGCCCACAATTATTTTGGCGGGAAAGCATTGTTAGCAGCTTCCGATCGCACATCCTGCCTTCCAGGAAGGCGCTTAACAAAGCCTAATGCCAACCGTTTCATTGGTGAACAGGTCCCTTTTGGCGCCTATGTACAAATAGCATTGCATGGGTATCATCTTGAACATGTAATTGTGAAAAAACTGGGAATTATTTCATAATTGAGCATCACGGGTTCCATTACAGCCGGTGTGCGATCGGGAAGTCATAACTGCATTGTGTCACATCTTTACCGGTTGAGTTTATCAGTTATTTAAGTGCAGGAGAACTTAATCGACTCAGGAGTATTTTCGATTATGATGAACAACATGAAAATGGAAGCATTCACGGTGCTTCTCGTCAGCTGCTGTACATTCATTCTGCGCATGCTCAGACCAGTCAGCCAATCAGGGTGGTTTACTGCATTTCCTACTCCGTGTGGTTATTTTACAGGCGCTGTGGGGAGTTTTGCCATGCGCACCTACCTGATGTTGAAGCACGGCTGTGAAAGTACACACACACACACACACACACACACACACACACGCACACACGCACACACACACACACACACACACACTAAGCAGAAATGGAGGACAACCAGTATACCCCACACATTCAAAACTAATTATTCTAATAAATTCGATTAAGAATTGGTGTGCGAACAATTTTAAACCACCATTTAAATTCACCAGATGTCTCATTTATGAAACATATTTTACTTCATTAATTAAAGCAACAAAGACCATTTCAATATTCATAAAAAAAATCTCTTCTGAAAGCAGAGTCAATTGTATGATTCCGACGATATCACCAGACTGTGTTTAGAATTGTTCGCACGAAAACATCAGAGGGACATATTGTATAAGGCAACGTTGGGAATTGCCTCGGACATTATTTTTCTCACTGATGCGTAAAATTTGGAAAGAAAATGTTCCCCATAATGTAATGTATTTTCCCCATAATGTAATGTAAGCAATGTAGTGTTTCAGCTTCACTAAAATATTCTGTTTCACGGCAAATCGATTGGCAAATTAAGACACTGATAATAACCAGCAAGGTTCGATTGTTTTCTGTGATGATGTTGTATAAACAGTCATTACTACCGGTCAAAGCCAAGCATCTGACATACGAACTGAGGATGGCGACTCACCTAGCTATTCTAGCCCAAGCAGTGGGCGTACTCGCTGTCAGCTTAGAGATAATCACAAAATGTAGCTTTATGCATATTTCTGACACATCAGATAATGACTACATTATTCATGTCTATATTTCGTCTATACGATCATGACAGATTGACGCACACAACCCCCTTGACCATCTGCCAACAATTTGTCTCTCTCGATTTACAGGGTTTAGTATTATCCACCTACTCTCTATCTACCCAGTCTACCCGTTTTTCGCCAGGTGGTTTGAGGTCAGAAGGAGGTCTCGTGCCTGTCGCGTGCCAGCAATTACCCCCAACACCCTGTATAATCACAGTTGTCTGATTGACCGAGCGCCCAGCTGTTCAGTCCGTCAGTGGATACAATGCCGGGTACCTACTGCACCGTGTCCATACTGACCGCACACCACAGCTGCCAAAACTGACCAATCATGTGAAAATATAATGGAGATGACACAGGGGATGTATCAAAAGGTTCAAAGATAGATACTTATGAATAAGGCGTACAGCCGTCAAGTATTTGGACATGTGTAGGGTGACCATGTTTCATCAGAATTGTTTTACAACAAAAGGCTATTATCTATTTTCTTTACATCTCCACTAACTTAATATAAAAGTCGAAAAGTCCAACTCCTGTTATTCAATTTTGCTGATTAATAAAATGGAACTCTAAAGGGTAGTGTTTACTGACAACAATGTTTGGTATTTTTTTATATTCGTCTCGATTATAACTCATAAGCCATTTACTTTCTTGCATAACGTTGTGATGGTTATATTTAAACACAGCACATGAAAAAGTCAGAAAAATAGCGTTTTATTTCAGGTTGCAGTAAATTTACATTGCGAGTATTATACGAGTAACAATATTGTCGACGATTTTCCAAACACTAAAAATATACATAGGCATAATGCATGTCCGTGCGTGAGCTGCATGACAATGAAACAAATACCCTTATTCTTCAATTGTGTTCCATTGTATTCGGTTGCGTCATAGCATTTTATATTTCAACTTTGTATACCACAATCCCACACGACAAAGCTTGTGAAAAACACCATTCCTTTATGATATCGTTCATTAACCATCAAATATCTAATTACAACATTCAAGACCTCAGTTAGGCTTTCAAAACGTTTTATGGTAGACGTGTTAAGGACATTTCCAAATTTGACGCATCAGTGACAAAAATGATGTCCGATGAAATTCCCTTTTTGGATTTGTACCATAAGTTCCTGCGTTTTTTTACAGAACAATTGACTTGCATTTGCATGTGTTTGTGACGGGCATCACCGATAGGGCAGGATACGCTTACCTTTTCGTTAACACCTGGTAGCATCACTATTTGATAGTGATTCGTAAACCCATGTTCATGATAAAGTCGAAATCGTACAATCGATACTGTTATATGCAGAGATTTCTATTGATCATGGAAAGTGTTTTGTCACCTTAACTAAACCCAAACAAGGCAGTTCTGCCAAGATGTTTACCTGAATCTTCAGGTGTGTTGATGGTCTGATTGCTGATCAGTTGTGGTCAAAAAGCCATTTCCTTTCCACTGATTTACACAACTGAACTAGAAATAAACGAAACAGAGAAACCGCTTCATCTGTTTCATAGTTAGATTTATGCATGGAGATTCAGAGTAACAAGAAACTCTCCACAGGACTGTATGACAAGAGGGACGACTTTTTCTTCATGTCAATATTCCAGCAGCACCATCTATGCATGGAGATTCAGAGTAACAAGAAACTCTCCACAGGACTGTATGACAAGAGGGACGACTTTTTCTTCATGTCAGTATTCCAGCAGCACCATCTATGTATGGAGATTCAGAGTAACAAGAAACTCTCCACAGGACTGTATGACAAGAGGGACGACTTTTTCTTCATGTCAATATTCCAGCAGCACCATCTATGCATGGAGATTCAGAGTAACAAGAACTCTCCACAGGACTGTATGACAAGAGGGACGACTTTTTCTTCATGTCAATATTCCAGCAGCACCATCTATGCATGGAGATTCAGAGTAACAAGAAACTCTCCACAGGACTGTATGACAAGAGGGACGACTTTTTCTTCATGTCAATATTCCGGCAGCCCCATCCATGCAAGGAGATTCAGAGTAACAAGAAACTCTCCACAGGACTGTATGACAAGAGGGACGACTTTTTCTTCATGTCAGTATTCCAGCAGCACCATCTATGTATGGAGATTCAGAGTAACCAGAAACTCTCCACAGGACTGTATGACAAGAGGGACGACTTTTTCTTCATGTCAATATTCCAGCAGCACCATCTATGCATGGAGATTCAGAGTAACAAGAAACTCTCCACAGGACTGTATGACAAGAGGGACGACTTTTTCTTCATGTCAATATTCCAGCAGCACCATCTATGCATGGAGATTCAGAGTAACAAGAACTCTCCACAGGACTGTATGACAAGAGGGACGACTTTTTCTTCATGTCAATATTCCAGCAGCACCATCTATGCATGGAGATTCAGAGTAACAAGAAACTCTCCACAGGACTGTATGACAAGAGGGACGACTTTTTCTTCATGTCAGTATTCCAGCAGCACCATCTATGTATGGAGATTCAGAGTAACCAGAAACTCTCCACAGGACTGTATGACAAGAGGGACGACTTTTTCTTCATGTCAGTATTCCAGCAGCACCATCTATGTATGGAGATTCAGAGTAACCAGAAACTCTCCACAGGACTGTATGACAAGAGGGACGACTTTTTCTTCATGTCAATATTCCAGCAGCACCATCTATGCATGGAGATTCAGAGTAACAAGAAACTCTCCACAGGACTGTATGACAAGAGGGACGACTTTTTCTTCATGTCAGTATTCCAGCAGCACCATCTATGTATGGAGATTCAGAGTAACCAGAAACTCTCCACAGGACTGTATGACAAGAGGGACGACTTTTTCTTCATGTCAATATTCCAGCAGCCCCAGCCTTTTGTGTCCACATTTCCCAACTTTGAGATACAACAGAGCATGCTCTTTCTACAAAGATTTCAAAGAGCGTCATACAACTCTTGCTCATAAGTTGTTTGACCAGGGTCACAACTATCAAGGCCTTGATACATCACGGCGTGTCTGCTTAATGTGGGAGGAAAAACCGAAGTTATACAAGTCTCAAACGATTACCTCTTTGGTTAAGCCTACGAGAACGGGCATGATACTGACAAACCCAGAAACATAATAAGGGAGAACCGGGATTCGAATCCACAATCACAGGTTTCTGACGTTCCCAAGGGACGCAACTCTGCACACTTAATTGCAGCACCTTAGAAGACTGGGCCACAAGTGACCCCTGCTGTGTAGGAAGCATGTTAATCCTCTGTATAGTGCATTAAGCATTTACTTATTTATTTGTATGGTGTTTCAAGAAAATCGTAGAAAATCGTACGACGTATTGGGAAAGATATACTGATTCCTCTGTATTGTCGAATAAGAACACATACATATTACTTTCTGTCGCCTTTTCTGATTTCGTTACACTTAAGATGCATGAAGCATTTACGTATTTATTTTCACGTGTATGAATAGAATGTGATTGTCAAATAAAGGTGGAACCTATATACAAACATGTACACTTCACTCCTATACCGGATCGCCTCCGTAGTCTAGTGGTAGATTGTCCGCCAGGAGTGTGGAAGGTTCGGGGTTTGATTGCCGGCCGCGTCATACCAAAATACGTTAAAAGATGATACTTATTGTTACCTGTCTGGCGCTCGGCATTAAGTAGGCTAAAACAAGGACTGGTCGGCTCAGAGGCAGTATACTGTGCCTGAGTCGGGTATTCATGTTGAACAGCGGCATGGTATCTCAATGGGCTAGCACTATAAATCGGCATCAGTCCGGACAAGTATAAGCAGCCACGCACACACACACACACACACACACACACACACACACACACACACACACACACACACACACACACACACACACACACACACACACACACACACACACACACACACACACACGTCACTATTTAAGTACAATAATCTTGGACGCGACGTTAAACCCCATTTCACCTCACCTCACCTCACCTCATCCCTATACCTAAATCAAAGAACATATCATATATTCTTATTTATAAATAATGAAATGGAAATTAATAAATCTCGCTAAAAAATAAGTTCTTTTCTTTTCGAATATACGAATAAGTATCTTATCAAACTCAAACCAATTTCATTTTGTACTTTTGAGATGTTCCCTCTTCAGTGGAAGTTGATACTGTACAACATCATATGACTAAATGCAAAGATGCGATGCACTGTTGTACACTCTTTCGGGGCATCATGTTACATCCATACGCCCTTACCATGTATAGACAATACAAGAAATAAAACCTGCGGTTATTAAGGAAGGGTGCGTCTTCCTTCCCAACCCCCAATCACCATTCATTACCCCAAGGACAACTAAACAAAGGCCAACAGCAAAGAATAAAACAGAAATGTTATCATTGTCTCGTAGTGGCTAGATGTAATGATAAGGTCTTCGATGACAATGGGATGGACGTCGATTGTTGTTTCTTGTAGCTTGTGTTTGAAGCACAGCGTCCCATATTAAACATTTAGCGATAATTTAATTTTATACGAAAGCTGATCTTCCGAATGGCTAATCAATCGCGTGCTGTTGTTAGAAATAAATCTGCAAGATTGAAAAAAGGCCTAGAGGATTAAGAGGATGTCGTGAGTTGTCGTGTCACCATTGTCATGAAGGATGATATGAGGTTAGTATAGTGTTTGGAAATCTGTTCCGTTTTGTTTGAAACATCCTATTGTGTTTCTTTATAAGCCCGAATGTTAAACAAATAATCGACGTTGAAGGCTATTGTCCCAAGACACCAATACGTCTGATGCATAGATTGAAAACAATATGTATAAATCGTTTGATCGATATATGTTTCCAGGATTGTTTATTTGTGTTTTTGACATTATTTGGCTGGATGTTTAGAATATTCAGTCCTCTCCTAAAGGCATACTTACAAAACTTTTTGGATTTTTTCACGTGTTTCAGTTGTTATTTGCATCCATATTTGTGAAGTTAACCGTTTACATATTACGACTGGTTGATAAAACGTATTGTCAACATTGTCATTGTTCTACTGGTCGGCTGTATAAATTATAATAATAACTATAAACTTTTTTTTCCATAATCGTAACAAAACTCCATTGTTCTTCTTGAGCACGTGTGGGACCGTCTTTTTGAAGATGATATGGTTTCTGTGTCAATAAGTACGTGCTACGGTGGTAGATTTCCATATTTAACACTAGCAATGTGAAATTCTTTGAAATAGAGCATGCATATACATACAAGTTACTGATGTGATATTGTGTTTTATGTTTGTTGTTTAACTCAGCAATATTCCAGCTATATGGCGGCGGTCTGTAAATAATCGATTCTGAACCAGGCAATCTAGTGATAGACATCATGAGCATCGATCCACGCAATTGAGATACGATGACATGCATCAACCAAGTCAGCGAGTCCGACCACCCGATCCCGTTAGTCGCCTCTAACGACAAGCATAGTTGCCTTTTATGTCAGGCATGGGTTGCTGAAGACCTATTCTACCCCGGATCTTACTAGGAGTAACAATAGTTCCTAGAGTAATTCAGTAATGTCTCAACCATATGGAGTTCTTCTGTGAAATTATACGTGGAGTAAACTTATGATAATGGAAAGGGCCTTCTTGCTTTTATTTTCAGTGCTATTTCCCCAGCGACACTGCAATTCTCACTTTAAGAGAAGTATGTTCATAAAGATATGGATCCGATAGGATAGGTTATACAATTTAGACAGTTTGGCCGACGATTTTTCTTATTTTACACGCATGTCTGTAAGGCACCCGATGACAATAATAATATTTCCTCTAACTAGACATACTAATTATTTAACTTGCGACCTTGAAATTTGTAACATATCTATAACTTGTCGTCACAACAACCCTACAAACATTATTTACAAATAGGTAGTTTTTTACCAAATTACCTCATTTTGTTCATTAAGATGCACTACCTGAATTGTTTTTAACCTTATAAGGAAACACAGTTCAAATACTGCTTGAAAGTCTTAATAAGCACAACAATGGAATTACTGGTACCACAGATCGGTTTTTAATCACTATCCCACATAGTCTTATGCTCATTTTCAACCCGTCTCTGCTCAAAAATGACATGGCATGTGCATATGTAAATACTAATGAATAATTAATAAACCCGAATCAGATTGTGTATACAATGTAGCGAGTGGTACGTGACTGCTCTTTTAAATGACGCTCAACATGTACACGATTTAGCGAACAATCAATGTCGTCATGATGAGAATAATTTTGAAAAGCATTTGTATATTACGAACAAAGGACATAACCACTTCATAAATAATGTTTTATACATTGAAACTCTGCACATCGTTATGATGAGAATAATTCTGTAATTCATGAGCAATAAAGCAAACACTACCTGTTATTAAATCGCGTTTTATAAATTTCAATGTCAATGTTTGTGACCAATTTGCTTTTGACATGGCGGATACCGCCGTATAAAACACAGATCGTTTGAGACTATCTACCCGCTTAACAATGAGGGGGCACGGGTGGCCCAGTCGTCTAAGGCGCCGCGATTCGCTGTGAAGAGTTGCGTCCCTTGGGCAGGCAAGAAACCTATGATTGTGGGACCTGCATCACTTCGAGCTTTCCTCACACATTAAGCTGACACGCCGCGATATAACTGGAATATTGTTAAAAGCCGCGTTAAACCCAACTCACTCACTCACTCACTCACTTAACAATGACACAAGGCTGTTCCTCATTCAGGGGAGGTGAGGTAGCCTAGTGGTTAAAGCGTTCGCTCGTCACGCCGAAGACCAGGGTTTATTCCCGACATGGGTACAATGTGTGAAGCCCATTTCTGGTGTTCCCCGCAGTGTCATTGCTGGAATATTGCTAAAAGCGGCGTAAAATCATAGTCACTCAATAACTGTTTCTCATCCTCGATTACCCAGTGTATGATATCCCCATTCTATTACCGTAGCCTGGTACCATTTGCAACCACAGCTTCGTTCGGGTAGTGACGCGACCATCGCCATCTCTGTCACCAGTAACTCATGTCTCTCTCATGAGTGTATCTTGACTGCCATTTGTAGCGAAGTATATTTTGGACTGGAAACGAAGCTCTTGTGGTAAATAGTCTAGAGTAATATTTTAAAAGAATGGAGATAAACTGGATTGACGGCGATATCTGTTCCTGCATCTTAATGTTTGCTATACGAGGACCAACAGAATACACTCTGAGCAAGTCGTATCGCATGCATCATGAAAATAAAAATACACTTTGAGAAAGACGTTAATCCACTAAAAAGCTTCTGTTACTGTGCTAGTCTTGTGGTCGTGGATAATTTAAAGAACAGCTTTGCAAACTGAAGTTTACACGAGAGGTGGCTCAAAGTTCTGAGGTGAGGTGAGATGGGGTTTAACGGCGCGTCCAAGATTATTGCACTTATTTAGCGACGTGCATGCACGTGTGTGTGTGTGTGTGTGTGTGTGTGTGTGTGTGTGTGTGTGTGTGTGTGTGTGTGTGTGTGTGTGTGTGTGTGTGTGTGTGACTGCTTGTACTACCCCACTCAGACACAGTATACTGACTCCGAGCCGACTAGTCCTTGTTTTAGACGCTCTACCACTAGACCACGGAGGCGGTCTCAAAGTTCTGAGCCTTAACAGTAAGTCTCTCTTAACAGTTTATAAGTATACAATAATTTTAATAATTTAGGATGCATTTGAACCAAATCCACAACCAGGCAGCATATTTGACAATGGACAAAATTGGTTACCGCTCTGTCATCAATTATCTTATACTGAAACGGCCAACTCTAACAGCCAACCATGTGGATCATGTTCCTTCCTTTGCCACTGTTAAGAGATTGGCAGCGGAGTCCAGGAGGGGAAGAGAGCCACGAAGATGATCCAAGATCAGGTAGATCTTCACCTACCACCACTAAGTAAAATGTTGATAAAATACTGCATAGGATTATTGATAATCGAAGAACCACTACACGTCATAGTCTACACAGTAGGCATTTCTCATGAGTTATTTGAGAACATTCTGACACTTGAACTGAGCATGTTAGAACGTTGGATTTCAAGGTTTCTGACTCGTGACTTGAAACGCTCTCGGTTATCATCTCTTGTGAGCATTTGCGTCCCAGCTTGTATTGAACCAGATTGTCCAAGATTGTCTTGAACGATCTGTGGCCATGGATTGGGTTCACCACTACTAACCAGAGACTCTACAACAGACAACGCAGTGGTAACATCTGGCGCGTCTTCCTTCGAAGAAGCCAAAGTTGGTTCCACCAACTGGCAAGCTTCGGTTCTCTATGATTCCTACTGTCGGACTAGCTCCCGAAAGGTCAGACCATTAATGACAAATTTTAGGCTAATATTCGGTAACTGTGGGAGATTATCAAGGCTAAACGTCGAAAACTTACTAAAGGTGTGTTGTTACACTAGGACGACACACTTATTCACAAACCTGTTGTCGCCATGGCTGCAATGCAGAACTGTGGCTTTGAAGTCATTGAACACCCGCGTATTCACCTGATTTGGCACCGTCCGATTTCCAACTCTTCCAAAACGTGAACAGAGAACTGTTTCAATGTCTTTATGTAAATGATGTTAAAGTCATTTCTGCTGTGGAGGACATTTTCCACCACCAGGATTTGTTTGTTTATTTGTTGTTTAACGCCGCACTCAGCAATAGTACAGCTGTATGGCGGCGGTCTGAGTCGATCGTACGATTCCGACTATATCATGAGCATGTGTTTGTGTGTCAAATAATGACGATACCAGGTGAAAAAGTTGAGTATATCCAGCATCTCTTTAGTATTCATATCTCGTATGATCGTAGCTTCGAATCTCCTTCGAGCTGATTGTAAGTAATAAGCCGTGTTTGCGGGTTTCACTGAAGTGGTATACATCAAAGTTATGTATTACGTTGTGCTATCCGTTCATATTAAGCTGACACGCAGAGGCTGAACTAAATACTGGCGTAAAACTCTGATAACAACTCCACGAACAATGGAAGTATTCCTAATACGAGTATCCTGAAGGTACAACCCACCCCTATCCCAAACATTAGTATACGCGTTGTTTAAATAGTTGATCTTATTTCAGTCGTGCGACTTACAGTGTTATCCCAAGAGTTATGAAGGGTATTTGCATGTTATGACCAACCAAACCGCACAATGAATTAGAGACTTGACACTGGCACATTTACATTCCATTCAACATATACACACAACCTTCCAATTTAAAACCACCTGTCTACTTCATATATATGACTAGCAATATCATCAACATTGTTTTCCCTTTGAAAAGAACCTGTTCAGTGTAATTCCGAATTATCACATTATCCACACAGCCGTAAAGAATGTTTAATTAGCCCAGACCACACAACCCTTTCAATCGTAGCGAACCAGTCTGTGCCCCCGCATATTCTCCCTGGTTCCGTACAACATGTTTCGCTCAGTACCTCGAGCGTAAAGAATGTATTACGACCATCAATATAGACGTGATTCCGTCTAGACTGGTTCGTGACTGTCTTTGAGGTGCGAGACGTGTATGCGGTTGGTTTTGATTATCTACAACTACTATCTGTTGCAACGTGGACCTTATTCATTCTTGTTTCACGGTTAACATCTTCGTACATACGTCTTTGAAAGGCATTTAGAGATTGGAGTACTAAGTAAGGATATGGCATATAGACGAACAACTTCTTTATTATAATTAGGAGCGAGGTTTCGGTGTAGGTTCTAACACGTCAAGCAAGCGCAAAACAAGGTAAATAGAATTCGGGTACTTAGAAATATAAAACATCATCGCCAGAGAATATGTAAGAGACAATTAAGTGTATTACACACACATTACTGATATACTTGTTTTATATAATGTCAACGCCAGAGAACAATCAGTGTCGATGGTGGGGAGGCCACACACCCATTTTTACATGTAAAGTTAACCCTACCATTATGACATGTTGATTTGGTTGTTGAAGTGAAATTAATAATAGTTAACATATCGTGTTCGTGATTTTGGGGTAGGCTTTTTGCGTGGACTCCTTCCCCGACTGAAGTTACAAATGGCCCAAGTGGACCTCCCTCCCCCTTTTAAAATAAATCCTGGATCCGTCCCTGGTAAGGGAGGGAAGTTAAAAAACTGTTTTCCAAAGTATTTGCTTTTGAAACCACGAATGGGCTTCACAAATTATAACTTGGGTATTCGACAAGACCATCGAACGTTTTAACTACCACATCGCCTCTTCAGAAGGGTGTTTTTCTTGAGACGATTTTTAACTGTCGACTTAAACATGTCAGGGAAAACAGGGAGCGCATACACTGTGGACAGCATGCTGTTTCTCACCGATATCCCGTGTCGTTTTTAATTTATTTAAAGGTATTAGAATGAAAAAGAATACTTTAAAGTGCGCATGATTAGACATTTAATTTCATAAATCAGAAAGCAATTACTCGTTTTCTATTTTCCAAATGAATATTTGTGTCCCCCTGACAATCATCGCTAGGTAATCCCATTGCATGTTTCGCATAATGGCATGAAAATGACAGATCAAAAGAAAAATGCACTAATCTTTTCAGCTTCGCCCTCCAAACCTTTTGACATGCAAAATAGATGCACGTGCTATGATGCCAACCCGAAAAGGACACAACAAAGAAAATGTTAAATATAGGATCGGTAAACGAAAGCGAATTTAGATCCATATCTCAAAGAAAGTGTATCCAATCCTAATTTTAAATCCACCTGTCAGCTGTACGTGGCTGAAGATGATGAAATGGCTACGTAAGATTTATCGTAGCTGAAGGTAGAGGAGAGGGGAGGGGTTGAAAGGGGAGGGGGTGTTATGTTGGGGTGGGGGGAGGCGTTTTCTTTTGCCTGTTTCTTGGTTAGGATTCTGAATTGTATGAGCAGGGTGGCGTGTTGAACAGAGGGTAGAGTCAAGGGGGTATTTAGGCATTTGGGCAACTCAAGGACAAAGGAGAAGGGGTGTTGATGGGTTGGGTTGGATATAGAGTAAAGGTAAAAATACCCGAATAACCAAGTCAGTGTACACAGAAAGCAAGAGTCTGCTGAGTACATGGCGGGTGGGTCTCTATAGTTAGGGAGTGGGGTCGATTAGGATAAACGTATTTGGTGGAGGATGGGTGGTAAGCGTAGGTTTAAAGTAGAAGAGGGTGAGGTAGAGACACGTGGAGTCAGCGTTCTTACAAAGCAGTGCGATCTGGGTGGCAGAATGTACAGCCATAACGACTGATAGCATTGTGCTAAAAACACGAAAGGTATAAACGTGTAGCTACTTTGCTGTACTTAGTGAACCTGCATAGTGTTTGATCTGGCAACGAGGCCAGCGGGTGGCCTGACCGTGTCGGGGGGGATTTCATAAACTACCTCAGGTTTTGTCATTCTCCACTCACACATGCAAGTATTGGGGATATGAGCTCCTGTGGGCCGATACTCTCGCCCTAATTGTTCATTCACAATCGTACAAACAGCTGGTTGTGTTTCCTCGTTGCGTTTGACGTTGGCCTTCTATCATACTCATGAGACTTCATACGTCAAGTGCACTCATAATTGAATGGGATGGGTCCATCGCGCTTCTTTTCGTCACAAATAATGACTGAATATTATGATTATTTTTTTCTTTTCTCTACAGTTTCCCTTTCCGTGGGTTCACTGATGCATTGAGCCATCAAGATGTTCACAAAATAAATGGGTTTCACTGCACGCGTCGGACCGGCTTCCCCGACGTGACACTGTTCACTTTGTTGCTTGTTCGGGGTTAATCCAGAGATTGCTGGGCTCAATGGTAGGTTATTTGTGGAATTATAAGCTTTTCCTATGACGGAAAGGACCGAGGACATTGTAATACGCTCCCTGTTAACATCTACCGATTTCTGGTGGAGACGACAGAAGGGCTCTGGAATGTAATCTTGTTTTTCGGCAAAATTACCACAAAGGCGATTTCAGCCAGTGCACATTACTTTTTTATTTGAAGTAAATTGAAATTTTCTTTGTATTTGAACACCGTTTTAGGTGTATGTCTGAAAGTATTGATGTTTTAATGCAAACATTGCTGTCTGTAATAAGAAAACTGTGGTATGGTATTAGTATAAACTGATGTGAATATCCCATGACTGTATGATTGAACTGGAAAGTGAAGAAATATATGTTTAATGTATCGGTATATGCAACAGAACCCCGTTAATCCAGACGGTACCGTTCCAACTGATTCGTGTGGACTAACACATATCCGGATTAATGGTTCATTGTCATAGAGTAATATTCCATGTATTAATGTAAATTACCGTAACAGAATTTTCCGAAAAGTGGATGTCCGGACTATCGGGGTCCGGAGTTACGAGGTTTCTCTGTATTAAGAATTAAGAATTCCCAATAAATTACTGAACAGACCAGACAAAAATCATTATTTATTCATAGAGTAAATGATACAGATAAAAAGTTCACATTGTATAAACTACTTTGCAACATTTTGATGAAATGGCGATTTGTTAATTTGAGTCAACATATTAAAATCATCAGATAATTTAGTGCCAAAATTAGTAAGGCATGTCGTGAAATCGCTTTCTGACGTTACAAGGGAGACAACCTTGCTGTATCGAGCCAGATTCGGAAATTATTTGGAATATTCCAGAAATTTAATGGCGAATAATTGAGTCTGGACTAGACAAGACAGTGATTGATATTAGAGCAACGAACGATCCACACTGTCGGGGTACGTTGACATTCTGTCAGCCTAGTCACCAAATCTGACCACCTCACCATGTTTTCGCCTCTTACAAACAGAGGTTGCTGGGGACCAATCCCGGAATGTTGACCAACCAAAGATCATAACCTAGAGGGGCGGTGGGATAGTCTAGTGGTTAAAGCGTTCGCTCGTCCCGCCGATGACCCGGTTCGATTCCCCACATGGGTACACTGTGTGAAGCTCATTTACGGTGTCCCCCGCCGTGATATTGCAGGAATATTGCTAAAAGCGGCGTAAAACCATACTCACTCACTCACTCATAATCTTGACGTGTCCTTGTAACTAAAGGACACAACTCTACACTGTATTGTGGGGCGCTCACTAGGATGGTCGAACCGCTACAAGAGTTTATAAAGCAACAGGTCAGACAAACTAATCAATCATATCACCAACCATCTTTGGTGTTAATAAGCCTGACATACGTCACGGAGGGTGTAAATAAAGGAAGCAAGTCGTGTGAAACAACTGTAATCACAAACAGAGCTACACATCAGGAAATGGTCTGGATACCTACCCTTAAACTTATTGTTCTCGTCTTTAGGTGAATAGTTGTTATGTGTATGCGATTAACTAGCACCAAATAGTAGCCCTTAATGTAGCCTGAGAATATATTTCACAAATGAACGGCATTTTGAGCAAACATGAAAGATATAATTATGCAATCAGAATAAAGTTTCGAAAATGTCTTTATATATATATAAAGATATATAAAGATATATAAGCATTGAACAAGAGGATATATTTACAATTAAAAAGACAATATTTAAAACGAATACATAATTATTTCTATTTGGTTGTCAATATAAGCCGATGTATATTATCGTGTATCAGAGATTACAAATCTTAACTCTTTATGATTTTAATAATCTTAACTTTAAATTCATGACAGACGCATAAACAATATACGCGTGCTTCAGCTGTAATTCTGGTTGGTACAGCTAGCTTCAGTCCACCAAATCAAACATATGAAAGTGCTGCTCATATATAATTGACACAGTTTAGATATTTAGAAATCCTGGTGTTCAAACTACCTTATTGTGAGAACATTTGTAAATACAAACATAATCCGACATGTCTGTGAAAGATTTTAAGACAGGTTTAGGTAAATTGTTAGTTATAAAGAAATGATTTCCTGCAACTGAGGAAATCTAGATTTGCAAAAGCATTGTTGACTTGCTTGGAATGTTTCGGATATATCTATTTCTGTGAAATATAACGAAACACGTAGCGCACTAGAAACAATATTTCTAACGAACGCCTTTAAAGCCCAAACGTGCTTTAGGCAGGAGTACTGATGTGCGGCGTCAGGCAATAAATAAAAAAATAATAAAAAATACAAATTGTATGAATGGCGGGTGCTACCGAAAGGGCGGGGCATGCTTACCCTTTTCGCGAACACCTGGTGTCATCATTGATGTTCAGTGGTCCATTCGTATAATTTCCACAGCTATTTTTACCTTCACGCCAAATGGACATGTGTGTAAGAGTCGGCATTGGTACACATAGGAATTCTTCAGAATTGTTCTCATATTATCTTGTGTTACGAATGTGTGTTGTGTCTGGACACTCTCACCCAATATCAGACGCCACCTGATTAAGGTATGGCCATGACATGAACAATATGCTTGGCACCTTTGAATAACACGTCAATGTTGGAGATTCATGTTTGAACATTTACTTCAAACCTGATGGTAATATTGTCATGAAAGACCCATTATATTTTGTGAATATTGACATTACAATAGAAATGTTGTGACGCACAGTTGCAGAAACATTCGTAATGTCATTGACAGTCATAGCCACCACTTGATAATAATTACATCCAATAACCCTTGCTGGGGCTATTCATTTAGTACAATGCAGAATATTCACGGAGCTACGTCTGTGTGTGGTTGATTAGGTAAGGACCTTCTTAATATCGGCCCCCCCCAAAAAAACCCAATTGCAGTTTTCACTTCATATTAATATACACATCGCCAGTGATTCGTTTTGGTAACATTCATTTTGTGACACCACATCACATCACCGGTACACCGTGTGGTGCTATTCACCACTGGGGAGGAAGAACAAGCTGTCTGTTGCGTCTTGTGCAGCAGTTGCTTTCTATTTCAAACACATAACTGAATCCAAAGTCGAAGTATAGTTTTAACTGTCGTCACCATTAGCTCTCAAACAAAATCATACACACTTTGTGTAGCAATCACGCTCATGTCCTGAAACTGGCTGTAGTGAATGGACAATGGGGAAGATACTGCATTATAGCTGGTACATCCATATCTTATGTCCATACATAAAGGCAAACCTGTTAGCGTATACACAAGTACCATATTCGGAATACGTCCAGACACTGCTAACATATCCCTGGATCTGCTGAAAAGGGCAAGTTTGGGTCGTGCATAATAAATATATACTATAGAACTAAACGCATTAGCTCGGTGAGATCGTGGATAAAGTTTCTGGGTAGTCTGTACATTCTGGCAGATTAGATGGATGTAGATGAACGAGTGTTTTCATCTCCCCCGCTGCTATGGAAACCACTATCCGATGATAGCATTGCCCTTTCTGAAAAAAACACACAATAAAATCAACACAATGTCAACATGTGCAGAGTAGAAACATTTGGTTCTATGCATATAAAAAATAATAATTGTAATTATCTTTTCATTCATTGATTACAAAATGTAACTGCACAAAATAGTTACAATTAACATGTTTCGAACCCGATTGATGGCATGGCTTTGTTGAATGTCGACGCGTCAGTGAAAGAGTTATGTGCCTTTAATGTACGATAGAGAACATTTTATTGACGCTTGCCGGAGTTTCTCACTTTTGATTTTGGCGTCATTGTTGCTGTTAGGTGAACTATTCGTCGTCGACATCGAGTGTTTTACTGTGTTGTTTGAGACAGGGGTCGTGTAGCCTGAAGATAATAAATACAGTGCATGTTTATTCTCCAGAAAAAGTTAAAAAAACCCCAACAAAACAACAATCAGTTTTATATGAAGAAACGTAAGTGTGCTTCATATGTAAACATGTTGCAGATATGGTTAATTCCGACGAAAGGATTATATGTAACGCCATTATGTATCGATCTATGCGAATTATAAGAACTCTTTCTTACACTTTTAACAATTCCACAGAAAGAGAAACAATCAGTGAATGGTTAAAAAAACTGTATCACAGAGGTCCACGCTGCGTATTACAGACAATTAGAATAGTAAAGTAGAAACAAAAGTTTCACAAACATCGTGCAAACGGTTTCACACATTCACATGGACGTATCGGGCAAACGGTTTCACACATTTACATGAACGTATCGTGCAAACGTTTTCACACATTCACATGGAACATTTGGACGAAAACGTAAAGGAGTCGCACATAAAATCACTCAGACACATCACAGAAAGTGTAAAAAATGAGTGTGTAAGTGTGTACAGAGATCTGTGATTAAAAACCAAAATCCAACAACACAGTTAAATCTGCTGTATGGTTCAGCCCCACCGACCTAGATCATGCATTGTACACACCACCTCGATAGATAAAGCGACAACACCCTCACTGTAGTCATAAACATAAAGCGACAACACCCTCACTGTAGTCATAAACATAAAGCGACAACACCCTCACTGTAGTCATAAACATAAAGCGTCAATGCTAGAGAACAATCAGTAAGAAATCTCTACTCAAAGAAGAGTCGATGAAACAGGAAGCTAACGACATTGCAACGATGAGGGCGATATGGTTTACTTCACACCCTGTGTTGAAATTAGTGACACTGAACATGCTTTGCTTTCAACAGCATGAAATTAGAACCATACAAGACAGACTCCCTGGAATGTTTCAGACTACAAAACCAGCACCACAATAACAACAAAATTCAAGTTAGGTGTTACACACGGACAATAATAGGACGAATTAAATGTCACCTGGGCTACTTTTCATGCGAGCTGAAGGATAAATATAAAGGGCAAGTTTAAATATTTCACATATCGCTTTTTAATACATCATGCCCTTTCTCTCTTATCACAAAATGTGAGCCGCGTCAAAACAAAAACAGAGTTACTGACCTTGTTTAAATGTTAATAATGTTACTTGATCTTGATCGTGCGTTTTATCCACATGAAATTGCGTTCTTTCCGCTGAAATGATTTTTAGAATTGTCACTTTGTCGAGCCAGTAGTGAGTGAGTGAGTGAGTATGATTTTACGCCGCTTTTAGCAATATTCCAGCAATATCACGGCGGGGGACACCAGAAATGGGCTTCACACATTGTACCCATGTAGGGAATCGAACCCGGGTCTTCGGCGTGACGAGCGAACGCCTTAACCACTAGGCTACCCTACCGCCCCGAGCCAGTAGTGATAAGCATACTTCTACAGAAGAATTCCAAGTCATCGTGTTTGCTATCTACGTCATAGACTACATAAGCGTTAAATTATAGCGATGACCCTTGAAAGGAATAGAAAATCCAAGACGAGTCATTCGTGATTCGCTAGTCAGTGACACACTAGTCCGTGTGCAAGCTGAAGGTGTATAATCAGGTATCAGGCTAACCTGTGTTCAAACTAGTTTTATTAATGAATAGAGGCATATTTACTTGACGGTTGCATTTACCCCGAGGAGTGAATTTAAATCTATTCCTTGTAATACAATACTATGTGTGCAAAGTACGTACTAGATTGAATAAAGCAATGGAGAAGATTGATTAACGCGTGATCAAAGCATTCTGGTCTAAACAGCAGCTGTGAACAGCTTGTCTACAAAACGTGTTGTGAAAACATTCTAGTCTACAAAGTATAGTTGTCAAAGCACCCAAGTCTACAGCATGCCTATCTAAACAGTCTAGTAAAGATGAAATAAAACTAGTCCTGGTAAAAACCCACATCACCATTGTGACGTTACTGAAATGTGTCAGCTGTCAATATGATGTAAATTATCTACATCTTTACTAATATTCGCCCCCAAAAGGAATAAAGGAATCTCCGGGAAGATAAAAAATGAAACAATAAATCGGAATATGTTGAAACAAAAAGACATGGTGGGTGGAGGGTGGGGACCTACATCCAATACTCAAGAGGGGGCCCTTAACCAAATGATTTTGTCAGTGAAGCGGTAAGATGGAATACCCGTCATGGTTGGTGATCACCGCACTGTGGCAGAGGTTGGAAGACTCCGAATCCTCACGTACCAAGTGCAAAGATGTTGGTATATCATTAAGAACTTGTTCTTGTATTTGTTTTACAACTGACTGTTATAAACTTTAGAAAATGCTTCTACGAAAACGGTTATAACGTACAAACTGATACAACGGACCATTACAAACCTCTCATCACTTGACCATACATCAATATCATCGATCCCAGTTGCGTAGATCGATGCTCATGATATCGATCACTAGACTGTATGGTCCAGACTCGATTATTTACAGACCGCCGTCATATAGCTGGAATATTGCTGAGTGCGGCGTTAAACAACCAACCAACTATACAATATTTTATTATACGAAATTCACAGGAATCTGTTTAACGAATCAACTTTAAAAGCGAACTAATTTGTCACCCCAAATAGACCTTAGAATTATAATTTCTTACGCGAGTGCCGAACTGGTCATTTTCACACAGCGGTCGTACATCTCACCAAAAGAAGTTTAAACATGGTACATGTTGTTAACCTGCCTGGCCTTAAGGGGCTTTACAAGGATTGATGGGCTCGGAATTTATATAATGTGTCTGAGTAGGATATCCGTGGTAACTTACGGCATGGTAGCTCAGTGTGCTAGAACTAAAACAACGCCACAATCCGGACTAGTACAAGCAGCCTCACACAGGCGCACGCAATATAAGCGAAATAATCTTGAACGCGGCGTTAAACCCATTTCACCTCACCTCACCCCACCTCACCTCTTGCAGTCGCCATCAGCGGCGAATCAAACAACGCACATAGTATTATCCCATTATCATTAGAGTAGCTTACAGAGGACTACATTTGTATCAGTTAAAATTAAAGGTGAATCAATACTCACACTAACCAGTATTATGTCATGGGAAGACTTTTCCATCATTATATGAATTACATACTCGTACTTATCGCCTTGTTTCGTCGTCAGTGTGTTATTTTAAGCCTCAGTCAACAACATTACACCTATACCACGACGGAGGCAAATAAATAAATCTGAGAATAAATGGCATCAGCCATATTTGCTTAAACATATAGAAATGAAGACATTTCGTCCCAACAACTGGTACCGAAAGGTAATATCAACGAGGCCTGTCAATGCAAAGGGGACATAAAAACAAGGCACAGAAGCTAGCAACACTATACTTTATAACTAAAACTAATACTGTCAAGCTAGGTAACTGTAGATTACAAAACTTTTCCAAAACAGCTCATATACTGTTCCATAAATATATTCATAATGTTCATAAAGGAGAACACGTTTTCTTACTATCAGTACTGTGTACAGTGTTCTAGTCTGTAGATAACGATTTTCCCTACGTGCTATGTTTCAACACTATCGACAGCCTGATTAACCTGATATGTGGGCGGTAGACTAGTTGCACTAGTACGTGTGGATTTGAGCCAACCAAACAAGTCATGATCTGAAAGGTTAAGTAGCAATATCATCTTTCAGAATTCATTAACGATAATAACGAGCACGCTTCTATGTCTCATTATATATATACATATATATAATAAATTATATATATTGGTAAGCCTCTTCATACATATGCGTTAAAATATGAATAAGTTACGTGTGCAAGATTAGATTTGCATTGTTATTCTAGAGCCTTTGATTTTCGCTTAATCTGGTGAAGAAGTATGTCGGCTGTACACGTAATTAGTTCAATTGTTATGTTTTAAAGGCTAAATACATCCTAATCCCTTCCACCGAGCTTCGCCATTGATCGTGACGTCACTGCTTTTGGATTGCGCATATTTCCCGAAGCCTTGTATCGCTTGGACATGTCAGTTTGTTCCCCAATATGAAATTAGTTGCAATAAAACAACGTGTAAAATCTTATCTTGCACATTTAACAGTAATGAGTATGCTGCTTGTATAGAACGTGTGTATCCATGGCTGAACTACTCCTCATGCTCAGCTTCACCCCATCAGGCAACAGGACATCAGGTGGATATATGCTTATACTCAACTACTCCAAGGTGGTTAGTGTCTTCTAGTTCGACAGCACTACTATATGCAGTATAATACAAGCGAGAAGGAAACATTCGCTCTGGGTAGAAAACTAAGTCGTGAGCTGATGCAAAGAGAAAGCATCAAAAGGCATGTTAGAATATATTGTTGATAAATTCATGAATTAACGTTCTTAACTGATTTAATATTATAAAGTTCACAAAAACATATACCAATAATGTTGATCACATTTCAAATAAGCTGAAGTAATATAATCTTAATATTCAGGTTGGATTTTAGCGTTTAGCAAGAAACACTGCGATCCGAAAACTACAAACTCACCTTTGCTTGAAGAGCGGTCTCCGGATTTTTCGTCCATAGTTTCGCAACATGGTAACTTTCGTCTCCATGCTGAAAGCGCATCCTTCTTGAATAAGCAGTAAAATATAAAAATAAAAAGCCCCTGAAGGGAATTTGTAATGGCAAACAGGTAGTAGAAGACAACGCTGGCACGGTCGATGGCAAAGACCGCAAACACCCAAGTGAGACCAAGAAGGATGACCACTCCCATCGCCCCTCGCAGCTGTGTCATAGTGCTGGTTTTGTCCGACTTGTTCAACTTCCGGCTAGAAAGACCAAGAATCTGACGCAAAACCAGACCAAAGGCGGCGAAGTTGATCAGCAAGATGACGGCGACTGGGGCTAGGAATGCAGCATAGAAGGCCGGGTTCCTGATCCAGCAACTGGAGATATGAAATGATACAACCAATGATACAATCAAAGACAACTTAAAAACAACATATTTTCCTTTGATGTAGGGTACTCGGTGATAAAAGGGTAACTAATCATGTGTATGCAGTTTAATGGTTAAAGGGATAATTGCCACGTTGCCCATGATAGGTTTCTGTATCTACACAAGGACATCGATGTTATCTCCTGGTAGGTTTTCCAAAACTTGCCCAGAATTCGGCAGCTGACAAATCTTCATTTTCAGATATTGAAGAAATCTAGACTTGTATTGCAGATTTGTTTGGTCACTGATTGGTTTGGCTTTTTCATATATTTTTGTTTCAGGGTCTTTGTTCCTTGGACTGTACTGTCCTGATTGGTTATGTTTCGTTGTATAATATGCATGACACCAACTTACATCCCGGAAGCAAGCTCCCCATAGTTCTCAGTTTCGTTGATTCCCAGGGTGATCGCCACTACTACAAGGGGAAGGCCTGTATCACAGAAAACAACAAATTGAATCGTTTAATTAACAGTGCTGCATTATTTACAACCATCTTTGGTTTCCATAAATAAATATGTTTATGATGGAAACCTGCAACATATGTCTGTCGGTAAATAACGACAGACCATAATTACGTTCTTTGAACAATAATCATGAGTATCTCCGTATTGTGAAACAGGAATGCCAAGCTTGGGACCATTATCGAAAAGTAATTTAAACTTTAAAAAGTTAATAACATATAGAGCAAATGGTCATGTTCCTAGGACATGGTTGAGAACGTTGAATGGGAAAGTGAATTGCTCTTAAGTAAATATTAACATTAGGATAAGCTACATCACGACGACCTGGGTGGTGTTGTACAAAGCGATCTTAGCGCTAAGGTGATCGTAACTCCCATACCTTAACATACGACAGTCGTAGTGCTAAGGTTGTTTTGTACGGAAACCCTGGCCTAGACAAACCAGCGTGAGCAACAAACAACGCTGACAGGTTATGTTGACTGTATCCTCTACTTTACATCGTAGTATGGTGGTCATAATACTAAGATCGTTTTCGGAACGAAGCTCAGGTCACATGATGGCAGGACCTGTTGTACTGAGACGACCCCAGTGCATACCTTTACAGAGGCTGGTTCAAACTGATAGCCTGTAGTGATAACAGATGCAGATCTACAGGTGTGATTACACATACAGCATTAATACACTTTAGGGAATAAGGATGTACATAAACCTCTGAGCAATGTGACCAATGGTATAATAATGAACTTATGTAGAATATTAATTGTACGTGAAACAGGGACAGACTGGGTCTCCAAACCCCAAGCAACACACTGAGAGATCTTTATGATTATTTTACAAATGCAAATGTCGTATGGAGGTAAGAAGTAAGCGAGGCAGACATTTGTACAGATAATACACTTACCCCAGCCAATGAAGCAACACTTTAGTATGAAGTTTGTGAAATATGTTTTGAAGACAACAACCAGTGCCAGATACATGTAGAACGCTTCTACCGCCATCCACGTCAACGCCGACAACATGAAGTAGTGCAACATCACTGCCACTGCCTACAACGCAAACGCCAACATGTTCATGACGATCAGTTTTCCTAAGAACATACTCCCATTAAACAGCAACATGTGGGGCAGGATTTCATGTCAATTTCGGATTCTGACACATATAACTGTTAGTCAGGATGTAGAATATTACACACGATGACAGCAAACATCGCTTGCCGTAAAAGGCGACTAACTCGCTGGCTTGGTCGATGCATGTCAACGTATCCCTATTGCGTAGATCGATGCGCATGTCAATCACTAGATTGTCTGATCTAGACTCGATTATTTACAGACCGCCGTCATATAGCTGGACTATTGCTGAGTGCGGCGTTAAACAACAAACAAACAAAACATAGGATGTGGTCTTTTCTACAAGACAAACATGTCCTTTTCCTACAGTCACGTCAGTTTCTTTATACTGCGATGTCAAACAACATGCACTCGTTACCAAGGATGGTATTTTTGACCATTCAATTCATTTTCATGAAATGTATACTGAATCATTCCCGCATTTTCGCCAGTAATATTTTATCATTCAGGTTACAAAAGTGCAAGTGATGTCGACATAATTAACTCTCATATAATATCGATACATGAGTGAGTGAGAACGGCGGGGGACACCAGAAATGGGCTTCACACATTGTACCCATGTCGGGAATCGAACTCGGGTCTTCGGCGTGACGAGCGAACGCTTTAACCACTAGGCTACCCAACCGCCCCCCCGATACATGAACAACGGAGGTGGCGAAAGCGTTGGCTCGTCACACAATGTTCGATGCTCCATCCTCAGCTTAACACCGCCGTGTTTTGACTAGAATAATACAGTACTACAGTGTCCCCCCGTCGTGATTGTGATGGAATATTGCACAAAAAACGGCGTAAAACCACATTCACTCACTCCATACCATGAATTAGTTCGTGCATAATGATGTACTATGACAATCCATTACCTTGCATGCTATCGTGTTCTTGAAGGTATAGTCTTGCATGCCCACAAGAAATATGAGATTGGTCACAGCAAGAGCAATACACAGGTTAACCAGGATCTTAGAAGGGTTATCCCGGCGCAGTTTCCTGTGGACAAAACAGTCAAATTAATCATGATGAATCTACTGCAGAGGAATATTTCTATAATTGTTTTGTTCTGTTCAGGAAAACGATCTTTCGACTTCCAATGACATATAAAAGATTTACGATAGTTAAAGATCTAAGATCACTTTATAAAACTGGCTGGGCCCAGCCAATAATGAGGAAATACGTTTAATACTTTATTTATAAACATTCATGTCAACACAAAAACACCAAACAGGGATTATGTTGCATGTTTCATAATGTCTACGTCATTACTATGAATATATTGAATTGAATTCAATTACATATACCTCTTGCTGCAATGAAAGCATTGTCAGTGAGAAATCGCCCCTTGTTAATGGTAGTTTATCAAGTAAAAAATTCACTAAAGCAGGGGTCCCACAGGGCTCTATGCTGGGGCCGTTCCTATTTCTAGTTTACATAAATGATATTACTGATCAGCTTCAAAATATTACTAGGTTATTCGCCGACGATACATGTATAGGATCTTTATCTACTGATATGGTCGTAATTGAAGACACACTAAATCAAGACCTTCTCTCTCTCCATCAGTGGGCAAGCACATGGCTTTACATGCTTTTTAGTCACAAACACGAACGGTATTATCCAACTATTTGTTATACTATCAGTGCCATTGAACATGTTGAAACTCACAAACATCTGGGGCTCACATTATCTCAAGATACGAAATGGACTGCACATGTTTCAATTATTGCTAAGCCAACAGCGAAAATGGTTTCAGCTATGCGTAAACTTAAATATAAATTAAATAGATGATAATCTGTCAACAATCTATCTGACATTTAAAATTCCTATTCTGGAATATTCATCGGAAGTATGGGACAACTGTTCTGCTTATAGCGAAAATAAACTTGAATTAATACAACTTGTCGCTGCCAGATTTGTTACAGGTTTGACCAAATGTACCTCGAGAGAAATTTTATATTTCGAAACCGGCTGGCTACCACTTAAAGAGAGACGAGAAAACCCCCAAAAACTCACGACAGTGCACAAAATAATAATAAATGAATGTCCCTCATATCTAAATGATTTGTTACCTCATAACAGATCAGCTGCTTCAAATTATAACCTACGTAACAAACATAACATGACTGTACCTTTTGCCAGAACAATTACATTTCAGAAGTAGACTCTTTAAAACAATGGAATTCACAAAATGAAAATATTAAAAATAGTATCTCTGTAGCTGAATTAAAAACAAAAAAATATCCAAACGTTATCAAATCTCCATATTATTTCAGTTATGGAAAGCGTCAAATTAATATTATCCACACAAGACTCAGACATAGATGTAGCAATCAAAATGATGATTTATTTAGGGTTAATTTGTCAGACACTATTTCTTGCTCTTGCGGTTCCCCGTGGGAAAATGCTTTTCACTATTTTCTTGAATGTAAAAAATATTCTTTAATAAGACAATCTTTGTTTATCAACATTAGAAATATAGGGACTCGGACAAATTTAATAGCTAGTGATATACAGAGTGAGTAAGTGAGTGAGTATGGTTTTACGAGTGATATACAGAACATGGTTGACGAGTATATATACAGGTAGGAGGCAGTACTCTGTATATCACTTCCTTGATAACGTTGTTAGAACTTACACCGAAACGTCGCTCTTAATTGTAATAAAGAAATTGTTCATCCATAAATCTTCTCCTTACTTAGTACTCCAACTTTCAAGAGCCTATCAAAGAAACGAAAATATACAATTGATGTTTCTCGATGTTCGATGAAATAACACTGTTAGTCTGACTCATGTACACAGTGGTTCTCAACAGGTACGATTAGCGAGAAAACCCATAATAAACAGAAGTTTTGTCAAATAACATGGTTGCTGAAAAAGTTGTCATTTTCACTCGTTATGTCTCTATCGTAAATATACATGTTGTCTCGTCAGTCTATGAATAAAAGTGACTGTTATGTAACAAGAAAAATAATTGTAATATCATATTTGAAAAGCCTGAAATCTGAGGCTGTAGAATTACATACGTTAATTAGGATGTCTATTTCTGGGATATACAATGACAATTAGTACATTTCCTGGAGTTAACTCGATGCCACTAAATACTTAATACAGTCCATAATAAGAGGGCATACATCCTGTGCCCCGAAATCCGATGCTGATTTGCTAATCTGCGCCGATAATAGATCATTCGCTACCGTAATGAGTGTTCACTAGTCGAAGAAGCAAAGAAGCATAACTGGAAATTGTAGTACCAATGTTGCCAATCTATTTTTAACATGCAACTAATGGAAATATATATAAAAACGAATTATAATATGTATAACTTGAAGCCTTCAAATTAATTCAGGGGCATACCCGTGCTCGTGGGTTTCACCGATGAGGTAAATAAACGTCTGAGACCTGCATCACTTCGGGCTTTCCTCCCACATTAAGCTGGCACGCCGCGATATAACTAGAATACTGTTAAAAGCGGCGTTAAACCCAACTCACTCACTCACTTTTTGTCGCAGCTCACCTGAACATGAAGTAGGTGAGCAGCGTCAGCAGCAGGCACAGCAGAGAGATGCCACATCCGATGTAGGAGATGAGGGAGAGGGCCACGCGGTCAGCTTCAGATACATCAGCACCTCTTTCATAAACATCCTGAAATGTACCATCAATATCCTATCAATACCATCAGTGTCCTTAATTGTATCACATCTATCCTGAATTGTATGGTAGTCAGCCTGACATAATATACACACGTATATACGTACATACATGTTTCATGGTTGAATCCTGAAACGTATATGTATTCGGGAATGTGTCATGAGAGTTCTGAAATTTAGTATCATAGTCTATCATGAATGGTATCACGTGATACTGAAATGGATCAAATAAATGCTAAAAAACGTGCATCCAAGATGTATCATATATGTCCTGAAAAGTTTCGTGTTTATCTTGTAATGTTTGATATTCATTCTGAAATATATAACGTGATGCATCCAACATTTTTCAGCTGTATGTCGGCATACATTATCATAGGGTAGAAATACTTGCCATGCTTGTGATACCTAGATGCAACGCATTGAAGATTATCGTATTTCTGATAATGTATGAGGTACGCTTGCAGTTGCATGTATTTGGTAAAAGTATGCAAGTATGTATGGTTCAGCAATATCCCGGCTGGGAACACCCGAGGGTTTTTGAATTCGGGTCTTGGCTGTGACGATTGAACGCTAGAACCACCAGCTACCCATCGCCCCCGTATGTGTAAATATATAATGCCAACGCCAGAGAAAATATTTTTGACAAGCTTCTATCATCCGCCGAAGAAGACAAGAAACACCATTGTGAAAATACTACTCCCCGTATGACTCACCATAAGCAGCGCGAAGTTAGTGAGGTGGTTACATGCACAGGTTGTGTAGCTGTCCTTGACATCTTCCTTCACCTCACACCCATCTGTCGACCAGCCTGCGCCGTTGTCTCGCCAGAACACACACCGGGGGTTGACAGCGTTCTGTGCACACCCCAAAAGACATCGAGGCAATATTTGAGACAAAATACAATCAGGTGCTATACACTGCATATGTAGTTTACAATCGTCAACATTTGAAAAATATATGACAAAGTGTACTCACGAACACATGTATAAAGCGTGTATGTATGGAGAGAAACGCATGGTATAAGTTCTGGGGCGGTTCGAAGACGAGCTCAACTTCACTGTTCAATTCACATAAATGCAGCACTGAGATCTATTTGTGCAAAGGGGCCCTTTTATTTTGCGATAGTCCTAATCTAATATAATAACAACCGTATATCATATATCTAGAGTTGTATTTTCGTATCGTTGTACCATATGCAAACATTACTTCAGAAGACCATATGACGATGTCCTACCTTCTTGAGATGTGGCAGATGTATGATGACGGGGTCGGTGAGATTGGCGATGATGACGTTTGGGACGCTTGCAGAGATGATCTTGCTATTTATCATCGTTGTCACTTTACCTTGCGCCCCATCAATCACCGTCAAATCACCGCCATCTTTAGTCGCTATGCTAGAACCACCGTTAGAGGCTGGTAAAGATGGAGCCACACTCCCATCACCCCCTGCTCTTCCGGTTGGATTGACACTTGGGCCTTGGCGAGCCTTTTCAAATACCTTTAGATAAGAGTGACGCAAATCGAACGTGATTGTTTTGAATATATTACACATTTCGTTAGTGACATAAAGTGGACATTCACAATGAGAAGTCGCTATATGGATGAAAGAATACCGTTAAATTTTAACTCACCCACAATGAGTATGCACCGTGCACAAAAAGGACCATAACATCTTATATAGATATGTTGATGAATATACGTATTCGGTTGAATGTTGAATGTTGACATACATAGATATGCATTATACCATTCTCGACTATTCAGTTTGAAATATCTTTGACCAATGAAAATCATCTTGGGCCAATTCGCTTCGTTTGGAACCATGTCTGCATGTAACGCGGTAGCCTACTTTGTCCATTTTCATCAACAGAGAATACCTAGACACTTGGATGCCTGTAAAATATGCTGCCTGGCTGTGTATTTGGCCCAAATGCAGTCTGTATGCATGGATAGTATTGTACTTAATACATGCAAACTGTTAATATTAGGGTGTACTAAAAACGTTCCTAACTAGGCACAGAACTTTTGAGTATAACTGATAGTAGAATGCGGATGTCCATGATGAATAAATATATCACGTAGAATATATAGTTTTTAATGTGTATGCACACAGCGAATGTTGAATGTTAAACGAACATAGAAAAATTCATCATATTTACAACCATAGTGCTCGGGAGCGCTATACATATATCAATATATTTCAAACTGCGATACGATTGTGCATGTTGAATCAGCTACATATACACTCACAGAAAACAATTTATCTGTCGGATATACAGCAAATATAACCCTGTTTGCTTTGGTCATGTCCCCAGGTGGTAGAGAAGCGAAAAGACCGTCGGGAAGCACAATTGTCGCCATTGTTTGGTCTTGTTGTTGAGGGATGTTTCCCTTTCTGATCTCAACCTTTCAAACAAAAATGAAGAAACAAAGATCAATACCGTTTATAGGGCTTTCAATAAATTATGGCTTGGTCGAAGACCAACTTATCCTCACTGTTTTTCATTAATTTCAATTCTCAAACATAATCATCCTTAGAAATGGCTTGTGGCGATCTTGTGATAAAAGACGTGAAAATAAAATAAAATATGAAGCCACCCTACCGTTTCGCCAGCGAGCGTGTCACCGCCAGATTTTGACGAATCCGTGGTGAAAGAAACCCCAGAAAAGTTTCTTGGGTCGATGCTGACGGCAGCCACGGCAATGTTGGGTTGGACTATCAGAAGATCCCCGTCACCCAGAGATGACGACGTTGTCACCTTGTTCACAGATGATATCAATCTGCAGAAAGGAGACTATGTATGCGTGTTTAAGCAGTTACTGCACGGCGCCAGATGCCGCGCCTTATTGTTTTTGGTTGGAGAAAGTAACACGGGCATGAGTCACAGTTGGAAAGATGTAAAAAACTTTTAAAGAAAGTTTATCTTTGTCTCACATATGTATAATGATATGCGTACATACGAATACAAAAATATTTATTAAAATACTTTATATGAAACATTCCTAACTGTAAATTATTACACTAAACAAGTTTATGTAATTCGTCAACAATCATAACAGGGAGACACGCTCTGTCCTAGACTGGTTTACCTGTCCTAGAGCGCTCGATATATCAAGCATGTGTCATAGTGAAGCATGGTCCATGGTTAAAAATAACAAACGGACTCACAACGTTTTTGGTTATCAAATTTAACAATATCTGCATGTCTCCACTGATCTATAGTTCATTATGAAATAGTATTACAACAATGTAACTATTACTTTGAAAAGATTAATTATGAAAAAAACATTATTATAATAACTTTACCACTCTAGATATATCAATGTCAGCAGTATCATGTATATCACCATGATTGTGATACTGTTGACATTGATATAATATGAATATTTAAAATGTGCCATATTCTCAGTCCTGATTCTGAAGGTACCACATGCAAATTGAAATTTGTTTTACCTTCTTAATTACACACGTGGCATTATGGCAGTGTAAGTACTTGCAGCAATAGGTAGGTAGGTGTCTTTTCGCCGTGTTGAACCTTTGGATGAAAGTTATCTTGTAATGCATTTTACCTTGTAGTAGCTTGTTTCTTCTGTTCCGCCTCCAGGAGCACCTCGCGTGGTACGACGATGATGTAGCTGACCGATGCTAGAGTGTTGTTGATGACCTCCCTGGAATTGAGAGAGCTCTCCAGATTGACAATTCCCTCCACAATGTTCACTGCGAAGTTCACATCAGTTTGTGTGAAGTTGGCAGCTCCAGACGTTATCATCTGCAATTCTTTGGAGACCTCCAGGACGTTGTCTGAAAATACGAGTTCAGTGAGTGAGTGAGTGGGTTGTTAGTTATGCCATCGCATGTGCCGAATCTGCGATTCGGATATTTGACAAGCGGATCCTGATCATGCTTAAATTTCAAACTCACCCGAGTGACACCGCCCTTCTACACACTCACAAAAAAAAAATAGGAAAGAAAAATACCTTGTCTCCCAAAGCTAAATGTGAGTGGGTTTAACCCCTATCGGAGTCGTTTTCCAGCTGTACAGACAAAGGCTGGTAACGTAACAGGTGGGTGAGTCGGCTCCTCTGTGGGTGAGACGTTAATCTAGCAAAGGTGGGGTAATCGTTAGTTAGAAACCGTGACACAGCAACCGCCATACCTGTGCTCGTGGGTTTCACCAAACGTCTGAAGCCAGCTTAACTTCAGGCTTTCCTCTCTCAGTAAGCTGTCACGCCGTGATATAACTGGAATACTGTTCAAAGCAGCGTCAAAATCGACTCACTCACTCACTCACTGTTGTCCTGTGACAAAATTCCGAGTATACGTTTCCTTATAAGTGAGATGTCACAAAACAAATGGGAATGGACATTATACTTCTGATAAAATGAACTAATTGGGTAGTTTCCACAGGCTCCTTCGAGTTACGCTTCATTATATTCACAAGAACAAAGTAAACCCGGCAGTCAATACCCACCATTCGTTATTTCTTCTGTGGTGAGGTCTTCCAGCCGTCTTGTGACGTTGCTTGCGAACGGGCATGCTTCTAGATTGGAATCCATCCAAATCGCCCTGTCATTAACTTTGACGCTGAAAAATTAAACGTAGTTTATGTAGTTATATAGTTGTAGCTATTTCAAATTGTAAATACAAGTAAACAACAGTTGAGGAAGAGGTAGTGGAAGACGTAGTCGCGGTGACGGTGGTAGCAAGAGAGATTTGCAAGAACGTACAGCAAGTCTGGAAACATGGACGCTTTATTGAAACTGTGGGTAAGTGCAACATTTAACACAGAACTATTTTGAACATCTTAACGTAATATCTACAAGTTTAACGTGTGTGATATATAGGCTCGCACTTAGTTGAACGAACAATTCCAGTTAAAACTGTGCGGAATATTTTGAACATAATTCCTAACATCAACACAGTCACCATCGCCTCAAGATGAAAGGGCGACGGGCACAACACAGTGACCATAAACACAACTGCACATCAAATTACAGCGAATCCCATGTAAATAGTGTAACTTGACAAAAAGATAAAAATCGATTTGAAATTCTGAAAGTATTTTTAATTATTTTTTTTATCATCCATGAAAGTTTCATTATTAATTAATCACACTTATGTGTTATATAGGTTGAGGAGACAAAACAAGTGATAGGGTGTGTCATTGGATGGTAGATTGACTGAGTAATTACGTTTCTTAGGGGCCGTGGCGAAAACAAACGATGGTTGTAGAAAGACGCAAGGATCAATTTGTGTTTGTGACCTTTTGAGGACATAATCCATGTTGAGTGAGTGAGTGGTTATGGTTTTACGCAGCTTTTAGCAAGATTCCAGAAATATGAAAAGGGGGACACCAGCAATGGGTTCCATACATTGTACCCACTTATACCACGGCCCGGCGGCTGAACATGGCTAAGAATTCCACGTGGTGCATCTCTTGGACCTTTACCACTCTGGTGAACATACACGATCTCGGATATTATGCGAATAAACACAGAATCATGATCATGGCGAATTGGAATTCGAAACAACGATCACGGCATTCAGGCACGCCTTAGGGACGCAGTTTTGATTAATTTAGAAGTAACAACACAATATCAGTTCTATAGCATGACCTACCATTTTCGAAAGGCTCGAAGAAGAATGCGACCAAGTGTCTTATGCGGGCATAAGATCTCCTCCGTCTCGTCAACTAATGCTTCAGGCCATTCAAATGTACCCTTACTGGTTGTCTGTACCTCGGGCTTGCAGAACATTGGAGCTGAGGACAAAAAACACGAACCATGTCAGCCGTCAGACATTAAACACTGGTCAAATTGTGTTACTAATACTGAATTATTGTTCGTACTGTTTACACACACATGTTCAAAGGAATCAGTTTGGTGTATCGTGGAATAATTACACAATCCCTATCAAAGGTTGAGTAGAATATAATATGTATTGTGTCCATGTGGGAAATCGACCTCGGGTTACGAGCGTACGGACCAGCCATTCGGGGAAGACTAGTTATTTGTTTTAAATATAGAAATATATTGTTATAGTCATAGCATTCAAAAACACTCCATGACGTGCATAGGCATATTTCTTTTCCACACCGAGCCTATAAACTATCCCCAGAAACGAGACGTAGTATGAGTATGTAATCCATAACAGTACAGCCTCTGAAATCAAAAGGACTTTGGCCTCTATCAAACTGACCTTTAAAATTGACATCAACAGAGGCGACGTTGAGTTGCTTCATCAGACTCTCCGGTTTCTTCTCGATCGCCTCACTGAGGGCACTCTTGATCGCATTCCTCGTGTCGTCGGTGCTCACTCGAATGAATATGTTGCAGGCCAGCCGGAAATATATGGTCAAATTTGGGCCACTGAACAGGTTCCGAAAAGATAAAAATGACTTTACGATGAGAGGGTAACGACAACGCATACAAGTTTGCTTTCATTGATTTGATATTTCTGTAAGCAAATATTACTCCTTCAGGAAGTTTATTCCTTCATTGCGCTCAAATATATTGTATACGCAAGGTACATTTTATAGGCAAGTACTTAAACATTTTAACCTGTGCCTTGTCTGATAACACCTGTAGTCTTTTAAGAACATGGTTTCAGGGGATACAAAACGGAACAATAATGTGAACCTTCATGTAATATCGTTGGCTTTTTCACAATAGTAACGTGACCATAACCACAAATTTTGAAGTTTTTTATTATTTTAAATTTTACCTGAAACTGATTTCAGACAGTTCGAAAACGCCCAGATTATCCAGCGCCTCATTCACCTGTTAACGATAAAAGGAACAGTCAGATAAACTGACATACAAGTATGTTTCACAGTGAGAGAGCACCAAATGCCACTACCCTCCCAGTATCCCAATTGGACCCGTGAAGATCCAGGTTAGAATAGGTCTTCAGCAACCCATGCTTCCCGTTGGAGGCGACTATGCTTGTCTCACGAGGCGACTAACGGGATCGGGTGGTCAGGCTCGCTAACTTAGTTGAGGCATGTCAACGTATCCCAGTTGTATAGATCGATCCGCATGATGGCAGTCGCCATTGGTCCATACTCGATTATTTACAGCCATATACCTGTAATATTGCTGAGTGCGGCGTTAAACAACAAAAATGCAAACAAACAAAAGTAATTTGGAAGCCACCTGTCCCCTAGTAACCCAAATACGAAGCCACTAGCAACGTAACACATCTACTGGAAAGCACGTGCTCTGATAGTGCTTCGACGGAAGCCACCCGTTGATGCCCACAGTGGAAGCCAAATTGATGTAGCCGCATCTCAGGTCTAGTTTAAGTCGCCTGTAGCAAGACGACACGTATAGATTTTAGAGACGTAAAAAACTAAAGCCTGTAACGGAACATTGCAACGAATGAATCCAAGAAAATGAACAGACAAGAAAAAAGATTAATCTGGTCTTCAACACAAATGTTCCGTAAACATAATTTGAGTGTAAGTAATGGAGACTATAGACCGCGTGTTGCTACAAATTTAGACTCACCGCCTCTGTCAAACGCTGTACCATATCACGGTAGGTCTTTGAATTTGTGTCCCCAAATTCAGAGGTGTAGGTGGCACCAGAGGTTGAGAACTTGAGGTAGAAGGTATACCCCTTCAAACGACCTGTAATAAAACAGGCAAAGTGTTACTTTTCGAGCGGAAATAATCATGTTTCAATAGACCTAGTGTGAAGGACTTCATTGTATAGCAGGAAACATTGACTTGGTACGAATAATACAGGACAGTAGCGCTTTGGAATGTGCCGAGGGTGTGCTTTAAGGCGGGAAACATGGCTAGATGCCTGCGTCACCATTGCTTTCCCATCTGGTATTCAGGTACAATACGACAGTGATTATAATTGGAACATTCTCGGAACGTGTTTTGATTCAAACTACGTCGCTAGCGGGTCAATTTATATGCTAAGAGATATAAAAGAGTTCCAGTTATATGTTTGGCACCGACTATTTTGCCTTCTTCACACAATGGAATCTGTTTCGGCAGAATGACGGTACTATTGTTCTCTGGCGTTGACGTGGTATGTTTACATATCATTTACAAAAGTGAGTGAGTATGGCTATACGCCGTTTGTAGCAATATATTCCAGCAATACCATGGCGGTAGACATCCGAAATAGGCTTCACACACTGCATGTAGGGAATCGAACCTGTGTCTTCGGCGGGACGAGTGAACGATTAATCACTGGGCTACCCGACCACCACTCATTTAACAGAAAGTAATGGAAACGCTACCAGTATATAACGGTATATATCAATTGACCCTCAAAACATTACTACATCAAACAGTCTAACAGTTGGATGGGCGTCATATCGGACTTTTATTAAACCCGTGAAGATCCGGGTAAGAATCGGTCTTCAGCAACCCATGCCTGTCTTAAGAAGCGACTATGCTTGTCGTAATAGGCGACTAACGGGATCGGGTGGTCAGGCTCGCTGACTTGGTTTATGCATGTCATCGTATCTCAATTACGTAGATCGATGCCCGTGATGTCAATCAGTGGATTGTCTGGTCCAGACTCGATTATTTACTGACCACCGTCATATAGCTGGAATATTGCTGAGTACTGTACTGTACTAGAAATATACGAATCGCTTCTCGGTGTTACAGAGAGTTACAGTTTATCTTCGAGTGAGTAAATGTTGTTAACTTTATTTATGCTACATCTCGGGGGTCTGTACTTGAAATAATACCACTCGAGTGCCTTATGCCAATTGTTTCAACGAGTTGTTTTTCTTTGTAACGACCCGAGCTCAAAACACATGCAAAGTCAAGTCAACAACTCAAAATAGAGAATTGCATTCAACATAATTATTGTCATTTTAATTGAAAATTTCTTTACCATAAAGTGTAGAAGGACTTGACTGCAGTTACCATGATCAACATTTGAGCAAGAGTCGAATGACGTTCTACGAAAGTTTCGAAGAAAGAGCATACACGATTGCAGCTCAAAACCTATGAAATGCAGGCACCAACGTAAAACCAAATGTAAAACAGGTTAACTCTTTTAACTTCATGACACAAAGGTGACAACAATTGTAAATACGCCAAAGGTTTATTATTAATTATTATTATTATTAACAATTAATTAACTTACCTCCAAAGAGTTAACCTGTTTTACATTTGGTTTTACGTTGGTGCCTGCATTTCATAGGTTTTGAGCTGCAATCGTGTATGCTCTTTCTTCGAAACTTTCGTAGAACGTCATTCGACTCTTGCTCAAATGTTGATCATGGTAACTGCAGTCATTATTAACAATTAGTTAACTTACCTCCATAAGCATCATCTTTACACAAGGGTCCTAAGCAACAATAATTACACGTCATTCTTTTTTGTAACACGTTTTCCAGTACACAGCTTTCCTTGTTCGTGCCCTCTTGTCTCAGGCATGCTCTGTACCCGTCACATGTCCTCTTCACCGTTAAACCACTACTCTGATAGGTCAAGGTCGTCCTGCAAACAGGCTGCTGATCCTGCACAAAAGAGAGATAACTTTAGAAAGGTGATTGACGAAATCCTCCTCATTACAAATTGATGAACACAGCTTCACATATATGCATGAAATACCCATTTGTGGAAACGAAGCAATGACTTCTGTGAGCACAGCTTCATTCGCGTCCACAGTTGAGACCTCCAAGTTCCAGTTATCGGTATATTTATTGAAGGCCCTTTTTAAGTTCCTCACATGAGGCCTTCGCTATGGCTAACTCGATATGTTCTCAAGAGGCTCCATGACTTCGAGGTAGCCAGGTTTCACTTAACACGGATATCGTGTCAAGCGCAAACATGAAAAACACAACTTTCCATGACATCGACTAGCGCTATTGAAGTCATCTTAATATATTGATTGATTAAAGCAGACTGGCAAGATAAACTGAACTTGTGCATGCATATCCCAATGTCGTTTCGATTAATATTTGACTGAACATATACCAAAATGTTATTTTGTTGTCATTTTCCATTTTAGGATATATGTAAATGAGTGTACATGCAGTTTTCTTTTAACATAAAGTGAAACCTATTCGTAGTACAAGGTAGACGCAATTTCATGGATAACTTCTTTAATACTGTAAAAAGCGACGTTTCGGTAGAGATCCATATACCGCCTTTTACAGTATTAAAGAAGTTGTTATTCATAAAATTGTGTCTACCTTGTCAACCGTCATTTTCTAAGTTATGCCTATCAAACAAGCTATTCGTAGTAATTTAGTACCTACGAATAACGTGTTTTCGAATACAGACTTTGTGTCACGGAGCTGTTCTGTGTCATTAAACAAGTAAGTTAAACAAGTGAGTGAGTGAGTATGGTTTTAGCAATATTCCAGCAATATCACGGCGGGGGACACCAGAAATGGGCTTCACACATTGTACCTATGTCGGGAATCGAACCCAGGTCTTCGGCGTGACGAGCGAACGCTTTAACCACTAGGCTAGCCGACCGCCCCTCAACAAGTATAAAGTAATAATACAAACGTGGTAATAGGTTCACAGGTTTATTACTATCAGCCTGATATAAACATAGCTGACAATAAAAAGTATCAAAAGCCCAATTTACATTGACAACGATCACTGATCAAACCAGAACATAATCACAAGCTGGTTAGCTAAGCAACTGTATAACAGTAAATAAAGAGAGTAGTATCATCAACACTTTGACAAGATAATTAGCGAGATGCATAGACAGCCTATTAAGTCGGCTGCGACCAATTAACACATGTGAGTTAATAAACTCAGCACTCTAATGAGTAAATAATCTGGGCTGGGTTAACCAAGTGGAAATAAACACCGGGGGCCTATCCCCAAAATAAGTCTCTTGGACAATAAAATATACGAAAAACGCCTGCATAGCAAACTGGTCTCACAGACTAAAGACTCAGCCACTTGACTGGGCAAGGAAATTCTTAACTTCCCCAAAAATACAAGGTACATGTAGTTGACCTAAAGAGTATCAAGACTCACAATCTTTAAAATGGTACAAGTATAAGTGAGTGAGTGAGTATGGTTTTAGCAATATTCCAGCAATATCACGGCGGGGGACACCAGAAATGGGCTTATAAAATATACGAAAAACGCCTGCATAGCAAACTGGTCTCCCAGTCACTTGACTGGGCAAGGAAATTCTAAACTTCCCCAAAAATACAAGGTACATGTAGTTGACCTAAAGAGTATCAAGACTCACAATCATTACAATGGTACTAGACCAAAAGAGTAACTTGACTTCCAATCGTAAATAGGTACTTGACCTACACTAGGCGATCGCGGGAAAGTTGGTTATCTAAATATTACTTCAAAACTGTGTGCGGAAGTATAGCTCACTACATCCAGAGTAAGTCAGTACTAGATTAAAACTGCCCCATAATATAACCACTTACCAACGAAACCTAAGTTTCGATCTGACCAAACCAGTAGCAAGACTTTGTTCTTAAATATAACTTTGTATTCATGACTCAATTGTATATATATCAACTTGTTCTCGTCGCTACGTGCTGAAATAATGCCGATGCGACGATAAATTGTAATTCACTCACCCCAGTAGCAAGACGACCCGTAAGCGGTCTAGCGATACCTTGGGGGGGGGGGGGGGGGGGAAACACATAATTTTGCCAAGGCTTCTATAGGAGACACGCGGTCGTCGGAAAAAAGCAACCTCTCTGTGACGCCCCGAGATACTTTGAAGACTGCTTGCTTACATTACTTGAAGTTACGACATCAGTTCAATGACACGACGGCGAAAAATAATCGACTGTTCACACCAATTTTATTCTAAATTTGAGCAATGAAGATAACACGCCTATTCAAAACATTTTTAAAAGTTCAAGGTATTCTATTGTTTCCAAGGCCCCGTGATTTCGTTGGTTAGTTTCATCTTTAGCGTGTCCCGTGCAAGCCCCTTTGGAATGAAGAGCACGGGATCCTGTCTACCCCATGCTTGCCGTGTGCAGACTAATAACAATTTGGTGATCTGGACAATGCTGTGTCAACGTTCCCCAGCAGCGTACATGATTACGTATATGTCCAATTCAAGAAAAAGACAAATCTATAATTTTCATCGGAAAAGTGCTCACTCAATGTCAATTTAAGTTATGAAGTTAAAGTGAAGTTTTGGAAGCCAAAAGAATACACACTTGATTATGTTGCGTGCGTGTTAGAACTTGTGAGAACAACACTGATATATACTGACTAACCTGACAGAAACGGTACATCGATTATCGATTTTCTGTTTGGTAAACTGAGAATCTTTCACACGAAGGTTTTTTTAAAAAGTTTTTTTAAAAGAAGTAACATATTAAATTGATGCATGAAAGATTTCAATATCATCTACTCAGTTATCAATAGCATCAATGATCAGGTATCACTGAGCATGGATTTCAGGGGTTTTACCCTCCTGCTAATCTTTATCAAACTCTATTAGAGGTATCTACAAACATTTTGACAGCTAATGATAAACAAAGTACACATGTAGGTAATTCAAGTAACTATCGTACTAACCTTAACTTTGGGCTGATGAGAAAAGCACCAGAACATTTTCTTTACCGAAAATAAGATAAGTGTTCGATGAAGAAATAGTGAGTTAATTTTCGCCTAAGAATTTTCCAGATGATCTTATAACAATCTGCACGTGTTCGAGGTATCAACTACAACAAGAGCAACCATTTCATAATTATTTGTTTATTACACAAAATTTATTACAATGTTACTGTACAGTAGATGACGACTAACACAAATTGAACATTATCATCACATAACAACATGTTGATGATCAGATCCGGTGACAGGGGCGGCAATAGCGTTTAAACAGCTGCCTGCAATCATGTCGAAATGATTTGTTAGCGATGACATATATGAATGGGTTTGCGGCGTTGTTGATGTAGAAAAGGTGGTTTAGAAAACAGTTCCATATAATTTGCAATCGAGTGTCCTTTGACAATAACCCTGGATGGGCTATGTCTCTCAGTTTGAGAATCCAGAAGGGTAGCCAGGAGAAGAGGAACACCGCTGTCACAAAAACAAAAAGTTTGGGCGCTTTCAAAGCAGATGTTTCGGCTGTGGAGGGGAGGATTTTCTTATTAATGGTAGTGTTTGAAGCGTTGGCGTTGTTGACAGAAGGCACGTCAGCGATTTGAGGCTTACTTAATGACGTCGATGGGGTTGATGCAGCAGTATAAGGTGATCTGGTGTCAATGACGTTGACCTTAACTGGTTGGATGGCGATGCTACAGTTCGTGTCAACCGAAGATTTAATAACAGGAACCAAATACATACTGCTTCCACTATCGATCCTTTTATGGTCTTCAGACACTTTGGGGGCACCTGTTGTGTCTCCGCCCGTACTCACCTGCCTTTTGCGCTTGTAGATTATTAGCCCAACCTTGCTGTATAGCACTACAATCAGTATCACTATAATACAAAATGTAATCATTGTGACACCGCCGAATATAGATTGCCCCAATGATTTGGTATATGCATCACTGTAGTCACAGCCATAACCAACAACGTCAGAGTTTTCATAGCCTGGTATGGGAATTTTCCTCTTGCCATAGAACTCCAGTATTGGGACACTGAATCCTATTCCAACCGTAAAAGTTACGGCAGTCATGATCCTGATCCGCTGATAGGACATGTAGAATTGAAGGGGGTGACAAATAGAGAAGTACCTATCAAAGGCAACAACCATCAGGAATCCACTTGAAATTGACAGGTTAGAATGAATCAGGAATTCAAACGTTTTACAGACTATTACCCAGGTTTGGTTGAAACGGTGAACGATCTTATAAATGACGTAAGGGTGGATGAAAATACATGCAAAGAGGTCAAGGCCACCGAGGATCATGAAAGCGTAATTGGCGGACGTTTTTGTTCTCTTGACAGCGTACACGACGACGACAAGGGCGTTGCCAAGCGTTCCTACTACCATCAACGCAGTCATGAACATCGCCACGAAGACGACCGTTTCGGAGTATCTGGAGTTGGCGAGGTTGTAGACGGCGTGAATGCAGTGACTTTCATTGCCACAATAACGATACGTGGTGAGTGAGATGTTTGAGGTGTTTGCCGCCATGGTCCCTCTCAGCTGAAAACAAGTAAATAAATGATTACACTATGAAAGCAATTGCATGATCTAATAATATGATTAAAGGCACGACAGTTAGTATTGAGACAACTGGTAATGCTATGAATTCGTGTTTTTGTTACCTACATGAACTACACAAGCACGACCAGATATGATTTCCCATAACATGACCATACACGACTGTTGTTGAGTACAACGTAGGTTCTGAGTGTGTGATTGAGTTGGGACACCTTTCACAGGGGCTGATAACTAATTTCCCCACTGTAAGGTAATGGTTATAACGATGTGGACACACTTCAGAGAAAGGTGGTAATGTCTATGATTAACACATCATGATTAATTGCGCTACAATAATAGTTAAATTTGATAGCGTCAGTGAAGCCCCGACATGTGAGTGAGATGCAACAATCGTGTTTGAAATGTTGACAATATAAGCCTATTTTACTTGAACCTAGTTCACTGACGCAAAACAGCTAAACTGATTGCAATAAAATAATTAAATGATATCTAACGCCTGCTGACATTTGCAATGCACTTGAATAATTCACCGTGACTATGTGCTATTGTTCCACGACATTTAAACCCTACATTAACCCTACACGTTTCACCAAGTAAAGTATATTCATTATAATGATTGATATTACAATGATAGCATTACAGCCTCGGTTACATCTCTTGTTCTTGTTTTGATCATCGTATTCTAACGTGCTTTAAAAACAACGTTTTGATAATCATTCTTGATGGCAAATCCCTCGGTGAGGGAGTATAATTAAGGTTCACACACAGCGTTAACCCTTGAATATGAAAACTGTACCATAAACTGCACCACATGTAACAACTACTAACAACGCAAATACGAAAACAATGTAAACAAAACTCCAAACGAACACTGACTATGCGGCATAATCTATAACTCATTTCCAGTCTAGGTCTATACCATGTCACAAAGGGTACTGTCCTAATAATAATTTGGTTATCTGGTAGGTTATTGGCCCTAGTGTTTTGTTAAGGTCAAATGAGTGGTATCGATTAGTGTTTCAACATGGTGACTATTGACAAAATGTAATGTATGGTGACTTCAGCCAAATACTTAGCAGCAAGAGGGAGTACCGAGAGGTTGCAAACAGCCTTGAGCAACTGAAGAACTAACTTCGAAAAGACCAGAGTAACCGAATGTAGTACGTTGATGCTGTTTGATGCTCAATGTTGGCCTCAAGAATCTAGTGAAAATAGTTGTCAACAGACTGGAATTTTATCGATCTATTTTATTGTAGATATATTTACTCAAACCTGGAAACGTGTGACGTTTCTGTGACCACAGAGGAGAGGCATGATAAAATTATGTTGCCCTGACTCAAGTGAGTGAATATGGTTTTACGCCGTTTGTAGCAGAATTACAGCAATATCAAGGCGAGGACACCAGAAATGTGCTTCACCCATTGTACCCATGTCGGGAATCGAACCCGGGTCTTCGGCGTGAACAGCGATCGCTTTAACCTCTTGGCTAAGCCCCACCCCCTCATACTAGAATGTCCCTATGGCCAAGTTCGTGGCATTAAAATGTGTCGCCTGTCTTCAAATTGTCATTATTAGGAAAGTCAATAAACGTATTCGGTTAATAGACTAGGAAAAGAGAATAGGTGATGATTATTAATGTCAACTAAATCTTCCTTAAGATGAAGATACTGACTGCAGACTACCACTTGGACAGCGTACTGTCGGGCCAGGTGCCACTCTTTGAAGTTTGATTCAAGTCAACAAAACAGCATATTCTTTGCCTGCTAACACAAGTTTTATAATGTATATGTGTATAAATCAAGCAATACAATATTACCTTCATGACAACGTCTAGATCTAGACATAAGACAGGCGGTGTGTTATATCCTAAATGTAAATACACCTTTAAACCGTATTCTGCCTGTGTCAATTGATCCTCGCGCATAACGTTTCATGTTTTCATTAGTTTTTAATGCAAATGTCAATCGTGTATGGCGCCATTAAATGATGGGTATCATGCAACAATTACTTAACGATTTAGAGTACAAACACCATCACTTCACTGAGAGATTGTGTTGTAATTGTACCTTGTGTACCTTGTGTTATAGTTATTTCGTGCCATGGAAATGAATACATGTATTCCATGAACACACACTGCGAAGAGGCAAAGAATGATAGTGTTGTTGACTATTCTCCGGTGTTGATTTTGAAACGTCGCTAAAGGTCGTATTACCCATGTTACTGAAATTCGGTTCATTTTGTGTCAAAGCGCAGACTGAGAATCTCTCATATATGTCACTGTATGAATTGCAAAATTCAAAACCTTATAGATGGAGTCGCCCTCGAATAAATGTTTTGAAAATATACCCCGGTGAATCTCTGATTTCATTAGTACCATATTCCGGTACAATTATAAAGATAACGTTCATGTAATAGAACGGATTTCGGATTCCCGTAACTGATATCCCCAAATGATAGTGAGGCTGGAGGCACTTATTTTATCAATGTGTTCTTGTGAAAGAAGCCAATTGACAGGCAGTTGAGAACATATCAGATTGCTTTGAAACACACATTTAATTCATACGGTGGGTGGATCATTGGCAACAGGCATCGATACAGTTGTACTTAAATATGCTCCTGGTACTTCAACTCGCATCGACACAGTTTGACTTAAACATGTCCCTAATTTTCATTCGGTGTCTCTTGTGCCTGCTTGGACTACAGCACAATCTCCCCAAAATGATAAGACTGCGTGGTATTTTGCGTGTGTGCTCTGTGGTAATCTGTCCAGTTTGTATCAATGTTGACATTTGTTAAAAAACAAAACAAAACATAAATCGACATACCTTCTGCTTCTGGCGACAGGGGCTGACTGCAGCAGAGTCTACGTTGAGTAGTTCCAACACCCCTGGATCACTCGGGTATTGATTGAACGTCATGCAGATACGTTTTCACTGATTGGTCAGAGTAACTGTGCTTGACCAATCATGAATCAATACTTCTCTCACACACCTCAGAGATTTTCACATCTATTTCACATTAGGTGGCATTATTTTACAACAGACCTTACAGGACCACATGGCGGGTCTAACGGGTCGTTGCATGTGCAGGCTGAGTAGAGATTGCTTGGGCACAGCTTCTGATATTCGCTCTGTCGTTACATGGTCCATTTTCTGATGTTTGTTAATAATGTGTACATCAGACTCAAGCTCTTTAACATCGTTATTAAATGTACAGATCTTTTCAAGAATGTTACATTAATACACATGATATTTTGCCGTAAGTAGAAGATAAGTCTCGTTAATCCGACACTCGTTAATCCGACGCTCGGCTTTATCCGACACAAATGATGGGAACCGATTGATTCAGTGCTATTTAGTCCCGTTAATCCGACATTCTCGCACTCCGACTCCGACACACCTAATTTGCAACGAATTGCCGAAATCACTCATTAATCAGTCTCGTTAATCCGACACAGTGATCAGCGTACTCCGTGGTCATCTGACCGCGAGTACACAACCCCGTGTTTTGACACGCACTTGCTGCAGAGATTAACTTAACAATTAACAGGAAAAGCTATTCAAACCTGTATGTACAAAGCTATACAAATGTAGTTTACAAATTGAAGCCAGATAAATGTGCATGAAGCCAGTTTTAAATACGAACAGGTATATGGTCGACTCACCATGGTCGACTGGTATGTAAACAAGAAAGCATGGATGACTTCATTAATATTCAAAGCCTGGCTACTGATCTTGGATCGGCAAATGCGATTGGAGCAACGCCACGTGGTATTGCTGTTGGACCACGCCCCATCCCATGCTACTGTCGACATAACTAATGTGAAATGTCACATTTTGCCACCAAACACCACATCGCACATTCAGCCACTAGATGCCGGGATCATAAAGAATTTCAAGCTTTATTATAAGAAACAGCAAATGAAATTAAACCTCGACAATGTTGATGCTGAAGAACCACAAGCCCTAGACGTCAAGCGAGAAGGGGACTTTGAGAAATGTGCCTTCAAAATGTTAGAAACAGAAAACACTGACAGACTATTTTAAGTAGATGAAGCAAGTTGTTAAGACAGTAGCACTTGCATTTACACGAGGAAACGTGTGTCGTTGATCATGTGATAAATTCAGTGAGTAATGTCTCTATTGTTATGTATAAATGGGAAAATTATTATTATTTTTGCACAATCATTAATTATAAATTAAGGAATGAATGAATAAACAACATAACAATATTAATATTTCGTTTTTAATGATTTTATTTCAAGGTACACACGGTTATTATCTATCGTGAAGACGTCCGATTTTCGATCACAAATCACTTAATTTCGTTAATCCGACATACTCGTTATATCTGTCACATTTATTACAGGTCTTGATATTAATTTTATGTAAATATGTTACATGGAAATATTTTGTAAAGGATTTTGAATTGTATTGTATATTTGTTTTAGATTACCAAACCGTTTATATGTTCAAATTTGTATAAATCAACATCTAAATTGATGTGTCTGACTAAATACGAATACCAATACTTGGCTTTTGCCGGTACGTCAGAGCTATTGTTAATCCTAGTGTTCGGTATGATCGTAGGCTACTGAAACACCTATGGGAGTCTACACAGGATATTAGTTGCATTAATTAATATCTGAATAACAACTGTGTCTTACTTATCATCTACTCATTAAGTAACAACATATTGCATTCTTTAATTTCTATGACTTTACACATTTCTAGCACTGTACATACCGCGATTTATACAACAGGCCTGTGTTGGGACTGATCAATTATCAACAAGGGGATGTTATTGTATAAGTGTAGGCGAACTACCACACCTCTTCGGCAGAGGAAGTTTGTTTAATGATGTTCTAGGTGTGTTGTCACAGAGAATCAAGCAGTCATCTCCCATTTGTCAGACAGCTTAGAACAACACTCTTTATGGTTGAGGGCACATCAGGTGTGTGATATATTCCCTTAAATCCGAATAGACTAGTCCTGTCAACAACTGAAAGGCAACTGGTACAAAGATAACAAAATTTATACAAATCAGTGTTTAGTCTTGATTTATTATTGCTTTATACTTTGGAATATATTGCTCTGTTAAAGGAGGTTTACATTATATATATCAAGTATAATACATAACATACACGTATACGTAATATATAATTACCATTAATCATAATGAAGAAAGTAATATTTACTTCCACATCAATGTCAATGTACTGTCAGTCCTTCAAGTCATAGTTGGAATGTAACCTGCTGCAGGAATTGCATTGGGGTCTTCACTCCCTGGCGCAGTTGTTCCTTTGGCTCTTTTTCAGTGCTGGTTCTCTTGATTCTTGGAGACGCAGCACCAAGTCAACCTGGATAAGCTTGGCTTTGTCTGCTTTTTAAGTATTCTTCACAACTTTAATTTGACGTTAGATGTTGGGGTGTCGGTGAGGAAGAGAACCCTTCCAGATAGTTGTTGGTCCTGGGGCCATGAGTATCATGATGGTTCCACGTTGGTATCCGGAATCTAGCATCATCGTCGACTCTGGTGGTCAGGAAGCAGGACGAACACTTGTTGGTAGGTGACAGATCCACTTCCCAGTACAATCGCCAGTGTGTACAGGTCTGCCTTACAGCATTCTTGTCTAACTGTACCTGTTGTGTTCCTCCGGTGGATGTGACGTACTCAACTTTGCGTAATGCAGCTCTAGTCATGGTTTGGTACCCATTGTTGTTGTTGCTTTAAGTGTTTAAGAGGTCGCCTTCTGCCTACGCAATTTCTGCTGACCTGTCCCTCTTTGGAACTCATGTGTTTGAGTAGGGTACACATATCTATTGCAAGTTTTGTTACTCATAGAGACGGAATCCAGCACAGCTCCACTTGTTGCCCTTGGTCTGATAGTTTTGTATATTCGTATAGAATATTATTGACTGTGTGTGGCCTGGTGTTTGAGTTTCTGCCCTGATGGCTTGAAGTGCACTTAGCGAGCACTGTTGTTGATAGGATTCTTGGATCCATCAGTGTGTATAAGGGCCCAGCCGTCCCAGGTAGTTACAATTTTAGTGATAGCTACTGATCGGGGTTTTCATTTTAGTGACTTCTGAGTGTCAGTTCAGCAGTGTCAACTCTTGGAGTTTTTAAAGTCCAGGGTAGGGTGTAACCCTTTGTAGTGACTTTCTGGTGGCTGAATGTCATCACAATTGTGACTTTGGATGAGGTCACGTACTAATATCCCAGATGGCTTTAGCGAGGCAATTTTCTGAACTAGGGCTTCATCTCGGGTGTTTTTGTGTTGCCATACCTTCGTCCCCAGAACGATAATATTGCCTGCTCTCGTCTATTTTCAAGGGAGTTCTCCTGTTTCTACTAGTAATACTTTTGGTGAAATACCAGTTGCTGCACCGGTTGCCAGCATTTGTATTGTATTCTGTGGAGGCGGCGCAAGACAGTATTTGATGTAGAGTGAAAGGCTTCACAACCATGGTCTATTTTTGATCTCATAAATGATTTGTAGAGGTCAAGCCGGGTGTCCGTCGATGTGCCCCAATATGTCCTGGATTTGCCCGTAACACGTTCAGGTCTTTTTGACATCTGTTTTCCACATATCCTATATGTGTGCGCCAAGTGAGGTGTTGATCTCGGATCACCCTAGAAATATTGCGGATGTTTCGAATTTGATTGGTTTGCCTTTTATGGGGAGACGGGGTATCATAGCATTTTTCCTTATCTTTCTACCACAGTTTTATCTCTTGAAAGGGTGAACCCATTTATTGCACTATTGATCTACTCCGTCCAGGGCTGTTTTGTGTTTTTTTCCCCAGATTTGTGAACTATCTCTGTGCTTTTCCAATATTGCTCCACAATCAGCGAATAAAAAAACGTTTGGGTAGGAGGGTTGATATGATCAAATAGATCATTGATTATGATGTTAAACAGGGTTAGGCTTAAAATGCTGGCTTGTGGCGTGCCAGTGGCAAAGGATCAGATTGATTGTTTCCTATTTTAACTGATAGCGACCTGTCTTGTCTACTCCATTTTATGCTAGTTTTTTGAGGAGTCAGTCATGCCATACCATGTCGAAGGCTTTGCTGAAGTCCACAAATACTGCGGCTAGGTATTGTCTGTTGAATTAAGCTTTTTTAATTTCATGTTCCAGTCTTAGTATATGATCTAGACATGAGTATCCATTCTTCACGCGTCTTATATGATATAGCTACTAATTTCAGTAAAAACAACGCGGATGAATATAGCTATGAGACTAAACAGATCTACTCAGTGAACACATCAATGACAACAAACTGTCAAACATTAAAATATGAAGTACATAAACTTCAAAGTGATTACAGTTTTGTTGTAACTGGCCTACTCACTTACGAAAACACACTGGTTATGTTAAAAAAACTCATTAAACTCACTTGTAAAATCTAGCAGTAAGCACATCTCACAAACTTCAGTGAAAACAAAAACATTTACAGTTTAACCAAGACGTTTTAAACTTCAAAGAGGTAGCCAGTGTCTGGGTCATATCATTATGAGTTAACGGGTGTGTGGCAGTTAAAAAATATTCCTCTGTCTGACAACTGTGTGTCTGACAAATGGAAGGACACAATCCTTCCAAATTATCTGGCAACCCAATAAACACACCAACGCATTGCACGATCTGGCATATCTGTGCCGAAATAAGCACAATCATCATGCGCATCCTTTCTTAAATGATGTAACATTGGCTTTACTTCGCCCATTGTTACTTTTAATATAGACAACGAGTAACACGAGTCACACACTGTGGCTCGTGGTGGTGTTATTGAGACATAACGTCCTTCAATCTACATCCGTAAATACTGAAACGTTATAACCATTCCCGATTAGTGGAACATAATATCGTATGTTACTCATCAGATTACAACACGCTGGAAAGTCATTTAGAATTAAAAATAAACTGTGGATCGCAATACTCATCATCGTTATTGATTGTAAAAAGCTTATTCAGCCATACCATGACCCAAATGAAGTGCATCATACATTGTACCCGTTTTGGGAATTGATCCTCCACTACCTCATCATCGATAGAAAAGGAAAGTAATTAAATGTGAAATGTTACCAAGGACACAGCAGATGTGATACCGCACCCTTTATCTTCTCTCAGTCTAATCAGTCAATGTGATTTTTCAAACCACCGACGGTTGTTTATGAGTATGAATGAATGAATGAGTGAGGTGAGGTGAAATGGGGTTTAACGTCGCGTCCGAGATTATTGCACTTATATAGCGACGTGCATGCACGTGTGTGTGTTTGTGTGGCTGCTTATACTAGTCCGGACTGATGCCGATTTATAGTGCTAGCTCACTGAGATACCATGCCGCAGTTTAACATGAATACCCCACTCAGACACAGTTTACTGGCCTTGTTTTAGCCCCTTAATGCCGAGCGCCAGACAGGGTAACAACAAGTACCATCTTTTAACGTCTTTTGGTATGACGCGGCCGGGGATCGATCATCGGACCTTCCGCTCTCCGGGCGGACGCTCTACCACTAGACCAGACTGACTGACTGACTGACTGACTGACTGACTGACTGACTGACTGACTGACTGACTGACTGACTGACTATTTCCTCCAGATAAATCCGAAGATTCTCCAAACATGAAGATTATGTAATGAAATAATTAAATAATAACATAATCAAACACATATATCAATGTCCCGCATATTTACAGGGTATAAACAGTAAGAAATATTGGTAAGAATACCACACGTTGCTTAGGATATGTCTAATTTGATATGAATACTTTGAGAATTCAAAAATAGTGAAATGCCACGTTATTTCATCAATGTCATTGGTGAAATGCCACGTTATTTCATCAATGTCATTGTTATCTGCACCAAGAAAGAATGCTAACATATCATGGCCTTACATCATCTCTATATCAACATACATTTCAACATCAAGATGATCAATAAGAGTGGAAAAGAATACTAGTACATCTCTCTCTGAAAGTAGACATTCACAGTTAAAGATGACATGGTGATAGTAATCAAGAGCAAAAATATTAAATTTGGTACATTCTTTTGATATTTTGCTTCTAGATCCAATCCTTATTACATACTGTTTCTTTTCTCAATTCTGGATGTAACATAACAATGCTGTATAACACATGAGGAGTAAGTGTTGTGTGAATTTTAGAATATCGAGACAGGTCAGATCCACATGATAGTTTATATTTCCATACTTCTTCCTCGTGTGTAGTTATTTCACTTCACAATCTTAACACATTTTAAACATATTTGCCTGGAGAAGACATTTGTTAGATTAAATCGATTCTTTGATGGAAAAGAGCTTCAAATCTATAGAGATAATGAAACTCCAAATGCAATAGACTTACATCAATTGCAATGTCGATCTTCTCTAGGTACACTACGCCATCGGTCATTCCTAATGGGTAAGTTGTGATTAGGTGTTTGGAATTTGAGGGTACGGATGGAAATCGTTTTGGGAAGAAAAAGATAACGTTCAAAGTTTGGGCTTGCCTTATTGAGCTGATACTATTTCTCGCGTTTTGTAAAACAATACATTTTAGAATTCGTTCAACTTATGAGATTAACCAGGGCGTAGTGCACAAAGACGGATCATAACATGTTTGTGTAAGGCAAATATTATTTGAAAGTTGTTTTACAAAGTGTAACCATGGGTACATATTCGGATTAACGTAACGATATAATTATAAACATATGTTTTAATTTGGAACGACCATTTTCAAAAGTAAGCTTATGCCAGAATGATATAACCCGTTTACAAATTCCAATATTTAAAGGTTCTCAACTCAATTCACCAATAGACCATAAAGTTTGGTGTTGAATGTCTGGGACCGGCTGCAATTTTGAGGAATTTCAGGTGTAACCTCTTCATAATATCTATATCATATAAGACCCCATACTTCCGGACGAAACAATAAAATAGGAATTACCAAAGTATCAAAAGCTGACAGTACACAATCCAGCGACAAGTTCAAGTTCCGCGCTTTCTTTTACAGATAGTACATAGCTTTTGTGGCAATTGCACTTAACATCCTCAGTCCATAGACAAGGGGTCTGTTCCTAAGGAACTGGATTCAAAGGAATGTATAACTATGAACGATTTCTGAAACCTTTGTCCCAAAGCAGAAATTTTAGTTTGAAGATTTTGCTGTTCCTATTAACATGCTTAAAAGCATGTGACGCTTCGAGCGTTGAAAGTCGCAGGAGGGCGTTAACCCATACATACACACTAACATAAACATATATACGTATAACCCCGTGGGGAGTCCGGGGAACAATATTTATCCAGTGCCCTAATGCTTGTCGCAGGGGTCTTCTAACATTACCATTGGGCGATTATGATCGGTGTTCTGTCTGTGTTTGTGTCATCGGGAGTGTGCTGAGAGACCGACACCTATATGATTAACAGATGCAAGTAGTGCTGCCAGGCTGACACCTATATGATTAACAGATGCAGGTAGTGCTGCAGGGCCGACACCTATAGGATTAACAGATGCAGGTAGCGTTGCTAGGCAGACACCTATAGGATTAACAGATGCAGGTAGTGCTGCCAGACCGACACCTATAGGATTAACAGATGCAGGTAGTGCTGCCAGGCCGACACCTATAGGATTAACAGATGCAGGTCGTGCTACCAGGCTGACACCTATAGCATTAACAGATGCAGGTAGTGCTGACAGGCAGACACCTATAGGATTAACAGATGCAGGTAGTGCTACCAGGCAGACACCTTTAGGATTAACAGATGTAGGTAGTGCTGCCAGGCCGACACCTATAGCATTAACAGATGTAGGTAGTGCTACCAGGCAGACACATATAGGATTAACAGATGCAGGTAGTGCTACCAGGCAGACACCTTTAGGATTAACAGATGTAGGTAGTGCTGCCAGGCCGACACCTATAGCATTAACAGATGCGGGTAGTGCTACCAGGCAGACACCTTTAGGATTAACAGATGTAGGTAGTGCTGCCAGGCCGACACCTATATGATTAACAGATGCAGGTAGTGCTACCAGACAGACACCTTTAGGATTAACAGATGTAGGTAGTGCTGCCAGGCCGACACCTACAGCATTAACAGATGCAGGTAGTGCTACCAGGCAGACACCTATAGTATTAACAGATGCAGGTAGTGCTACCAGGCCGACACCTGTAGGATTAACAGATGCAGGTAGTGCTGCCAGGCAGACACCTATAGTATTAACAGATGCAGGTAGTGCTGCCAGTCAGACACCTATAGGATTAACAGTTGCAGGTAGTGCTGCCAGGCAGACACCTATAGGATTAACAGGTGCAGGTAGTGCTACCGGGCAGATATCCGGGTATCGTTTGAAGTGGTCAATGATTTAACGTGATACTAGTGGGGACCACTTAACTGACGTTCACCTATACTTTTTGAAAGTTTACAATATTTTGATTAGCTGTTACTTAAAGAACAAATACTTTTCGTGAATAAAAGTGAAAAACGACATTTCCATAGTCAAAAGAAAAGCGTATCATGTCCTACATGTGGCACCCGTCACAAACACATGCTTAGGCAAGTTAATTGTTCACCTGAAAAAATACATGGGAAAATATGGTACAAGTAAAATAGGGAAAAGCCTTGGCCATTTTGTTTGTCCCTGATACTACAAATTTGGTATGTCTTTCGCGTGTATACCATAAAAACTTTAAAACCTTGTTGTAACCCTGCTCAAACAACTTATTGAAACTTTTCCCTTCCGTCTGACGTGTGTGATAGTGGTGAACAAAGATGAAAAATCAAATGTGAAATCAACATGGAAAGGGTTTTATCGCTTTTATTAACGAAATTGAAGCTGGTTCTTTTCTGAGATTTAAAAAAAGAGAAGTTATGAAGGAAACTATGAAGATCATCAAGAATATTGCCTCCAAGACCACTGACCCTCTGCGGCGAAGAAGTCAACAAATGGCGGGCTGGAGACTTGACCGAGGAGTCCAAGGCTGTCGTTAATGCCACTGCCGACCTTCCATGCCTAGAAGACAAATGTTTTCCAGGCCAGAAGAAAGTCCTTTCCCTCAACACCCCAGCAACAGAGCAGAGCGCGTCATCTTTGTGACGCTGAGGTAATGTACGGAACTTTCTATGTGGAGTCAACTCGTTTCTTGCAGCTGTATACACTTCACGCCTTTGTCAGTTTGTCATGTTCCCCCGAGTATTCTTTCTTCTTCCGTACAAGAAGCATCAACTCCATGAAAATTGTGGATATGGTGACCGCGTGTCTTCACTTTAATTACAATTTAGAAAAATGTCCATTCTAAATATCTCCCACAGTATGTTATTGATCTATTTACAATTCTCACTGCTAAATCTATGCATTTCATGAACTGAGCTGGAAAATATACACTTGTTTACTCACATCTTCTTATTTTTTAATTCATAATACAGACTCCCATACGCAAGGAAGTACTGCGAGGCCGGACTGGGCGGATATCAAATACTAATGTTCACTTACCCCCTCAAGCGAACATTCTTGTAGCTGTCCTTGCCGATCGCACATCTCAGGAGACGCCTTGCCCTGGCAAGTCCGGCAACTCTGGTCATCCTCAAACACAGATGGATCGTCCTCTGGAAGCAGAATATGTCAACATTGAGTTCACAACACCAGGTGTGCCCGAGTGAGTGTAGTGTGAGTGTGTGTGTTGGCGAATGCATGTTATGTGAGTGTAAATGTGTGCGTGTGCGTGTGAGGATGAATGAGTGAGTGAGGATGAATGAGTGTGTGTGTGTGTGTGTGTGTGTGTGTGTGTGTGTGTGTGTGTGTGGTTTGTTTGTTTGTTGTTTAACGCCGCACTCAGCAATATTTCAGCTATATGGCAGCGGTTTGTAAATAATCGAGTCTGGACCAGACAATCCAGTGATTGACATCATGAGCATCGTTCCTTTGGGATACGATGACATGCATCAACCAAGTCAGCGAGCCTGGCCACCTGATCACGTTAGTCGTGTGTGCGAGTGAGTGAGTGTGTGTATGAGCGTGTTTGTGTGTGAGCGTGTCTGTGAGTGTGATTGCGAGTGAGTGTGAGTGTATGAGCTAGCGAATGAGTGTGAGCGTGTGTGTGAGTGTGAGCGTGTCTGTGTGTGAGATCGCGAGTGTGTGTGTATGAGCTAGCGAATGAGTGTGAGCGTGTCTGTGTGTGTGATCGCGAGTGTGTGTGTATGAGCGAGCGAATGAGTGCGAGCGTGTGTGTGTTAGTGTAAAAATAACGTTATTAGTTAATGAATACACATCCAAGATTATTGCAGTTATATAGCGACATGCAAGCATGTGTGTGTGTGTGTGTGTGTGTGTGTGTGTGTGTGTGTGTGTGTGTGGCTGCTTGTACTAGTCCGGACTGATGCCGATTTATAGTGCTAGCCCACTGAGATACCATGCCGCAGTTTAACATGAATACCCCACTCAGACACAGTATACTGACTCCGAGCCGACCAGTCCTTGTTTTAGCCCCTTAATGCCGAGCGCCAGACAGGGTAACAACAAGTACCATCTTTTAACGTCTTTTGGTATGACGCGGCCGGGGATCGCTCTACCACTAGACCACGGAGGCGGTCTTGAGATACCATGATTCTTGCAGCAGCACATATAAAGCACAGCAGCTACTGCCGTCAGATCATGTTGCGCAATCTGATAGTCATGTGAATTACTAAAACTAGTACATACAGGTTCAATACCGATTCCTCCAATGCTGGCCATAGGATTTAGGTGAGCAGAGCGAGGTAAAGAACTGCCACTGTGAATGAGTGAGTCAGTGGGTGATTAGTGAGTGAGTGAGTTTGTTATTGCACTGATGTTAATTAAGCCTTACCATCACAGTTGAAGTCATCTTCGTCGACGTCCAGTAGGGGTAGGTCATTGGCATTTTTACATTTGAGATCATCAATCTCGAACTTAATATTACCAGTACTTCTTACGTTCAACCACTGCCTGAACGCCAACATATCACATCTACATTGCACCGGGTTGCCGCTCAGCATCCTGGAAAAAACAACAACAACACCGTGCAAAGAAGGTGAATCAGGTTGGAGGGCCATTCAAAGATAGCAGATAGTAGGTTACCATTTTGGTGACAACTGGCAACCAATGAATAAATCATCGGGCGAATCTTGGATTCGTAGCCAAGACCAGCAGGTCCTGGCACAGATAAGGGTGAATTTCTTACCATTGGGCTGTCTGTGCACCTTTACAATAGACTAAGGAGAAAAGTACATTTAATCCCACTACATAAGTAGTTAACGGTGTCCTGGCTGACACAAAGCCTGATCATTTGGGTGGTTTGTTGGTTTGTTGTTTAACGCTGTAATATTACAGCTACATGGCGGTGGGCTGTAAATAATCGAATCTGAACCAGACAATCCAGTGATTTACATCATGAGTATCGATCCACGCAATTGGGATACGATGACATGCATCAACCAAGTCAGCGAGCCTGACCACCCGATCACGTTCATGGCCTCTTACGGCAAGCACGGTCGCCTTTTGCGACAAGCATGGGTTGCTGAACACCTATTCTACCCCGGATCTTCACGGGTCTCATTTGGATGGTGTCCACAAGGCACCAAGTGTGCTTTGGCTGAATACTTGTCACCGTCAGTGCTCCGAAGACGTAGAAAATTACTCTCAGTACCGACTTCTGGTCTTTATGTGACATGGTGACTTCACAAGCCAGTTGACGTGTTCTTTAACATTGACTGAACGCTAAATAAGTACGGCCTCCATGGTCTAGTGGATAGTCTCTACCACGAGAGCGGAGGGTTGGTGGTTCGATCCCCTGACCGCGTCATACCAAAGAAAGCAATAAGATGGTATTTGATGAAAAGCTGCCGTGCTTTCGGCATATAGGGGATAAAACAATGACTGGTCGGCTCGGAGTCAGCATGAAGTAGGGTATCAATGTTAAACTCCGTCACAGTATCTCAATGGGCGGTCACTATAAACCCGGCATAAATAAGTGCAATGATCTTAAACGCGACGTTAAACCCGCCTCACGTTATTTCACCTCACCAACCTTACAAATATGAATGAGTTAGTGATAATATGTGCTTCAATACATGTGTCGATACACCGGTACCAGGAAGTATCGTATAAACCGATTTAGCGCTGGGCTAGGCCTTGTCCTTAAACGTTGAAAAATTAGCACACATGTACTTACACCCGTACATCCTTGTCGGCCGGTAAAGTGACAAAGGCATATCTTGAGATGTTCTGTAATTGGTTCTTGATCAAATTTCTGAAACAAATGATGATGACCGTTGGGTTGTTTGGAAATAGGTAAGTCATTAACTTCATTCGCCCCAACACATTCTTACACAGGATAGTACATATACACACAATATAAACAATGCGGGTGGTTTTTCCCTTCAAAACACAAATTTCACAGAGCTAATATTAATTTTATTTAACTATTTGGCGTTTAATGTTGAGTGATGTCACGGAAATGGCGAACTATTGATTGTGTTAATTCTGAGGTTTCTCTCACATCATGACTCAAGTGCAGGAAGAGTCGTAAAATTTCTCCCTTGATTTACAATGCTTCATTGATGTCCCTCGACAGTGTGGTGGAAACGTTCTGTTTCTTTAGATACGATATCTTCATACAGTGCAAATGATATTTTTCAGATGTCCGTTGTGATGAGCTGAATGGTTTTAATTCAGTCTGCTTTACAATTCACCGAGCGGTTAGTAAATGACTAAACCATAGGAAACAAAAGCAATGATTTTGATATTGTGAAGACCGATGTCAGATTATTACACATGCGGAAGAAAATATTCCGAACGAATAAACTGGTGGGTTATAATTTTTACAATTTTGATTTCGCGATTACTTTTTCTCAATTAATTTATCAATCATACCTAGTCATCATGTTCGTGTGACTATGATAAGTTTTATTTATGTGATATTATTGCAAATATGTATAAATATAATGCTAAAGTGAAGGATACGGGAAATATTTGTATATAAATACATATCTTAGCAAGGTTAGGAAGGGTGATATGTATGTCAATGCTCGAGAGTTGAATCCATACCGAATATCCCCCGCAGAAGTCGGGTAGGTGGGGTGGAGGATACCAGTCTAGCCACATACACCATGTGGGGTATGAACACAAGGCACCCTGAACCAAGGTTTTCTATCCACTTAAATATCGCGAACTCGACACGTGCACAAAAACATAACGAACTCTCGTGGTGTAAGATAAGATGGAGCCCTTCATCGAATAAAACAAAATCTAAAAAAGATAATAAAAGCATGCTCGTGCCGCTGTAAATTATTACCCCAGTCAACGAATCAAGTCGCACTCGTTTTACATCACCTCCAGTCGAGTATACAACCCCAGCTCTATGTTAGGCGTGTATGTCACTTATGAATGTTTTGTCCTGTAACTGATTTGATTATTTATTATTCCCTGTGTGAATGTATGTATTATTAATCGAGGAACTCACAACTCCGTTAGACTTGGTAGATGCTGGAACATCGGTGCAGGTATAGAGGTCAGAGCGTTCTCCTTCAGGTTCCTGTAAATGTCACAAGGAGTGGTGAAACAATGTGCTGGTTGTTTGCTCTCAAACAAAAGATAGAAGACTTTCACAGTAGTAAATACAGAGAAGGTATTAAGTAGAATACACCTTGATCTTGTTAGTATATGCACGATACATGTAGATAGATAAACGTCTGGCATTATGTTGAAAGTTGACAGCTACGCGCAAAATGGAGGTACTTTGCAGTGTGTTGGAGACGAAATGACGGGCATATGCTGACATGTATGTACCTTGCAGTGTGTTGGAGACTAAATGGCAGGTAAACGTTTATATGTAGGTACTTGGTAGTTTCTTGGAGACTAAATGACCGGTATATGCTGATATGTTGTTATTTGGTTATGTGTTGCAGACTTAATAACAGGTAGTTATGATATATAGGTACTTGTTAGTATGTGTAGACTAAATGACAGGTACGTGATGATGTATAGGTACTTGTAAGTCTATGTAGACTAAATGACAGGTACGTGATGATATATAGGTACTTGTTAGTCTGTATAGACTAACTGACAGGTGCGTGATGATATATAGGTACTTGTCGGTCTGAAAAGACTAACTGTCAGGTACGTGATGGTATATAGGTACTTGTCGGTCTGAAAAGACTAACTGACAGGTACGTGATGATATATAGGTACTTGTTAGTCTGTGTAGACTAACTGACAGGTACGTGATGATATACTAGAATAGGTACTTGTTAGTCTGCGTAGACTAAATGAGAGGTACATGTTTTAAGTAAATGTACTTGTTAGAAGAAGTACGGTACCAGGTAGTGTGTTGGTATGCTAAATGACACGTACATATAGACAGGTACGTACATTGTAGTTTATTGGTAGGCTAAATGACAGGTACATATAAACAGGTAAGTATATGGTACATGTAGTATATTGTTATGCTAAATGACAGGTACATATAGACAGGTGAGTATATGGTAGTATATTGGTAGGCTAAATGACAGGTACATATAGACAGGTAAGTATATGGTAGTGTGTTGGTAGGCTAAATGACAGGTACATGTAGACAGGTAAGTATATGGTAGTGTGTTGGTACGCTAAATGACAGGTACATGTAGACAGGTAAGTATATGGTAGTGAGTTGGTAAGCTAAATGACAGATGGGTAGGTATTTTGGTGGTGTGCTGGTGGCTAAAAGAAAGGTAGGTGCTTGTTCGTGTATTGGTAGGCTAAAAGACAGGTAGGCACTTGGTAGTATACTGGTATGCTAAATGACAGGTACATGTAGACAGGTAAGTATATGGTAGTATATTGGTATGCTAAATGACAGGTACATGTAGACAGGTGGACCATTGGTTGTGTATTACATGTATTAGAATATAGTATTTCACACACTGAAGATGTTTGTCGACTCTAGAATATGGAAGGTGTATCTGTTTACTTATAGAGTTTTCTATGAATGCTTAACTATGAATGTAAGGGTGGGTCAACTATGCAGAGAAATTGGAGAGAGTGAACAGGCTTTACTCACAGTGTTTTCAAGCGGAATAAATTCCGGAAAGCATTGGGATGAATGTAATTTATCTCGTTGTTCTGCAAGAATCTGAAACCAATATACAAACACATAATACATGAACAAAAACAGCTTCCTGTTGATACTACATGTTTTAAATATACCGTAAGCTACGGTTATAACGGACTTAAAAGGACCACTGATTCAAATTCGATATAACCGTAGTTCGTTATAAGCATATATACAGCAAATGGCCGAGACCAAAAATATGTTCGTTATATCCGTCAGTTCGTTATAAGCGTGTTTGTTATAAACATAGTTTACTGTACCTGAAGAACTTAGATTTGGTATCCCTAGCCTCTACATCTTCTTGTATTTCTTATCTAGCTCCACGCAGTGAACTAGTGTCAGAGCATATACACGTAAAGGCATGTTTAGATCTAATCATGATTAGGAATGTGTTAACACCCCATACAAAAGAAACATTTGGTGTTTTCTGTCTTAACACATTTAGGGGCTTAACACATGAAATGAGCTATCGTCCCTAAGCCTAAACATCACCTGAACACAACATCCTCATTATCTAAACATGTTTTGACTTGCATTGGGCCTAAAAGGCAAAATAACGGTGAAAAGATATGAATGGATAACTGAAAATCAGTGAAAGCACCACGTGTTCGTGAAAAGAGTTCCTCCCACATTAAACTTGCACACGAATAAAGCTGAAATAGTGTTGAAAGCCGCGAAACTATTCCCTCACTACAATGAGGTTGCAACGTTACCTACATGCACGACTCGTACAACTGAGATCAAATAAGTGTATCAGTTCAAAGTTTAATGAATTTATCTGTAACTTACATAGTCTCAATCGACTCCGCAGTGCTAAAATCATCTTCTTCTATTCTAGTAACCTTGGTTCTAATCAGCGATCTGAAAGAAAAACAATGATGATTGTCATTAAGAATGTTATTATTATTATACAGATCAAATTAAAAAAATGAAGCAAAGAGGGTGGTTAGGCTGGTTAGGCTGGTTAGAGGGTCAGGCTGGTAAGGCTCATCATCAGCTCATTTTCCTTGACGCCCTCTATATATTCTTGGTCGTACCATGGATGGATCTCTGTGTCAAAACCACAAGCAAGTGGCCTGCACATAATGGAGTCTGGACAAGACAGACCATTAATTGGTATTACCTACAACGTGCGGGTACGATGAACGATGACAACGAATCATGCAAATGGTGGGATCTGCGAATACAGTGAAACCTCATTAACTCGAGGTCCTTTTAACAGTTGGGAACTGCGAATACAGTCAAACCTCAGTAACTCGAAGTCATTTTAACAGGTGGGAACTGCGAGTACAGTGAAACCTCATTAACTCGAGGTCCTTTTAACAGTTGGGAACTGCGAATACAGTGAAACCTCATTAACTCGAGGTCCTTTTAACAGTTTGGAACTGCGAATACAGTCAAACCTCATTAACTCGAAGTCATTTTAACAGGTGGGAACTGCGAGTACAGTGAAACCTCGTTAACTCGAGGTCCTTTTAACAGTTGGGAACTGCGAATACAGTCAAACCTCATTAACTCGAAGTCATTTTAACAGGTGGGAACTGCCAGTACAGTGAAACCTCGTTAACTCGAGGTCATTTTAACAGGTGGGAACTGCGAATACAGTGGAACCTCATTAACCCGAAGTCCTTTTAACAGGTGGGAATTTGCGAATATAGTGAAACCTCGAGGTCCTTTAACAGGTGGGAACTGCGAATACAGTGAAACCTCGTGGTCCTTTTAACAGGTGGGGACTGCGAATACAGTGAAACTTCTTTAACTCGAAGTCTTTTTAACAGGTGAGAACTGCGAATACAGTGAAACCCCGAGGTCCTTTTAACAGGTGGGGACTGCGAATACAGTGAAACTTCTTTAACTCGAAGTCTTTTTAACAGGTGGGAACTGCGAATACAGTGAAACCTCGTGGTCCTTTTAACAGGTGGGGACTGCGAATACAGTGAAACTTCTTTAACTCGAAGTCTTTTTAAAAGGTGAGAACTGCGAATACAGTTAAAACCTCAATAACTCGAAGTAATTTTAACAGTTGGGAACTGCGAATACAGTCAAACCTCATTAACTCGAAGTCATTTTAACAGGTGGGAACTGCCAGTACAGTGAAACCTCGTTAACTCGAGGTCATTTTAACAGGTGGGAACTGCGAATACAGTGGAACCTCATTAACCCGAAGTCCTTTTAACAGGTGGGAATTTGCGAATACAGTTAAACCTCGAGGTCCTTTTAACAGGTGGGGACTGCGAATACAGTGAAACCTCGTTAACTCGAGGTCATTTTAACAGGTGGGAACTGCGAATACAGTGAAACCTCATTAACTCGAAGTCATTTTAACAGGTGGGAACTGCCAGTACAGTGAAACCTCGTTAACGCGAGGTCATTTTAACAGGTGGGAACTGCGAATACAGTGGAACCTCATTAACCCGAAGTCCTTTTACCAGGTGGGAACTGCGAATAAAGTGAAACCTCGAGGTCCTTTTAACAGGTGGGGACTGCGAATACAGTGAAACCTCGTTAACTCGAGGTCATTTTAACAGGTGGGAACTGCGAATACAGTGAAACCTCGTTATCTCGAAGTCATTTTAACAGGTGGGAACTGCGAAAAGCAGTGAAACCTCGTTAACTCGAAGTCATTTTAACAGGTGGGAACTGCAAATACAGTGAAACCTCGTAACTCGAAGTCCTTTTAACAGGTGGGAACTGCGAATACAGTGAAACCTCATTAACTCGAGGTCCTTTTAACAGGTGGGAACTGCGAATACAGTGAAACCTCATTAACTCGAGGTCATTTTAACAGGTGGGAACTGCGAATACAGTGAAACCTCATTAACTCGAGGTCATTTTAACAGGTGGGAACTGCGAATACAGTGGAACCTCATTAACCCGAAGTCCTTTTAACGATATCATATCAACCAATATAACCTCGTGACACCTGCAGATTTATGTACTTCGCTCCATTTCCGCACGACGCTTATCTCGAACTTCGGGTAAATGTATGTCATTTTTGAAATCAAGTTAACTATGTCGGTGCCACGTAGCCAAGCGGTGCTGTGGTTTGTGTGGTAAGCTGGTTATCCAGTACATAGCTATATGGTTTAAACTGATTAAATAAGGGGCGGTGGGGTAGCCCAGTGGTTAAAGCGTTCGCTCGTCGCATCGAAGACCGGGGTTCGATTCCCCACATGGGTACAATGCGTGAAGCCCATTTCTGGTGTCCCCCGCCGTGATATTGCTGGAATATTGCTAAAAGCGGCGTGAAATCACACTCACTCACAGATGAAATAAGACAATGTAAAACTACTTACAAAACCTGGATTTTGGGATATAAATCATTTGGTATAGTGGTTATTGTATCCGTTCCTGTGCACGTAATCGTAGGCCTTTTCCCATTGACACATGAACAAGCGTCCGTATTACAGTAGGCCCTCCTCTGGCCTATCACAGGTGTTGTAAAGATAATCAACACAGGTAAAATCCACAGGTAATTATATTTCTTCCTCTGAAACATCGTGAACCGTAAACACCACTTCATGTCACAGTTTAGCTCACGACAGTCCCATACCTCCAATACACCCGCGAGTTGTGAAATAGAACACTTTAGTTAGCCGTAACCACAGGTATTTGAACCCACTCGCAATGAAGGCAATTCACAGATACTCGACATTCATTCAGATGTGCTCAGTTTCAATGCTCCATCACAGTACATGGCTTTGACAGTGGCGTGGTCCGTTATCAAATGTTGACACTGTTGGTGGGTTGGGAAGTGTGACGTCATGTGTGTCATGTGTTTCACTGTCGTCACGTGAAACGCGTCGTAATAAGAAGGCCTATGAGTAGCTTTTTGGCCCCTTATATTATCACCTGTAGCACGTTAATTTCAGCAGTTATCCGTGTCCTCTAAGCCCTCGCCATCTTCAGGTTCCGTTTTTAATGTCTTCTTAATACCATTTAAGCACAAGGTTCAATTCCACGCGATTTAGGCTCGCTGCATCATGTAGGTACAGGTGTTTCTCTGCCTGAATTCGTCTGAACGACCCCAAAGGCGACAGATCACCTGTAAGATGAAGTGTAAAACAGTATTAATTACAACACAAAATGAACTAATTTGGAATTATTTTAATAAATATTTTAAATGTAATCCTAACTTGAAGCACATAACAGTTCACCTCGTCACAATATGGCTGAAATACTGTCGATGTGACGTTCAATATAAACTCACTCAACTATGTGCAGCAAACAAGAGCATGATAACTAGCTGCTGTCCTCCCCTATCACAATGGTACAAGTAAACATACATAGAGAAGAGATCCGTGAAGATCCGGGGTAGAATAGATCTTCAGCAACCCATTCTTGCCGTGAAAGGCGACTATGCTTGTCGTAAGAGGCCATTAACGGGATCTGGTGGTCAGGCCTGCTGACTTGGTTGATGCATGTCATCGTATCCCAATTGCGTGGATCGATGCTCATGATGTCAATCACTGGATTGTCTGGTCCAGACTCAATTATTTACAGACCGCCGTCATATAGCTGGAATATTGTTGAGTACGGCGTTAAACAACACATAAACAAACAAATAAAACATAGAGAAGAATAAGATCATACTTAATTATACAAATACTATTTGTCTGTGAGTAGCTTATCCTAGATATAAACGACATGGCTTGTATCGTCTAAACACCATAAGCTAATTGGATGTGACATCAATGCGATTTCAAAGTAATAGCTACTATGACAAGGTTGTGATAATTTATGGATAACAACTTCTTCATTTACTGTAAAGGCGACGTTTTGATATAGATCCTTACACCATTGTCAAGCAAGGCTGACCGACAAGGGTATAAGGATCTAGACCGAAACGTCGCGATTACAATGAATAGAAGTTGTTATCCACAAATTATCTCTACTTTGTCATCCGTCAACTAAATAATGCCTATCAAACAATTTAATAGCTACTATAGAGAAAATATATACGTCAACGCAGATTCAGATTCCATTGGGCTTAAAAAGACAACATAGCGATGAAAAGTATATGAAGGGATCACTGAAAAGCAGTACTGACACCAGGTGTTCACAAAAAGGGTAAGCGCACCCTGCTTAGGTTTAATATCCGCCTGTACTAACTGATGTGGGTTATCTCTCGTGTTCGTAAATGTTCTTCTACAAACTAAATGCTAAGGTTGTTCGTGAGATTTGTACTGATACAGGTCTATTGGTTGTTAGGATCTGCCATCGTTAGCCTAGCTTGTCAGTAAAATGCCACAGATAGTTCAGCATCCTTCATATGTTGACATTGTGGGCGACAACCAAATATCAGCTTGGAGAGCGTATATATGTATAAATATACCGCTTTACCCCATGGAGCTGATGACAAGGATCTATATAAGTGATATCACGATATATTTACGATACATTAGCGTTCCTCAATAACTCAGCCGTAACAATGGTCATACAATTATATATCCTTAAAACACGGTAGGCAGTGTTCTATCGTAATATATCCAAATAAAAGCCACTTAAACTTTCCATAATCAACTCCATACTACGATTCCGACTAAATCATAATCATAAGATTGTGAATCACTACCAAATAGTCATGACACCAGGTGCTCGCTAAAATGTGGTGTATCCTGTCCTGTGAGTGAGTGAGTGAGTGAGTGAGTGAGTATGGTTTTACGCCGCTTTTAGCAATATTCCAGCAATATCACGGCGGGGGACACCAGAAATGGGCTTCACACATTGTAGCCATGTCGGGAATCGAACCCGGGTCTTCGGCGTGACGAGCGAACGCTTTAACCACTAGGCTACCCGACCGCCCCCTTGTCAGTGACAGGATACAACACATGCAAAGGAAAGAGAATTATTCACCTGAAAAATATATGTATAGATCTAAACATGAAACAGACGAGGCGGTTTCACTGGTATGTTCTATTTCTAGTTCAGGTACGTAAAATAGTGGAAGGGACTAGGCCATTTGACCATTATTGAACGATATCAGATATCAGAACGACAAGCATCATAGCATGTTATTCCCCATCGAAAATAGCCTTTGACAGTATTTTCCTGGTACCCAATCTTTCTACTTCCCTACTTAATGCGTAAGCACGGGTAATAAAATTCGAACAACAGAATCAGGTATTGACACAGTTGTCATTCTATGGTCACCATGTCATGTCAATTATGCATTCACGTTCTTAGTCATAACTCGGCATGACAAACAAATAATATATTTTGCAAAGCTATTATTCTTTCTATAAATACAAATACTAATGCACTGTGCTAACTGTATTGATTGGTTAAAAACTTACCACAGCTGGGGTTCAGCAAGGAACTACACTAACCCTTCTGATATTACAGCTCGCAAACTAACGTATACCGACATGCTTTATCCTCTGACAAATAAAACATACTCCTTTCCAGCTGATCCGAAATTTTGTTTTGTATGATAACTTGTTTGTTAATGAAACATATTGTAAGCGTTAGTGTCTTGACAAAATATAAATGACATGTTCATAACGGATTCACTACTATTCACTAATGTTCATGATTCTAAAAATGATTGCAAAACGATACATTTATCGCATGTAACCTTCATGCACGCACAACGCACAAGTTTTAGTAATTCACATGACTATCAGATTGCGCAACATGATCTGACGGCAGTAGCTGCTGTGCTTTATATGTGCTGCTGCAAGAATCATGGTATCTCAAGACCGCCTCCGTGGTCTAGTGGTAGAGCGGAAGATCCGGGGTTTGATCCCCGGCCGCGTCATACCAAAAGACGTTAAGAGATGGTACTTGTTGTTACCCTGTCTGACGCTCGGCATAAAGGGGCTAAAACAAGGACTGGTTGGCTCGGAGTCAGTATACTGTGTCTGAGTGGGTATTCATGTTAAACTGCGGCATGGCATCTCAGTGGGCTAGCACTATAAATCGGCATCAGTCCGGACTAGTCACACAGACACGTGCATACACGTCGCTATATAAGTGTAATAATCTTGGGCGCGACGTTTAACCCCATTTCACCTCACCTCATGCACGCCCAGCTTATGAAAATTTTCCCATGTGAGGATATAACATCTGTGACTATAAAAAAGAAGTCATGTGATCAAATAAAAATTCACAATGATTATTCATTATATAAATATTGCCGTTAATCAAACTTCACAGATATCCTTTTTCCTAAACGAAATCCACAAGTCATATCTTATAATGTGTATATTCATATGTAAAGAACAGGTGCGGTGATAAGAAAGGCGTAAGACCAATCAACAATAGTTGGTGTTCCCGTAAACACACAACAGAAGAGGGACGGGCACCTGTGGATAACTTCAAAAACTTTTAATACGATGTCACGACAAACAAAAACTGATCATGCATACTCAAGAGAATGAGACAGATTGACAATATGATAAGTAAACAACGTATATCCTGTTGAGCATGTTTTACCGACTTGAGATAAAATCTGCTGACATCACTCACAACATTCCATAGTGTTGTAAGCATACGTTATGAAATAATTGAACACATACATCTATGCAATAGTAGGGTCTGTGATCTACCCTATTGGTTAACAAGCGTTCACTCGTCACACAGAAGGCCCGGGTTAGATTCCCCACATGGGAACAATGTGTGAAGCCTATTTCTGGTTTCCCCTGCCGTGATACTGCTAGAACATTGCTCAAAGCGGCGTAAATCCATACTCATTCACTCACTCACTATAATACCGAGGGTGCCCAAAACATGTCCTCAATCCACAAAAAAACAACGGCTAACCATCGATTACATATCCTTATAGACACAAAGACGTAATACGAAATTTGTATAATTTAACAAGAAATTATTCTTATAGTATTATTTCATCTTGCTTGTCATAAAGGTATTACCGAATATCCATCCACTTAAGCCTATAATGAACCAGAATACCATGCTGTAGGACATCCCGTATGCAATGTGAATATGACAGCTTTCACAGACATACTAATAGGATATTTTCAACCGTCCTCAATTCCCTAAGGTTCTGGTGTTTGCAGATCAACAACATACATTAATATGAAAAACACCAGGTGAAGTTCCAGTGGCATCTTTTTACAAAGTAAAGGTATGAGGTCAGGGTGAAGACATTATAATGATTATCCCTCTTTGACAAAGTTGGTTGGTTGGTTTGTTGTTTTACGCCGCACTCAGCAATATTCCAGCTATATGACGGCGGTCTGTAAATAATCGAGTCTGGACCAGACAATCCAGTGATTAATGTCATGAGCATCGATCCACGCCATTGGAATCGATGACATGCATCAACCAAGTCAGCGAGCCTGACCACCCGATCCCGTTCGTCGCCTTTTACGAAAAGCATAGTCGCCTTTTACGGCAAGCATGGGTTGCTGAAGACCTATTCTACCCCGGAATCTTCACGGGTCTCTTTGACAAAGACTAACTTGGCTCTCTTATAGGAGGGATATTGGTATCATACTACATGATTACTCCCAGTTAAACTGGGTTAAGCTTCTGTGAGTCACGTTTTATCGAGACTCTTTGCCAGTATAATCTTGACGGTCACCACCCTGCTTATAAAGATTTCGCAATAAACTGATCTGGGTCGGATAGTCAAATATGTTGTAATGGTTTGCTTCACCACATGCGAGATCGATCGGGCGCAAGAATGAAGGTGCCATCGGAGTTTTATTGTTTTGTTTTATTTAGTCATATTCCTCAGTCGCAGAAGAATCATCATATCCGTTTTAAATTATCATGTCGGGGAGATCAAAGTCCAAGCCTGATTGCCTCTCCAAGGAATGCCCATGGCATTCATAACATAGCTGTAGTCTAGTCCTGGATGTATGTAGCAGCTATGTGGTTGTTGGAAGGCTCCATATCAACTGCTGCAGGCTCCTCTGACTTAATGGTTAGATGAGAGGATTCAGCCATGGTCATCGTTCATTAAGGTTTTACGTTTGGTACAGAATAGGCTTGTACTTGAAGTATGACATTTTACTTAAACGTGGGTACTTTCGGTTCTGTTGTTATAAAACACATTTCGAGTCACTGAAGTCAGGGCTAAACATTTGACACAACCGAACATGCCTTTTCTATCGAAGATTTTAAAAATAGAGTCATACAAGCCTTTTTTCAAAAGTTCTTCGATCAAGGTGACAACATTCAGAGCCTCAGTAAAGCTTTCCAAAAGTGTTATGGAAAATATGAGGAGGACATTTCTTCATTTTACGCATCATTGACAAAGACGTAAGCAATTCCTAATTTGGACTTATGCTGTGTGCTCCGGTGTTTTTTCAGGTGACCAATTGACTTGTCCTTGTATGTGTTTGTGACGAGCCACCAATGGGGCAGGATAAGCTGACCATTTCGCCAAACCCTGGTATCGTCACTATTTGATGGTGATGTATCAACACATCCTCATTATACTGTCGAAATCGTAGAATGGATTTATTATGAATATTGAAAGGGTTTTGTCACATATATTTCTATAAATAACGTAAGGAAACGTACAAACAAATTGGTGTATTGGCCTGAAATTTTATTTAACGTTTCCAGCGACCCTTGACGCAAGAAAGTCGATGATGTCCCAGGTGTCTGACATCAAATATACCAGGTACTAAAACAGCGTGGTCTGGTCGGCACTAAGTATGGCTTCACCCAGTAACACGACCTGTCAGTAAACAGTGTGTACTCGGGGAAAATCGAGGCTAGTCCTTTGCTTGCCAACAGTGGATCACCATGTTTATTTTGCGTTAAGTGGACGCCACTTAATGATGTGGTGCAATGCACACTGACTGTCTGACTGAATCAGCCTGAGCGTCACTTGGTATAGAGGATGTCTGAATCGTGCCCTAGGGTGGGCGCTGGACACCCCTGATTCAACATCCGTCACTACTTACAACAAAACAATCAAGCCACTCATCTACTATTCAAATTGATGTCAAATTCCATTTATATTTTATTCTGAGGTGTATCTGAAACCATAAGCATGTACAGTGAACCACATTTATTCGAATGAGCCAGTGAGTTGTGTTTAACGCCGCCCTCAAAAGTATGTCAATTATACCATGGCGTGACAGCTTGATGTGGGAGTAAAGCCTCAGGGACCTAACGCACAGCGAAAAGAAGCGGTTTCGTCCTGGGATTTCTTTCATAATTTTGAAATTCTTTTTATTAGAATGAGAGACGTTATTTTCAATAACGAAACAACTTCAACCACTTATAAAAAACATGAACTTCATATCTTTATATATAACCACTTTCAAGGAATTGTAAATAAAAAGTCCACGAAAAGATGCTTACATGAATGAAGTCATTGTGAGAGAAGAAGACGCGGATGGTCTTGATAATGCATGCAGATTGCTTAACATCCAGTGCAAGGTTGTCATTAACGGGTATCCATGTTAAACTGCGGCGTGGAGTCTCAGTGTAAGTCCGGACTAACACAGACAGCCACGCACACGTACATGCACGTTGTTATATAAGTGCAATAAATCTTGAACATGACATTAAACCCCATTCACCTTACCTGTTAACGACCTACCGTTTGATACAGCTACAAAACCAGAAATTATTATTTAAAACTATTAGACTGAGAAAAACACCTTGCATCAATGTAATTTCTTTTTCTTTCAACAATCCGAAGCTTAATTATTTTTCGAGAATCATCAGGGACAATTTTTTTTATTTTTAATTTATTTATTTATTTATTTTTTCGGGGGGGGGGGGGGGGGTGTGTCCTCTCACCCCCATTATTTCGGTAATGGTCTATGGCGAATGAGGGAGATATCCAATGCACATCTTTAGATATTTATATGTTTAGTAATCATACCATTGTCAAGATACCCGACAATAAAATGCTTCTGTGTGATCGTCAGGGGAAACTTAACTGGGTGTTACGTGTTGCTTCAGACACGAGGGTACAGTTGTGCATGGACTGAACTAAATATTGATAAGCCGTTTTATGCAGGCTTTAACACAGAGCACAAAGCAATATTTGTTTGAGTTAACTTTAAATATATTTTGAATAGCCACCCTCGCTTTAAGATGCAGCTCACACGATTTCTTCATTGACACGTGGAAACTTGCATGTGGACATATTGAAGCGAAGAACTAGTTTTGTCTTGTCTGTGCATTATAATAAAACACATTATCAATGAATACTTTTACCTCGGCCTTCATAACTTCTACCTGGTAATGTCAGCTGACCGAGTAATTAAAAACAAATATATACATGTACATTTATCATGTCATGAATTTAAGGATATCGATAATGGATTAAGTATCCACGACCACTGCCATTTTTCAATGTTTGCAAACAAGATACATACACGATTAAAAGATGAAAAACCGTTCTGCTCTTATCATGTCCTTTAAGGAGTGATGTAGGTCCTGCAAAGTATATTTCCTATTTAGAATATTCAGTGTCTCGTTAATGAACAAATATTTCTCCGTTCTTGAGCTGGTCACGCAACCATTTAAGAAACATAATTGTGTGAACTTTCGCTAAAAAGTATTCATATTCAAAAGTAGATATTTAGAAGACAAAAATAACATCTCAACATGTGATGTTTTTACCTAACAAATATTATATGATTACTCGTAGTCTTTGACTATATACGGATATTCATCTCTCCCGTATCATGTGTAACGCTGTATATAGAATTACGAAGGTGTTGAGTGCACGAAGATGTAACATATGTGGGTCTGCATTTAACTATTGCATCTGTAGCATTGCCTACAGATCATATTCATTTGTAGAGTAAATATCTATAGTGTTACCTTTTCATTGATGCATTAATGCCTACTCAGGCTAACACTTAGTCCCCGAAATAAAGTTATCTTATTAAAAAATATAAATCGACAAAATATAAAAGTAACAATCCAAATGGAGCCCAGAACAATGCTTAAGTTCAGAGCTGAGGCAATCTAGAGGTGCTCAATCATTCTAGAGTTCAGTTGGACTCATTTTATTAATGTAATTTCAAGCTGCGTCTTGAAAATAGTTTTGTTCGAAGCTTAATATGGAATTCTTTGAACATAAGAAACTATGGTGTCACGATTTGTGGATCATCAACTTTCAGATTATTTACAAAAGTAAGAAAGAACAAAGTCTGTTTTTCTTTTTTTCTACACAAAAACGATTTATATATTCCCATTGCAAATATGACCTTTCTTCTCTAACCCATGATGCCATTATTGCTTCATTCATATATAAACCTTTAAGCGGAGATGAAAGGAAAGGTTTAATTCGGTTACAGTTCCACCGAAGGGCAAACATTAATCATTCTAACGCTAGTAAGCTGCTCTTACTGATCAGTCGTGCAGTCAAATTGGACAGGCAGCGTTTAAGCCTTCTCTCATTCTGTTCACAAATAGGGGCGGTCGGGTAGCCTAGTGGCGTTCGCTTGTCATGCCGAAGACCCTGGTTCGATTCCCGACACGGGTACAATGTGTGAATCCCATTTCTGGTGAAAGTGCTGGAATATGGCTAAACGCGGCGTAAAATCATACTCACTCACACACTCACTGTTCACAAATAGTTTGTTTTGTTTTCTTACTTTGTTGTTTAATACTGCAGCCAGCAATATTCAAAATAGGTCACAATGATGACTCAGTGTCGTTATGTTGACCAGATTAGTGATTGATAATATTATTAAAATTTTGGTTCATTTGTTGTTGTTTTTTATGCCGCATAATATTGCATCTTGGCGGCGGCGGCCTGACGATGACCTAATCTGTACCAGGCAAACCGGTGCATGACATTATGAAAAACGATCCATGTCTTTAGGATACGATGACATGCAAACATCCGTCATCAATCCTAGTCACCAGTACAGAGTCGCCCTTACAACCAGCATAGGTTTTTAGGTACCAGGTCTAACCACGAATCCCAGGGGGTATTCAAATAGATAACTGTTTATTGTATTTGTTGTCATTGTGTTGTTAGTAATTGTTAAGGGTGAAAACATATTGTCATAAATTTCTTGTTCTGAGACTTTGACATACGTTCATGTTATTCGTAACTAATACTCGTGTAAATTCGATAAAGATGCACTATTTTTATCAATTTTGAATTCTTTACGTGAGTGTGTTCATGCGTGCTCGGGCGTGTGTGTGAATCCAAGATTGGCATGTGCAGAGAATCAGCCATCGTTTCTTTAGGATTGACACCTACATTACTTTGAGCTTTTCTCCCACATAAAGCTGATATGCCATGATATAACTCAAGTACCATTCAAAGTAGCGATAACTCCAACTCACTCAGTCACTACAGTACAACAAGTGTTATATCAAGTTGAAGAGGGGAATGTTTGCCGAGGGGACTATTCAGTCGTCAAACCTGTCAAACATATACACCCCTTTGGCCAAAAAGTAATAAACTGAGAGTAAAGCTCATTTAAAGTTGTCATGTAATATGTCATTTAAAAGATTCGGGTTGAAATATAAGTATGCTCAAACGACAACAACCAAGGACTGTAGCACACACAACTTCAACCAGACAGTTGCAAATATCACTTGGGCTAATGGTACACACCGGGAAGGACGTGATGGCGAAAAGGATAGAAACCACATAAACATCACAATAAAAGTTCGTGACTACCGCCTGAGGATAATTGACAAGGCGGACCCTCGTCTTTACAGTATTCGTTATCATAATGATGAATACAAGGCCAGCTTGTATGTAGACACGTGTACACAGAGATAACACAACTCAGCAGCTGTACAGAGACCTTATCTTAAATTGAATATCCTTGTTGTTTATCTCATATTGAACATAAAGGGTTCTTCAAGCATATGGAAATGCGTACAACATTATTTCCTCGTGATTTCAAAATGAACTAGTACTAAATAGCAATGGTCAACCAATCAAATATATATGTTAAAATCAGGTGATTTTGGTCTTTTCCTATGACTTAAAGACATAATCGCTTTGTCCGCCTATAAACACAGATAAGGTCAGGCGGATGTCCTGGTTTTCACATTGCTCCGAAACCATTCCCTGTTTAATTCAAATTCAGAATTTTAAATCCACAATAAAAGGTTTCGTCTACTTCAATCGACCTGGGATGCTTCATTACCTCGAACTGACTGCAGCTGTCGTCCTCGGCTGCATCTATATATAATTACCATGGCGTTCAACAAAGCGATCTTGACTCACATATATTGACTTATGTATTGATAGCAGCCGTAGTGCTAAGATCTCGCTGAGATATCGATAAATCGATCTTAGAGCTACGACTGTCGTTACTTACTGGAACTCTGACCATGCGTTTTCTTAAAGTATGAAGACCACTTCGTTCGTAGCGCTACAGTCGATTTGTAGATCAGACTTTATAACCTAAACTGATCTCAACTCTACCTCTGTCGTTGCTGCTACATTTCAACATAGACTTAAGATCGCCGGAACACGGGACATAATCTCAACGACAGAACCACTTTCACGACTTTTTCGACGATATTCTTACAGTACTTTTGAATATGATAGCGGTTACTGTTTATGAACAGGGTGTGATTTAATTCAAATACTAAAGCTAAACAAAATTACAAAAACATTTACACCAGTTTAATGGAATACACTATGTTGATACAGGACTAACTCAAATAATATTATACACACTGTAGAAAATGTGTTTAGATCCCCAAAAACAAATCTAAACACGTAACTGGTAACTAAAAAGCATTAAGGGTCTATCGTAGTAATCAGATAGACTTTCATTGTCAACTTCCGTTCCCTGTATGAGAGAAATACTATCAGTCTTGCAGCAACAACAAATTTAAGAACACAACACTTTCACAACTCGGTGGGGTGCGAACCTGCAACCTCTTGATTTGTAGTCCTTCGCTCTACCACCTGTAGTCAATATTTGACTTCATGCACAATGAAATGCACTTCATTTAAGCACATGTAAATTCTAAACTCAAATTTTGAACATGTTTAAACATGTCTACGGGTGTCTAAATTCTAAACATGTTTAAAGGTTAAAATGCTAAACATGTTTAGGTTATGGTGGTGTATTTAGGTGTGACGATTGCTCATTTTATGTGTTTAGACTCAAAATGTGTTTAGATATAACACACCAAATGTTTATTCCGTTTAGTGTTTAAACACATTCCAAAACATGTTTAGATCTAAACATGTCTTTCGTGAGTTTACATTTAAAACGCGTCTGTATAGTGTACCGCAATCAACCTCTGGATGGACACTACACTATATAATCTACCTTCTCTTACCTCCGTCGATTATGCATACTCGTAGAAGAGAATAACCATCAAGCTATCTGCCTCGAGCCTTGGCAACAATTATTACGCGAAGGTCAGTTAATCCGTAATACCGACATGCAGACAGGGTATTCTAATATTCCTCATGGTGTATTAGGGGCTGTCTGGTAGCCTAGTGGTTAAAGCGTTCGCTCGTCACACCGAAGACCCGTGTTCGATTCCCGACATGGATACAATGTGTGAAGCCCATTTCTGGTGTCCCCAGCCGTGATATTGCTGGAATATTGCTAACAGCGGTGTAAACTCATGGAATATTTCTCGAGTAAACTATAGAAACAGGTGGGCTCTGCGATAGCAAGCAGAGCTCAGTCAATCTCTGGTTATAGAACGACGTCTCATAAACCAGTATATGACCTCATGAATAATGGATGACGTCATCTTCGAGTATTTGCGACAATGCGTTGATATGACGACGTTTGTTATAAACAGCGTCGCAAACAATGACAATAAAATAAGTAACTTGAATGTAGCAAACACATTGAAGCAAAAATGATAATGCTGTGAAAATTACTGAACATAATTTGCAGAGAAAAAGAGAAACGATAAACTTAATAAAAAATAATACTATGCCAGCTTATTGCCACAGATACCTACCTACCTTGACAACCCGTTGAAGGTAACGTTATACTGTTCTCTTAACTAGCACTGGAATCACTCAGCGTATGGTCCAACATGAGGACATTTAGCCTTTCATAAGTCAGACACAGAAAGTGAGATTGATGCAATAAAACACTCATCTTTTCATAACATGTTTCATTGTCTCGGCAAATTGACGACGTTTAGAAGTGAAAGTTCACGATCTTTCTACGAAACTATTCTTCAAAGATGGCCAATAATAGACACTAACCTAACTTCTAAGAGATATGCTCAAATACTGATGACATCCTTATTTGGTTATCTGCTAGAATCGCTAAAGCCATATTTACACTGGCGTTTATAGTTCTAAACAAAAATCGATAAATCGTTTAGCTGCTTCCGCAAAGTAACTGCCTTTAAAGGACAACCACTTAAAACATGATTTGTCCATTTACAGTTTGAGTAGTGTCCCTTTCCGCCGTTCAGTGAAGTGACAGATACGCGGCCAAGCATGGCTACACCCTGATAGCAGATTATGAACCGTCGTGGACTTGCCCGTCACTTTGAAGAGGTGAAGGCAGGTGTGAAATAGACATTGATGATAAATATCATGAAAGATCGAAGGACTCGTTTATCATGACTGTGAAATAGTTTCATTATTTTATATCCATGGAAAGCAAATGCATGCTTTGAGTCATTATCAATTGATACTATTAATTGAATTTGGTTCTAGGAACATTATTCCCTTAAAGATTTTGTCATTCGTATTAATATCTGTATCACCTGATTTGAACAAAACAAACTATAGTAATGCCTTGAGGTAAAAATAATATACAATTAAAGTATCGGGTGTTGGCGAAAGGGGTTTCTTTTGCTCTATTGGTAGCACCCGTCAGGTGTAAAAGTCACAGATTTAAAAAAAAATAATCCTGAGCCACTGAAATCCACAAAACTGTTCTGTTGCAAGTTCTCACATTTTATGGGTTATAAAATTTAATTTTGCTTCGTGTAGGGAAATATATTGCTTGAAATAAAAGCCTTGACGTCTGGGGCGGTGAGGTAGCCTAGTGGTAAACACGTCCGGTTTCGAATCCCTAGATGGTACCAATCTGTGACATCCGTCATTGATGTCCCCCGCCGTGGCATTGAAGTTATAGCACCAAAAACTTCGTATCAGCACAATCAGTAAATGGAACACATTTTTATACGTAGAATGGATATTGTGAAATGGACGTAGGTGTTAGACAGTTACTAAATCGGCTCTGAAATTCACAATTATAGTTCCTTTAAAACATTATGGCGGCAGTGAAATCAACGTCAGGGACACACGCTTCCTTATCTCTGAAATAAACATCACTTCTTGCCACATGTTGTTGCCAAGCTATTATCATTTCTGAAATAAACATGACAAGCACGTCTAAGTATTTCGAGATAGGGCTTGCATAAAGATAATTCGTGAATCAACATCATTACACAGCATGGACAGATGACATTGAGGGATGAACGCCCTGTTGTAATCACGAAGGTAACAAGCCATCATTGTGTAAGTGTTGTTATGAAATAGATGGGAAAAGGTAGTGCCCTTGTGTCTGTGATTGTCACATCATTTTAAACGTTTACTCCAGTCCATAATGAATATAGGTGTTTCGGATCGAACTGAGGACACGGATGACCCTTTTCTTAATAGATTGATTTTTGTGTCAATGTATCATTAATTGAATACTTATTTCAGATCTTTGTGTTTATAGATTCTACCATTACTATACTGGATTAGAATAGGTGAGTCAAAGGTTTTACCTGCACGTTTCAGAGGTGATGTAAGTGTTTCAGGAGTAAGGTGAGTGTTTCAGAGGTAAGGTGAGTGTTTCAGAGGTAAGGTTTGGTCTTTCAGAGGCAAGGTTGGTGTTTCAGAGATAAGGTTGGTGTTTCAGAGGTGTAGATAGGCGTTTCAGAGGTAAGGTCAGTGTTTCAGAGGCAAGGTGAGTGTTTCAGAGGCAAGGTGAGTGTTTCAGAGGTAAGGTGGGCGTTTCAGAGGTAAGGTGAGTGTTTCAGAGGCAAGGTGGGTGTTTCAGAGGTAAAGGGTATGGTGGGTGTTTCAGAGGTAAGGTGAGTGTGTCAGAGGTAAGGTGAGTGTTTCAGGGGTAAGGTGAGTGTTTCAGAGGTAAGGTGAGTGTTTCAGAGGTAGGATTGGTGTGTCAGAGGTAAGGTGAGTGTGTCAGAGGTAAGATGAGTGTGTCAGTGGTAGGGTTGGTGTGTCAGAGGTAAGGTGAGTGTTTCAGAGGCAAGGTGGGTGTTTCAGAGGTAAGGTGAATGTTTCAGAGGTAGGGTTGCTGTTTCAGAGGCAAGGTGGTTGTTTCAGAGGTAAGGTGGGTGTTTCAGAGGTGTAGATGGGCATTTCAGAGGCAAGGTGAGTGTTTCAGAGGCAAGGTGGGTGTTTCAGAGGTAAAGGGTATGGTGGGTGTTTCAGAGGTAAGGTGAGTGTGTCAGAGGTAAGGTGAGTGTTTCAGGGGTAAGGTGAGTGTTTCAGAGGTAAGGTGAGTGTTTCAGAGGTAGGGTTGGTGTGTCAGAGGTAAGGTGAGTGTGTCAGAGGTAAGATGAGTGTGTCAGTGGTAGGGTTGGTGTGTCAGAGGTAAGGTGAGTGTTTCAGAGGCAAGGTGGGTGTTTCAGAGGTAAGGTGAATGTTTCAGAGGTAGGGTTGCTGTTTCAGAGGCAAGGTGGTTGTTTCAGAGGTAAGGTGGGTGTTTCAGAGGTGTAGATGGGCATTTCAGAGGCAAGGTGAGTGTTTCAGAGGTGTAGATAGGCGTTTCAGAGGCAAGGTGGGTGTTTCAGAGGTAAGGTGAGTGTTTCAGAGGTAAGGTGAGTGTTTCAGAGGTAGGGTTGGTGTGTCAGAGGTAAGGTGAGTGTGTCAGAGGTAAGGTGAGTGTGTCAGAGGTAGGGTTGGTGTGTCAGAGGTAAGGTGAGTGTTTCAGAGGTAAGGTGAGTGTTTCAGAGGTAGGGTTGGTGTGTCAGAGGTATGGTGAGTGTTTCAGGGGTAAGGTGAGTGTGTCAGAGGTAAGGTGAGTGTTTCAGGGGTAAGGTGAGTGTTTCAGAGGTAAGGTGAGTGTTTCAGAGATAGGGTTGGTGTGTCAGAGGTAAGGTGAGTGTGTCAGAGGTAAGGTGAGTGTGTCAGAGGTAGGGTTGGTGTGTCAGAGGTAAGGTGAGTGTTTCAGAGGCAAGGTGGGTGTTTCAGAGGTAAGGTGAATGTTTCAGAGGTAAGGTGAGTGTTTCAGAGATAAGGTGAGTGTGTCAGAGGTAAGGTGAGTGTTTTAGGGGTAAGGTGAGTGTTTCAGAGGTAAGGCGAGTGTTTCAGAGGTAGGGTTGCTGTTTCAGAGGCAAGGTGGTTGTTTCAGAGGTAAGGTGGGTGTTTCAGAGGTGTAGATGGGCATTTCAGAGGCAAGGTGAGTGTTTCAGAGGCAAGGTGAGTGTTTCAGAGGCAAGGTGGTTGTTTCAGAGGTAAGGTGGGTGTTTCAGAGGTGTAGATGGGCATTTCAGAGGTAAGGTGAGTGTTTCAGAGGTGTAGACAGGCGTTTCAGAGGCAAGGTGGGTGTTTCAGAGGTAAGGTGAGTGTTTCAGATGTGTAGATAGGCGTTTCAGAAGCAAGGTGAGTGTTTCAGAGGCAAGGTGAGTGTGTCAGAGGTAAGGTGAGTGTTTCAGAGGTAAGGTGATTGTTTCAGAGGTAAGGTGAGTGTTTCAGAGGTGTAGTTGGGTGTTTCAGAGGTAAGGTGGGTGTTTCAGAGGTAAGGTGAGTGTGTCATAGGCAAGGTGAGTGTGTCAGAGGTAAGGTGAATGTTTCAGAGGTAAGGTGGTTGTTTCAGAGGTAAGGTGGGTGTTTCAGAGGTGTAGATAGGCGTTTCAGAGGCAAGGTGAGTGTTTCAGAGGTAAGGTGAGTGTTTCAGAGGCAAGGTGAGTGTTTCAGAGGTAAGGTGGGTGTTTCAGAGGTGTAGATGGGCATTTCAGAGGCAAGGTGAGTGTGTCAGAGGCAAGGTGAGTGTTTCAGAGGCAAGGTGAGTATTTCAGAGGCAAGGTGGGTGTTTCAGAGGTAAGGTGGGTGTTTCAGAGGTAAGGTGAGTGTTTCAGAGGTAAGGTGGGTGTTTCAGAGGTAAGGTGAGTGTTTCAGAGGCAAGGTCGGTGTTTCAGAGGTAAGGTGAGTGTTTCAGAGGTAAGGTGGGTGTTTCAGAGGTAAGGTGAGTGTTTCAGAGGCAAGGTGAGTGTTTCAGAGGTAAGGTGAGTGTTTCAGAGGCAAGGTGAGTGTTTCAGAGGTAAGGTGAGTGTTTCAGAGGCAAGGTGAGTGTTTCAAAGGTAAGGTGGGTGTTTCAGAGGTAAGGTGGGTGTTTCAGAGGTAAGGTGAATGTTTCTTGGGTAAGGTGAATGTTTCAGAGGAAAGGTGGGTGTTTCAGAGGTTAGGTGAGTGTTTCAGAAGTAAGGTGAGTTTTCAGAGGAAAGGTGAGTGTTTCAGAGGTAAGGTGGGTGTTTCAGAGGTAAGGTGGGTGTTTCAGAGGTAAGGTGAGTGTTTCAGAGGCAAGGTCGGTGTTTCAGAGGTAAGGTGGGTGTTTCAGAGGTAAGGTGGGTGTTTCAGAGGTAAGGTGAGTGTTTCAGAGGTAAGGTGGGTGTTTCAGAGGTAAGGTGAGTGTTTCAGAGGTAAGGTGAGTGTTTCAGAGGTAAGGTGGGTGTTTCAGAGGCAAGGTGGGTGTTTCAGAGGAATGGTGGGTGTTTCAGAGGTAAGGTGAGTGTTTCAGAGTGTATTTTAAATCTTTATGTACTACTACTACTACTACTACTACTACTACTACTACTACTACTACTACTACTACTACTAATTGTAGAACAGTTTGTAACAATCTAATACACTTTTAATGTTTTTAAAATCAAGTGTGCGAAGCATCTCAAATACATCCACAGTAAACCACATGATGTGTCCCAGACGGTGCCCAGCGGACCCAGAGGTAATACGCCCAGCCATGTCTAACTGCATCAGCTCAACCATGTGCCTCATCGCACGTCCCTCCCCAAACCACGCCGACCGACGTCATCATGTTGTGCGCAGTGCGGCAATGTCACACTGACTTCATAATTCACACAAGGCTTAATATAGCCCACATCCAATATTTCATAAGACAAACATGTTCTTTTTTAGTCGTTTTTGCTTTGGCGAGTTGTATCGCTTATCATCTGCAATATTTAATTCTCATCTTAACATTGCGTTCGTTATAAGACCAGGGTTATTATCGCTTATATGTTTGACAGTGGTTGATCCAATCTCTGTAATCAACGCTGCTTAATTGAATACACCCCTGCTTTAGGTGCCCCTCTAATCCAACAGAAGCTTTCACTTTTAATGTTCATAGCATGAGTTAATACCATTTGGTGCCTGATGCCTACTATCTACCGTCCAAACTGACGTGACGGTTATTTACGAACGGATGCATGACATATACCACTACATAACTAAATGGTGGACAAATGGTGCAACACACTAGGTTCCCAATACCTATTCCTCCAAAACGCTTAAGGGAACTTGGCCCCGACCACTTGGTAGTCCTAGCTTATTTCAAGTCATTTCACCAGCACTGCAATTCATTCCAGCAGGGACACAGGTGGCCCAGTCGTATAAGACACCGCGATTCGCTGTGCAGAGTTGCATCCCCTGGGCACGCCAGAAACCTATGATTGTGGGTTCGAATTCCGGTTCGCCCCGATTATGTTTCTAGGTTTGTCAGCACCATATCCGTGCTCGTGGATTTCACCGAAGTGGTAAACGTCTGAGACCTGCATCACTTCGGGCTTTCCTCCCACATTAAGCTGACACGCCGCGATATAACTGGAATACTGTTAAAATCGGCGAAAAAAACCAACTCACTCACTCACTCATTCCAGCAATATATTATTACCTTATTACACATTTCACACCATGCACTAATTAGTACAGATCATGTCTGGAAATAAGTGAGAGCAAAGTCTATGATCAAAATGAAATGGGACAAAACGTATTTTTCATAGACGAAACCGACATGGGATAAAACGTTTCGTTACAGATTCGGCATCCATTCCCCTACGTAGATTTCTAAGATGTGGGTTTCTTTAAAGGATTCTGCTGTCGAGGGATGTTGACAATAGATTTGTAGATGTCGTTGCTTTCCTGGCTGACAAGATTGATGACGTCGCTTTTATCTACGCTAACGCTGCGTAACTCCCACGTGCGGTAAAGTGGCTGTGTCGGGAACGTTATCAGTGACGCCAACATCCACAAGCACACAGTGACATAATGTCCAGACGCTCAGGTGTGTTACCGACCTCGCGTTATACTTGCTTGCTTGTTTGTTGTTTAACACCACAATATTCCAGCTATAGGACGGCGGTCTGTAAATAATCGAGTCAATAATCCAGTGACTGATATCCTGAACATCGATCCACGCAACCGGGACACGATGACATGCATCAACCATATGAGCGAGCCCAACCACCCGATCCCATTAGTCGCCTCTTACGACAAGCATTGTTGCCTTTTTACGACAAGCATGGGTTGCTGAGGACCTACTCTACCCCGGATCTTCACGGGTCTGACGTTATACTTAAAATATATGTGTATATCGTATAACATATGTGTACAAGAACTTCACGTTCTCGTTTAGATGAAAATTAATACATTATTTGAAAAGAATATATTTCCAATCCACCAAAAGTCGACGCAAAGATGACAATAAAATTGCATTGTATTTACGTTATGAGATAAACATACACAGTGCTAAAGAATAAATGAGCAATGCGTTCCCACAGTCCCACAGGGTAAACCTTAAAACTGGTATAACTTAATATCGTTTTATTACCTCAACAAACATCCACCTATCATGTCAGTTGGACGAGTAAATAGTGAGATGTTTGGACAAACTTATTCAGAATTTGACAGACTTTTGTTTGAATACAGGACTGTTGAGATAAACACATAACCTAGCTCGACAAGACACGAAGTACTCGATCTAAGATAGCAGGCGTCAGAGAAACACATAAGCTGGCATAAAACCTGTTTGCGGGTTGAGAACCCTGCGTTGAAGTTCAACATTGTTTGTTTTTGTTTTTTTTGTGGGGTTTTATTACACAGCACTCGGCAATATTTCACCTGCATAACGGCGGTCTGTAAATAATTGAGTCTGGACCAGAAAATACAATGTTTGACACCATGACACTCATGATCCATGCAGTTGGGATACAATGACATGCATCAACCAGGTCAGCGAACCTGACCACCCGATCCCGTTACGCCTCTAACAAGCATGGGTTCACAAGGAGTTCAACATTAATACAGCTTTGTGGGTTTGATATATATTATATGCTTGTGTGTGTGTGTGCGTGCGTGTGCGTGCGTGCGTGCGTGCGTGCGTGCGTGCGTGCGTGCGTGCGTGCGTGCGTGCGTGCGTGCGTGTGTGTGTGTGTGTGTGTGTGTTATAGTTGGTTGGTTGGTTTGTTGTTTTACGCCGCACTCAGCAATATCCCAGCTATATGACGGTGGTCTGTAAATAATAGAGTCTGGACCAGATAATCCAGGGATTGACATCATGAACACCGATCCACGAAATTGGGATCGATGACATGCATCAACCAAGTCAGCGACTCTGACCACCCGAGCCCGTTAGTCGTCTCTTACGACAAGAATAGTCGCCTTTTACGGCAAGCATGGGTTGCTGAAGACCTATTCTACCCCGGATATTCACGGGTCCAATGTATGAGGTCTGTCCACTGACACATGCAATTGTAAAGAAAGGGGTAGCGGGTGGTCCGTGACAAGTAGTACAATGGATATGTGTGTGTCCTGTGTTGGCTAACAATGAGTTTTAGTGGCAAGTTCAATAGTTCATAATAGTACATGTTGATATGAGGTACCCGATGATTTGCATAGATAACAGCAATTGAGAAGTATCATGACAATAAAAGACCAGATAATCCAGTGATTGATATCATGATCATCGATCCACGCAATTGGGATCGATGACATTCATAAACAAAGTCAGCGAGCCTGACCACCCGATCCCGTTAGTCGCGTGTGTTATAAGAGAGTATGTGAATTCTGTTATGCCACGAAATCATAGTCCCAGTTGACCGTGGTTGTAGACATTTGCCACCTTCATTTGATATTTCTGTAATATCTCTAAATGAGAAAAAGTGAGTGATTTCGGTTTAATGCCGCTGTGAACAGCATCTTAGTCACAGCCGGTAAGCTTGATGTGGAAGAAAAGACAGAAGAGATGTAGGTCTTTACAAACTTGACAGTCACCAAGGAGCACGGGTATTGGTTCTGACAAACCAAGGATCATAATCAGGGAGAATCTAGAATTCGAACTCTCTATGATAGGATCATGTCTACTGGATGCAACACTGCCTTGTAAAATGAGGCGCCTGAGACTGAGCGATTGAGGTTTTACGCCGCTTTTATCAATATTCCAGCAACACCACGGCGGGGGACACCAGAAATGGGATTCACACATTGTACCCATGTCGGGAATTGAACCCGGGTCTTTGGCGTGACGAGCGAACGCTTTAACCACTAGGCTACCCGACCGCCCTGAGGCGCCTGAGACAACGTGGTGACCGAAATGGGTCATTGTGTCTGTCAGCAATTCGTTTGAAATGGGTCTTGTGCCTGCTTGTGCAGCCCTTGTTGTGTACACGAAAGCCTTTCATTCAAATGTTGCCATGGACAACTGATGCTTGCTTATAGAGATCTGAAAACTATCAATGATCTTTTGAAAACACAATAAAACTAGAAATCTAAAATTCAAATGTCTTCATGTTATCAGCTGAATCTATTACATTTATGGAAGGTACAGAATAGGTTGTGTCTGACACGCCTGACCTTATTTGATAATGTTCATCTTGTATTGGCAGCTATGTACACAAACCATAGGGACTAGCGGTGTGGTATCTGAAAAAAGTATGAATAACTGAGGACTGTACGACCCATAAAGAAGCAACACCCATGTCCTTTTAACATGACAACATCGAACACGAGTCGTGGGAATTCTTTCCATTGTTCATGATTTGTAAGTAATGATCCAGTGCAAATATTGATAATGAGACTTCAGGATGCAAATGTACACTGAAGGCCTAGGTTTATAATGCGGATTTTTGTACAATTTGTAATCGTTTGGGACGGTCGATGTCATTTACGAATTGTATTAAACACTTCGCGCTTAATACATCGTGACTAAATCAGCGCAACCAGGAAATTCAGTTGCTCAAGTGTACACAACTGCACACAATATTTTCATAGCGTGCCCACTTAACAAACATGTTATTGTCCATGACATAGTCAAAACACGCATGAACATGCTTCCAAAGGTTCTATGAAGGTTTAACGAGTTTAAGGAGGAAATTAGTCATAATGTTTAATACGAGAAACGAACATATAATTGTCACATTGTCTTCAAAGTTCTATGGTAAACAGTACACTAATACACAGATTCCCGTGCACATGCGTAATTATATTTTGGTTATTGTTTGGTGTTACTTGGAGTGCATGAATGGAAAGGATTACCGCTTATTACACAGGTTTGAGTGAGGGTGTAAGATTGGTTTTACGCCAATTTATGGCGCTAGCCACAACATAAGCTGTTTAGCGCACCAAGAATGATGTCATGTGTTGTATTAATATGAAGACTCAAATCCGGGTCTTCGAAGTGACGAGCCAACGATTGAACACCTGTGCTATTGAACGACAATAGCATAATATACTCTCACAAGACACCAGGACACGTTGATGCAGTTTACAACTACGGTGAAACCCACGAGTATGGGTTTAACGCTGATAATCAAGGCGACTTTGCTGTCCGAATCCACAACGATTCTGGAACGATTCATTGTAAAGCGTCAACGCAAGGGAATAATCAGCCTCCATTATCTGCCGATAATGAACCCAGTGAGCGTAAAAGGCAAAAGAAAAGTGGTAAAAGTATTGTAGGAAGATAAGCTTGGAAACACAACAACACTACGAAACAAATCGACTGGATCCCCGTTTGAGTTAAGATGCAGCCTCTGCTTACAATAAACAGCCTGTGGTGCTAGAAACAAACATCCCTGACTGGTCGAGGACATGTACCAGAGAATATACACCTGTCGACATAGACGACTGACCACTCGAGAGGCCGTCATCAGTGCCGTAGCAAGCCGGCCTGGATTTTTAACAGAAAACATTTTTCCTTGTGAAAGTAAATTGAACAAAAATTGAATAATCTTATTTGCTCCCCCTGTCAAAAAAGTTAACTACGGCCTTGGTCATGGTCATCCACACAAGAGCAGAGCTGATGTAGGTACAATAGAATCATAAACTGGTAGTCATAGAATTGGCTGACTGTTTCTGTTGCCTACAGTTCCTGATAAATAGGAATAATTAATACGAAATTAAAATAATCGTGAACTTTTTTCTAACTCGCCTCCGCCATGTATGGATAACGCGGAGAATGAGTCTACAGTTTCGAACAACAATACCGTTGTACCAATTATTTCCCAATAAGACCTTTGAACATGATGTTTTGTTTGCTTGTTGTAACGCCGCATATATGCATTATCAAACACAGACTTTCCAATTACATATATTGCGTAGATGACATCTGGTGTTCCTGATTCCTAATAGAATTGCCATAGCCGTTAACGTAATTCCTGACGCACATATAATTTGTTGCGTGGCGTCATCAGTGCTGAGGGCGGTCGGGTAGCCTAGTGGTTAAAGCGTTCGACTCCCGACATGGGTACAATGTGTGAAGCCTATTTGTGGTGTCCCCCGCCGGGATATTGCTGGAATATTGCTAAAAGCGGCGTAAAACCTCAATCACCCACTCACTCATCAGTGCTGGACTCCATGATATGAAGCTGTTCAGCCGCCATGCATCCACGTCGATGGTACATCCAGCTAAAAACTTTTTTCTTGGATGTTTGTTTGTTTGTAGCTTAACGCCGCACTCAGCAATATTCCACCTATATGACGGCGGTCTGTAAATAATCGAGTCTGGACCAGACAATCCAGTAATTGATATCACGAGCATCGATCCACGCAATTGGGATACGATGACATGCATCAACCAAGTCAGCGAGCCTGACCATCCGATCTTACGACTAGCATAGGTTGCTGAAGACCTATTCTAACCCAGATTTTCACGGTCGAACCTGATGATGAATAATAGGAGAAATAATGAGTGAGTGAGTGAAAGAGTTGCGTTTAACGCCGCTTGAACAGCTTTGATTGTTGCGTTGTTTCAGTCTTACAAAATTACATGAAGATTAGGCTTCAAACCCGGATAGTATTTGAAAGGTATCGCACTCAACACTAAGTTATCCTACCAGCCATTATTTATACGCGTTTCTTAAAGAGCAACCCCTGGATTGGACACATGCAACCCTTCACATTCACCTGATCAGTCTGAATAGCAGACCTGTCTAATAGAACCGCAGGTGACCTTTTTGTGACCACTCGGACATGGATGAATCACCAGCATGGGTCATCTGATACAGATATACCCTAACAAGCCTATTCTACCAGGTATCCTATACATCATCTCCTTGTAGAAGTGACAGTGTAGATAGAGTGGCCCTATCAGACAGTCGTTACAAGCTGATTTTTCCTATGTATTACGACCAGGAACGTGTAGCTGACACGCTGTTCAAAGTGGCGTCGAAACCCAACTTACTCACTATCTTGTAGTACAGTCAATCAAATCTCTTTCACACTCTCTCTCTGTTTGTCCGCGTCTTTTGTTATTGTCTGTCGGTGTCTAACTCTGCCAGAGTCTATCATATTCTTGCACCGCGATGCATAACTGCCTGTCATTTTATATCAACTTATATTAAAGGTCATAATGCATCTAGGTACAGTTCAGCAACGAAACGAAACAATACAAGGCGTGGGTTCTAAGTCTGCGATAATCGATGGCTATGCCATTACCTCCTACAGGAATGTGAAGGCCGTCCATTTATCAAACACCACATATGTCAAAACCAGTAAATTGGAAAACGCTTAAATTTGTCGCATTTGTGTACGCTCATTGTCGCTCAACTACGGTCATCAGCATGTTTGTGTGTATTGTTGGTCCTCTGTTGTCAACGCAAGGGCCACTTCAAGCGAGTATAATCTTTGACTTGAAGGTAAGTTACTTATAACGGTAACACGGCGCACATATAATTTGTTGCGTGACGTCATCAGTGCTGAGGGCGGTCGGGTAGCCTAGTGGTTAAAGCGTTCGCTCGTCACGCCGAAGACCCGAGTTCGACTCCCGACATGGGTACAATGTGTGAAGCCCATTTGTGGTGTCCCCCGCCGTGATATTGCTAGAATATTGCTAAAAGCGGCGTAAACCCTCCCTCACTCATTCATCGGTGCTGAACTACATGAAATGAAGCTGATCAGCCGCCATGCACCCCCGTCGATGGTACATTCTTTTCCTGGATGTTTGTTTGTTTGTAGCTAAACGCCGCCCTCAGCAATTTTCCAGCTAAATGACGGCGGTCTGTAAATAATCGAGTCTGGACCAGACAATCCAGTGATTGATATCACGAGCATCGATCCACGCAATGGGGATACGATGACATGCATCAACCAAGTCAGCGAGCCTGACCACCCGATCTTACGACTAGCATAGGTTGCTGAAGACCTATTCTAACCCAGATTTTCACGGGTCGAACCTGATGATGCATTATAGGAGAAATAATGAGTGAGTGAGTGAAAGAGTTGCGTTTAACGCCGCTTGAACAGCTTTGATTGTTGCGTTGGTTCAGTCTTACAAAATTACATGAAGATTAGGCTTCAAACCCGGATAGTATTTGAAAGGTATCGCACTCACCACTAAGTTATCCTACCACCCATTATTTATACGCGTTTCTTAAAGAGCAACCCCTGGATTGGACACATGCAACCCTTCACATTTACCTGATCAGTCTGAATAGCAGACCTGTCTAATAGAACCGCGGGTGACCTTTTTGTGACCACTCGGACATGGATGAATCACCAGCATGGGTCATCTGAAACAGATATACCCTAACAAGCCTATTCTACCAGGTATCCTATACATCATCTCCTTGTAGAAGTGACAGTGTAGATAACGTGGCCCTATCAGACAGTCGTTACAAGCTGATTTTTCCTATGTATTACGGCCAGGAACGTGTAGCTGACACGCTGTTCAAAGCGGCGTCAAACCCAACTTACTCACTATCTTGTAGAACAGTCAAACAAATCTCTCTCTCTCACTCTCTCTGTTTGTCCGTGTCTTTAGTTTTGTCTGTCTGTCTATTTCTGCCAGAGTCTATTATATACCCCGATGCATAACTGCCTGTCATTTTATATCAACTTATATTAAAGATCATAATGCATCTAGGTACAGTTCAGCAACGAAACGAAACAATACAAGGCGTGGGTTCTAAGTCTGCGATAATCGATGGCTATGCCATTACCTCCTACAGGAATGTGAAGGCCGTCCATTTATCAAACACCACATATGTCAAAACCAGTAAATTGGAAAACGCTTAAATTTGTCGCATTTGTGTACGCTCATTGTCGCTCAACTACAGTCATCAGCATGTTTGTGTGTATTGTTGGTCCTCTGTTGTCAACGCAAGGGCCACTTCAAGCGAGTATAATCTTTGACTTGAAGGTAAGTTACTTATAACGGTAACACGGCGTGTGTGTATTAGTTCGTGAGTATTGTCAGCGTTTGTTTGTGCACTTGACCTAAATAGTTCAGCATGTCATTCTATAGGTGGCTGTAGAATCGATTGATTTGAGTTGTCTCGCAAGTACGTGACTTCGGCTAGATCATGAGAATTAATGAGTTTACTACATGAAAGAAGCTACACTGTTTAATTATCTCCATTGTCAACTTTAATGACTTTCTATCACAAAGGTTTTCATTTCTGAGTCAAGGTATAAGTTCGTAATTAAACAATTAACCCTCGAGTGACAAAGTCTCCATTTGTCCATCATAAATAAGTAAATTAAGTTAAATTTCTGAACTGAATATTAACTTTGATAGTTGTACGTATTTTCTTTGTAATACATTTAAGACTCTTTAACGCTACGTGTCTTAAAATTAAATGTGAATCTTCCTCAATATTTTATATTGGTATGACAAAGACGAGCTTAGGTATTACCCAAGGACTCGTGAGTCACATAATCCATATTATTCATATGTTTCTATTTAAATTTGAAACGCGTCCTCAACATCGTGTGTTCATGTTTTAACATGCAAAAGATTATCTCTAAGTTCTTACATTAAGAAAATGTTATGAGTCAACAATTCGCTGTCCATTGGATGCTTAAATGGAGGTAACACTAATATTTACATTCTAGTTCATTGCTTGTCTCTAATCTACATACCTGTTGATGGAAATAATATCTTGTTGGTACAGTTTGAAAATGTCAACGCAAAGCATCATTAAAGCTTACTGTGCAAAATGCCAGTATGTGTTGTAAGTTGTATTATTTAACATGACCTGTAGAAGAAGCAAAATCGTCAGTGTCGTGTTAACGTATATTTTAACATATACAACCCAGACTACATCGCATAACATTACTCAATGACACGCGTGCTTATAAATAGACAACAAATGTCACGTATACAATTCAGCGTTTATATTTATAATCCAACACGTTACAAAGTGGAACATAAATAATCGTGTACATAGACATATGTAAGGAAGTATAGTAATTATTAATCCGACATATCTTAAATATCTTCAAAATGCATTGAGAAAAAATAAAAACAAGTATATCTTAATATCGTCTGATTCACTGAACAAGGTTCGTAACCGTAGTTTATAATGCATATTTTGATCTATACAAGTGTTTTAAGCCCCCGCGAGTCACCTGCTATTCAAATAGATAGTTGTCATGAACATGTCAGGAAACTGTCTTAGGAAATGAAGTACACATAGACCTTTGCGGCCCTACATTACCGGAATCCCAGTCCACGCATAACAAAAACACATCTGTGCTCACGTAACGTGTACAACATCATATGTCCTATGCTTATTCATGAGTGGAAATATATGTCGTATTTAGAGAATAACCACCTAGCTACGGGGATTTACGGATTACGCCATGCGTGAATTAATGTTGTGAACCCCTAGCCTTGGCGTAGTTCCGAGTTGCGAGTAGGTCATTCTTAGTGTTACCCATAGACAATGTAACAATGACATCAACTTAGTCTATTGTTGGAACGACGTCACACAGCGTATGATGTTATGAACCAGATGACGTCATAGTCATTTATTTACGACAATGAATTTGTATCACGTCAAGTTGCTTTGTGGCCTCTTCGCAAACAATGTACAAACGGACAATTGGAGAAAACTAGCGAATCAGTGTGAGGTAAAAATGACAATTGCTCAGTTAGAATTAATGAAAATAATGTCAACTACATTAGTGCCCCTATGTCCATATATTATATATATTAGGCAAATAATTATAGTTATGCAATTGATTAGTTAATCGCTTTTCTGTTTCTCATATGTATATATGAGAATATAATTGTACACAAGAAACAAGACATTGTTTACGTCGCTCATCGAGTTTCATCGATGCAGGTGTAGTAACCTGTTTCATAAAACAAAACAAATCATTTCACATTGATATAATTTGACTTACACTTTTACGTTTCAGGGTCCAAAGTATCCCTGTGTCAAAAATCTCCCTAGGCCAAGTACATCATACTCAAAATTCTCCTCAATTCTGGTTTTGTAGTGTAAATAACATGTCCCAGGTTGGGGAGGTGGGGTAGACTTGTGGTTTAAACGTTCGCTCGTCATGTCGAACACCCGGGTTAAATTGAGTGAGTTGGGTTTAACGCCACTTTTAACAGTATTCCAATTATATCGCGGCGTGTCAGCTTAATGTGGGAGGAAAGCCCGAAGTGATGCAGGTCTCAGACGTTTACCACTTCGGTGAACCCACGAGCACGGGTATGGTGCTGACAAACCTAGTAACATAATCAGGTCGAACCGGGATTCGAACCCACAATCATAGGTTTCTGGCGTGCCCCAGGGACGCAACTCTGCACAGCGAATCGCGGCGTCTTAGACGACTGGGCCACCCGTGTAAAGCAACTTTATGTCATCGTATCCCGACCCCGAGGGACACTGGTCGTACACTGCCAAGCTAATGTTATGCCGTGATAGCTTAACCTGCATCTTTCGGTGTGCCATGTTGAACAAACCAGATAGATATGTGACCAGCCATGATATAAGGGACCTTATTGGTGAAATATCACATTTTGACTTCTTATTATATTTTAAAACTACAGTATCTTAGGAACACCAAAATAGAATTGACAAGCTTCAATTCACATTTATTACAGAGACACAGGGCATCAAAGATTTGGACTCATTTTCTGCAGAGTCCAATTTTCAGACTTATGACCGTTAGTAATAATTACATTTCTAAAAAAAAATGTCTGATTAAATAAAAGTAGATGTGTCTGGTGTAATGCTTTGAAATAGTGTGTTTACTACGTTACGAAACACGAGATGAAAATACAATATTTTTTACAGTCTGCACTTTACAGTCCGTCGAACGTCTTTCTTAATGACGTCACATCACAATTGTATCCAAGGTCCCTTTTCTCCTGGTTGGTCACATATACAAATATTTCGCGGAAAATGGTTAAATATGAAACGCTGTCGATTTACTACGGTCACCACGGAGTGATGAAATGTGTTACGATTTACAGTTATAAATTACCGTTAACTGAATAACATATGTAGTAAACAATATTAATAACTGACATTTACAAGACATTTATTGAGGATGGATATAAGGGCACAAGTAATACCCATGCATTGCTATAATATAGTATGTAGACCACACACAAGTTCGTGTGATACAAATAAGAATTTTATTAAAGTGAAAGAGTAATGTATCAGTATTTCCATGATGTCTTATTGGAAACAAAAATATGGACCGAACACACATTAGAGTTGGAGCACACAGTCCTTGATACTTTCATAATGGTCTTCGCCCACATTTAAAAGAACTCAAGTGTACACATACATACCACTGTCACGACAGAGCACATCCCCGTGTCTACAATCTAAAACGTACCGGGTTAGCTTCACAAAGTCAACATCCGTGTAAGATAGATATAACGATTATACTTAACAAAACTAGTGTACGACAAACAATAACTTACCTGTTAGATGTCCACTGTTGCTTATATCCAGTTAGGCCGAGCGACTGATCAGTTCGTCTTCACTGAAACTGTCGTCTGCGCGTGTCAACTATTCTCGCGAGATGTGACGTACAACGCAATGTTTCACCACCAAGATCATGGACGTTGGGTAGACGGACGTGAGAACTGTACGCAAGGAAACTTTGACTCGCTCAGGAAGTGACAGTTCAATAGTCCTGCACGATACTCTAGACACAGTGCTGTGTGCTGATGGCAGACGGTATAATCTTCTGCTCCGCTCAACTGAGCACGGGCTGTGACCTGACTGTCAAAACAGGTCAGGCAGGTGGGTGGTTGGAAACGGGGGAGTGGGGATTGAATACCTGCGTTCACTCTCTCATTTCGTGCTCTAAAGCTGCGATGGGAATACCTGTGTATCAGTCTACGGACGACCTCATTAAGAGTGCGACTAACAAGTTCGGACACTCGCACTCAATGACAGGGAACTTTTCAAAGGGGTTATTTGTTGAAGGATTTGCGTGTCAAGAACATGTTCGAAATTGTATTCAAGAAATGGACAATTTTAAAATAATTGTTGTACTTCCTTACAGTAATAAAAGCTCCGTCTCATGAAATATTATGTTAACTCACCAAGTACCTTTCCTTGGTGTTTTTGTCTCGTTTATTTTGCCTTTCAGTTCCATACATAGCTTACAGCTGCACAATATCAGTCCTTAAGCACATTGAATGTACCCAACATTGACCTAAATAGCAATTCATTTCAAACCACAAAACGACACCTTTCCACACTGCATATCAATGTATTGCCTTCCCGTATACATGTGCATGCATGAACCGATTTCTTCGCTAAAAGACACACCATTTCCAAGCAATAAAATGACATACTTCTGCACATACAACCTTTTTAGTTTTGTTTGTTGTTTAACGCCGCATTCAGCAATATTCCAGCTATATGACGGCGGTCTGTAAATAATCGAGTCTGGACCAGAAAATCCAGTGAGTGACATCATGAGCATTGATCCACGCAATTGGGATACGATGACATGCATCAACCAAGTCAGCGAGCCTGACACCCGATCCCGTAAGTCGCCTCTTACGACAAGCAAAGACGTACATCCCTATTTATACACTATGTATATGAATATATATTTCGGTCTATTTAACCAAGCATGTGTATTTACATATCTTAAAACAAAGGAGTTGAACATTTTAAAACAAGAAAACAACAACAATTGGGTGGCCCAATCGTCTAAGTGCCGCTGTGTCTCCCTTGGGCAAGCCAGAAACATGATTGTGGGTTCGAATCCCGGTTCGTCCCGATTATGTTTCTAGGTAAAGTGGTAAACGAGTTCTGCATCGCTTAGGGCTTTCCTCCCACATTTAGCTGACACGCCGTCATATAACTTGAATACTGTTCAAAGCGGCGTTAAATCCAATTCACTCACCCACTCACTTTATAAACTGTGCAAGAAACTTTCGTCATTTAACGAAACAGTTCTTTTTTACATTCACTAATACAAACATTCAAATGATTTTATCCTAAGGGGAATTTAATGTACACAACTAATGTTATTCTCCTTGTCAATATGTTTATTACCTTCCCCTTGGATTCCCCTTGTTTTGTAATAAACATCTGTAACTGTACTTCAAGTGCAACATTTATTGCATATTTTCATGACCTTTACCGTTTCCCGACACTAAGTCCATATCTTGTTCATAATGGGGAAACGGGTGGTTCAGCGATCTAACTCCTTCAGTTTCGTCCCTTGACCGTAGCAGGATCTGCAGATCGTGGGCTTCCCAGATTCGCCCGATTATGAACCTTGGTCTTTCAGCACGGATCCGTGCTAATTGTTTTACGACCTTCATCTCGTTCAGGCCTTCCTCGCTGATTCGCCGTGATATCGTGAACTCGTGACATCCTCACATTGTGTGTACATGTATCTTATCAGCCAAAGACTGGCTTCCATGGGTGATATGGCTTGGGTGAGATCAAATGGTATATGGAGATATTGGAGATATCGCTACAATGTAATTGCATCACAATGCTTTGCAAACCATTGTGACGCCATTGGTTACCATGATGTCACAATCAAATGACGTCACTAAGCTCTCTGGTTTACTCTCACTGCAGTGTTTATTGTACGATAAACAACGACCACGAGTCGTTTATTTCCTATATGGGAGAGCAACATTACATGTATGTACAGCCTCTTTAAGGATTGTAATGAAATGTACAAGCTTTAAACATATTTTTCCATATTCAAATAATGATAACTCCCTGAATACAATCCGACCTCGTCAATGACGGACAAGTTAAGTTTGGTATTTCCCTCATATTCTGGCCATTTTCACGTCGATTATCTGTACCTTTTTTCCCAATACTGATTCTCATATCTCTCCCACTTTTGGGTGCGATCGTTCAGCCATTGCGTTTATCTACATTGCCCAGCTACATCTATTGGGAACAACTCACGAGACACTCCCCTCTCAAAAATAACGTCGTCCAATACACGTTATCAAGTTCGAATCTCCAGAAATGACGTCATAATAGAACAATGTTTCATCGTGAAATAAACCACGCTTTGTTCTTCATTGTTTTTTGCGATTTATTGCTTAGCTATCATATATTACTGCTTACAAACTATTAAAGAATTATTTTGGATCTCACCTCTAGAATCTTTTGACATCAAATATATCAACATTCATTCAAAATCCATTTACACATTGCAAGTAACCAACTATAAGTGAGTGAGTGAGTGAGTGAGTTGGGTTTTACGCCGCTTTTAACAGTATTCCAGTTATATCACGGCGTGTCAGCTTAATGTGGGAGGAAAGCCCGAAGTGATGCAGGTCTCAGACGTTTACCACTTCGGTGAAACCCACGAGCACGGGTGTGGTGCTGACAAACCTAGAAACAAAATCGGGGCGAACCGCGGTTCGAACCCACAATCATACGTTTCTGGCGTGCCTAAGGGACGCAACTCTGCACAGCGAATCGCGGCGCCTTAGACGACTAGGTCACCCGTGCCCCCTACCCAACTATTAATGACTTTTATTGTCCATATAATTAATATAAAAAAATATTTGGGTGATATTCTTTATTTATTGTATGAACTTAACACTTAAAAATAGTAATAATTTTTTTTTTACAAACAGTGTAACATCAGAAATATTTACCAAGGTAAAAGAATAACTTTATCAACACACCCATTCAAATTGATTACAGGCGAGCAGATAGCACACGGCGGAATAGTTGTGTCTCTGGGTAGACAATCAATTCCCATTTAACACCCTCTTCACCCTCCGTCGTTGATTATGGATAGTGATGGCAGAATCAGGCCAACATCAAACGATACATAGCGCTAGCGCTAAAACTACGCTATCTACCCTTAGCGGGTTCATATATACTTTGTGTTTAAACCATAAGACAGGTATTGGGTCATGTCACGGGATAGACAGAGATTAACAAAGTAAATAATATAAGTGCTGAATTATCAATATGTACCAAAATACTAATTACCCTAGCAATTGTTGAACTGGGTTCAAACACATTCGGTTATGGCATATTCCAGGTGTCCCCCAATACTTACCTTACCTTACCAAGAGGCAGTTGGTTTATGTTTTTCTGGTCACAACAAAGATGCAGGATGTATTCCCCAAAAGGTTAAAAAAGTCCATTCTTGGTGTCCATAGTAATGACTGTGATAATTCATACATCTGCGTCACAACAATCTTATGTATTCATTGGCATAAAAGGGAGACCGAGTTCTCATGGAACCTGTAGTTAAACTGCCAACATATATACTTAGTTGGTTAGTTTGTTGTTTTACGATGCACTCAGCGGTATTCCAGCTATATGACGACCACCCGATCCCGTTAGTCGCCTCTTACGACAAGCATCGTCGCCTTTAACGGCATGTATGGGTTGCTGAAGACCTATTATACCCCGGATCTTCACGGGTCACAGATATAGTTAAACAATGTGAAGCGATTCACGGCAAGTGGTTGTTTGTGCCAAACTCAAACTGATGAAAGAGCTGATTAAATCTCTCAAATCAATATGAAATGTACAACATTGAACTACACTTGACCAGAAGTGCTTTCACTTCACCAACATCTGTTATGAAAGATGCGCTACGAGTGGTTGCTTATGAGATACGAGAATAAGGATCACACAAACCAGTGACTGATAGCATGGACATCTATCTGCGCCATGATATGGATCACACAAACCAGTGACTAATAGCATGGATATCTATCAGCGCCATGATATGGATCACACAAACCAGTGACTAATAGCATGGACATCTATCAGCGCCATGATATGGATCACACAAACCAGTGACCAATAGCATGGACATCTATCAGCGCCATGATATGGATCACACAAACCAGTGACTAATAGCATGGACATCTATCAGCGCCATGATATGGATCACACAAACCAGTGACTAATAGCATGGACATCTATCAGCGCCATGATATGGATCACACAAACCAGTGACTAATAGCATGGACATCTATCAGCGCCATGATATGGATCACACAAACCAGTGACTAATAGCATGAGCATCTATTAGCGCCATGATATGGATCACACAAACCAGTGACTAATAGCATGAGCATCTATTAGCGCCATGATATGGATCACACAAACCAGTGACTAATAGCATGAGCATCTATTAGCACCATGAGATATATCAGTCAAGCCTTGTTGACAATAAGAAGTCGTAGTGGCCATCGTTATGTACCAAGTCTGTAGATTCTCATGGGTATGACTATCATTAAAGAAGTCCATCAATAACCTGTTCTATTTGTCAATGTTACGCATGAGAAACAGTCTGTATTCAGGAAAATAATACATAATTTACAAGATACGAACCGTTGAATTGTTTAAATCCCAATTGCGCAGATGACAGTCACGCTACACTGGTCAATGAGCTGTAGACCCGTGAAGATTCCGTGGAAGAAAAGGCCTTCAGCAACCCATACTTGCCGTAAAAGGCGACTAACGGGTCAGGCGACTGACTTGGTTGATGCACGTCATCGTATCCAAATTGCGTGGATCGATGCTCATGATGTCACTCACTGGATTAACTGGTCCAGACTCGATTATTTTACAGACCGCCGTCATATAGCTGGAATATTGCTGAGGGCGGCGTTAAGCAACAAACAAACAAACAAACAAACAAGCAAACAAAAAATAAGCTGATATTACCGACAGACTGAGAAAAGTTGTATGCTCTTTGATTCTTGACAGAACCAGGTACACAACATGCACTGTGGTCACACTTTATCGGTGACCAGGTCGTCATTGCTTCATGTTTATGTTACGGCTTAAAGACACTGGATGTGTTTCATGACAATAAAGATCAGATAGCGGAACATAGTACAATATCCGTTGCGGGGGTCTGGTATTTTGTACAAGATCCATTTTCCTATTAGGTGGTAAAGGGCGTTTGATTTGGTAGTAACCTGTCGCGAATCGCCGCACTTTGGCAATGGCGTCGTGAACCGACTGCCTTGATAGTCGAAAAGGACCGACCATTCATTATTCGGGTAAGTATGTGGAGGTTGGGACGTTTTGAATGTATACCGGTCTCTACTTCAAAACATAATTTTTTTTTCTCTGAAAGGACGAGCCGGATTGTTTAATAATTTAAAAAAAAATTGTTTTCAGAATCATCATGTCCAGAGACGAAAATTACTTTTTCAAGTATTTTCCCGAATTTAATACCCATGGATTGAAATGGCCTAATTTGAGGTCAAATGCATTTTCTAAATATGTGTTTTATTTGAGACTTCAAAAACGTTCGGAATCTTTCATGTAGACAGTACAATACAATTGTATTGCAACTAGTGCATTAAAACCTATTAGTTACAACAAGTTTGGCAAAATAACCCGGCTAATGAATCCATCCATTCACGCTCTCGCTTTGTTGTCGTTTCAATGAGTCAAAACTCGCTGATTCATATTCTATTCATGTTCATATTTTATTCATATTTTGATTTAACTTCTCTAATTGTGTCGGGAGTACAAAGCAACTCTTTGTTTGAAGAATCACGTATACGTAACTTTCCTCACGTAACGTGCTCTGTTCTCGGGAATTGAGATTGACGAACAGTTTTTTTACAACTCATGGTTTAACAGTAGTCTTGTCAGTGACACAATTGAAGGATCACACGACCGTATATTTAGTGAGTGAGTGAGTTGGGTTAAAAGCCGCTTTAACAGTATTCCAGTTATATCTCGGCGTGTCAGCTTAATGAGGGAGGAAAGGCGGTAGTGATGCAGGTCTCAGGCGTTTACCACTACGGTGAAACCCACGAGCACGGGTATGGTGCTGACAAACCTTCGGGGCGAACAGGGATTCGAACCCACAATCTTAGGTTTCAGTCGTGCCAAAGGGACGCATCTTTGCACAGCGAATCGCGGCGCCACCCGTGCCCCCGCCCGTATATTTAACTTCGGGCGACCTAAAGTGGGAATCCGCTCATCGAATCTTGACCTGACCAATGGTGGATAGCATGGACTACCATCCACGTCGTCGGGATGGCACACCTTCTCGTTGGTCATACACTGTAACCACCTGGTCCTCATTTCACCATGTTATAAGTAATGTGGACCTATATGAATTATTCCCTGATCTCCCAATCTCCATTTTAGACAGCATTAGGACCGATACTTTAATCTGTTGTAACGTAACTATGTATTTTTCAAATCCCTACATGTTAAAAGTTTTAATTTATTACCTTGTTTAAAAATTGTTTTGAGATACCCTTATAATGAAAAACGCTTTACAAGACAGTATCCTATGACGTTTTCCATTGCATAACTTTGTCATCAAAATCGACATTCAGACAAACGTTTGCCTTGTTCATTTCACAGTTTGGTTCATTGGCCTATAGACTGTCTTTGTAAATTGGTCTGGCCTCAGGTTTTTATACGTCTATGTTCTTGGGGGTTTTACCTTGTAGATTTTCACAAATGTCCGACATCTTCAAAAAACGCATCTTAAAATATGGAAATATTAAACATCAACTCCAAAGAATAACCAATTTCAATTGGCACCGAAACAGATTCCTGAATGTTTGTTTTTTTCTAAACGTTATATTTGCGAACTTTGTTCTTAAAACTGAACGGTCGGTGGTCGAATTATAAATAACATTTTCAAAGTCAGTATGAGGGGAGAATAAATACAATTGAAGAAACAAATTGTTTGGATCTTTTCTTTGAAAGCCACGTCAAAGAGCAACCCCCGTTTCGATATCCATGTTCATTGTAGGTTGTTTTATTCCAGGAATTTTATAAACTGACATGAATAAAACAAACTGTTCCTGTCAAATTTGGTCTATGTGCCCAGTCCTACAGCTGCATGTGTCTAATCACGTTTTCGTACATTATAACTGGTATTGCTATTACACCCATTAATTAACGGAAAACATACACATATCATCCAATCGGCACAGAAAATACAATATATCAAGACATGATGGCAGATTGTTATATAGGATGATACTCAAGTATATATATAGATCCCAAAATAAATCTCAAACAACTCAGTCATCAAATAGTAAGGGTTAAAAAAACAAATTTGAGCAAGGTGTCCGTCATGTTTGATTGTCTATTGTACCTCGGTAGGAGAGTGATGACAATAACCTTTCACGCCCTTACCAAACCATCGCCAATTGAGCTCTGTGATGACGTCACAACGGTGTCCACGTTAAGCAAAGTGGTGTCGGGTCTTGTAAACAGATCTCACGTATTGTCCGATTGGGAAACATGTAACACTCGCATCAAGAATTCTTTCACTCATTTTACGAGGGTTTGCAGCTGTTGCGGTGCGAATGGTTCATTTTCAGCTAGAGTATGACGTTGGGTGATCCTTATTTGGAGTATGTCGTTTAACGCCGCACTCAGCACTATTCGGGTTGTATGACGATAGTATTTAAATAATCTAGTATGAACCAGATAATCCAGTGATTAACATCATGAGCATCGATCTACGCAATTGGGATACAATGCTTGTTTGTTTGTTGTTTAACGCTGCATTCAGCAATATTACAGCCATATGACGGCGGTCTGAAAATAATCGTGGCTGGACCGGACAATCCAGTGACACGATAGTGCGTTTACTGATTTTGTTGAAACTGAAAAGGATAACATAATCTTGAATTACATCTGGTGAGTACAAGTGCAGATATTCTGCTGCATATAAGCAAATTATGTTACGAACAAAATACCGGCTTTGGTATATAATCTCATATTTTAATGCTACAACAAAACGTTTGAACACAAAAGGACACACATTAAAGATTGTGTAGCGTAAGTGGATACCTCAGCCCTAAACTGAATCCTACCACAAGATGAATTCGGTCACTACCTACGTGTGTTAACAAAGGCCTAGTTGAACGCCGTGGAGAATTGTAGCGTCTCAGTGGGAAACTCACCTAGTGACAACATGATAATTGCGTCTTCCCAAACATTTAGCTAATATCATACATTGAATGGGCAAAATTAGCCACCCAGTGATGTGCCTGTCAAACTTTTGTTTGATGAATCAGTTTTTTCGAGTCAGTAACAGTATCAAGTTATTTGTAAATACACTGCACACACTGTACTGTTTGAATTTGTATACATCTATTGACAGGCAGGTCTTTGTCCTCTGACCTAGATGTCAAAGACCGCTCAGTAGACACACGAATATATTCTTTTGTTCAACTCATCAGTGGACATGAGGCATGGGATGGAGATACGTGATTTATACACTGACTGACTGACCACTGCTGACCAGCGTATTGTCACATGAACGTAACCATCGGCGTAACGCGTTAGTGGGTCTCCAAGTGCCCGTGCACTCACTCCTATTGGCGGTTTGTGTTCTCAATGGGATATTGAATTATTATAACGCGGACACTGTATCTCTCCATCAGCTGAGGCCACGTTGGTATACGCAACCTACATGTACGTTTACCTATACTCCGGTGCGATGGACGATAAAGACTTTTTATCAACGTTTGTTCTCCCTTTTGAGCCAAGAGGACGATGTTCAATCCACAGAAAATAAAATAGTGAGAAATATTACATCAGTTTGTTGAATACAGCTTTTGCACTGAATTGAACATTGGCGCAAAGATCCTTTCATTGTATCATACGTTAGTGACTTTGTTTCAAGGCACAGTCTGCAATATTCTAGGTATGTTAATTGGCCTCCTGCTAACAATCATGTCTTACAAACCATTGACTGAAAGTGGGTGAGTGACCCAGTTTAGTTTAACGCCGCTTTGAATAGTATTCCAGTTATATCACCTTGATGTGGGAGGAAAGTCTGTAGTGATGCAGGTCTCAGGCGTTTACAATTTTGGTGAAACCCACAAGCACGGGTATGGTGCTGACAAACTAGAAACACAATCCGAGCGAATTGGTGACTGAAAGTCACGCTATAACGACAAGCAAGCATCACAGAGCCTGCCCATCCAATCCCCACTTAAGTGGGCTCATGCGACTAGCATGGGGAAGGTTCTATTCTCGTTCCTGAAACCCAATAGGGGGCGTCTTTAAGTGATTCGGTAGGGGTCAGGGGACCACAATAACACAAAACCAAAACGTCGCGAGTCTGACCACTGACTGGATTATCTCAATAATGAACACTACAAATACATACCCATGTCAGACCAAAGCAATGTATTTTCAGTTTAAGATTCGTCTATTTGTTTATTTACAGTTTAACTTCCCATTCAGTACATCACGACGGCCTGCAAAATAATCGAGTCTTGACCAGACAAACCAGTGTACGATATCATGATCAACGTTCTAAGCCGTCGGGGTACGATGCCAATCAACCAAATCACCGAGCCTGACCACCCGATCCATTAAGTCGGCTCTTGCCACCGGCATAGGTTACTGGGGAACTGAATCACCATGGAGAACTTTAGTCTAACCGCGACGCGGTGACGTCCTCCACTTGAGGATGGAATACACTTGTTGAGTGTGGCCAATACCTGCGATACTTACCACCTTGTTGGTGGCGATCTGGCTTCGGGGATTATGTTGGATAGATCTTTCTGTCCTTGTTAGAATTCACAGATCGCCATGATGTACTCTCCCCATGCTGTGACCACCCAGTTGTTTGGAAGTGGGTTAACGTCACCTGGCAGCGGAGAGTTTACCTGCTTCACAAAGCAGAAATGTTAAGGATGGTCTCGCCATTTCACTTGACAGAAACTGTAAGATACGATTGGGAAGCGCGTGTTGGGAGGACGCCTTTCTGACACTGCATTGACGGATCCCTGGGTGGATTCCTCGTTGGAGTCAACTCATGTTAAGCCGGTATCTATGTATAAGGGGAGTGTGGCCAAGCAAGACAGTGCCTGCACTTCCTCCTGGCTAGCCATTTCAAACCAAATTCCACCACGCCACAACACTTAGGAACAGGGCACGACGCCATGACAGTGTCAGCACTTCATGGAGGCTAATTAATTGTATGCAGGCAACCATGATAGTGTCAGCACTTCATGGAGGCTAATTAATTGTATCCAGGCAACAATGACAGTGTCAGCACTTCATGGAGGCTAATTAATTGTATCCAGGCAACCATGATAGTGTCAGCACTTCATGGAGGCTAATTAATTGTATCCAGGCAACCATGACAGTGTCAGCACTTCATGGAGGCTAATTAATTGTATGCAGGCGACCATGACAGTGTCAGCACTTCATGGAGGCTAATTAATTGTATCCAGGCAACAATGACAGTGTCAGCACTTTATGGAGGCTAATTTATTGTATCCAGGCAACCATGACAGTGTCAGCACTTCATGGAGGCTAATTAATTGTATGCAGGCAACCATGACAGTGTCAGCACTTTATGGAGGCTAATTAATTGTATCCAGGCAACAATGACAGTGTCAGCACTTCATGGCGGCTAATTAATTGTATCCAGGCAACCATGGCAGTGTCAGCACTTCATGGAGGCTAATTAATTGTATGCAGGCAACCATGACAGTGTCAGCACTTTATGGAGGCTATTTAATTGTATCCAGGCAACAATGACAGTGTCAGCACTTCATGGAGGCTAATTAATTGTATCCAGGCAACCATGACAGTGTCAGCACTTCATGGAGGCTCATTAATTGTATGCAGGCAACCATGACAGTGTCAGCACTTCATGGAGGCTAATTAATTGTATCCAGGCAACCATGACAGTGTCAGCACTTCATGGAGGCTTATTAATTGTATGCAGGCAACCATGACAGTGTCAGCACTTCATGGAGGCTAATTAATTGTATGCAGGCAACCATGACAGTGTCAGCACTTCATGGAGGCTAACTAATTGTATCCAGGCAACCATGACAGTGTCGGCACTTTATGGAGGCTAATTAATTGTATGCAGGCAACCATGACAGTGTCAGCACTTTATGGAGGCTAATTAATTGTATCCAGGCAACCATGACAGTGTCAGCACTTCATGGAGGCTAACTAATTGTATGCAGGCAACCATGACAGTGTCAGCACTTCATGGAAGCTAATAAATTGTATGCAGGCAACCATGATAGTATCAGCACTTCATGGAGGCTAATTAATTGTATGCAGGCAACAATGACAGTGTCAGCACTTCATGGCGGCTAATTAATTGTATCCAGGCAACCATGGCAGTGTCAGCACTTCATGGAGGCTAATTAATTGTATGCAGGCAACCATGACAGTGTCAGCACTTTATGGAGGCTGTAGATGTGCCTCCTAGAAGTTACCTTGTAACCAGAACCCAGAAAATCCTCATGTAATAACAAGTTTATTTACAAATCAGAGATAAAATGTTACAAAATTTGCCAATGTGAGAGACACACATATGCACAACTAATATTATCACAATTCTTTAGGATTTTGCAATCCTAAAGCAAAGAAATTTGAGAGGGGCACTTAACTTTGCCTCAGTTGCAATTGTAACCTAGTGTACATATTCATATCGATTTTTGAATAAATATCAAATGACCACACAGACACTATTTATCTTATTACCTGAAAAATAGCATTAACAACCATGCATAGAGCATCCATATACAAAGTTCACAGAAAGCAAAAAAACATCTGGACCAGGAATAATAAATATCATTGTACAAATGAGTACACAAATATTGACACTTGTGCAAGACATTTTGTTCATTATGAATGCCTAAATGATTAATTACATATTCTAGTGAAGGTAGGATATTTACTGATAATGCATATAAAAGTCATAAAAGGATAAAAAAAACAATGTTGAATTCAAGAGACTGGGTTCATGTTTAGATTAACAGTAAAAATATTCTCCACTTAGAGTGAGTTGGGCTTGACACCACTTTTAGCAATATTCCAGTAATATAACGGCGGGGGACACCAGAAATGGGCTTCACACATTGTACCCATGTGGGGAATCAAACCCGGGTCTTTGTCGTGACAAACAAATTCTTTATCCACTAGGCAAACTCGTGTCCCTCTCCGCTCAGAACATAGAGAATGTCTGACACAGAAAGAGAGTTTGAGAGAGAGGATGCACACTGTACCCAAGTCACAAAGTGAACAAAAAACACATGGTTTGCTGGCATACTATACTAGGTGTGTGAAAAAAAGGGATGTGCAGCCCCTGGGTTTCTGGCGTGCCCAAGGGATGCCACTCTACACAGCAAATTGCCGCCCTTAGACTGGTCCCCCAGTGCCCCATGGATGTCTGTTGAAACACTGAGAGTGTGTATACTTGGATTGCTACTCCAACTGCTTTTGTTAAAGTACGACATATTTAGAGAAGTAATATTTTGTATCTTAATTCCTTATTTTGTGAAATAGATTCACATGATCTTTCCAATCATATAAAGAATACACTGGCTATCAACCTATTGTTCTAACACCACATAAAATAATGGAAATTGAGTTTTAGAGTCAGTTAACTCTCTTGCCTCAGGAGTGAGAGATTGTCTATGTATGCTCTATGCCTGGGACATGTAGTGTGTGAGCGAGTATGGTTTTACGCTGCTTTTAGCAATATTCCAGCAATATCATGGCAGGGGACACCAGAAATGGGCTTCACACATTGTACCCATGTCGGGAATCGAACCTGGGTCTTCAGCGTGACGAGCGAACGCTTTAACCACTAGGCTAAACCGCAGAGATTACGCTCCAAAGGTGAAGATAAACATGACAGGGAGATGAGCTGATGGAATTGTTAGATTATGTTGGGAGAAATATGTTAACAAGATATGACAACTTTTCATTTTCTAGCCAAAATATGTACAAGAACAGTAACTCATTGTAAAGTGCAAGAATACTTATTTCATAGTAGTTATTTTCATTTCATATCTTTGAATACAGAGGACAGTTACAGAAATACTTGGTGGTTTCTTCCTGGTTTTTATCAACAGTGTTGACACAAGGCCTATTGACATGAGTGAACATGGCATTTCACATTGAGTTTCATGTTTCATCAACAACTGAACTGCGTCACAGGAAGCTTGGGCTGTATGCATCCAGGAAGTTGAGGATGCAGTTTTGGGTGGGTGGGTGCGTGCGTGAGTGAGTGAGTGAGTGAGTTGGGTTAAACGCCACTTTAAACAGTATTCCAGTTATATCAAGGCGTGAAACATAATTGGGGTGAACCGGGATTCGAACCCACAATCTCAGGTTTCTGGCATGCCCAAGGGACACTACTCTGCACAGCGAATCGCAGCGCCTTAGACGACTCGGCCACCCATGCCCCCGAATGCAGTTTTGAGTGAGTGAATTTTCTATATTATTTAATTTTTCAGCTATACCACAGCAACCTGAAAATGATCAAGCCCTGACCAGACAAACCATTCAATGGGTACTATGAGCAACGTTCCACACTGGAGTACGTTGACATACGATGAAACTGTTACAAAACTTATGAGACTTCAGCTCGGTACTTGGAGGCCAATAGCCTATTGTACACGAGGCATAACAATTCTATTCATATAACTCTCATGTCTTACAACAAGACAAAGTATGCCCTGGGCAGTGGGTTAAAGTGTCAACAATATTTCATCTATCTCATCACAATCAGTATAACGAGAGAGAAGTCAATAGTACAATTATGTTATTATATGAGTGTTTTCATATTGGGCTTTTTATAGGTCCAAGGTCAGGCATATTAGCTAGAGGCAGGCTGGATTGGCCCGAGGCAACAATTCCTCATTCCAATACAGCTTACCTGGGGCCACTATGGCTCAACGAGGACCTATAACAAGGCCAATATGAAAACACCTATTTAATGACATACCCCAGTATTTATTAATTGACTGTTAAACTCTATGTTTTCAAGAAGTACCAGTCAAGAAGAGCAAGGAAAAGCATTCAAATTGAAATGTATGAAATACTATTTAGTTAACGATTGCAGTACACTCAAGAATTAGGAATGCAATCATGCACAATAGCTGTAATGGCCAAGCAAAGCTGTATTGACCTGCACAAATCCTGTCTTGGCCTGCTGAACCCATACCGGCACTCAAGTGCGTCTATATGATGCGGGACGATCTGAGCGTATTACGGACAGTCGATTAATAACGTTTGTTATTTAAAGCCAAACTCAACAATAAACAGTTATGAGACAGGAGTCTGCAAATAATCAGGTCTGGACCAGACAATCTGGTGAGTGTCGGTGGGCTTAATCCACAAATTGGGATGCAATATGCTTGCAATCAACCAAGTCAGCGAGCCTGACAACCCGATCCACTGAGAGGCCTCTTAGGGTAACCATAAGTGCTGGGGACCTATTCTAACTCCTGAAGGAGTATCCCGACCATGGGACGATAATGAACCTAAAACAATGATAATGAACAAAAGATCACTATTGGAGTGAGTTATAGGGTTGCGACCGGGTACGAAAACTGAACTCGAGTACCCGGCAGACAATACCCGAACCGGACTCGAGTACCCGTAGTTCAATGTTGTCCCACTTGTTTGTAATGCTTTTGCGAATAAAAGGTCATCAAACATCTATTGATCTATTCTAAGGTATTATGTTTTTAATTAAATGCCTGCATGGCTTACCTAAAACATTTGAACGTTTGTCCGCTTTTTCGTCCATTTTGAAGTGACTTACGAGTTACGAAAGGCGATTAGAGTTATCTCCCCTGAACGGGTACTTGAGTCCTGAAAATTGGACTCGAGTCCTAAGCTTCCCGACCCGTTATCGGGTACTCGAGTACCCGTCGCAACCCTAGAGAGTTAATCTAGGGCATAATCCCATATAACAGTGTGCAGCTGAAAAGTACACCTCTGCACTGGGAATCCTTTCATCTTTTGGGGCCCTGTATTCTTCTCTTCCGATATTTGATTAAAGGTTTCACGCGACATTACATGACATACCCTGTTTATTAACTTCTCCATATTGATGTCCTGCTAACACACTTCAAGCTAAACTGGAGAAAACAGCAACAAAAACCACTACCATTTTTTTAGAAATCATTAGTTTGAGAGGTTAATAAGTACATAAACATAACAAAACAGTCATAGTTATCAGTATCACTATGGTATTGGACAAAGATCTAAGACAAAGTCAACCATGTTACATACTTAACTATATGAGCAATCTTAAAGATTATAATACTCCTGATTAAGAACATTTTTACACGGATTTGTGAAAAGTGTTACAAGTAAATGTATATACATCATGTACAGGTATGACACCATTCAGCAAACAGGGGCTGACCTAGTGAGCCACACCCACTACACGGCTTCTGTATGTCCTACAGGACCCCTGGACCAGGGACCAACCAGCCAGTGTGTAATGTGAACACTAGTGACTTCAGAACATTGATCACTACACAGCTTCTGTATGTCCCACAGGACCCCTGGACCAGGGACCAACCAGCCAGTGTGTAATGTGAACACTAGTGACTTCAGAACATTGATCACAGCTTAAATTGTCATTCCGAAAGGCAGTTGGTACAAACATCTACTCAATACTGTATCACAGTAAACCAATCAACTCTAGCATTAAACATCAAAGAATATGTCTTTTGTTCTTTAGAAGTTGTCACAATCCTGGCATAAAATATATTTCATTTCAATTTCTAATTAAAATCCATAAAGCATTATTTATAAGGCAATTCTTATGACACAAACTTTTTTTCTTTAATCTGGAAAAGCCATTTATTACAAAGGAAAGTCTAAAGAAAACAATAGCCTGAACTAGTACAATTTTTTTAATTCAGTAAAAATCATTGACAATCATCCACTGATAAAACACTCAGAAGGTTCTGAAGTTGTCTCTGTATAGGTCTAAAGAGAAAACAGAGAACACGATGTCATATGCAGTTCATAATGCTCCTGTCAATTGTGTACCAATGGTTTGCTTGTTGTTTAACACTGCAGTAAGCACTATTCTGGCAGTAACACCAGGGTCCACTTGCACAAAGTGATCATAGCGCTAAGATGATCGTAACTCCCATACTTTAACATAGGCTTACGATAGTCTTAGCACTCAGATCGCTTTGTGCAAGTGGACCCTGGTCTGTTGTTGGTACAAGGAACAATGACCCCACGTCATCAGGGTACAAGGCCAGTGGCGGATCCAGAGGGGGAGTCCCTACCCCTCCCCCTTCTTTACATCTGATAGCAACTTGTATGCACATTTCCTACCATGATAACATGTTGATCTGGTTGTTGAAGTAAAATTATTAACAAATGGCTCAAGTGGAACCTCCCCTTTTTTAAAATCCTGGACCCGCCCCTGAAGGCCAAGCAATCAACCAAGACATGGAACCTGACCATCTTGTAGTTGTACAGGTTAAAGATCTCTCGAAGCAAGCACTAAGTGATGGGGACATATCTATTGTATGGATCAGGTATTGTACAGGACAGGTTTTGTACTAACAGACTGCGAGTTATACTAATCATAGTTCTACTAAAGAATCACAAAAATTGATTTGAAAAAGATAACCTTTCATTCAAACATTTGAGATTAAATATAAACAATCCCATAGAGACAGCTTTCTATCACAACTCACCAACAGTCTGAGATTGCCTGATCCACTCGATTATTTACAGACCACTGTCATATAGCTGGAGTATTGCTGAATGCGGTATTAACAAAATCTGTGTTGTCCCGGGCCATACAGCATCAACCTGGCTTGATATCTAGAATTATTAACAACATACTTTATAAGTGTAACACGAATATGATTGTTTCACATTACCACACAGCATTAGTGATCTGTTGCCACTCCCTTGTCACCGACATCTATATAAGGCAAAAGATGACTTCAAACAAGTGTGATGTATTCTCTACATCAGACCTCATAACAGTTACTTAAACTATTCAACAGGTGCAAAGCCAAAACAATAAGGGTCCCATTCCAAAAAGCAATCTTTTAGCACAATACAAGTGGAAAGTCTAAGTTAGAGTATTGGAGTCTTAGCACTACCGCAGTGGAATGCTAAGTTAAAGTATGGGGGAAACAGTAGTCTTAGGCCCAGGGCGCTGTCCCACATCTACCATCTTAGCACTGCCACAGTGAAACGCTGAGTTGAAGTAGGGAGAAACAGTAGTCTTAGGCCCAGGGCCCTGTCCCACATCAACCATCTTAGCACTGCCACAGTGAAACGCTGAGTTGAAGTAGGGAGAAACAGTCGTCTTAGGCCCAGGGCCCTGTCCCACTTCTACCATCTTAGCACTGCCACAGTGAAACGCTGAGTTGAAGTAGGGAGAAACAGTAGTCTTAGGCCCAGGGTCCTGCACCCACAACTACCATCTTAGTACTGCCACAGTGAAACGCTGAGTTGAAGTAGGGAGAAACAGTAGTCTTAGGCCCAGGGTCCTGCACCCACAACTACCATCTTAGTACTGCCACAGTGAAACGCTGAGTTGAAGTAGGGAGAAACAGTAGTCTAAGGCCCAGGGCCCTGTCCCACAACCACCATCTTAGTACTGCCACAGTGAAACGCTGAGTTGAAGTAGGGAGAAACAGTAGTCTAAGGCCCAGGGCCCTGTCCCACATCAACCATCTTAGCACTGCCACAGTGAAACGCTGAGTTGAAGTAGGGAGAAACAGTCGTCTTAGGCCCAGGGCGCTGTCCCACATCTACCATCTTAGCACTGCCACAGTGAAACGCTGAGTTGAAGTAGGGAGAAACAGTAGTCTTAGGCCCAGGGCCCTGTCCCACATCAACCATCTTAGCACTGCCACAGTGAAACGCTGAGTTGAAGTAGGGAGAAACAGTCGTCTTAGGCCCAGGGCCCTGTCCCACTTCTACCATCTTAGCACTGCCACAGTGAAACGCTGAGTTGAAGTAGGGAGAAACAGTAGTCTTAGGCCCAGGGTCCTGCACCCACAACTACCATCTTAGTACTGCCACAGTGAAACGCTGAGTTGAAGTAGGGAGAAACAGTAGTCTTAGGCCCAGGGTCCTGCACCCACAACTACCATCTTAGTACTGCCACAGTGAAACGCTGAGTTGAAGTAGGGAGAAACAGTAGTCTAAGGCCCAGGGCCCTGTCCCACAACCACCATCTTAGTACTGCCACAGTGAAACGCTGAGTTGAAGTAGGGAGAAACAGTAGTCTAAGGCCCAGGGCCCTGTCCCACATCAACCATCTTAGCACTGCCACAGTGAAACGCTGAGTTGAAGTAGGGAGAAACAGTCGTCTTAGGCCCAGGGCGCTGTCCCACATCTACCATCTTAGCACTGCCACAGTGAAACGCTGAGTTGAAGTAGGGAGAAACAGTAGTCTTAGGCCCAGGGCCCTGTCCCACATCAACCATCTTAGCACTGCCACAGTGAAACGCTGAGTTGAAGTAGGGAGAAACAGTCGTCTTAGGCCCAGGGCCCTGTCCCACTTCTACCATCTTAGCACTGCCACAGTGAAACGCTGAGTTGAAGTAGGGAGAAACAGTAGTCTTAGGCCCAGGGCCCTGTCCCACATCAACCATCTTAGCACTGCCACAGTGAAACGCTGAGTTGAAGTAGGGAGAAACAGTCGTCTTAGGCCCAGGGCCCTGTCCCACATCAACCATCTTAGCACTGCCACAGTGAAACGCTGAGTTGAAGTAGGGAGAAACAGTCGTCTTAGGCCCAGGGCCCTGTCCCACTTCTACCATCTTAGCACTGCCACAGTGAAACGCTGAGTTGAAGTAGGGAGAAACAGTAGTCTTAGGCCCAGGGCCCTGTCCCACATCAACCATCTAAGCACTGCCACAGTGAAACGCTGAGTTGAAGTAGGGAGAAACAGTCGTCTTAGGCCCAGGGCCCTGTCCCACTTCTACCATCTTAGCACTGCCACAGTGAAACGCTGAGTTGAAGTAGGGAGAAACAGTAGTCTTAGGCCCAGGGCCCTGTCCCACATCAACCATCTTAGCACTGCCACAGTGAAACGCTGAGTTGAAGTAGGGAGAAACAGTAGTCTTAGGCCCAGGGCCCTGTCCCACATCAACCATCTTAGCACTGCCACAGTGAAACGCTGAGTTGAAGTAGGGAGAAACAGTCGTCTTAGGCCCAGGGCCCTGTCCCACTTCTACCATCTTAGCACTGCCACAGTGAAACGCTGAGTTGAAGTAGGGAGAAACAGTAGTCTTAGGCCCAGGGCCCTGTCCCACTTCTACCATCTTAGCACTGCCACAGTGAAACGCTGAGTTGAAGTAGGGAGAAACAGTCGTCTTAGGCCCAGGGCCCTGTCCCACATCAACCATCTTAGCACTGCCACAGTGAAACGCTGAGTTGAAGTAGGGAGAAACAGTCGTCTTAGGCCCAGGGCCCTGTCCCACATCAACCATCTTAGCACCGCCACAGTGAAACGCTGAGTTGAAGTAGGGAGAAACAGTAGTCTTAGGCCCAGTGTCCTGCACCCACAACTACCATCTTAGCACTGCCACAGTGAAACGCTGAGGTGAAGTAGGGAGAAACAATAGTCTTAGGCCCAGGGCCCTGTCCCACATCTACCATCTTAGCACTGCCACAGTGGAAAGTCTATGTTAAAGTATGGGAGAAACAGTCGTCTTAGACCCTGGGTCCTGCACCCACAACTACCATCTTAGCACTACAATAGTGAAACGCTGAGTTGAAGTAGGGAGAAACAGGAGTCTTAGGCCCAGTGTCCTGCACCCACAACTACCATCTTAGCACTGCCACAGTGAAATGCTGAGTTGAAGTAGGGAGAAACAGTAGTCTTAGGCCCAGTGTCCTGCACCCACAACTACCATCTTAGCACTGCCACAGTGAAACGCTGAGGTGAAGTAGGGAGAAACAATAGTCTTAGGCCCAGGGCCCTGTCCCACATCTACCATCTTAGCACTGCCACAGTGGAAAGTCTATGTTAAAGTATGGGAGAAACAGTCGTCTTAGGCCCTGGGTCCTGCACCCACAACTACCATCTTAGCACTACAATAGTGAAACGCTGAGTTGAAGTAGGGAGAAACAGTAGTCTTAGGCCCAGGGCCCTGTCCCACATCAACCATCTTAGCACTGCCACAGTGGAAAGTCTATGTTAAAGTATGGGAGAAACAGTCGTCTTAGGCCCTGGGTCCTGCACCCACAACTACCATCTTAGTACTGCCACAGTGGAACGCTAAGTTAAAGTATTGAGAAACAGTCGTCTTAGAACCAGGGTCCTGCACCCACAACTACCATCTTAGCACTGCCACAGTGAAATGCTGAGTTGAAGTAGGGAGAAACAGTAGTTTTTAGGCCCAGTGTCCTGCACCCACAACTACCATCTTAGCACTGCCACAGTGAAATGCTGAGTTGAAGTAGGGAGAAACAGTAGTCTTAGGCCCAGGGCCCTGTCCCACATCAACCATCTTAGCACTGCCACAGTGGAAAGTCTATGTTAAAGTATGGGAGAAACAGTCGTCTTAGGCCCTGGGTCCTGCACCCACAACTACCATCTTAGTACTGCCACAGTGGAACGCTAAGTTAAAGTATTGAGAAACAGTCGTCTTAGGCCCAGGGTCCTGCACTCACAACTACCATCTTAGCACTGCCACAGTGAAATGCTGAGTTGAAGTAGGGAGAAACAGTAGTCTTAGGCCCAGGGTCCTGCACCCACAACTACCATCTTAGCACTGCCACAGTGAAATGCTGAGTTGAAGTAGGGAGAAACAGTAGTCTTAGGCCCAGGGCCCTGTCCCACATCAACCATCTTAGCACTGCCACAGTGGAAAGTCTATGTTAAAGTATGGGAGAAACAGTCGTCTTAGGCCCTGGGTCCTGCACCCACAACTACCATCTTAGTACTGCCACAGTGGAACGCTAAGTTAAAGTATTGAGAAACAGTCGTCTTAGGCCCAGGGTTAGGTTCTACAAAAAGTGCTCGACTGTTCTATGTTGATGGATGAGAGTTTTGTCAGTCACAGCACTATGACCAACTTACAGTACAGGTCCCAGAGGATGTCTTCAGTCAAGAAAGGCAATAAACTCCATTACAGCTGGCCGACAGCTATTGGGTCATGCCAAACAATAATAGAATGGGTGTACACTGTTAGCCAAATTCAGGCTTTAATTTACAGCTTAACTTCATCCTTTGCAAAACTGACACCCTATCATAGACAATATTAGACATATAAACTTTGGAATAGAGGTAGGCTTCAAACCAATTTTTGATCTACTTTTCCTTGAGGCTTGTCTGAACATGGTAAGGTTTGGCCAGGAAGGCTAGCAGGATTTTCTTTCCAAATACTGTATGATGCAGGTTACCTAAAAAAATCAACTGAATTCACACACGGAATGAAAGTCTTATGATGCCGTGTTAGGCTAGGTGCACCTCATGCAACACATATCATATTTAGGCTGGAACAATTACATGCTAGGCTGAAACGTTTGATTTCCAGCAGTTTATCTCGTGACAACCAAACAATTTTTCCAAGAATCCACTAAGAAACACTGTCCTGGGATATCTGAACCCATGCAATGTGGCATCCCCTTACAATCGGACAAGAAGCTGTGTGTAGAAATATGACGCTAGTCCCTAGTATCACATGTTCTAGAAGAGCGGCTCTATGCTGACTAGCTTTGGTGACCCGTGGTCAGTAGTTGTAAAGCTTTCTGTAGGTTGTCCACAGCAGTTTTGCTGTCCTCGTACTGCAGAGCACTGCTGGCGTACTTGCATAACTTCATGGCTTTCTGGAAGTCTTCTGTCGTAAGCTGTACACCGGCTGTCACAGAAAAACACACAAGATGCAGGGGTGAGTTGTGTTGAACCAATTAAGTACCAGCAGTAGAAACCAACATTTTTCAGCCATTAGTCCTTATAATGATAACAGATAGCAAAATAAAAAAAATATAGCAAATTTCTAGTGGTCCTTATGATACCGTAACTATTGGGCAGTTTGGCAAGGACTACAGGACAAGTGCCAACTCCTAACACCGCTAGTAACGGTGAGTACATTACCTTAGTAACAAAAGTCACGGCCTTTTTAAACATCTTTTCACACTTGATATTAGAGTGAGTGAGTGAGTGAGTGAGTGAGTGAGTGAGTGAGTGAGTGAGTGAGTGAGAGTTGGTTTAACGCCTCTTTAACAGTATTCCAGTTATATCACAGCGTGTCAGCTTAATGTGGGAGGAAAGCTCGAAGCAATGCAGGTCTTAGACATTTACCACTTTGGTGAAACCCACGAGCACGGGTATGGTGCTGATAAACCTAGAAACATAATCAGGGCGAACCGGGATTCGAAACCACAATCATAGGTTTCTGGCGTGCCCAAGGGACGCAACTCTGTACAGCGAATTGGGGCGCCTAAGACGACTGGGCCACCTGTGTCCCCACTTGATATTAGAGGTGCACAGTATTACCGGTATACCATGGTTTGAAATACTAGAATATGTTGCACAATACGTTTTGAAAAAATCATGCATATTTTCATCTTGTTGGCAAAGCCTATATCAGTAACAATTTGAATTGAAATTATGCTTTTTAGAAATAAGCAATGATTCCTGTGAATGAAAATGCGAAACATTTCGTGACCAGCTTCCAGTATATAATGGGTGCATTACGCAGTTGTGACCACAGCAACATCTAACAAAATGGTGGGTGACTATGGATTGGACATTGGACCATTTCGGATATCAAAAAAAAGTTCAACCAATTGGTATATTTTGTATTCAGGTTCACAAGAAATTACAGATGAAAGAACACATGTGGTACAAATCGCAATACAGGAATCATTATTGCCATTAATTGCAAAACAAAAGCCAGACCAATACTCATCACTACTTTTTATATTGTTACAGACTGTGGGCAACCTGACTTACAGAAGCTTCACAGGCAGGAGAAAACTCTGTGACTACTGACAATAAATAGATTGTATGCAAATGGTGCTCCTTAAAGTTTTTAACTGATTTCCAAAGGTCTATCTATGTTTTTATATAGTTCGCACTTAACACAGTCACTTACTCTGACCACCTGAACCGTGTAGTCGCCTCATACGACAAGTGAAGGTAGCTGGGACTCCTGGGCCCCGTTGCAAAAAGCGATCTTAGCTACGATTAAAGTAAGCCTATGTTAAAGTATGGGAGTTACGATCATCTTAGTGCTAAGATTGCTTTGTCCAACGGGGCCCTGGTAAGGCAGGAGAAGTTGTGACCTGACAATTAACCTTGTATGACACTGTACGAGGTTTGTTTGTTTGTTGTTTAACGCAACACTCAGCAATATTCCAGCTATATGACGGCGGTCTGTAAATAATCGAGTCTGGACCAGATAATCCAGGGATTGACATCATGAACATCGATCCACGAAATTGGGTTCGATGACATGCATCAACCAAGTCAGCGAGTCTGACCACCCGATACCATTAGTCGCCTCTTACGACAAGCAGAGTCGCCTTTTACGGCAAGCATGGGTTGCTGAAGACCTATTCTACCCCGGATATTCACGGGTCCAATGTATGAGGTCTGTCCACTGACACATGCCATTGTAAAGAAAGGGGTACAGTGGTCCGTGACAAGTAGTACAATGGATATGTGTGTGTCCTGTGTTCTAGTGGCAAGTTCAATAGTACATAATAGTACATGCTGATATGAGATACCCATTGATTTGCATAGATAACAACAATTGAGAAGTATCATGACAATAAAAGGAATTCATTTGGTGTAAGAAAGGAATATTTGTTTGTAAATATCAAATATTTTATACTTCAAATACTAATAGAATTCTGGCATTGACTTGATACACCGACCTCTTAATAGTGTTTTATGAGCAACACATATTGTCCACAGGACCGTAGTCAATTTCATCGTCATGACCTCCACGTGCACAACATGCGTATGTTTTCCCAAATTCTGTGCACTGCCTAACTGTCTCAAACACGTTTTGTGAATTTCTTCTACTAATCCAGGATTACCAGTAATTCTTACAACTAAACTAGCTGTAACGTTCTTGTCTCTTCCTCATTAAGTATGTAACAATATAAAAACTATTCTTAAAATAACATTTCTGCAAAAGGGACTCGATGGCATGTCCACGCACATGAAATAAGAACTAACATGACATGAACAAGATGAGGACAATAAGAGTTGTCTCCCTTGAAAAACGCTCATTCTGAGATACAGACCTGGGTTGGGGGCAGGTGTCCATGTGTTGGGTACCACAGGATGATTGTACTGTGTCGGCGCTGGCTGCTGAGGGGGTGGCTGGTACGCATTCTGCGGGGGTGGTTGATAGGCGTTCTGAGGTGGGTCCTGGGGTGTGGTTGGTGGGGCAAAGGAGCCCGATGACGGAGTGTAGAGACTGTTCTCCATGTTGCCGGAGGTGCTCATGCCCGATGTCCCTGGCTGGGGAGATCCTCCACCAGCAGCTAAGTCTACACAAAGTAATGGCCAGTATTAGTTCAGTTTCACATGTTGCCTTCAGATCCGTCACTTATCTGGCACCTTTTCAGCAGTAGCTAAGTTTACACAGGACAATGGACAGCATATGTCACATGTTGCCTTCAGATACGTCACTTATCTGGCACCTTTCCAGCAGTAGCTAAGTCTACACAGGACAATGGACAGCATATGTCACATGTTGCATTTTCACTTTGGTGAAACCATGAACACAGGTATGTGCTGACATAGTCCTCAAAACATGAAATAGAATCCCGAAATATTGCGATTATTAATTAACTAGGATAGCTGATAGCGTGCTTGTACACAAAAAATGAAGACAAGTCGTTCCGGTGATGAGGAATATTACTTACAGTAAAGTGCGCTTTTCAAGACATATCCATTTTGGTAGCAACATACATCATCAAGTGTTTACAATCACGTATTTACAATCCAGGTAAGCATACGCAGTCAGATAACTGCGAGCACTTATATTTAGCAGGGTGTGCATCTGGAATGTGGTCAACAGTACTTGAAATGCCACATCCACGTTTTCTTCATTCAGTGTGTCCTGGTCATGTACGTATACTGCACATGCTGTTAAATATAGCCCAAATAAAGTCACCTGACAGCTGAAGCTTACCCAGATTGGAACCATGTGACAAAAACTCAACGATGATTATCTCTAGCAAACAAATCGTAAGAACAGCACTTTGCAAGTTTTGTCACTACTGTAAATAATATTCCTTATTGTTGGAATGGCTTGTTTTCACTTTATAAGTATTAGCACATATGCAGCTACCTTCATAAATTAATAATCATGATATTTCGTTTTTCTATTGTGAAGAGGACTTCAGGTTCTACTACACCAAATCAGAATCAGTTGTTGAACAAGCAGTTTTCATAGAGAGACTTCAGTGCAGATTGAATCAGCTGGCAGCAGCGATTGGATGATTTTTTTTTAATGTACATAATTCCAGTAATTAAAACAGACTATGTTTTTCTATATTTAGTGTCGTCTTTTTCAACATGATGACTCATGCTAAATGTGACCACAGATATATTTTCAAGCAAGTGACATTTGATGTTGAACTTGGGGTGGCATGTTTAGCATCCTGTACTTGGAAAAGGAGCTGGCTAAGCTAGTCATTCTTTTTTGATTGCCAATCTAAGGCCAAACTGTGCACACACCTACAGGTAATAGCTGTTGAATGAAAAAAATATAATGTTACTATAGAAGTCTATGGGAAAACATTTGTGTGTAAATTGTAAGATCATTATTGAGGCGATTCTGGCGATGTAAGGGAGGCAACTCTGCACAACTAAGTTGTGGCCGCTGTGACCAATGAGTGTACATGAGGTAGGGGAGACTAGACAGTACGGACAGTGCTACCTTCTTCACCCTCTTCAGCCATTGGGCCGGGTATCGGTGTCTCTCCATTCTTCAGACATCGATGGATGTAGGCAGCCTTCCACTTGGCATACTTCTTGTTCTTCTCAATCTGGTAGAGTTAAAAAAAGGCAATGTATAAGCTGAACTTTCATTAATCATGTCAGTACCAACTGGTGTAGCTTGTATTAAGCTGAAGGAATGGGGTCTGAATATTTCTGAGAATGTTAGCGTGAAAAGAGTAGTTGTATGTGTGTATGATATATGCATGTGAAAGTATGTGTCTGATTGGAATGAACTGTTATGCAAGCCTGGCGGAAGAACGGGTGGTAATAAATTATGTATGTATAAAATGTTTAAAGATGGGTATGGGTGTGAAAGTTATGTAAGTATGTATATGCCTCGTTCTTACCGCTCTGCCTTCTCCAAATTTAGATCAGGTACTGCTCCTCTGAAGTTGGAAACTGGCAGATATATGAATGTGAATGAAAGAGTGTGTTTTCAGTGTAAGGAAAGTATTGAGGATGAATGTCATGTAATGCTGGATTGACCTGTGTACGATGACTTGCGTGAAGTTTATACGAAAAGGTCAGTTTTAGCTATCCCAACTTTCTAGAGTTATGCAATACCGATAAACTTATTGTACTTTTTAAATATTATGTATATTTTACAGCCAAAACCTGCTTATTAGTTCTCCAACGAAGAAAGAATATTTTATATGGCTAGTTACGGGTAGATATTTTCATACCCCTTTTACACCAATATATTTATGCTGTACATACTGTGATATATTTTAAGTCTCTCGTAACCCTTAACGGCTCACTTTTATGTCCTTTTTTATATGTATCCATGTGAATATTTTTGTGAGGTGAGACTCAAATAAACAATCTGTCTGTCTGTCTGTCTGTATTAGAGGTGTCATTCGTGGGCTGATAGTTGGATCAATTGTTACCACCCTCCCTTGTATGATAACATGAAGACTTAACATGCTTAAACAAAGGACATAAACAATTGCTGACAAGAGCTGTCAAAATTCACACGAGTTATAGAGTGACTTAGGTTCAGCTGACGTCAACGTTGTTTCAAACACCAGTAATTTGAGAAAAATATGTTGGCAATAACCGATTCTGTGAGGACAAAGAACCACATGATAAACCGTTTTCTGTAAACATGGTAACAGTCCATTTTTGTGTAACAAATATATTATGGTGATACTGTGACTTCATTTCCATGATATGAAATGTATTGTAAAAACCATCATGGCCTTATACAACTTACGTCTTCCGAGAGCTCTCCAAACACTGTGAGCACATCAAACAACATACCGGCGGTGTAGAAGGACTTTACTACATTTCTGAAAATCAATCAATATGGCTTAATCAATTTTTTTTATTTTATTCATTTGATCAACATTATTCAGTTATAATAACACAGTATTTATGTAAGTCCCTTTAATGTAAATTGAACTTTCTGCCTTCTTAGCCATGGTAATCATGAGAAATGTTCTGTGGCAGTGAATTATTAATTTACCATCGATATTCATAAATTTGTATAGGTAGTGTATAGATGTTAAAATGTATTGATACACTGATATCGTGACATACGATGACATCCCTATGCTAAAGCGTTCAACATGTTCAAGAATCCCTTGAAAACATGACATCTAATTCTAATCATGCTAACAAGGGAGATAACCCTGCAAGACTGGTCAACATGCCCCATTATTGGTACAACTTTATATACATAAAACACAACACTGTTTAACATAAACAAGGCATTAAAATGAAAAAGTTGCATTTGTGATTACCTAATCAAACAAACGTACCATTTTAGTAAAATCTAAATATTTTTTTACATTTGTATACTTATCCTGTATTACCCCTTACATTCACTGCTTACCTTACGACAAGAAAAAGACAGCTTACGGCTATGGTCTTGGGTGAAGAAATAAAGTTGTTTCAAAGTGGCATTCCTGCTTTTTATACGGACCATTGCTGCTGTCATGTGACCTTGATGACAAGCTACCTTTCAAGTGTTTCTTGGTATGCAAACGTAGGCTAGGAATTGTGGTGATGCAGTTGTGGGATCTTGGTTCTTTGCCTTGCAAAAAGTCTCAAACAATCTCCACTTGTCATCGCATAATCCTCTGGTTGAGGGACGATTAGCTAAAACTATAGCTTTAGCTGCCCGTGCTGAATAGCCCTTCGCACTTAACGCCTTTATAAGACGAACCAAGCGTGCAGACGAAACTGGTCTGGCATTGGGTGAGCCGATTTGCTGTGAGGGTGAATGAGTCGATTGGACCACTGTGGAAGAGGTAGTGGATCGTAGTGGATCACCTTGGGAAGTAGAACAGGTGGCGTGAAAGCAAATGCTTTTAGCCCATCCCAAGGGATGCTGAATGCATCCACCACCTATGCCTGCGGATACCGTAATGGGGAGACATACCTCATAAGTTGATGGTTTTGGCAAATAGGTCGATGTTTGGTTGCCCGAACTTCAGAAGCAGTAACTGAAATGCTTTTGTGTGAAGTTTCCACTCGGTGGGAGCAACCCTGTCTGGGCACAATAATGCATCGGCCAGTATGTTCTGACATACGGGGATGTGCTGAACTATGAACTCAGAGCTCCAGATAAGCTTTTGGTGTTGTGGGTATTTTACCCATGCATTTTAAAATCATTGGGTATCAGTAATTCTATCTGGGTATTCAAATTTCTGTTACCCACTAGTTTTTACACATGTGGGTATTTAAGTTAAATATTTAAAAACACTATTCATCTAGTCCCTGCAAACTGGTGTCGTGTGGGTTCGAGAGCTTTATAGGACTCAAAAATACCACGATACTTCCACAAGAAAGTGTGATGGCAAATGATCATGATATAACGGTCATCGTGGAGTTTGGCAAGGTTGACGGTATGCCCGTTTATAATTTCAAAATAAGTTGCTGATTTGCTAAACGTATACGCAGGGCTACTTCACAATATTTTGATGATACGCACAAGTTTTATTTTTGTAGCGTATCTGTAATGTTCGCTGCATATTTGATACACTTGGATTATATTTTACTGCTTATTTCTGCATTTCTGATGCGTATTTTACGCAGATACGCAGCTTATCTGGAGCTCTGGAACTGTAGTTCCAGACGATCAACTAGATGGAAGAACATGCATGTCTGTTGAAGAAAGGAGTGGGAGTGCGTTGTATCTTGACTGCACAGAGCTGTTGTCTGTGGATATTGCGAGTTGCGTGGACTGTAGCTGTATCTACCAATGAGAGATGGCCAGAATTGTCACTTCCAACTGCAGATTGTTTATGTGCCAATTTCAATGAGCACCGGACCATAGCCCTGAGGCTGTCTGGCCTTGCAGGCAAGCAACCCACCCCTGAAGGGAGGTGTCTACAAACAGGTGTAATTTTGGGATAACCCAAATAAAGAGACTCCTCCCAAGTCCACCAATTGAGGTAAGGCCTTTGAGGGACCGGTAAAGTGATGGCCTTGAGTGGATCCTGACGCCTGATGTAAGGTTTCAGGAATCGTTGGATTGGGCACAGTTGTAATCAGCCTCTGCTGGTTAAGTCCTGTGCCGAAGTGAGTAACCCCAACAACACTTGCCATTGGTGAAGCATGCATGGTTGGTGTAGTTCAGGTGACAAGAGGCATAAAATCTTTAGCCATCTGTCCCTCGGTACTGATAGGAGATCGTGGTCTGTCTGGAACAGGCCTCCTGTGACCAGGGCCCACTTGCACAAAGCGATCTTAGCGCTACAACTATTGTAAGCCTATGTTAAAGTATGGGAGTTACGATCATCTTAGCGCTAAGATCGCTTTGTGCAAATGGGCCCAGGAGCTGATAAGATGGAGTTAACTCTGAATTAGCCTCGTTGATTAGCCATCCAAGTTGATACAGCAGCCGTCAGATAAACTCAGGATGGCGTACTTATGTGGGTATGTGTTGATGACACAGGAGACAGTCGTCTATGTACGGCTCGAATCAAAAGTTCCTCAGGTGAAGAAACATGGTTATTGGCTTCATTATTAAATGAAATGCCAAATGGGAGAACTGCTCATTGGAAGTGAACTCCACTGAACTGGAACCTTCGGTTGGAGGGATGGATAGGTATATGCATGTAGGCATCCCGCAAGTGGAGACTGATCAAGGAAATATTGTTGATCATTCTCATCTTGTCCGATTTTTTCTTGGGTACCAGGATAACCGGAACCGTGACGGAGTACGTTGAGTACGTGATCGTCTTTGAGAATGGTCCGTTTTTTCAAAAACAGATTCAGTCTCCCGCCTACGGGGGAATTGACAATTGGGACGACTGGGGGCGGGAGATCCCAGGCGTGACTGTCCATCACTTCAGTGTTTACCCCTTTTATCACCTCCCCTGCCTTGGTATTTACCACGACTGGACTGATAAGAACCTTGAGGTTTCCCTTTGCCTCTGCCTTTCCCATGAAAGGAATCCTGGTCTTGGCCTTCCTTGAGAGACATGCGTCTAGGCTTATAATTGTCTGATCTGCCAGCCCGCTGGAATAGACTATACGAGACGTGCTCTAGACCCTTGAATGTGCATGATACAGGGACTTTGAAACAACATTATTTCTTCACCAAAGACCACCGCTGAACGCTGTCCTTTTGTTGTCGTAAGGTTAGCAGTGAATGCATTAAGGAGTAATGCAGGATAAGTAAAAAATATCTTCTTTATTAACACAAACATTCTCATTTTCCAAGCAGATAATTCATTCAAGTTTTCCACAACACAGTACACACCATTTCATTTTCACTAGGGGCGGTTGGGTAGCCTAGTGGTTAAAGCGTTCGCTCGTAACGCTGAAGACCCGGGTTCGATTACCTACATGGGTACAATGTGTGAAGCCCATTTCTGGTGTCCCCCGCCGTAATATTGCTGGAATATTGCTAAAAGCGGTGTAAAACTATACTCACTCACTCATTTTCACTACCTCCAGTCTTCTTCAAGCAACATGTTTAAATCTTTTGTTGGGTTTACAGAATCATATGAAATAGTTTGAATTTACATTTAGTTGCCCTACCATTTTACTGTAAACTTTAGACATGTAATGAAAAGAAAAGTGAACTTTGACAGTCGTGAATACATACATTTGTTGCTGTTAAAATAACTAACATCCTGCACTTTACATGCTATATACAATATATACAGTGCTAAAAAAACACAACTTTGACTGTTTTAGCATTTATATTTTCTCAACAGCCAGATCCAAACAACTTATAGACAAATATATAAAAACTACAGTGTTGATCCAATTTATTTTAATTCATTCTACCCAAGCTCACATGTAAGTGAAAACACAAACAAAAAACAGAGTGTGGAATCTTTGAACACATGCATTAAGTACATTGGAAGCATACAGTTTCATGAGAGAGTGGTAGCCTGTATTAACTTACTTGTTGAATCTAGCAGCTCTGTCCTCATTGTCAGCAAACAGGAAGACTTTGAGAGCATAGTTCTCCATGTGAGCCTGCCCAACCACCTCGCTCTGTATAGCATCAGCCTCATACAGCTCCTTCTTGGCCTGTACAAATGTATGTTTACAAATTTACAATCACGATTCAGGAGCAATGACCACCTTGCTCTGTATAGCATCATCCTCATACAGCAGTAAATTTTTAACTTGAAGTTTACACATTATACAGCTATTCCATTGGATGAGAGGCCAGTCACATGATCGTGAAACTGACATTCAAAAGTGTATGAAGGACACATTTTGGCGTTCATACCTTTTTCATGAGACTGTATTCCTGAAATGAGGTAAACACTGACGGACTACTTCCACATTCCTGGGGGAAACCCCGGGGAATTCCCTTCCACAAAAACATGCAGAAGCGTTGTTTCTGATCATGTAGACCCTTTAATCTTGAACTCAGTGGTTTAAATTACATTGAGAAACCTCAAATAGTTTGACTGCACGATTGTTCACAAATATCCTCGCTACGACCCATCCTTTTGAACAAAGAAATGCACATCCAAACTATCGTTGTATCGACTCAATCCATATTTAGACTGACAGTGACAGTCTACAGCAATCTATAAATTTACCTTGGTATCTATTTAACACATCTTCAATGACTTGACAATTAATCAATGATGAGCAACACATGTAACCACCAAAGGTTCTTTAACTACATCTCTCCTGTCACGTTTATCGTGTCAGCCATTTTGATGTTTTGTATTTGATGCAAATGTATTACAATGCGCTGTCATTGAAACTGAATTACTGAGGTAGTTCTCAACACACCTTTTTCATCTAATGATGACATTATTTTGAATACATTTATTGTAAACAAATAGCAAAAGTTGTTCGTGTAGAGCAAGTTGAGCATACATACACTCATGTCACCTCTTGTTTTTAAGAAACTATTTTATTCCGTGATACAGCTTGTTGTTGTATGGCTGTCAGAGTAAACATGAAGTAACGCATACTAAATAAAATTATGTATAGATAATGGGCTACAACCTTCGAGGTACAATATAGTGACATGAGTCAGGGTTAGAAACTAACAGTTTTTGTCCACTAGTCCTTATAATGATATCATATAGCAAAACCCTTAAAATGGGCCAATTTCTACTAGTCCTTAGGATACCTTTACTATTGGGCAGTTTGGTAAGGACTACAGGACTAGTGCCAGCAAATCGCGGCGCCTTAGACGACTGGGCCATCCATGCCCCCTATAGTGACATGATGTTTGGTGACAGTTTGGTCCTCACCTGCTCACTCTATAAAGGTTCACACTTCAATGAACTCACATGAAGTGAAAGTCAATTATTAATTAAACAAGTTTACAAGCAGGACTCAGGAGGTGAAATGAAATGGGGTTTAACGTCGCGTCCAAGATTATTTCACTTATATAGCAACGTGCATGCATGCGTGTGTGTGTGGCTGTTTGTACTAGTCCGGACTGATGCCGATTTATAGTGCCAGCCCACTGAGATACCATGCTGCGGTTTAACATGAATACCCCACTCAGACACAGTATACTGACTCCGAGCCGAACAGTCCTTTTTTTTAGCCCCTTAATGTCGAGTCCCAGACAGGGTAACAACAAGTACCATCTTTTATTAGTTTTAATGTCTTTCGGTATAACGCGGCCGGGGATCGAACCCCGGACCTTCTGTTCTCCGGGCGGACGCTCTACCACTAAACCACGGAGATGGTCAGGACTCAGGAGGAATGGCCGCCTTGCTCCGTGAAGCATCAGCCTCATCATGTATGCATGTATGCTCAAAAATAAGTGATCTGATTTGAGTACAGTAGAACATGGATACAACGAACTACAAGGGACCAGAGAAATCAGTTTGTTATATCCATTGTTCGTTATATATCTTTTCGCTCGGAAACGTCCGCCATCTTGGATAGAACAAAACATTGCAGCATTGACTTGTATTAGCACACTCTCCTACCCAGAGTTCCATGCGGCCAGCAGCCAGCTAGCATAGTACCTCTGCCACAGGCCAGCGCCATGTGACGATTCGTCACATCTTTCACAGTCCATTCAAGATATTGCATATGCTTTTCATCCGTTTCATGTTTGACAAGTCTACACATTTTCATAAACAAATGTCAAAGAATGGTTAACTTCCATTGAGAGAGTATGCAAATACGTAAAAATCTACTTGTTTTTGCGTAGTTATCCTATGTTTACATTGGTTGTAGGGCTCCACGTGCTGTCATCGAAGCCCAACGGAGAGCTAGTGACACGGTCACTTTGATGCATAAATATATATTGTCATGCAACTCACTGTCGCAGTTGTAGTAGCATATCTATATAGTTATGCAAAACAATATGTAAAGCGCCCCCAAATACTAGTACATTCTATACTGATTTCTGAAAAAGCGCGTCTGTTTACAAACAAGAGAAAAGTCCGATCACGTGATATGCAAATTAGCCTGTGGCAGTAGTGTTATGCTGAGTCACCACTGCGACGGAGTGTTATTAGCAGTGATCACTTCATAGCATTCAATAGATAACCTTTCATAACATTCATTTAGGTTTAACAAGTTTGATCCGTCACCGCTGATTGCGTACAGCCAGTGACACTCGACACTGAGTGAGATTTCCTAGTTCGATATACACGTCACTAATTAGTGGTAGATGTGCTTGTCGGTGTTCAGATATCAGTTCGTTGTATCCGTTTGTTCGCTCTATCCGTGTTCTACTGTATGTGTACCAGTATGTCAACTATGTATGTTACAACAAATTTGTAAAAGGTAGAAAGGCATGATACAAAGTTACACAGCATGGTGTATGCCCAAGGGTGTTTGGCTACTTGTACTAGTGCGGATAAATGCAGGTCTTATACAGTGTTAGCCCACTTAGATAGAGATACAATGCTGCAGTTTTAACATAGACACCCCACTTAGACACACTATACTGACTCCGAGCCAACAAGTTCTTGTTCTATCCCCATAATGCCGAGTGTGATGCACTGCAATTTTGGTATGACATGGCCGGGCATCAAACTACTGACCATCCGCTCTCAGGAGAGACGCTCTTTCTGCTAGACAACTGAGGCAGTCTGCTTGTAATGAAGAAAACAAGTATACACGGTATAACCATTTCTCACCTTTTCAAGATAGTCCATCATTGTGACCAGGAAAGTCCGACAATCTGGGGACTTCATATCAATCTCCATTCCTTTCTGCATGGCATACAGCCGACCTGTGAGGAGAAAGAGGCCCAAATGGTGAGAGTGAAGAAACAAACATGCCTGAAAAATGTAGTACTACCATGGTGGAGATACAACAATATAGTGATGGCAGATAGCATCCACTCAACCTAAAATCTAGCCCTTGTACCAAAAGTCACCTGGTCCCAGAAGCAGAAAATCATTATTTATGTAAGCTGCTACTGACATTTGAGGAATCATTTACTAATTCTGATTGGTAAAAGGTAAATATTGACTATGAAGATGTACAGGCTGAAAATTCTTTTGGAAGCCCCCTCATCCTTGACCTCCTACCAAAATTATGTTCAGGTCTGAAATTAGAATTTGTCAGATCTCAATCATTTATTTCTTTAAACAGTAATTTTGTCACAATCCTACTGTGACCAAGAAATACTTTATGTGAAAATAATTAAATTTGCATTCGGTCCCTACTGCTCATGTTCGTAACATCATATTATCAGACTGACTAAATTTCTGATTGGCCATGTTTTATTCAAGGTTTATACAGATATGGAACACTAAAATTCAAGGTTATTTACAGCAACCACGGTCAGATTACCGATATTGACGCTTTGAAATGAACTTTAGTTGACAGAGAATGGATACATATATATTATAAATGCCACATTCTGACTCAAATTTGTTGTAGTTTGACTATGTCAAAATGTTGTTTTCACAAATCTGTGGGAGGTCTCAACAGTGACGGAACAAATTGTTCCAACATAAAAGCAATCAGCTGTTCCAAAGTTTCAAAAACAATTATTCCGATCATTGTATAAAAACTCTTTGAAGTTATATTATTGTGTATTTTTTAAAAGAATCACAGGTAAAAAGGGAGAAAATGTGATTGTTATTTCTGGCTTAGTTAAGTTTACGAGAAAATATACACGATAATCTTAATTTCAACATATAAAAACAATGCCTAGGAATTTAAATGGTAAACATCATGACTACCGATATATTATCTCCACTTTCACATTCTTACTTACAATTGAAGTTTGTTATCATGGTTATCACCTGTTGTTACCGTGCATAATATGATGTTGACTGATAGTGCTTGGTAACATGGTGCAAGTCGCATTTACACTTATCACCAACAAAAACATGTCAGTCTGACTGTATCTCTGTATATTATATCCTTTTTCATGATATCCGGTCTCAAGTTGTAATATCCGGCAAGTAGTTTCTCGAAAATATCTGGTTGGCAAATTCTGTAATGTTCGGTTTGCACTTTTTGTATCCGAAACTCTGAATAGCTCAACCATATCAACATAAACATGATAAATAGGTGATACAAATATATGCATAGCTTAACACTCTAGTGATTTATTTGTTGTTTTAGAGACGGTGGTCAGTAAATACTCGAGTATGGACCAGACAATCCAGTGATTGACCATGTTGACATCATGATCAATCGTGAAGGGACTAATTTTGTCCATAAACATCATAATATATATCCATCCATCCTTACTACACATCCAACACAATGCTTATTCACGTATATTCTTGCTTCACTAACATGACACTTGTCATGTATCTCTAGGCCAACTGTCAAGACGTTCAGAACACTAGATCTAAACAGAAACACATTCGTGAACGTTTTTGAAAAGTCGAACTTGTAACTCTGTACATACAATCAGCAAAAGTGAGGTGAGTGAACAATTCGATGGCTCATACCCTTCCAAAACCCCACCCTCAATAAATAAAACAGTGAAATGTATTAAGATCATCGTGATCATGAATCATACCTAAAACAACCAGTTCGTACCAACCTGTCAAACGAGTTTATCGACTCATGAAAGACATTTAGTTTCATGTCGACGACACAATATACTCACAATAGTAAGCGACAATAGGGTCTCTTTTGTCATGTTCTGTAGCTGTCTTCATATAATGTTGAATCGCTTTTAGATTCGGAGGAATCGCTGGCAACCCTGCCGCAGCCATTTTGATGTTTTGCAAACGGTAGCAGTACTAATTCCGGGTTATACTAAAAGACGGACAGTAATAATTGATAAACTTTTCGATGCAGCATTTGTTGTACTGACATGATAATACGTTACACTTAAACCATAATATATAATTAACTACAGAATATGAGAATGTGGCCCCATTCAACTTAAATACGTCAATCTTATGAAGCCACGAATATTGGATTAGCTTGGTAACTGTGAGTCCGGATACACCGCTCAATATCCACACATCGTTCAAATGAAGCTCCACACAGGGCCTCAAAGGTAGCGCCCTTCTCTTGGCAAAGATTCTATAATAATGAAATTTACATCTTGATTTAATATAGAGAGGTCAATTTCTCCCATTGGACAAAAATAAGCAAAGCAAATGTAAGTTTAAATATATAAATATATATATATATATACGCTGCATTTGACAATTTGAAACAATGTTGGACACATGGAGAATATTTTATGTTATCTGTTTAAGACATAATCGTTGATATGTTCCAGTTGGTATAACGAAGACGACATATTCACTAATATTATTTCATCAATTTTGTTGATACCCTCAAACCTTCATATTCAGATATAAGCCATAAAAACCGAACGATTTAATTTTCCTGAAAGCTATCTCTTCATCTGAATTACCATCTGCGACCCACGTGAAAACTACTTGCTTTTCTCATCTGCGGTGGGTACCCCAGGGCATACTGTCACGTGACAAGGGTAGGCGAAGTAGCAATTACGCTCCGAGCAATAATATTTTATGTCGACATTTAACGAAAGGAACACCCAACACTGAGTTACTACTGACTTAATTTAGAAGTGTAAGTATTTCTTTTTTTTTTTTTTTTTTAACAATGATATTTTTTTTCATTTCTAAGGATCATGGTGACATGATTAAAAACTTTTGAACATCTCATTTTAAAAAAATCTCGCCAGGTGTAATGAAAAGAAGGTGCGTTATGTATCCTTCAATGATTCGTTGGAAGCTGAGATACCCGAGCCCTGTGTCCATTAACTCTTGTTAATGCTGCATCAGCCCTAACTGTACTCGCATATTTGCATGAACAAAACCTTCTTGTGTTTGTAAATCCTAACTCAATCATGTCATGCCAATAACCCATTCAACTACATCTTCAACACATTGTTTTAATTAATAATATTCAAACAACGATTAATTTTCTATCCAAACTACTCTAAAACTATACCCACACATATGTGTTCACCTACACACCCACATCATCGATGGCGCAGCATTTCCTGCCTGCAGTATCTTGACTTCCTTTATTATGACAGGTGACTGATTGATTGACGGCTAATTAATCACTTATCACCGAACCACCCTGGTCATCACTCGCGGTTCATTGAGAGAACAGTCGTGTAGGGATACATTACTTGGAGGATGTACATACAGACATGAAGTTATTCACGGAGTATCCAACTTAGTACAAGCAAACAATGGATTGACGGACGGAAAGTCGGTGGAATTAATATGAATATTTTTTATGTACTATTCATCTTTTGGATTTATATATTCCTAGGTATGTACTTCCTTGTCATGAACTTCCTATTTTAGCAAATATCTAATTTCCGTTTTAGGTGTGTCAGACAAATCTTTAGAAATTAAGTAGGGTCACAAATATGTGTATTTTGATGTTTCTTCGTACCGGGTGTATCTTTTACGTTCAGACAGAAATTCAGCATCGAACTTCCAGAATTAAAACTACTTTCATTCTGTAAACTTGTTTTTTGGGGTTACCACCTGCTGTTTAGACGCTCTATATATGTTTTATCAAATAAAAAGATAATGATTCTGCAATATGTTTTAATATCTGCCATTGGGTTCTATGTTGGCATAATCGTATTCTTGTTATACTCTATATAGCCATATTTAAAGTATCGAAGTAAAATCTCAAGAGAGACACCCACAATATCGCCAAGTTTTGTTGGCGGACACTCTCATTAGTCTGTTAACACAAATGTCACTGATTGACATTCATGCTTTATATTTTATGACAATATCACCAACACTAACCCGTTTTGGTACAATATCAGAAATATCAAAATAAATAACGTTGTTAATCATAAAATGAGATCATATTATGTTGGCGTCAGTGCGGCAATTGGTGAAAAAGTAAAACTAAACAAGAGTGAAAAAAGGTGCATGTTTTGATTACCTCGAAGTATCAACTGTCTGATTGGCATTTTCATAAGTTTGTTAGTAATAGTAAAGACAAGATAGTAATATGAAGGACAACTTATTTATTCTATTATGATGAGACGTTTCGGTATAGATCCTCATACGTCGCGTCATAATAGAGTAAAGAAGATGTCATCCTCAGAACAATCTCGCTTTTCTGAATAAAACATTGGCTGCGTTTTGGTAGCCTGACCATTAATATGTTTAAAAAGTGTACACACAATATAAGAGGTGAAATGTGAAATGGGGTTATCGTCGCGTCCAAGATTATAGCACTGATACAGCGAATTAGAATTTAAGAACAGACAGGAAAAGTTACACGAAAAGCAACGACTCTTTTTTTTGACAGATGTTGAAGCCGCTATTTTAGAGAAGACGGCAAGCGTGTGCAATGGGGAGTGTTCTAATCTGTTGATGCAATGCCCACCGGCTCACAAGATCGCCATTAGAGAAGCGCTGTATGGAGTTCACGCCGTGAGTTCCCCCTGCCCGTATTCATTTTCGTGTGAAGATGCATGGAAGGACGTGTGTTGTGACATGGCCGCTGGCAGAGACTGTTTGTTCCCGTACCCACTGGACCACCTGGAGACGTTCCACCGAGACTGTTCGGGAAATATACAGTGTACTATTAAAACAGACCAGAAGCCCGAGGCATCACCAGCCTGTTCACCAGTAGAACACCGAAATGTCTCAAGCTACTCTCTCATTGACTATGTCTGTGTTAATGGTACGTATAGGTTTGCTTCTATATAAAATGGCAGAGGTGTAGCCTAGTAGTTAAAGCGGTTGCTCGTCACGCCGAAAACCCGGGTTCGATTTCCCAAATTGGTACAACGTCTTAATCTTTATGTATTTCTATATGTAGTACTGACATTTTAGAAAATAATATGTCTCATGTGTTCATGTTAATTTTCATATGGTGATAACCTTACCACATCGATGGATTCTTTAGGGCAAATAGTAAATCTGTCAAGAATGGCACGTAACTGTCCGTGCATTTCTATGTCACCCCAGATAGCGCTTTAGCCCTACACCCTTCCCTCACCCCAATTCACCCAATGTCTAGATCTTTCAATTAGTGCCCTGATAGCATCTGTTTGCATTGTTTCTGTGTAATATATTATGGTACTCATCAGTTGTTAGATCATAGTTTAAGATTCTTTATAAGTTTTATTTGAAATACTTAAACTGAATTCTTAGTTGCACTCGTTCCACTCTAAGTTCTCTTGATGAACTATTGTTTAATGTGTTTCATTATGAGATATTACGAATTGTTTTAGATGACAATAGTGTTGTGTTTATATTTTTCCAGACACTTTTACTGCCGACATGTGTAGTCCCCTCAGTGTATCAATCAGGGGAAGAACTCTTTTCGCCATGTTCGACGCCAGGCGGGAAGTACCTCCACCACCTGGGTCAGTCTGCGCCTGCGCAGCGACACCTACTTCCTGGTCAGGAAAGGGGAGAGTATCAGCATTTGTAGTTGACATGAGACTCAACAAGCCTAGCTCCACCTGGTGTTCGGATTCAGAATTACTGATGGAAGCTCAACCAAAAATACACGAGATCACATGCCTCGCAAGCCACGACCCATATTTTCCTTATCCTTTCGTCTCCATCCTTAACTCTACCAACGGCGCCATTTCCCGCTTGGTGATCAATGAGATTCCACCCGAGTTTGTGTGGATAGGATTTGAAGGTACTTACATTGAGCGAGCTGCAGTAGTGCCCCCTTTGATAGTACGGACCTCCTAATTCTGACCATTTCTTGTCTGTGGAAGTTATTAAACTAAGTGCCAAAAGTGAAAAAGTGAATAAGAAAGTATACTCTTGAAAATTTGATTGGACATAAAATCTACGAACATTAACAAAACGTTACTGGACCGAAAACAGTCGCAGAAACTGAACCATCGAATAACCAATTCTTGTTTGTTTCATTTTAGCAACCATCAAACAAAGGTGTTTACTTTCATTTGTCTGGCCGTTTAATTCTTTGCTCAGTTTTATCACATGTTTCGTGTGTCAGGCACCAGTTACTCGCAATAACTGAAATTCACTGCGGCTGGAATTAGGTAATACAGTAAACCACATTCATGACGAACATGCTTATAACGAACTGACGGATATGACGAAGTTATTTTTTTGGTCCCGACTATTTGCTGTATATATACCGTACATATGCTTATAACGAACTACGGTTATACCGAACTAAAATTAGTGGCCCATTTGAGTTCGATATAACCGTAGTTTACTGTATTTAGTTTATGTTTCGTGTTGCTCCAAGGTTAAAGTTCGGACAGCCGGTCAGGAAAAGCCGTATATCGTGTAAACTTCAAATTAAAACATTATATGTAAATAACCCAAACACGAACTTAAACTATACAGTTTGACCAAGAATCATTTCATGTTTAAAGCAGTGACCCAAATAACGGGTTAACACAAGGGCAGATATCATCGTTGTAAGAGATTATTATTAACTATTCAATTTTTACTGTTTTGGCTGAAAAGTATTCCCAACATATATTAAGTCGACATAAACTGTTAAACACGGCTACTTTTGATCAGGCAATTACGATCCGACTAATTATGTCATAGATGGTGTTTCCGATACTATAACCCACCTTTTTCGCCTTGTCCAGACTCTTTCAACTGAAGGGGCTGTCGGGAAGCCTAGTGGTTAAAGCGTTCGCTCGTCACGCCGAGGACCCGGGTTCGAATCTCGACATGGGTACAATGTGTAAAGCCCATTTCTGGTACCCGCCGTGATATTGCTGGAATATTGCTTAAAGCGGCGTAAAAGCATACTCACTCACACTCACTATCAACTGAACTTAAATAGTTCTGACTGCGGCGTTACACAACATCCACTCACCCACTTTGTAGTTAAGATAACCGGTAATTTATTCCCCCCAGCTAGTAAAGATGAGGAAGTGCAGCTGACCTGTGGTCTACAACCTTCACCTACGACAACTAGCGCACCCCCAGGTATGTAACACCGTCTAGATAGGACATGCAACATGGCCTACGGGGACATGTGGACAACATCATGACTATGTATAGCTGAATACCTGTGTCAGTCAAAGAAGCTGCCAGCCCATCCCGCCCGGAAGATAGGGCCCGCTGGAAACAGCCGCGCTCGTTATTTGCTTTAAACATACAGCAGATTGTAGCAGTTTTTTACTTGTTTATTGTGCATCTGCAGGGGCTAGGCATTTCTATTTTCAGTAAAAAGAACTCCAGACGATACAAACTATATTAATATATCCTCGGAATCTCCTTTTTGTATTATGTTATATTTTCTCTGTTTGATCCCTTTGTTGACGCTTGTAACTAAGGACGCTGTTGTTAAGGAGGTGCATGTTTTCGAATTTCCCGATTGGAGAAATGTCAGAATAAAAGTCATAATTGTTTTTTTAAACATATATCTGTCCCTGATGAGGCTGAAAATAATAATTTGTCCTCAGGTATAAAAAGGAAAGAATTTAAATCTTTCCCTGTGTTTATGCAGGCTGTACTGAAATTAATGTGTTGCTTTAATAATAAAGTGTTTGGCCCCTGCTTAATTTTCAGTGAAGAAAAGTTCTATTTCTTGAAGTGATGGCTGAAAAATATATTGTGTCGCAACTAAACAACGTTAGCTACATTTCAAATAATTCTGATGGACTTACTTACCTCTAACGACCATTCTGAGAAACACATGAAGATGAAGATGATGTTTAATCTTTAATCACTTGCTGGTATTGTTCCAGCCATGGTCGTCCCCAAAGAAAAGTGGCCCAACAACGTCCAGCCTAAAGTTATAGACCCACCACAGCGTCAGCCGGAACGCAGAAAAGGTAAAACCTAGGTTACGGCGCTGAATCTTCACATGAAAGACGGTAGGGTAGCTTGGTGGTTAAAGCGGTGGCTCGTCACATCGAGGGGCGTTGGGATAGCCTGGTTGTTAAAGCGTTGGCTCGACACATCGAGGGGCGATGGGATAGCCTGGTGGTTATAGCAGTGGCTCGTCACATCGAGGGGCGATGGGATAGCCTGGTGGTTAAAGCGGTGGCTCGTCACATCGAGGGGCGGTGGGATAGCCTGGTGGTTAAAGCGGTGGTTCGTCACAACGAGGGGAGGTGGAGTAGCCTGGAGATTATAGCGGTGGGATAGCCTGGTGGTTAAAGCAGTGGCTCGTCACATCGAGGGGCGGTGGGGTAGCCTGGTGGTTAAAGCGGTGGTTCGTCACAACGAGGGGAGGTGGAGTAGCCTGGAGATTATAGCGGTGGGATAGCCTGGTGGTTAAAGCGGTGGCTCGTCACATCGAGGGGAGGTGGAGTAGCCTGGAGATTATAGCGGTGGGATAGCCTGTTGGTTAAAGCGGTTGCTCGTCACATCGAGGGGAGGTGGGGTAGCCTGTTGGTTATAGCAGTGGCTCGTCACACCGAGGGGCGGTGAAGCAGTCTGGAGGTTATAGCGGTGGCTCGTCACATCGAGGGGCTGTGGGGTAGCCTGTTGGTTATAGCAGTGGCTCGTCACATCGAGGGGCGTAGGGGTAGCCTTGTGGTTATAGCAGTGGCTCGTCACTCCGAGGGGCAATGGGATAGCCTGTTGGTTAAAGCGGTGGCTCGTCACATCGAGGGGCGGTGGGGTAGCCTGTTGGTTATAGCAGTGGCTCGTCACACCGAGGGGAGGTGAAATAGCCTGGAGGTTAAAGCGGTGGCTCGTCACATCGAGGGGCGATGGGGTGGCCTTGTGGTTATAGCAGTGGCTCGTCACATCGAGGGGCGGTGGAATAGCCTGGAGGTTAAAGCTGTGGCTCGTCACATCGAGGGGCGGTGGGATAGCCTGGTGGTTACAGTGCTGAATCTCCACATGAAGGACGGTGGGATAGCCAGGAGGTTATAGCAGTGGCTCGTCACACCGAGGGGAGGTGGAGTGGCTTGGAGGTTATAGCGGTGGCTCGTCACACCGAGGGGCGATGGGTTAGCCTTGTGGTTATAGCGGTGGCTCGTCACATCGAGGGGCGGTGGGGAAGCCTTGTGGTTAAAGCGGTGGCTCGTCATATCGAGGGGCGGTGAAGTAGCCTGGAGGTTATAGCTGTGGCTCGTCATATCGAGGGGCGGTGAAGTAGCCTGGAGGTTATAGCGGTAGCTCGTCACATCGAGGGGCGGTGAAGTAGCCTGGTTGTTATAGCTGTGGCTCGTCACATCGAGGGGCGGTGGGGTAGCCTTGTGGTTATAGCAGTGGCTCGTCACATCGAGGGGCGGTGGAATAGCCTTGTGGTTATAGCAGTGGCTCGTCACATCGAGGGGCGGTGGAATAGCCTGGAGGTTAAAGCTGTGGCTCGTCACATCGAGGGGCGGTGGGATAGCCTGGAGGTTAAAGCTGTGGATCGTCACATCGAGGGGCGGTGGGATAGCCTGGTGGTTACAGTGCTGAATCTCCACATGAAGGACGGTGGGATAGCCAGGAGGTTATAGCAGTGGCTCGTCACACCGAGGGGAGGTGGAGTGGCTTGGAGGTTATAGCGGTGGCTCGTCACACCGAGGGGCGATGGGGTAGCCTTGTGGTTATAGCGGTGGCTCGTCACATCGAGGGGCGGTGGGGAAGCCTTGTGGTTAAAGCGGTGGCTCGTCATATCGAGGGGCGGTGAAGCAGCCTGGAGGTTATAGCTGTGGCTCGTCATATCGAGGGGCGGTGAAGTAGCCTGGAGGTCATAGCGGTAGCTCGTCATATCGAGGGGCGGTGAAGTAGCCTGGTGGTTATAGCTGTGGCTCGTCATATCGAGGGGCGGTGAAGTAGCCTGGTGGTTATAGCGCTGGCTCGTCATATCGAGGGGCGGTGAAGTAGCCTGGTGGTTATAGCTGTGGTTCGTCATATCGAGGGGCGGTGGGGGTAGCCCGGAGGTTAAAGCGGTGGCTCGTCATATCGAGTGGAGGTGGGGTAGCCTGGTGGTTATAGCGGTGGCTCGTCACATCATTAATAATAAACGGGCCACCTGTTTATAATGACCACCTGACCATCTGTATCACTATTTAATAACCATATATGTATATGGGGGCACGGGTGGCCCAGTCGTCTGAGGCGCCGCGATTCGCTGTGCAGAGTTGTGTCCCTGGGACACGCCAGAAATCTATGATTGTGGGTTCGAATCCCGGTTCGTCCCCGATTATGTTTCTAGGTTTGTCAGCACCATACCCGTGCTCGTGGGTTTCACCGAAGCGGTAAACGTCTGAGACCTGCATCACTTCGGGCTTTCCTCTCACATTAAGCTGAAACGTCGTGAAATAACTGGAATAATGTTAAAAGCGGCGTAAAACCCAACTCACTCACTCACTCATATATGTATATAATGACAACTGTATATATATGTTTATATATAATGGACACCTGTGTATTCTGACCAACTATTTATGTATTGTGTTTCAGCTGTACCGACAGCAGTGGCGTTAGCATGCGGCATCATCGGCGGGGTGCTCATCATCGGCATAGGCGTCCTCATCGCACTGTGGATATACAGGTAACGTCTTCACACAGTCTCCGCGTTTGTAGCAGTCTGGCATCGAATTGCGTTTCATTTCATGGTAACATGTGGTAACACGAGGACCTGTGTACAGCGAACAGGTAACAAATCCGGTCAGGGAGAGTCCATTATTGGGTGGACCGCCTCCGTGGTCTAGTGGTAGAGCGTGCGGAGAACGGAAGAGCTGAAGGTCCGGAGTTCGATTCCCGGTCGCGTCAAACCAAAATATGTTAAAAGATGGTACTTGTTGTTACCCTCTCTGGCGCTCGGCATTAAGGGGCTGAAACAAGTGGTCGGTTCGGACTAGTACAAGCAGACACGCACGCACGCACGCACGCGCGGAGCATGCACGTTGCTATATACGTACAATAATCCCACGTTAAACCCCATTTCACCTCACCTCACCCATTGTTGGGAAACCATGTCTGGCAGCGTGCCTCTTCGCAGTTTCCCCGTCCCACACTGAAGCACGTGTAGCACGTGTAGCACGTGGTGTCTCCTTAGGCGAGTGTCTTTGTTCGAAATATGCCTCTGTTTACCCAGCAGTGAATGGGTCCCCGGTAGTATTAGATATTAGATGGTAATGTGACTGTCTAGTGGAGTACTAAAATGGAATCTTGAAAAAAAGATCATGTGAAATGGGGCTTAACGACGCGTTTAAGATTATTTCAGGTATGTTGCGAGGCGCGTACACGTGTGTTGTGCCTTTAAACCCGTGTATGTAGTCCGGACTAATAGCGGTTATTATGCTAGCCCAATCCATGCTGCTGTTTAACATGGACACCCCTATGAGACACCATGTACCGACCCTGCACCGACCTGTCCGTGCTTTAAGATTTATTCCCTTGAAGCGAGCACAATCGTTCAACGTCTCTTATGTGACGCGGCCAGGTAATCAAATCACCGATTTCGAATCTCTCCGGATTCTTGAAATGCAATAAACACAAGGATGTATTTTTAATTGCATTCAGAGTTGTGCCTTCTATATGTCAATGCCATCGCAGCACTATCAAATATAAATAACACACTTTATACTTATTCTAGAACTATTGTGTGTAGTGTAGGGTATGCATTTATTCATGGTATTTATTTATGTTTATAACATTGCTTTGAGCCTTTGTTATCCTGACACACGCCTGTTATAATTAATTTTATTTACTAGACGCCGACTTCAGAACGATAAGGCAACCAGCATCCGTAACGACCCTTACCTCGAGGAGCATCTGTACGCCGACGTGGACGAGAGTGCAGCTAGACGGCGCGCACAGTCGGTAACCATCGAGCCTCTCTATCACACAGTGGGCGTTCCTGGCGCAACGACGGACGTTTATTCCTCACCTTGGGACTCAAGGTCAGAGCTGAAGTTCAAGGACAACGATGGTTTTAAGAAAGATGACGACAGCGACGACCTTTCTGGCATGTATGTGACGTCAGAACAGGTTAGGAGAAATAAAAAGAATGGAATGGCGGGCGATGATGGCGGCACGTCTGATGAATATGTATCCGTCAGTGAAATACGGAAGAAGAAGGAAAAAAAGGTTACCTTCAATAAGAATCTCGAGGAATATGACAGGCTGAACTATAGGAGAAAGACAAGCGTTGACGACATCCCCTCTGGATACTCTCACCTGGGGATATGTATTAATGATCAGTTAGACGAGGAGCTTGATACGTCATTAAAGGATCCTCCGACGGTTGAGAAGGATCAGGAGAATACCGAAAAGAACACAGAGGATCTGGTGGAAAAGGAGACGAGTTTTATTGAAGAAGTGGAGAAGAAAGACACGCTAACTGTGGAAGGAAATGACGACGACGGGGACAGCACCCAAGCCAGAGCCAGTGACGACGACTCAGGGTTGTCGACTGACGAGGAGAAAGAAGGGGAGACAACTCTGTCAGTTCCAGTTACCACTGCTAGAGATCGCCCGCCCTCGCCCTCACTGTATGCTCTTGCTAAGTCTTTTAGCACAGAATGAATCCTATTTAACTCGAGAACTTAATCAAATGATCATTTTCAACGGTTGGTCCATTCGCATAATAATGCGCAACAAGTCAGTATTTAGGACATTGATTCGTAGAATTGGGTTTTAGTTGTGTCATCATTTGGAAAGACGAGAACACGTTTCTTGACACTTAAATGAAAGAAAAACCCACCATAAAAGGACGCAATGATCTCAGGCTGTTATTTTCTTATGAATGCACGCGTTTGGTCACATACTGTAATACACATGCGTTTTCACTTTACAAACTGTTGCCCATTAACTTCATAAATATGTTTATTAGTCATATGCACGACAAGATTAGAGCCGAATGTCGACAGATTTTATAATCGTATTGTTTTCTATGGTATTTCATAAGTTTCTAATGAAAGTGATGAATACAAGGAGAAGGAGACACAATCTTGCTTGCCCCTATGTGTAACTACACTGCCGGACAAAAGAAAGTATACACTCGTGGAAAACAGTCTAGAAACGCTTTGATAACGTTTGTAATTATTTAGTCATATCTAATTATCATGGGTATACTTTCTTTTCCCCGGCAGTTTATGACTGCACAGGTTTAATCTTTTACCAAACTTGTGTTGGAGATGGATTGTATTTCTATAAATGCTCAATGGATTTAACCATCATGGCTTTTTTGTTACACGTTATTGTACAAAGTTGTTTCTGGGTGGTTCAGTAAACACTCACAGATATTTAGAAGCCATTGTGATGTCAAAACGTCAGCTAAAACAATGGCTTCGTGTTCTTGGCCTCAATGAGGCAGTGGATCACCTTACAATATATATATATATATATATATATATATATATTTACGATTTGGGAGGTAACCTATTCACACTGTGCTTATAATCATTAGAAAAACAAACAGGTTTGCTATAGTTATATTTTCAGCAGATCGTGAGGGAGAAATGACATACGCATATTGAGGCATGATTAATATATAAAAAATATATATAGTTCACGGACCCGCCTGTCTCTCGTGTTCATCCGAGAATTTACTTTTTAGCTACTTTAATGAATTTATTTCTTTCAGCATCAAACTTTATTTTACTGTTGTGTTTATGTCTGCACGTATAAGGTATATGTCATATATTTTCATTATTTTTTAGTAATAATGTATCTATATGTAAATATATATCATGTAAAGCACCCTCGTTGTTGTGTTTTTGTTTCTTAATTATGAGTCTATAGTGGAGCTGAGGTCTTCACCATGGCTGCTGTGTATGGATATTAATTGCATGGAGTGAGTGGGTTGGGTTTTTATCGCCGCTTTGAACTGCATTCCAGTTATATCACTGTGTGTCAGATTTATGTGCGACGAAAGTGATGCAGGTCTTATCACTTTGGTGAAATCCACGAGCACTGGTGTGGTGATGACAAACCTAGAAACATAATCGGGGACGAGCCGGGACTCGAACCCAAGGGACGCAACTCTGCACAGCGAATTGCGCCGACTTAGACAATTGGGCCACGCGTGCATCCAATTGCATGGGTGACAAACTGGGAAGTCACTCATGCGCAGTCAGGACTGGAAACCATCTTAATCATGATCAGGAAACATGTGTTTGATAGCATGAACACGCAGTTGGGGTAAGATGACACACTCTGGGCCAGGTCACGCATCGTATCCTTTCCCCATTCATTCGGCCTTTGCGTTAAGCTTTCGCTACTGCACTGAGATCTACTGGGAATCCAGGATAAGCTGAAGCAACTCACAAAACGCGTTTGAGAGAAGTAGGTGGTGCGCAGAAATTGGCGTAACACATCTGGTTTGTGCGGGCGGGCGGGCGGGCGGGCGGGCGGGTAGCCTGGTGGTTAAAGCATCCGCTCGTCACGCCGAAGACCAGGGTTCGATTCCCGACATGCGTACAATGTGTGAAGCCCATTTCTGGTGTCCCCCGCCGTGATATTACTGGAATACTGTTTAAAGCGGCGTAAAACCATGCTCACTCAATTGGTCTGTGACAGATTGAGAGGATGTACGCATGTTGTGCACGTGCAGGTCATGACGATGAAATTAACTACACTTTTATGGACACACGTGTTTGCTCATAAGACTATTTAGAGGTCAGTGTGACAAAACGATACCAGAATTTTCAAAAATTCGTTTGATAGAAGTTAATTACAAAAAATAAACTTGTCAAAGCTAGGTAAGCATGACCAAATCATATATCCTCAGGCTCGAAAATTGGCCTATGATGTCATAAATTGCATGGAGAAAGAATGCACAAATAAATTTCAAGAATTTTCAAAAGCTAGCATTATCACTGGTCTGTCTGCATATGCATGACATGGCATTCTTCATTATTACTCCCTGGAGTTACAAAAATATTTCTATTTTTACAGCAAATGAAATTCATTCATTGTCACTAAACTTCTCAATTATTGTTATCTATGCAAATTTGCTGTCACCGTTTTCCCAGCCGTCGGGCACCTTACATCAGCATATTATGTGATATTGAACCCTCCACGAGCACTTGTTGTTAGCACAGGACACGCACATATCCATCGACAACTTGTCGCGGACCATCCGCTACCCCTTTCTTCAAAATGGTACACGCCAGTGGGCGGAATCCATACGTTGTCATTCGGGGTTAATTTTCGGGTCACAACTCAACTTACCCTGGCTTTCCGGTAATAAAGCATAAACAATTAAGAGTTCTTTTGTCTCGCACAACATATAATTATATTTTTAGAACTTAAGGTCTCCATAACGAGCTATCATCAATGTTATGCTTGAATGAGAGTGAATAACATTTGGCTACTTCAAATTCGAGATTGTGAAGGAAAGGTAACCATTGATTTACATTTTTCCATTTTGATGTGATGTTTACTCATGACATCTTTCATAAGTAACTGAAACGACCATAAAATATTCTCAGACATTTGATTCCTTAAAACATAAATGGTTTCCAAATGCGTTTCTACCCAGATCTCGGTTCATATCAAAGGAGAGAATGTTACGCTTGTCTTGACCTCAGTTCTAATTCATGTTTGGCATTCTGAGCCATAAGTGATAATTTAAATAAATAAATTTTAAAATGGCAAAATCTTGTGTTATTCACCGACACTTAGATATCCCAGACACATACAAGAGGGTATAATATATAATGACTTTTCGTAAAACCTGTGTATTGCATACCTTTAAGTAACTCAATATAGTGCAAGAGAAGTTTATTAACGGGAATAGCATTGGTATAATTATACATAATGTGGTAGCTATATCAGAAATAGTAACGTTAAAACACTTTGAGAAACACGTTTTACGTTGACTCTGGTTTCATCAATATTCAGTTATGTAAGGACAGCACGTAGTGAGTCATGCTGCAGACGTTGACAACATGTGTAGTATGGTGCTGACAAACAAACTTCACGACCATCAATCATAGGGAATAATTTATTCGAACCCACGATCAGCGGAACTCTGCTCGTCAACTTGCGAGGCCTGGGGCATATTGCTAGTAGAAACACAGTGTACACATGTTTAGAATACCAATATTACCACAGCGTATATGTTGGACTGTCATAGTGTACATATTTGATTGCCATAGTGTACATGTTTGATTGCCATAGTGTACATGTTTGATTGCCATAGTGTACGTGTTTGATTGTCATAGTGTACATGTTTGATTGCCATAGTGTACGTGTTTGATTGCCATAGTGTACATGTTTGATTGCCATAGTGTACGTGTTTGATTGTCATAGTGTACATGTTTGATTGCTTTAGTGTACATGTTGGATTGCCATAGTGTACATGTTGGATTGTCATAGTATAAATGTTGGATTGCCGTAGTTAACAGGTTGAATTGCCATAGTGAGCATGTTGGATTGCCATAGTGTACATGTTTGATTGTCGTAGTTAACATGTTGGATTGCCATAGTGAGCATGTTGGATTGTCATAGTGTACATGTTGGATTGTCATAGTTAACATGTTGGATTGCCATAGTGAGCATGTTGGATTGCCACAGAGTACATGTTGGATTGCCTCAGTGAACATGTTGGATTGCCACAGTGTACATGTTGGATTGCCATTTTGAATATGTTTGATTGCCACAGAGTACATGTTGGATTGTCATAGTGTACATGTTGGACTGCCATTGTGAACGTGATGCATTGCCATTGTGATTATGATGGATTGCCATTTTGAACATGTTTGATTGCCACAGAGTACATGTTGGATTGTCATAGTGTACATGTTGGATTGTCATAGTTAACATGTTGGATTGCCATAGTGAGCATGTTGGATTGCCACAGAGTACATGTTGGATTGCCTCAGTGAACATGTTGCATTGCCATTGTGATTGTGATGGATTGCCACAGTGAACATGTTGGATTGCCATTGTGATTGTGATGGATTGCCATAGTGACCATGTTGGATTGCCATAGTGAACATGTTGGATTGCCACAGTGTACATGTTGGATTGTCGTGGTTAACATGTTGGATGGCCATAGTGAGCATGTTGGATTGTCATAGTATACATGTTGGATTGCCACAGTGTACATGTTGGATTGCCAAAGTGTACATGTTGGATTGTCATAGTATACATGTTGGATTGCCACAGTGTACATGTTGGATTGCCATAGTGAACATGTTGGATTGTCATAGTGTACATGTTGGATTGTCATAGTATACATGTTGGATTGCCACAGTGTACATGTTGGATTGCCAAAGTGTACATGTTGGATTGTCATAGTGAATATTGACATCGCTAGATCTGCTATTACTACTTTTCCAGACTGCAGCTGAAGCCAGTTTTTGGTCATGGTGCATCTCACATCCAGCATTGTAGCAATTGTGTTGCAGTGGCCGTTCTGCTACAGGAGAGTCTTAAAACTTGAATCAGAGAAGGTAAACAGCGTTCACACCTTGGCCACCTCAGGTACAACTCAGCGTTTGGGTTATGGATAGCTTTTTATAATCTGCCACGCCAATGACTTCACGAATGACACCATACGCTGGAAGTGCGGAATTGAACTCGGGCATATCGACTGTCGAGAGAACGGGTGTATAAAACATGGGTGTATATTCATGTATGTTTTTGAGATATTTGCCTTTAAATTGCCCTCAGGTGAAAACGACTACCCCACTACCCTAAATCAATTCCTTAGCATCAACATCTTCCATGTTCATCAGTGAATAAATGCACTCCCTGTGTTTATGCTTCGGCTTCTTCCATTTCCGCCCACTATGTCGTCCGAAAGAAGTTTGTTTGATTCGTCTTCCATGTGTGGCTGGCCTCGGCTGTTCATGCGATTTCAATGGCAATGTCAACTTTGGCCGATACTTCCGAACCACAGGTTGTCCACCACCACCATGTGCATTGACAAAGCTATTTGGAAACGTTACTTTTGGAGAGGTGGTCAAAGTAGGGGTTACCCCAGACTGTTGACTTGTTGTTGTTCGTGACCTCATTTTGTAATATTTAGAGAAGATAGTAGAGGGATTATTGTGCCGCACGTCCTCAACTAATTTACCTCGCCCTGGATGCCCTGTGTCATGCCTTGTCAACGGCCCTCGCTGGCGTTTGGGGAATGTATACAATGGGGCTCTCGCTGACGGCTGTGTGAATTTCACTGTAGTCGGGGTAGATGTAACGGCAGTCGCGAACTGTTTCTTGAAATATGAAATAAGTGCGGCCGGATGGAATGGTCGCATATTTGTAGAAGTTATTTCATCTGTGAAAAATTGAAATAGTTTAGGATACAGATTAAAAGTAAAATCTTTGTAATTGCCATACATTGGGATTGTGAAAATTGAGAATAAACATGAAATCAGAATCCTATATTTCACATTAACAGGAACCTGCCCACCACGCTAATCAAGTGATAAGAACAACATTCAGGTAGATAGCAGAATCTCACTTATGAACACTTTGTGTAAAGTGGTAGCTTCTATTGTATAAGATACATGTGTAAATATATGTAAAATATTTGACATAGAAACCCCAATACTAAGTAATGCTGCAGAAATGTGGAGGTGGTAGAAATTGTTGAATCTGTTCAGAATTACTTTTTCCAACTGAATCAATATTATGTCAACGTAATCCACTTGGTGAATGTCAAGGGTTCCCTTATAATACAATCACATGTTGAACCTAAGTGCTGGTGTAGAAAATATCTAGACATTCATAGATTTTTCTATCATGCTTACTTAGTAGAAAAACAGACACTTTCGTGAGATTATCACAGTGCACGGATATCAATACACTTTTATGTATTGGTAGACGTCTGTAACTGTCATAGATAGGAATAAACTTACAGTGTGAATGATTAGAATACCTTTGTACTTTGTACCTAATGTCATAGAGCATGTAGATAAATGTGGTTATACGTTAGAGATTATGAGCCAGTTGCTTCAAATACAGAAAATAAAACTCTGTCTGTGTCTGTCTGTAAAGTTTACTGCCAACTTTGTCCAGACAGTTTCTTTTATTAGGCTGAACATTATCACGAGGGCATTCAGTTTTTGCTGGGTTCGATGTATCAATTTGAATAGCCATGGTCGAGCATGAGGTAGTCCGGTGTTATTATACAAATCTAGTCTGTAAAAGATTATGTTAAATGTATCCTTGACGACAGCAGTTTACATTAAGTCTACGTCATCATTTCTCCACTTTAAATTACAGATACAAAAAAATATATTTTGTAGTTACTTGTGTTATGGCAACATATTGTAACATTTTTAACATACTTTGATTCATCTTCGTCGGCGTGTAGAAAGTTGTTGATCGTACGGTTGTTAGGGAAGACGTTGATCGTACGGACATCGGGGAAAATGATGATCGTACGGATGTGAACGAAGACGTTGCTCGTGTGTGCATGCGAGAAGGCGTTGATCGTGCCGACGTGAAGGAATACGTCGATCGTACGGACGTTATGGAAGAATCTGAGAGTATGGACGTGAGCGAATACGCTGGGCGTGCTACCGTGACACTTGGACGTGTCGTCGTAACGACGGGATTAACCCCTGACTTTGTTTCCTTGCGGTTTCCTGCGGTAGTGATGCTACCTGCCCCACTCGCATGTCCATTTGTAGATTGTCTGTCCATATCGAAAGCCACCTTATCCTGCAGCTTACATGCACACTCAGCGCTAGTCACGCCGTTCACTGTGGCGTCTTTCGGGGCAGGGTTTCTGTTACTGGTATAGTCAAGGTCGCCGTTCGTGATACCTCTTCGCTTTTGTTGCCTGGCTTCTGCTCTCTCAGCAGATGAAGCATGGTGTCCAATGAGCTGGAATCATAAGGGACATCTTCAACATTAATCAAATTTGAACGAAGGCAATATTTTTCGAAGAAGATGCTCTTCGCGATCCTGAACAAACATACCGAATTCGAGTTGCAATATTGACCTGGCAATAGTTTTTTGAGGCGCTCGTGTTTCAATATGGCTATTTTTACAAGATGGTGCACAGTCGTGAAAAGAGAGTGTTATGGAATAGGGACCTTGCAAGTGCGTTTTAGAGTCGTGAAAAGCCATACTTGTTGAATCTGTGAGGAGGTTATTGGAAAATCCCAAATATCGTTTACGGTATCTGTTTCGTCGAATGAGAAAACCTCAGCTGATGAATCTTTGTTCTTGAGCGAGTCCGTTTGAAAACAGCTGTAGCGAGTTTCTCCTACAAATATACAATAATATATAATATGAAAATCAAAGCAACCATAAGGGCCTAGACCATTGTTATAAATAGATGAATGAATGGATACATAGAAACTAAATCATTAGATCCACACACACACACACACACACACACACACACACACACACACACACACACACACACGCACGCACGCACGCACGCACGCACGCACGCACGCACGCACGCACGCACGCACACACACACACACACACACGCATACAAACATACATAAAATTCATGGTTAGATAAATTTATGCTACCCAGCTTAGAGCAACAATCCAGTATCTTTTTCTTCATGAAAGACCTTCCGTTGAGATTAAAGGGTACGCTATGGTTATCTCTGGAGCACAAGCGGTCAATACGGCGTCTACGGACATGCTCAAGACAAGGGCTAGCGTCATATTTCTGTAAAATAATCAAATGTCATATAAGTTGCAAAGCTGGTTACAAAGCATCGCAGAAGCAGAAATCATTGAGTGTATATTTTTCCGTTTGGTGCGAAATGACTTAAATTTACCATGTGCAAGTAAAGTCTTCACAGGATTTTCTAAGAAGTTACAAATGTATGTGATAATAAAACATAGCACATTCAATACATCTTTATTCGAGTACTATTCAAAAGCAGTACATACTTCGGTTTTTTGGTTTTGCAAGGCTGTTGGTGCTATGATATTCTCGCAGCAACTGAGAACATCCAGCCTTCTGAGACGAACCTCCTCCGTTATATTAACAACGTCTGACTCGTTGGGTGCGGTGCTGTAGCGTCGCTGCAGAAGTCTACGTTTGAAGACAACGTCACTCGACGTGAACCGCTTTGTCAGATTGCACAACACACGGATCAGATGTTCTCTATTTACCTTTAATAAAACTGAACGTATGAGTAAATAAATGTTGGTTAATGGTCTTTCGGTGTATGTGGTGGACACCAGAGAGGTGCTCAGGTCAGGAGGATTTTGTTTTCTATTGTTTTGTTTTGTTTTATTTGTTGTTCAAAGCCGCACTCCGCAATATTCCAGCTATATGACTAAATAATCGAGTATGGACCAGACAATCCAGTGATTGATACCATTAGCATCGACTCACGCAATTGGGATACGATGACATGAATCAGCCAAGTCAGCGAGCCTGACCACCGGATCCCGTTAGTCGCCTCTTACGACAAGCATAGTCACCTCTTACGGCAAGCATGGGTTGCTGAAAACCTATTCTTACCCTGATCTTCACGGGTCATGCAGTTATTTGAACGTATTTCTTATGATTATAGAAAGCGTTTTGTCGCTTTAGTGTTACAAAACCTGTGTCTTTTTTATCTCAGATGAAGGTGTCACGTCCATCATTCCGTCGTTCCGGGGCATTGACATCGTTCCTAAAAACATCAATGAAACTTGTTGTATCAATAACATTTATTAGACATTATGGAGGAGTTCCAAACCTATCCGCCGCCTCCGTGGTCTAGTGGTAGAGCGTCCGCCCGGAGAGCGGAAGGTCCGGGGTTCGATCCCAGGCCGCGTCAAACCAAAAGACGTTAAAAGATGGTACTTGTTGTTACCCTGTCTGGCGCTCGGCATTAAGGGGCTAAAACAAGGACTGGTCGGCTCGGAGTCAGTATACTGTGTCTGAGTGGGGTATTCATGTTAAACTGCGGCATGGTATCTCAGTGTGCTAGCACTATAAATCGGCATCAGTCCGGACTAGTACAAGCAGCCACACAAACACACACACGTGCATGCACGTCGCTATATAAGTGCAATAATCTTGGGGGCGACGTGAAACCCAATTTCACCTCACCTCACCAAACCTATCCCATTGAAAATCTCTTACGATCACTTACGTAAGAGAGATGGGGTGAAGTGAGGTGAAATGGGGTTAAACGTTCAAGCTAATTGCATTTAATGCATGCATGCGCCCGTCTGTGTCTGTCAACGTTTGCGTGTTTGTGTGTGTGTGAGCGCGTGAGTGGGTACTTGTAGTAGTCCGGACTGATACCGTTTTCATAGTACAAGCCCCCTGATTCTCCACTAAGACACAGTATACTAACTAAGAACCGAACCCTCCGTGTTTTATCCACGTTCTGTCGGGGTAAGGAAGGGTAACAACAAGTACCATCTTTTAACGTCTTTTGGTTTGACGCATCTTCCCGAGGAAAGGGAGTTAACTGACTGTAAAAGTCCAGTTTTCACCTTGCTGAACGAGGCTGGAATTATGGAGTTATATTTGGCTGGACTAATGAGTCCTATCAAAATCGCGTAACAAAATCGACATCCGGTTCGTAAACTGCCGTGCAGATTTCGACCGTTTGCAGGATTTGCAAAGAATGTGTACCGTCAATTTAGCTTCAATAGATATATTCCAAATCTTTTCATGTTTAGTAATCAACGTGCTTACGTCATCTGATGCACTTCGTAAGACCCGTTTTATTATCGATCAGATCGTCCTAACTGGGCGCCGCCATTTTGTTTGACGCAAATGCAAGTGATATGTGAGGTGGAATCTGATTGGTCAATAGGAGGGACATAGAAGGGACATAACTCGGAATAGCCACTCGTTGCGCTACGATAGAGCACAGAAATTCAAGCCTAGATCGACAAGGGCGGAAACTGGACTTTTACGGTCACTTAACTCCCTTGCCTCGGGAAGATGGGTATGACGAGGCCGGGGATCGAAAACCGACCTTCATGAGCATGTTAAATGTATATAGTTTGGTCATACCCGTCACGATACATTTCATGTCTTCAAGAATTATATATTAACAGGAGCTACCGTAGCCCTGCATTTGTATATTCGTATAACGGTGAAAGCATTCCTCGGGTGGTCACCAATCCAGTCAGTGTGACCACACGACGCTTAGTATCAACTAAGGAACGCGCGTGCTTTCAAACTTGTTAGCATAAAATGTACATTTATGTCTCACAATTTAAATTGATCACTCACCTTTAAGCCCAGTGTATGACATATACATAAATCACTCACCTTTTATCCCAGTGTACGAAATCTTAATTTATCTCCCACCTTTAGGCCCAATCAATGCATGCAACGAAGATTGATGCGTCAGCGTGGAATTTAAATTGACCGCTTAATTATTTGTCCCATTGCATGAAACTAACCTTTTATCCAAAGAATGACGAGAACAAGAACATATCCGACAGGCTTCATTGGTCAAGCACGCAAGAACACAGGACCAGAGGAATAGAACAAATACCCAGACCTTGTGTACAAGGACAACGGCCTAATGGTACACGCAATGTGCACTGGTGTAATATGAACGGGAACAAGGGGCAAAAGGGGGTTGGGCTGGGGGCTGGGGGTGATTGAGGGGGGTGGGAGGAGAGAGTAGCAATGTATAAGGCGAGGGGGGGGGGGGGGGGGGGTGACGACTGTTCCGATTGAAAACCTGTTAACAGGACGTTGTCGCCAGTATTATGTTTTGTCATTCCTATGGCATTGATACTGGAATGCACGACAACAAGGTCATGAAAATTGGGTTATGCACATATTATAAGCTGTAGCAGTTTCACGAGGGGTAAATGTGGTTTTACGCGTCCCGCGTCAGGTTTTTATACCACGAGCCGGAAACCTGACGCGGGACCCTTAAAACCAAAAGTACCCCGAGCGAGTGGTGAAAAACCTAACGAGGGACGCATAAAACCACATGTACCTCGAGTGATCCTGCTACAACGAATTTATCTTACCGACATGTTTTAATAGACATTGGAAGAAAATTAAAACAAATTCAAAATTGATAGAAAACAGCTGATCGAATGAGCTGAGGTTAACATGTGCTATGTCAGGTGGCTTTCATTTACTCGGAAAATGAGTGGGGCTCTTTGGTTCGAAGCGGGGTATAAGGGATTTATTCTGGTTCTCAGAAAATCTATGTGCAGCAAGTCTTGTTCGTGGCGGGGTATAAGGGATTTATTCGCTTCCTGGGAAATGTATTTCCCTCAGAGGCGACATACATTTTAAGTTGTAGCAGTATCAGGATGGGTACATGGGGTTTTATGCGTCCCTCCTAGGTTTTTATACCACTCGCCGTACATTGACTCGGAAACAGCATGCGGCTTTTTACTTTGACGCAGGGTATAAGGGATTTGTTCTGCAACTTAGAAATCCACGTGCAGCCTGTATTGCTTGTGGTGGGGTTTAAGATATATATTCCCCCGCTGAGAAATTTATTCAATCCAAGGCGGGTTATTTTGTCAGTATTTTATCAAGACGTGGACCAATCAGATCTCATCATTCGGACATTGTTTGTTGTTTAACGCCGCACTCAGCAATATTCCAGCTATATGACGGCGGTCTGTAAATAATCGAGTCTGGACTAAACAATCCAGTGATTGACATCATGATGATCGGTCAACGCAGTTGGGATACGATGACATGCACCAACCAAGTCAACGAGCCTGACCTCCCGATCCCATTAGTCGCCTCTTACGATAAGCACAGACGCCTTTTACGGCAAGCATGGGTTGTTGAAGACCTATTTCACCCCAGATCGTCACGAGTCACTGATAAAGCTATATATTACGACTTAACGTTAGTTATATAATATATTATTTGTTTTACTCTTTTTATGAATTCATACAAGTGCACCGCCTCCATGGTGCAGTGGATAGAGCGTCTGTCCGGAGAGGTCGGTGATTCGACACAACATGCGCTTTCGTCGAATACAGTAATGGAAAATTGTACAAGGTCGTTGTTTCGTTAACATCAATGAAAGGAAATAATGATGTCGTTTTTTCAATTTTTCGCTTAAAGGATTCGATGAGACAGTTTGTTTTATGCCACATAAATATTCCGGGTTCCAGTACTGATGCTTGTCTTAAGGGTCGAACAAATATGGCTCAGATGCTGAGACATGGCTAACTGAATGTCATCGTGACCCGATGTCACCACAGTCATGAGTGAAAAGTGCAGTGCCCGTCCGGGTCCGATTCCACGCATACAGTAAGCCCTGTCTAAATCGACATTCCTCGGGACGGATGGAACGGTGGGGTGGTTATAGAACGCCGAAGGCCCAGGTTCATATTCCCCACATGGGTACAATGAGTGAAGCCCATTTCACGAGCCCGGGGCGAGTGGTATAAAACCTAACGAGGGACACATAAACCACATGTACTTCGGATAATACTGCTATAACTAATTCATCTTACAGACATGTTTAATATGACACTGTTAATATGACATTGAAACAAATTCAAACTTGATAAAAGCTTAACTTGTGCTGTCACGTGACTATCTTTGACTCTGTAAAAGCGTGCGGCTTTTTGGTTGGACACGGGGTATAATGGATTTATTCAGCCTCTCAGAAATCCACGTGCCGCAAGTCTTGTTCGTGGTGTGGTGTAAGGGATTTATTCTCCCGCTGAGAAATTTATTTCCCTCAGAGGCGGGATACATAGTATTTTATCAAGATCACGTGGATCAATCAGATATGATTATTCTGACACGGAGGTGTGATAAAGCTATAATTTATTACTAAACGTTAGTCAGATAATATGTAATTTGTTTAAATTTCCTCTTTTTATGAATTTGAACAAGTGCACCGCCGCCATGGTATAATGGATAGAACATCTGTCCGGAGAGGTCGGTGGTTCGACACATCGTGCGCTTTCGTCGAATACAGTAATGGAAAACTGTAAAGGGTCGTTGTTTCGTTAACATCAATGAAACATCTTTTTTCTCTTAAAGGATTCGATGAGACAGTTTTTTTATGCCACATAAATATTCCGGTCTGATGCTTGTCTGAAGGGGCGAACAAATATGGATCAGGTGTCCAGGCTCTGAGACATGGCTGCCTGAATGTCATTGTGACCCGATGTCATCACACCGTAGACTCTGTCTATTTCGACATTCCTTGTGACCAAGAGAATGGCCTACGTTCGCTCGTCACACCGAAGGCCCAGGCTCAATTCCCGACATGGCCATTGGTACAATGTGTGAAGCCCATTTCAGGTGTCTCCCGGTTTGATATTGCTGGAATAATGCTTAAAGCGGATAAAAACATACTCACTCACTCACTGAATTCATGCCATGGGAGTCCAATATTACACACCATGATATTGTGGCAAAGATAAACATCAGATATGAATTCCACATGCATTTATCCATCAGTTACAATTTCATATCAAGTAACATAGACTTATATAATTCTACACTCTACAAACTACATTCTACCGATTAAATTAGGGCCATAGAGGATTAGCTGTTGCTATGCCCAGAGCGGTAATTGGCCCATTGTGGTTTTAATGCATTCTGTGGCAAAAAAACATTCATAACTGTATGGGAAGATATTAGATATGAATTATACCAAGAATCCAGACTCATCGATCAGTGGTTATATGTGGTCAGATATTGACACGATCTCAGCAATCTCAGTAATCAGAAACTGTACAATTAGTTGTTAGATGTTTAAATATTATCAAGAGGCGTAGGTATCTTCTTTATTGGTAATACCTATATATCTATTTTACTCTACCGTTATGTACTTTGCCCTTGTATTTTATTTGGTGTATGTATACACGTCTCTCATAACACTTACAGAGTGGCTCAAGTCGATATATATGATATTACTGTATGCTTATCATTCGGATACCGGATATCCCTTCCCTATGTCCCTTCCACTATTTTACGGTCTTGAACTAAAAATATAAGAGACCAGTGAAACCGCCTCATCTGTTTTATGTTTAGATCTATGCATATAGATATAGAGAGACTAAACACTCTCCACAAGATTGTATGACAAAATGGATCAACTTTCCAATGTTCAACGTTTCCTTTATGTCGAGCTATATCCTAGCAGTTCCAGAGTTTGGTGTCTACATATCACCACATTTGAGATCAATTTGTTTGATCAAGGTAAGACCATTGAAGGCTTCAGTTAAGCGTTCAAAAAGTGGAAGACTCTTACAAATTTGACACACTAGTAACAAACATGATGTCCGATGCATTTCCAAGAACCATATGTTCCCGTGTTTTTGTTAAGTGAACAATTGCCTGTGTATGTGTTTGTGACGGGTGCCACCGCTTGAGCAGGATACACTCGCCTTTCGGGAGAATATGGAAATGGTGTTGTCGCTGTTATTTATGTGAGGTGGAGTGTAATTGGGTTCAACATCGCGTCCAAGGTTATTGCACTTATATAGCGACGTGCATGCACGTGTATGTGTGGCTGCTTGTACTGGTCCTGACTGATTCCGATTTATTTGTGCTTGCACACTGAGATACCATGCCGCAGTTTAACATAAATATACCCCACTCAGACACAGTATACTGAATCCGAGCAGATCAGTCCTTGTTTTAGCCCCTTAATGCCGAGCGCCAGACAGGGTAACAACAAGTACCATCTTTTAACGTCTGGTATGAAGCGGCCTGGGGATTGAACCCCGGCCCTTCCGCTCTCCGAGGGGACGCTCTACCTCTAGACCACGGGGGCGCTCTTGTTATTTATGTACTTTTACATGCATACATTAGGTGCGACTCGTATAAAAATACTGCTTGTATGCCTGTCTGTCTGTCTAGCTGCATGTTTTATCCACAGGTTCATGGCATTTCCCGCACAGTGTAGAGGGGTTACCTATTTTAAAGTGTTTATTAAAGTATATTTTATTACGATTTCATTGATTTGATGTCGACTTACGCAAAATGGATTTGCCAATGGGACCAGGAAACAGTAACGGAATTTGGAACAGGCAAATGTTGGATTTGACAGATTTCTACATTAAAAGTATATAGGGACTGTGGCGGGACTAAAAGATTATGATGCTGAGTTTTTCAGAGTCTACTGTACTATATTTCTACATCCCAAACTCCTGAAACCCGATCCAGCCTGTCTCTCCATCTGTTTTCCCGGGTAAACAAATGTCATGATGACATGAATTTCATTGAATCCGGACAATACAGCTGCGAGAAATGAGAGAACACGTTTTAATAGTAACGGCTGTAGGGGCACCCTGGCTCACACATGCATGGCGATGCTCTCACTCGTGTACAGCCTGAGTTTGTGGGAAGTAGACCCGAACGTATTTCACCTCCACCTGGAATAATAAAATTGGATACACAACAGACAACCCTTTAATACACCTGTACTCACGACGTTTGTGCTTCCCGAAATTTGTTCAAGGCTCAGTGAAGGTGTAAAAATAGAAACAGGTGAGTGGAATTGGGGTTCAACGTCGCGTTCGAGATTATTGCACGTATATAGCGACGTGCACTTGTTAGGCGGCTTGTACTAGGCCGGACTAATGCCGGTTTTATAGTGCCAGCCCTCCGAGATACCATGCCGCAGATAAATATGGATAACCCACCCAGACACAGTATGCTGACTCCGAGCCGACCAGTGCTTGCTTTATCTCTTTAACGCTGAGCGTCAGGCAGGGAAACAACAAGTACCATATTTTAACGTCTTTTGGTGTGAATCGACCAGGGGATCGAACTACCGACCTTCCGCTCTCTGTGCAGACGCTCTATCCACTAGACCACGGCCACAATAAAAAAAGTATTAAAATACGATACAATGTAAATAACCTAGCATACAACAGAAACAGATAGAAAGAAGAAACCCGACCGCCAAACAGAAGTCATTTACGTGACATTCATTTCGGATAGTATATAAGTTGTAAGTCTGACATAAAAGAAAATGCGTAATAGTGAAATCTTTTGTTGTGGCTATATAACATGATGTCATTGAGGTATATCCACAAAAACTTGAGTCATTTAAGCAATTATTTTCTTTGTGACATGTCCGTAAAATAAGCCAGGTCTGTGACCTTTGGACAAAGTTGAGGAATCACAAGGGACAGCCAATGCCGTCTTTAATATGTATTGCAGCAAATGTCAACGACAGTTAAGAATGATACTTATTACTCACATGGGAAGAGAGAGTATAGGGAGGGTACAGCAATCGCTCAATTAATTCCGATTGGCTGTTTTAGAAATCCTGTAACTTCATTGGTTAATGACGTATTGTCGGAACTACTTGTTCCTATTCATCATGTTCATTCATCTTTTCCACAAACAAGTTTCTGCCATATAAGATTCGTCACTTAAAATCCACAACATAAGGCGCTGCAAAAATACAAGTCAGTCTTTATTAATCCAAAGAAAATATCGTTCACAAATTGTTTATGATAATGGACTACACAAAACATTAAAACTAATTGAGATTTGTAAGTACAGTAATATTGATTGACTAAATCGTTTTCTATCCCTATACGTAAACAACAATGTCAACAATTTTATTCCCGATAAAAGTGAACGATCTTGTGAAGACTGACGGAAAATTTTGTTGGAAGACGAGTGAACATGATATAGCCATTGAACGGTTTTAGCGTTTGGCTCGTTTAATACCAATTATCATACCTCCATGTCAGAATGATGAGATATGATTGCTCCACGTTATCTTGATAAAATACGATGTATCCCGCCTTGGAGAGGAATACATTTCTCAGTTGGAGAATATTTAACCCCGTCACAAGCAAGTCAGGCTGCACGTGGACTTCTGAGAGGCAAAATAAATCCCGTATATCATGGACCGCCTCCGTGGTCTAGAGGTAGAGCGTCCGCCCGGAGAGCGGAAGGTCCGCGGTTCGACCCCAGGCCGCGTCATACCAAAAGACGTTAAATGATGGTACTTGTTGTTACCCTGTCTGGCGCTCGACATTAAGGGGCTAAAACAAGGACTGGTCGGCTCGGAGTCAGTATACTGTGTCTGAGTGGGGTATTCATGTTAAACTGCGGCATGGTATCTCAGTGAGCTAGCACTATAGTTCGGCATCAGTCCGGACTAGTACAAGCAGACACACAAACACACACACGTGCATGCACGTCGCTATATAAGTGCAATAATCTTGGGCGCGACGTTAAACCCCATTTCACCTCACCTTATATCATGCTTCAAAGCAAAAAGCCGCACATTTTCTCCGAGTCAATGGAAGTCACGTGACATAGCGCAAGTTAACCTCAGCTCAACCGAACAGCTGTTTTCTATCAATTTTGAATTTGTTTGAAGTTTGTTACAATGTCATATCAAATCATTTGGTAAGATCAATGCGTTGTTGAGGGACTCATAAAACTCCATATTCCCTTCGAGGTACTGCTACAACTTAGAACGTAAGACATTCCAGCGTAGTCGCGGTATAAAACGAACTCTGTGACAGCGGGTGAGAATGGGGACAGTAACACTGACTGTTGTTTCAAAATGTATGACATATATTCACTTGAAAGAGTCTGTCAAATAAAGTTTATTTGTTGTGGAATCAGTTTACACAGCTTGTTGTTGTTGAGAATGTTCAGACCGACAAGAGTATTGGTATTCTCTCTGTAGTCATGAGAGCCAGTGACTTTATGCCACTGACGGACCACTGTCGACAAGTGTTTGAATTTTGTTTTGACAACAATGCCACGTCATTGTTGTAGTATTATACCTGAATCAAAATTTATATTTATCCCCAAAATTTATGATATTGCTTGAATTGTCGACGAATTAATGCCGCTCAAACGAACTATTTCTCATTCGCGGAATCTTAGTGTTGAGTGCAGACAGGTAAAATTCCTTGAATGAATGAATGCCAGTTCACACGCGTATGGATATTATGAAATGCGACTTCGCCTCTGTTATAAGAGTAAACTGTTTCTTATCTATTTAGGTTCTTATTTAAATCTTGACGATAGATAATAAATAAAATAAACTACTCGCGACGAGGAATGACGGATTATCTGTCCTTCGTGAAATTAATTTTGAAAGTCCCTCGCCAAGGCTCGAGACTTACAACTTTAATTACACTCGGGACAGATAATCCGTCATTCCTCGTCACTCGTAAATTATTGTCTATAACTTTATACAAATGTGTCGGATATAAGTTAGGATTAAGGAACACGAGTCTTCATCTGACAGGAAAACATTTTATTATTTCACTTCGGAAGGAAAATTCAGTTCGGGCGGGAGGCGGGAAACACAGACAGTCTTACCCCGATTGTGAGGATCGTTGCATATGATTAAAGTTAGTGGTTTGCCTGGTCCGTACTCCATTATTTACTGACAGCTTTGAAATAGCTGATTGCAGCTGTGTATAAACACATTTACATACTGCAGAATGATGTGCACGGAAGTCACTTGTGGTGCCAACAACACGCGCGACATGCCTTTAACACTGGTGTAGCACAAGGAGAGCGTATCACACCAGTGTTATTCATCATAACTCCCATGTTTCATTTCTGCATTGTCGCAACGCATTTGCTGCTTACAGGCGTGCGTCACATGTGCTTCAGATGGACTTTCGTATCACCTAATATTCACACACTGATACACATCAGTTATCTACAAAGCGAATTTCGTTTTGTTTTATGATAAACCATATTGTGGTAGTCCTGTTATCATCTCATAGCCAAACTGGCTATTTACAAGTAGTATTAAAAGGATATTTGGTATGAGCATTGAATGCCTATTGAAAAGACAAACGTAAAAATCTTCGTTTATTAAATTTACTGACTGCTCACCACAGACTCAACCGGGTTCGAGTACTCTCGTTCGAATTGAATACTTCTAAATCAACAGGAAATCCATGTCTCACAACGGTTAATGCCATTGTAATTACTTCCACTGGTCTATATTAGATTTGGTATCGTGATTTAACTATTGTGTTACGATTGATCGTCGCAGGACCATAAACACACTCTCGTGTCTCAACATCGCTGGAATGATATGCACCGAAATTGGGATATACTTCGTTCGGATCCTTAAAAAGTAGTAATTCTGTATATGAGGGTTGAAGAAGAAAGGTTTCAGATATTTCTGAATAATTGTAATGAAGGTTTTTGATAATTTTAAAGCGTTAAATTTCCTATGTGTTTCTTATTACTTTTTTTCAATGGGTCATTGTTGAACAAATGGATTGTGATATCAGTTACACATGCAGATGTCAAATGTTCCATGCAAAATACATCAATAAAAAAGTATTACACTGATACAATTTCATTTTGCAATTATGATATGTTTTTCAATTATTTATACATGCATGGTACAAGGTATAGTTACTCCGTAATTTCGCATTTTTTTCATATCACGAACTCGCCGTTATTCGTGGATATACCATGTTGAGCCGACCGTGTATTTTAAGCCTGGTTATGCTGGATTTAATTTCACGCGTGCTCCCTCATACCTCATTCATCATACCCCCCAACCCCTTACCCCCGAAGCCCGTGTCACCACGTGTGTAACACAAGATTTTCACGACCGTCTACCGAGCTGAGTGACCAATCAGCGGCTAGGTTTACAATTCGAGGTATCAAACGCATCACTCGTGGTTGAGACTGATAATGGACCTCCGTTCACATGTGTTTGGTCAGCCAGCTCACTCATGGTATTATTTCATTCACTTATAAACCCTTACCCTGACTGTAGTTAAATCAGTATCCATGACATTGCCGCCAGAGTGAAGTGCCTTCTTAGCATTTAAGCGATTTGACAAAGTTTCCCTTTAAGGAGAAACTTTTCTTTTAAGAACAGTTATTTTTAAAGTGTGTCTGCCTGCATTGCTATGCGCCAGTCTTTGTTCCTTGAAGCATTGTTCATCATTGGGCTGCTGGCCACCTGGGAAGGTAAGGGTTTCTTAAATATTTGACTATTTAGCATGTGGGGTGAGTAGTGTGTCTGCTCTGCGCCTGATGGTATTATTGTAGATTATTATTTATTCGGCGCGACATCATGCAAGATTGCATGTAGTTTTATGGATGGTGTAAGATGTATGTTGTATGCTTTGCTATGAACTAAAGTAGATGTACGATCATCATTACAAACACGCAGATAGCTTTCCTATTAGATGGGAACTTTCGCATATATTGCACTCATTATCCATTGTCAGGGTATGAAACTCCCAAAAATTTCAGCCAGACCACAGGACTGGCTAGCTGAAATACGTGCCAGCCCTGACCAAAACCTGCCTGCCCACTATAATCATATGTTTCTCAGCATAAGCTAACGGGGTTTCTTTTTGGTTACATTTTATCATTCATCTTTAAATGTGAATTAATGATTATCATCGGGAAATATTTAGAATATTTTCACATATGAAATATAACCCGACCGTCGGGCAGGGGGATTTGAAAATCTGGCAGCCCGAGTTGAAATCAACCTGTCTCGGATGGTCGGGCAGGCAGGTATTTCGAACACTGCCATTGTCCATTTAACTGTATCATCGTACTGACACAGGTAGTGGGTTAGGGTCGGATGCGGTCACGATGGGTCAAATTGTCAGAAACAAATTAGAGGCCTGGAAGATTATGTAGTATGCAGTATAAAACCATAATCTCTAGGACATGGCAAACTGCAGCCTATATGCGAATGTGACGATCTTACTGGACAAACAATGTTCCAGTGTTTTAACAGAAGCTGGCATATCAATTGAAAGCGACTAGCGCAACAATCAAGCGAACGGGCAAGACACCAGGAAGCTTTTGGTGCAATAAATGCATTCGCATATCTAAAACTCAACAACAAGAAACGTGTTCATGAGGTGAAATGGGGTTTAACGACATGTATGCACACGTGTTTGTGATAACTTGTACTGGTCCTGACTTTTATAGTGCTAGCCAAATGAGCTAGTATGCCGCAGTTTAACATGGATACTACATTCAAACACATTATACTCATTTCGATCCTACAATTTGCTTAACAATCTATTGTTTGGGAACTAGACGTTTATTTTATTGAAGGTCTGTTTATACTATATGTATAATCTGTTCAAATGGCCTTTTCTGGTTTTGAAATAATTCTTATAATGAACCATTCAACACCGAACACTGTCTCCACTGTATTATTTTATTTAAAACATTGATATTTCTCAATATTTATTACAGAACGAGTATTCATCTAATTTCGTTTTGCTTTGAAACAATTGGTCTTGTAAGATCATGTTCTTTTAATGTTTTTTATAAGCTTGTATTATGATTTTAATTTTTCATCGGTGTTTCTCAAACTCGAAAATATAAATAAGAAAATTAAAAGTGTTTTTACAGCAACGAAATAAAATGGCAACTCATACGTGATATCTTCCTGTAGGATCTCAGCGAACTGTCCACGAGTGTAAGCTGTATCAATCCAGGGTTCCCAAACGTGGTTATCTAGACTCAAGTGGTATTGCTGTGTTTACTAGTCTTGTTATCATATTTATATCTATCACAGTTATCTAATAATTGATATACATGGCACGGACACAATTTAGCGGTCACATGACGATCGTGCACGTGATCAGAAGTTAGCTATAGTTAATCTATTTATCGATACCATTTTTGGCTGAGTATTTTCGCATTGAAAGAAGTGGTAACTTTAAATTTGTGTTTTATTCAATAAACGTTGAGCAAATGTTTCGTCATATTGTCACCCTAAATATGCATTGAAGAGTCATTTGGTTAGTTTAGTTTTATTTATAAAACCTGGTAGGTAGGTTGCCCATTGTGGGAGTATATACATGTCACATAAAGTGTGTTATTACTGCTTAATTGATTCGTGATATTCAATCTTTAGTACAAGCAATATTCAGTTACATTAGGTTTACGTAGGTTTTTCTTTCTTACGTCCAATTTAGATGCCGTGCGGTTTAAGAATATCCAGATGAAAGTGTTGAAATACCCAGAATTCATGAATCAGTTTTGATCGTCACATCCTGTCGATGTTTCATAGCGCAACACAACAACCTTTTTTTTCACTTCACTTGTCTTTATATCCCACGTGTGTTAATGCCTCATTACATTGCAGCGTACGCCCTTGACTGCCCGGGGGGCGTGATACCGCCAGGTCTGACCTTGGGTGTTAATGACGTCAGTGATGGACAAGCCCTGTTCTGGTTGAACGTTGGCCGAGCCCGTTTTGGATACAAGCCCAACCATTACTACAAATGTAAGCTTAGCATTCACACCCACAAGTATACATTATATATGTTGAAAGAGTAGCGTGCAGCATACACACCCACAAGTATACATTATACATGATGTTGAAAGAGTAGAGTGTAGCATACACACTCACAAGTATAAATTATATATGTTAAAAGAGTACAATGTGGTATACAAACGCACAAGTATACATTCTATAAACTTCCAAAGAAGGATTCGCGTGGGAATTTCGGTACAGAACTAATGCCAATTCTTGTGAATCGAATTCCAATGTGTATCAGAAGGTCAAAATGGTTGCACAGTATGAGTGTACTTGTAAATGGTTTTGAGGTTTAACGTCCTGAAATGTTACTCACACTATCCACCACCTGCCTTCTGTAATGGCTGTCTGATGGAAGCCTCATCCAGGCAGAACGAGAACATGTACACATGCATGTTTTTTGCCTCCTGAAGTGAACATTCCTTAATATAACTACCGACGTGGACCCACCATAGCTCGTTTTGTGTCACATTCGAATGACGTTATGCTCCCCATAGTCGTCCGTCATGTTACGCTCACCTGAGAGAAATCTTGTGCAAAACTACTGATAGAAGCAATGGCATAGCGAAGTTATGGTTCGTATTTATCATAATATAACGTGGATATGCTACACTACATTTATAGAGATTCAAACATACAGTTGTGTATAGCTTTTCTTTTTGATTCAGTGGGCATCACGACTCTGGACACCGACTTTCCATTCAGCGAGGCCGTCTTGACCCTCCAGGAGGAGGACCCTTCACGTGGGTGTGGAACTGGTCACTTTAAGTTCGATACCCCTCACCTGTACCAATTCAAAGACTGCCAAGAGGTTCTGCTCACGAACAAGAAAACACCTATGACTGAACTACCTCCCGTTATGTGGCGGGCGCCGGAATGTGGCTGTGTTCTTGTAAAGTAAGATAATAACTGCATTCTCTTATGTAATCCCATTAGTTCAAAGGAGAAGATTTTGTGAATGCCAATTTCTTCATTGTGAGGATAACAATTTCGTTACATTTTTTGGGCGTCAAAGGCACCGTAATTCGCTTTTGCAGAATTGCGTCCCTTGGGCACGATAGAAACCTATGACTGTGGGTTCGAATTCCTGTTCGCTCCGATTATGTTTCTAGGTTTGTCAGCATCGTGCTCGTGGGTTTCACCGAAGTGGTAAAGGTCTGAGACCTGCATCACTTCGGGCTTTACTCAAAACATTAAGCTGACATGCTCACTCTCTCGTTCGTTATCTTGGATAGACACACTCTCTGAGTATGTTCTGACACCTTTTTGCGCGATTGGTAAATGAGTTAGGGAATTCTCTGAGACATTGCTTGCCTATATACGATTAACATGATGACACCCATAAAACAGGGTTCCTTCATATGTATTTCAAAGTCCAAATTAAGTAACAATTCACGTCATTGTTTGTCAAATATTCACTTGATACTGATCAGGTGGTTGTACAAACCACCTGATCAGTATCAAGTGAATGTACCCAATCGATGATAACAAAACACACATACTTCTGAATCCAAGCCTGCATGTTCTTTCAGTTAAAAATCAAAATATAAACGACTAAAAATGAACATGAAAATAACTTTGTTTAATAAGTGTCCGAATGCGAAAGTGAACGTACTTTCAGGTTGTTTAGTTTATGTTAATAAGTGAAACACGTTTTTTAAGGGGTGGACTTTCAAGAACCAAGATTTTTAAGATGTTAAATATTTTGTTTTTAGTGCTACAGTTATAAGCAATGGAACGACATACTATATGGATCAGACACCTTCTGGCTTCCTCTCAAAGCGACTTTGCCCAAGACAGAATCTACATGGTAGGTCATCGACCTTAACAACATGACTATATAACTCCTATACTTCAACATGGACGTACATGTCTTACAACCATGATTGATTATTGCAAATTGGCGAAGTAAGCAGTGAGGTTAGTGTAACTTCTATATGTCCTTGTAGTCCGTTTTAGCCGTTTTCAGCACTCATGCAAATGCCATCTTGACACAATTTTGGAGTATAACGGGTTTGGCATTATGGGAGTCACGTTAACCTTGTTTCTCTTCATGTACAGACAGGGTTATTTAAACATATTTAATTTGTCGATGGTTATGATACTTTCCATTATGAAACAAATAATTTGTGTTTGTGCTTCAGTGTTCAGAACCAAATATACACGGTCAGTTAAGACAGAGCAACCCACCACGACCACAACTACAGCCAGTACAACACAGACACCGCCACAGAAGAAAAAGGTGAGTTTACTTCTTTGTCAGAGGAGCCTTGCTAATGCATAGGAGCCTTACACAAAGCCACCATTGCACTACGATTAGGGGGAGCTTCTTTACCCATAGGGGCCGTGGGGCAGCCTAGTGGTTAAAGTGTTCGTTCGTGATGCTGAAGACCCGGGTTCGATTCCCCACATGAGTACAATGTTTAAAGCACATTTCTGCTGTCCCCCGCTGTGATATTGCTGGCATACTGCAAAAAGCTCCGAAAAACCATAAACCATCGGTGTAACGATCTGTTGCTTCAACTAGTAGGCTATACCCGGTGTAACGATCTGTTGCTTCAACTAGTAGGCTATACTCGGTGTAACGATCTGATGCTTCAACAAGTAGGCTATACTCGGTGTAACGATCTGATGCTTCAACTGGTAGGCTATACACATTGTAACGATCTGTTGCTTCAACTAGTAGGCTATAATCGTCATAACGATCTGATGCTTCAACGAGTAGGCGGCTATACCCGGTGTAACGATCTGATGCTTCAACTAGTAGGCTATACTCGGTGTAACGATCTGTTTCTTCAACTAATTGGCTATACTCGGTGTAACGATCTGATGCTTCAACGAGTAGGCTATACTCGGTGTAACGATCTGATGCTTCAACGAGTAGGCTATACTCGGTGTAACGATCTGTTGCTTCAACTAGTAGGCTATACTCGGTGTAACGATCTGATGCTTCAATTAGTAGGCTATACTCGGTGTAACGATCTGATGCTTCAACTAGTTGGCTATACTCGGTGTTACGATCTGTTTCTTCAACTAGTTGGCTATACTCGGTGTAACGATCTGATGCTTCAACTAGTAGACTATCCAGTACATGTCCATGATCTTGAGGAATATTTCCATCATTGCCATCTTATTGACTTGTTTATGCACATGTGGTTTTGTCACACAATTATATTAAATATACGAATTTGTCCAACTGCGAATAGCTGAGATGAATGTCTCTTAATTCTTTGGACACACTTATGGAAGTACGTTCGTCAGACTACCTTTCATTCCATTTCTCTCAAATAATTTTTTTCTATTGTGTCTGTATATTTCATCAGTACATTTCATCACCTGAGGATTACGACATGTAGTAATTATCTTCAATTTCCAGAGAGAAAACAGCCATGCAAAAAATGTCATTATTCTTTACAGTTAAGTCGTCCAGAGAGGATGGATTTATTGTGTCAGATCTCGCTCCATTTCAACGGCGCTGAGTTGTTGGCCAGGGAGGTTTTTCTTAGGAGAAGGCAGATTACAAGACTCAACCTAACCAGCCTAATGCGTACTGAACTGGCTCTTGACCAGCGCAAACTGGATATCCATGAATGTTGCAAGATCGTGGTAAGAAGATTGACGATCAAACGAAAACAGCGATTTCACAACAGATTGAGACCGGGACAATATTGTAAATTTGATCAGAGAAAAATCCTAGATAAGACAAATCTCGCGAAATATTCCATTTTCGCAATAACAGACATATATTTCGCATATTCGAATAATGTCAACGGGACATGCTGCTATGCAAGTCAGCCATCCTCAGACCAAACACGGAAAAAAGTCTTGAACACCGCATCTATCAATGTTTTTTTCTTTCAGAGCACGACCAAGAAGACGCGGTGCTTTGACGACATGCGACGTCGTCGTATCGACCGGTACTGTAGAACAGGACACCCAGACGTCCCCTTTACTGCCAGACGGGATGTTTTCATGGGGGAAAAAGAGGAGAGGTGTTGCTGGAGACTTGGTATGTTGCGGATGAAGTTCAACATTCTTTAATAGCCTCTGGTCCCACGTAGGAAAATATCGGATTTTGATATTAGTACGATGTCTTTTCAATAATATTTGTGTGGGTTAGACACAACCATATTATCAGTGACTTCATAAACCCAATACTCTGGTTTAAAGATTTAATGTGTTGACGAAATGTCGAAACAGTAACTTGTTCGCAAAGAAAATTCCGAGACCCCTAAACACTGGTGTGTCCTTTCGCTTATATATTTATGCGACTCATGAAGGGTCCGGGTTAGAATAGGCCTTCAGCAATCCATGCTTGTCGTAAAAGGCGACTATGCTTGTCGTAAGAGGCGGCTAACGGTTTCGGGTGGTCAGGCTCGCTGACTTGGTGGATGCATGTCATCGTATCCCATTGCGTGGATCGATGCTCATGATGTCAATCACTGGATTGTCTGGTTCAGACTCGATAACTTACAGACCGTCGTCATATAGCTATTATATTGCTGAGTACAATATCCATACTGTACATGAAAATACTCACTATCGTGTTCACGTCCACAGGCGAACCACGTTATCAGTGCTTTGCCCACAATTCGATTTTCAAGACAGTGAAGGGAAAAAACTCCGTGGATTATTCTTTTGACGAGATGGATCCCGTCAACGACATCGGGGACTATCCTTCAGAAATACGAGAAGTAGAAATGGTAATTATACATACCTCATGAACGATTTTGTATCGTGCGGCTGTCGGTGTTTAGTTTGATTAATGTATTGATCATGAGACAATACATCTAGAGATCGTGCAGCAAGACGGTAAAAGGCAGTCAGTTTAAGGAGTAAAGGAAATCTACACAGAGATTACATTTCTAAAATCTATTCAGTGTACATGTACGTAACAAATTATCTCATTTAAGTTTATTATGTTCTGACGTTTATCTGAAATTAAATAATCTTGACAGACATAATATCTCGATGGAATTTCATTTATTAGCCTGAGAACGTCCTCATGAATATATATTCTTCGCACAGCAACACAACACTGACTACTTTATTGATGATGCTACACAAGAAGTTGTAATTAGAGGGCGTGAAACTGTCACCTACACCATGTCTACTGGACCGTCATCGTCTACGACAATGGCTTCAACAACATCTGAGGCACGTGACAAGGGTACTTCAAAGACACACACCACCAGGAAGTCTGACCAGGCGGAGTCATCCACATACAGCAGCGTTTTGAGCGACGTTCCACGTCGGCAAGCTATCGACGTTAAAACGCCGGTTGCTGCGATATCTGCCGTGGACGCGGAGCTAGATGGTAATTAATGTGATATATGTCTTTGACCCACATTAGAAACGTAATGGTGTTTTCTTTGTCGAAACTCACCTTCCAATCACATTCATTATGCACCAGATTCCATTCACCAAATGTGTGAGGGAGTGTGTTTGGTTTTACGCCACTTTTAGCAATATTCCAGCAATATCAAGGCTGGGGATACCAGATATGGGGTTCAAGCATTGTACCCATGTCGGTAATCGAACCCGGGTCTTCAGCGTAACGAGCTGACGCTTTAAGCACTGGGCTACCAACAGAATGTTCATGTCGCTACATAGTTATTACCTCGGTCAATGGATCATTCTTCCATGATATTGAAAAATGCTTGATTTTTGATTGGTTAAAAAGAGGTATCCTTTTACCTTCTGATACCTCTTTTAAATCAAGCATTTTCATGCAAAAAAATGCATACTAAAACATCGATCTTTCGACAGCCTACGCATCGATGCATACAACAGTGGAAGTCAAAACCTTAAGATTATTGTATACGTTCGATATAAGAACGACAGATTATCAAATATGATAATATCTATATCAGAACACATCCAGTTAAGTAACACACACACTTACTCAGGGCCACATAATCATCGATCGCAAATGTGAGCAGTCTCTCTCGTGTCGTCGTCTGCAGCCAACAGTTAACGGCAGTGATCGCCATACTTCAGGGTGTTTTCTGTTGGCAATGGGTGTGCCAGTAGGCACGTTTTACAACAATACTTCCCCGGGTTTTAATGTTGAACAATACTGAAGACCGAGCTTGTCCTCTTGGTTCATGCAGTTTGTAAATAACACTGTCGTCGTGAACAACTATTTTAGCAGCAATGGACAATGACGAGTAACCTAGTTTAGCCAGATTGAAGTTCTGGGTAGAAATATGTAGTCATTCGTAATATGTATTACTGTTGGGAAGATATGTCAAACAAACTATTACATAAGTACAACTTCAACATAAATCTACTCTTGTTATTTGTTGGAGGCATAAATTTGTTCAGCATTTATTTCTCTTTACTTGACTTATTTGAGTCCAAGGAGTGCAAATATGACATGGTGCAATGAAATTAAAAGTTTGAAGGGTTATTTGACAACTTCTATTTGAAAAAACTATATATTCCGAACTGCATTTTTGAACTAGTCAAGACTATGAGTATTTTAATCTTGAACTTCTGTAATATTTATTGCATTTATAACTACGTGTGACCTCATTTTGGAATGTTCTAAGATAGCAGACCTACGCGTTCCAAGACTGCACCGTTTTCAAAGCGATCTTGCCATCATGGTAGAATCTCCTAAGTGTGCACTCGATTTTCTAGGGATAAAGCTAAGACAGGCCTAAAAGTATAAAATCACTCGCCCGATAGTGTCATTTCTTTCATTGTCTTTGACGTAGTGTAAGGATTGAGACAGATTTACTTTCAGGAACTCAACATTACAGTTTAACATTGAATTTTGTTGATGGTTTTGATTATGTCCATAATTTCAGCCTTAAGAAAACGGAAGCGGAAGCTGGATCTGAAGCTCACCTGTTGTAGACATGGAAAAGATGCTGGCGAAGTCTTCGAAGTTGAGACAGGACTTTATAATCACTGCCGTCATCAGTGGAAGATATACCGGAGAAGCCTGAAGACTGGGAAGAACATGTGTATGAACAAATTCATGGAATGTTGTGTCGACGAGGCTGGCATGTAAGTATTTTAACGAACTTCAATTGCGTTTTGACGTTTATGATTAAAATACAAACCTAAAGACCTAAAGTAAAAAATATGATCAACATGAACTGATATTTTGCATTGTGTGACTACAAATTCATGGAAAATAGAAAGATAAAGTCCTGGACTTTTGATAAACGTTAGTTCAAAACAATGTTGGAAGAATCTCGAAATTAATCAAGAGTAGTAACACCCAAAGCCAATTAGAATATATTTTGTTGATTAACTTCGATATAATCGAAGGTATTATGATGTTCTGAACTGAAATAGCTGAATCACAATACTCTCTTATTTCAGACTCAAAAACCATGATGTCACAATTTCTAAAACATTCTATTGTGATATTCGCATTCCTTCAAACCATGATACCCATTCAACCAATATTAGACACTCGAGAAATATTGAAAGTAAATTGTTCCATACCATGCAGGATCTAATTCAGCAAGTGAAAAAATACAAAATGAAAGAAATGCCACACTTAAACAATAACGTATTAACAATTTCACCCATTTTAATTTCTACCAATATTTCCAAAATGCCTACAAAACAGAATCCCCCAGATCGAACGAAAAACATTGTAAGAGATGATGTCTCTGAAATTGACGTAGATGTATATAAAACTATTGAAACCAACATGATCCCAGCCCTTAATCATGAAACCAAGGTCAGTCCCTCATTCACTCGTGACACCATGGTCACACCCGACAGCACACCCGACAGGATTATCATTCAACCAATGCAACACATTCTAGGTATGAAAAAAGTCGTAAATTTGCTTGCGAGTATATTCATCATTGTTTATTTTTATCATTGCTTAAATATAGATCGCCTAAACCTTCATACCTAATACCTAAATAGTTCTTTTGTACATGCCAAAGTCACTTTTATGTTTGTCCTATGAAGCAACTTAATTGGAAATGGTCTTCGACAAAAGCTGTTGAAGTTTTGGTGCCACATTTAAGTGTGGACAACCGGGAAACTCTCATATTCTATCTAGCTCTCCTCGAATGCTCGTACCCGGGTCGATGCCCACACATTCAGATGATGGTTTGTCTGTTCTGGATTCGATCTAGTTTTTTATTCAGAAACTCTGCCCTGTTTTCCTATACTTACTGTAGGGTGACGGCATATTAACATGGTAACGAATACATATTTTGATAATGCTATGAGATTTGATGTCAGCACATTTACTCCCTTCTTAACGATGGCGAATGGATTTTGAAATATATCATGTATATACCTTCCTATAATAGAATCTAACAACGAAAGGCTCATTGAAGGATATATTGTCATATATTGATATTACCCTTTTCGTTCTATCTCTAACTGCGGCGGTGGTGTAGCCTAATGGGTAAAACGTTCAGTTCGATAACTCACATGGGAACAACGTGTGAAGCCCATTTCTGGTGTCCCCTGTCGTGATATTGCTGGAATATTGCTAAAAGAGGCGTAAAACCTTACTCACTCACTATCTCTAACTAACATCTGCTTATACTAACATATTTTGCATTCGGCATCTACTGGGATTATTATATGGAAATTACACATTCTTTGCGTAATTCAGCTTTCTGTCAGTATTTATAAAATAAATAACAGTTGGTTTACAGGAGAGAATAAAATCTCAGTTAGGAAATTCTCATTGAGTATTGCTAACGAAAATGAGAAAGACTGACACAAGTCAAGCTACACAAGTAAAGAACGATATGTTGACGCTCCATTTCAATACATTTATATTGTCATTTTTGTATCTGCTATCACCAACTACCATCTGTAACCTACTATGCTTCTATGAATATATTTAATTTATTATGTGTTAGACTTTGAGATGAACAGTTACTTCAATAGTTCAACAAATCCAAATAATTGTCATTTAACATTTTAATGAAAACAGTTATAATGTACTATTATAACGCCATCAATTTTAATAAATGACATAAATAACATTGACACTGAACAGTTAATAGGAACAAGGAAATAGTTCTAATAATCTTTGCAGACAATGAACTTCTAAGGCTCAATAAATATTTGATTTCATCAAGTATAAAAATAATATTTCTTGTAAGACTCTTTATCAGGAGTGTTCCACTTTACGATTTTCCAAAAGTTCAAGATTTAATATAGTACGATTCAATTACAGATCCTCAACACAAGCAGCCCCGACGCACATTTCGTATCGCGGCCATCCGATTGCGCAGGTTGCGCAAGCGACACCGACAAGATTACTACTGAGCCTAGGAACAGAGGCGGGTAAATCCACACCGCCAGGTCAAGATCCTCCCTTGAGAGAGAAATCGAAAGGACCCAACCAACCAACTGGATCCACCCCTACCACCAACAGAAAATCGACTTCCAGTCCAAAAGCAACAGCCATCCGTCCATCCATCAAATCATATTCAACACGTGCTCCGGAACTGACTGTTTCAAAGAATCTCAAAAGAAGTCGTGGATTGCCGAGATCACGTAAACAGACACCTATGTTACGGTCGCTAGAAAAACAGAAAAGTGGATCCAGGCGTAACGTTAGAAAATCGAACGCTGATTTTAACTCAAAGTCAAGGAAAAGCATGAAACAGAGGCGAAGACATAGGAGAAAGCGACCACATCGTTCTCACTTCAAGAAATAAGAATATTTTCATCCATAGTTTTTCATATTCAAGATCGTGTTTCCGAGAGACCATGGACGGTCGAATCCATCCAAACAAACGGAGATTCATTATTATTCTTATAGAATAACTTATTCGTGGAACACCATATAGAATCATGGATCCGCCTCATCGTGTTATTTCATACTTGATGTACGTTGTGTTCTTGAAATCTTTAATTTAGTCAACACGGGCAGAGGGTAGCATAGTGGGTAAATTGTGAAGCGTCATTTACTCTCTTGCCCCTCCATCGATTTATGTCATGATAGTTCAAGAGATTTCAAAAGACACACTTACTGATAAGTTCTCATCGTGATCTCCATGAACCCATTAAGAAATGAACGATCTCCTCATTGACATTGTGAAGAAGGCCATCTGGTTCCACACTGCTGTGTCAATGCTTGGGCCTTCTAGTATGCATGACCCCTTGTGAAACTGAAGTGAAGTGAATGTTTTTCAATGCATGAACGAGTCTTGTGTGTGTGTATGTATATATATTTTTGATAAAGTACAGTTTGTTATTTATTTTTTCAATAAAATTGATTGAGCATCCTTTGTTTGAGGCGCATTGATATACTATTCCGGTTTGCTCTCTGCGAAGGCAGAAAACGTCATCACCGTGTGACAATAGATGTGATGTATTATTGAAATATTTCAACATATGAAACAATATTTACAGACTAACACGTAAATAAACATCCCGCACAACTGAATTTTCACAGATTACATCTCTTTTCAAAATAACATTTGGATCAATTTACCTAGCGGCTTTTCTAACATAAATATAATATTTTGTTGTTGCTTAACACCAAATATTCCAGCTACAGTAAACTACGTTTATAACGAACACGCTTATAACGAACTGACGGATATAACGAACTTATTTTTTTATGGTCCCGGCTATTTGCTGTTTATGTGCTGTATATATGCTTATAACGAACTGTGGTGACAACGAACTGAAACTAGTGGTCCCTTTGACTTCGTTATAACCGTAGTTTACTGTATTTGATTGTAAATAATTGAGTCCGGGTAAGACAATCCCTTGAGAATCGATCCATGAAAATGAAATACGGACACATAAAAGCAAAGCAAAGGTTTTTTTCTCACAGGACAGTTGTGCCTGTAAACAAAAACATGTCTTTGTCGAAAAGATAAATGTCGAAAGGTGTCATTTATATTTAATTAATGATGACTGATTATTTAGGTTCGTGACGCTGAAATCAATCACACAGTCAACAGCCCTTATTGATTCTTATACGTACGTGACAATGGATGTCTTGCTGGCTTCGGGCAGTTTGGACCCCATGAGACTTTACGTGGACAAGTTAAAGTCCAATGCCGTCAAGAAGAAGCTTGCGGTCTGCAATGACGCATTTGTTTCGTTGGGCACGTTTGTTCAGAGACGTTCTTTCAAAAATGCCTGATGTCATCAACAAGTGCAGTTTGTGGCTTGTAATCCTACTATACTCGGATTGTGATACAGGGTTGGCGACTGATATTCACGCGGCTAGCGTAGAGAATTGTAGACCATTGGACATAACGAGAAGTAATTCTCTTGATCCTGAAAACGTTTTTCTAACCCTGCAGACGTGGAACTACTTCTCCTGCTGCGGCCTGTGCACCTATCAAGAGGGTTGCCATTACTTTCGGTGGGAAAGCCAAAATCGTACATGTTCTCTTCTGAGTAGCAACACAAGGCATGATGTCTTAAAATGTTCGGTAAGAATATTGCGATCAGTTTCAAAAATTGGTGCCATCCTAATTAAATTCCTATTGAATAAGGATGGGTCTACACCTGAAAAAATTGCCACGTTATCAGAATCTGGTTCTGGCTGCAAATATTATTCTCCATTGTGCAATAAGCAATACAATGTCAGTAAGGGATACAAATATGTACCCTATTTGTATGTTCCCGTGTTTGTTCAGGAGAACACTTGACTTGCCTTTGCATGTATTTATGATGGGCGCCACAGGTGGGAAAGGATGCTTTCATCTTTTTGCGAACACCTGGTATCATCACTATTTGATATTGACTCATAAGCACATGATTATGATAATTTTATTATCGGAATAGTACAACGGGCTTTGCTTTTGTCACTTTTATTTACATGTTTTGGATAAAGTTTAGCTCCCCGGCATTCGTAGTCATTTACTTTCCCCTTAGCGGCGTGTGCCAGTTACAAGACCACTGATACATTATATCAGTAATATAACCTGTCTGCAAAGAAAACATTTATAGCATATCATCGTAACAAGTGAGGTGTTGGATCCAGTAGTGGCTGGTGCCCTCAGTCTTTTTCTTGTTTCTGTTAATATGAATTGGAATTTCTGCTGGGATTGGCAAAATCAAAACACGGGGATTTGGATAAACACTTAAACGTAAGCTTCGGGTTAATCGATGATCTGGTATCGTTCAATGATGGTCAAATAAGCAATTCCCTTCCACTTATTTACCCATCTGTACTAGAAAATATATTAGACAAATAAAACCGCTTCAACTGTTTCATGTTTAGATCGATGTATAAGTGGCGATAGAGTAAGCAATAGAGTGTGGCTTGAGGAATGACTTCCAGTTGTTAACTTTCCGTAACAGTTATTTCGAATAATGTTACAGCAGCCCCAGCCTTTGGTGAATACATTTCATAAAATAGAAGGTACAATCGAGCGGGCTCTTTCTAAGAAGGTTTCTGGGAGGATAATAAAACTCTTGCTCAAAAGGTTTTTGATCAGGTTTTCAAATATTTTATATAAAGACATGTTTATATTTGACGCATAAGTGACCAAAATGTTGTCAGTTGGAGTTCCTTAGTTTGATCTATACCTTATGTTCCCGTGGTTGTTCAGGTGAACACTTGACTTGCCTCTGCATGTGTTTGTGAAGGGTGTCATCAATGGAGCAGGATACGCTGACTCTTTGATATCTCTAATTGATTGTGTATATTTTGAAAACTGTATCTATAGTGAGTGAGTGAACTGGGTTTTAACGTCGCTTTGAACAATATTCCAGTTATATAACAGTGTGTCAGTTTGATGTGGGAGGAAAGCCCGAAGTGATTCAGGTCTTAGACGTTTACCACTTTGGTGAGACCCACGAGCACGAGTATGGTGCTGACAAACATAGAAATATAATTGGGGCGAACCGGGATTCCAACCCAAAATCATAGGTTCTGGTGTGCCCAAAGGACGCAACTTTACATATCCGTGCCCCCGTATATCTCACTAATCAAGATTGATGACTCGTGCTTTTAGATGTACTTATTTCGAGGAATCATCACATTCTGTCCAAAATAATCCTGTAGGGTAATCTCAGCGTTGTTGTTATTGACTTAAATCCATGAACGTTTCAAATGATTTACAATGTCTGCTTTTAATGTTTCAAAATAGTAATGTGCAGGTAGAGGGTGGAAAATGCTCTTTTTCGAAAAGGAATAGGGAAAGGAAATAACTCTGGAAACTATTTATTTTATACAACTTTAGTTCCGGGCAAGGATGAGAAACAATTAAGCTTCGTTGTGAGATTGCGAATATATTCATATATTGGCATTTTACCGAATATATTTCATATAATTTCGCTTCAGTGAATACGTTCAATGACTGGTTCAAATATGTTCCCAAAGTGCGTTTTATTAAATGTATCTTTTGTTTTAGTACCCGGGAAACCATGGGTGTATCATGAGTCCATGTGGGTATCGGGAGGTGTATGTACCAGTGGAGGGTGCGCATGGCTACATGTGTCTCAAAGGTAATGGGCGAATTACGACAATGTTGATTCAGTAATTAGATCCATGAATGGATAGTTCAGACCATCATTGGTCAATCAATAGTGGCCGAGAAATTATAGATAAGAAACAATGTTTCTCTGCTGCGGTTAAAAAACAGTTGCCATCATAAAAATATCTGGGCATTTAAATGTGTTGAGTGTCAGTGATTTGCGTCATCCACAGAGGCACCCGTGAAGATCCGGGGTAGAATAGGTATTCAACAGCCCATGCTTGCCATAAAAGGTGAATATGCTTGTCGTAAGAGGCGACTAACGGGATCGGGTGGTCAGACTCGCTGACTTGGTTGATGCATGTCATCGATCCCAATCGCGTGGGTCGATGCTCATGATATCAATCACTGGATTGTCTGGTCCAGACTCGATTATTTACAGACAGCCGCCATATAGCTGGAATATTGCTGAGTGCGGCGTAAAACAACAATCGAATCAAAACCAAAAATCATCCACAGAGGCAAGTTCGTCATCGTTCCATAATTTATGTAGTGATTATTAGAACCTGTGAGTGTATGGTAGCATATCAGTTACAGAAGACAATCGAGAACGAATATCGAAATTCACACGAACAGTGTGTGTCCCGGAAAACATAGACTTTGTAAGGTTTCCAAAGTAGTAATTTAGACAAGTTAGACAATAGTCAATCAACACTCGGACTCATTATGCCACTTACAATTGGATATTACATCGGTGCAACATCGTTAAAATGACATCTTCAATGCGTTATACAACTGCAAATCTGATAATCGTTATAAGGAAAAAAAAAACCCTTAAAATAGCAATCTTACTCATTAGAATGCCAGTAATAGATATTTGATGTGACCACAGCAAGTATGACATTTTGAAATGTTTTTAATGCGTTCAATGTAAAGCCAAAAACATTTTACATTTTTAGCGAAAAGGGAGTTTACGGTCAAACCTATCAATCTGTAGTTAAGGAGGGTAGTTGGCTTTTTCATGGAGCACTGGGTAGAAATAGATCGCTTCTAAATAATTTAAACGCAAAAAAAAGAATACCAGCAATCACGCCGTCAGTGAACGTGGTGAGGTGAAATGGCGTCCAAGATTATTGCACTTATATAGCGACGTGCATGTACGTCTGTGTGTTTGTGTGGCTGCTTGTACTAGTCCGGACTGATGCCGAGTTATAGTGCTAGCTCACTGAGATACCATGCCGCAGTTTAACATGAATATCCCACTCAGACACAGTATACTGACTCCGAGCCGACCAGTCCTCGTTTTAGCCCCTTAATGCCGAGCGACAGACAGGGTAACAACAAGTACCATCTTTTAACGTCTTTTGGTATGACGCGGCCGGGGATCGAACCCCGGACCTTCCGCTCTCCGGGGGGACGCTCTACCATTAGACCACGGAGGCGGTCTCCGTCAGTGAACGATGTCATAAGATGTAAGATGTAATGATGTAAGATTTATTCGACCTTAGTGATACAGCTGCAGATCAGTAAATCACCAACTGCCTTTCCAGCTTGAACAGCCCAGTGGTTAAAGCGTTCGCTCGCCGAGCCGACGGCCCGGGTTCCAGTCCCCACATGGGCACTATCTGTGAAGCCCATCTCGTGTGTTTTTGCTGGAATATTGCTAAAAGAGGCGTACAACTATTCTTTCTCTTACTCGCCCACTCCAGCTGCAACTGACCTCGGCTCCCCCTGTAACTCTGAAGAGGACTGTGGTGGCGGACTTCACTGGGAGTGCACCGATGGGAGATGTCGCTGCCAACTGGGCTACCTTCACTCCAAGTCTCATCGCCACTGCCAGAGAGGTGAGCCAGATGCAATTCAATGAGTAGGGGCCAACGCCTCTGAGGACAGGTCTTAGTTAAGATTTAAAAACTTTTTTTCAGTAGTTATGCTGGGGGGCATTTGAAAACATATAGAGGGCAAATTTCGCGCAACAGTGATCACAATAATGTTAAATATATTATTTGGACTTGGCCATGTGTTCCGGTGTTTGTTCAAGTTTACATTTGTCCTGCCTTATCATGTGTTTGTGACGGGTGGCACTGGTTGGGCAGGATACGCTCACATTATCGCCCCCCCCCCCCCCCCCCCCCCCCCCCCCCCCCCCCCCAAACGAAAAATCCTACTTAGGGGTCTACTTTGCAATTTCAACGGTCGTAACGATCGGGCCGACGCCCATTCTTCCTGCTTCAGCCTCGGAGCTTTTAATCAATGTCTTTATCTGTCTGCTCATCCATTTGATTACCGTGTCCACAACTTATGTCACCTTAGTAACAACGCTGCAGATGCCTTCAGTTGTTTTTTTCTGTTCAGGGGATTAATCCCTGACAGGCATTTATTGTGTGGAATAGAGCTGGTGTTATATATTACCAAAAAACAGGACAGACATTAACAGGATGTTAGTAATTCAACGCTAGTTACCTACTGTTAATTGTTAATTTGATTATTCACAATGTTAAGATCAAAGGTCGTTTCACACATTGAACAATGTGATGCAATGATGTTATTTTCGTTGGATTAACAGAAATAGCAGACTCGGTACTTAGAAGAGGAAGATATATGTGTTATGATACCTGTTCGTTATGAGCCCCACACAATGATAATCAACGACTGAATAGGTTGATGTTTGTTTATATCGAGCACATGTTTACAGCATGGGGTTTGTACATGAACTAATAAGCATGTGCAATTTAAGAGCGATATTAAGTTAACTGTTTCTTAACTAATACTACGACAATATATAAGGAAGGGAATTTATGGGTGTCAACTTCTTTATTATGAAGAACACGACGTTTCGGAGAAAAATGCTTACTCCTTCATCAGGTGAATGAATGGTGTGATTGGTTGGTTGGTTGGTTTAAGGGTTTAACGTCCACTTCACAGTTAATGTATTTTATGGACGGGGTAGGTGGGGAAAAGTAAATATAAATAATATTTGAATAAAAGTAAGTCACCATAACCCCAAAACTATAAGTGATGGGGCATAAACTTTATCTATGGTACTATAGCTATAATATACACAGCTGGTGTATTTAAGTAAGTATATAAATTATAATAATTTGGAGAGGAGAGGATTTAGAATGAAATATATGAAAATGGTCTAAAAAGAAGATGAAAGAGCGTTTTAAATGATCCTAGTATTACTATGAGCTAAGCTTAGTAAAGGTAAAGCATAACTGGGTGTAAAATGATTGCAGTAAGGCAGCAATTTTAGAATAAGGGGCTTGAATAAAGAAGGTAAAGGGATTAAGCGCCTCGTGTAAGTCTAGACAGGTGGGTGTGTGGAGTTTATAGGTCGGGGGGGGGGGGGGGGGGGGGGGGGGTCTCACAGTCTGTGTGACTGGTGAAGTAGAGAGCTCTTAGTGGCCTTGAGAGTTTGGCTGGTTAATCAACATTGGTATTTAGTAGTATGGATAAAAGAAATTTAGCGCGCGGACGTCGTAGAAGACAGTCAGCGCTGTAATTTGGATCCCGATCCTAAATGGGAAATAGTTTGTTTACATTATCAGATTGTGGTCAGACTTGTTTGGGAAGTTCTAAAACATGTTGTAGGTTATGTATAGACATATAATTAGTAGATGAACATGCGGTGGACGTTAAAAAGGCGAAATTGTGGGGATAGGGCATATTATTAGTGTTTTTAAGAGCAGATGGCAAGAGAGCCGGAGTGAAGAGTTTTAACCAGGTTAAAGTCTAGGTTGGTGAGGGGTTGATATTGTTTTTTTTATAAAGTTGGTAGTGCTGTTCATGATGAATTGGGTCGTGAGTTGAATGCCCCGGTCTTGAGTTTCGATCAGAAATGAGTTTAGATCTTGAAGAGTTAGTATCTCGTGGTCAAAACGTTCTTTTTCGATGCTATGAGGCAGAGAGCATATATATGTACATGTGAGAACAACAGAAGTAATAAGATAACAAAAGGTGGAAACTTAACAAGGGAAGCCAACATATAATTGGCGCTGATAGGTGATTAGCTTTACAGTAATTAGCGCTGATAGTTATGGACAACTGAAAGGCAGGACTTAAATTATCACTGATTGGTAACTGGCAATGGACAATGGGAGGGCGGTGGGTAATTAGCACTGATAGGTAAAATAATACAAATGGCAATGGGCAAATGGAAGCCAGCTATAATTAGCATCAACAAAGATCAAAGCAATAAGTCCAAGGCACTAGGCAGATAGGTTCCCTGGTCATGGTTCATGGCTGGCTGGTGTCTCCTGATGCCAGTGGCTTCATGTATATTTCTTTGACGTCAGTTGTTGTTGTTGGTAGACAGGAGTTAAGTGGCTTCCCACAATTACTCCACAGAATCATAACAATTGAAATTAGTGTTAATACCAGCAGCAGTACTAAGTAAACTCTGCCTTAAGTCTGTAAAAAAGGAACAGTCAATCTGAAAATGTTTTTCGCCTTCAAAATGTCCAATGGGAAAGGTCGAGCATGCGCAACTGTTGCAATATTTACAAGTCCTTTCAGATAAAGGAATAGTGGGCTTGGAGTATCGGGCTGGCTATTATTGATATAGATCGAGAGTGATCCACATCTGAACCTTGGTAGTACAGTTCTTTAATCTCTTCGTTGATCTGATTTCACATATGAACTAGGTGAGCACTCGAACTTATACAGTCTGTAGGTTTTTTTACTTGTTGCCATTAACCTTTCCATAGCCATTCCAGATGTCACAATACCACTGCAGATTGTCTCTATATATTAGTAATTCCTGTAGAAGGTAACTTTCATCTTTAAGCTCCCCCAATTATCTCTTATAATCCATGATTCATTACTCTTTTGGAGTATATTCAAAGATTTATTAATAAGTGATTTTTTTCTGGTAGTAGACCACCTGTTGGTTTTATGAAGGCGAGGGCATGTACTTTCAGGTGTAAACGGAACAGAGTGAATTTAGAGCATTTATAACGGCTGAGAATCACAAGACAGAGAAACGTGGCAAACCTATCAGCCAATGAAACCTGTGGTCACCGCTGCGCCGTTGATTTTAGGCCACGCCCACAAATTGTTTTTTTTGTGAGGCCGATTACAGAGCGTGTGATTTCAACGCTTTCACTTGGACATTTGATTACTTTCTTCGAACATTATGAACATTTCACTCTCGGAAATTGACTAAATGTATCTACATTGATATTCGCAACAAAATCGCAATCATGTTATTTCACTTCACTTGCCCTTTATCGGGATTTGGACAATCAAGGAACTTAACTGCTTCGTGTTGATAGTGATATTTGTTCATTCCCGCTTTGAACAGTTGTTTCATTTACATCTCAGCGTTTCGGCCTGATCGATGCTGAACGAAAGCTGGACATGTGCAATTGCAGTGTCACCATAACTGTCATAAGTCTAATTTTTTACTTCAATTCAGTAGACATATACATTGACATGGTAGACACAATTTTATGGATAAGAACTTCTTTAATACTGTCTTGCTTTTTAGAGTATTAAAGAAGTTGTTATCCATAACATTGTGTCTATGTACTTGCTGATGTTTCATTTTTAGATGTGATACTGTTGGTAAATATGAGTACTGTTGTGGCTTTTCTACATGATGTTTTGCGATAGTGTTAAGAGAATACATGATCCTGTTAAATGTTATTGCTATTCAAATGCTTTTTTTAAACGTCTGTAGTACGACATTCACTGATCATGTTTATGAGGTATGGCAGAGCATTGCTTTTATTGGACCCTAATTACGTTATGATGGTTGGGTCTCTTTGTCTCAGCTGTATCGCCGTGACTCTGGGAAAGGGCAGCATTTAATTAATAAGAGTAGGTTATATCATGGAGTAACATTCGAGGGAGTGGGTGCTACTAATTACCGTACAACAGGAAGAGACCTGTAGACGTGAGCGTGGGGTTGTGTATAAGATGGCCATTGCATAATGGCCGCCATGAGAGATAAACATTGAGCTAAAGCAGTGTTGTTTTCACGGGCTTGTTGAATAAATTCCAAGCGCTACTGTCAATATATCTTTTACTTGATATTTGATACATCGTTTTGGCATGTACAATATATATTTCTTCAAAGTACATTAATAGTTTACTGGTCATATGTTTTAGAGTATTATCAGTTGTGTTGAGCTTACAGGCAATAAATGTAATTTGTGGTAAATATCAAACGTCTCATGTAAAACATGAAGTGAGTACGATAGTTAATAATAATGTTCAAATCGTATTAAAATACAATGATAGCAAGATACATATGTAAGCCTAAAGCCAGGAGCGTTAGAGGAGCCAGGTGGAAAAATGATTAAATAAAGGGAAGAAGCTTGCCCTAACATATATGTAGAGACCGCATCTAAATATGACTTTATATTAAATGTTACGATACTGTAGCTATCTACACGAACTATTAAAAAGTGGGCATAAGGTCACGGAGACGAAGGCTATAGATACTATACCATATTCGATCATTTATTATTTAGATGATAAAGTACATTATTTTATATAATAAATTCAGTTATTTATATCTACAAATCGATTTGCGATATCAGTAAAAATGTCATAAACTAATTTCAAATTAAAGGTACTTTACTTGACTACATCAGAGGAATGCTAAATATCCCTAAATCATGGAAAAAAGCAATAAATGGCAGATTTTGTATCACAGCTAATTTATACGTATGTAAATAACATTTTGAGAGACTTGTTGATAGGAACAAAGGGCTCCAGAATATTTTATGATAAACTCACAGCTACAACTAACTTTCATCTGATGTGTGATAAATGGAAAAATTAATTTATTCCAAGCATTTTATGGAATAATGTTTGCTCTAATTGTAGAATGTGTACCAATGATGTTAAACTAATAGATTTCCAGTACAGATTCAGAAATAGAGCTCTATTTACTAAAAAGGAATTATTGAAATTAATGGATGATGATATATATTTTTGCGTCTCTGAATCGAAAAACTTATACCATGTGTATGTAGAATGCGTTTTTGTAAAAGAATTTTGGTTAGAAATTGAAATGTACCCAAACTCTAAACTTGCATAAGATATTCATATAACCATTTTCGATAAATTATTTTGCTACAACAAAAACAACTCTCTTTTCAACCATATAACTCTTCTTACCAAAAAATACATTCACCACTCAAGCATAAGGAAAACTCCATTATGCTTTCCTTTCTTCATAAAAATATTGAAAGATGTATGTAAAATAGCAAAATAATTATCGTAATGAAAAATAGTAGTATTAATAGATTCGACAAAAAAATTTGAACGAATTATCAGCCAAATTATTTTAATTTCTGTCAATCAAAATATGTACATACCCATATCTGATCATGTTTTAAGATTCTATGAATTATTTCACTTATATACCTCATGTACCAATGTTACATTTATGTCTACTGAATTGAAATATAAATATTAAAAAACTACAACATTTCATGATGTAATAAAATCAAATTTGTGATATAAATTCTTTCTTTGGTATCCATAAATGAATTATTGATGTCAAGTAAGGAATAAATAGTAAAAAGGTGCTCTATATATTGTTCTTTGTGGATTGTATTGAGTCACGCGATTGCATCACGGTTAAAGTGTTAATTGCTAGTCTATCATTTCGTTCATCATGAACAAGTGTTTAAATATGGCAACTTATTATTAACCAAGGAAATGGTTATATCCCATTAGTTACACGTCCCATTTGTCACACACCTCTATAATCCCAGTTGTTACACAGTTTGGGAGGAGGCCAGGACAGGATTAAATTAAGACAACATCTACTGAGTAATGGGCCAGCCCTAAATGCAGTACCACATAGACCAAGGTAAAGATACTAACTGCCAAGCCCGAGTGGTATTGTGAAATGTTATGATCTGACAAAAGGGCAACTAATCTGTGTTGAATTTAGTTTATCTGTCTTATAACAATATTTATGAAACAATAAGATATTCTTAGGGTAATTAATTGTTAAATAAATGTTTTATTTTATTTTACTAGAGTCAGGTTTACAATCTAGTTTGTACTCAAGTTTGTACTCAAGTTTGTACTCCGGTTTAAATCTAATCACCAGGGACTCAAGACTCCACTCCAGTCCCTGGATGCTGCAGGGTTCTATGCAGGGTTGGAGTAAGACAGAAACAAGTCATACAGTGCTATTGATATTGTGCTGAACAGAGGCTGATATACATTGTTAATGTTTCACTCATATAGATCACTTTTCTAATGGGTCACTCCATTCTAATACTTAGCTAAAATAGGGTAGACCAATCAGTGCATTCAGCCATGACCTATTTTGTTTTAAGGTGTATGACAAATGGGACGTATAACTAATGGGAGGGTACCAAGGAAATAATACCAACACAACCTGCGTTTATTTATCTCTCTGTCATTATTATCGTTAACAGGTGTCTACTTTTAAGTGTATATACTTATAATATGCATCGTACTGATTAAGGAATGACACATCATCGTAACATATATGTACTGTATATACATGTAGCACGCCGGTACTTAGATTCAAAAGCACAGAAAATCGTTACCCCGAATTACTGTGTAACGGTTCACCCGTTGTTTTCAGACGTGCCAAACAGACTAATAAATCAGGTGTGACAGTTATCACCGGTTATAAAAAAATTATACATGCTGACTGACATTCTTAATGGGTCAGTGATTAAGACAACAGATCAATACACACGCTTCTTTTTCAGTATGTACGTGTACATGGCTGTACGTGTACATGATATGTATGGCTATTCCCGGGAAGAAAACCTACTCTCGCAGTAGGTCACTAGAGCAGAAACTTCTCTCGCGGAATAAGGCGTGTATAGCAGAGTGAGCTGGGGGAATATCGGCTGCGGCTGTTGTGAGAAAACAATGCTTCAGAAAGATCGATGTCCTGTCCCTGTGAACAAACCTACAGAATACGGATTGAAAGCCAAAAGTGCCAGGTTTCTTAATGCTTAATTACTTTTGCTGGAGAATATGTTTCTTGTACAAGCGCTTTGTTAAGGCTGGGCTTTACCTCCGTTTTCCTTTAATTAGCAGGCCCCTCATGCTACAAAACAGCTTAACTGTTTATATTACTATATCCTAACATGACATAACATAATATGGTTTACATCTATTGATTGTGAAGTCAAGGTAAAACCTATAATTGATGATGATAATATATGAATGTTAATGCAAAAAGCCCTGTGTGTGAAGATAAAATTAAATACGTTTGACATATTAATATATTGCAACACCCTTTTAAACGCTAAAATTAGATAATTTAAAAGTTAGTTTTATATAACACTTGAACAATGTATTGAAAGTGACATGAGAAATAGCATGCATTGTATAATTGAGTGGGGAAACTAGAGGTATCTTTTCAGAGGGTGTTATTCTGACATTAGTCACTATTTATTGGAGGATATTGGAAATGAATAATAATAATAATAATAATAATAATAATAATAAAGTTTATTAATGTGTCATTTGTACATATAGACAATATAGACTGTCATGTTGTCTGACTGCAGATAGGATTTGTTGTCTTTACACTCACGTGGGGTTTCACATTAGGGGTTGTGATTTTTACAATTGCCCAAAGTTGTCCTGCTGAGTATCGGTGCTTGGTGATGCCAAAGGTAACATTTTATTATTAGAGGAAATTGGAATTGAATACTTAATACCATGTACATGTATACAGGATATCTTCAGGGTTTTAGCCCTTTCTTTCTGAGTGTGTATTTCTGATGGAAAGAATTCACTCAACCGGTTGCATTCTATGTAAAAGAAGATCAGACTTGGTTAGAATCCGTGTTTCTCCGTGACAACTTTCCACTGGTGACATTTCAGTGAACTTGGCTAGTTGTGATGAATTTCGATATTCATATAATAATCTGTCAAATTGTACATAAATTTGTGTGTTCAGTCATAAATATTCAAAGGTACTGTACCCTACACCCATCAATATCTTCATGAAGGAACATTAGTTTATTGTATGGATTATATAAAGATCTCACTAAATATATGTTTTATATTTTGCGTGCATGAAATATGGGATTAAGGGAGAAGGGAAATATTTTCCTAAACGTTTCCAATAGTGGAGGAAATTGGAAATTGATGAACCTGTGGATTGCAACAAATCCGTGATAGATGTGACATATCTCACGGGGTAACATTCAACAGACTCATTGCTTTGTGATCATGTTAACGTTGTTTTCTTAACAGTTTAGAAAAGGAGAAGAAATTTGAAGTGAACTGCATTGGAAAATGAGAGAAGAAATAAATAGTCAATGTTTCTTATCATAAAAAAACTCTCTGTTCGGTAAACAACAGCTGTTATTTTATTACTTTCAAGAGGAATCCCAAACCTTCTCTTAATGATAGATTATGTCAAAGTGAAAACAAAAAACATTAACGTGCAACAAAGCATTTTCCATGGACTTGTTAATTTGCTTATTGTTGTTTTACATGTGTTCATACCATGTTTATACCAGCTACAACACAACTTTGGAATATGTTACCAGAAAACCTAACGGGGGCAGAGACCGTTACACAATTTAAGAATTTGCTTCACGTAAAGGGAGATAATGGTACACACTGGGATTTAAATGACGGAAGCAGATTATGTCTAATCATTCGCAGTCGCCTCAGGCTTGGCTGCAGCGATCTCTTAACGCAGATCAGTATAATAGATATATCTTGGATACAAAAACTTGTTCCTGTGGATATCACACCGAAGATGCTCTATGCTTCTTTTTTGTGTGTACAAATTACTATGTTCTTCGAAATGAAATGTATTTTTACCAACATGGTTATTCTTTTAACAGTGCTGTGCGGAAACTCGTATTTGAGTACGGAAGAGAACATCTTAAGATTCTATTCTATTCCAAACTTTATATTAAAACGTGGCAGAGTTTCAGTTAAATGAATTGTTTAATATAAACTGCAAATAGATTTATTATATATACACATCTAGCTTGGCATGTACAATTCATTTGTTACATTTAACCTTCATTGATGTATTTATTGTAATATGTCCTATGTGTAATGGATCGGTATTAACATAAGCGCTTCGCTTGTTTACCAATCCATTTTCACACTTTTGTGAAAATAAAAATGTTTAAACCAGAAGTCATGCCAAAAACGCTCACAGTAGTTAGTGAGTGAACTCAACTGAGGATTTTACAAGTATCCATCAGATCCATGAAAGCTAACATGTGAAAAAACTCAGTTCATTGAAATTTAAATAATTAAGGCACTTGCAGTGACTAGTTAACAAGTAATCAGTGAGATAGTATATAAATACTGTGAACGCCAAACTACTTCATTATAAATAGACAAATGCACCTGTGAATGGCGTGGTGGCCGTAGCCTTGTATATCAAGGTTTTAAATACCGAGTGAAACAAAGACGAGGTGCCCGCATACACTGAAAATGCTGCATGCTGCATGTCTAGGCACAAATCAACACCTCGAGTGATCATTTCACGATCCCGAGCCTTGCGCTCATTACCTGGCTGAGTGACTTCCTTCCACCAACGTGAATGGATTACCCACAGAGAAAGAGAGGATTAAAATCTTAAAGATATCCCATCTACATGGTATAAGTACTCACAACCAATTTCCTCTAATAATAAACTCTTACCTTTGGTATCCCCAGCAATACTCACTATGGTCATTTGGCAAATGTAAAAATCACAAAACCTTACGAGACTCTGTCTACATGGTCATACCCGGTGATTGTGAAGATCTCAAATTCTATCAACAGTCAGCCAACATGTATATGAACAGCCGTTCATATTCATTTCCAATATCCTCTTAGAATTAGTGTTGTCCCACACAAAACTTTCTCTTATTAATTCTTACAAAATACGAAACAGAAAGTGGGGTGTGGGGAAATGGGACATATTCCTACGTGAAATAATAAGACGTTAGTGGTGGTGACTGCTTTATCATAATTGTACTATCTAAAGCATAAATTTGGCGAACGAAAAGTGTTATACAATGTATTTGCAATCACCAGGAATGACTCATGTGGGCAAAACTTAAAACAAATATGTCCGCAATCCACAAACAATCACTTCATTGATGGTGAACATTCACCAACCCGCGACAATCGTGTCAACTCGCGGGTTCCCCTAGCAATAAACTCGCATCAAAATTTCACTACTACTGGTCTACTGTCGGGTAGCCACAATGACTAGACTGGACCCTCGTGGAATGGTTCATGCCATAAAAGTCCAGCAACCGAACACTCATTAAGACGGGCCGACCTTGTGTTTATAGTCTGCTGAACACAGGTCAATTGCCGCTCATTAACTCAAGATTCACATCTCTCTGTTTTGTTTTCCCCCACTATTCATGTGATATATTTATCAACTTCAACTGAAACCCGGTCCCGTGTTACCAGGAGTGACCCACACGTGCTCAACGGGTTGCACACGCGTGTTCAACGGGTGCTCAACCCTGTGTGCAACCCGTTGCCACCCGACGGGAAATGAACTTCTAGGCAGTAGTGTATATGTAACGCAGGTACATGAGGTATATAAGTGTAGCAATTCATAGGATCTTAAAACAAGATCAAGATATGGGTATATACATTTATCATATAATGCGTAGGTTTCTCGGCAGGATAAAGCCAACGGATAAAAACGATATCCGTTGGGGACATAGGCGGATGGAGATGCAAATTTCAAAGGTCAAGTGGGGACTACTTTCAGTGTTTCCTGATAAATTATATTAAGTAGGCTGACAATTCTTTCCATTTTCTGTCGATTTTTTTTTCTGTTTTTCATTGCGATAACCTTTTGATATTTTACATACATATTTAAATATCTTTATGAAGCAAGGAAAGTTATAATGATAATGGAGTTTTCTTTATGCTTGAATGGTGAATGTATTTTTTTGGCAAGAAGAGTTATATGGTTGAAAAGAGAGTTGTTTTTGTTGTAGCAAAATATTTTATCTAGACTGGTAATATGAATATCATATGCAAGTTTCGAGTTCAGGTATACTTCAACTTCTAACCAAAATGCCTTTACAAAAACACATTCTACATATACATGGTATAAGTTTTCAGAATCAGAGATACAAAAAGAGCACATATCATCATCTATTAACTTCATTTTCAATAATTCCTTTTTGGTATACGGAGCTCTATTTCTGAATCTGTACTGGAAATCTATTACTTAACATCATTGGTACACATTTAACAGTTACTGAAAACATTATTCCATAACATGCTTTGATTAAATTCATTTTCCCATTTATCACACACCAGATGAGAGTTAGTTGTAGCTATGAGTTTGTCATGAAATATTCTGGAGACCTTTGTTTTTATCAACAAGTCTTTTCAACTGTTATTTATGTATAAATTAGCTGTGATACAAAATCTGCCATTTATTGCTTTTTGCCATGATTTAGGGATATTTCGCATCACTCTGTTGTTAGCAAGTAAAGTACCTTAAATTTTGTCTTGCAATTCTTCAAATGTTGTTTATATACATCTTTCAATAATTACCACAAATATTCAATGTATACCCCCAAAAGGGATTTTTCAAAGTAATAAACTTATCAATATTTGCACCCAAAAGGAATATCTGTTTTGATTGAAAGTTCTTAAAAGTTGACAAAGTCGGTTTTTGTAAACTTGTCCTTAAATATAATAATTTTAATGAATCAATGAATTTGCGGGTATCAATCATTCTCAGACCACCTTCTTCATATTTCCAATTCAAAGTAGAACTTTTTATTTTGTCTGGTCTGTTATTCTAAATGAATGTATAAAATAGTTTATTCAATGTTCCAGTAAAATCATCGGGTGGGTTTGGAATTGCTGAAAATATATGAACTAATGTTGAAAGACCCAGAGTCTTAATTTAATAACTATGATTTTACCTATTAATGTTAGATGTCTTTTTTTCAGCTTCCCAATAATCTGTTAATACGTTCGAGTCTTTTTCTTGTATTTAATACCCATAGATCATGTAATGTTGGATTAAATATTATTCCCAATGACAGTCTAGTGTTGTGTGCTCACATAGTTTGACGCTGCCATTGAACCTATCCATATAGCTTTACTTTTGTCAATATTTACCTTAAGGCCAGATATTCTATGAATATATTCAAAGTATCAATTGCAGCTCTAAGGCACTCTTCAGATCCACCTAAAGATAACTGTGTATCATCTGCATATTGACCTAATTTATACTCCATATCATTTATTGTTATTCCTTTTATGCCTTTGTTATTCCTAATCATTATTCCTAGTATGTAAGCTACATGCAAATATCGATAGGGTGAAAGTGGGTTTCCTTGCCAGCATCCTCTATGGTTCTGAAAAAAAGTGGAGAGATGTCCATTTTGCATTACACAAGATGATACATTCTCAGCTACGATATTAACCCATTTAATTATATTTGGTCTAAAACCCATTTTTTTATAATCCATTCAATAAATGCTTTGGAATCTGTGTCAAAAGCCTTTTCAAAATCAATAAGTAATAAAAGTCCTGCCCTATTTTGCTCTTTCATCTTATACATGATATCGTCCATGGTTCTAACATTTTCACTTATACATCGACCAGGTATGAAGCCAGTTTGGTCACTATGAATTAACGTATCTAACGTCTTCTTAATTCTGTTTGCTACACAAGAGCTTAAACAATGTTGTATAGTTATTAGAAGAAAAATCAGTCTCAAGTTTTTCAGAAGCATTCGTTCTTTGTTTTGTTTCGGAATACATGTAATTATTCCTCTATTCATAGTTAAGGTAATTTGATTATTTCGGAAAGTTTCATTTATATACCTAAAAACCCATACACCTATATCATTCATAAAGAATTCAACTGGAAACCCACCCACCCAGGCCAGGGCTTTTGTTATTCTTCAATGATTTAACAACTTTTGCGAGTTCAAACATTTCAATAGGTTTTTCAAGGCTATCCGCAAGTGAGTTACAAAGTACAGGAGAATCAATATCATCTAATACTTGTCTGTACCTTATTAGGACTTCTAGATGAATATAGGGTTTGGTAAAATTCTTTCTGTTCAGAATGTATTTTGTCACGTCTTATTGTCATAAGGAGGGTTTCCACAAATAGAGAATCACTGATGGAAAGTTTGAATCCAGAGTCATTATTATTTATGAGACTATTTTCATCAAGTGCCAACTCTGCATGACCCTTTTTGTTTCATCAAAGTTTTTTTTCATAAGATCAACATACATTGTAATCTTTCTTACACAATAAAACGGTATTGAATTTTAAATAACCACCACCCCTTTCTTTGGATAAAGAATCTGACAAAGTCATAGTGATAGCAGGGTGATAAGATTTATAGCCAGGTAAGATTGTATGTATTTAATGTCAAATTAGCAATATCACCTGGAACAAGAAAAATATCAAGCCTAGCCTGTTGCCTTGGATTCATTTTCCACCAAGTAAATTTCCTGATATCTTCATTTTGGTCTCTCCAGATATCAACTAAATCACGATTTTCTAAATTGTCTATAACTCGTTTTCCTGCTCTTGGATTGTTAATGTTTTTGTAATTTTCAAGATCCATAATTGGATTCAAAACCAGGTTACAATCTCCACATATAACAATAGAATGATTTTCAAATTCCTCAATATTAGTAAGAAATGTTTTATAGAAATTTGGATCATCCTGGTTCGGTCCATAAACAGTAGCTTGAGTCATCCTTATGCCTTCAAGGATGATATCTGCTATAGTAAAGTTTTCATTAGTACAACCAATTTTACATGTATGTATAGTTGCTTCTATGCTATTATTTATCAGACCCGTGAAGATTCGGGGGTAGAATAGGTCTTCAGCAACCAATGCTTGCCGTAAAAGGCGACTAACGGGATCGGGTGGTCAGGCTCGCTGACTTGGTTGATACATGTCATCGATCCCAATTGCGTGGATCGATGCTCATGATATTAATCACTGGATTGTCTGGTCCAGACTCGATTATTTACAGACCGCCGTCATATAGCTGGAATATTGCTGAGTGCGGCGTTAAACAACAAACCAACCAATCAATTTATCAAAATACCCACACTGATAGACTGCAATCCCAATTTATTGTTTATTGTATTTTCATCTTGTTTACTTATATGGATATCGTGTAAACAAATAATATTCATTTGTTTATTACGCCACAGGTTCATTTCTTCTTTTCGCTTATTCTTTTGTGCTAGCCCACGGCAATTAGCAGAACTATTTGCTTCTTATCAGCCATTGAGATAATAAATAGACACACGTAATTTGTTTCTCTGTTGGTTGCCTACTGAATTGAATATATTTTTGAAATATAAAAAAAGAAAAGAAAACAAGAAACACAAACACCAAATATGTTATTATGTCATCATAATTAGGTCACAAAACAGAACAATTGGGATGTCTATTATTGAGGTGCTGGTGACTAAGATAGTTACATTTCCTTTCTTCAGAGTGTGATGTCCCAGGTGACGTGTTCGAGGCCTACAACACGACGGGGGTACGCGGTTACAACAACGTTAGGCACACAGATATCCAGTTCATCAATGACTGCCTTTCTGAGTGTGTCCAGTTCTCGCCCACATGTCGCCATGTTGAACACGATTGGTCAGCTAAAGTGTGTATCTTGTCTGAAATAGCCTGGTTCGATGTCCCAGAGGAAAATCAACTTCTTAATGACCAAGGCTGGACGCTGTATCTGAGGCAGTGTGCTTGATCTTCAAAAGAACCAGCATCATGTTACTTCCACCCATGCGCACTCACACGATTCTAAGTTATTTGCTGTTTGTATCCGTTCTTTCTTTTACACCAATGAAATTTTTAAAAGGATATTTTAAATATATTTTAGGGATCTTATTTGATATGTGAGGAACATTAACAACGCCCTCTTGATTATAAGAATTTCGTGATGTAGCCGAGGTAAGGGGGATTGCCTAAAAGTCGGGCCGGGCCGGGCCAAGACGGGCCAAAGTGTTATTGGCTAATTACTTCATTATCGGCGATCATATCTACATATTATTGATGCAACATACACACATGACACTACTGAACAATCACCAATCCAAAACGTGCAGCATAATTAAGTAATTCGGAGTAAATCACTTAAAAACTAGAAAGTGGAGCTGTGTGTTAGCGTCGCTGATCTAGGTAACATGTAAAAGAGCAATCGTTAAACGAAATAGGATTTGACACGTATCAAATACTTCTAGCTATCGTCATACGAATTTCCATCTGTCGGCATAGCGTTTATATTATAGGAACGTACTATATCTAAGTAAATACCACTTTATAACGTCACTGTTCATCGTATTTAAAGCAGACACGTTGGTTAAAGTAGACCTCTTCTCCCTCTACTCTCGACAGTCACACAGTTCGCTCCGACTTGGCCCGGGCTGTCAAAATCAACTTTAAACAGACAGATTTATCTTCAAATGTGATTACCTCTATAGATTAGTGTTATATCTACATATACACCACTTTATAATGTTACAGATCGCAGTATTTATAGACAACAAGGGGCTCAAAGTGAAGCCCTTTTCCCTCTACATTCTCAACATAGTCTCTATCAGAAGTGTTTGGCTTGTGTTGGGTCCGACTTGGCCCGGGCGGTCAAAATCAACTTTAAACACACAGATGTATCTACAAATGTGATTAAATCTATAGATTAGTATTATATCTACCTATACACCAATTTATAATGTCCAGGTGTATCGCATTTAAAGAAATCTGCGCCCTTAAAGTGAAGCATTTTTACTTTATTTTCTTTAAAAAATCCAAGTCAGAAATGTTCGGTCCGACCTGGCCCGGGCTGTTAAAATCAACTTAAACCTCACAGATGTATCATCAAATGGATTCACATCTATAGATTAGTATTATATCTACCTATACACCACTTTATAATGTCACAGATTGCAGTATTTATAGACAACAAGGGGCTCGAAAGTGAAGCCCTTTTCCCTCTACATTCTCAACATAGTCTCTATCAGAAGTGTTTGGCTTGTGTTGGGTCCGACTTGGCCCGGGCGGTCAAAATCAACTTTAAACACACAGATGTATCTTCAAATGTGACTAAATCTATAGATTAGTGTTATATCTACCTATACACCAATTTATAATGTCACAGATCGCAGTATTTATAGAAGACATGGGGCTTAAAGTGAAGCCCTTTTCCCCTCTACATTCTCAACATAGTCTCTATCAGAAGTGTTTGGCTTGTGTTGGGTCCGACTTGGCCCGGGCGGTCAAAATCAACTTTAAACACACAGATGTAACTTCAAATGTGATTAAATCTATAGATTAGTGTTATATCTACCTATACACCAATTTATAATGTCCAGGTGTATCGCATTTAAAGAAATCTGCGCCCTTAAAGTGAAGCATTTTTACTGTATTTTCTTTAAAAAAAACAAGTCAGAAATGTTCGGTCCGACTTGGCCCGGGCTGTTAAAATCAACTTAAACCTCACAGATGTATCTTCAAATGTGATTAAATCTATAGATTAGTATTATATCTACCTATACACCACTTTATAATGTCACAGATTGCAGTATTTATAGACAACAAGGGGCTCGAAAGTGAAGCCCTTTTCCCTCTACATTCTCAACATAGTCTCTATCAGAAGTGTTTGGCTTGTGTTGGGTCCGACTTGGCCCGGGCGGTCAAAATCAACTTTAAACACACAGATGTATCTTCAAATGTGACTAAATCTATAGATTAGTGTTATATCTACCTATACACCAATTTATAATGTCACAGATCGCAGTATTTATAGAAGACATGGGGCTTAAAGTGAAGCCCTTTTCCCCTCTACATTCTCAACATAGTCTCTATCAGAAGTGTTTGGCTTGTGTTGGGTCCGACTTGGCCCGGGCGGTCAAAATCAACTTTAAACACACAGATGTAACTTCAAATGTGATTAAATCTATAGATTAGTGTTATATCTACCTATACACCAATTTATAATGTCCAGGTGTATCGCATTTAAAGAAATCTGCGCCCTTAAAGTGAAGCATTTTTACTGTATTTTCTTTAAAAAAAACAAGTCAGAAATGTTCGGTCCGACTTGGCCCGGGCTGTTAAAATCAACTTAAACCTCACAGATGTATCTTCAAATGTGATTAAATCTATAGATTAGTATTATATCTACCTATACACCACTTTATAATGTCACAGATTGCAGTATTTATAGACAACAAGGGGCTCGAAAGTGAAGCCCTTTTCCCTCTACATTCTCAACATAGTCTCTATCAGAAGTGTTTGGCTTGTGTTGGGTCCGACTTGGCCCGGGCGGTCAAAATCAACTTTAAACACACAGATGTAACTTCAAATGTGATTAAATATATAGATTAGTGTTATATCTACCTATACACCAATTTATAATGTCCAGTTGTGTCGCATTTAAAGAAATCTGCGCCCTTAAAGTGAAGCATTTTTACTGTATTTTCTTTAAAAAATCCAAGTCAGAAATGTTCGGTCCGACCTGGCCCGGGCTGTTAAAATCAACTTAAACCTCACAGATGTATCATCAAATGGATTCACATCTATAGATTAGTATTATATCTACCTATACACCACTTTATAATGTCACAGATTGCAGTCTTTATAGACAACAAGGGGCTCGAAAGTGAAGCCCTTTTCCCTCTACATTCTCAACATAGTCTCTATCAGAAGTGTTTGGCTTGTGTTGGGTCCGACTTGGCCCGGGCGGTCAAAATCAACTTTAAACACACAGATGTATCTTCAAATGTGACTAAATCTATAGATTAGTGTTATATCTACCTATACACCAATTTATAATGTCCAGGTGTATCGCATTTAAAGAAATCTGCGCCCTTAAAGTGAAGCATTTTTACTGTATTTTCTTTAAAAAAAACAAGTCAGAAATGTTCGGTCCGACCTGGCCCGGGCTGTTAAAATCAACTTAAACCTCACAGATGTATCTTCAAATGTGATTAAATCTATAGATTAGTATTATATCTACTTATACACCACTTTATAATGTCACAGATTGCAGTATTTATAGACAACAAGGGGCTCGAAAGTGAAGCCCTTTTCCCTCTACATTCTCAACATAGTCTCTATCAGAAGTGTTTGGCTTGTGTTGGGTCCGACTTGGCCCGGGCGGTCAAAATCAACTTTAAACACACAGATGTATCTTCAAATGTGACTAAATCTATAGATTAGTGTTATATCTACCTATACACCAATTTATAATGTCACAGATCGCAGTATTTATAGAAGACATGGGGCTTAAAGTGAAGCCCTTTTCCCTCTACATTCTCAACATAGTCTCTATCAGAAGTGTTTGGCTTGTGTTGGGTCCGACCTGGCCCGGGCTGTTAAAATCAACTTAAACCTCACAGATGTATCATCAAATGGATTCACATCTATAGATTAGTATTATATCTACCTATACATCACTTTATAATGTCACAGATTGCAGTATTTATAGACAACAAGGGGCTCGAAAGTGAAGCCCTTTTCCCTCTACATTCTCAACATAGTCTCTATCAGAAGTGTTTGGCTTGTATTGGGTCCGACTTGGCCCGGGCGGTCAAAATCAACTTTAAACACACAGATGTATCTTCAAATGTGACTTAATCTATAGATTAGTGTTATATCTACCTAAACACCAATTTATAATGTCCAGGTGTATCGCATTAAAAGAAATCTGCGCCGTTAAAGTGAAGCATTTTTACTGTATTTTCTTTAAAAAATCCAAGTCAGAAATGTTCGGTCCGACCTGGCCCGGGCTGTTAAAATCAACTTTAAACACACAGATGTATCTTCAAATGTGACTAAATCTATAGATTAGTGTTATATCTACCTATACAACAATTTATAATGTCCAGGTGTATCGCATTTAAAGAAATCTGCGCCCTTAAAGTGAAGCATTTCTACTGTATTTTCTTAAAAAAATCCAAGTCAGAAATGTTCGGTCCGACCTGGCCCGGGCTGTTAAAATCAACTTAAAGCTCACAGATGTATCAAATGTATTAACATGTATACAAAGTGAAGCATTGTTTCGCCTGAGCCAAAATTCACCATAACCTTATAGATTTAAACGTTGTATATGTCATTTTAACTGTAACCTTTTGATTGAAATCCTATTCTTTTGAAAAGGAAAATAACTTACACGTTTAGAGGCCTCCCAATCGTAAATCCTTGGTAGAAAACGATTGACAAGGTAGACGTTACCCATAAAGTTGTGTCTACCTTGTCATCCGTGAACTTCAACAAAGAGAAACAAATGTTTCAACTGTTAGATGCATGGACGTAACACATCCTTCGATCATTGTAGTGGTCAGTTTACTGACCCGGTGTGTTGACATTTGTCATCAGCAGGTTGTCAGTTACTGACCATACCAAACCACACCACGTGTTTGTGTCTACGTAAACATACCAATTGTGTTTATTAGATCACAGACCCCTACGTATGAAATGAGTCCTTTATAATTGAAAGAAACGCCGGAAAGGATTATTCCAAATAATTAGAAACTGGCAGGCTGCGTAGACGGGGCGTAGTTGTTGGCATCTAATTGTGTCACTATTAGTACGATGCATGTACTACATGCCATTCCACTTCCCGTTATTAGTTATACAATATTTATAATTCCAAAATAAGTGAGTAAATGCTTTTGACTTCCCCATTCTCGAGATTAATCTAAGCTTGTATACGTTGTTTGATCTCATTGTAGAGTAAGTTTTGCAGCTATGTTGCTGAATAAATTGTAACTTAAGCTGTTTATTCCAACAACAGATAACGCGTGTTGAAGTCTTGGCATGTTTATATGGTGTCATAAGCTATGATCTTTAGTCAAACGTGTTTTGAATTTATAAGAAATGTAAAAAAACACTATCTCAAGACTCACACATGTTCCTTTTTTATGCTGATTCAGAAAACGCAACATTCATATTCATATTTATTGTAATGTGAATTTTAAACATGTGTTTTAACTTTCTCAATTATGTTTTGCCATTTTACGCAATATTTGTTCTTACATCAGGTGTAGACACTTACGGTTTCTTTCCCGAACGCAAACTAAACTGTAATTAGAAATATACCGATGCGGGTTGAGAATGCATTTACAAAACTGATTCACATGTACTCATAAAACATACGCATAATATTTCCAATTGAGAATTATTCGTAACGTACTACTGGTTAACACATGTGAACACATCTCAATGTTGAAGATTATCGTGAACTGTTAGTATTTGTACTTACATTTGAGGTACCACTTAGGGACCAGGTTTTCGTACCTATATGCACATGTACATCTTTTTTTGCAAGAAAAACACTTCCTGCACCCGAACTTGAGTTGATAACATTAATGTTTGGTTTCACAGTTCAAGCATCGTCTCACAATGCGCTAATTTGATTATTCGATTATACTGGAGAAACGTTTTTGCCTTACTTCAAGTCTTTTGTCTCATCGATCCTTCTCATTGCGTCCGTATATGCACGTTAAGTGTGGAATTAATCCAAATTACACCTGTACCCAGCTTGCTTAATTGCCCCTTGCTTAATTGCAATCAAGTAGGTGTTGCGTAATCAATCAACCATTTGCCCTTAATTAGCTGTCTTGAGCTGTAGTTAATAGCAGACCGTTTCATTGATAACTTATGCATTTGGTGAGGCTAATTAACAAAACCCATTTATTTTCTTTTGAACTTACGTTAACATGTTTGTCCTAAAATGCTTCCAGAATACTTTTGTAAGCTATGATAGTGTCGTGTCCCTCGCAAGTACGAAATAAAGTTATAACATATCACCATATTGGTATGAAAGATACTATTCCATAAAACATACTATCACTGGCCACTGACAAACATTAGCAGTATTAGAATAAGTTAGTGAGTGAGTGAGTACGGTTTTACGCCGCTTTCAGCAATATTCCAGCAATATCACGGCGGGGGACACCAGAAATGGGCTTCACACATTGTACCCATGTTAGGAATCGAACACGGGTCTTCGGCGTGACGAGCGAACGCTTTAACCACTAGGCGACCCGACCGCCCTCTTAGAATAAGAAACATAATTAAATACAGTATGACGTATAAGCATACAGAAAACTAAGAGAGCCCAAATTACTTCAGTTTCTGTACTGTACTTGGGTTTACCTCGATACACCTGGACATTATAAATTGGTGTATAGGTAGATATAACACTAATCTATAGATTAAGTCACATTTGAAGATACATCTGTGTGTTTAAAGTTGATTTTGACCGCCCGGGCCAAGTCGGACCCAACACAAGCCAAACACTTCTGATAGAGACTATGTTTAGAATGTAGAGGGGAAAAGGGCTTCACTTTAAGCCCCATGTCTTCTATAAATACTGCGATCTGTGACATTATAAATTGGTGTATAGGTAGATATAACACTAATCTATAGATTTAATCACATTTGAAGATACATCTGTGTGTTTAAAGTTGATTTTGACCGCCCGGGCCAAGTCGGAACCAACACAAGCCAAACACTTCTGATAGAGACTATGTTGAGAATGTAGAGGGAAAAGGGCTTCACTTTCGAGCCCCTTGTTGTCTATAAATACTGCAATCTGTGACATTATAAAGTGGTGTATAAGTAGATATAATACTAATCTATAGATTTAATCACATTTGAAGATATATCTGTAAGGTTTAAGTTGATTTTAACAGCCCGGGCCAGGTCGGACCGAACATTTCTGACTTGGATTTTTTAAAGAAAATACAGTAAAAATGCTTCACTTTAAGGGCGCAGATTTCTTTAAATGCGACACACCTGGACATTATAAATTGGTGTATAGGTAGATATAACACTAATCTATAGATTTAATCACATTTGAAGATACATCTGTGTGTTTAAAGTTGATTTTGACCGCCCGGGCCAAATCGGACCCAACACAAGCCAAACACTTCTGATAGAGACTATGTTGAGAATGTAGAGGGAAAAGGGCTTCACTTTCGAGCCCCTTGTTGTCTATAAAGACTGCAATCTGTGACATTATAAAGTGGTGTATAGGTAGATATAACACTAATCTATAGATTTAATCACATTTGAAGATACATCTGTGTGTTTAAAGTTGATTTTGACCGCCCGGGCCAAGTCGGACCCAACACAAGCCAAACACTTCTGATAGAGACTATGTTGAGAATGTAGAGGGAAAAGGGCTTCACTTTCGAGCCCCTTGTTGTCTATAAATACTGCAATCTGTGACATTATAAAGTGGTGTATAGGTAGATATAATACTAATCTATAGATGTGAATCCATTTGATGATACATCTGTGAGGTTTAAGTTGATTTTAACAGCCCGGGCCAGGTCGGACCGAACATTTCTGACTTGGATTTTTTAAAGAAAATACAGTAAAAATGCTTCACTTTAAGGGCGCAGATTTCTTTAAATGCGATACACCTGGACATTATAAATTGGTGTATAGGTAGATATAACACTAATCTATAGATTTAATCACATTTGAAGTTACATCTGTGTGTTTAAAGTTGATTTTGACCGCCCGGGCCAAGTCGGACCCAACACAAGCCAAACACTTCTGATAGAGACTATGTTGAGAATGTAGAGGGAAAAGGGCTTCACTTTCGAGCCCCTTGTTGTCTATAAAGACTGCAATCTGTGACATTATAAAGTGGTGTATAGGTAGATATAATACTAATCTATAGATGTGAATCCATTTGATGATACATCTGTGAGGTTTAAGTTGATTTTAACAGCCCGGGCCAGGTCGGACCGAACATTTCTGACTTGGATTTTTTAAAGAAAATACAGTAAAAATGCTTCACTATAAGGGCGCAGATTTCTTTAAATGCGATACACCTGGACATTATAAATTGGTGTATAGGTAGATATAACACTAATCTATAGATTAAGTCATATTTGAAGATACATCTGTGTGTTTAAAGTTGATTTTGACCGCCCGGGCCAAGTCGGACCCAACACAAGCCAAACACTTCTGATAGAGACTATGTTGAGAATGTAGAGGGAAAAGGGCTTCACTTTAAGCCCCATGTCTTCTATAAATACTGCGATCTGTGACATTATAAATTGGTGTATAGGTAGATATAACACTAATCTATAGATTTAATCACATTTGAAGATACATCTGTCTATTTAAAGTTGATTTTGACCGCCCGGGCCAAGTCGGACCCAACACAAGCCAAACACTTCTGATAGAGACTATGTTGAGAATGTAGAGGGAAAAGGGCTTCATTTTCGAGCCCCTTGTTGTCTATAAATACTGCAATCTGTGACATTATAAAGTGGTGTATAAGTAGATAAAACTAATCTATAGATGTGAATCCATTTGATGATACATCTGTGAGGTTTAAGTTGATTTTAACAGCCCGGGCCAGGTCGGACCGAACATTTCTGACTTGGATTTTTTAAAGAAAATAAAGTAAAAATGCTTCACTTTAAGGGCGCAGATTTCTTTAAATGCGATACACCTGGACATTATAAATTGGTGTATAGGTAGATATAACACTAATCTATAGATTAAGTCACATTTGAAGATACATCTGTGTGTTTAAAGTTGATTTTGACCGCCCGGGCCAAGTCGGACCCAACACAAGCCAAACACTTCTGATAGAGACTATGTTGAGAATGTAGAGGGAAAAGGGCTTCACTTTAAGACCCATGTCTTCTATAAATACTGCGATCTGTGACATTATAAATTGGTGTATAGGTAGATATAACACTAATCTATAGATTTAATCACATTTGAAGATACATCTGTGTGTTTAAAGTTGATTTTGACCGCCCGGGCCAAGTCGGACCCAACACAAGCCAAACACTTCTGATAGAGACTATGTTGAGAATGTAGAGGGAAAAGGGCTTCACTTTAAGCCCCATGTCTTCTATAAATACTGCGATCTGTGACATTATAAATTGGTGTATAGGTAGATATAACACTAATCTATAGATTTAATCACATTTGAAGATACATCTGTCTATTTAAAGTTGATTTTGACCGCCCGGGCCAAGTCGGACCCAACACAAGCCAAACACTTCTGATAGAGACTATGTTGAGAATGTAGAGGGAAAAGGGCTTCACTTTCGAGCCCCTTGTTGTCTATAAATACTGCAATCTGTGACATTATAAAGTGGTGTATAGGTAGATATAATACTAATCTATAGATGTGAATCCACTTGATGATACATCTGTGAGGTTTAAGTTGATTTTAACAGCCCGGGCCAGGTCGGACCGAACATTTCTGACTTGGATTTTTTAAAGAAAATACAGTAAAAATGCTTCACTTTAAGGGCGCAGATTTCTTTAAATGCGATACACCTGGACATTATAAATTGGTGTATAGGTAGATATAACACTAATCTATAGATTTAATCACATTTGAAGTTACATCTGTGTGTTTAAAGTTGATTTTGACCGCCCGGGCCAAGTCGGACCCAACACAAGCCAAACACTTCTGATAGAGACTATGTTGAGAATGTAGAGGGAAAAGGGCTTCACTTTGAGTTCTGTGTTTTCTTTAACTACTGAAATATGAGACAATAAAGTGGTAAATAATTAGATAAAATACTAGTGTTTAGATATAAATAATGTTAGGAACTTTAGAAGTGCTTGGACAGTTATTAACACGTGTCGTGTCAGTCTTTTGACATTCGAGAATATCCATTTCCAGAAAACATCCTGTGTTGGTTTAACACGAATTAGTAAAGGTTAATTACCTAAACACGTTAATTAATGAAAGAAGAGTAGTCAAAACACTGTCGTTTCCTGCCCAGGACATCACACCCCTACACGCTAAGGTCGGTGAGAAGCATTCTAATCAAAGAATACACAGTCAAGACGCTGACTTTTCTACGAGACTCACGGTATGTAGTCATAATCATCAGTTAATTACATTGTTGAAGGTGCATTTTTATTCAAACTCAATTAAATGAGCAAAACTATACGTTTGTGGACATTTGAGATCTGCCTAGATATGCGCGTTTCGTTTTATTATTCTGCAATCCATTTTTAGTATTACCCGCGGGCCCGGCCCGGCCCGACTTTTCTTGGCCCGACTTTTAGGCAATCCCGAGGTAAGGTGGCGCCTGTTTCGAGCAGTACTATAGTGTCATGTCATAACTACGATTCCACTGCTTCGGAACAAAAGAAAAAAATGTTTCATAATCATAACAAATGTCAGTTCATTGTACTTTTTCAACTTTATCATGTGCATGTGTTTCTGATTCGCTATCAAATAGTGACGATACTTGATGTTCGCGATGAGCGAATAATGTACCAGCGGTGGCACCCGTCACAAACACATGAAGAGGCCAGTCATTTGTTCACCTTAAACCCAGAAACATATGGTACACGTTAAGATAGGGGAACATGGGGAGAATTCAAAACCCGAGTTTTTTTCAATAACAATGTCTCAAACCGTGTTGCAAACGGGTAAATGAAATTTTAAAAAGAATACATTCTCTAATCGATTGGCTTTTGTTTCCAAAAAAATAGACTTCGGCAAATGATATATATATAACATGTTTCATGAATGTGTGTGTTAAGTGGCAAAGTAATTCCACTGAGAAATATTAAAATGCCTCTCAAAATGAGTTTCTGGATTTCCTATTTGACAATATCTTTCTCAACTTTGGGGATAGAACATTTTAACAATAGTGGGTCTACCCATTTGTACCAAGTGTTTCCCTCTCCTCACTGATCTGCATAAGAATAAGTTTCTTCACTACTATAGCTACATAAAAGAAAGGGCAAGGTTCAACCTCAGTTTCAGATACAGGTATAAAGGTGATCTTAGTTAATCAACAATGCCAAGGTAAATGACAACCTTCAATCAGAGAAGCAGCCATTTTGACTGCTCTACCTGCAAATCACACGCAGCATACAGTATATCAAGAGCAATGTACAGTGTACCGCGTGTGGTTTGCGCCAGGAGAACTCGGCGCTGGGCAGCAGCACTCATTTCATCACCATCTCCATTAGAATCTTCGAATTCAAGTCCTCAAGAGTATGATCATGCTGACCACGGCACAACAGGCATGGGGATTGTGGACGAGGTGTTAAGACGTTTGTCCGCATTATCTAAGAATACTGTCAACACTGACGTGTTAGAAAGTTTATGTTTGTTAACCAGCGTGAGCTGTGCAGTTTGGAACTGAGAGTTGAGCAGTGAAGAGCTCACAATAAAAACGTTATGGACCCGCAGACGGACTTGTGTTATCAGTTCCAGAAGTATCGGTTAGAACAACCAAATACGACGGCGGATACCAGCTTATGGCGTCTACATTTCCCAGCTGCTTAGGTACTATAGAGCATGTATAATTTTCTTGAATTTTGCTTACATCTAAGCTTTTCAATTAAGATAAAAACGTGAATGGTCTGGTGAAGCCATTCCAGATACGGTAGACATTCAAAGAATTTACTAAATCTGACACGTCATATATATACACGATGCGCCATCCCCTACTATGACATTTGCATGACGTTTTCAAAATTCCTTACTCGCTGGTACTTCCTTTAATGGATTGGGTGATACGATTTGGAGACCAGCCTGACGTCACTGGTTTGTCTGGTCCGGACCTGGTTATTGGCCACTGCAGCTGACTAAGGCGCGAAACAGCAAACAAAAAAAAACCTTGCTCGCTTCAATCGAATACATGTCGACCGCCTCTGTGGTCTGGGGTAGAGCGTCCGCCTGGAGAGCGGAAGGTCCGGGGTGCGATCCCCGGCCGCGTCATACCAAAAGACGTTAAAAGATGGTACTTGTTGTTACCCTGTCTGGCGCTCGGCATTAAGGGGCTAAAACTAGTCGGTCGGCTCGGAGTCAATATACTGTGTCTGAGTGAGCTAGCACTATAAATCGGCATCAGTCCGGACTAGTACAAGCAGCCACACACACACACACACACACACACACACACACACACACACGTCGCTATATAAGTGCAATAATCTTGGACGCGACGTTAAACCCAATTTCACCTCACCTCACCTTACTGCTCCAGGGATTATTTTTCCTCCAAATTATCAAATTTGGCACGTCCAGGCCGAAACCGATAAAAACTATTCACAAAGCTGTATGACAAGAGAACGGACATCAACTTTCAAATAGCCTCTTTCCCTTCAGGTCGAGCAATATTCCAGCAGCTGCAGCCTTTAGTATCATTCCGAGAATGCTTCATGGAAAGGGTCTTGTGGCTTATATTTGCTAAATTACCATCAACGATCCAAGCAAGTAATACATCAAGCACTCGAGCTGCATTATTGATCCCGGGTAAGGCTTTGGAAACATATCAGGCTGATTTGATCAACAAAGAAACATACGCGTTGCGTTGCGAAATCATGTACAACTATCTACTAAAAGTTTACACAATCTTTAGATATACCACCTCAGTACATATTATCAAGCCGAACGTCTTGAAAAAAGGTATGATTACATACTTCCTGTTTCTTTGTTCATAATACCTTTTCCAGATGGATCCAAGATTAGAAGCCTTAGTCCTGAAAAGCCCGTCTCGTCAATTCATTGTGGCATTACAATAATGGTGTACACTCTGAGCCCTACATAAAGGAACTCATCAGCAAACTTCCGTCGTCTTGCCTGTACAATAGTGAAGGCTCCGTGGTAGGATACGCCCTTGCCTACCATTACGGGTATCTAGGTTTCTACCATGTTCTCAGGGAACGCGAAAGAAATGGGTTCTCCCAAGTGATAGGGTCCCACTTCCTCAGTTTGTGTCTACAACAAGCGGTGATGCATATTCACATCAATGAAACTAATGCTTCAACTATGAGGTTGGCTGAACTTACTGGCTTTGATGTTGATCAAAATATTTATTTTGTAAAGGCCCTCGATTCTAAAAAAAGGTAAATATATACACATCTGGGTGTATGCTTCCTTTACTTCAAATTCTATATGGGAAAGAGGTTCAATATTATCCAATCATAACTGCTTCTTCACTGCACGTTCTACGAAAGCAACGAGCCAGACCTCCCGGGCCATTAAGACGCCTCTTACGACAAATTCTAAAACGTAATACTCCACGGGTGTTCTCCAGTAACATACATGTATGTCCATCATACAAGGTCGACTCGAAACAAACAAAACACAGACTTAACGCGATTTTACGCCCGCTTCTGAACTACAGAAAATATGGGGTCCATTAAGACTTCAACCATAGAGCTGATGCAGATTATAAACATGCTCTAAATGTGTGGGATAAATTAGGCTGTAAGAATTTAGGCGCTTATCATAATCTTTACTTAAATATGTCAGCGAGTAAAAGTACATCAGGTTTTGAGATATTTAGAAGTCAATATGGTTTGGATCCGGCATGGTACTATCGCAGTCCCGAATTCTCGTGGGATGCATTGTTGAAGAAGACTAATGTAGAACTAAACTTTATTGAGAAAGGGTTAAGAGGCTGTATATCAATGGCAGCAAAAATATTCTAAGGGCAATAATAAATAAGTAGAAGGACAGGGCGTTGTGAGAGGGCGATCTGCAGCTTACTTCAACTGTGTTCCACAGGGTTGAGGTCTGGTGACCGGGCTGCCCATTCCATGCAGACAAGTAGGCATCAGCGACCCGGCCTGATTGCACCAATATTTGGTCTCACGTACACATCCAGAATGTCATCACTGTAGCGCACCCCTTATCTTGTGCCCGCTGTAAGACAAGGAGCTTTTTTCAGCTCTACTGATCCCACCCCATACCGGTCATGTTCAGCTCTTGAAACTTTGTGTGATGCGAATGCGTGCCCTCCCTGACAAGAGACCAACCTTACGGAGACGATTACGCACTGCCTCAGTAGAAACGTTAACGCCACTGGCCTCCCGCAGGTAATTTCTGAGTGTGGTGGCAGTCACAAAGTGATGAAAAACAGTCTTCTTGCATGTATCTTCGTAGCTTATCCAAGCGTGTGGTATCGATTCCATGCCTTGCTGATCACACTTTGGTTGACACCAAAGACATTTGCAACATAGCGTTGTGTTGAACCAGTTTTAAACATGCCTATGCATCTGCATATTTTCTGGGTCGTCAAACCGACGTCTTTGACGTGCACCCAGTGGATTCAGTTTTTGCAATCCTCTATTGCAAATGTGTTCCCTGATCATGAAGTGCAACGATTCTGTCACGATACATCCAAACACAGGATCTTCAAGCACCACGTGCACATCATTCCCATGACTGCACGTCTCTGTCCGTTCATCATGAAATTGAATTCCTATAGGGGTTACCCAATCATTGAGTAGTGGGGTATTCAAATCTTTATTTGCAGGATGTTTTTTATGTCAACAAAATTTGATCCTTAGCAAACTTTGAGTAGTATATGTATCTATGGAGGGTGCCCATGTGCGCGTTTGTCATGGCAGAGTGGAGGTCATCATACCAGGTGTTTTGAAATGTGAGCAGTCAGACTGAACTTTCGACACGTCTTATTTGATCAAATTTCTAACATTTGATCATGCATTAAATTTACACCGGTCACTTCATAAATGATGCACTGCAATACTTTCAATTTAAATACGACATACCACCATTTATTTGGTTTGTTTTAAGTACTTTTGAAACATTTTTGAAAGCTTTACTGAGGCCCTGAATGTTGTAACCTTGATCAAACAACTTCTGGGAAAGAGTCGTGTGGCGCTCTTTGAAATCGTGGTAGAAAGAGCATGCCCGATTGTATCTCAAAAGTTGTGAAATGTAAAACTAAAGGCTGGAGCTGAGAATATTTCTTTACATGAAGGGAAAGTTAACTACTGGAAATTTGACGTCATTGCTCTTGTCATCCAGTCTTTGTATCACTCTGAATCTTTATGCATAGATCTACATATGAAACAGTTGAGGATGTCTCATTGGTTTCCTTTTTGCTAGTACAGGTGGGAAAATCAGTTGAAAGGAATTGCTATTTGATTGTTATTTGAACGATATCAGATCATCGATATACCTGAAGCGTAAGTTAAACTTCTTGGCCAAACTACCTTCTTTTGACTTTGTCAATCCAGCAGAAATCCCGATTCATATGCATAAAGAAACAGATCCGCAAGAAGGGGATCACAATTGGTGCCATTTGTAATGCCTTCTTCTTGCCTAAATGTTTTGCCCCCAATTTTACGTAGATGTTATCAATAAGGAATATAATTTCACATATTGTTTTCCCGGTAAACTTCAGATGGCACATGAAATGTATCATGTCTTGGGTTGTGCTAATCGTCATAGGTGGGCTACTTCTGTCAAAAATATTTTTTGTCAAGTTTCAGTTTTGATTTTGCTTGGATCTTCCAGGAAGTGGGCAGTGTTCAAATATTTCTGATAGATTTTAAAGAAAGAGTTAGAGTTTGAGTTATGTAGTTACGTAGTCTACAATCTAGTAGTAGATTGCACTCAGCATTTAGATTTATGAACCTGAGTTGTACATTATAGATCCTTCATTTGCTGTATATCGTCGCTAATTGACAAAATTCCGTACAGGTATGTCCAAGTTAGCTGTGGAACAAGCAAGATATGCCTGATAAAATGTGATTTACATTTGCTAGAGAATGAGTGTCATGTTGTTATGTTGTTCAGTTTGTAAAAGTCTTAGACAACAATATCTCCATGGGGAAAATATATCGCACAATGTTCTTTAAAATGAAAGTCGTTTGTCGAAAAAGTTACAATTATTTGTCTATAAAGCCCTAATTGTAAGGCAACAACACCTGTCTAAACAGGAAATTTGAGAATACAATGGCTAAAAATGTCTGTTGTCCTCCGTAAAAGCAATCAGTATTTAAGGAGTATTCATATTTTAAACACGGCTTCAAATACCACTGGAGTATTTTTTTATTGCTACAAGTTTCAGTGATAGATTCAAAACAGGCGTGGGGCGGACAGAGTATATCGCAAATTGTTCTTTACAGTCGTTTGTCGAAACGTTACAATTATTTGTCCGTAAAGCCCTAAATTTAAGGCAACAACAGCTGTCGAAACACGATGTTTGAACCAGGGGGTCCAATTGTCTAAAGCGCAGCAATTCGCTGTGCAGACTTGCGACCCTTGCCAGAAACCTATGATCGTTGGTATGAATTCCGGTTCACCCTGATTATGTTTCTAGGTTTGCTCATGAGTAGATACAGTGCCAAAAGTGAACCCCGGCTATTTTTCTAGCTAATGATACTAGAGATCCCTACCAGCAAGGATTGTAGGAATTGTGAAGAAAACGTTTAACAATACAATGATAAAAAAGGGACTGGACACTCTTATAAACATAAAAAAATACTAATATATATATAAACTCTCGGTTGAGATTTCTGACATTCACATCAGTGTTGAACTTGGTATCGAAAATAACCTCCTTGTTGAATATTCCCATATACTTATAATGAGATACAATGTCCACAGCCTCCTTGTGAATAGTTCCAGGTGTCATACCGTTCTTCCTGTTTCTAAAGTCAATCGTCATTTCCTCAGCTATTCACATTCAATAGAATATAATTATCCTCACTCCATTTTAGAAGTGGCTGATTTCATCGGAATTTTGTTCATTCTCTTCTTATATGAGGCCAGTTTGACCATAAGACAAACAATGTGATGGCCAGGCTTACACGATGGTAAGTGTAGAGCTTGAAGAGTACGGTCGAGATGACACAATCTTGTGGAGGACCTGTGTCCACTTGGACAAACTGAGGGCACTTTATCAGAGAACTTTCGATGTAGTTCACTCTTGAGATGCATGTGCTTTTGATCGAAATGATCCAGATGGTATTCTAAGAAGCTAAAAATTGTAAAAATAAATATTTTTTCCGATATACCAATTAGTGATTTGTACAATAGTTGATGGCATTCAAGTATACATATACGCTTTCTGAAAGACATCAAAGGGTCTGGAAAACGTTGTGGGTCTTTCCTGTTTTACGTGTCAGAACGGACTTGGGTTTTCAGCATTATTGGCTTCTTGGTGTTGAATATGCCCGTATTTATAGAGATGTCGTCACTTCCGATTGATGCCTGAAACAACCCCCAAAAGACTTAATATCTACCAGTACTAATTATATCAGGAAGAAGTACAGATATTAACGGAAAAAAGTAACCGTGCTTCATATTAAAGTTCAATAAATTATTTATTCTGAAATTAAATAATGCATGAAATTAAATAATGGATGTATGCGTGTTTGTTGGGAGTTTGATACTCACGTACGTGTTTGAAATTCACGTACGCGTTTGAACGTGAACAGCAAGGGAAGCACTTTTGTTTAACCGTAAATATCTCTTACACAACGCCACGTCGCGCCGTGATTATGCTACAAACAAGGATCGTGTAAAATTAAGTTGCCAGACGTTTTAATGTTCGCCGAAATGCGATATTATGTGTTCGGAGACGTTATCTACAGCTGGGCAGCTCTCATGACTGGGTTGAGACCAAAAAGTGCCAGTGACGGCACATTGGAAGAATGGTATCTATCCTATTTATTTTGTGAGCTTACCAGGGTGTCCTCCGCAGGCACAAACTGAATCTTCTTGAGAATCTGAGACAGAGCAATCTTCATCTCCATCTGCGCAAGCCTCATTCCCACACACTGACGGGGGCCATGGCCGAAGGGGAGATAACTCATGGGATCCATTTCAGACTTTCGCTCCCATCTAAATTGAACAATAGTGCATCGTCAGCTGAACCCCTGAAACGTCTGGCGAACGTAAGTTTTGATTTATACAAGTCATCTACAGATGACACACATTCCTCGATTTACCCACATTTATTCAGAGGGCAACACGAAATTAAGTCAACAACACCGACACTGAATGGCAAAACTATGAACCCATTTTAATAAAATGAAAAATCTTGTTATTTAAGTCGGGCACGGGTGGCCCAGTCGTCTAAGGCGCCGCGTTTCGCTGTGCAGAGTTGCGTCCCTTGGGCACGCCAGAAACCTATGATTATGGGTTCGAAACCCATAGTTGGCCCCGATTATGTTTCTAGGTTTGTCAGCACCATACCCATGCTCGTGTGTTTCACCGAAGTGGTAAACGTCTATGACTTGCATCACTTCAGGCTTCCCTCCCGCATTAAGCTGATACGACGTGGAATACTGTAGCGTTAAATAGCGTTAAACCCAACTCACTCACTCACTCACTGTTTTTTAAGTACTGATCTCCAAGAATGGATTAATGACATTCCCACTGTCCCTATCAACCGTCTAGCAAACGGCACCAGCTTTGCACCTGATTTCATGAAGAAATGGTTAACGCAATTTAAGTTCTGCTTTGGAAGCTGAGTTGCTTTCAAGTTTGTTTCAATCAAATGTGAAGGGCACCAGTTCCATCCCTGATTGGTATATGTGCACAGATTCATGAAGGGATAGTGAACAGTTTTTAAGTTCTGCTCCGAAAAAGAACCAAATGGACAGACAGATGGGCATGCAGAGAGCAGTATTATGTAACTATGTAACTTAATGGAAATTCAAACGCTTGTTTCTCTTGTAAGTTGTTTTGTTTCTTTGAAAATAAATAATAAACCATTGTATCCATTTGCTACCATCTCAAGCAAATAACATTAAATTGCAGCATAAACTGACATGAACCCTAACACAGGATTGCATTTTGGCATGTCAATTTTTGAAACACGGCTTGAAGAACACCACTGACAGGACTTGCACCTACCTGTCAGGCTAAAATCTGTAGGGGTCAGGTATATATCAGCATCCCTGTGTGTCAGCACCGAAGCGAGGGTGATGATACCTACCTGTCAGGCTTAAAGCTGTGGGGGTCGGGGTATATATCAGCATCCCTGTGTGTCAGCACCGAAGCGAGGGTGATTGTACATACCTGTCAGGCTTAAAGCTGTGGGGGTCGGGGTATATATCAGCATCCCTGTGTGTCAGCACCGAAGCGAGGGTGATGATACCTACCTGTCAGGCTTAAAGCTGTAGGGGTCAGGGTATATATCAGCATCCCTGTGTGTCAGCACCGAAGCGAGGGTGATTGTACATACCTGTCAGGCTTAAAGCTGTGGGGGTCGGGGTATATATCAGCATCCCTGTGTGTCAGCACCGAAGCGAGGGTGACTGTACATACCTGTAAGGCTTAAAGCTGTGGGGGTCGGGGTATATATCAGCATCCCTGTGTGTCAGCACCGAAGCGAGGGTGATTGTACATACCTGTCAGGCTTAAAGCTGTGGGGGTCGGGGTATATATCAGCATCCCTGTGTGTCACCACCGAAGCTAGGGTGATTGTACCTACCTGTCAGGCTTAAAGCTGTGGGGGTCGGGGTATATATCAGCATCCCTGTGTGTCAGCACCGAAGCGAGGGTGACTGTACATACCTGTAAGGCTTAAAGCTGTGGGGGTCGGGGTATATATCAGCATCCCTGTGTGTCAGCACCGAAGCGAGGGTGATTGTACATACCTGTCAGGCTTAAAGCTGTGGGGGTCGGGGTATATATCAGCATCCCTGTGTGTCACCACCGAAGCTAGGGTGATGATATCTACCTGTCAGGCTTAAAGCTGTAGGGGTCGGGGTATATATCAGCATCCCTGTGTGTCAGCACCAAAGCGAGGGTGATTGTACATACCTGTCAGGCTTAAAGCTGTGGGGGTCGGGGTATATATCAGCATCCCTGTGTGTCAGCACCAAAGCGAGGGTGATTGTACCTACCTGTCAGGCTTAAAGCTGTGGGGGTCGGGGTATATATCAGCATCCCTGTGTATCACCACCGAAGCGAGGGTGATTGTACCTACCTGTCAGGCTTAAAGCTGTAGGGGTCGGGGTATATATCAGCATCCTTGTGTGTCACCACAGTAGCGAGGGTGATGGTACCTACCTGTCAGGCTTAAAGCTTTGCGGGTCGGGATATATATCAGGATCCCGGTGTATCTTAACAGCAGGGATGTTGACACCACAGCCTTTGGGGAATGTGTAGCCCTTGATGGTGACAGTTTCCGCCACCACACGGGTAGCTCTGTAACGGTAGAGTTTAGCATTGACACAAATTTACACATTTCACATATTCACAGACCAATTCTCGACAGTCAGGGTTATTATCGACTCAACACCTGTATAATTTTGCCTATAGGTGAGATGAGGTGAGATGAGGTGAGGTGAGGTGAGGTGAGGTGAGGTGAGATGAAACGTCGCGTTCAAGATTATTGTACTTATATAGCTACGTGCATGCACGTATGTGTGTGTTCGCGTGTGTGTTGCTTCTTGTACAAGTCGGAACTTATGTTGATTTTATAGTGCTAGCCCACTGAGACACTAAGACGCAGTTTTACATGAATACCCCACTCAGAAACAGTATACTGACTCCGAGCCGACCAGTCCTTGTTTTAGCCCCTTAAGCTACGCAGGGTAAAAACGAGTACCATCTTTTAACGGGTTTTTTGCATGACGCGGCTGGGGATCGAACCACGAGCCTTCCGCTCTTCGGGCATTACCACTACTAGACCACGGAGACGACCTTTTGCCTACGGGGGGGGGGGGGGGGGGGGGGCAAAGCATTCAACGTTACCATTTAGTATGGAGTGAATGTAGGATAGAGTTCATTTTAAACTTTGTTCCATACAACTAACTAGGATTGTTTGTTAAATGGTATAGATTAGGTTTGAATTATGCTAGGGATCATGAGTGCTTCAATACCAGAGATAAAAAGACTTTTGATGGACTCGGAAAAGAATCGATTTGAATGAAAAATAATATCTATTCTACTTTTAACTCAAACATTATATACCTAAACGATGGATACAATCGTTAAACATTATTGCACAAAACAATGAGGGTGAACATGTAATTCATTGCAGTCTTGAAAACGATATTCTTCTGCAGATTGTAAATTCATATATGAGGTGAGGTGAAATGGGGTTTAACGTCGCGTCCAAGATTATTGCACTTGTATAGCGACGTGTATGTGCGTGTGTGTGTGTGTGGCTTCTTGTACTAGTCCGGACTGATGCTGATTTATAGTGCTAGCCAACTGAGATACCATGCCGCAGTTTAACATGAATACCTCACTCAGACACAGTATACTGACTCTGAGCCGACCACTCCTTGTTTCAGCCGCTTAATGCCGAGCGCCAGACAGAGTAACAACAAGTACCATCTTTTAACGTCTTTTGGTATGGCCCGGCCGGGATTCCGACCTCGGAGGCGGTCCGTAAATTCATATATGAACGTGTATGGGACACTCTGGGTAAACCTTTTGATAACCTTACAAAATGGGAAAATAAACTATGTATACTAGTACCGGGCGACTATATAAACTAATGTTTTGCATTGCTAAATGATACTACGATTGAAAATAAAACAAGAGACTTTCAATATATATATTAATCCATCGAATATTAGCAACAAACTCCTTTCTTTACAAGATAGGAAAAAAATAATGATGATCTTGGAATTTTTTGCAACAGGGAGAGTGAGACTCTTGAACACCTGTTCTTTTTATGTGTTAAATCCAAAGAATTTATCTCGCGGTTAGCAAATTGGTTTAAAAAGAAAACATCCATTAGAGTTTTGCCCCTTTTATACCCCAAAGATTATATTTTGGTAAAGCAGCTCTTTCTTATTATAAAACAATACATATATAATTCCAGATATGACTATACTGACATGCATATGACGTATCTTACACATACACTAAGGTACTGTTTTAGTCTTGAAAAATACAATTTTGGAGAAAACAGAACGACATTCAATAATACATGAATGTCTTAAATTCCACTAATGAAGAATTCATCACCACCCCCAAGCCCCCGTCTGTCTCCTCCCAACCTAACCACTTTCCAGTGTGCACTCAACTCTCCTCTTCTCCATTTCATGGCTATTTCTGCTGTTTATTTATTTAATCTTCCAAAACGGGGTAATCCGTCTCTGTATTACAATATCTCAAGAATGAAAAGATATAGAAAAAAGGAAGAAAAAAGAACTCAGATGTCAACTGTCCCATAATCTTAGATTACAATGTACAGTGTAAGGAAGCACACATTTGATTTGCATGTCGTTTGATTTCTACTTATTTACTGAGCACCATCAAACAATCTATTCATTGTTACTATTACCTAAATGTTCAAACATTTGTGTTATTTTCTACAAAACAAACAATTCATTTTTCCAACACTACCAACTCCGTAACAAAATAAAATGTTTATATCATAACAAAAAACAAAGTGTTTTTAACATGGAGACTGGGTGTCCATCAGTATTTGTGTAGAGACATGGCTATATTAACCCTGACCCTACCCCTATGATGCCTGAAAGTTTTATCTCTCCTTGATTTGTCATAACTGAAATACGGGCGGCCAGGTAGCCTAGTGGTTAAAGCGTTCGCTCGTCACGCCGAAGACCCGGGTTCGATTCCCGATATGGGTACAATGTGTGGAGCCCATTTCTGGTGTCCCCCGCCGTGATGGAATATTGCTAAAAGCGGCGTAAACCCATACTCACTCACTATGATAACTGAAATTATAGGGATAAAAATGTTTGGCTTTTTTTAAGTGTGCCACAGGGATGGGTTAGCCAACATGGAGAATAGTTTTTATCCATCTTCAACAGTGCTCAAACTTGGAATATCATTTTCATCATAAGCAGTTGTGATTTTAAGCCCATCCCCACGCCTACCACCCCACACATAACAAAAAATAGAAATCAAATGGATGCTCCATAACGTCTTACCCAACCACAGCAGGATACAATCTGAGAGTCTCCATGATCACGTGGTCCATATATTTCAGTCCACAAACATTGTCATAGTCTGGAATTTTCTGAAAAGCAAATGTCTCGTATCAGGACACGTCTACAGGTTATTTATATACTTATGATGTTTACAAATTCTTGAAAGAAAGGATGGGGGAATTTGGATGAAGAATTTGGTCCCGATGTCACGAAGTATATTTTAGTCAATAAATACAATATAGGGAAATGGTCAATGATATTAAATATTTTACTCCCATACGCTACCTGTGTGAAGATATAAGGTGAGGTGAGGTGAAATGGGGTTAACGTCGCGGCCAAGATTATTGCACTTATATAGCGACGTGCATGCACGCGTGTGTGTGTGTGTGTGTGTGTGTGTGTGTGTGTGTGTGTGTGTGTGTGTGTGTGTGTGTGTGTGTGTGTGTGTGTGTGTGTGTGTGTGTGTGTGTGTGTGTGTGTGTGTGTGTGGCTTCTTGTACTAGCCCGGACTGATGCCGATTTATAGTGCTAGCCAACTGAGGTACCATGCCGCAGTTTAACATGAATACCCCACTCAGACACAGTATATTGACTCCGAGTCGACCAGTCCTTGTTTTAGACCCTTAACAGGCAGGCAGGGTAATAACAAGTACCATCTTTTAACGTCTTTTGGTATGACGCGGCCGGAAATCGAACCCCGAACCTTCCGCTCTCCGGGCGGACGCACTACCACTACACCACGGAGGCGGTCGCTCCCTGTGTAAAGATATGAAGACATCTGCATAAGAGGTGGCGCCAGGTGAACTTTCTAAATCAGCTAACCAGCATTGAGGCTTCTAAATTCTCGGTACGAGTGAGCGAAATATGCAGACAAACATATCTGATTTCCGTTTTCCAAAAAATGAATGTAATCGGGGTGTTCTGAATGCAGGAAAATAAAGCCTGGCTATTATGTTTTTGTGGATATTTTATATATCCATTTGTTTTTGAGCGTCATGCTATCTACATGCCATCAAAAGAGGGCACCAGCGAGGATATATTTGTGTTATGAAGCGGTTGTCATCGAATCGAAATTGTTTGGAAAAGAAGTCGAACCATTCGACTGGTATAAGAACCCACGCATCCTTTATTTAGATTGGGCAGTCAAAGTTCTCCTGATGCGACCTCCTTAGGTAACCATTGACAAATCTTCACGCAGAGGTATCGTATCTGATTTCAATGTGACTCGGATACGTTTGTACCAGTGGCCTAAGATGCTGTGCTGAGTTATGTCCCTTAGTTGCCAGGATCCCCTGGTACTGATATCTGATCCCAGGTATCTCAAAACGTAACCCCTTAGGAGAATCTAGCTGGATAACCTATCTATCGTTATGAAAAACATCACCTGACATGAATTTCCAGACGGGTTGTCGAATGCCTTTCGCTACTTTTATAAAAGGAGGTCGAATTCAAATTTAAGTATTTTTAGATTTCCCATCCAAACCAGCTAATTTGTGTGAGAGTGTGTGTTTGCGTGTGTGAATGTGGCTTGGCGGTCAAGAGAAACAAGTTCGTTTAAACTTTTAAAACATTACATACTTCTCCCAAAACCGTGTCGATTTCTTCTGTGAGCCGCTGTTGTACATCCGGGTTCATTGCCAGGGAATAGGCAATAAAATGGAGGGTGTTGGCCGTAGTTTCGTATCCAGCAATGAAGAATAATAAAGCCTGACCAAGTATTTCATCGTTGGTCAATTCTGGAATGGAGAAAAACAAGTGGTGAATCCTACTACTAGAAAAATCTATATCATTGGACACAAATACGAATTTTTTTCAATATGACTTCTGTGGGGGCCATTTTGAAAATCGGATTTGGATCTCTTGAACAAACTTGGGTGTCATCATTGGTGGGAAAAAGCATGTGAACTTTCAATTTCACTGGACCAGTGCTTTCTGAGAAGATGTTTAGGACTGATGCTGGTCAAACAGGCCACGACATAAGTTCACTTGACTTGCAGTCAGATAAGCTGTGAGTGAGTGTGGATTTACGCCGCTTTTAGCAATATTCCAGAAATATAACGATGGGGGACACCATAAATTGGCGTCACACATTGTACGGGAATCGAACCCGTGGCTTCGGCGTGACGAGAGAACGCTTTAATATCTAGGCTACCCCGCCTCAGGTGAGTTGGAAATGATTACGATAAAAAAAGAGCACAATAATTACAAAGGGCTATGCACTTTTGTTTAGTAGGGACACCGTCTGTTCAGCACACTTGGATGAGGTAAACTCGAAATAGTACATCAAATATACTATAAAACGCCAAAGCAGCAGAATAACCAGTCTTGATTAACTCCTGTTTGGTTACATTAAACACTGTGACATGTGCCGTGTCATAGAAGCAAGGTATTCTCCAAGAGCGTGCTGAAACCTGTTGTCTCTCTCCTGGGTTATTACGGAATAACAAATATACATTTTCTTCCCCTCCCACTTCCACTCCCCTCCCCTAACCCCAAGCTCACAACCCCACATCCAGCCCCTCCATTCTCACTTCTCCTTCTCCACTACACTTAATCCTGGATCTGCAATCTGATATGGCTGGCAGTAAAACGACCCTGAAAACAAACTTTTGCTTTTACAGCCACTCTGATTGGGGTCTTCATCACTCCCATCATCTTCTGCGTCAATTAAAAGTTGGAAGAAGTCCTGAGTTTTCACCTGAAACAGAAACAAGAAAAGGTTGGCGTTTTATGAACTAAAATACATGAATATGTGTATAAAACTGTAATTGTCATGCCAAACAATGATAATGAGAGAAAACACATCTGATGAAATGAATGAGAAATGCAAATGAAATTTTCCATCGCATGATATATATTTACATCGATGTGACATAGGTATACAACGTACGCATGTACTGATGTAATTGTACTGTTTGGTACACTTTGAACGGCATTTCAGTTATATGACGACGTATCAGCTTATTGTGAGGGGAAAGCCCCGATGCAAGTCTCAGAGGCTTACTATTTTGGTTTAACCCACAAGCACAGACAACAAAGAAACAAAACTAGGACGAACCCTAGACGACTGGGCCACCCCTATCCCCAATTTCCCACAGATTATAACTGGTAGTCATAGACAGCAGCCACAGCCCTGGCCACGAAGCGTTGTGAGCACAGCAAGCTCTTCTGGTAAATGCGTAACCTAGCACAATGCCGAATTTACCTCAACTTTTTAGTACCTACCCTTCCATCCTTTGAATCCGCCTTGCGTTGTTCAATCATTTCATTCAGTACCTTCGTGAAGAACTTTAGAGTGGTCTTTGAAAATGAGCTCACACCTAGAGCTCTGAATAAGGGTGTGAATTCGGGGAAAATCACTGCAAAATATAAATTAATCATTTATAAAATAACACAACTAGAAATTCAACATATCAACGCTTCGTAATTTGAAAGTAATGTATCATCAATGTAACTGGTATCAATTTGATTATTTCCCTTGATCATCCGACTCGTCTTTATTCAATTATTTAGTCATCAAAGTCCTGTTTATGAAACATCTGCTGCCTGTGTACATTCATTAAACAATTGATCAAACATCTGCTGCCTGTTTACTTTCACTAAACAATTGATCAAACATCTGCTGCCTGTTTACTTTCACTAAACAATTGATCAAACATCTGCAGCCTGTGTACTTTCACTAAGCACTTGATCAAACATCTGCTACCTATATATTTTCATTGAACAACTGATCAAACATCTGCTGCCTGTGTACTTTCACTGAACAATTGATCAAGTTTCTACTTCCCATGCTCCGACAGGGAACCACGGTTAGTAATGGCAACACCACTCTAGTCACTTACAAATAAGCATCATAATAGGGCTTTGGATTCCCTGCCCAAAGAACTTTCTTGCCTCCTCAACGAAAGCATTTTTGGAGTCACTTTGGGAATCCACTTCGATCCCAAAAGCTGTGCTTGCAATGACGTCCATTGCGAATGCACCAAAGTAGCTACAAGGAAGTTGAAGTAGTTTCATTATTGAGCCTCTAGTACTTTCAAAAACAATGAATACATTCATGACGTCCATACCTCATCACATCATACACGACAAGTGTAAAGTGTACTGTTTCTGCTGCGATATCCCACTTATACTGAGGCCGTTTGGACATATTCTCTCAAACTGTGCGCATTGGATGAAAGTGTGGTGTGTACTTCTCAAGTGTTTCAATCCTATTTTATGTGTGTGTATATATATATATACCTTCCATGTGATCATGAAATCGTAAAACAATGTTTTGATTGAATAATATATATTTTTTAAATACATTTTGTCATCCGATAATAATGCCTATATCCTGTTGAATCATTTTGACCACGTGTCCTAACCTACCCATAAATATTTCTTTTGATAAATAACTGGGTGAAATAAGTACAGGCGTTTTGCCTTACCGTTTGACATCAATGCTTTGGTTCGACTCTGCTGTCTTAACAAAGTTAGTTGTAAGTATACTGGCGCATTGGTTTATTCGGTCGCACATCTGAAATATAACATCAAAAGTACTGTTTGGTGAACCCAGCATTGGTATTGTTTGCAACTCTGCACATAAATCTGCGGTGCCTGAGGCGACTGTTTGACCTGTGTCCCTTGTTGCCATATATTCCTATTGACACGTACAAACATAAAATTATCTTACCGTGAAGATCCGGGGTAAAATAGATCTTCAGCAACCCATGCATGCCGAAAGGGGCGACAACGCTCGTGGTAAGAGGCGACTAACGGGATCTGGTGGTCAGGCTCGCCGACTATTTACAGACCGCCGTCATATAGCTGGAATATTGCTGAGTGCGGTGTTAAACAACAAACAAAACATACATATCTGACGTATGAGCAGGTGATGAAATCGTTAATTCAATACAAATAATGTGCGATGTTTATACTGTCAGGACTTCAACGTTCAACATATAACATCTGCTGAGCTGAAACTACTCATCTCAAATTAATAACTTTTTGAAGCTCAGCCAAATTCAGATAATATACTCTAAAAAGGGGAATTTTCAAAAACGGCTGATGATTGCAGAAATACTAATCAAGTGATCGTAATGGATGGTTACGAAAAGAGAGGACTGGGTGTAATAGGACAATCATTAGAGCATGTTGGCGCAATATTGTAATGGTGCAAAGAAACAAGAAATAGAACAGGGTTGCGTGGTCAAATAATGAACGTTGGGGACAACTTGATCAATAATGGGCCATGCCCAAACGAGTGTCAAACATTTGTTTATACGACGTGCCATGGTCCGAGTCAATCTCCTGACGACAATTTGAGAGAGTCTTGTCCACTACTCTTTGCAGCACTTGGCCCGGTTAGGCTAACCAACGTAGAGGGTGGCCTTTGACGTTGGTGCACACGTCTCCCGATCATGTCCCTGACGTGCTCCATGGGAAAAGGTCAAGACACATTGCATTCTGGTCATTGTTGCTGCTAATGGGTATTCAGTTACGATAAGTGCAAGGTGGGCACGAGCATGTATAAAAAGACAAAAGAAAGCCCAAACCAGGAACAACGCTATTCTTGAAGGCACTTTTCATTGACCATTTCATGGACAACAGGTAGTGGCATTCTGTGATCCCGCCTCATATCATTACAGCCCTAGCCCCAGCCCCAAATGTGCCATGTTGTTTTGGGTTGACGTTCTTGAGGACGCCTCCAAACACGTCCACGCCACAGACCATCGGCGATTCCCCCAGTTTCTGCGCTATATACTAAACACCTTTGGCATCTGATTAGAATGTGTCGATTTCTTAACGATGTTTCAACGCGTGGTCGCCGAGAAAACTAACGAATCAGTAATTCGAACTCCGGTGGCCTGGCGCAAGTGAACATTGTGTTTCCAAAGTTTGAAAATCACAGTCTGAGACACATTGAACATATTAGTCACCTCTAGTTGAGTTCTACTAGTTTAAAGATTGCAAATAACCCTTAGGCGTTCATCACATTGAAGCTGATCACAAATACAGCAATAAAGCAAGAGTAGAGAACTTACTAGCTACTGTGGCTAATGAAAATCAACAAATATAATGGCTCAGAGCGATCTGACAAACTTTCACTGAAGCGTGCACGGACGAATTGCATGGACCGCGCGCTATGTGTCAAGTGTGTTGGTGCGTTGGAGAGGTCTGTCCGTTTCTATTTTTTGTCTTTCAAGAACAAAACTGAATAATGATCTTACCAAGCGCAGTTTGGATCCACTAAATGTTGGGCTTACAATATGTCTCAGCCGTTTCCAATTAGCGCCTTTCTGAAGGAGAATACTTCTGTCCACTGGGTAGTTGCTCAAGTCGAAACCCTGAAACATTCTCAAATATACTGTACGTTGTCCCTGTTACATTCTCAAACATACATTCTCTCTGTAGCATTCCCGATCAGTTCGTAGAGTTCTCAAAGATACTGCATGTAACATGTCAAAAGGAAGCTTCAACATCCCGCACAACCAAGCTACAAGGTTACATCCGTTGACATTAACAAGGACATTGAGTCCCTGACAGGTTCAAATCAATAATGCGTGAGTGAGTTTGGTTTAACGCCGATTTTAACAGTATTTCAGTTATATCGCGGCGTGTCAGCTTAATGTGGGAGAAAAGCCCCAAGTGATGCAGGTCTCAGACGTTTACCACTTCGGTGAAACCCACGAGCACGGGTATGGTTCTGACAAACCTAGAAACATAATCGGGGCGAACCGGGATTCGAACCCACAATCATAGGTTTCTGGCATGCCAAAGGGACGCAACTCTGCACAGCGAATCGCGGCGCCTTAGACGGCTGGGCCACCCGTGCCCCCAAAATCACCTACTGTGAATTTTAAATATTAACGTGACAGGTAACAATTAGTTTTATAAAAAGTTTATATATAAACTTATCAAACAAGTTTGTCAGTGTAACAGAGACAATAAATTCAAAAGGAAAAAACCGAGATAAATTGAACGGCTAAATGCAAACTTATGTATGTGTTGACGTGTCACAGCAATTCAATGTGATCTAACAAGAATCTACTCAGAATCAAACGAGATACTTACCGTTCTGTCTGTGAAGTGCTGGAAATCTTTGATCAAAATCTCTCTCACAACATCGAGGTCCGTTACACTGATCATCGGAAGGCCGCCCACAAAAATCCTTAAAAGACAATATCACATCATATGGTGACTCTTTAGTCTAAAATGAGTGAGTGAGTTGGGTTTAATGCCGCTTTGAACAATATCTCTGTTCCACCAGGGCATGTCAGCTTGATGGTGGTGGTGGAGGTGGGGATTCCGATATTCATAGGCATCACCCCCACGAGCACTTATACGGAGCTGACAAGCGAATGATAATAATATAGGTTTGTTTGTTTTTTAACGCCGCACTCAGCAATATTCCAGTTATATGACGGCGGTCTGTAAATAATCGAGTCTAGACCAGACAATCCACTGATTGATATCATGAGCATCGATCCACGCAATTGGGATACGATGACATGCATCAACCAAGTCAGCGAGCCTGACCACCGATCCCGTTAGTCGCCTCTTACGACAAGCATAGTCGCCTTTTACGGCATGCATGGGTTGCTGAAGATCTATTCTACCCCGGATCTTAATATAATCTAGGTGAATTGTGAATTCGAATAAACGATCGCAGGATCATGGGTATGACAGGCCTAAAGGACACAACTCTGCAGAGCCTCCCGTGTCCTACTGACAATCACAACAGATATGAATAAATATCAGTTTGCTTGATAAATGTCATCCTACCCCGACGGCGTGTATCGTTGCTCACAATATTAATCACTTGAATGCCTGGTCCAGACTCCAATATTTACTGTCCGCCTCCATTTGGCTAGTGCGGCGTTTAACATCAAACAAACAAACAAACAATCGTCGAATTGTAAAACAGTTGGACTAAATGGCATTTTCAATGTGTTTCTCTGGTCACAAATAATTTCAATATAACCTAAGGGAGATAACTCTTAAAGATTGACATACCCGAAGACTTTACCATACTGTTTCGAAAGCTTGTGGCCGAGGATGTCCTGTAACAAGAGTATATTTGGATCTTTGATATTTATATTTCAAATGACAAAAAAAATCATTCAATGATAGTCATCCATTCGTCACCACTCGTCCCTTTCCTTAACCTGCAAGAAAACATTTTGCTTGTCACTCGTCGTCACTCGTCCCTTTCCGTAACCTGCAAGAAGACATTTGGCTTGTCATTCGTCACCACTCGCCCATTTCCGTATCCTGCAAGAAGACATTTGGCTTGTCCCTGAATGACACGAGTTGATCAGGAATGGTTGACCAGACAATCCAGTGATTGACATGATGAGCATCGCTGCAACTGGAATAAGATGACATGCATCAACCAAGTCAGAGAGCCTGACCACCCGATCCCCATAGTCGCCTCTTACGTCAAGGATGGGTTGCTGAAGACCTATTCTACCCCGTATCTTCACGGGTATGGTCAGGAATGAACAGTCATCAGACAGCAGATGTTAGATGCAAATATTTTATCAACATGAGCCATGTATGATGTTCTGTCCAGGGATTACAGATATTACATACAATATGAATACCACTCTGATATATTCAGGAGAGATTTTACTTTAAATACAATCTGTTTTTGAAGATATTACGGTGATCTACGAACATCAATGTCATAGGACGGATAATATTTACAAGCGTTCGTTTTAAACGAGGGTCGAGTAAAGATTACATTTTAAGCTCACCTGTTTTAACAACTGATGGAAATTCCCAATAAAAATCACGGGCTCCGGGCCAGGAATACCCGCATCCTTGAACAGACGATTTCTCTTTTTTCCATATCTTTAGAAGAAAAAAACAAACAGAAAAAGACACATTCAGACGACACGATTGTAAAATTCCATTTACAAAAGGACATACTACCTTTCAATATAATTTTAATCCATCGTCTATTAGACACCAACTCCTTTCTTTTTGAGATGATTTCTTTATTATTTTTATTGTGTGTTAAATCCCGAGAATTCATTGAAAATCGTTTAACACGAGCACAATTGGTTATAGACATTAGATCCTGTATTCTTGAAGACCACAAGGACAGTATTTTGGCAAACCATCTCTTTCATATTACAAATCATAAACCTCCGGTGACGTCATCCTATTGTTCTCCAGTCGGGTTAAATCTCATAAACAGGGACGTTGTAATGTCCCTGGGATTTGATATAATATCCCTGGAATTTTATAGGATATTCAAGTAACATTTGCTGTATAATGTGTTGTGATAATATCCCAGGGATTTTATATAATGTCCTGGGTATTTTATTAATATAACTTCCGTTCAGATTGTAACATGTAATGAAATGTAAAATCAAATGACAAATATTTTCTTTACATTCCCGAGGATCGAACACGCAACCTCGTATCTGTAGCCCAGTGAGTGTACCAATAAGTTAGAGAGGCGTTGATAAGTCGCACTGCTTTTTAGAATGTCCTTTTCAAGATCCGTATGCCAGGACCAGATATTTTACGCCCGTTTCCTAGTGTTCATTGAAAGTATGTTCGAAACATAAAAATATTGATAAATGTTGTTTAAAGTTTCTTTTTCGGTTTATAAGTAAGATAAAACACTTCCCCAAGGGTTGTAATGATATTTAAAACCCTTTCCCTCGGAAAATCCCCCGGGATGCGGGTTTTAAATATCATAACAACCCTCGGACGTGTTTTATCCTATACATAGGACATATGCAAATCCCGATATAATTGTACTGACTTCCAACTGACGCATGTTGTAAATACAATAAGGTACTATTTTAATTTTGAAAAATGCACTTTTGGAGAAAACAGCACTAAATTGAATAATATATGGAAATGTCTCAGTTCAAACTAATCAAGCATTCGTCACACACCCTCCCTCCTCTCCCTATATCCACGTTTCACTGTCATTCTATCTCTTCTCTTTTCTTCCTCCTGATATTTCATTTTGTACAATAACATCCGAGGTTAAACAGGGTTCCCCATTTTTGTATTACAAAGGAAAATGGTTCACTGCTTAACAAACTTAAAGAAATTATGACCTGACAGTTGAACCCGAGGATCTAAATAATTGTCGATAATAACAGCAGGGATGGGAGGGAGGGATGAGAACAGCTACACTGCATGTTTCCAGTATATGTGGCGATTTCACGAATACACGGTCTTCACATACAACCCGTGTGTCTAACAACATAGGCAAAAAGTGGCGGTCCTTGTGAGATGACCCCCATATAATTTGACACCAGGTAAACGGCCTTGACCTTTTGACATAAATTTTACCTGACATATCAACCGCTGTCATATCAGCCTCGGTCGGTGCTTGTGAGATGAATTACAGAAGGAATGCTAACCTGACAATAGTCAATAAACGTCAGTGAAGCTTTACGTAATTGTACTTATTCAGTAGTAGATCAGTGAACCATTAAGAAATTATACTTACGCATAAATCAGAAACAACACCAATATCCCCAGAATCCATGTTGGAGAAATGTCAACACAACCGAGTATCTCCATCTGATGTATCACCAGGCAAACAGTTGGTTACCATTTGGTTACGAGGAATAACCAAGAGAAGAGAAGTCATCCAATGAGGATACACTAACAGACAAATGCTTGAAGCTCGGCCGAGTGGACTTTGCGCTGCGCGCTGAAGGCAGGGCTCTTGAGTTCCTGAGTTGTGTAACTCGCCAGGTCACATGGGGAATGTCTCAAAACGTTTTAGATGTATTTAACCCCCACCCATGCAAAGTTGTGCTGGGGAATTAGAAACGAGCTCTGTCGGGTTTCGTTTCAGGAGCATATCTCATAAACCATTCACAATTTCTTCATGAAACTTTGCATACACATCATGCAGCACTGCAATGGTGCCTTTTGCTATTTAGGATTATTTTATTTTTTTGATTATTTTTGTTTACGGGACAACAATTTGGACTGCGGTTCAGATCAGGGTAGGTTTGTTTGTTTGTTGTTTAACGCCACACTCAGCAATATTCGAGCTATGATGGCAGTCTGTATATACTCGAATCTGGACCAGACAATCCAGTGATTGGCATCATGAGCATCGATCTACGCAAGATACTATGACATACATCACCCAAGTCAAACTGTAAAGGGGAGTAATTCATTGTATTTCCACATGTCTGATATCACTTGGTCTTGGAAGAGGCTTCCCACAGAGAGATCACTGGGTCGAGGGTAGTTTGCCTGAATTAAAGGTCCAGATTTTGCTAGCAGAGAAAGTGACTCGCCACTAAGAGCTGTATCTTTCACACATGGATGGCATGTATTGAGGGCTGACTGTAAGAGGACAGCTCAGAGTGATGTCGTCTGCTTGGGTAGTAGCTGTAACGTTAAAATCCAATTATGGCACCCTGCATGTAGCATCAGGACAAAGTCAGTGGTTTATTTGATGGAGGTAAGTACACAGATAACATGTATTTTGATTGGCCCGGGGCCAAGCTAGTTTATCTTCTGTCACATTCTGTTGGAACTTCTACTATATTCCAAGTAGGTTTCCTGTTGTAAAGTACTGCGCGGTACGCCAGTTGAAAGACTTCTAGGCTTGAGAGAATCTACAGTTATTCCAACATAAGTAAATGATTGGTAGTTTGTGTTAACAGGGTCAAAGAAGTCAATGCTGTGTCAGACAAAGCGCAGATGTCCATATAATTTTCCTCCAAATACTTGTTCTCATGGCTATATCCTGAAACCTTGCTCATCTCACATCACACAGGGGCCACGGTAGTCCAGTTGTGTAAAGTACCACGTTACACTGTGGACAGACCTGTTCCTTAGTTTGAATTCCAGACTTGTCAGCACCTGTGCTCATTGGTCTCACCGAGTTTGTTTGTTTTTGAACGCCGCACTTGGCAATATTCCAGCTATATGAAGGCGGTCTGTGAACTGTAAAGTCTAGACCAGACAATCCACTGATTGATGTTATGAGCATCGATTTCCGCAAATGGAATACGATGCATGTCCAACCAAGTCAGTGAGTCAGCGAGCGTGGCCACCCGATCCCGTTAGTCACCACGCACGACAAGCAGGTTTTGTAACCCGGATCTCCACAGGTTCACACAGTTTTAAGCATGTCTACATGCTATTTACAAACTTTTGATGTTTAAAATCTCTTTAAGGATGAGTAAAAAAGGGCGAAACTAGTGTTTACACCCTCCAATTCGCTGCCTTTTCCCTGGCTATGAATCAGTATGCAGCAATGAAGAATAATAAAGCCTGAACAAGTATTTCATCGTTGGTCATATATAGAATTTAGAAAAATAGTGCCATTGCACTGAAGCTCATCTGGGTATGTAGACAACACAAATTAAAGCTAGAAGTATTGCAATAGACGTATAGAAGATTTGTTCAAAACCTATACCATTACACCCGACACAGAATAATGGACACAAGTTGGTCTTTTTTCAAAATGGCCTCTGTTAGGTCTATATTGAAATTACTCTTGAGGTGTCATCATTTGTAGGAAAAAGCTTGTAATGATTCAGCTTCATTGGACGAGTGTTTTGAGGGGAAGATGTTTACGTGGACGCTGGACGTACAGGCCTCTACATCGGTCCACTTGACACAGATGGGACACATGGACGAGGTTAACTCGAAATGATGGCTTTAAAGTAAGTTTGGTTACACTAAGCACTGCGATGATGAAACCTGCTGTCTTCTGAGTTATTACACCCCCACACACATAGATTCCCCCACCCCTTTCTCCACTGCACAGTACCATGGGTCCACCAGCTGAACGTTAATACAAGTATGAATGGTAGCAAAACGACTATGGAAACACTCTTTAGCTTTTGCAGCCACTCTGATTGGGGATTTCATCAAGCCCATCATCCTCTGCGTCATCTAAATCAGACACAGGAAAAGGTTGGCGCCTTATGAATTGGGTTTAACGTCGCGTCAAAGATTATTGCACTTATATAGCGACGTGCATGCACGTGTGTATGGCTGCTTGTACTAGTCCGGACTGATGCCGATTTTAAAGTGCTAGCCCACTGGGATACCATGCCGCAGTTTAACATGAATACCACACTCAGACACAGTATACCGACTATGAACTCAGATACATGAACACCTCATGTATGTTAGACATAATAATTACAGTTTAAAAGATAATGAGAGAAATAATTATTACATCTGATGAAACGAATGAGGTAGTTTCGAAGCAGAAACAGTTTCTTGAAATGCAAATGAAATTTTCTATTTCATAATATTTACATCGATCTGACATGGATATAACAAGTATGCATGGACAGTTCTTGTCCTGATATGACGATATTAGTTTTCGATATTGAGTGAGTGAGTTGGGTTAGACGTCACTGAAACAGTATTTCAGGGATATGTCTGCTTTATGTGAGAGGAAAGTCATGATGCACGTCTCAGACGCTCATTACTTTGGTTAAGCAAACAAGCGCGGGTATGGTGCTGAAACAAAACAATCCATGACAGGGCGACCCAAACTTGATGAAGTGAATCCTATACCATACATATTTGCTGTTTACTTGGACATAATTTCAGCAACCCATGCCTACCGTAAAAAGCGACTATGCTTGTCGTCAGAAGCTAACAGGATAGGGTGGTCAGGCTCGCTGACTTGGTTGATGCATGCCATCGCATCCCAATTGTGTTGATCGATGCTCTTGATGTCAATCTCTGCATTGTCTGGTCCAGACTGGATTATTTACAGACAGCCGTCACATAGCTGGAATACTGCCGAGTGCGGCGTTAAACAACAAACAAACTTGTTGTATGCTCCTTCTGTGTGATTGTTTCGCATCTGTGTTAAGATTCCCGGCAGGCAGGCATTGAAGTTAAATATAACATCTTCCCAAGGCAATGGAGTTAACTTACCATAATAGTCCAGTTTCCACCCTTGCCGAACGAGGCTGGAATAATGGTGTTACATTTTGGCTGGCCAAACTAGTCTATGTGTACAGTCCAGTCAAAATCACCTAACTAAATCAACATCCGATTCGTAAACCGCCGTGCAGATATCGGTCGATTGCAGGATATGCAAAACATGTGTACTGCCTACTTAGCGTCAACAGACATGTTGCAAATCTGTTCATGCTTTAATCAAGGTACACACCTGATCTGATGCACTTAGTGAAGTAAGACCCGTCTTATTACAATATATATCAGATTCTTGATTACCGATCAAATCGTCTTCATTGGGCGCCGCCATCTTGTTTAAAGCAAATACAAGTCATATGAGAGGTGGAATCTGATCGGTCAATAGGAGGGACGTAGACGGGACATAACTCGTAATAGCCACTCATGACGCTGCGATCGAGCCCCGAAATTCCAGCTTAGTCCGGTAAGGATGGATGCTGGACTTTTACAGTCAGTTAACTGCCTTGCCTCGGGAAGATGAACATAATGATACACCATATTAACAATATATTACCCCCGTGGGTGTATAACTATCTACTTTTGTTTCAATATCAAGTACAGACACATTCTTGGAAAACTTGGAAGTCCATAATTCCGCTAAAGAAATGTAATCGTGTGAGAAAAACGTCAGATATTTCCGTCATTACTGTGTTACTTAGCCAATGTTCACTTGTGACTGAAGTGGCGTAACAAGGTGAAAAACTCAACACCGGCGATCAAACATGACATACGTCTTACTGGAGAGAGAGTCTTTATTTATCAGACGCTGGTAGTCTCTGCGTGCATGTGTGCGTGCATGCTTTACCCCCGCGAATGAGAATGATACTGTATAATAAAGTGTATTCTATATAATTGTGTTCTTGTATTAATTATAATATAGTGCCGTTAACGAGGGTGTCAACCCCCTCCTCTCATGAATCACAAATAGCATCTAATGTTTCACTCTGAGGTCTCATTGCTCACCTGTGAATCCCGAATACTATCTAACACAAACCTCAAAGCATTGAGAAAAGGGGTGTGATTTGAGGTAAAATTCTTGAAACAAGTTTCGAAAATATAAAATATATGAAGAAAATATTTACATACTCCACATTCTTGTTGTATTCCCTTCATGCCGACCTTCCGCTCTCGGGACAGATATGCTCTACCACCAGACCACGGAAACGGTCGCAAGCTCACTTGAATCTTCGGTCCTTGTAAGCAAAAAGTATGTATTGACGATATCTATAACATGAAGACAATTACTTCAAATACTGCTGTTTGAGACTTCAAGCTCTAACAAGAACCAGGACATCAAGAGCAAATAAGAATCTGGTGGGTGGTTACAATGTTTGAACTTGCTGATTATGTGGCATGGTACCTGAGGATGCGGATTCCTGTTCATGCTATTAAACGCCCGTCAGTCAAATCCATGGCCAGATTTGATTACACGAATGCCACTGTCCAATATGAGGAACACTGATGGCTAGCAAAAGACAACAGACTCTCACAGTCACTTGGTAAAAACTGCAGAAGCCAATGATTGGTCCTCCCACCTTAACTGGCTTTACATCTCTTCTTAAAATTCATCAATGTGTACCAATCACATGATTGGGAAAAGAAAAACAAGGAGGAAATATGTTATTATTTAATTAGACAAAGGATAAAGCATATATAGAAAATCAATAAGCCATGACATTTTTTTCGACATCAGATGCCAATGCTGACAGCGCCGCTGTAGTTAACTGTCATAATCATGTGTAAACCGATCACAAACAATCTTCTTCAATGTACAATGATCATTGACATGAGCTGCTTCATATTGCTAAGAAAAAACATGGATACAAGATACACTGCATAAGATACATGAACTGACATGTACCAGTCAAGTGTGTTAATCCCGTCGGGTACAATTACAGCATATCTTTGACTTGTCAACATTTTCTCTGCCACCTACAGTATACATTCTCATATATACGGATATGTTTCATTTTTCCATACATTTTTTACACATATAGATAATGAAGATGAGATCTGATTGGTCCATGTGATCTTGATAAAATACTTTATCATACCTCCGTGTCAGAATGATGAAATCTGAGTGGTCCATGTTATATTGATAACATACTGTGTATCCCCTCAATTCTTATACCCACCACATGCAAATCAGCCTGCACGTGAATTTCTGAAAGACAGAATAAATCCCATATGCCCCGCTTCAAAACAAAAAGCTGCACACCGTCTCCGAGTCAATCGAACTCACGTGACACAGCACAAGCTAACCTCAGCTCAATCGAAAAGCTGTTCTATCAATATTGAATTTGTTTTAATTCGTTTACAATGTAAAAAAGTCTGTAAGTCTGTAAGATTAATTCGTTGTACCGGATCACGAGGGGTACGTCCCGCGTTAAGTTTTATATACCACTCCCCTATGCCTCGTAAGTGTCTTCACAACTATCACAATGAGAGCTTTCCACTGGCAATATCAAAAAGCAGATGCTGCTGTCAGAATAGGTTTTGTTTTTTTCATAAGAAAGTAAAAGGTTGAAATAGAACTGACAGAACAATTTCGCGGTCATGTAATCTTCTGAACACAGTTTGGAAAACTGCAGCCTTGAACAAGCGCGTTCTCGATATATTTGAATAAATCAGAACATTGGTATAAATGAACATTAAGTTGGAAAAGATGCTTTCCTCAGTATTAAGACAGCTAGAAGGCAACCAGGTATTCCAATTTGTAGAGGGGATGTTTGGCGCCATGACGAGGTGATATCACAGCTACTTTCAATAATAATGAAAGAACAGAGACATCATCATCATCATCATCAAAGTAGTATGTTGATCAATACAGTGAGTTAGTGAGTGTTTGGTTTTACATTGCTTTGAACAAAAATGTTGACATAATTTATTGTGAATACACAATGCCATTTAGAAAGTGGTCAAATGTAACACGTGTTATGACTTTGTGCGCTGGCGATTACGTGCCTCACTCTGGCAAGTGTGGGTTCGAATCCCGGACGGGACTCAACCCCAAAACGTACCAGAATCTGTACTTTACTAAGAAAGTGTTTTCCCAGATATACCACGTGTTACATAATTTATTGTGTATTAAAGCTTTATTCAAGATCATGTTTGTAAAGTTGTAAGGGGCCTATCATTTGAAATTGTTGGATTTTGTTTGGGACTAGATATTATTTCACCTAAAGCTGCAAAATGAGATATTTTATTTATCCAAAACGATGAGCCTTAATTTTTTTTTCGAAACAAACCCCAACAATCTTGCAATGTAATTTTTGTGGCAGACAATTTCTTTTTTTTTACCAGCCTGAGAACCTACCTGTCAGGCTTAAAGCTGGGGGGGGGGGGGGGGTCGGGGAATATATCAGCATCCCTGTGTGTCACAACAGTAGGGAGGGTGATGGTACCTACCTGTCAGGCTTTAAGCTGTGGGGGTTGGAGTATATATCAGCGTCCCTGTGTGTCCCCACAGTAGGGGGGGTGATGGTACCTACCTGTCAGACTTAAACTTGTGTGGATCGGGGTATATATCAGCGTCCCTGTGTGTCCCCACAGTAGGGAGGGTAATGGTACCTACCTGTCAGTCTTAAAGCTGTGGGGGTCGGGGAATATATCAGCATCCCTGTGTGTCCCCACAGTAGGAAGGGTGATAGTACCTACCTGTCAGGCTTAAGCTGTAGGGGTCGAGGAATATATCAGCATCCCTGTGTCCCCACAGTAGGGAGGGTGATGGTACCTACCTGTCAGGCTTAAAGATGTGGGGGTCGGGGAAGATATCAGCATCCCTGTGTCCCCACAGTAGGGAGGGTGATGGTACCTACCTGTCAGACTTAAAGCTGTGTGGGTCGGGGTATATATCAGCGTCCCTGTGTGTCCCCACAGTAGGGAGGGTGATGGTACCTACCTGTCAGGCTTAAAGCTGTGGGGGTCGGGGAATATATCAGCGTCCCTGTGTGTCCCAACAGTAGGGAGGGTGATAGAACCTACCTGTCAGGCTTAAAGCAGTGGGGGTCGGGGAATATATCAGCGTCCCTGTGTGTCCCAAGAGTAGGGAGAGTGATGGTACCTACCTGTCAGGCTTAAAGGTGTGGCGGTCGGGGTATATATCAGCGTCCCTGTGTGTCCCCACAGTAGGGAGGGTGATGGTACCTACCTGTCAGACTGAAAGCTGTGGGGGTCGGGGAATATATCAGCGTCCCTGTGAGTCCCCACAGTAGGAAGGGTGATGGTACCTACCTGTCAGGCTTAAAGCTGTGGGGTCGGGGTATATATCAGCGTCCCTGTGTGTCCCCACAGTAGGGAGGGTGATGGTACCTACCTGTCAGGCTTCAAGCTGTGGGGGTCGGGGTATATATCAGCGTCCCTGTGTGTCCCCACAGAAGGGAGGGTGATGGTACCTACCTGTCAGAATTAAAGCTGTGGGGGTCGGGGAATATATCAGCGTCCCTGTGTGTCCCCACAGTAGGAAGGATGATGGTACCTACCTGTCAGGCTTAAAGCTGTGGGGTCGGGGTATATATCAGCGTCCCTGTGTGTCCCCACAGTAGGGAGGGTGATGGTACCTACCTCTCAGACTTAAACTTGTGTGGATCGGGGTATATATCAGCGTCCCTGTGTGTCCCCACAGTAGGGAGGGTAATGGTACCTACCTGTCAGTCTTAAAGCTGTGGGGGTCGAGGAATATATCAGCATCCCTGTGTGTCCCCACAGTAGGAAGGGTGATGGTACCTACCTGTCAGGCTTAAGCTGTAGGGGTCGAGGAATATATCAGCATCCCTGTGTGTCCCCACAGTAGGGAGGGTGATGGTACCTACCTGTCAGGCTTAAAGATGTGGGGGTCGGGGAAGATATCAGCATTCCTGTGTCCCCACAGTAGGGAGGGTGATGGTACCTACCTGTCAGACTTAAAGCTGTGTGGGTCGGGGTATATATCAGCGTCCCTGTGTGTCCCCACAGTAGGGAGGGTGATGGTACCTACCTGTCAGGCTTAAAGCTGTGGGGGTCGGGGAATATATCAGCGTCCCTGTGTGTCCCCACAGTAGGGAGGGTGATAGAACCTACCTGTCAGGCTTAAAGCCGTGGGGGTCGGGGAATATATCAGCGTCCCTGTGTGTCCCAACAGTAGGGAGAGTGATGGTACCTACCTGTGAGGCTTAAAGGTGTGGGGGTCGGGGTATATATCAGCGTCCCTGTGTGTCCCCACAGTAGGGAAGGGTGATGGTACCTACCTGTCAGGCTTAAAGGTGTGGCGGTCGGGGTATATATCAGCGTCCCTGTGTGTCCCCACAGTAGGGAGGGTGATGGTACCTACCTGTCAGGCTTCAAGCTGTGGGGGTCGGGGTATATATCAGCGTCCCTGTGTGTCCCCACAGAAGGGAGGGTGATGGTACCTACCTGTCAGAATTAAAGCTGTGGGGGTCGTGGAATATATCAGCGTCCCTATGTGTCCCCACAGTAGGAAGGATGATGGTACCTACCTGTCAGGCTTAAAGCTGTGGGGTCGGGGTATATATCAGCGTCCCTGTGTGTCCCCACAGTAGGGAAGGTGATGGTACCTACATGTCAGGTTTAAATCTGTGGGGGTCGGGGTATATAAAAGCGTCCCTGTGTGTCCCCACAGTAGGGAGAGTGATGGTACCTACTTGTCAGACTAAAAGCTGTGGGGGTCGGGGTATATATCAGCGTCCCTATGTGTCCCCACAGTAGGGAGGGTGATGGTACCTACCTGTCAGACTTAAAGCTGTGGGGGTTGGAGTATATATCAGCGTCCCTGTGTGTCCCCACAGTAGGGATTGTGATGGAATACCTGTCAGACCTAAACTTGTGTGGATCGGGGTATATATCAGCGTCCCTGTGTGTCCCCACAGTAGGGAGGGTGATGGTACCTACCCGTCAGTCTTAAAGCTGTGGGTGTCGGGGAATATATCAGCATCCCTGTGTGTCCCCACAGTAGGGAGGGTGATGGTACCTACCTGTCAGACTTTAAGCTGTGTGGGTCGGGGTATATATCAGCGTCCCTGTGTGTCACCACAGTAGGGAGGGTGATGGTACCTACCTGTCAGATTTAAAGCTGTGGGGGTCGGAGTATATATCAGCGTCCCTGTGTGTCCCCACAGTAGGGAGGGTGATGGTACCTACCTGTCAGTCTTAAAGCTGTGGGGGTCGGGGAATATATCAGCATCCCTGTCTGTCCCCACAGTAGGGAGGGTGATGATATCTACCTGTCAGACTTTAAGCTGTGTGGGTCGGGGTATATATCAGCGTCCCTATGTGTCCCCACAGTAGGGAGGGTGATGGTACCTACCTGTCAGACTTAAAGCTGTGGGGGTTGGAGTATATATCAGCGTCCCTGTGTGTCCCAACAGTAGGGATGGTGATGGAATACCTGTCAGACCTAAACTTGTGTGGATCGGGGTATATATCAGCGTCCCTGTGTGTCCCCACAGTAGGGAGGGTGATGGTACTTACCTGTCAGTCTTAAAGCTGTGGGGGTCGGGGTATATAAAAGCGTCCCTGTGTGTCCCCACAGTAGGGAGGGTGATGGTACCTACATGTCAGGCTTAAATCTGTGGGGGTCGGGGTATATAAAAGCGTCCCTGTGTGTCCCCACAGTAGGGAGAGTGATGGTACCTACCTGTCAGACTTAAAGCTGTGGGGGTTGGAGTATATATCAGCATCCCTGTGTGTCCCCACAGAAGGGAGGGTGATGGTACCTACCTGTCAGAATTAAAGCTGTGGGGGTCGTGGAATATATCAGCGTCCCTATGTGTCCCCACAGTAGGAAGGATGATGGTACCTACCTGTCAGGCTTAAAGCTGTGGGGTCGGGGTATATATCGGCGTCCCTGTGTGTCCCCACAGTAGGGAGGGTGATGGTACCTACATGTCAGGTTTAAATCTGTGGGGGTCGGGGTATATAAAAGCGTCCCTGTGTGTCCCCACAGTAGGGAGAGTGATGGTACCTACTTGTCAGACTAAAAGCTGTTGGGGTCGGAGTATATATCAGCGTCCCTGTGTGTCCCCACAGTAGGGAGGGTGATGGTACCTACCTGTCAGTCTTAAAGCTGTTGGGGTCGGGGAATATATCAGCATCCCTGTCTGTCCCAACAGTAGGGAGGGTGATGATATCTACCTGTCAGACTTTAAGCTGTGTGGGTCGGGGTATATATCAGCGTCCCTATGTGTCCCCACAGTAGGGATGGTGATGGTACCTACCTGTCAGACTTAAAGCTGTGGGGGTTGGAGTATATATCAGCGTCCCTGTGTGTCCCCACAGTAGGGATTGTGATGGAATACCTGTCAGACCTAAACTTGTGTGGATCGGGGTATATATCAGCGTCCCTGTGTGTCCCCACAGTAGGGAGGGTGATGGTACCTACCCGTCAGTCTTAAAGCTGTGGGTGTCGGGGAATATATCAGCATCCCTGTGTGTCCCCACAGTAGGGAGGGTGATGGTACCTACCTGTCAGACTTTAAGCTGTGTGGGTCGGGGTATATATCAGCGTCCCTGTGTGTCCCCACAGTAGGGATTGTGATGGAATACCTGTCAGACCTAAACTTGTGTGGATCGGGGTATATATCAGCGTCCCTGTGTGTCCCCACAGTAGGGAGGGTGATGGTACCTACCCGTCAGTCTTAAAGCTGTGGGTGTCGGGGAATATATCAGCATCCCTGTGTGTCCCCACAGTAGGGAGGGTGATGGTACGAACCTGTCAGACTTTAAGCTGTGTGGGTCGGGGTATATATCAGCGTCCCTGTGTGTCACCACAGTAGGGAGGGTGATGGTACCTACCTGTCAGATTTAAAGCTGTGGGGGTCGGAGTATATATCAGCGTCCCTGTGTGTCCCCACAGTAGGGAGGGTGATGGTACCTACCTGTCAGTCTTAAAGCTGTGGGGGTCGGGGAATATATCAGCATCCCTGTCTGTCCCCACAGTAGGGAGGGTGATGATATCTACCTGTCAGACTTTAAGCTGTGTGGGTCGGGGTATATATCAGCTTCCCTATGTGTCCCCACAGTAGGGAGGGTGATGGTACCTACCTGTCAGACTTAAAGCTGTGGGGGTTGGAGTATATATCAGCGTCCCTGTGTGTCCCAACAGTAGGGATGGTGATGGAATACCTGTCAGACCTAAACTTGTGTGGATCGGGGTATATATCAGCGTCCCTGTGTGTCCCCACAGTAGGGAGGGTGATGGTACCTACCTGTCAGTCTTAAAGCTGTGGGGGTCGGGGTATATAAAAGCGTCCCTGTGTGTCCCCACAGTAGGGAGGGTGATGGTACCTACATGTCAGGCTTAAATCTGTGGGGGTCGGGGTATATAAAAGCGTCCCTGTGTGTCCCCACAGTAGGGAGAGTGATGGTACCTACCTGTCAGACTTAAAGCTGTGGGGGTTGGAGTATATATCAGCATCCCTGTGTGTCCCCACAGTAGGGATGGTGATGGTACCTACCTGTCAGACTTTAAGCTGTGTGGGTCGGGGTATATATCAGCGTCCCTATGTGTCACCACAGTAAGGAGGGTGATGGTACCTACCTGTCAGACTTAAAGCTGTGGGGGTTGGAGTATATATCAGCATCCCTGTGTGTCCCCACAGTAGGGAGGGTGATGGTACCTACCTGTCAGTCTTAAAGCTGTGGGTGTCGGGGAATATATCAGCATCCCTGTGTGTCCCAACAGTAGGGAGGGTGATGATACCTACCTGTCAGACTTTAAGCTGTGTGGGTCGGGGAATATATCAGCGTCCCTGTGTGCCCCCACAGTAGGAAGGGTGATGGTACCTACCTGTGAGGCTTAAAGCTGGTGGGGTCGGGGTATATATATGCGTCCCTGTGTGTCCCCACAGTAGGGAGGGTGATGGTACCTACATGTCAGGCTTAAATCTGTAGGGGTTGGAGTATATATCAGCGTCCCTGTGTGTCCCCATAGTAGGAAGGGTGATGGTACCTACCTGTCAGACTTAAAGCTGTAGGGGTTGGAGTATATATCAGCGTCCCTGTGTCCCCACAGTAGGAAGTGTGATGGTACCTACCTGTCAGACCTAAACTTGTGTGGATCGGGGTATATATCAGCGTCCCTGTGTGTCCCCACAGTAGGGAGGGTGATGGTACCTACCTGTCAGTCTTAAAGCTGTGGGTGTCGGGGAATATATCAGCATCCCTGTGTGTCCCCACAGTAGGGAGGGTGATGGTACCTACCTGTCAGTCTTAAAGCTGTGGGTGTCGGGGAATATATCAGCATCCCTGTGTGTCCCCACAGTAGGGAGGGTGATGATACCTACCTGTCAGACTTTAAGCTGTGTGGGTCGGGGTATATATCAGCATCTCTGTGTGTCCCCACAGTAGGGAGGGTGATGGTACCTACCTGTCAGACTTAAAGCTGTGGGGGTTGGAGTATATATCAGCGTCCCTGTGTGTCCCCACAGTAGGGAGGGTGATGGTACCTACCTGTCAGACTTCTACTTGTGTGGATCGGGGTATATATCAGCGTCCCTGTGTGTCCCAAAAGTAGGGAGGGTGATGGTACCTACATGTCAGTCTTAAAGCTGTGGGTGTCGGGGAATATATCAGCGTCCCTGTGTGCCCCCACAGTAGGAAGGGTGATGGTACCTACATGTCAGTCTTAAAGCTGTGGGGGTCAGGGAATATATCAGCGTCCCTGTGTGCCCCCACAGTAGGAAGGGTGATGGTACCTACCTGTCAGACCTAAACTTGTGTGGATCGGGGTATATATCAGCGTCCCTGTGTGTCCCCATAGTAGGGAGGGTGATGGTACCTACCTGTAAGTCTTAAAGCTGTGGGTGTCGGGGAATATATCAGCATCCCTGTGTGTCCCCACAGTAGGGAGGGTGATGATACCTACCTGTCAGACTTTAAGTTGTGTGGGTCGGGGAATATATCAGCGTCCCTGTGTGCCCCCACAGTAGGAAGGGTGATGGTACCTACCTGTCAGGCTTAAAGCTGGTGGGGTCGGGGTATATATCAGCGTTCCTGTGTGTCCCCACAGTAGGGAGGGTGATAGAACCTACCTGTCAGGCTTAAAGCTGTGGGGGTCGGGGAATATATCAGCGTCCCTGTGTGTCCCAAGAGTAGGGAGAGTGATGGTACCTACCTGTCAGGCTTAAAGCTGTGGGGGTCGGGGTATATATCAGCATCCCTGTGTGTCCCCACAGTAGGGTGGTGGTGGTGGTGGGTGATTGTACCTACCTGTCAGGCTTAAAGCTGTGGGGGTTGGAGTATATATCAGCGTCCCTGTGTGTCCCCACACTAGGGAGGGTGATGGTACCGACCTGTCAGTCTTAAAGCTGTGGGGGTCGGGGAATATATCAGCATCCCTGTGTGTCACCACAGTAGGGAGGGTGATGGTACCTACCTGTCAGGCTTAAAGCTGTGGGGGTTGGGGAATATATCAGCGTCCCTGTGTGTCCCCACAGTAGGGAGGGTGATAGAACCTACCTGTCAGGCTTAAAGCTGTGGGGGTCGGGGAATATATCAGCGTCCCTGTGTGTCCCAAGAGTAGGGAGAGTGATGGTACCTATCTGTCAGGCTTAAAGCTGTGGGGGTCGGATTATATATCAGCGTCCCTGTGTGTCCCCACAGTAGGGCGGGTGATGATACCTACCTGTCAGGCTTGAAGATGTGGGGGTCGGGGTATATATCAGCGTCCCTGTGTGTCCCCACAGTAGGGTGGTGGTGGTGGTGGGTGATTGTACCTACCTGTCAGGCTTAAAGCTGTGGGGGTCGGAGTATATATCAGCGTCCCTGTGTGTCCCCACAGTAGGGCGGGTGATGGTACCTACCTGTCAGGCTTGAAGATGTGGGGGTCGGGGTATATATCAGCGTCCCTGTGTGTCCCCACTGTAGGGGGGTGGTGGTGGTGGATGATTGTACCTACCTGTCAGGCTTAAAGCTGTGGGGGTCGGGGTATATATCAGCATCCCTGTGTGTCAACACAGTAGGGAGGGTGATGGTACCTACCTGTTAGGCTTAAAGCTGTGGGGGTCGGGGAATATATCAGCATCCCTGTGTGTCCCCACAGTAGGGAGGGTGATTGTACCTGCCTGTCAGGCTTAAAGCTGTGTGGGTTGGAGTATATATCAGCATCCCTGTGTGTCCCACAGTAGGGAGGGTTATGGTACCTACCTGTCAGGCTTAAAGCTGTGGGGGTCGGGGAATATATCAGCGTCCCGGTGTGTCCCCACAGTAGGGAGGGTGATGGTACCTATCTGTCAGGCTTAAACTTGTGTGGATCGGGGTATATATCAGCGTCCCTGTGTGTCACCACAGTAGGGAGGGTGATGGTACCTACTTGTCAGGCTTAAAGCTGTGGGGGTCGGGGAATATATCAGCGTCCCTGTGTGTTTCCACAGTAGGGAAGGTGATGGTACCTACCTGTCAGGCTTAAAGCTGTTGGGCCGGGGAATATATCAGCTTCCCTGTGTCCCCACAGTAGGGAGGATGATGGTACCTACCTGTCAGGCTTAAAGCTGTGGGGGTCGGGGTACATATCAGTATCCCTGTGTGTCCACACAGTTGGAGGGGTGATGGTATCTGCCTGTCATGATCAGTCTTAAAGCTGTGGGGGTCGGGGTATATATCAGCGTCCCTGTGCATCACCCCAGAAGAGAGGTTGATGTAACTGCCCTTGGGGAAAGTGTAACCCTTGATCGTGACAGTCTCAGCAGCCTTGCGATTAGTGCTGTAATAGATGTTATGTTGAGGCGAGATACAATGTCTGTGCAATATAATGCGAGTGGTTCACATAAATTAAACTTCACATTTGTTATGTCTCCAAAATGACTATCAACAAAAATACCCCCTAATTGCACACTTTGGATAGCGGAAATACCAACTTGAATATACAGACAAACAGCTACATATTCCACATCACGTTTTTTTAGCAGCACTTGCAGCAAGTATGGGGTCAGCAGTTGTAGTAGTTTGGAAGCACATCAATTTCAAGATTTACAGTTTATCATTGCGGCCTGTAAATAATCAATTCAGACCAAACATAGAACAGAGAACAGAGCAACGATCCACATAATCGAACACGAACACGTTGACACAAAATCGGCCAGGTCACAGAGTGTAACCACCCCATCTACTGCAGTTGGTTCTATCAACAAGCCTGGGATACTGGGGATCTATTCTTCCCTGTGATGCCTACAGAATCATATAGAGGGAAGCTTCGTGGCTGCTTCATAAACTTCACATACCCAACAGTAGGAGTGTAACAATATACTGAACTATCACAATTGTTTACCCAACGATGGTACTTTATTGATACAAATACATAAATGATAGACTTGTCGATAGTTTGTATTACAATCAATAGTTGCAATAAGTTTTCAAATAATGCATACCAGTATTTTATGTGAGTTTCAAAATGGTAAGCAACGATTGCAACAACTTCAGATTAGAGTTACTTCCCTTTGGTTTGAGTAGTGAAAGGAATGAAAATGGCCTTCTTTGGGACTGTCAGAAATACTTTCTTCATTCCTCTTTCACTGGTTGATATAATTATCAAGCCTTAAAGTTGGTTTACTACTATCCACAATAATATTGCAATAGTGAATATAATCCCAATAGACAACCCTATTCAACAGCATTACTGTCTTCACCGTTCTGTTTATACACGAACTAGCCGCGAATAGCTGGACTATTGCTGATGCGACTTAAAGCACCACTTAGTCACTCACTCACTTATACACGAAGGTGCAGTGAACTTCAGGATAAGTTTTATTCGATACTGAAAGGCCTCAGGCCCATAGTACAATTCTGTTTTCGGGAGTGGTTACAAATCTGTTTAACAGGTCATATTCTAATTAAGATAGCATGATAAATGAACAGTGATAGTATAGTTGTTGACAAGCTCGATATAAATTTTTGTGGAGTGAGATGTACATAAAAAGTCAGATCAATAGGTGCAGTTAACTTACAGGTATAGCTGGACAGATACGAGAGGGACGATAGACACCATCAAAGTAACCTTTACAGCACCCCTTCAACACATTTAGACAGAGACTGTTCTATTATTGCAGATTACAACGACAATTTTATCTGTGTACAACAACCAGGATGACTCAACAGCCCAACGTGACAATTACCGCATTTCAAAACGTCATGGTTTCATATACATTCTTACACTTTTTTTGGGGTCAGTGGGGTAGCCAAGTGGTTAATGCGTTCGCTCGTCACACGAAGACCTGGGTCGGTTGCCCCACATGGGTTCAATGTGTGGAGCCCATTTCTGGTGTCCCCTTCCATGATATTAATTGCTAACAGCAATGTAAGACCACACTCGAGCACACTCATAGACATGATGCCAGGGTATATGAGGAAAGACTTCGTATGTAAACTGCTTGAATACCCATAGGGTTAGTAATAAGTGACTTCATAAAAATGGCTTGTGCACTTGTACAAATATCACTTCACCCGCACCAGTGTATTGTTTGTGTCATCTGGATGGCATTACTGACGTCACTTGAATGTTATTGTGACATAAGGTTGAAATGACGTCACACTAGAAACGACATCATTGCTGAAGATGGTTGATGTCTATCACTAGTTGTGGTTTTTTTACGACAGCGGTTGTGATCAGTGCATTTTTCAAAAGGGGAGCTCTAAAGAAATAATGGGTGATATAGAAATTATTACATTCGCATGTGTCTCAAACGGATTTTACGAAACTAGCGTCTGGGAATTTATGAAAAACACTCGCTCTCGCTTGGGAAATACAAGAATTCTGACACAAGTTTCGTAACATCAGTATGACACGTGCTGTTATGCTAATCTCTATGAATGATCTTTGATTACAGAATCTATTCTTTTCTTACCCAACTAGAGCAGGATACAGTCGGAGAGTCTCCATGGTCACGTGGTCCATGTATTTCAGTTTGTCAACATTGTCGTTGTCTGGATTTGTCTGAAAAAAGTATGCAGGATACATGACGCAACTTACTTAATTACTTCTAAAAGCAGAGTTGACATACAGCGTACCTAGAGTTTGGTCCTGGTTTCATATTAAATAAGGAATCTTATCAAAATTAGGTAAGCAGATTCCCTTAGTTACTTGGATCCAATCACAGAATCCTCCTAATGCAATAATGTTTTTTTGTTTTTTTTCTTCAACGCCACACTCAGCACTTTTCCAGCGATATGACGGCAGTCTGTTAATAATCCAGCCTGGACCAGACAATCTAGTGATTGGCATCATGAGCATCTTTCGCAATTTGGATGCGATGACATGTATCAACCAAGTCAGCCAGTCTGACCCCCCATCCCGCTAGCCCTCCTACGACAAGTATAGTCGCCTTTTACGGAAAGCATGGATGGCTGAAGACCTATTCTACTCCGGATCTTCACGGGTGAATGCAATTATGTAATCATACACTAGCTCGTGGTTTTCATATAATGATAAAATGTCTAACATGACAATCTGAGCGTTTCCATGATCACATTATCCATGTATGTTGGTCAGTCGGCCAATATCATCATTCATAGTACAATTCATAGTACCACCCCCCCCCCCCCCCCCCCCCCCCCCCACACACACACACACACACCCCATCCCCCTGCCCCGCAAAAAATCCCAACACCAAACAAAGCCCACAATCATACTACATGAGTACATCTTGATATACCATTTACTATTCGAGGGCACGGGTGTCCCAGTCGTCTAAGGCGCCGCGATTCGCTGTGCAGCGTTGCGTCCCTTGGGCACGCCAGAAACCTATGATTGTGGGTTCGAATTCCGGTTCGCCCCGATTATGTTTCTAGGTTTGTCAGCACCATACCCGTGCTCGTTGGTTTCACCGAAGTGGTAAACGTCTGAGACCTTCATCACTTCGGTCTTTCCTCCCACATTAGGCTGACACACCGCGATACAACTGGAATACTGTTAAAAGCGGCGTTAAACCCAACTCACTCACTCACTTGATATACTATTCACGTTTATAGTCCTGAAGGATTGCCACCGCCTCAAGTTGTCTGGTGGTAGTACATTTACCACGTCGGTGAATATAAGTGCAAGAATCTTTGACGCGACGTTAAACCCCATTTCACTTCACCATATATATATATAGTATAAGAAAACTGACAGATGATGTCACATGTTTCCATGTCAAGTGAACAAGGCGGGCAGCAAAATGCAGAGAAAAAATGTTTTGTTATGTTTTCATAAATATCGAAAATCCAAGTTATACACTGAAAAATATATATTTAAAACACCATGCAGAAAGTCACATTTTGCAAATGTTGGGCTGTGAAAACATCAACGCCAGGGAATAACCAGTCTCAATTATCTGCCGTTAGATTGCATGTTGATGGTTGTTTCTGTGACTGGAACACTTGTTTAGGTTGCGTTTTAGCTGGTTGTTTATGTGATGGGAACACTGTTTAGGTTGCGTTTGGATGGTTGTCTCTGTGATGGGAAGACGGTTTAGGTCGCAGTTGGGTGGTTATTTCTGTGACTAAAACACTGTTTATGTTGCGTTTGGGTGATTGTTTATGTGACTGTTTAGCGTGCGTTTGGGTGGTAGTTTCTCTGACGGGAACACTGTTTAGGTTGCATTTGGGTGTTTGTTTATGTGACCGGATCACTGTTTAGGTTGCGTTTGGGTGATTGTTTCTGTGATGGAAACACTGTTTAGGTTGTATTTGGGTGGTTGTTTCTGTGATTGGAAGACTGTTTAGGTTGCGTTTGGGTGGTTGTTTCTGTGATGGAAACAGTGTTAAGGCTGCACTTGGGTGGTTGTTTCTGAGATGGGAACACTGTTAAGGTTCGATTGGTTGATCGATCACTTACAAACTAAAATGAAAACAAAAATCCTTCAGTGAAAAACTTCCGTGGCTTCTAAAAAGCCACTTCGATCAAAAAGCTGTGGGATGACGTCCATTGTAAATGCACTAAAGTAGCAGGAATGAAGTTGAAATATTTTCTCTCACTAGAGAATACCCCACTCAGACACAGTATACTGACTCCGAGCCAATCGGTCCTTTTTTGCGCTTTAATGCTGAGCGCAAGACAGCAAGTACCATCTTTGAAACATGTTTTGGTATGGTGCTGCCGGGGATCGAACCCCAGACTTGCTGCTCTCCGGGCGGACGCTCTACCACTTAACCATGGAGGCGGTCTCATACCACCTAGGCAGACAATCTACTCTTCATATCTCCAAGACAGAGATTATCTACTCTTCATATACTCTTCATACAATCTAGACAGAGTTATCTACTCTTCATTCAATCTCGACAGAGTTATATACTCTTCATACAATCTAGACAGAGGTATCCACTCTTCATTATATCTAGACGGAGTTATCCCATCTTCATACAATCTAGACAGAGTTATCTACTCATTATTCCAGCTAAAATGTAATTGCAGCCTAGTTTGGCAAGGGTGGAAACTGGACATTTAAGTCCCTTGCCTGGGGAACAGTGAGTAAGTGAGTGAGTAAGTTAGGTTTAACGCCGCTTTTAACAGTATTCCAGTCATAACACGGCGTGCCTGGGGAGGATGTCCACTCTCCGGACATATGCTCTACCACTGTTTCTATGAATGAGGCGGTTCATCATGTGAATGAGTGAGTGAGGGAGTATGGTTTACGTCACTTTTAGAAGCAATTTTCCATATCTTTGCACACTCTACCCATGTGGGGATCGAGCCAGGAGCTTTGGCATGACGGGCGAACGCTTTAATCACTAGGCTACCCCACTTCCCCTGTATCATTCTTGAACATTCCCACAGTTCAACGCATCAATCAACACTTAGTGATTTCATTGTACTTTGGCCGGCCTAGCCTGCTATCTTCATAAAAACGTTATCTTTCAAGGTCATATTATCTGCTGACAAACGTAAATTTCTTTTCACCATGACGCATTTAGACTGAAACGAAAGCACAACTATGTTTCTTGGAAATCGATTTCAAACGACACTCCCATTAATTCATTTTGACTCACCACCTCCAGAATTTGTGCAATGGGGACAAGTTTTCTCAGAAACTACGGACGACAGAATTTGTGTGTATTAATTTCACATTTAACCATGTTTTCTGATGACATAAAGCGGCCCAACTGCCGATCTCTTCTTTAGGCTTTTAGGACTCTTTTTGTAGTTTATGTTCACTACTATATGAACAAACAAAATTCGAATGTGCCTCATAGCGAGGGATAGTGACAACGCTGTTTTTTTTTAAAACTTTGGCCTTCCTGGTCTGCTGTCTACGGAAGCGAAGTAGGGCCACGGTGAAATTCTTTTGTCTAAGTATCTCCTACGTAGGACTTATTATCTCCTACGTAGGACTTACTATCTCCTACGTATGATTTCCTATCTCTTACGTAGGACTTATTATATCCTGCGTAGGACTTCCTTTCTCCTAGATACTAAGTCCTACGTAGGATATATTAAGTCCTACGTAGAAGATAGTGAATCTAGGCCATACTAACTCCCACCTAGGAGATAGTAAGTCCTACGTAGGAGATAGTAAGTCCTACGAAGGAGATACTAAGTCCTACGTGGAAGATACTAAAGCAAAAGATTTCACCGTGGCCCCACTACGCTTCCGTAACTGTCTACACAGATACGTTATCTATGTCAATCATATTAAGAGGCGGAAATGTTTGTTCCAAGTGGCGCATTTAAGCTGAATCGAAAGTACAACTTTGTTTCTTGGAAATCGACTTCAAACGAGACTCTCATTATTTCACTGTTACTCACCAACTCGAGACGACAAGTGTTGTGGATTACAAACTGTCGATATGAGTAAAAGACAAGCTTCGTCATCCATAAAGCAGAAGCAAGTCACTCAGGCTGCTTTGATGAGGAAAGTCCAGCATGACCCCGGCAGATTTCGAGTTGGAGCCACAAGTGACATGTCTTCAAGAATGTCTGGCTACAAGAGTGATGGATGCAAAGGGAAGACGGCTTACTATGCGCCGTCCCAGAACCCTGGGATGAAGGAGAATAAGCTCCTCAGCAAACTCCCCGCCAATCATCCCCACAACGATCACAAAGCAAGCAACTACCATTGCCCTGGTCAAGGTTATGTGTATGCCATCGATATGAAGAAATAGTTACAAAGATGTAACCTGGGGCTTTCAACTCTTTGTCACAGTGACTGTGTGACATTTGAATCATATGAACTTTCTGTGACATTCAGTCATTGAACGAGATGTTTTCTTGCTGAAACAGATGAGGAATAGAGATCGAAAAAGTGATGAAGAACCTGATTTCAATTGAAGATACAAGTGAGTCTTCGAAAATGACACTTTAAAAAGATTTTGGACACTCATGCCGGCCAATACAGTGTTGTATTATTTTTGATAGTATTGAGTACTCTGTAAATGTATGTAATTCTCAGTTTATTGATTATGTTAATTTGACATTTCGCTTGAAACCAGAGATGGAAGGAAATATGTACATGATTTATAAAAAACTGCCCCAGTGATTTGGCGAGTCATGTGTTTAAACCACACCGGACGGATGGATTTACTTTCTGTTGTTCTATCACATTTTGAAAGGGTAGGGAATGGATTTTCATTACGTAAAGCTGCTAGATATTTTCTCGATTTGGAATGTCGATTTGTCTTCAAAACAGTGTTCGTTGCCTTTTGATGCATTCAGTAAAACATACCGGAATTTAGTTTTGTGTAAATAATGTTGAAATGGTTGAAAAGGTGAATTATATGAAACATGATAATCTAGTTTAATTCACATGTGTGTTATTTGTTAAAAGGATTTGCACGAATATGTTGTAAGAAAGACTGTTGTAAGAATGAAATTATCACTCTAAGAGACAAATGACAGATTCTATTATTCATAACACGAACATGTTTCTCCGCTGACATACACAACAATACAAGAGCATGCAACTGCTGTCTTTGCTGTATCAATGGAGTCGTAAACGCCACCGTCGTATTCGTGCAGTAACACTAACATAGCGGGATACTTGAGGACAACTGTATTTTCGTAGTGAGAGTCAGGTACTGCCGTGAAATATCGTACGTGTTTTTTATTTACTCCTACACACTACAAACGTTATTATGCATGTTATGGACAATTTCGTGAATTATACTATTAATTCACAGGCATGTGTCTTAATCTCAACGAAGAAAGTTAAAAAGCGGTAATTTGGTCAATTTAACTTTTGACATCATGGTCACTCGATTAAGATGAACATGTTGAAACAAAATGTAAACCTGCTCATAAGTATACGTTGGTCTGCTCAGCATATCAATTATCCGGACACAAAAAATAAACAAAAAAACACAACAAACTTGTTCCAAAAATGATTTGGCCGCAAGGCCTACCCCCTACTGGACATACTAAAGTGTCTTTTTCAATCCCCTACTGGACATGCTGGTGTGTCCTGTTCTATCCCCTAATGGACATGCTGATGTGTCCTGTGTCCCCTACTCTACATGATGGTTTGTCTTGTTACATCCTCTCCTGGACATGCTGGTGTGTCTTGTTTGTTCTGTCCCCTACTGGACATGCTGCTGTGTCTTGTTCTATCCCCAACTGGACATGCTGGTATGTCCTGTGCTATCCCCTACTGGACATGCTGGTGTGTCTTGTTCTATCCCCTACTGTACATGCTAGTGTGTCCTGTCTGTTCTGTCACCTGCTGGGTATGCTGGTTTGTCCTGTTCTATCCCCTACTGTACATGCAGGTGTGTCTTGTTCTATCCCCTACTGGACATGCTGGTGTGTCTTGTTTTTTCTGTCCCCTGCAGGCTATGCTGGTGTGTCCTGTTCTATTCCCCACAGGACATGCTGATGTGTCCTGTTCTATCCCCTCTTGTGGATGCTGGTTTGTCTTGTTCTATCCCCTACTGGACATGCTGATGTGTCTTTTACTATCCCCTACTGGACATGATGGTGTGTCCTGTTCTATCCCCTGCTGGATACGCTGGTGTGTCCTGTTCTATCCCCTACTCTACATGCTGGTTTGTCTTGTTATATCCTCTACTGGACATGCTGATGTGTCCTGTTCTATCCCCTACTCTACATGCTGGTTTCTCTTGTTATATCCTCTACTGGACAAGCTGTTGTGTCTTGTTCTATCCCCTGAACTGGACATGCTAGTGTGTCTTGTTTTATCCCCTACTGGAAGTGCTAGTGTGCCTTTTTCTGTCCCATATTGGACATGCTGATGTGTCCTGTTCTATCCCCTACTCTACATGCTGGTTTCTCTTGTTATATCCTCTATTGGACAAACTGTCGTGTCTTGGTCTATCCCCTAAACTGGACATGCTAGTGTGTCTTGTTTTATCCCCTACTGGAAGTGCTAGTGTGCCTTTTTCTGTCCCATATTGGACATGCTGGTGTGTCTTGTGCTATCCCCTACTGGACATGCTGATGTGTCCTGTTCTATCCCCTACTCTACATGCTGGTTTGTCTTGTTATATCCCCTTCTGGACATGATGGTGTGTCTTGTTCTATCCCCTACTGGTCATGCTGGTGTGTCCTGTTCTAGCCCCCACTGGACATACTAGTGTGTCTTGTTCTATCCCCTACTGAATATGCTGGTGTGCCTTGTTCTATCCCCTAAGTGGACATGCTAGTGTGTCTTGTTCTATCCCCTCCTAGACATAATGGTGTGTCCTGATCTATCCCCTCTTGTACATGCTGATGTGTCCTGTTCTATCCCATACTGGACATGCTTGTGTGTCCTGATCTATCCCCTTATGGACATGCTGGTGTGTCCTGTTCTAGCCCCCACTGGACATACTAGTGTGTCTTGTTCTATCCCTTACTGAATATGCTGGTTTGTCTTGTTATATCCCCTTCTGGACATAATGGTGTGTCCTGTTCCATCCCTTCTGGACATGCTGGTGTGTCCTGTTCTAGCCCCCACTGGACACACTAGTGTGTCCTGTTCTATTCCCTACTGGATATGCTGGTGTGCCTTGTTCTATCCCCTAACTGGCCATGCTAGTGTGTCTTGTTCTATCCGCTACTGGAAATGGTGGTGTGTTCTGTTCTATCCCCTACTGGACATGCTTGTGTGTCTTGTTCCATCCCCTACTGGCCATGCTGATATGTCTTGTTTGTTCTCTCCCCAAACTGGACATGCTGGTGTGTCTTGTTCTATCCCCTCTTGTACATGCTGGTGTGTCCTGTTCTATCCCATACTGGACATGTTTGTGTGTCCTGATCTATCCCCTTATGGACATGCTGGTGTGTCCTGTTCTAGCCCGCACTGGACATACTAGTGTGTTTTGTTCTATCCCCTACTGAATATGCCGTTGTGTCTTGTTCTATCCCCTAACTGGACATGCTGGTGTGTCTTGTTCTATCCCCTACTGGACATAATGGTGTGTCCTGTTCCATCCCCTTCTGGACATGCTGGTGTGTCCTGTTCTAGCCCCCACTGGACATACTAGTGTGTCCTGTTCTATCCCCTAACTGGCCATGCTAGTGTGTCTTGTTCGATACCCCACTTGACATGGTGGTGTGTCCTGTTCTATCCCCTATTGGACATGCTTGTGTGTCTTGCTCTACCTCCTACTGGGCATGCCGGTGTGTCCTGTTCTATCCCCTACTTGTCATGCTGGTGTGTCTTGTTTGTTCTATCCCCTAACTGGACATGTTCGTGTGTCTTGTTCTATCCCCTCTTGTATTTGCTGGTGTGTCCTGTTCTATCCCATACTGGACATACTTGTGTGTCCTGTTCTATCCCTATATGGACATGCTGGTGTGTCCTGTTCTAGCCCCCACTGGACATACTAGTGTGTCTCGTTCTATCCCCTACTGGATATGATGGTGTGCCTTGTTCTATCCCCTAAGTGGACATGGTAGTGTGTCTTGTTCTATCCCCTGCTGGACATGCTGGTGTGTCTTGTTCTATCCCCCACTCGACATACTAGTGTGTCTTGTTCTATCGCCTAACAGGACATGCTGGTTAATCCTGTTCTATCACGTACTGGACATGGGTGTGTGTCCTGTTCTATCCCCCACTGGACATACTAGTGTGTCCTGTTCTATCCCCCACTGGACGTGCTTTTTTGTCTTGTTCTATCCCCTACTGGACATGCGGGTGTGTCCTGTTCTATCCCCTTCTGGATATGCTGGTGTGTCTTGTTCTATCCCCTATTGGACATGCTGGTGTGTCTTGTTCTATCTCCTACTTGGCATTTCGGTGTATCTTGTTCTATCCCTTACTAGATATGCTGGTGTGTCTTGTTCTATCCCTTACTTGATATGCTTGTGTGACTTGTTCTATCCCCTACTGGACATGCGGGTGTGTCTTGTTCTATACCTTACTTGACATGCTGGTGTGTCTTGTTCTATCCCCTAACAGGACATGCTGGTGCATCCTGTTCTCTCCCTTGTACAAGAACGGCTTTCAAGCGGCACGACTCATGTAATTAATAAGCTTTTATCGGTGAAATATGCATAATTAGATCAAATAAATTACATCTGATATAGAGAACACGAATAGTCATAAAGTTTAGTGAGTGAATTTTGATCCGTTCAGTGTACATAAGAAATACTGTGATTACCCGAGGTTGCAGGCTACAGTCTCTGTATGCCCTACTGTCGGCGTCCATTGAGAGTTTGATTTTCTGAGAAAATATTGCTTTTGTCATGTTTTGAACTTAGAACTATGTTGGAGTCGAAGTCGGGGGTATTAGTGAGCCCTGCTCACCTTATGCCTGTTTCGTTATTCAACCCAAGTCTAGTAGGCAACATTACGCAATTACCTATTTAAAAGTAAGGATAAGAATTTATGGATGAACAACTTCTTTATTACAATAAAGAATTATTAATATCCTTTTTAGTACTCCAACTTCTAAATGCCTATCAAATAAGTCACCTTTTAATAGTCTAGAATTAGGCCTATTATAGGCTACGGCGGTAGAGTTAGTGCTGACTTTCTTGAATTATTGCTGACATGACAACAGTCACTACACTGCTTAATGAAATTAAGTACATTGTGAAGCGGCAGATATATATTGTACTTACGCATAAATTAGAACTAACACCGATTTCCCTAAAATCCATGTAGAAGAAATGTCACCACAACCAAATATCTCCATGATGGAGGACTTTTCTACGGGTATTAGCCAAAACGGGCAATAGTCCACAAAATATATGACTGCGGTCAGTAAATAATGAGCATCGATCCTCGCAATTGGGATACGATGACATGCATCAACCGAGTCAGCGAGCCTGACCACCCGAACCCGTTGGTCTCCTCTTACGACAAGCATACTCGCCTTTTACCATAAGCATGGGTTGCTGAAGACCCATTCTACCCCGGATCTTCATGGGTCTTTTGCAGTATTACCAGAAATTGCAACACTTTTAGATTTGCTGTTGATTGAGCACTTCCTGGCGTACCCTAAAAGACTGAGCATCACACGATACTAGCAGATTATCTGGTAAGTCGACGCTTCAACCAACTCTACATACCAGCCAGTGAAAACATTTGTCACGTACAAGTGCGCCGACAGCTTTAGGCCAAGCCCCTAAATAGTTTTGTCTTTTGAAATCCGATTACGGAGTCTACGATTTCAGCACTTTCACATTTTAATATACTACTCAAAACAATCCAAGGAACACTCACAAATACTACTTGTATTGTCATTGTACCATGTACAGTAGTTTTTGACGGTGTCGATGTCCAAATTGGTTCATATCGAGTTGTAAATAGTTGGTACTGGACATACTTTTATTCACCATTGACTGTCCATTGTCATGTGGTTTGGATCCAAAAAGAAAAACAGCGCAGGGACAATTGGATCACAGAGGTATGTTGTACGTGCTGGACGAAGTCCTTATGAACTTCATGCAATCATTCCCAACAAAGTTGAATACGCGCACTGATGGTTTTCACATTTTGAAAACCATGCCTCAGAAACCACGTTGCAGAGGATCGACTCATCGTCCCGACGGCATTACGCCAACGCACCATTACTGCTAATGCTCTCAGAATGCAGCTTAGGAACCACGTTAGTGACCAGACCATGTAGAAATGGCTTCGAGAGGCAAACGTGAGATCAAGACGTCAAGCTGACCGTATACCACTTCGGGAGCACCTTAGAGCTGCACGTTTGACGCTTGACGTGGTGCCAGCAGCATCTTCATTGGAATAGGCACCAGTGGAACAGTACCTTGTTCACAGTACAGTATCTTGTTCACAGGTGAATCCAAGTCCAGTTTGCTGTGTAATGATGGCCGTATCCGAGCGAGCGTTTTGATGATGTTAAGGTGATGATTGGGGCGGATTCAGTTTCAACCACAGAACTCCCCTGTACCATGTTCAGGGAATTTGAACGCTAAAGAGACGGGATGATACTGGCTGCAGCACTTTGAGCTATTGGTCCACATGCAAGAATCCAGGGTGATAATGCATGTCCACATGGCGCAAGGAAGTTGTCAGGAACTTTCTGCAGCCGAGATGGACTGGTCTTTTTTTTCATGTATTGGCATGTCTAAAAATTGCATTAAAGATTATAACACGCATGCCAGCTATTAAAATCTGAAATAAAATTCCAGCATTCCTTGGATGCTTTCTATGAATGATAGGAATGTTTTTCTCTCTCGTGAATCGTCTTAATGTATCTTGGAAAATTGATATTCGTAACAAAATAGCAATCAATTTGTTCATGTTACTTGCACTTTAAATAAAACGATAATAAAATAATTAATAACAAGGAAGTGAATATTGATAAATATATTCTCAATTAAAAACATAAATAGCAACTTTCATCTAAAGTTTCCAATTTGATTGTACAGTTTTAAATTTCTGAACTAATTATTATGCGTTGGATGGATAAGTTTTCGTCTACCGTCCATTCCTACCCCCCACTTCCCTTTCAGGCCAAATCAGTAAACTAAATCCCTATGGTATTCTGAACATACACTGGACATATACTTGTACTTTGTAGGATTAAGAGATAACTAATACTTGTAGCATAAGTACAATAGAGTGAGGGCGTGAGTTTGGTTTGTCGCCGCTTTTAACAGTATTACAGTTATATCGCGGTGTGTCAGTTTAATGTGGGAGGAAAGCTCGAAGTGATGCAGGTCTCAGTCGTTTACCACTTCGGTGAAACCCACGAGCACGGGTATAGTGCTGACAAACATAGAATCATAATCGGGGCGAACCAATCATAGGTTTATGGCGTGCCCAAGGGATGCAACTCTGCTCAGCGAATCGCAGCCCCTGGGCCACCCGTAACCCCAAGTAGAACAGATGCTTAACGAGTTCGATTAGTTTTAAATTATACAGGAGTGAGTATGGTTTATTGCTGCTTTCAGCAGTATTCCAGCAATATCATGGCGGATTTAAAGTATAAACAAAAATGTACTGCAACTATACTTACAAACCAACTGTTTGACCTAGACAAACGGAATTCTATTGTAAAATGTAACTTTTGTTTGCTTGTTTTAAAACTAAATATAGTTGATAAAATACTTATTGTTTCCGTACATATTTAAACAATTGAAAATCTGTTGACATTCTTCTGAAGTTCGATTGTTTCGCTGATTTTGGAAAATTTAGTGATTTAAATTATTTCAGCCACTGGTGTGTGTTGTCTAGACTTCATTATTTACAAGCCCCTATGATATTGTGGTGGTCCTTTTTTGCACAACATAACTTGTTTCTAACAGGAAAGAAATGAAATAGTTATGCCTCTGGATTTTTAAAAAAAAGGACAACAACTTGTTTTCTGGGCATACTTGATGAAAACATAACAGGTTTGGCTCCTCCTTTAAGAGGAGAAAAAATCATTGTTTTTCCTGAAGTAGTGGCCGAAAAAATAGTCTTTCTCGATAAAGAAATCCAAGCAATATCCCCTCCCTCCTTCACCGCCATGTAATATACAAAAAGTGTTTACATATACCATTTAAAATGCACCAATCACACTATACAAGGCTTTCATTTCGCAGAGTATTTTGTAGAAATAATGTCCGTAAAGGAAATACCAAATCCAATTATCCCTAGTTTATCACCTGTCGCTGCTTTATTGTGAGTAGGTTGGAATTCTACATGTACTGCTAGAAAACACGCGATTGTGAAAGCTCGTTGGTAAACACACTCATTATCAAGATACCCTGGCCTACAGGCGAACAAAATGTTTCTTATACCATAACATACATTATGAACATGCTTGTACATCTTCATCAATTCAACGCATCAGTCAACACTTCAGTGATTTCAATGTAGTTTGGCCGGTGTCCCGGTATAAACTCTCCCCCGTACAAATTCTCCCCCCGGGGGAGAATCTGTTCTGAAATAAAATCTCCCCCGGGCGGATATATCTCGCCCCCCCCCCCCCCCCCCCCCCCCTCAGTATAAAGTCTCCCCCCTGATTATTCGGTTTGTTGCAATGTCTTTAAGTACTATATTCTTTAAATAGTTATCTTTAACTGTACCTTCCATCCTAAAATAATTGTAAGACATAATCATACCAAACAAAGGATGGGTGACAAGAGTCTCTACAGAGTTTGTTGTTTCTAATACAGTTGTTGTTGTCTGTATACATTTTTTTAATACACCAGTTTGAGTCTACATGTGAACACAATCGACGGTTGAAATGTTAGTCTCAGAACAAAACATGAACTAATTCTCAAGAACTCTGATGTATAAAGTTACCTTCAACTTTGATTGACTGATGCATTTTCAATCTTTATTCAGCACTGAAGAGGCCACATGCCTATAGTACGAAGCATTAAGCTTATGAATAATCAGCATTGATTTTGACTCCATAAACTGTTATAAAGTATTCATAAAGTATCAGGGGGCATTTCAACTTGCAAAATGATTGACATAGTCCTTTATAGAGCGAGGATTTGGCTGTTTTCCCACCCGATTGACTGATATTACAACATCCACATGGTTTAGAATGGTACAATGAATGGTAAAGCACACAAAATACACTAAGAAAATATCATATCTCCGTTGAAACATAAAACCAATATTTATGAGTCTACATATTGATATAAGACTTTATCACTGTATCCAATTCCAACATTTTAGATATAAACTTTCGGACAGTTCAGTTCAAAATTCTTCAACCTTTAATACATCACAGGATTTGTAGCTAGACGACGGCAATCTACAGTCTTGACTGTGTGTGTTTTTTGTATGAGAATGTTTCTCACCGACCTTAGCGTGTAGGGGTGTGATGTCCTGGGCAGGAAATGACAGTGTTTCGACTACTCGTCTTTCATTAATTAACGTTTTGGGCATCCCTAATTAAACTTTACTAATTCATGTTAAACCAACACAGGATGTTTTCTGGAAGTGGACAATCGCGAATGTCATATGGCTGACACGACACGTGTTAATAACTGTCCTAGAACTTCTTAAGTTACTAAACATTCTTTATATCTAACGACTAATATTATATCTACCTATATACCTCTTTATTGTCTCATATTGCGGTAGTTAAAGAAAACACACTGCTCAAAGTGAAGCCCTTTTCACTCCACATTCTCAACATCGTCTCTATCAGAAGTGTTTGGCAACTATTGAACTGCATGGCAAGCATTTGTAAAACGACCGGGGGAGGAAATATTCTGGAGGGAGATTTTATTGTGAATATATTTCGTGACACCGGCCTAGCCTGCTAGCCTGAAAACTGACAAGACGACCTAGAAATAAACCAACCTTACACCATAGAAGAACTAAATCACGTACTAAATAATAGAAAAAAAGGAACAGCCCCTGGCCTAGACCTCACCTCTTACCAAATAATCAAACACTTACCTACCAAACTACTCCAGACTTAAACTATACAACCTAGTCTACCTAAACGGACAGGTCCCATCCTCATGGAAGGAAGCTCTAGTAATCCCAATACCTAAACCAAATTAACCAGCAGATCAGGCTAACTCCTATAGGCCCATCTCCCTAACCTCAAATCTCTGCAAAATAACGGAACTTATGACTAAAAATAGGCTACAGCACTACCTAGACCAAAACAACATCATAAACCCCGACCAAAGCGGCTTCACTCCTGGCCGATCAACTCTCGATAACCTCGCCCGACTAGAACAGGATATAAAAACAGGACAACTAAACAAGCAATACAGGCATATTCCTCGACTTCTCTAAAGCTCTCGACATAGTATGGCACAACGGGCCAATACAAAACTAAAAGTAAATAGGACTAAAAGGCCAAATAATAAACTTCATCCAATATTTCCTAAACGATCGCAAAATAACCGTGGGTATAGACCATACGCTATCGGACCAGTGTCCCCTAGAAAATGGTCCTCCCCAGGGCAGCATCCTCAGCCCAACCCTCTTCAATATAATGATAAATGATCTATTCGAGGGCTTATCCCCTAAACTAAACACTTCAAAATTCGCGGATGACGGAGCCCTATGGATCCGCACTAAAAGCATTAAAATGGCAGAAAACTTAATCCAAAAATCTCTAAATAAAATACAACAATGGGCAGACAAATGGGGCTTCTCCCTTAAATCAGATAAAACAACAGGAGTAGTATTCAAACATAAAAAACATGAAACCTGCCTATCAAATCCTCCAGCTAAACAACCAAACAATCAGATTCTAAAAACAAACCAAATTCTTAGGACTCATTTTCGATCAACACCTCACCTGGGAGGCTCACGTCCAAAACCTAAAAACTAGATGCAGAAAAGACCGTAACACACTAAGATGTCTCACCGGCTCTAATTGGGGAGCCTCCAAAGATACCCTCCTCTCACTCTATACAGCACTAATTAGATCAAAACTAGACTACGGCTGCGCCATATACAATACCCTAAACAACTCTCTAACTCAATACAATACCAAGCCCTTAAACTAATTACACGCACCCAACATGGCACCTCCTACACCCCACTTCAGGCACTTACAGGGGAAATGCCACTAAATCTACGCAGGGAACATCTAAGCCTTAATTTCTGGGCCGCGTCCCAAACAAACCCTCTCATCCAAAACTTAATCAACCAAAACATTAGCCCAAGAAACCAAGCTCTAGCTCGCAAACACCCCTTACTCACCCCAATATCCCAAAGAATAACTAACTACCTCAATGAACACCAAACTCAAAATCTTTAACAAAACTGCAAAAAATCAAATATCTTCACCCCTAAACTCAAAATACCCAAAATAGACACAACGCTAGCTAACCAAATAAATAGACAAACCGACCCAAACATAGCTAAAACCACCACACTTGCATACATACACGAAAATTGGCCAAATTGGTGTCACATATACACTGACGGATCTTCAGACCCGATCTCCAACCACACAGGCTGCGGAGTCCATACCACACAACCAGTTATATCCACACAATCTTACCGACTCCCTAACAACCAATCTATATTCACGGCCGAACTTATGGGCATGGCCTCAGTCCTGCATAACCAACAATCTAAAAACAACAATAAAACCCTAATTCTCACCGACTCCCTTAGTGGACTACAAGCCCTCCAAAACAAAAATACCAAAAAACCGACCTAAATTAATAAACCAAATACTTAAAAGCTCCAACGACCTAACAAAAGCAGGCAAACAAATAACCTTCTTGTGGATCCAAAGCGCCGAAAAGCAGCTAAATAATCTCTCAAAATACCAGAAATAAGCCTAAACCTACCCATCTCAAAATCAGAAATTAAAAGTGTAAACAAAAAAATAAATAACCAAAAGATGGCATAATCAATATCAAAACTCAAATAGCCAAATAAAAAAAAGTGCTTAGAAAACCACTAGCCAAACCTAAAATCCTACACTCCTCTAAAAAATTGACAGATTAATTACAAAACTCCAAACAGGACACACGAACCTAAATAACCACCTAAAAAAACTTAAAAGACATACCACAGGCAACTGCCCCCACTGCAAACAACCCAAAACCGCAGAACACGCACTCATCCACTGCACCCACTACCAAACACACAGAATCACACTACAAACCACCCTCAATATAAATAAGGTTCCTACTCTAGATGAAATACTAAACCCTCAAAATAAACTAGAAAACTTCAAGGCCCTAGGCGTATTCCTAATCAAAACAGATCTAATTAAGCGCATCTAAAAACTCATTAATCTACCAATCCAAAACCAATAAACATACAAACACCCACCTCACCCGGCTGCCTTAGTTCCCTCCTCCACCCACCTGGCATTTATTCCAAATTTAAAAAATCCAAAAATTCAATATAAGCAACCCCTAAAAGCCCCCTCTTGGGTTGCACACACCACTTTCACCCTTTTCGGAATACACTAAATGGTCCGGCCAGGCCCGTGTGCGAAATACGCTACAGTCGGAAAGCGCAGGTTAAATCTCCTATATCAGTCAGTCAGCCCAGCCTGCTATTTTCACAGAAACTTATCTGTGTTGGTTATATTATCTGCTGACGGCCGCAATCTTTTTTTTTCACGATGACGCATTTAAGCTGAATCGAAACTACAACTTTGTTTCTTGGAAATCGACTTCAAATGACACTCCCATTATTTCACTGTTTCTCAGCGCCTCCCGACAACAAGTATTGTGGAATACAAACTGTCGATATGAGTCGAAGAAAAGGTTTGTCATCCATAAAACTGAAGAAAGTCACCCAGGCTGCTTTGATGAGGAAAGTCCAGCATGACCCCAAGAGATTTCGAGTTGGAGCCACACGTGACATGTCTTCAAGAATGTCTGGCTACAAGAGTGATGGATACAAATGGAAGACGATTTACTATGCGCCGTCCCAGAACCCTGGGATGAAGGAAAATAAGCTCCTCAGCAAACTCCCCGCCAATCATCCGCACAATAATCAGAAATCAAGCAACTACCGTTACCCTGGAAAAGGTTATGTGTATGCCATGAAAATGTAGGAATAGTTACAAAGATGTAACCTGGGGCTTTTTGCACTTTGTCACCATGACTGTGTGACATGTCGTAGAATCTTCTGTGACATTCAGGCCTTGAATGAGATGTTTTCTTGCTGAAACAGATGAGCATTAGGGATCGAAAAAGTGATGAAGAAACTGATTTCAATTGACGAGATGCAAGTGAGTCTTCGAAAATGACACTTTGAAAAAGATTTTGGACACTCATGCCGGCCAACACGGCGTTGTATTATTTCTGATAGTATTGAGTACTCTGTTAATGTATGTATTTCACTTTTTATTGATTAATTTGACATTTCGCTTGAAACCCGCGAATGGAAAGAAATGGGTACATAATATATTAAGAACTGGCCCAGTGATTTGGCGAGTCATGTGTTTAAACCACACCGGACGGATGGATTTACCTTCTGTTATTCTATCACATTTTGAAAGGTTTGGGAATGGATTTTCATTACATACAGCTGCTAGATATTTTCTCGATTTGGAATGTCGATTTGTCTTCAAAACAGTGTTCGTTGCCTTTTGATACATTCAGTAAAACATACCGGAATTTAGTTTTGTGTAAATAATGTTGAAAAGTTAAAGGTGAATTATATGAAACGTTATAATCTAGTTTTAATTCACATGTGTGTTATTTGTTAAAAGGATTTGCACGAATATGTTGTAAGAAAGACTGTTGTAAGAATGAAATTATCACTCTAAGAGACAAATGACAGATTCTATTCATCATAACACGAAACATGTTTTTTCGCTGACATACACAACAACACAAGAGCATGCAGCTGCAGCTGCAGCTGTCTAATTGTAGTCGTATTCGTGCAGTAACACTAACATAGCGGGCTTCTTGAGGACAACTGTACTTTCGTAGTGAGAGTCAGGTACTGCCGTGAGATATCGTACTCCTAACTTTTATTTACTCCTAACTACAAACGTTATTATGCATGTTTTGGACAACTTCGTGAATTATACTATTAATTCACAGGCGAGTGTCTGAATTGCAACGAAGAAAGTAAAAAAGTGGTAATTTGGTCAATTTAACTGTTGACACTCTCGATTTAGATGAACATGTTGAAACAAAATGTAAACCTGCTCATAAGTATACGTTGGTCTGCTCACCATAACAATTATGCGGACCAAAAAACCCACAAAAACCACAGCAGACTTATTCAAGAAATAATCTGGCCTCCAGGTCTACCCCCTCCTGGACATACCAGTGTGTCTTGTTCTATCCCCTACTGGACATGCTGGTGTGTCCTGTTCTATCTCCTACTGTACATGCTGGTGTGTCCTGTTCTATCCCCTACTGGACATGCTGGTGTGTCCTGTTCTATCCCCAACAGGACATGCTAGTGTGTCCTGTTTATCCCCTACTGGACACGCTGGTGTATCATGTTCTATGCCCTACTGGACATGCTGGTGTGTCCTGTTTATCCCCTACTGGACATGCTAGTGTGTCCTGTTTATCCCCATCTGGACATGCTGGTGTGTCCTGTTCTAGTTGAAATATGGTGTCCATTAAGACTTCAACCATAGAGCTGATGCAGATTATAAACATGCTCTAAATGTGTGGGATAAATTAGGCTGTAAGAATTTAGGCGATTATCATAATCTTTACTTAAATATGTCAGCGAGTAAAAGTACATCAGGTTTTGAGATATTTAGAAGTCAATATGGTTTGGATCCGGCATGGTACTATCGCAGTCCCGAACTCTCGTGGGATGCATTGTTGAAGAAGACTAATGTAGAACTAAACTTTATTGAGAAAGGGTTAAGAGGCTGTATATCAATGGCAGCAAAAAATATTCTAAGGGCAATAATAAAGAAGTAGAAGGACAGGGCGTCGTGAGAGGGCGATCTGCAGCTTGCTTCAACTGTGTTCCACAGGGTTGAGGTCTGTTGACCGGGCTGCCCATTCCATGCAGACAAGTAGGCATCAGCGCCCCGGCCTGATTGCACCAATATTTGGTCTCACGTACACATCCAGAATGTCATCACTATAGCGCACCCCTTACCTTGTGCCCGTTGTAAGACAAGGAGTTTTTTCAGCTCTACTGGTTCCCACACCATACCGGTCATGTTCAGCTCTTGAAACTTTGTGTGATGCGAATGCGTGCCCTCCCTGACAAGAGACCAACCTTACGGAGACGATTACGCACTGCCTCAGTAGAAACGTTAACGCCACTGGCCTTCCGCAGGTAATTTCTGAGTGTGGTGGCAGTCACAAAGTGATGAGAAACAGTCTTCCTGCATGTATCTTGGTAGCTTATCCAAGCGTGTGGTATCGATTCCATGCCCTGCTGATCACACTTTGGTTGACACCAAAGACATTTGCAACATAGCATTGTGTTGACCCAGTTTCAAACATGCCTATGCATCTGCATATTTTCTGGGTCGTCAAACCGACGTCTTTGACGTGCACCCAGTGGATTCAGTTTTTGCAATCCTCTATTGCAAATATGTTCCCTGATCATGAAGTGCAACGATTCTGTCACGATACATCCAAACACAGGATCTTCAAGCACTACGTGCACATCATTCCCATGACTGCACGTCTCTGTCCGTTCATCATGAAATTGAATTCCTATAGGGGTTACCTAATCATTGAGTAGTGGGGTATTTAAATCTTTATTTGCAGGATGTTTTTTATGTCAACAAAATATGATCCTTAGCAAACTTTCAGTAGTATATGCATCTATGGAGGGTTACTTTTTACAATTCTTTTTAAAACTTTTGTAACTTTTATCTTTGAACTTGTCAAGAAAAGAATATTTTCACTTCCCGTGACTACTTTTCAGCGCCTTCATAGATAGCCTGTTTATTTGCCCATGTGCGCGTTTGTCATGGCAGAGTGGAGGTCATCATACCAGGTGTTTTGAAATGTGAGCAGTCAGACTGAACTTTCGACACGTCTTATTTGATCAAATTTCTAACATTTGATCATGCATTAAATTTACACCGGTCACTTCATAAATGATGCACTGCAATACTTTCAATTTAAATACGACATACCACCATTTATTTGGTTTGTTTCAGTACTTTTGAAACATTTTTGAAAGCTTTACTGAGGCCCTGAATGTTGTAACCTTGATCAAACAACTTCTGGGAAAGAGTCGTGTGGCGCTCTTTGAAATCGTGGTAGAAAGAGCATGCCCGATTGTATCTCAAAAGTTGTGAAATGTAAAACTAAAGGCTGGAGCTGAGAATATTTCTTTACATGAAGGGAAAGTTAACTACTGGAAATTTGACGTCATTGCTCTTGTCATCCAGTCTTTGTATCACTCTGAATCTTTATGCATAGATCTACATATGAAACAGTTGAGGATGTCTCATTGGTTTCCTTTTTGCTAGTACAGGTGGGAAAATCAGTTGAAAGGAATTGCTATTTGATTGTTATTTGAACGATATCAGATCATCGATATACCTGAAGCGTAAGTTAAACTTCTTGGCCAAACTACCTTCTTTTGACTTTGTCAATCCAGCAGAAATCCCGATTCATATGCATAAAGAAACAGATCCGCAAGAAGGGGATCACAATTGGTGCCATTTGTAATGCCTTCTTCTTGCCTAAATGTTTTGCCCCCAATTTTACGTAGATGTTATCAATAAGGAATATAATTTCACATATTGTTTTCCCGGTAAACTTCAGATGGCACATGAAATGTATCATGTCTTGGGTTGTGCTAATCGTCATAGGTGGGCTACTTCTGTCAAAAATATTTTTTGTCAAGTTTCAGTTTTGATTTGGCTTGGATCTTCCAGGAAGTGGGCAGTGTTCAAATATTTCTGATAGATTTTAAAGAAAGAGTTAGAGTTTGAGTTATGTAGTTACGTAGTCTACAATCTAGTAGTAGATTGCACTCAGCATTTAGATTTATGAACCTGAGTTGTACATTATAGATCCTTCATTTGCTGTATATCGTCGCTAATTGACAAAATTCCGTACAGGTATGTCCAAGTTAGCTGTGGAACAAGCAAGATATGCCTGATAAAATGTGATTTACATTTGCTAGAGAATGAGTGTCATGTTGTTATGTTGTTCAGTTTGTAAAAGTCTTAGACAACAGTATCTCCATGGGGAAAATATATCGCACAATGTTCTTTAAAATGAAAGTCGTTTGTCGAAAAAGTTACAATTATTTGTCTATAAAGCCCTAATTGTAAGGCAACAACACCTGTCTAAACAGGAAATTTGAGAATACAATGGCTAAAAATGTCTGTTGTCCTCCGTAAAAGCAATCAGTATTTAAGGAGTATTCATATTTTAAACACGGCTTCAAATACCACTGGAGTATTTTTTTATTGCTACAAGTTTCAGTGATAGATTCAAAACAGGCGTGGGGCGGACAGAGTATATCGCAAATTGTTCTTTACAGTCGTTTGTCGAAACGATACAATTATTTGTCCGTAAAGCCCTAAATTTAAGGCAACAACAGCTGTCGAAACACGATGTTTGAACCAGGGGGTCCAATTGTCTAAAGCGCAGCAATTCGCTGTGCAGACTTGCGACCCTTGCCAGAAACCTATGATCGTTGGTATGAATTCCGGTTCACCCTGATTATGTTTCTAGGTTTGCTCGTGAGTAGATACAGTGCCAAAAGTGAACCCCGGCTATTTTTCTAGCTAATGATACTAGAGCTCCCTACCAGCAAGGATTGTAGGAATTGTGAAGAAAACGTTTAACAATACAATGATAAAAAAGGGACTGGACACTCTTATAAACATAAAAAAATACTAATATATATATAAACTCTCGGTTGAGATTTCTTGACATTCACATCAGTGTTGAACTTGGTATCGAAAATAACGTCCTTGTTGAATATTCCCATATACTTCTGAGATACAATGTCCACAGCCTCCTTGTGAATAGTTCCAGGTGTCACCGTTCTTCCTGTTCTAAAGTCAATCGTCATTTCCTCAGCTATTCACATTCAACAAAATATAAGTATCCTCACTCCATTTTACAAGTCGCTGATTTCATCGGAGTTTTGTTAATTCTCTTCTTATATGAGGCCAGTTTGACCATAAAACAATCAATGTGATGGCCAGGCTTACACGATGGTAAGTGTAGAGCATGAAGAGTACGGTCGAGATGACACAACCTTGTGGAGGACCTGTGTCCACTTGGACAAACTGAGGGCACTTTATCAGAGAACTTTCGATGTAGTTCACTCTTGAGATGCATGTGCTTTTGATCGAAATGATCCAGGTAGTATTCTAAGATGTTAAAAATTGTAAAAATAAATATTCTCTCCGATATTCCAATTAGGGATTTGTACAACAGTTAATGGCATTCAAGCATACATATACGCTTTCTGAAAAACATCAAAGGGTCTGGAGAACGTTTGTGGGTCTTTCCCGTTTTACGTGTCAGAACGGACTTGGGTTTTCAGCATTATTGGCTTCTTGGTGTTGAATATGCCCGTATTTATAGTGATGTCGTCACTTCCGATTGATGCCTGAAACAACCCCCAAAAGACTTAATATCTACCAGTACTAATTATATCAGGAAGAAGTACAGATATTAACGGAAAAAAGTAACTGTGCTTCATTTTAAAGTTCAATAAATTATTTATTCTGAAAATTAAATAATGCATGAAATTAAATAATGGATGTATGCGTGTTTGTTGGGAGTTTGATACTCACGTACGTGTTTGAAATTCACGTACGCGTTTGAACGTGAACAGCAAGGGAAGCACTTTTGTTTAACCGTAAATATCGCTTACGCAACGCCACGTCGCGCCGTGATTATGCTGCAAACAAGGATCGTGCAAAATTAAGTTGCCAGACGTTTTAATGTTCGCCGAAATGCGATATAATGTGTTCGGAGACGTTATCTACAGCTGGGCAGCTCTCATGACTGGGTTGAGACCAATTAGTGCCAGTGACGGCACATTGGAAGCATGGTATCTATCCTATTTATTTTGTGAGCTTACCAGGGTGTCCTCCGCAGGCACAAACTGAATCTTCTTGAGAATCTGAGACAGAGCAATCTTCATCTCCATCTGCGCAAGCCTCATTCCCACACACTGACGGGGGCCATGGCCGAAGGGGAGATAACTCATGGGATCCATTTCAGACTTTCGCTCCCATCTAAATTGAACAATAGTGCATCGTCAGCTGAACCCCTGAAACGTCTGGCGAACGTAAGTTTTGATTTATACAAGTCACCTACAGATGACACACATCCCTCGATTTATCCACATTTATTCAGAGGGCAACACGAAATTAAGTCAACAACACCGACACTGAATGGCAAAACTATGAACCCATTTTAATAAAATGAAAAATCTTGTTATTTAAGTGGGGCACGGGTGGCCCAGTCGTCTAAGGCGCCGCGTTTCGCTGTGCGGAGTTGCGTCCCTTGGGCACGCCAGAAACCTAAGTATGATTGTGGGTTCGAAACCCATAGTTGGCCCCAATTATGTTTCTAGGTTTGTCAGCACCATACCCGTGCTCGTGGGTTTCACCGAAGAGGTAAACGTCTATGACTTGCATCACTTCGGGCTTTCCTCCCACATTAAGCTGATACGCCGTGACATATCTAGAATACTGTAGCGTTAGATAGCGTTAAACCCAACTCACTCACTGTTATTTAAGTACTGATCTCCAAGAATGGATTAATGACGTTCCTACTGTCCCTATCTACCGACTAGCAAACGCCACCAGCTTTGCACCTGATTTCATGAAGAAATGGTTAACGCAATTTAAGTTCTGCTTTGGAAGCTGAGTCTCTTTCAAGTTTGTTTCAACCAAATGTGAAGGGCACCAGTTCTATCCCCGATTAGTATATGTGCACAGATTCATGAAGGGATAGTGAACACTTTTTAAGTTCTGCTCCGAAAAAGAACCAAATGGACAGACAGATGGACATGCTGAGAGCAATATAATGATTGGAACTGTGTGACAACTTTGTAACTTAATGGAATTTCAAACTCTTGTTTCTCTTGTAAGTTGTTTTGTTTCTTTGAAAATAAATAATAAACCATTGTATCCATTTGCTACCATCTCAATCAAATAAAATTAAATTGCAGCATAAACTGACATGAACCCTAACACAGGATTGCATTTTCGCATGTCAAATTTTGAAAACGGCTTGAAGAACACCACTGCCAGAACCTGTGGCGGTCGGGGTATATATCAGCATCCCTGTGTGTCACAACCGAAGCGAGGGTATTGGTACCTACCTGTCAGGCTTAAGGCTGTGGGGGTCGGGGTATATATCGGCGTCCCTGTATGTCACCACAGTAGCGAAGGTGATGGTACCTACCTGTCAGGCTTAAAGCTGTGCGGGTCGGGGTATATATCAGGATCCCGGTGTATCCCCACAGTAGGGATGTTGACGGCACAGCCCTTAGGGAATGTGTAGCCCTTGATGGTGACAGTTTCCGCCACCACACGGGTTGCTCTGTAACGGTAGAGCTTAGCATTGACACAAATTTACACATTTCACATATTCAGAGACCCATCCTCGACAGTCAGGGTTATTATTGACTCAACATCTGTCTTATTTGGCCTATAGATGAGGTGAGGTGAGGTGAGGTGAGGTGAGGTGAGGTGAGGTGAAATGTTGTTTGACGTCACGTTCAAGATTATTGTACTTACATAGCTACGTGCATGCACGTATGTGTGTGTTCGTGTGTGTGTTGCTTCTTGTACAAGTCTGAACTAATGTTGATTTTATAGTGCTAGCCCACTGAGACACTAAGACGCAGTTTTACATGAATACACCACTCAGAAACAGTATACTGACTCCGAGCCGACCAGTCCTTGTTTTAGCCCCTTAATGCCGAGCGCCAGACAGGGTAACAACATGTACCATCTTTTAACGTCTTTTGGTATGACGCGCCCGGGGATCGAACCCCGGACCTTCCGCTCTCCGGGCGGACGCTGTGGCACAATACCACGGAGGCGGTCCGTAAATTCATATATGAACGTTTATGGGACACTCTGGGTGAACCTTTTGATAACCTCCATATAAGATGGGATAATAAACTATGTGTACTAGTACCCGTCGACTATTTAAACAAATATTTGGCATTGATAAATGATACTACGATTGGAAATAAAACAAGAGACTATCAATATATATATTAATCCATCGAATATTAGCAACAAACTCCTTTCTTTACAAGATAGGAAAAAATAATGATGATCTCTGAGTGAGAGAGAGTGAATCTCTTAAACACCTATTCTTTTTATGTGTTAAATCAAAAGAATTCATCTCGCGGTTATCAAATTGGTTTAAAAGAAAACATACATTAGATCTTTTATGCCCCTTTAATACCCTAAAGATACTATTTTGGTAAAGCAGCTGTTTCTTATTATAAAACAATACAGATATAATTCCAGATATAACTATATTGACGTGCATATGACGTATCTTACACATACACCTAGGTACTGTTTTAATCTTGAAAAATATAATTTTGGAGAAAACAGAACGAAATTCAATAATACATGAATGTCTTAAAATCCACTTATAAAGCATTCATCACCACCCCCAAGTCCCCGTCTGTCTCCTCCCAACCTCTCCACTTTCCACTGTGCACTCAACTCTCCTCTTCTCCTCTTTCCGTTGTTTATTTTTTTAATCTAACAAAACGGGTTAATCCGTTTCTGTATTACAATATCTCAAGAATGATGAGATATAGAAAAAGGAAGAAGAAAAGAAAGAAAAAAAGAGTTCAGATGTCAACTGTCCCATAATCTCAGATTACAATGTAAGGAAGCACACATTTGATTTGCATGTCGTTTGATTTCTACTTATTTACTGAGCACCATCAAACAATCGATTCATTGTTACTATTAACTAAATGTTCAAACGTTTGTGTTATTTTCCACCAAACAAACTATTCATGTTTCCAACACTACCAACTCCGTAACAAAATAAAATATTTATCTCATAACAAATAACAAAGTGTTTTTAACAAGGACGTATACACAGTGTGAACCGAGACCGGGTGTCCATCAGTATTTGTGTAGAGACATGGCTTTATTAACCCTAACCCTTCGCCAATGATGCCTGAAAGTTTTATCTCACCTTGATTTGTCATAACTGAAATACAGGCGGCCGGATAGCCTAGTGGTTAAAGCGTTCGCTCGTCACGCCGAAGACCCGGGTTCGATTCCCGATATGGGTACAATTTGTGAAGCCCATTTCTGGTGTCCCTGGTGTGGAATATGGCTAAAAGCGGCGTTAACCCATACTCACTCACTATGATAACTGAAATAACAGGGATAAATATGTTTGGCTTTTTTTCAAGTGTGCCACAGGGATGGGTTAGCAAACATGAAGAATAGTTTTTATCCATCTTAATTAGTGCTCATACTCGGAGTATCATTTTCATCATAAGCAGTTGTAATTTTAAGCACCCCCCAACCCCACCACCACCACCACCAGCCCACACATAACAAAAAATAGAAATCAAATGGATGCTCCAAAACGTCTTACCCAACCACAGCAGGATACAATCTGAGAGTCTCTGTGATCACGTGGTCCATATATTTCAGTCCGCAAATATTATCATAGTCTGGAATTTTCTGAAAAGCAAATTTCTCATATCAGGACACGTCTACATGTTATTTAAATACTTGTGATGTTTAAAAATTCTTGAAAGAAAGGATGGGGGAATTTGGGTGAAAAGTTTGGTCCCGATGTCACGAAGTATATTTTAGTCATGTCATCAATACAATATAGGGAAATGGTCAATGATATTAAATATTTTACTCCCATACGCTACCTGTGTGAAGATATGAGGTGAGGTGAGGTGAAATGGGGTTTAACTGTGTGTCCAAGATATTATTGCACTTATAGCGACGTGCATGCACGCGCGTTTGTGCGTGTGTGTGTGTGTGTGTGTGTATGTGTGGCTTCTTGTACTAGTCCGGACTGATGCCGATTTATAGAGCTAGCCCACTGAGATACCATGCCGCAGTTTAACATGAATACCCCACTCAAACACAGTATACTGACTCCGAGCCGACCAGTCCTTGTTTTAGCCCTTTAACAGGCGGGGGGCATGGTAATAATTATTATATAACATCTTTTAACGTCTTTTGGTATGACGCGGCAATCGAACCCCAAACCTTCCGCCCTCAGGGCGGACGCTCTGCCACTACACCACGGAGGCGGTCGCTCCCTGTGTAAAGATATGAAGACACCTGCTTAAGTAGTTGCGCCAGGTGAACTTTCTAAATTAGCCAACCAGCATTGAGGTTTCTAAGTTATCGGTACGAGTGAGCGACATATGCAGACAAACATATCTGATTTCCGTTTTCCAAAAATGAATGTAATCGGGGTGTTCTGAATGCAGGAAAATAAAGAATCGCTTTTATGTTTTTGTGGATATTTTACATATCCATTTGTTTTTTCGAGCGTCATGTCATCTACATGCCATCAAAAGAGGGTACCAGCGAGGATATATTTGTGTTATGAAGCAGTTGTCATCGAAACGAAATTGTTTGGAAAAGAAGTCGAACCATTCGACTGGTATAAGAACCCACGGATCCTTCATTTAGATTGGGCAGTCAAAGTTCGCCAAATCTTCACTCAGAGGTATGGTATCAGTGGCCATAGATGCTGTGCTGAGTTATGTCCCTTAGTTGCCAGGATCCCGTGGTATTGATATCCTATCCCGAATATCTCCATACGTAACCCCTTATGAGAATCTATCTGGATAACCTATCTATCGTTATCAAAAACAACACCTGACATGTCTTTCCAGACGCGTTGTCGAATGTCTTTCTCAACTCTTATATAAGGAGGTCGAATTCAAATGTAAGTATTTTTAGATTTCCCATCCAAACTAGCTAATTTGTGTGAGAGTGTGTGCGCGCGTGTGTGCGTGTGTGAATGTGGCTTGGCGATCAAGAGAAACAAGTTCGTTTTAACATTTAAACATAACATACTTCTCCCAAAACCGTGTCGATTTCTTCTGTGAGCCGCTGTTGTACATCCGGGTTCATTGCCAGGGAATAGGCAATAAAATGGAGGGTGTTGGCCGTAGTTTCGTATCCAGCAATGAAGAATAATAAAGCCTGACCAAGTATTTCGTCGTTGGTCAATTCTGGAATGGAGAAAGAAAGTGGTGAATCCTACTACTAACAAAATCTATATCATTACATCTTGAACAGAGTAATGGACACAATTACGATTTTTTTTTCAATATGACTTCTGTGGGGGCCATTTTGAAAATCGGATTTGGAACTCTTGAACAAACTTGGGTGTCATCATTGGTGGGAAAAAGCATGTGAACTTTCAATTTCACTGGACCAGTGCTTTCTGAGAAGATGTTTACGACTGATGCTGGTCAAACAGGCCACGACATAAGTTCACTTGACTTGCAGTCAGATAAGCTGTGAGTGAGTTTGGATTTACGCCGCTTTTAGCAATATTCCAGAAATATAACGATGGGGGACACCATAAATTGGCGTCACACATTGTACGGGAATCGAACCCGTGGCTTCAGCGTGAGGAGTGAACGCTTTAACCACTAGGCTACCCCGCCTCAGGTGAGTTGGAAATAATTACGATAAATAAAGAGCACACTAATTACAAAAGCTATGCACTTTTGTTTAGTAACCACAAACTCACAACCAACAACCCCACATCCAGCCCCGCCTTTCCCACTTCTCCTTCTCCACTACACTTAATTCTGGATCTGCCATCTGATATGGCTGGGAGTAAAACGACCCTGAAAACAAACTTTTGCTTTTACAGCCATTCTGATTGGGGTCTTCATCACTCCCATCATCTTCTGCGTCAATTAAAAGTTGGAAGAAGTCCTGAGTTTTCACCTAAAACAGAAACAAGAAAAGGTTGGCGCCCTATGAACAAAAATACATAAACATGTGTATAAAACTGTAATTGTCATGCAAACAAAGATAATGAGAGAAAACACATCTGATGAAACGATTGAGAAATGCAAATGAAATCTTCCATCGCATGATTTACATCGATGTGACATAGTTATAAAACGTAAGCATGTACTGATGTAATGGTACTATTTGGTACACTTTGAACAGCATTTCAGTTATATAACAACGTATTATGACAGCTTATTGTGAGGGGAAAGCCCCGATGCAAGTCTCAGAGGCTTACTATTTTGGTTTAACCCACAAGCACAGACAACAAAGAAACATAACTATAGGACGAACCCACGATCATAATGGACGCAACTCCACATGACAAAAATGAGGCTACTTAGACGACTGGGCTATCCCTGTCCCCAATTTCCCACAGATTATAACTGGTAGTCATAGACAGCAGCCGCAGCCCTGGACACGAAGCGTTGTGAGCGAGGCGAGCTCCTCTGGTTCGTTGGTTGGTTGGTTTGTTGCTTAACGCCGCACTCGGCAATATTTCAGCTATATGACGGCGGTCTGTAAATAATCAAGTCTGGACCAGTAAATCCAGTGATTGATATCATGAGCAGCGATCCACGCAATTGGGATCGATGACATGCATCAACCAAGTCAGCGAGCCTGACCACCCGATCCCGTCAGTCGCATCTTACGACAAGCATAGTCGCCTTTTACGGCAAGCATGGGTTGCTGAAGACCTATTCTACCCCGGAAACTTCACGGGTCAACTCCTCTGGTAAATGCGTAACCTGGCACAATGACGAATTCACCTCAACTTTTTAGTACCTACCTTTCCAGCCTTTGAATCAGCCTTGCGTTGTTCAATCATTTCATTCAGTACCTTCGTGAAGAACTTTAGAGTGGTCTTTGAAAATGTGCTCAAACCTAGAGCTCTGAATAAGGGTGTGAATTCGGGGAACATCACTGCAAAATATAAATTAATCATTTATACAATAACACAACTAGAAATTCAACATATCAACGCCACGTAATTTAAAAGTAATGAATCATCAATGTCCCTGGTATCAATTTGATTATTTCCCTTGATTCAATTATTCAGTCATCAAAGTCCTGTTTTGATGAAACAGCTGCTGCCTGTGTACATTCACTAAACAATTGATCAAACATCTGCTGCCTGTATATTTTACTAAACAAATGATCAAACATCTGCTGCCTGTGTACATTCAGAAAACAATTGATCAAACATCTGCTGCCTGTATATTTTACTAAACAAATGATCAAACATCTGCCGCCTGTGTACATTCAGAAAACAATTGATCAAACATCTGCTGCCTGTAAATTTTTACTCAACAACTGATCAAACATCCGACGCATGTGCACTTTCACTAAACAATTGATCAAACATCTGCTGCCTATATATTTTCACTAAACAACTGATCAAACATCCGCTGCATATGCACTTTCACTAAACAATTGATCTAACGTCTGCTGCCTATATATTTTCACAAAACAACTGATCAAACATCCGCTGCATATGCACTTTCACTAAACAATTGATCAAACATCTGCTGCTTCTATATTTTCACTAAACAACTGATCAAACATCCGCTGCATATGTACTTTCATTAAACATTTGATCAAACGTCCGCTGCCTATATATTTTCACTAAACAACTGATCAAACATCCGCTGCCTGTGTACTTTCACTGAACAATTGATCAAGTTTCTACTTCAGGTGCTCTGACAGGGAACCACGGTTAGTAATGGCAACAACACTCTAGTCACTTACAAACAATCATCATAATAGGGCTTTGGATTCCCTGCCCAAAGAACTTTCTTGCCTCCTCAACAAAAGCATTTTTGAAATCACTTTGGGAATCCACTTCGATCCCAAAAGCTGTGCTTGCAATGGCGTCCATTGTGAAGGCACCAAAGTATCTGCAAGGAAGTTGAAGTAGTTTTATTATAGAGCCTCTAGTACTTTCAACAACAATGAATACATTCGTGACGTCCATCATTACATCATACACGACAAGGGTAAAGTGTACTGTTTCTGCTGCGATATCCCACTTACACTGAGGCCGTTTGGACGTATTCTCTCAGACTGTGCGCACTGGATGAAAGTGTGATGCGTCCTTTTCAAGTGTTTCAATCTTATTTTATGTGTGTGCAGATATTTTGATATATATACCTTCCATGTGACCATGAAATCGTAAAACAATGTTTTGATTAAATAATATATTTTCTTTTTTTAATAATCCGATAATAATGCCTACATCCTGTTGAATTATTTTGACCACGTGTCCTAACCTACCAATAAATATTAATTTTGATAAATAACTGGGTGAAATAAGTACAGGCGTTTTGCCTTACCGTTTGACATCAATGCTTTGGTTCGACTCTGCTGCCTTTACAAAGTTAGTTGTAAGTATACTGGCGCATTGGTTTATTCGGTCGCACATCTGAAACATAACATCAAAAGTACTGTTTGGTGAATCCAGCATTGGTATTGTTCGCAACTCTGCACATTAAATTGCGGTGCCTGAGACGACTGTTCGACCTGTGTCCCGTGTTGCCATATAGTCCTATTGACACGTCCATACATATATTACCCGTGAAGACCCGAGGTAAAATAGATCTTCAGCAATCCATGCTTGCCGTAAGAGGCGACTATGTTCGTCGTAAGAGGCGACTAACGGGATCGGATGGTCAGGCTCGCGGACTTGGTTGATGCATGTCATCGTAACCCAATTGCGTGGATCTATGCTCATGATGTCCGTCACTGGATTGTCTGGTCCAGATTCGATTATTTATAGACCGCCGTCATATAGCTAGAATAGTCAGGCTCGCCGACTTGGTTGATGCATGTCATCGTAACCCAATTGCGTGGATCTATGCTCATGATGTCCGTCACTGGATTGTCTGGTCCAGATTCGATTATTTATAGACCGCCGTCATATAGCTGGAATAGTCAGGCTCGCCGACTTAGTTGATGCATGTCATCGTAACCCAATTGCGTGGATCTATGCTCGTGATGTCCGTCACTGGATTGTCTGGTCCAGATTCGATTATTTATAGACCGCCGTCATATAGCTGGAATAGTGCTGAGTGCGGCGTTAAACAACAAACAAAACATACAAATCTGACGTATGAGCAGGTGATGAAATCTTTAATTCAATACAAATAATGTGCGATGTTTATATTGTCAGGACTTAAACCTTGAACATATAACATCTGCTGAGCTGAAACTACTCATCTTGAATTAATATCTTTTGAAGCTCAGCCAAATTCAGATAATATACTCTAAAAAGGGGAAATTTTCAAAAATGGCAGATGATTGCAGAAATACTAACCAAGTGATCGTAATGGATAGTTAAGAAAAGAGAGGACTGGGTGTAATAGGACAATCAACAGAGCATGTTGGCGCAAAGAAACAAGAAATAGAACAGGGTTGCGTGGTCAAATAATGAACGTTGGGGACAACTTGATCAATAATGGGCCATGCCCAAACGGGTGTCAAACAGTTGTTTATACGAAGTGCCAAGGTCCGAATCAATCTCCTGACGATAATTTGAGAGAGTCTTGTCCACTACTCTTTGCAGCACTTGGCCGGGTTAGGCTAACCAACATAGCGGGTGGCCTTTGACGTTGCTGCACACGTCTCCCGATGATGTCTCAGACGTGATCCGTGGGAAAAGGTCAAGACACATTGCATTCTAGTCATTGTTGCTGCTAATGGGTATTCAGTTACGATACGTGAAAGGTGGGCACGAGCATGTATAAAAAGACAAAAGAAAGCCCAAACTAGGGACAACGCTATTCTTGAAGGCACTTTCCATTGACCATTTCATGGACAACAGGTAGTGGCATTCTGGCGGTCATAGTGATCCCGCCTCATATCATTACAGCCCTAGCCCCAGCCCCAAATGTGCCATGTTGCTTTGGGTTGACGTTCTTGAGGACGCGTCCAAACACGTCCACGCCACAGACCATCGGCGATTCCCCCAGTTTCTACGCTGTATAATAAACACCTTTGGCATCTGGTTAGAATGTGTCGATTTCTTAACGATGTTTCAACGCGTGGTCGCCGAGAAAACAAACGAATCAGTGAACATTGTGTTTCCAAAGTTTGAAAATCACTGAGACACATGTCTGAGACTCATTGAACATATTAGTCATTGAGTTCTGCTAGTTTAAAGATTGCAAATAACCCTTAGGCGTTCATCACATTGAAGCTGATCACAAATACAGCAATTAAGCAAGAGTAGAGAACTTACTAGCTACTGTGGCTAATGAAAATCAACAAATATAATGGCTCAGAGCGATCTGACAAACTTTCACTGAAGCGTGCACGGACGAATTGCATGGACCACGCGCTATGGGTCAAGTGTGTTGGTGCGTTGGGGAAATCTATTTGTTTCTATTCTTTGTCTTTCAAGAACCAAACTTGATAATGTTCTTACCAAGCGCAGTTTCGATCCACTTAATGTTGGGGTTACAATATTTCTCAGCCGTTTCCAATTAGCGCCTTTCTCAAGGAGAATGCTTCTGTCCACTGGGTAGTTGCTCAAGTCGAAACCCTGAAACATTCTCAAATATACTGTACGTTGTCTCTGTTACATTCTCAAACATACATTCTCACTGTAGCATTCCCGATCAGTTCGTAGAGTTCTCAAAGATACTACATCTAACATGTCAAAAGGAAGCTTAAACATCCTGCACAACCAAGCTACAAGGTTACATCCGTTGACATTAACAAGGACATTGAGTCCCTGACAGGTTCAAGACCGATTTTAACAGTATTTCAGTTATATCGCGGCATGTCAGCTTAATGTGGGAGGAAAGCCCAAAGTGATGCAGGTCTCAGACGTTTACCACTTCGGTGAAACCCACGGGCACGGGGACGCAACTCTGCACAGCAAATCGCGGCGCCTTAGACGGCTGGGCCACCCGTGCCCCCCAAATCACCTACTGTGAATTTTAAATGTTAACGTGACAGGTAACAATTAGTTTTATAAAAAGTTTATATATAAACTTATCAAACAAGTTTGTCAGTGTAACAGAGACAATAAATTCAAAAGGAAAAATTCGAGATAAATTGAACGGCTAAATGCAAACTCACCGCTCTGTCTGTGAAGTGCTGGAAATCTTTGATCAAAACCTCTCTCACAACATCGAGGTCCGTTACATTTACCATCGGAAAGCCACCCAAAAAAATCCTTAAAAGACAATATCACATCATATGGTGACTCTTTAGTCTAAAATGAGTGAGTGAGTAGGGTTTAATGCTGCTTTCAACAATATCTCTGTTCCACCAGAGCATGTCAGCTTGATGGTGGTGGTGGAGGTGGGGATTCCGATATTCATAGGCATCACCCCCACGAGCACTTATACGGAGCTGACAAGCGAATGATAATAAACTTGGTTGGTGGGTTTGTTGTTTAACGCCGCACTCAGTGATATTCAAGCTATATGACGGCGGTCTGCAAATAATCGAGTCTGGACCAGACAATCCAGTGATTGACATCATGAGCATCGATCCACGCAATTGGGATACGATGACATGCATCAACCAAGTCAGCGAGCCTGACCACCCGATCCCGTTAGTCGCCTTTTACGACAAGCATAGTCACCTTTTACGACAAGCATGGGTTGCTGAAGACCTGTTCTACCCCGGATCTTAATATAATCTAGGTGAATTGTGAATTCGAATAAAAGACGATCGCAGGATCATGGGTATGACAGGTCTAAAGGACACAACTCTGCAGCGCCACCCGTGTCCCACTGACAATCATTACAGATATGAATAAATATCAGTTTGCTTGATAAATGTCATCCTACACCGACGGCTTGATTCGTTGCTCACAATATCGATCACATGAATGCCTGGTCCGGACTCCAATATTTACTGTCCGCCTTTATTTAGCTAGTGCGGCGTTAAACGTCAAACAAACAGACAATCTTCGAATTGTCGAACAGTTGGACTAAATGGCATTTTTAATGTGTGTCCCTGGTCTCAAATAATTTCAATATACACCTAAGGGAGATAACTCTTAAAGATTGACATACCCTAAGACTTTACCATACTGTTTCCCAAGCTTGTTGTCAAAGATGTCATCCTGTAACAAGAGTATATTTGGATCTTTGATATTTATATTTCAAATGACAAAAAAATCATTCCATGATAGTCATCCATTCGTCACCACTCGTCCCTTTCCTTAACCTGCAAGAAAACATTTTGCTTGTCATTCGTAACCACTCGTCCCTTTCCGTAACCTGCAAGTAGACTTTGGCTTGTCACTCGTCGTCACTCGTCCCTTTCCGTAACCTGCAAGAAGACATTTGGCTTGTCATTCGTCACCACTCGCCCATTTCCGTAACCTGCAAGAAGACATTTGGCTTGTCCCTGAATGACACGAGTTGATCAGGAATGGTTTTGGTTTGTGTGTTTTTTTTGTTTTTGGTTTAATGCCTCACTCAGCAATATTCCAGCAATAAGACGACGGTATGTTAATAATCGTGTCTTGACTAGACAATCCAGTGATTGACATGATGAGCATCGATCCACGCAACTGGAATACGATGACATGCATCAACCAAGTCAGAGAGCCTTACCACCCGATCCCCATAGTCGCCTCTTACGTCAAGGATGGGTTGCTGAAGACCTATTCTACCCCGCATCTTCACGGGTATGGTCAGGAATGAACAGTCATCAGACAGCAGATGATAGATGCAAATATTTTATCAACATGAGCCATGTATGATGTTCTTTCCAGGGATTACAGATATCACATACAATATGAATACCATTCTGATATATTCAGGAGAGATTTTACTTTAGATACAATCTGTTTGTGAAGATGTTAAGGTGATCTACGAACCTCAATGTCCTAGGACGGATAATATTTACAAGCGTTCGTTTTAAACGAGGGTAGAGTTAAGATTACACTTTAAGCTCACCTGTTTTAACAACTGATGGAAATTCCCGATAAAAATCACGGGCTCCGGGCCAGGAATACCCGCATCCTTGAACAGACGATTTCTCTTTTTTCCATATCTTTAGAAGAAACAAAACAAACAGAAAAAGACACATTCAGACGACACGATTGCAAAATTCCATTTACAAAAGGACCTACTAACTTTCAATATAATTTTAATCCATCATCTTTTAGACACCATCTCCTTTCTTTATGGGATAGTAAAAAATGAAGATGATTTCTGTATTATTTTTATTGTGTGTTAAATCCCGTGTGTGAAAATCGTTTCACATGAGCACAATTGGTTATAGACATTAGATCCTGTATGCTTGAAGACCACAAGGACAGTATTTTGGCAAACCATCTCTTTCATATTATAAAATAATACATATGTAAATCCCAATATAACTTACTGACTTCCAACTGACGCATGTTGCAAATACAATAAGGAACAATTTAAATTTTGAAAAATACACTTTTGGAGAAAATAGGACTAAATTAAATAATATATGGAAATGTGTCAGTTCAAACTAATCAAGCATTCATCACACACCCTCCCTCCTCTCCCTATATCGACGTTTCACTGTCATTCTATCTCTTCTCTTTTCTTCCTCCTGATATTTCATTTTGTCCAATAACATCCGAGGTTAAACAGGGTTACCCATTTTTGTATTATAATGTCGCATGAATAAATAAAGAAGGAACAAAAAGGAAAATGGTTCACCGCTGAACAAACTTAAAGAAATCAAGACCTGACAGTTGAACCCGAGGTTCTAAATTATAGTCGATATTAACAGCAGGGATGGGAGGTTTGCTCGTGGACAATGGATGAGAACAGCTACACTGCATGTTTCCAGTATATGTGGCGATTTGACGAATACACGGTCTTCACATACGACCAGTGTGTCTAACAACATAGGCAAAATAAGGCGGTCCTTGTGAGATGACCCCCATATAATTTGACACCAGGAAAACGGCCTTGACCTTTTGACAGGACATTACTTGGCATATTAACCGCTGTCATATCAGCCTCGGTCGGTGCTTGTGAGGTTAATAACAGAAGGAATGCTAACCTGACAATAGTCAATAAACGTCAATGAAGCTTTACGTAATTGTACTTACTTATTCAGGAGTAGATCAGTGGACTATGAAGAAATTATACTTACGCATAAATCAGAATCAACACTAATATCCACAGAATCCATGTTGGAGAAATGTCAACACAACCGAGTATCTCCATTTGAAGTGTCACCAGGCAAACAGTTGGTTACCAGTTGGTTATGGGAAATACCAAGAGAAGAGTAGTCATCCAGTGAGGATGCACTAACAGACAAAGGCAGGGTACTTGAGTTCCTGAGTTGTGTGACTCGCCAGGTCGGGATATGGGGAATGTCTCAAAACGTTTTAGATGTATTTAACCCCCACCCACGCAAAGTTGTGCTGGGGAATTAGAAACGGGCTCTGTCGGGTTTCGTTTCAGGAGCATATCTAATAAACCATTCACAATTTCTTCATGAAACTTTGCATACACATAATGTAGCACTGCAATGATGCCTTTTGCTATTTAGGATTATTTGTTTGATTATTTTTGTTTACGAGACAACAATTTGGACTGCGCTTCAAATCAGGGTAGGTTTGTTGGTTTGTTTGTTGTTTAACGCCGCACTCAGCAATATTCGAGCTATGATGGCAGTCTGTCAATACTCGATTCTGGACCAGACAATCCAGTGATTGGCATCATGAGCACCGATCAACGCAAGATACTATGACATACATCACCCAAGTCAAACTGTAAAGGGGAGTAATTCCTTGTATTTTCACCTGTCTGATATCACTTGGTCTTGGAAGAGGCTTCCCACAGAGAGATCACTGGGTCGAGGGTAGTTTGCCTGAGTTAAAGGTCAAGATTTTGCTAGCAGAGAAAGTGACTCGCCACTAGGAGCTGTATCTTTCACACATGGATGGCATATATTGAGGGCTGACTGAAAGAGCACAGCTCAGAGTGATGTCGTCTGCTTGGGTAGTAGCTGTAACGTTAAAATCCAATTATGGCACCCTGCATGTAGCACCAGGACAAAGCCAGTAGTTTATTTGATGGAGGTAAGTACACAGATACATGTATTTTGATAAAGCTAGTTTAACCTCTATCACATTCTGTTGGAACTTCTACTATATTCTAAGTAGGTTTCCTGTTGTAAAGTACTACGCAGTACCGCCAGTTGAAAGACTTCGAGGTTTGAGATAATCTACAGTTATTCCAACAAAAGTAAATGATTGGTACTTTGTGTTCACAGGGTCAAATAAGTCAGTGCTGTGTCCATATCATTTCCCTCCAAATACTTGTTCTCATGGCAATATCCTGAAACCTTGCTCATCTCACTTTTGGGGTGTCATCATTAGTAGGAAAAAGCTTTTAAAGTTTCAGCTTCATTGGACGAGTGTTTTGATGGGAAGATGTTTATGTGGACGCTGGACGTACAGGCCTCTACATCGGTCCACTTGACACAGATGGGACACATGGACGAGGTTAACTCGAAATGATGGCTCTAAAGTAAGTTTGGTTACACTAAGCACTGCGATCTGTAAGAAAATGATGAAACCTGCTGTGGTTTTCTGAGTTTTTACACCACCGCACACATATATTCCCCCACCCCTTTCTCCACTGCACAGTATCCTGGGTCCACCTGCTGAACTTGAACGTGAATACAAGTATGAATGGTAGCAAAACGACTATGGAAACACTCTTTAGCTTTTACAGCCACTCTGATTTGGGATTTCATCAAGCCCATCATCCTCTGCGTCTCGTCCTTTCATCTAAAACAGACATGGGAAAAGGTTGGCGCCTCATGAATTGGGTTTAGTGACTGAGTGAGTGAGTTGGGATTAACGCCGCTTTTAACAATATTCAAGTTATATCGCGGCGTGTCAGCTTAATGTGGGAGGAGAACCCGAAGTGATGCAGGTCTCAGACGTTTACCGCTTCGGTGAAACCCACGAGCACGGGTATGGTGCTGACAAACCTAGAAACATAATCGGTGAATTGGGTTTATCCTCGCGTCCAAGATTATTGCACTTATATAGCGACGTGCATGCACGTGTGTGTGGCTTCTTGTACCACTCCGGACTGATACCGATTTTAAAGTGCTAGCCCACTGGTATATCTTGCCGCAGTTCAACATGAATACCACACTCAGACACAGTATACCGACTATGAACTAAGATACATGAACACCTCATGTATGTTAGGCATAATAATGACAGTTTAAAAGATAATAAGAGAAATAATTATTACATCTGATGAAACGAATGAGGTAGTTTCGAAGCAGGAACAGTTTCTTGAAATGAAAATAAAATTTTCTATTGCATAATACTTTCATCGATGTGACATGGATATGCATAGTAAGTATGCATGGACAGTTCTTGTCCTGATATGACGTTATTAGCTTTCGATAATGAGTGAATGAGTTGGGTTATACGCAACTTTAACAGTATTTCAGTTCTATGACGACGTGTCTGCTTTATGTGAGGGGGAAGTCATGATGCACGTCTCAGACGCTCATTACTTGATGAAGCAAACAAGCGCGGGTATGGTGCTGAAACAAAACAATCCATGACAGCAAGGGCGACCCAAACTCGATGAAGTGAATCCTTCCATACATATTTGCTGTGTACTTTGACATAATTTCAGCAACCCATGCTTACCGTAAAAAGTGACTATTCTTGTCGTCAGAGGCTAACGGGATAGGGTGGATTGGTCCTCCCACCTTAACTGGTTTTCCATCTATTCTGACAATCAATGTGTACCACTGGCGAAGTTGTACCAATCACATGATTGGGAAAAGAAAAACAAGGATGAAATCTGTTTTTTATTTTATGAGACAGACAAAAAATAAAGCATACATAGAAAATCAATGAGCCATGATATTTTTTTCCCCATCTGATTCCAATGCTGACAGCGTCGCTGTGGTTAACTGTCATAATCATTTGTAAACCGATCACAAACAATCTTCTTCAATGTACAATGATCATTGACATGAGCTGCTGCATATTGCTAAGAAATAACATGGATATAAGATACACTGCATAAGATACATGAACAAAGCAACCTTTACCCTGACACAGTACACAACTGACCCTAATGATGAACGCGACACACAAGATCAGTGCAGCGAGAACTAAAGATGGTGTCAATAGGGCTTGGTCAACAGGCACAATGGCTGTTTGAAGACCTCTCTTATACAAAATACTTACATAACATATTACATATCTAAACACGCAGTGGCTGATAAAAGATTCAATATCAAATATATATATAAATGTCTAAAAAGTTGACTAATGTACAATAGAGGATTTCATAGCATTTTGTAAGGGTAAAATATGCATGAACAGAGTTATATTTCCAAACAACACGGTTTTAGAATTACAACCTTTTATATAAAAGAAGCAATTTGATCTTCTTTCCATACATATTTTTACACATATGAATAATGAAGATTATCATACCTCCTTGTCAGAATGATGAGATTTGATTGGTCCACGTGATCCTGATAAAATACCATGTAAACCGCCTTGGAGGGGAAGTAAATTTCTCAGCGGGAGAATAAATAACTTGGGCTGCACATGGATTTCTGAGAGGCAGAATAAATCCCTTACACCCCTCTTTGAAGCAAAAAGCGCCTTGCATTTTCCAAAGCAATGAAAGTCACGTGACATAGCACAAGTTAACCTCAGCTGGGGGTCGGGGAATATATCAGCATCCCTGTGTCCCCACAGTAGGGAGGATGATGGTAACTACCTGTCAGACTTAAAGCTGTGGGGGTCGGGGAATATATCAGCATCCCTGTGTCCCCACAGTAGGGAGGATGATGGTACCTACCTGTCAGACTTAAAGCTGTGGGGGTCGGGGAATATATCAGCATCCCTGTGTCCCCACAGTAGGGAGGGTGATGGTACCTATCTGTCAGGCTCAAAGCTGTGGGGGTCGGGGAAGATATCAACGTCCCTGTGTGTCCCCACAGTAGGGAGGGTGATGTACCTACCTGTCAGGCTTAAAGCTGTGGGGGTCGGGGAAGATATCAGCGTCCCTGTGTGTCCCCACAGTAGGGAGGGTGATGTTCCTACCTGTCAGACTTAAAGCTGTGGGGGTCGGGGAAGATATCAGCGTCCCTGTGTGTCCCCACAGTAGGGAGGGTGATTTACCTACCTGTCAGGCTTAAAGCTGTGGGGGTCGGGGAAGATATTAGCGTCCCTGTGTGTCCCCACAGTAGGAAGGGTGATGGTACCTACTTGTAAGACTTAAAGCTGTGGGGGTCGGGGAAGATATCAGCGTCCCTGTGTGTCCCCACAGTAGGGAGGTTGATGGTACCTATCTGTCAGGCTCAAAGCTGTGGGGGTCGGGGAAGATATCAGCGTCCCTGTGTGTCCCCACAGTAGGGAGGGTGATGTGCCTACCTGTCAGGCTTAAAGCTGTGGGGGTCGGGGAAGATATCAGCGTCCCTGTGTGTCCCAAAGTAGGGAGGGTGATGGTACCTACTTGTCAGACTTAAAGGTGTGGGGGTCGGGGAAGATATCAGCGTCCCTGTGTGTCCCCACAGTAGGGAGGGTGATGGTACCTACTTGTCAGACTTAAAGCTTTGGGGGTCGGGGAAGATATCAGCGTCCCTGTGTGTCCCCACAGTAGGGAGGGTGATTTACCTACCTGTCAGGCTTAAAGCTGTGGGGGTCGGGGAAGATATCAGCGTCCCTGTGTGTCCCCACAGTAGGAAGGGTGATGGTACCTACTTGTCAGACTTAAAGCTGTGGGGGTCGGGGAATATATCAGCATCCCTGTGTCCCCACAGTAGGGAGGGTGATGGTACCTATCTGTCAGGCTTAAAGCTGTGGGGGTCGGGGAAGGAATCAGCATCCCTGTGTGTCCCCACAGTAGGGAGGATGATGTACCTACCTTTCAGGCTTAAAGCTGTGGGGTCGGGGAAGATATCAGCGTCCCTGTGTGTCCCAACAGTAGGGAGGGTGATGTACCTACCTGTCAGGCTTAAAGCTGTGGGGGTCGGGGAAGATATCAGCGTCCCTGTGTGTCCCCACAGTAGGGAGGGTGATGGTACCTATCTGTCAGACTTAAAGGTGTGGGGGTCGGGGAAGATATCAGCGTCCCTGTGTGTCCCCACAGTAGGGAGGGTGATGGTACGTACTTGTCAGACTTAAAGCTGGGAGGGTCGGGGAATATATCAGCGTCCCTGTGTGTCCCAACAGGAGGGAGGGTGATTTACCTACCTGTCAGGCTTAAAGCTGTTGGGGTCGGGGAAGATATCAGCGTCCCTGTGTGTCCCCACAGTAGGGAGGGTGATGTACCTACCTGTCAGGCTTAAAGCTGTTGGGGTCGGGGAAGATATTAGTGTCCCTGTGTGTCCCCACAGTAGGGAGGGTGATGTACCTACTTGTAAGACTTAAAGCTGTGGGGGTCGGGGAAGATATCAGCGTCCCTGTGTGTCCCCACAGTAAGAAGGGTGATGGTACCTACTTGTAAGACTTAAAGCTGTGGGGGTCGGGGAAGATATCAGCGTCCCTGTGTGTCCCCACAGTAGGGAGGTTGATGGTACCTATCTGTCAGGCTCAAAGCTGTGGGGGTCGGGGAAGATATCAGCGTCCCTGTGTGTCCCCACAGTAGGGAGGGTGATGTACCTACCTGTCAGGCTTAAAGCTGTGGGGGTCGGGGAAGATATCAGCGTCCCTGTGTGTCCCCACAGTAGGGAGGGTGATGGTACCTACCTGTCAGGCTTAAAGCTGTGGGGGTCGGGGAAGATATCAGCGTCCCTGTGTGTCCCCACAGTAGGGAGGGTGATGGTACCTACCTGTCAGGCTTAAAGCTCTGGGGGTCGGGGAAGATATCAGCGTCCCTGTGTGTCCCCACAGTAGGGAGGATGATAGTACCTACATGTCAGGCTTAAAGCTGTGGGGGGCGGGTTATATATCAGCGTCCCTGTGTCCCCAGAAGAGAGGTTGATGTAACTGCCCTTTGGAAATGTGTAACCCGTGGTCGTGACAGTCTCATCAGCCTTGCGAATAGTGCTGTAATAGATACCATGTCTGTGCAAGGTAATGCGAATGGCTCACATTAATTAAACTTCACATTTTTATGTTTCCAAATTGACTATCAACAAAAAGACCGCTACACTTTACACTTTGGATAGCGGAAATATCAACTTGAATATACAGACAAAGTATACCACAGAGTATGACCACCCGATCTACTGCAGTTGGTTCTATCAACAAGCCTGGGAAACTGGGGATCTATTCTTCCCTGTGATCCCTACAGAATCATATAGAGGGAAGCTTCGTGGCTGCTTCATAAACTTCACATAACCAACAGTAGGAGTGTAACAATATATTGAACTACCACAATTGTTTACCCAACGATGGTACTATATTAATACAAAAACATAAATGTCAATAGACTTGTCGATAGTTTGCATAACAATCAATAGTTACATTTAGTTTTCAAATAATGCATACCAGTATTTTATGTGAGTTTCAAACCCACATGTGTGTTGGTCAGCAACGATTGCAACAACTTCAGATTAGAGTTACTTCCCTTTGGTTTGAGTAGTGAAAGGAATGAAAATGGCCTTCTTTGAGACTGTCAGAAATACTTTCTTCATTCCTCTTACACTGGTTGATATAATTATCAAGCCTTAAAGTTGGTTTACTACTATCCACAATACTATTGCAATAGTGAATATAATCCCAATAGACTACCCTATTCAACAACATTACTGTCTTCACTGTTCTGTTTATACACGAACTAGCCGCGAATAGCTTGACTATTGCTGATGCGACTTAAAGCACACTTTCTCACTCACTCACTTATACACGAAGGTGCAGTGAACTTAAGGATCAGTTTTATTCGATACTGAAAGGCCTCAGGCCCATAGTACAATTCTGTTTTCGGGAGTGGTTACAAATCTGTTTAACAGGTCATATTCTAATTAACATGGCATGATAAATGAACAGTGATAGTATAGTTGTTGACAAGCTCGATATAAATTTTTGTTGAGTGGGATGTACATAAAAAGTCAGATCAATAGGTGCAGTTAACTTACAGGTATAGCTGGACAGATACGAGAGGGAAGATAGACACCATCAAAGTAACCTTTACAGCACCCCTTCAACATTTAGACAGAGACTGTTCTATTATTGCAGATTACAACGACAATTTTATCTGTGTACAACAACCAGGATGACTCAACAGCCCAACGTGACAATTACCGCATTTCAAAACGTCATGGTTTCATATACATTTTTACACATATTTTGGGTCAGTGGGGTAGCCAAGTGGTTAATGCGGTTGCTCGTCACACGAAGACCTTGGTCGGTTGCCCCACATGGGTTCAATGTGTGGAGCCCATTTCTGGTGTCCCCTTCCATGATATTAATTGCTAACAGCAATGTAAGACCACACTCGAGCACACTCATAGACATGATGCCAGGGTATATGAGGAAAGACTTCGTATGTAAACTGCTTGAATACCCATAGGGTTAGTAATAAGTGACTTCATAAAAATGGCTTGTGCACTTGTACAAATATCACTTCACCCGCACCAGTGTATTGTTTGTGTCATCTGGATGGCATTACTGACGTCACTTGAATGTTATTGTGACATAAGGTTGAAATGACGTCACACTAGAAACGACATCATTGCTGAAGACGGTTGATGTCTATCACTAGTTGTGTTTTTTTTACGACAGCGGTTGTGATCAGTGCATTTTTCAAAAGGGGAGCTCTAAAGAAATAATGGGTGATATAGAAATTATTACATTCGCATGTGTCTCAAACGGATTTTACGAAACTAGCGTCTGGGAATTTATGAAAAACACTCGCTCTCGCTTGGGAAATACAAGAATTCTGACACAAGTTTCGTAACATCAGTATGACACGTGCTGTTATGCTAATCTCTATGAATGATCTTTGATTACAGAATCTATCCTTTCTTACCCAACTAGAGCAGGATACAGTCGGAGAGTCTCCATGGTCACGTGGTCCATGTATTTCAGTTTGTCAACATTGTCGTTGTCTGGATTTGTCTGAAAAAAGTATGCAGGATACATGACGCAACTTACTTAATTACTTCTAAAAGCAGAGTTGACATACAGCGTACCTAGAGTTTGGTCCTGGTTTCATAAATAAGGAATCTTATCAAAATTAGGTAAGCAGAGTCCCTTAGTTACTTGGATCCAATCACAGAATCCTCCTAATGCAATAATGTTTTTTTGTTTTTTTTCTTCAACGCCACACTCAGCATTTTTCCAGCGATATGACGGCAGTCTGTTAATAATCCAGCCTGGACCAGACAATCTAGTGATTGGCATCATGAGCATCTTTCGCAATTTGGATGCGATGACATGTATCAACCAAGTCAGCCAGTCTGACCCCCCATCCCGCTAGCCCTCCTACGACAAGTATAGTTGCCTTTTACGGAAAGCATGGATGGCTGAAGACCTAGTCTACTCCGGATCTTCACGGGTGAATGCAATTATGTAATCATACACTAGCTCGTGGTTTTCATATAATGATAAAATGTCTAACATGACAATCTGAGCGTTTCCATGATCACATTATCCATGTATGAATGTCAGTCGGCCAATATCATCATTCATAGTACAATTCATAGTACCCCCACCCCCCCCCACACACACCCCATCCCCCTGCCCCGCAAAAAACCCCAACACCAAACAAAGCCCACAATCATACTACATGAGTACATCTTGATATACCATTTACTATTCGAGGGCACGGGTGTCCCAGTCGTCTAAGGCGCCGCGATTCGCTGTGCAGCGTTGCGTCCCTTGGGCACGCCAGAAACCTATGATTGTGGGTTCGAATTCCGGTTCGCCCCGATTATGTTTCTAGGTTTGTCAGCACCATACCCGTGCTCGTTGGTTTCACCGAAGTGGTAAACGTCTGAGACCTTCATCACTTCGGTCTTTCCTCCCACATTAGGCTGACACACCGCGATACAACTGGAATACTGTTAAAAGCGGCGTTAAACCCAACTCACTCACTCACTTGATATACTATTCACGTTTATAGTCCTGAAGGATTGCCACCGCCTCAAGTTGTCTGGTGGTAGTACATTTACCACGTCGGTGAATATAAGTGCAATAATCTTTGACGCGACGTTAAACCCCATTTCACTTCACCATACCAGAGAGTATAAGAAAACTGACAGATGATGTCACATGTTTCCATGACAAGTGAACAAGGCGGGCAGCAAAATGCAGAGAAAAAATGTTTTGTTATGTTTTCATAAATATCGAAAATCCAAGTTATACCCTGAAAAATATATATTTAAAACACCATGCAGAAAGTCACATTTTGCAAATGTTCGGCTGTTAAAAAACATCAACGCCAGGGAATAACCAATCTCAATTATCTGCCGTTAGATTGCATGTTGATGGTTGTTTCTGTGACTGGAACACTTGTTTAGGTTGCGTTTGGCTGGTTGTTTATGTGATGGGAACACTGTTTAGGTTGCGTTTGGATGGTTGTCTCTGTGATGGGAAGACGGTTTAGGTCGCAGTTGGGTGGTTATTTCTGTGACTAAAACACTGTTTATGTTGCGTTTGGGTGATTGTTTATGTGACTGTTTAGCGTGCGTTTGGGTGGTAGTTTCTCTGACGGGAACACTGTTAAGGTTGCATTTGGGTGTTTGTTTATGTGACCGGATCACTGTTTAGGTTGCGTTTGGGTGATTGTTTCTGTGATGGAAACACTGTTTAGGTTGTATTTGGGTGGTTGTTTCTGTGATTGGAAGACTGTTTAGGTTGCGTTTGGGTGGTTGTTTCTGTGATGGAAACAGTGTTAAGGCTGCATTTGGGTGGTTGTTTCTGTGATGGTAAGACTGTTTAGGTTGCGTTTGGGTGGTTGTTTCTGTGATGGGAACAGTGTTTAGGCTGCACTTGGGTGGTTGTTTCTGTGATGGTAAGACTGTTTAAGTTGCGTTTGGGTGGTTGTATTTGTGATGGGAACACCGTTTAGCCTGCACTTGGGTGGTTGTTTCTGTGACGGGAACGCTGTCTAGGCTGCATTTGGGTGATTGTTTCTGTGATGGTAAGACTGGTTAGGTTGCGATTGGGGGGTTGTTTCTGTAATGGGAACAGTGTCCAGGCTGCACTTGGGTGGTTGTTTCTGAGATGGGAACACTGTTAAGGTTGCATTTGTGGTTTTTTTCTGTGAAATGACAAAACTATGAATCATCTTTAATCCTTAATTGGTACCTTCTCTTTGTATCTGCTCTACGTTGCTCAATCATTTCAGTTAGAGCCTTGGTGGAGAACTAATGAGTGCACCTAGCGAACATTCTCATGCCTAGAGCTTTGAAAATTCCTGTTAGTTCAAGAAAAAGGACTGGAAAAATGTAAAAATGATTATAAAAATAAATCATTGAGCCACGTAGAGAAAATAGGTAAAGTCAGTATTTCTATTTATTACTGATCAGCCAAATATCCCATGGATAGTCTCTGGCACTATTGCACTGTTTTATTAGATACTTTTAGGTCCTTTTTGCACCATGTTCACATCACTATCGCACAACAATCAAGTGTCTTCTGTGCCATCTTTGCCAAACTGACACGACATCTGTGTATCACTTTCACTGAGTAATGGAATTGTGAGATGTGATAACATTTCATAACACAGGGAAGTAACTTATGAAATGTAGCTTATGACGACGTTGATCGATCACTTACAAACTAAAATGAAAACAAAAATCCTTCAGTGAAAAACTTCCGTGGCTTCTAAAAAGCCACTTCGATCAAAAAGCTGTGGGATGACGTCCATTGTAAATGCACTAAAGTAGCAGGAATGAAGTTGAAATATTTTCTCTCACTAGAGAATACCCCACTCAGACACAGTATACTGACTCCGAGCCAATCGGTCCTTTTTTGCGCTTTAATGCTGAGCGCAAGACAGCAAGTACCATCTTTGAAACATGTTTTGGTATGGTGCTGCCGGGGATCGAACCCCAGACTTGCTGCTCTCCGGGCGGACGCTCTACCACTTAACCATGGAGGCGGTCTCATACCACCTAGGCACACAATCTACTCTTCATATCTCCAAGACAGAGATTATCTACTCTTCATTCAATCTCGACAGAGTTATCTACTCTTCATACAATCTCGACAGAGTTATCTACTCTTCATTCAATCTCGACAGAGTTATATACTCTTCATACAATCTAGACAGAGGTATCCACTCTTCATTATATCTAGACGGAGTTATCCCATCTTCATACAATCTAGACAGAGTTATCTACTCATTATTCCAGCTAAAATGTAATTGCAGCCTAGTTTGGCAAGGGTGGAAACTGGACATTTAAGTCCCTTGCCTGGGGAAGAGTGAGTAAGTGAGTGAGTAAGTTGGGTTTAACGCCGCTTTTAACAGTATTCCAGTCATAACACGGCGTGCCTGGGGAGGATGTCTACTCTCCGGACATATGCTCTACCACTGGTTATATGAATGAGGCGGTTCATCATGTGAGTGAGTGAGTGAGGGAGTATGGCTTACGCCACTTTTAGAAGCAATTTTCCATATCTTTGCACACTCTACCCATGTGGGGATCGAGCCAGGAGCTTTGGCATGACGGCCGAACGCTTTAATCACTAGGCTACCCCAATTCTCCTGTATCATTCTTGAACATTCCCACAGTTCAACACATCAATCAACACTTAGTGATTTCATTGTACTTTGGCCGGCCTAGCCTGCTATCTTCATAAAAACGTTATCTTTCAAGGTCATGTTATCTGCTGACAGACGGAAATTTCCTTTTCATCATGACGCATTTAGACTGAAACGAAAGCACAACTCCTCCAGATTACAAATGTTACAACTGTACTTTCAAACCAGCTTCGCGTAACCTGTTTGAACTGGACAACGGGTTGGAATGTTTTTGTTTAAATATGTTTTTGTATAAATTTGCTTGTGCTATACCAATTAATAGCCTATTAAACAATTATTGTTTTCGTACAAATTTAAACAAATGAAATGATGTTGACGTTAATTAAGGGGTCTTCGGAAATTCATTTTATTATTGTGATTTACTGATTTTGTAGAAGGTAATTTATTATTGTTTCAAACTCTGCTGGTCTTGACTTGATTATTTACACGCCGTCGAGATACTGAATAGATATTTCTAGTTGATATTTTTCTGGGTTTTTTTCTTCTAAGTGTTGGGGTGGGTGGGTGGGTGGAGGGATGGGGTTGGGAATGGGTTTCAACTGGAGTGGGAATACACTTGATCCAATAGTTTGCCTTAGGGTTAAAGGAACCCCATCAAATTGATCTCTGGACATGCTTGGTGTTATACAAAATGTGTTGTGTAACTTTCAGAGTAGGTCTTGAAGCAGTGACCGGTTTTTGTCCAAGATATATTCAAGCAATACCACTTCCCGTCCACCACTCCCCTCACCCCCATAATATAGAATAAGTGTTTGCATATACCATTTAAAATGCACCAATCATACAATACGAGACTTTCATTGGAAATGGCAAGGGCTGTAACTTGTTAAGGCAAGAGGACGTTCTTGGTTCAGGAAGATGCTCAGCAAGCTGCCTGCAAATCATTATCCCACAATACTCAGGAACCAAGCAATTACCATGGCCCTGGCAACGGTTATGTGGGTGTCATCGACAAAGATGATATAATTTTTCTTCATGTCACAGTGACTGATTATTCATTAGACGATCATTGAACTCCGTTCTCAAGTTCAAATCAGTTATCCCACTAACATAAGCTTACAAACAAACATGATTTGACACAGTGCCTTGATAGTGCTGGGTGTTTGATGGCACTCGTGAGCAGGCGTTGGTCAGTATGCAGGACGTTATCATATTTTAACATGCACATTATCCAAAATGTCAAAAAGACGAATTCTACGAATCAATACAAATCTAAAATACCACAATTGAGTGGATATCACTATTGAAATTGGGTGAAGATCATCAATAAAATTGCACTTAGGTCCCTTGTCAGTCATTACTCACCATCGCCAACTTCGCACACATGATTGTGAGATGGCCCCTGTTATCCTCGTCCAATTGCTGCAATCGGTATTCATTACTTGTTACAGATTACTGATAACACAGCCCGGAGGTGTGTTTCAGAAATAATTTGCAAACTTGATCTCAGGTGTGTACCAGTAAAACGTCATTTTGGAGGTCCTTTGGAAGAGCAACATGTTTTCTAAACTGGTGATAGTTTCCCTATGCGTGATGGGTACGTATTGAAACTCATGATTTTAAAAGTTGCACATGAGTCGTTTACATAATTTAGAGTTTTCCAGCCTTAATGTTTCGTTCACATTTCTGACATGGCGGTTACTTTGTAACAATACAACCTTTGCAACCCCCTCCTAAGTACCCGCCTCCTTGGTCAAGTGGAAGGTGCGTCTGCTCGGAGGTGCGTCAAACCGAAGACGTAAAACAAATGGTACTTGTTGTCCTACCTGGTGCGCGGCAGTAAGGGGATATAACAAGGACGGTTCAGAGTCGGTATAATGTGTGACAAGGGAAACCTGTTGTACTCGGGGGCGCAGGTGGCCCAATAGTCTAAGGCGCCGCGATTCGCTGTGCAGAGTTGCTTCCCTTGGGCATGCCAGAAACCTATGATTGTGGGTTCGAATCCTGGTTCGCCCCGATTATGTTTCTAGGTTTGTCAGCACCATATCCGCGCTCGTGGGTTTCACCGAAGCGTTAAACGTCCTTCGGGTGTTCCTCCCACATTAAGCTGACACGCCGGGATATAACTGGAATACTGTTAAAAACGGCGTTAAACGCAACTCTGTTCACACTGTTGTCCTACGGTGGGCTAGCACTATAAAACCGGCATAAGTTGACACTAGTACCAGCAGCCACAGACATGCACGTCGCTACAAGAGCGACATAATCTTAAAGGCAACATTAATCCCCATATCAGCTCTCCTGTATCGTTGAGTATGGCGTGACGATAGATCAGGTCCCCTGCTTACGTTAAGTTTCTTTCATTACAGCTCTCAGCATCAATGTGGAAGGTACATGTGACGAAAATGCCTGCTCCTCAGAAACGAAGAATTACCTACGACTTTTATCAAAGGATGGTTTATCTAGCCAGGAGGTGTGCCCGTAAGTATCTTCTCTTTGTCTTTATATGTGAAATGTTATCATTTTAACGCATAGTATTTTTTAATGATACAGTAACAAAAATAATGTGTTCCTGATATAGAACACATATTTTCCGAATCATTAGAACATAATTGTTTTCATCTATCATAGATTGTATTCCAAACATAAGTGCATTCTTTTCATATTTGATCTCCAGTAGTTCACCTGAATGTCTTTCAGGAGGTATTGTAGTATATTGGCAAATACTGATTCGAATTGACGGTCCTTTATTGAAAAGGACAAAAGATATACTTGATTGTTTTTCCAAGGTTAAGTGAGCAGCCCATCATTTTTGTTGCACAGCATGCCACTAATACCTACAAATGAAACACATGTTATCAACTATTTGTGAAATACTTTATTAGGGTTGCCTTCGCACTTATTGACTGTCAAAAAGGAGTCATCAAAAATTGCGGAATGGATTCATCTTTACTCGATCCTTTGAAGAGTTATTTTGAGCAGAACGGCTGCAGTGAGTACATTCTCGGCAATTTTGAATCGATTTCTTATTTATTTTATACAAAACGTTCTACTTGCTTGTACTTGAAAACAAGTTGATTGAATGTTCCTCTGCTCATTATCCCAAAGGGATTCCGCGTCACACGACGGGACTCAGGATCAGGAAAAAAATGTAAATATTCATGTTTAAATACACATATATAAAACGATAACATACTGTTAAATAATTTATATATAATTATCAAGGAAGTGAATATTGCTAAATTCAGTCTTGATATTTAAAAGAATAATCATCTAAAGTGTCCAATTTGATTATCCAGGTTTATATTTTAAAACTTGTTCTACTAATTAAATACCTTTCATTTTCAGATTCAGCCGAAAAACTTTTCGTCTTCAGTCCATTCCTACTCCTACTTCTCCTTTTGGCCAAGTCAGTTAACTAAATAGATTCGGTATTCTGAACATACACTGAACATGCATGTACTTGTCCTTTGTAAGTTTCAGAGATAAGTGATCTTTATGTATAACATAAGTATAAAATAGATAAGCTCTAAATTGGATAATCTATCAATGTGGAAGTGAAAGTAAGAAAATCAATTTTACCTAGTAGCAGTCTATCACCTGTTCCTGCTTTGTTAGAAAGTTGACTTGATTGTGTTGCTACAATACTCGATGTTGTGAAACCTCGATGGTAAAGACACAATTGATCCGGAAATCCTGCAGTCTGGAAAAATACATTCGAGTTCAACTGTGGAATATACTAATCCGGACCATTTTTATAGTGAACGGTATTGACAGGATCAAACGGAATCACATACAAAATGGCTACAAATTTTGTTTTGTTTGTTTGTTGTTTAACGCCGCACTCAGAAATATTACAGCTCTATGACAGCGGTCTGTAAAATAATCGAGTCTGGACCAGATAATCCAGTGATTGACATCATGAGCATCGATCCACGCAATTGGGATCGATGACATGTATTAACCAAGTCAGCGAGCCTGACCACCCGATCCCGTTAGTCGCCTTTACGACAAGCATAGTCGCCTTTTACGGCAAGTATAGGCTGCTGAAGACCTATTCTACCCCGAAATCTTCCTGGTCTGCTGGCTGAGCGAGGCGTTAAACAACAAACAAACAAACAAACAAACAAACAAATGATTAAGATCACTGTAACACATACTTATCCAAGAGATGCTTGTCAATAATGTCTTTTTACGGCTCTTGATCCATGTCATTTTTCTTAATGCATAGTATGTGCAATGGGGACAAGTTTTCTCAGAAACTACGGACGGCAGAATTTGTGTGTATTAATTTCACATTTAACCATGTTTTCTGATGACATAAGCGGCCCAACTGCCGATCTCTTCTTTAGGCTTTTAGGACTCTTTTTGTAGTTTATGTTCATTACTATATGAACAAACAAAATTCGAATGTGCCTCATAGCGAGGGATAGTGACAACGCTGTTTTTTTAAAAAAACTTTGGCCTTCCTGGTCTGCTGTCTACGGAAGCGAAGTAGGGCCACGGTAATTTTTTTTTGTCTAAGTATCTCCTACGTAGGACTTAGTATCTCCTACGTAGGACTTATTATCTCCTACGTAGGACTTCCTGTCTCTTACGTAGGACTTACTATCTCCTACGTAGGACTTATTATATCCTGCGTAGGACTTCCTTTCTCCTAGATACTACGTAGTCCTACGTAGGAGATATTAAGTCCTACGTAGAAGATAGTGAATCTAGGCCATACTAACTCCCACCTAGGAGATAGTAAGTCCTACGTAGGGAATAGTAAGTCCTACGTAGGAGATAGTAAGTCCTACGTAGGACGTAGTAAGTCCTACGTAGGAGATAGTAAGTCCTACGAAGGAGATACTAAGTCCTACGTGGAAGATACTAAAGCAAAAATGTCACCGTGGCCCTACTACGCTTCCGTAGCTGTCTACACCGAAACGTTATCTATGTCAATCATATTAAGAGGCGGAGATGTTTTTTTCCAAGTGGCGCATTTAAGCTGAATCGAAAGTACAACTGTGTTTCTTGGAAATCGACTTTAGACGAGACTCTCATTATTTCACTGTTACTCATCAACTCGAGACGACAAGTGTTGTGGATTACAAACTGTCGATATGAGTAAAAGACAAGCTTCGTCATCCATAAAGCAGAAGCAAGTCACTCAGGCTGCTTTGATGAGGAAAGTCCAGCATGACCCCGGCAGATTTCGAGTTGGAGCCACAAGTGACATGTCTTCAAGAATGTCTGGCTACAAGAGTGATGGATGCAAAGGGAAGACGGCTTACTATGCGCCGTCCCAGAACCCTGGGATGAAGGAGAATAAGCTCCTCAGCAAACTCCCCGCCAATCATGCGCACAACGATCACAAAGCAAGCAACTACCATTGCCCTGGTCAAGGTTATGTGTATGCCATCGATATGAAGAAATAGTTACAAAGATGTAACCTGGGGCTTTCAACTCTTTGTCACAGTGACTGTGTGACATTGAATCATAGGAACTTTCTGTGACATTCAGTCATTGAACGAGATGTTTTCTTGCTGAAACAGATGAGGAATAGAGATCGAAAAAGTGATGAAGAACCTGATTTCAAGTGAAGATACAAGTGAGTCTTCGAAAATGACACTTTAAAAAAGATTTTGGACACTCATGCCGGCCAATACAGTGTTGTATTATTTTTGATAGTATTGAGTACTCTGTAAATGTATGTATTTCTCATTTTATTGATTATGTTAATTTGACATTTCGCTTGAAACCAGCGAATGGAAAGAAATATGTACATGATTTATTAAAAACTGCCCCAGTGATTTGGCGAGTCATGTGTTTAAACCACACCGGACGGATGGATTTAATTTCTGTTGTTCTATCACATTTTGAAAGGGAAGGGAATGGATTTTCATAACGTATAGCTGCTAGATATTTTCTCGATTTGGAATGTCGATTTGTCTTTAAAACAGTGTTCGTTGCCTTTTGATGCATTCAGTAAAACATTCCGGAATGTAGTTTTGTGTAAATAGTGCTGAAAAGGTAAAGGTGAATTATATCGAACATGATAATCTAGTTTTAATTCACATGTGTGTTATTTGTTAAAAGTATTTGCACGAATATGTTATAAGAAAGACTGTTGTAAGAATGAAATTATCACTCTAAGAGACAAATGACAGATTCTATTCATCATAACACGAAACATGTTTTTTCGCTGACATACACAACAACACAAGAGCAGCTGTCTAATTGAAGTCGTATTCGTGCAGTAACACTAACATAGCGGGCTTCTTGAGGAAAACCCCCTCCTGGACATACCAGTGTGCCTGTTCTATCCCCTACTGATCATGCTGGTGTGTCCTGTTCTATCCCCTACTGTACATGCTAGTGTGTCCTGTTCTATCCCCTACTGGACATGCTGGTGTGTACTGTTTATCCCCTACTGGACATGCTAGTGTGTCCTGTTCTATCCCCTACTGAACATGCTAGTGTGTCCTGTTCTATCCCCTACTGGACATGTTGGTGTGTACTGTTTATCCCCTACTGGACACGCTAGTGTGTCCGTTGTATCCCCTACTGGACATGATAGTGTGTCCTGTTTATCCCCTACTGGACATGCTAGTGTGTCCTGTTCTATGCCCTACTGTACATGCTGGTGTGTCCTGTTCTATCCCCTACTGGACATGCTGGTGTGTACTGTTTATCCCCTACTGGACATGCTGGTGTGTCCTGTTCTATCCCCAACTGGACACGCTAGTGTGTCCTGTTTATCCCCTACTGGACACGCTGGTGTGTCCTGTTCTATGCCCCACTGGACATGCTGCTGTGTCCTGTTCTATCCCCTACTGGACATGCCGGTGTGTCCTGTTTATCCCCAACTGGACATGTTGGTGTGTCCTGTTTATCCCCTACTGGACATGCTGGTGTGGACATGCTGATGTGTCCTGTTCTATCCCCTACTGGACATGCTGATGTGTCCTGTTCTATCCCCTACTGTACATGCTGTTGTGTCCTGTTCTATCCCCCACTGGACATGCTGGTGTGTCCTGTTTATCCCCCACTGTACATGCTCGTGTGTCCTGTTCTATCCCCTACTGGACATGCTGGTGTGTCATGTTCTATCCCCAACTGGACATGCTGGTGTGTCTTGTTCCATCCCCTACTGGACATGCTGGTGTGTCCTGTTCTATCCTCTACTGGACATGCTGGTGTGTTTTGTTCTATCCCCTGATGAACGTGCTGGTGTGTCGTGTTCTGTCCCCTACTGGATACAACCGCCTCCGTGGTCTAGTGGTAGAGCGTCCGCCCGGAGAGCGGAAGGTCCGGGGTTCGGTCCCCGGCCGCGTCATACCAAAAGACGTTAAAAGATGGTACTTGTTGTTACCCTGTCTGGCGCTCGACATTAAGGGGCTAAAACAAGGCCTGGTCGGCTCGGAGTCAGTATACTGTGTCTGAGTGGGGTATTCATGTTAAACTGCGGAATGGTATCTCAGTGAGCTAGCACTATAAATCGGCATCAGTCCGGACTAGTACAAGCAGCCACACAAACACAGACACGTACATGCACGTCGCTATATAAGTGCAATAATCTTGGACGCGACGTTAAACCCCATTTCACCTCACACCCTACTGGACACGCTGGCGTGTCTTGTTCTATCCCATACATGACATGCTGGTGTTTCTTGTTCTATCCCCTACAGGACATGCTGCTGTGTCCTGTTCTATCCCCCACAGGACATGCTGGTGTGTCCTGTTCTATCCACTACTGGACATGCCGGTGTGTCCTGTTCTACCCCCTACTGGACACGCTACTGATCCGTTGTATCCGCTACTGGACACGCTGGTGTGTCATGTTTATCCCCTACTGGACACGCTGGTGTTTCCTGTTTATCCCCTACTGGACATGCTAGTGTGTCCTGTTTATCCTCTACTGGACATGCAAGTGTGTCCTGTTCTATCCCAAACTGGACATGCCGGTGTGTCCTATTTAACCCCTACTGGACATGCCGGTGTGTCCTGTCGCAAAGCAGTATCATTTGTCAACTGAAAGTCACACTATAAAATCATTGAAACTGAATCTGTTGTTATTAACTTTATTAGAATAATGACCTGAAAAGTTGTTTTCTTGGCATTCCTGGAACGTGCTGCCCAGTCGTCTTATGCGCTGCAAGTCGCTGTGCAGAGTTTCGTCTCTGGAGCACGCCAGAAACCTATGATTGTGGGTTTGAGTGAGTGAGTGAGTGAATGAGGTTTTACGCCGCTTTTAGCAATATTCCAGCAATATCACGGCGGGGGACACCAGCAATGGGTTTCACACATTGTACCCATGTCGGGAATCAAACTCGGGTCTTCGGCGTGACGAGCGAACGCTTTAACCACTAGGCTACCCGACCGCCCCTTGTGGGTTTGAAGCCCGGTTCGTCCCGATTATGTTTCTAGGCATGTCAGCTACATAACCGTACCCGTGGCTTTCACCAAAGTGGAAAATGTCCGAGTCCTGCATCACCTTGAGCTTTCCTCCAACATGAACCTAACACACACGGATATAACTGTGATGCTGTTCAAAGCGGTATTAAACCCAACTTAATCACACTTCGTGTCGGGTACAGAGAAGACTCAGTCATTTCTCGGAAACGGTCATGTGATATGTCTGTTACATGTCTTCATTCATGACCTACATTTAGCTATCAGGTTTGAGTTTGTGTGCATGTCTGAAATGCATTTGATTAAGGTTGAGCGCAACAACTTAAAATGGGAACGGCACACCCCGGAGTGTAACAGAGAATTACTGTTTACCGGTGGGGGTGGTTTATGAAACAAATAGACAAAGCGTTTTTGTTTGGTTAGATGAGAAAGAAGTAATGATTACTGGGAACCTCGGTCCCTTCTACCGTGTATACTGAAACGTTGTCAATGACATATGTAGCTTCCGATTAAGAGGCAGATGCATTTCTTTCATTTTCTGTTCATACATTTAAGATGAACCGAAAGTACAACTTCACTTCGAGGAAATTGGACTTTGACCTACTCCATGACAAACAACAACCTGACTGTGTATCACGTTATAAAGCTAGTTTAAAATGGCAGTAGATAAAAACGTTCGTCATGCATAAAAACAGACCTAGGTTGGCTTTGATGTGCGAAGTTAAGGATGACACATAAGTATCGATTTCGAATGGCAGCTGAGCATACCACTGATACCTGGCTCCAAGAGTGAAGGAGAGATACCCAGGCAAGATGATGAGTACTTTACACTGGTTTACAATGCTCCATCCCAGAACACGGGGATGTTGGCGCCGAAGCAAGATGTCTGCAAACATTTCTGTAAGGAACACAAAGTCATGAAATGGGCTTCACACATTGTACCCATGTGGGGAATCGAACCCGAGTTTTCGGCGTGGCGAGCGAACGCTTAACCACTAGGCTACCCCGCCGCCTCTTCACTTAGTTGGGAAAAGTTAGTCATTAAAATTGTTTTAACAACTAGTGCGTATGGTCTAGAGTTGATTATTTACAAGCCGCCATGATAATCTTGCAACTTAAAAACACACCACACCACACCACACCACACCACACCACACCACACCACACCACACCACACCAAACCAAACCAAACCACACCACACACAAATATCCGTTCATGGTACCTTGGCCTGCATTATTTCCTTACTGACGCATTTATTGGGAATCCAAAGTACATCTTTGTTTCTTGGAAGTCGACTTAAACTGCACACACATTTGCATTGACATTATTGTGTAATTTTCAGGTGATAACAACTGATACTGCTAAATGACACTGCAAGGTGACGGTCATATTTGTGAGGTGATAAACAAAGGAATGTGATGGCGTGCTTCACGAATGCAACTGATATGTGACCAGGTCGATAAGTTTAACGTGCTCTGAAATGTTTTCAATAACATGTGATAACCAAGATAACACTCTTTTAGATTAATGTTCAGCCTTAATATATGTGGAGTCGAGCGGACGTTTATTTCGAACACATGATCTGCTCTCGACAGTAATATAGCTTTTGGTTACATCGTCAACGGCAGTTTGCATGTCTGGTGTATAGTGTTTATACATGTGTCATATGATTAGCGTCATACACAATATATGACAAAATGCACTGTTGTCATGCAAGATTATAAACAGAGAGTTAAGATGCACAAGGTATTACAAAAGCTAACACAATAACACACGTTTCCGAAATTGCTCAATAATTGGAGTGAGTGAGTTTGGTTTTACGCCGCTTTTAGCAATATTCCAGCAATATCACGGCGGGGAACACCAGAAATGGGCTTCACACATTGTACCCATGACGGCTCAATAATTGGAACACATCTGGGCATGGTGACATGTTGACATGTTGACTGGGGTTATCAGCCCAGAGGAAATTCATGATTGGGAAACAGATACGAAAGCAGTTAAACACCGAACTCTTGCACTTTGTTTAACGTGTATTTAATGAATATATGATTAAACATTAATTTCATGTACTTGCTATAGTCTTCATGTAGGAGTAACCAATGCAATACACTTACGTGATGTTTTAACCACTATATTCGGGAGTGACATGTTCGAAAACTGACTTTAAGTTAATAATTTAAGTTAATGATCGTATGCTAGATTTACTGATTAAATGTAAAGACTACTACTACTACTACTACTACTACTACTTCTACTACTACTACTACTACTACTACTACTACTACTACTACTATACCAATTACTTGGGACGTTGTAATACCAGTCATTTGAAGTGAATACTGATAGATGTATTCTTTATATTTTTTTAAATATAACAACTATCATGTAATGTGTCCAGTTTGATTGTCCGCGTTATATTAAGTATTTATGAACTTGTTTTACTGTTACAATTGGCTTCCATTTTCAGGTTCAGTAAAGACTTTTCGTCTACTTCCATTCTTACTCCTACTACTCTTTCTGGCCAAATTAGCAAGCTAAATCCATTTGGTATTCTGAAGTTACACTGGACATGTTTTTGTACTTTGTAGGTTCAAGACATATTTATGGCATAAGAACAGCATATGCTGTAAGTTTAAAAGTATGTACAAACATGTACTGCAACTATACTTTCACACTTTTATAACCTGTTTACCCTGGACAAACGGGTTTGAATTTGTTTTCTGAAATGAATTTTGTGTTTGCCTGTGCTATACGTATTAATAGCTTATTAAATACATATTTCCTTCGCATACAATTAAACCAAACAAATGCTGTTGACATTAATGAATGGTCTTATCAAGTTCTTTCGATTGTTAAGTTTCACTAATTTTGGAAATGTTAGTAATTTAGATGAGCTGAACCTCTGGTGCGTATGGGGGTCGGGTATGACTTTTTGTTCCAATATGTTCCAATAGTCTGGATCTTCATTGTAATCCAATGAGTTTTAAAGAGAAACTCTGAAATTAAGGACATGTATCTGCATCACTTTGTGGTCACAATAGCATCACAGAAACGTCCACATAACAATTCTTAAAACACGATATTGAGAGGTAAGAGAGAGAGAAGTAAACTGACTGATCCCCCTTCTTCTACCTTGCCACGTTTCAGATGTAGAATGTCGCATTTGTCGAGTCAAAAGGATATGCCAATATCAATAGAAAAGGACTCGACAAGGAGAATATGTTTTTTAGTGTGAATCCTCCACTGGCAATAAGTTCAATGTCATCCATGTGAAGTAGGCGAATAAGGGTTGTTGGCATAATTATTATTATCATTGTCGCTTTTTATGTAGTTGTATACGTGACAGCTTAAAAGGTGGTTTAGATGTAAAATACATTAGCTCAAAATGTTTCATTATACTAAAGCGTGTGGATCGTTTCGCTTTCTTTATAATGTTCGGAATGTAATTCTTCTCTTGCAATACCATAGCTATAGATGGCGGACGGTATACATACCAAATATTTCCTATTCACTACTTCGAATGATCAATGGATGATGTTGTATATTGGATATGTTTATACATCGTAGAGAACACAATACGGGTGAGTGTGTATCGGATATGTTATATACATCATTCAGACTGATAATCGGAAGAGGGCGTACATCGGACATATTTAATATCCTCTCCAAACTTTGGAATCAGGGACGGACGAGTACAGGGGCACATGTATACCACGTGTTTGCAGAGGTATCCATATCAGGATGTCAAGGCAGAATTTGCGTCCGATTATACACCCGCAGAGGTAAACGGCGATGTATCACTGCGTGAAATGGAGGAATAAACAATAAGATCAAGCTCAAGTGAAGATGTTTAATGTAATGTTACATTTTAAGGTGTCCTCATGATAGATTGTTAAGAAAACGTAATGCTTAAAATTCTTGAATTGTTAATACAGTAATAGATACCAGTAAGTCTCATGACAAGTTTTGAAACTTTTTACAAAGCTTTATCGACACCCACTACAGTGGAAGGAAAGAGCCTTCGCCTTGCGTCTTCACATTGAGGAAAGATAAGTTAGTATCCAGCGTCTACAACACACAGTGAAGTATCATTTCATTTCATATCTTGCTTGGTACTGTTGACAGAAGTTCTGGGCAAGGTACATTTTCAGTACAAATGTTGCTGTAGTGTTGAATTGTTTGATACCTGTGATGAAAATGCTATATGGATGACATGACAACAGTTTTGAAGCGTGGTATTTGCTGCTGGTTTCAACTCTGCCTATATACTAAACTTTTACATCTAATCTGAAACCACAAGGCCCATGAAGATTGTAATGAATGCGTGGGTGACCACTTCTTGCCTAAATGTGTTTGGCAACACCAAAGGCTGGAACTGCTGGAATATTGCTCGACATAAAGGGAAAGTTGAGAGTTGGAAATTTCAAGTGATCCATTGAACTATAGCATGTGTTTATGCACTTTATAAAATAGTGATGGTAACAGGTGTTCGCGAAATTTAACCTTTCAATGTCTTATTTCAAAAGAGTATTCTATAAGTGGAAGTCATCATTTTTGTCACACAGTCTTGTCGAGAGGTTCAATGGGTCAATCTCTAAGATTAAGAGATTTTTACTTTATTTTAACTCATAGGCATTTCAGCACAGGTGACATAACATTTTTCAAATCTACAATTCATTTTAAGATTTCCTTTTGGCTGATTATAGTATGTTATGGTATATTGCTAATTGTATCACACTTCAACTGTGATTTTAGGTAAGACCCAATCCTTCTATTTACACGTCGACGAGCAATGATACACTAAAGACAAATGATGCACAGATTGTATGGTGTTTTATATCTACGCATTCGGGGCCTCTAGCAATCGTATCATGTCATGACATCCACGAAGAAGGATAAGATATTAACCAAGCTGACTACAAATAGCCCCTATCAAGTACAAATCGAGGGACTATCATGCAAATGATAGCGGTGATGTGTACTCCATCGATATGAAGTAAACGTAAGAAGTATGTGACCTGGTACTATTTATTCTGCCAAATGCAGGGATAATGATGTGTTTGAAATTCATTCTATTGATCGAAATGTTTCTTAATTCCAGATAATATTTTTTCCGGTTCTGTGTTTTCAAGGGGCCCACCATCTTGTTTTCCAAACCACGTACCGGTTTTTGTTTCGATCTGGAATCTTTATTCAATGTTCAATTTTGATTACATAAAGCACATATTATTTAGAGGTAAGGGATTAAAGAAGAGACTGGTATATAGATTTTTAAAAATGAGCTTTTATTTATAGCCAATCGGAGATGTAATTGTGCGCTGAGAAATCATACAGCGCAAATCGGTTAACTTTTGTTACGGGACTATCCGCTGCCCCCACTACTGACATATAAAAAAAATGAATTTAAACACGGAATGATGAAGTGATTCGGTAACCTTATCTACGTACCCCCTGATCATATAACAATTGTGATAAAGATTTATATCTTACAAAGGGTAAACCTCTTCGGTTTGTTTTATGCTTACATGAAACGCCTAGTCATAATGCATAATGACGATCAATAAAATATTTAGGTTAAAAAAACCCACTTCTTTCAAAGCATTATTTTCTATGACTAGGTTTCCACTTAAATGAAGTCTCGTTTCCGCGTACATATAACCTCGTATCTGTAACATATTGACATTTATTTCGTTTCGCAAACGAATCCTGAATGTATACAACATATTCCAGTTGTGAATTCCCGTTCCACTTTTGTAAATAGAAACCTGACTGCGTCATCATTAAGGCGTGGTCTGAGGCCTAATAAACATCCGAGTATCAACGAGTGTTATCCCTGACTTCCACTGGTAACAAAGACGAAACAGTATCGAGTTTTAAGATTCGAGAAATACTATTTTTCGATATGAGTGGAAGAAAACGTACCTCGTCTATTAAACCCGTGAAATCCACCCAAGCTAAGATGTTCGCTAAAGTTAAGCGTGATCCTAAGCGGTATAGAGTTGGAGCCACACGTGAGCCCATTGGTTCTCGGATATCTGGCTGCAAGACTGAAGGAAGAAAATAAAGTTACAAAAAGATGTACTGGGCCCCTTCCGAAAATCCAAGGATGAAAGAGGACAAACTCTTGGGGCTGCTGCCTAAAAAACACCCCCATAATGACCACAAGTTGAGTAACTTACCTGGTGGACGTAGTGGCTCGGTGTACATCATTGACATGAAGAAAAAGAAAAACAACAAAAACAATAAAAGAAAGACCAAGTAAGCAAAGTTTGGATCTCTGGCTAAATATAACTAGAGATTGATTGTAACAGTGAAACAATTCATTGAAGCTATGTAATCCTTCTGTTATATTCAAGAGTTGAACTATACAGAACAGTGCTGGTTAAAATCCAGGCGGATCCGCTGAAACAACTGGAATATAACGAACACAAAATGAAACAACTTTGGATAAGTGCATCTGCCTTTTGCATTAATGTTTAATGCTTTCTCATTTTGGTTATGTTGATGAATATGTGTTAATATGTACCGTAAATATCTGACGTTTTTCTTAAGTAAATGCGAATACGGATTTGTGAAAAAAAGGCAATAAGGATTTAAACGGAGTCCCAGGATATCACACGAGCTAAGTTTTAAATAAAAAATATTCGTTGATATTGTGATAGTTTTCCAAGAATAAGCTTGTGCTTGATATTGAAACAAAAGTAGATATCAAAACACTCACCCGGGGCAATATATAGTTATGATGTTGTGTCTCAATATATCGTCATTGCATACGTGCATTGGCATGTTGTGATTTACTCTTGGGTGACATAAGGTTATCTGAACACAAATGCGAAACAGTCACACAATGGCACATCGACATATTTGGCATGCAGCCTACACACAGGTAAAGGGGTCAAACAAGATTGATAATCTCGCCAATACAATTAATGGTATGGATACATGATGTCTCTGTTATGCAGATGAATCGTTTGATTCACACTATCCTCATTTAGTTAATAGTTGCTGTTGCTAATAAAATGTAGCTACCCAGTATTCAGAGTTCAGAACCCCTACATTATGGAGACGTGTCTTGAAACAAGTCAATACACACGAAAGGAGCAATGCACATGAAAAATGAATTTATAGCTGACAATGGCGGTAATCAATAGCGACAAAACCCTTTCCATAATCAACACTCATAAATTCACTTTCACTTATGCACACTTCAGGACTACCTTCTTTCTTAATAATAATAATAATAATAATAATAATAATAATAATAATAATAATAATAATAATAATCAATCGATTATATTTACCAGTCATTATGGGAGGGCGTGGTTTGATAAACGTTGGGGCTCTTCATGGCGGAATTGTTTTGTGCACTTTTAAACACATTTATTTGTCTGTTGATCCTCTTGTAAAGCATGTCAATACTCATGATGAAAACAAGGCATTCCACAGTTTTCGTAAACGAGCCATGGATGTGGGACATAATCTCAATGTCAGTGTTGATTTTGTTGATGGTTCTGTACTGCTGAATGTCAACCAAGTGAAGTGCCATATCAAATCGACCAAGACTCAGTTCTTCAAGGAGAGGCTATATTAACGACCACTGTATCGAGTTTATGTGCAGTGTGTTGAGAAGGTTAGCGACCCTGCAGAGTCACTTGGATGAGGTCGGCTGGCCTGAAAAGTGAAACAGAAGGCTTTCTGTTTGCTGCTCAGGACCAGTCACTTTCCACTTGAAACCGTCAATGTGTGATTTTACATCAAAATGTAAATATGATATGTAGATTATGTAATGATTTTAATGAGACTGTCCAACACATTGTCAGATGATGCCCAGCTTTGGCACAAACACTGTAGCTTTAGCGACATGATGTAGTGACTCGATCATTTTATTACCGTCTTCGCCATGCTTGTGGTTTTGACACAGAGGTCCATCCATGGTACGACCCGGAGTATGTAGAGGGCGTCATGGAAAATGATCAAAACAAAATCTTTTGGAATAGGTCCGTATACAGCCTCACACGAATCAAGGCCAACAAACCTGATCTTGTCCTTTTTGATAAATCTAATGAAATGATTTATATCATTGAATTTTCTTCACATTCTCCGAAACGTTCTGGGTGCCTAACCAGCCTGACTGTGCCAGGATCACCCAAAGCCTCTTTATGCATTTTTTATTTTAATCTAATAATAATAATAATAATAATAATAATAATAATAATAATAATAATAATAATAATAAATCGGCCCAGTCTCAGTTTTTCAAGAAGAGGCTATCTGAACGAACACTGCATCGAGTTTATCATTTTATTACCGTCTTTGCCATGCTATTGGTTTCACATATAGGTCCAACCATGGTACGACCTGGAATAGGTTAATACGTTAATATGTTCAAAGGTTTATCAATTAAATATTTAGTATAAGGACTGCTTCACTTTTGGATTGGTAATATAATTTTAATCATGATAAACTGAGGGGCAAAAGAAAGTAAAATTTTTATTATGTCTATTTAACCATCACTCATTCCTGCAACTGTTTGTATAAAGTGATCTGAGGCTGGGTAAAAAAATACGTTTGCAAGCACATGACCACACAGAGTTCAAAGAAATCCAGCTCGCTCGGGTTTGAGCACAGTTGTTACCCTGTTCCATATAGGAGATTCATATGCATAAAGAAACAGTTCAGAAAGAAGGGGAGCACACTTGGTGCTTATGGGGACGCCTACTTCTTGTGTAAATGTCGTACCTCCAACTTATACATAGATGTTATTAATGAGGAAGTCCAGCATTTCCATATTGTAAACTTCAGATCACTTGGTTGATAAAGGTGAAGAATGTACAACGAAACGTCGCCTCGACTGTAATAAAGAAGTAGTTTATTTATAAGAACCTTACCTTGTTCAGGTTTTCAAATGTTCAATACCATTCATGTTACCTCTGCAACATTACTTTGCAATGTACACATGCATGCACAATATACACACTTGCTGCAATATAAGGAAACTGCAGGGAGTATTACCTATACATAAGTTAGTAATTGTGTTTGTGAGCTGGGTTTCACACCTCCATTAGCATATCTAATAGCATCTCCGGTCGGAGAAACAAAGAATGGGTTCCTAATGTTGTACCAGTGTTGGGAATCAAACCAGATCTTCGGCGTGAGCCAATGCTTAAACCACAAGGCCACCCTAACACACCACCATAGCACCAGCATAGCTACATTGAATATAGTAGATATTACAAAAAAAGAACTTATCATATTGAAGTGATTGGCTCATTTCCTTCAGTTAACGCAGTGACGCCAGTAATACAATTTGTCTGAGTAAACATAGTCTGCTAACTCTGCAAGTATGTGAGTGTGAAGTGTAATCAATAGCTGAACGTGTCATTTGCAACACAACGATCGGTGCTGTTGCCATCAGGAGATCAACCTAGGGCGTACTATTATGTTTACGACCAGACAAATATCGACGCACTGAATAACACCTCATCCGCTTCAAAGCTATGTGGACCCATGACGATCTGGATTAGAATAGGTCTTCATGCTTGCTTTGAAAGGTGACTATGAAAGGCGAATAACGGGATCGAGTGGTCAGGCTCGCTGATCATGACTTGGTTGATGTGTGTCATCGTATCCCAATCTGATCCAGACTCTATAATTTACAGATCGCCGTCATATAGCTGGAATATTGCAGAGTGCGGCGTTACACAACCAACATACAAATAAACAAAGCTATTTTGGGTTATGCTACAAGCTGTTGTCTGGTATGAGTAATCTCACAGTTGGGACCATATAATTGTTAGAAGCAAAACGTGTGTGTGTGTGTGGTGTAAGGGAGACAACTTCACATCGAATGTGTTATAAGGGCACTAATGCAGTGGACCATTGCAATGAAAATAATAAAGTGCAAAACAATAACAACAAAATACGTTTACATACATTTTTAATTAAGTGTTGCATACCTGTTACATTCAGCGAATTGAACTTAAGTATTGTAAAATTGTTTAAGAATTGATTTCAATGTGTTTTGCGTTCATGTGGTATAAACGGAGAGACCTGTGTACAAACAAACCACCGATTTTTCCTTTATACCTCGATAAGTGCAAAAATATATTGAAGACAGTCCTTATAAATAAATACGTCAACAATAAAAGACGTCACATCTGCTTATTTAATCATTAACACATTTAACTATATTATACTTTTGACATAGTTTGATTCATATTTCTTTCATGGCCAGGTTCTGTAGTTGGAAACCAGATCTGAAATATTGCGTATGCGATGTTAAAAATGTGTACTCTTGTCGTTTCTGGCATGTAATATTGTGCACATAACGATAGCAAAGTAAGAAATATGACCCGATGAAATTATAAAAATCATTTTTACCATTCATCAAATTTCATCACAAGAAATGTCTCGTAATACATTGTAATCAGCTTAAAGATGGTTAAAAAATCTTAAAAACTACATATTTGGAAATTAAAATAAACTATTACAGTTTGAATTTGTGCATGTTGTCTAATACGATTAGTATCACATTGTGTTTAGCTTTAACACTGGTAAGAAGCCTTTTCTACAGTGGTATATAATACTAACTGCCACTAACTGGACGTTAAATATGTTGATACATTGGTTATATGTATAGCAATATGCTTACGGGAATATACATGTAACTTTCTCTCTCACACAAAGTGCAGTCAAACCACAACCCTACGCCTCTCGCCGGCTTCCTTTCATAACGTAAAGTGGCTGCGATATGTTCTCCTTTGTGATTCACATGTCCGTGACTGTGGACCTAGCTGTGATTCTGGAACAACTAGGTCAAGAATGTTTGATACAACAGTGTAACAACCGAGACTTACATGTAACTATATAGGCAGTAGCCTGTACATTAAGCACCTACCACTCCGGTATCACTATGCACCAACACATAATACTCGACATAAAAAGGTTTCCAACTGTTTCCTATTATATCAAAACGAGGGAACCGTTTGCTCAAAGGGAAGAAATCCAGAGGCTATGTGTATCCATGCCACAATTAACTTGCGGTCGTGTTCCCAGCATAAATGTTACATATATTCCTAGACGTTCTCTGTTCCTACTATATGGAATGGTGAGTTGGGTTTTACGCCGCGTTAAGCAATATTCCAACAATATCACGACAGTGGACATCAGAAAGAAGCCACGTGCGGATTCGAACAATATCATCGGCGTGACGAGCGAACGCATTAACCACTATGCTTCCATCACTTCTCCTGTATCCACATAAGGTCAAAATATTGGACTGTAAATCAGTTGCTCCTTAACTGCCGCCCAGTACATCTATTGACAGCATATTAAATGTTGACGTTGGCTTTTCACACTCTATGTGTCCATGGTACGCACATCCGCTGTCTTGTAGGACGTTATTGTACTTTTTACGCACGTGTGTAAGTAGCATCACACAAATCTAAATATTTCATATTTAGAAAAGCCAATAGTTTGCCGATCCAGTTACAGGCGTACATTAGTACTATGAATCAGGATGGTATCCCTTGTCTTAAGCCATCATAGCATGCAGTCTTCTTGTCCCCAGGATGTTTTAACTGCAGATTATATACACGTAGCCGCCCCCAGGGTAGGGATAGTGACTGATCTGTTTGTAGATGTATGGATGGTTGTCTGGCAACAGAGACAAGAGTTGCTGCTCACATTCCTGGACGTTTTCAACCATCGCGTAGAAAATCCTGGAAAACACTGGCCCATCATGGCTGATATTCCTTGACATCAAGTCATTGGTGGCTCCGATTTCATACTGATAGGGGTTGTTTTGTAGCTGTTGCACCAGCTGTTCAAACCAGACTTCAACGAGTTGGCAAGAATCATACGCCGCCGTTTGGTAGGACATGCTGACAGATGAACTCCAAAGCATACACCTGATGTTAATCGGGCAGTGAAGTGTAGATAACTGTTTGGTATGGTGCTATAGGGTTGGTATTTGTTTACGACTTGTTTACATGGAACACACGGGAACAGTCTTTGCACTGTCATGGGCATTTAGAGTCGATATGTAGGCATACGTTCATACTCTCTCACCCTCATTCGTACACCTTCATACTCTCTCACTCCTCATTCGTACACCTTCATACTCTCTCACCCCTTATTCGTACACCTTCATACTCTCTCACTCCTCATTCGTACAGCTTCATACACATACACACGCCATTACCCCTCCCGGGCTGTCGTACATCTTCATACTTTGTTTCACATAACACCTTCATACTCTCTCAACCCTCATTCGTACACCTTCATACTCTCACACACCTCATTCGTACACCTTCATACTCTCTCACTCCTCATTCGTAGAGCTTCATACACATACACACGTCATTACCCCTCCCGGGCTGTCGTACACCTTCATACATTCTTCCACATATCACCCCTCATTCGTACACCTTCATACTCTCTCACACCCCATTCGTACACCTTCATACGCTCACAACCCTCATTCGTACACCTTCATACTATCTCACCCCTCATTCGTACACCTTCATACTCTCTCACTCCTCATTCATACAGCTTCATACTCTCTCACACCTCATTCGTACACCTTCATACTCTCTCACTCCTCATTCGTACAGCTTCATACACATACACACACCATTACCCCTCCCGGGCTATCGTACACCTTCATACATTCTTCCACATATCACCCCTCATTCGTACACCTTCATACTCTCTCACACCTCATTCGTACACCTTCATACGCTCACACCCCTCATTCGTACACCTTCATACTATCTCACCCCTCATTCGTATACCTTCATACTCTCTCATCCCTCATTCATACAGCTTCATACTCTCTTACACCTCATTCGTACACCTTCATACGCTCTCACCCCTCATTCGTACAACTTCATACTCTCTCACCCCTCATTCGTACACTTTTATACTCTCTCACCCCTTATTCGTACACCTTCATACTCTCTCACTCCTCATTCATACAGCTTCATACTCTCTCACACCTCATTCGTACACCTTCATACTCTCTCACCCCTCATTTGTACACCTTCATACGCTCTCACCCCTTATTCGTACACTCTTCATACTCTCCCACCCTCATTCGTATACTTTCATACACTCTCAGTCCTCATTCGTACACCTTCATACACTGTCACCCCTCATTCGTACACCTTCATACTCTCTCACCCCTCATTCGTACACCTTCATACTCTCTCACCCCTCATTCGTACACCTTCATACTCTCCCATTCCTCTTTCGTACACCTTCATACTCTCTCACCCCTCATTTGTACACCTTCATACTCTCCCACCCCTCATTCGTACACCTATATATTCTCCCACCCCTCATTCGTACACCTTCATACTCTCTCACCCCTCATTTGTACACCTTCATACTCTCTCACCCCTCATTCGTACATCTTCATACTCTCCCATCCCTCTTTCGTACACCTTCATACCCTCTCATCCCTCATTCGTACACCTTCATACTGTCTCACCCCTCATTCGTACACCTTAATATTCTCCCATCCCTCTTTCGTACACCGTCATACTCTCTCACCCCTCATTTGTACACCTTCATACTCTCCCACCCCTCATTCGTACACCTTCATACTCTCCCACCCCTATTTCGTACACCTTCATAATCTCCCACCCCTCAGTCGTACACCTTCATACTCTCCCACCCCTCATTTGTACACCTTCATACTCTCCCACCCCTCATTCGTACACCTTCATACTCTCCCACCCTTCATTCGTACACTTTCATACACCTTTTCACACATCACCTCTCATTCCTATATCTTCTTAAACCTTTCACAACATCACCCCTCACCCGGACTTCTTCACACACCTACACACACCATCATCTCTGACTCAATTTCATTGACTTTCACCCCTCATTCGTACACTTCTTACATTTACATGCTAATAACTGGATTTTTCTGTACAAACGAAACGTTTAAAACCCGACAGTCAAAAACAAAGTTGGCTGTATGTGTGCTTTCAATACCTCACAAAATATTTGTGGAGTTGAAACTATAAACGATATGTTCATTTTGTAGTACGTCTGCTGTGCACAAGTGTGGATATTCTGCTTCTTTTAAGTAAAGAAACAATATGTTCGTGTTGCAGTTTTAACGTCTCGGTCCAAACATTTCTTTGTAGCTGACTCACCATAATTGATAAATTCCATCAGGAGAAACATCAGTCCAGTTCAAGTAAATGTAACTCGTCGCTGGTAATGTGTTATGTTTTCAGAAGAGTCCCGATTCACTTTCCACTTTCTTGGTAGGCACGGTAGAGTCTGGCGACTTCGAAAAGAACGTGAAGCCCATGTCAGCCTGAGATCGGTAATGGTGTGGGGTGGCATCACTATGACTGACCGAACCCCATTCCATATTGTGTAAGGAAGGGTCATTGGATAGTACTAACGTAACAACACACTGAAACCTTTTGTTCTCCCGTTTGCAAGGCATGTGCGTCGACGTTGTGTGTTCCAGGACAACAACGCCCGTGCTCACCACTCACGAATCGTCAATGCTGGCCTCCATCAGCAGAACATCCATAGAATGTCATTGCAAGCAACAAGCCATGAGCTTTCCCAGACCTTGAACACGTCTGCGACATGATAGGGAGAATCGTCAATGCTCGCCTCCATCAGCACTTCATCCATAGAATGTCATGGCAAGCAACGAGCCATGAGCTTTCCCAGACCTTGAACACGTCTGCGACATGACAGGGAGAATCGTCAATGCTCGCCTCCATCAGCACCTAATCCATAGAATGTCATGGCAAGCAACGAGCCATGAGCTTTCCCAGACCTTGAACACGTCTGCGACATGACAGGGAGAATCGTCAATGCTCGCCTACGTCAGCACTTCATCCATAGAATGTCATGGCAAGCAACGAGCCCAGAGCTTACAGGAGCTTACAGGTATAGCTGGACAAATACGAGAGGGACTATAGACACCATCAAAGTAACCTTTACAGCACCCCTTCAACATTTAGACAGAGACTGTTCTATTATTGCAGATTACAACGACAATTTTATCTGTGTACAACAGCCCAAAGTGACAATTACCGCATTTCAAAACGTCATGGTTTCATTTACATCCTTACACATATTTTGGGTCAGTGGGGTAGCCAAGTGGTTAATGCGTTCGCTCGTCACACGAAGACCTGGGTCGGTTGCCCTACATGGGTTCAATTCGTGAAGCCCATTTCTGGTGTCCCCTTCCATGATATTAATTGCTAACAGCAATGTAAGACCACAATCGAGCACACTCATAGACATGATGCCAGGGGACAAGACTTCGTATGTAAACTGCTTGAATATCCATAGGGTGAGAAATAAGTGACTTCATAAAAATCTAACATATGTTATATTTGGGATAACACTTTCTTAGTAAAGTACAGATTCTCGTACTTTTTTTGGGTTGAGTCCCGTCCGGGATTCGAACCCACACTTGCCAGAGTGAGGCACCTAATCGCCAGCACACAAAGTCAGTGATGAGCCACCGAGGCTTCCACAAAAATGAAAGTCAGACAACTGGTAGTCTAGATCACGTACTTTGAGTACCCCTCTGACAAGTGTGAATTGGCACGGCTCCCATGGCATTGTGTATTCATTCATAAAAGTCGTTTGTGCATTTGTACAAATATCACTTCACCTACACCATTGAATTGTTTATGTCATCTGGATGGCATTATTGACGTCACTCGAATATTATTGTGACATAAGGTTGAAATGACGTCACACTAGAAACGACATCATTGCTGAAGATTGTTGATGTCTATCACCAGTTGTGGTTTTCTACGACAGCGGTTGTGATCAGTGCATTTTTCAAAAGGGGAGCTCTAAAGAAATAATGGGTGATATAGAAATTATTACATTCGCATGTGCATCAAACGGACTTTACGAAATTAGCGTCTGGGAATTTATGAAAAACACTCGCTCTCGCTTGGGAAATACAAGAATTCTGAGTTTCGTAAAATCAGTATGACACATGCTGGTATGCTAATCTTTATGAATGATCTTTGATTACAGAATCTATCCTTTCTTACCCAACCAGAGCACGATACAGTCGGAGAGTCTCCATGGTCACGTGGTCCATGTATTTCAGTTTGTCAACATTGTCGTTGTCTGGATTTGTCTGAAAAAAGTATGCAGGATACATGACGCAACTTACTTAATTACTTCTAAAAGCAGAGTTGACATACAGCGTACCTAGAGTTTGGTCCTGGTTTCATAAATAAGGAATCTTATCAAAATTAGGTAAGCAGATTCCCTTAGTTACTTGGATCCAATCCCAGAATCCTCCTAATGCAATCATGTTTTGTTTGTTTTTTCTTCAACGCCACACTCAGCACTATTCCAGCGATATGACGGCAGTCTGTTAATAATCCAGCCTGGACCAGACAATCTACTGGTAGTGATTGGCATCATGAGCATCTTTCGCAATTTGGATGCGATGACATGTATCAACCAAGTCAGCCAGTCTGACCCCCCATCCCGCTAGCCCTCCTACGACAAGTATAGTTGCCTTTTACGGAAAGCATGGATGGCCGAAGACCTATTCTACTCCGGATCTTCACGGGTGAATGCAGTTATGTAATCATACACTAGCTCGTGGTTTTCATATAATGAGAAAATGTCTAACCTGACAATCTGAGCGTTTCCATGATCACATTATCCATGTATGTATGTCAGTCGGCCAATATCATCATTAACAGTACAATTCATAGTACACCCCCACCCCCATTTGCAAATGTTGGGCTGTGAAAACATCAACACCAGGGAATAACCAGTCTCAATTATCTGCCGTTAGATTGCATGTTGATGGTTGTTTCTGTGATGGAAACAGTGTTTAGGTTGCGTTTGGATGGTTGTCTCTGTGATGGGAAGACGGTTTAGGTCGCAGTTGGGTGGTTATTTCTGTGAATAAAACACTGTTTATGTTGCGTTTGGGTGATTGTTTATGTTACTGTTTAGCGTGCGTTTGGGTGGTTGTTTCTCTGACGGGAACACTGTTTAGGTTGCATTTGGGTATTTGTTTATGTGACCGGATCACTGTTCAGGTTGCGTTTGGGTGATTGTTTCTGTTATGGAAACACTGTTTAGGTTGCGTTTGGGTGATTGTTTCTGTGATGGAAACACTGTTTAGGTTGCATTTGGGTGGTTGTTTCTGTGATTGGACGACTGTTTAGGTTGCGTTTGGGTGGTTGTTTCTGTGATGGAAACAGTGTTAAGGCTGCATTTGGGTGGTTGTTGCTGTGATGGTAAGACTGTTTAGGTTGCGTTTGGGTGGTTGTTTCTGTGATTGGAACAGTGTTTAGGCTGCATTTGGGTGGTTGTTTCTGTGATGGTAAGACTGTTTAAGTTGCGTTTGGGTGGTTGTATTTGTGATGGGAACAGTGTTTAGGCTGCACTATGGTGGTTGTTTCTGTGACGGGAACGCTGTTTAGGCTGCATTTGGGTGTTTGTTTCTGTGATGGTAAGACTGGTAAGGTTGCGATTTGGGGGTTGTTTCTGTGATGGGAACAGTGTTTAGGCTGCACTTGGGTGGTTGTTTCTGTGATGGTAAGACTGTTTAAAATGCGTTTGGGTGGTGGTATTTGTGATGTGAACAGTGTTAAGGCTGTATTTGGGTGGTTGTTTCTGTGACGGGAAAGCTGTTTAGGATCCATTTGGGTGTTTGTTTAGGTCATGGTAAGACTGGTTAGGTTGCGATTGGGTGGTTGTTTCTGTGATGGGAACAGTGTTTAGGCTGCACTATGGTGGTTGTTTCTGTGACGGGAACGCTGTTTAGGCTGCATTTGGGTGTTTGTTTCTGTGATGGTAAGACTGGTATGGTTGCGATTGGGGGGTTGTTTCTGTGATGGGAACAGTGTTTAGGCTGCACTTGGGTGGTTGTTTCTGTGATGGTAAGACTGTTTAAAATGCGTTTTTGGTGGTGGTATTTGTGATGTGAACAGTGTTAAGGCTGTATTTGGGTGGTTGTTTCTGTGACGGGAAAGCTGTTTAGGATCCATTTGGGTGTTTGTTTAGGTCATGGTAAGACTGGTTAGGTTGCGATTGGGTGGTTGTTTCTGTGATGGGAACAGTGTACAGGCTGCACTTGGGTGGTTGTTTCTGAGATGGGAACACTGTTAAGGTTGCATTTGTGTTTTTTTTCTGTGAAGTGACAAAACTTTGAATCATCTTTAATCCTTAATATGTACCTTCTCTTTGTATCTGCTCTACGTTGCTTCATCATTTCAGTTAGAGCCTTGTTGGAGAACTTATGAGTGCACCTAGCGAACATTCTCATGCCTAGAGCTTTGAAAACTCCTGTTAGTTCAAGAAAAAGGACTGGAAAAATGTAAAAATGATTATAAAAATAAATCATTGAGCCACGTAGAGAAAATAGGTAAAGTCAGTATTTCTATTTATTACTGATCAGCCAAATATCCCATGGATAGTCTCTGGCACTATTGCACTGTTTTATTAGATACTTTTAGGTCCTTTTTGCACTATTTTCACATCACTATCGCACCACAATAAAGTCTCTTCTTTGCCATCTTTGCCAAACTGACATGACATCTGTGTATCACTTTCACTGAGTAATGGAATTGTGAGATGTGATAACATTTCATAACACAGGGAAGTAACTTATGAAATGTAGCTTATGACGACGTTGATCGATCACTTACAAACTAAAATGAAAACAAAAATCCTTCAGTGAAAAACTTCCGTGGCTTCTAAAAAGCCACTTCGATCCAAAAAGCCATGGGATGACGTCCATTGTAAATGCACTAAAGTATCAGGAATGAAGTTCAAATATTTTCTCTCACTAGAGAATACCCCACTCAGACACAGTATACTGACTCCGAGCCAATCGGTCCTTTTTTGCGCTTTAATGCTGAGCGCAAGACAGCAAGTACCATCTTTGAAACATGTTTTGGTATGGTGCTGCCGGGGATCGAACCCCAGACTTGCTGCTCTCCGGGCGGACGCTCTACCACTTAACCATGGAGGCGGTCTCATACCACCTAGGCACACAATCTACTCTTCATATCTCCAAGACAGAGATTATATACTCTTCATTCAATCTTGACAGAGTTATCTACTCTTCATACAATCTAGACAGAGTTATCTACTCTTCAATCAATCTCGACAGAGTTATATACTCTTCATACAATCTAGACAGAGGTATCCACTCTTCATTATATCTAGACGGAGTTATCCCATCTTCATACAATCTAGACAGAGTTATCTACTCATTATTCCAGCTAAAATGTAATTGCAGCCTAGTTTGGCAAGGGTGGAAACTGGACATTTAAGTCCCTTGCCTGGGGAAGAGTGAGTAAGTGAGTGAGTAAGTTGGGTTTAACGCCGCTTTTAACAGTATTCCAGTCATAACACGGCGTGCCTGGGGAGGATGTCCACTCTCCGGACATATGCTCTACCACTGGTTATATGAATGAGGCGGTTCATCATGTGAGTGAGTGAGTGAGGGAGTATGGTTTACACCACTTTTAGAAGCAATTTTCCATATCTTTGCACACTCTACCCATGTGGGGATCGGCCGAACGCTTTAATCACTAGGCTACCCCACTTCCCCTGTCTCATTCTTGAACATTCCCACAGTGCAACGCATCAATCAACACTTAGTGATTTCATTGTACTTTGGCCGGCCTAGCCTGCTATCCTCATAAAAACGTAATCTTTCAAGGTCATATTATCTGCTGACAAACGCAAATTTCTTTTCATAATGACGCATTTAGACTGAAACGAAAGCACAACTATGTTTCTTGGAAATCGACTTCAAACGACACTCCCATTAATTCTTTTTGACTCACCACCTCCAGATTACAAATGTTATAACTGTACTTTCAAACCAGCTTCGCGTAACCTGTTTGAACTGGACAACGGGTTGGAATGTTTTTGTTTAAATATGTTTTTGTATAGATTTGCTTGTGCTATACCAATTAATAGCCTATTAAACACTTATTGTTTTCGTACAAATTTAAGCAAATGAAATGCTGTTGACGTTAATTAAGGGGTCTTCGGAAATTCATTTTATTATTGTGATTTACTGATTTTGTAGAAGGTAATTTATTATTGTTCCAAACTCTGCTGGTCTTGACTTGATTATTTACACGCCGTCGAGATACTGAATAGATATTTCTAATTGATATTTTTCTGGGTTTTTTTCTTCTAAGTGTTGGGGTGGGTGGGTGGGTGGAGGGATGGGGTTGGGAATGGGTTTCAACTGGAGTGGGAATACACTTGATCCAATAGTTTGCCTTAGGGTTAAAGGAACCCCAACAAATTGATCTCTGGACATGCTTGGTGTTATACAAAATGTGTTGTGTAACTTTCAAAGTAGGTCTTGAAGCAGTGACCTGTTTTTGTCCAAGATATATTGAAGCAATACCACTTCCCGTCCACCACTCCCCTCACCCCCATAATATAGAATAAGTGTTTGCATATACCATTTAAAATGCACCAATCATACAATACGAGACTTTCATTGGAAATGGCAAGGGCTGTAACTTGTTAAGGCAAGAGGACGTTCTTGGTTCAGGAAGATGCTCAGCAAGCTGCCTGCAAATCATTATCCCACAATACTCAGGAACCAAGCAATTATCATGGCCCTGGCAACGGTTATGTGGGTGTCATCGACAAAGATGATATATTTTTTCTTCATGTCACAGTGACTGATTATTCATGAGACGAGAATTGAACTCCGTTCTCAAGTTCAAATCAGTTATCCCACTAACATAAGCTTACAAACAAACATGATTTGACATGTTTGATGGCACTCGTGAGCAGGTGTTGGTCGGTATGCAGGACGTTATCATATTTTAACCTGCACATTATCCAAAATGTCAAAAAGACGAATTCTACAAATCAATACAAATCTAAAATACCACAATTGAGTGGATATCACTATTGAAGTTGGGTGAAGATCATCAATAAAATTGCACTTTGGTCCCTTGTCAGTCATTACTCACCATCGCCAACTTCGCACACATGATTGTGAGATGGCCCCTATAATCCTCGTCCAATTGCTGCAATCGGTATTCATAACTTGTTACAGATTACTGATAACACAGCTCGGAGGTGTGTTTTAGAAATAATTTGCAAACTTGATTTCAGGTGTGTACCAGTAAAGCGTCATTTTGGAGGTCCTTTGGAAGAGCAACATGTTTTCTAAACTGGTGATAGTTTCCCTGTGCGTGATGGGTACGTATTGAAACTCATGATTTTAAAAGTTGCACATGAGTCGTTTACATAATTTAGAGTTTTCCAGCCTTAATGTTTCGTTCACATTTCTGACATGGCGGTTACTTTGTAACAATTCAACCTTTGCAACCGCCTCCTAAGTAACCGCCTCCTTGGTCAAGTGGAAGGTGCGTCTGCTCGGAGGTGCGTCAAACCGAAGACGTAAAACAAATGGTACTTGTTGCCCTACCTGGTGCGCGGCAGTAAGGGGATATAACAAGGATGGTTCAGAGTCGGTATAATGTGTGACAAGGGAAACCTGTTGTACTCGGAGGCGCGGGTGGCCCAATAGTCTAAGGCGCCGCGATTCGCTGTGCAGAGTTGCTTCCCTTGGGCATGCCAGAAACCTATGATTGTGGGTTCGAATCCTGGTTCGCCCCGATTATGCTTCTAGGTTTGTCAGCACCATATCCGCGCTCGTGGGTTTCACCGAAGCGTTAAACGTCTGAGACCTGCATCACTTCGGGTGTTCCACCCACATTAAGCTGACACGCCGGGATATAACTGGAATACTGTTAAAAACGGCGTTAAACGCAACTCTGTTCACACTGTTGTCCTACGGTGGGCTAGCACTATAAAACCGGCATAAGTTGACACTAGTACCAGCAGCCACAGACATGCACGTCGCTACAAGAGCGACATAATCTTAAAGGCAACATTAATCCCCATATCAACTCTCCTGTATCGTTGAGTATGTCGTGACGATAGATCAGGTCCTCTGCTTACGTTAAGTTTCTTTCATTACAGCTCTCAGCATCAATGTGGAAGGTACATGTGACGCAAATGCCTGCTCCTCAGAAAGTCAGAACTTCTTTAGACTTTTATCACAGGATGATTTAACTATGCAGGACGTGTGCCCGTAAGTATGTTCTGTTTGTCTTTATATGTGAAATGTTATCATTTTAACGCATAGTATTTTTTAATGATACAGTAACAAAAATAATGTGTTCCTGATAAAGAACACATATTTTCCGAATCATTAGAACATAATTGTTTTCATCAATCATAGATTGTATTGCAAACATAAGTGCATTCTTTTCATATTTGATCTCCAGTAGTTCACCTGAATGTCTTTCAGGAGGTATTGTAGTTTATTGGCAAATACTGATTCGAATTGACGGTCCTTAATTGAAAAGGACAAAAGATATACTTGATTGTTTTTCCAAGGTTAAGTGAGCAGCCCATCATTTTTGTTGCACAACATGCCACTAATACCTACAAATGAAACACTTGTTATTAACTATTTGTGAAATTCTTTATTAGGGCTGCCTTCGCATTTATTGACTGTGAAAAAGGAGTCATCGAAGATTGCGGAATAGATTCATCTTCACTCGATCCTGCGAAGATGTATTTTGAGCAGAACGGCTGCAGTGAGTACATTCTCGGCAATTTTGAATCGATTTCTTATTTATTTTATACAAAAGGTTCTACTTGCTTGTACTTGGAAACAAGTTGATTGAATGTTGCTCTGCTCTTTATCCCCAAGGGATTCCGCGTCACACGACGGGACTCAGGATCAGGAAAGAAATGTAAATTTTCATGTTTAAATACACATATATAAAACGATAACATACTGTTAAATAATTTATATATAATTATCAAGGAAGTGAATATTGCTAAATTCGGTCTTGATATTTAAAAGAATAATCATCTAAAGTGTCCAATTTGATTATCCAGGTTTATATTTTAAAACTTGTTCTACTAATTAAATACCTTTCATTTTCAGATTCAGCCGAAAAACTTTTCGTCTTCAGTCCATTCCTACTCCTACTTCTCCTTTTGGCCAAGTCAGTTAACTAATTAGATTCGGTATTCTGAACATACACTGAACATGCATGTACTTGTCCTTTGTAAGTTTCAGAGATAAGTGATCTTTATGTATAACATAAGTATAAAATAGATAAGCTCTAAATTGGATAATCTATCAATGTGGAAGTGAAAGTAAGAAAATCAATTTTACCTAGTAGCAGTCTATCACCTGTTCCTGCTTTGTTAGAAAGTTGACTTGATTGTGTTGCTACAATACTCGATGTTGTGAAACCTCGATGGTAAAGACACCATTGATCCGGAAATCCTGCACTCTGGAAAAATACATTCGAGTTCAACTGTGGAATATACTAATCCGGACCATTTTTATAGTGAACGGTATTGCCAGGATCAAACGGAGTCACATACAAAATGGCTACAAATTTTGTTTTGTTTGTTTGTTTGTTTGTTGTTTAACGCCGCACTCAGAAATATTACAGCTATATGACAGCGGTCTGTAAAATTATCGAGTCTGGACCAGATAATCCAGTGATTGACATCATGAGCATCGATCCACGCAATTGGGATCGATGACATGTATTAACCAAGTCAGCGAGCCTGACCACCCGATCCCGTTAGTCGCCTTTACGACAAGCATAGTCGCCTTTTACGGCAAGTATAGGCTGCTGAAGACCTATTCTACCCCGAAATCTTCCTGGTCTGCTGGCTGAGCGAGGCGTTAAACAACAAACAAACAAACAAACAAATGATTAAGATCACTGTAACACATACTTATCCAAGAGATGCTTGTCAATAATGTCTTTTTACGGCTCTTGATCCATGTCATTTTTCTTAATGCATAGTATGTGCAATGGGGACAAGTTTTCTCAGAAACTACGGACGGCAGAATTTGTGTGTATTAATTTCACATTTAACCATGTTTTCTGATGACATAAGCGGCCCAACTGCCGATCTCTTCTTTAGGCTTTTAGGACTCTTTTTGTAGTTTATGTTCATTACTATATGAACAAACAAAATTCGAATGTGCCTCATAGCGAGGGATAGTAACAACGCTGTTTTTTTAAAAAAAACTTTGGCCTTCCTGGTCTGCTGTCTACGGAAGCGAAGTAGGGCCACGGTGATTTTTTTTGTCTAAGTATCTCCTACGTAGGACTAAGTATCTCCTACGTAGGACTTATTGTCTCCTACGTAGGACTTACTATCTCCTACGTAGGACTTCTTATCTCTTACGTAGGACTTACTATCTCCTACGTAGGACTTATTATATCCTGCGTAGGACTTCCTTTCTCCTAGATACTACGTAGTCCTACGTAGGAGATATTAAGTCCTACGTAGAAGATAGTGAATCTAGGCCATACTAACTCCCACCTAGGAGATAGTAAGTCCTACGTAGGAAATAATAAGTCCTAGGTAGGATATAGTAAGTCCTACGTAGGACATAGTAAGTCCTACGTAGGAGATAGTAAGTCCTACGAAGGAGATACTAAGTCCTACGTGGAAGATACTAAAGCAAAAATTTCACCGTGGCCCTACTACGCTTCCGTAACTGTCTACACAGATACGTTATCTATGTCAATCATATTAAGAGGCGGAGATGTTTTTTTCCAAGTGGCGCATTTAAGCTGAATCGAAAGTACAACTGTGTTTCTTGGAAATCGACTTCAAATGAGACTCTCATTATTTCACTGTTAGTCACCAACTCGAGACGACAAGGGTTGTGGATTACAAACTGTCGATATGAGTAAAAGACAAGCTTCGTCATCCATAAAGCAGAAGCAAGTCACTCAGGCTGCTTTGATGAGGAAAGTCCAGCATGACCCCGGCAGATTTCGAGTTGGAGCCACAAGTGACATGTCTTCAAGAATGTCTGGCTACAAGAGTGATGGATGCAAAGGGAAGACGGCTTACTATGCGCCGTCCCAGAACCCTGGGATGAAGGAGAATAAGCTCCTCAGCAAACTCCCCGCCAATCATGCGCACAACGATCACAAAGCAAGCAACTACCATTGCCCTGGTCAAGGTTATGTGTATGCCATCGATATGAAGAAATAGTTACAAAGATGTAACCTGGGGCTTTCAACTCTTTGTCACCATGACTGTGTGACATTTGAATCATAGGAACTTTCTGTGACATTCAGTCATTGAACAAGATGTTTTCTTGCTGAAACAGATGAGGAATAGAGATCGAAAAAGTGATGAAGAACCTGATTTCAAGTGAAGATACAAGTGAGTCTTCGAAAATGACACTTTAAAAAAGATTTTGGACACTCATGCCGGCCAATACAGTGTTGTATTATTTTTGATAGTATTGAGTACTCTGTAAATGTATGTATTTCTCATTTTATTGATTATGTTAATTTGACATTTCGCTTGAAACCAGCGAATGGAAAGAAATATGTACATGATTTATTAAAAACTGCCCCAGTGATTTGGCGAGTCATGTGTTTAAACCACACCGGCCGGATGGATTTACTTTCTGTTATTCTATCACATTTTGAAAGGGTAGGGAATGGATTTTCATAACGTATAGCTGCTAGATATTTTCTCGATTTGGAATGTCGATTTGTCTTTAAAACAGTGTTCGTTGCCTTTTGATGCATTCAGTAATGTAGATAGTGAATGTAGTTTTGTGTAAATAGTGTTGAAAAGGTAAAGGTGAATTATATGGAACATGATAATCTAGTTTTAATTCACATGTGTGTTATTTGTTAAAAGTATTTGCACGAATATGTTATAAGAAAGACTGTTGGAAGAATGAAATTATCACTCTAAGAGACAAATGACAGATTCTATTCATCATAACACGAAACATGTTTTTCCGCTGACATACACAACAACACAAGAGCATGCAGCTGCAGCTGTCTAATTGTAGTCGTATTCGTGCAGTAACACTAACATAGCGGGCTTCTTGAGGAAAACCCCCTCCTGGACATACCAGTGTGTCTTGTTCTATCCCCTACTGTACATGCTAGTGTGGCCTGTTCTATCCCCTACTGTACATGCTAGTGTGTCCTGTTCTATCCCCTACTGGACATGCTGGTGTGTACTGTTTATCCCCTACTGGACATGCTAGTGTGTCCTGTTCTATCCCCTACTGGACATGCTGGTGTGTACTGTTTATCCCCTACTGGACATGCTGGTGTGTCCTGTTCTATCCCCAAATGGACACGCTAGTGTGTCCGTTGTATCCCCTACTGGACATGATAGTGTGTCCTGTTTATCCCCTACCGGACATTCAAGTGTGTCCTGTTCTATCCCCTACTGGACATGCTAGTGTGTCCTGTTCTATCCCCTACTTGACATGCTGGTGTGTACTGTTTATCCCCTACTGGTCATGCTGGTGTGTCCTGTTCTATCCCTAACTGGACATGTTGGTGTGTCCGTTGTATCCCCTACTGGACATGATAGTGTGTCCTGTTTTTCCCTACTGGACATGCTAGTGTGTGCTGTTCTATCCCCTACTGTACATGCTGGTGTGTCCTGTTTATCCCCCACTGTACATGCTGGTGTGTCCTGTTCTATCCCCTACTGGACATGCTGGTGTGTCATGTTCTATCCCCAACTGGACATGCCGGTGTGTCTAGTTCTATCCCCTGATGGACGTGCTGGTGTGTCCTGTTCTATCCCCTAGTGGACATCCTGGTGTGTCATGTTCTATCCCCAACTGGACACAACCGCCTCCGTGGTCTAGTGGTAGAGCGTCCGCCCGGAGAGCGGATGTCCGGGGTTCGGTCCCCGGCCGCGTCATACCAAAAGACGTTAAAAGATGATACTTGTTGTTACCCACGCTGGGTTGTCTTGTTCTATCCCATACATGACATGCTGGTGTTTCTTGTTCTATCCCCTACAGGACATGCTGCTGTGTCCTGTTCTATCCCCCACAGGACATGCTGGTGTGTCCTGTTCTATCCACTACTGGACATGCCGGTGTGTCCTGTTCTACCCCCTACTGGACACGCTACTGTGTCCGTTGTATCCCCTACTGGACACGCTGGTGTGTCATGTTTATCCCCTACTGGACACGCTGGTGTTTCCTGTTTATCCCCTACTGGACATGCTAGTGTGTCCTGTTTATCCCCTACTGGACATGCTAGTGTGTCCTGTTTATCCTCTACTGGACATGCAAGTGTGTCCTGTTCTATCCCCAACTGGACATGCTAGTGTGTCCTATTTAACCCCTACTGGACATGCCGGTGTGTCCTGTTTATCACCTCACAAATATGACGGTCACAGGGCAGCCTCGCAAAGCAGTATCATTTGTCAACTGAAAGTCACACTATAAAATCATTGAAACTGAATCTGTTGTTATTAACTTTATTAGAACAATGACCTGAAAAGTTGTTTTCTTGGCATTCCTGGAACGTGTTGCCCAGTCGTCTTATGCGCTGCATGTCGCTGTGCAGAGTTTCGTCTCTGGAGCACGCCAGAAACCTATGATTGTGGGTTTGAGTGAGTGAGTGAATGAGGTTTTACGCCGCTTTTAGCAATATTCCAGCAATATCACGGCGGGGGACACCAGCAATGGGTTTCACACATTGTACCCACGTCGGGAATCGAACTCGGGTCTTCGGCGTGACGAGCGAACGCTTTAACCACTAGGCTACCCGACCGCCCCTTGTGGGTTTGAAGCCCGGTTCGTCCCGATTATGTTTCTAGGCATGCCAGCTCCATAACCGTACCCGTGGCTTTCACCAAAGTGGAAAATGTCCGAGTCCTGCATCACCTTGAGCTTTCCTCCAACATGAACCTAACACACACGGATATAACTGTGATGCTGTTCAAAGCGGTATTAAACCCAACTTAATCACACTTCGTGTCGGGTACAGAGAAGACTCAGTCATTTCTCGGAAACGGTCATGTGATATGTCTGTTACATGTCTTCATTCATGACCTACATTTAGCTATCAGGTTTGAGTTTGTGTGCATGTCTGAAATGCATTTGATTAAGGTTCAGCGCAACAACTTAAAATGGGAACGGCACACGCTGGAGTGTAACAGAGAATTACTGTTTACCGGTGGTGGTGGTTTATGAAACAAATAGACAAAGCGTTTTCGTTTGGTTAAATGAGTAAGAAGTAATGATTGCTGGGAACCTCGGCCCCTTCTACCGTGTATACTGAAACGTTGTCAATGACATATGTAGCTTCCGATTAAGAGGCAGATGCATTTCTTTCATTTTCTGTTCATACATTTAAGATGAACCGAAAGTACAACTTCACTTCGAGGAAATTGGACTTTGACCTACTCCATGACAAACAACAACCTGACTGTGTATCACGTTATAAAGCTAGTTTAAAACGGCAGTAGATAAAAACGTTCGTCATGCATAAAAACAGACCTAGGTTGGCTTTGATGTGCGAAGTTAAGGATGACACTTAAGTATCGATTTCGAATGGCAGCTGAGCATACCACTGATACCTGGCTCCAAGAGTGAAGGAGAGATACTAAGGCAAGATGATGAGTACTTTACAATGGTTTACAATGATCCATCCCAGAACACGGGGATGTTGGCGCCCAAGCAAGATGTCTGCAAACATTTCTGTAAGGAACACAAATTCATGAAATGGGCTTCACACATTGTACCCATGTGGGGAATCGAACCCGAGTTTTCGGCGTGGCGAGCGAACGCCTAAACCACTAGGCTACCCCGCCGCCTCTTCACTTATTTGGGAAAAGTTAGTCATTAAAATTGTTTTAACAACTAGTGCGTATGGTCTAGAGTTGATTATTTACAAGCCGCCATGATAATCTTGCAACTTACACCCACACCACACCACACCACACACAAATATCCGTTCATGGTACCTTGGCCTGCATTATTTCCTTACTGACGCATTTATTGGGAATCCAAAGTACGTCTTTGTTTCTTGGAAGTCGACTTAAACTGCACACATATTTGCATTGACATTATTGTGTAATTTTCAGGTGATAACAACTGATACTGCTTAATGACACTGCAATGTGACGGTCATATTTGTGAGGTGATAAACAAAGGAATGTGATGGCGTGCTTCACGAATGCAACTGATATGTGACCAGGTCGATAAGTTTAACGTGCCCTGAAATGTTTTCAAATAACATGTGATAACCAAGATAACACTCTTTTAGATTAATTTTCAGCCTTAATATATGTGGAGTCGAGCGGACGTTTATTTCGAACACATGATCTGCTCTCGACAGTAATATAGCTTTTGGTTACATCGTCAACGGCAGTTTGCATGTCTGGTGTATAGTGTTTATACATGTGTCATATGATTAGCGTCATACACAATATATGACAAAATGCACTGTTGTCATTCAAGATTATAAACAGAGAGTTAAGATGCACAAGGTATTACAAAAGCTAACACAATAACACACGTTTCCGAAATTGCTCAATAATTGGAGTGAGTGAGTTTGGTTTTACGCCGCTTTTAGCAATATTCCAGCAATATCACGGCGGGGAACACCAGAAATGGGCTTCACACATTGTACCCATGACGGCTCAATAATTGGAACACATCTGGGAATGGTGACATGTTGACTTGTTGACTGGGGTTATCAGCCCAGAGGAAATTCATGATTTTGGAAACAGATACGAAAGCAGTTAAACACCGAACTCTTGCACTTTGTTTAACGTGTATTTAATGAATATATGATTAAACATTAATTTCATGTACTTGCCATAGTCTTCGTGTAGGAGTTACCAATGCAATACACTTACGTGATGTTTTAACCACTATATTCGGGAGTGACATGTTCGAAAACTGACTTTAAGTTAATAATTTAAGTTAATGACCTTATGCTAAATTTACTGATTAAATGTAAAGACTACTACTACTACTACTACTACTACTACTACTACTACTACTACTACTACTACTACTACTACTACTACTACTAATACTACTACGACTATTACTACTACTACTACTACTACTACTACTACGAATGGACTAAATGGATCAGGTTACTTGGTTCATTGCATGTCACCGAATACCGATTACTTGGGACGTTATGTAATATCAGTCACTTGAAGTGAATACTGATAGATGTATTCTTTATATTTTTAAAACTAAACCAGCTATCATGTATTGTGTCCAATTTGATTGTTCGGGGTATATTAAGTATTTATGAACTAGTTTTACTGTTACAATTGGCTTCCATTTTCAGGTTCAGTAAAGACTTTTCGTCTACTTCCATTCTTACTCCTACTACTCTTTCTGGCCAAATTAGCAAGCTAAATCCATTTGGTATTCTGAAGTTACACTGGACATGCTTTTGTACTTTGTAGGTTCAAGAGATATTTATGGCATAAGTGAGTGAGTTGGGTTTAACGCCGCTTGTAACAGTATTCCAGTCATATCGCGGCGTGTCAGCTTAATGTGGGAGGAAAGCCCGAAGTGATGCAGGTTTTAGACGTTTACCACTTCGGTGAAACCCACGAGCACGGGTATGGTGCTGACAAACCTAGAAACATAATTAGGGCGAACCGGGATTCGAACCCACAATCATAGGTTTCTGGCGTGCCCAAGGGACGCAACTCTGCACAGCGAATCACGGCGCCTTAGACGACTGGGCCACCCGTGCCCCCTTATAGCATAAGAACAGTATATACAAACATGTACTGTAAGTATACTTTCAAACTTTTATAACCTGTTTACCCTGGACAAACGGGTTTGAAATTGCTTTCTAAAATGAATCTTGTGTTTGCCTGTGCTATACGTATTAATAGCTTATTTAATACATATTTCCTTCGCTTACAATTAAACCAAAGAAATGCTGTTGACATTAATGAATGGTCTTATCAAGTTCTTTTGATTGTTAAGTTTCACTAATTTTGGGAATGTTAGTAATTTAGATGAGCTCAACCTCTGGTGCGTATGGGGGTCGGGTATGACTTTTTGTTCCAAAATGTAAATGAATAAAATAATTTTACCTGAGGTTTATATCCATAGAATTGTGTAAACGAATAGTCTGGATCTTCTTTCAGAAGAAAAGAAACTTGCATGACTTCAAGAAATAACCCCCACCCCAAAAATAAAAAAATATGTAATCCAATGAGTTTTAAAGGGAAACGCTGAAAACAAGGACATGTATCTGCATCACTTTGTGGTCACAATAGCATCATAGAAACGTCCACATAACGATTCTTAAAACACGATATTGAGAGGTAAGAGAGAGAAGTAAACAGACTGATCCCCCTTCTTCTACCTTGCCACGTTTCAGGTGAAGAATGTCGCATTTGTCGAGTCAAAAGGATATGCCAATATCAATAGAAAAGGACTCGACAAGGAGAATATGTTTTTTAGTGTGAATCCTCCACTGGCAATAAGTTCAATGTCATCCATGTGAAGTAGGCGAGTAAGGGTTGTTGGCATAATTATTATTATCACTGTCGCTTTTTATGTAGTTGTAGGGGCGGTCGGGTAGCCTAGTGGTTAAAGCGTTCGCTCGTCACGCCGAAGACCCGGGTTCGATTCCCGACATGGGTACAATGTGTGAGCCCGTTTCTGGTGTCCCCCGCCGTGATATTGCTGGAATATTGCTAAAAGCGGCGTAAAACCATACTCACTCAATTATGTAGTTGTATACGTTACAGCTAAAAAAGGTGGTTCAGATGTAAAATGCATTAGCTGTTAATGTTTCATTTACTAAAGCGTGTGGATCGTATCGCTTTCTACATAATGTTAGGAATGTACTCTTCCTTGCAATACCATAGCTATAGATGGCGGACGGTATACATACCAAATATATCCTATTCACTACTTCGAATGATCAATGGATGATGGTGTATACTGGATATGTTTATACATCGTAGAGGTGTCCTCCCGGTGTCCTCCCATTAGTTAGACAGCCAGTTGTTAGACACCTTAACATAACAACTTTTCTGGTTGAGTGCACAACAAAGTGCAATGCTGTTACCTTGATTGATAATGGAATGACCCATAGCTAAACATCAAGATATAACAAAACAAAAAGACGTGTTGAGTCAGATGTACTTATTTTATAAACGTTCATAAAATCAACATCAACAAGATCAACATCTGAGAGATTCCTGGGGAGAGCAGGCATGGTGTTGCGGCGCTGTCTGTAAAGGGCACTGCTGACGCTGGAGAAGGAAGGCAGAAGGGGTATCTCGTTGTCATCTTCTTGTGCTAGCTTGTCATTGTAGAGGGAGTGCATCTTGGTTGTTTCTTCATGGGCGCGCTTTCGAAGTGTGCTGAGGAACTTGAGTTTGTTGACATGTTGACATACGGGTGAGTGTGTATCGGATATGTTATATACATCATTCAGATTGATAATCGGAAGAGGGCGTACATCGGACATATTTAATATCCTCTCCAAACTTTGGGAACAGGGACGGGCGAGTACAGGGGCACATGTATACCACGTGTTTGCAGAGGTATCCATATCAGGATGTCAAGGCAGAATTAGCGTCCGATTATACACCCGCAGAGGTAAATGGAGATGTACCACTGCGTGAAATGGAGGAATAAACAGATGAAGCTCAAGTAAAGATGTTTAATGCAATGTTACATTTTAAGGTGTCCTGATGATAGTTTGTTAAGATAACGTTATGCTTAAAATTCCTGAATTGTTAATTCAGTAATAGATACTAGTAAGTCTCATGACAAGTTTTGAAATGTTTTACAAAGCTTTATCGACACCCACTACAGTGAATGGAAAAAGCCTTCGCCTTGCGTCTTCACGTTGACGAAAGATAAGTAGTATCCAGTGTCTACAACACACAGTGAAGTATCATTTCATTTTTAATTACTTTTATATCTTGCTTGGTACTGTTGACAGAAGTTCTGGTCAAGGTACATTTTCAGTACAAATGTTGCTGTAGTGTTGAATTGTTTGATACCTGTGATGAAAATGCTATGTGGATGACATGGTTACTCAACAGTTTTGAAGCGTGGTATTTGCTGCTAGTTTCAGCTCTGCCTATATGGTAAACCTTTACATCTAATCTGAAACCACAAGGCTCATGAACTTTGTAATGAATGCGTGGGTAACCACTTCTTGCCTAAATGTCTTGTCCCCAAATTTGGAAACACCAAAGGCTGGAGCGGCTGGAATATTGCTCGACATAAAGGGAAAGTTGATCCACTGAACGATAGCATGTGTTTATGCATTATTATAGAATAGTGATGGTAACGGGTGTTCCCGAAATTTAACCTTTCAATGTCTTACTTCAAAAAAGTATTCTATAAGTTGAAGTCATCATTTTATTGTCATACAGTCTTGTCGAGAGGTTCAATGGGTCAATCTCTAAGATTTAGAGATTTTGACTATATTTAACTCATAGACATTTCACCAGAGGTGACATGACACTTTTCAAATCTACAATTCATTGAATTTTAAGATTTCCTTTTGGCTGATTATAGTATATTGCTAATTGAATCACACTTCAACTGTGATTGTAGGTAAGGACTAACCCTGCTATTTACACGTCGACGAGCAATGATACATTAAGGACAAATTATGCACAGCTTGTATGGTGTTTTATATCAACGCATTCGCGGCCTCTAGCAATCGTATCATGTCATGACATCCACGAAGAAGGATAAGATACTAACCAAGCTGACTACAAATAGCCCCTAATAAATACAAATCGAGTGACTATCTTAGCGGTTATGTGTACCCCATCGATATGAAGTAAACGTAAGATGTATGTGACCTGGTACTATTTATTCTGCCAAATGCAGGGAGAAAGGTGTGTTTGAAAACCATTCTATTGATCAAAATGTTTCTTTATTCCAGATAATATTTTTGCCGGTTCTGTGTTTTCAAGGGGGCCGCCATCTTGTTTTCCAAAACACGTACTGGTTTTTGTTTCGATCTGGAATCCTTAGTCAACGTTCAATTTTGATTACATAAATCACACAATATTTAGAGGTAAGGGATTAAAGAAGAGACTGGTATATAGATTTTTAAAAATGAGTTTTTTTAAAGCCAATCGGAGATGTACGAGGGCCATTTAATATATAACCAGCCTAGCCTATTTGCTACTGCTCCTCACTTCTTCTTTTTCCACATAATCACCATTTAGGTCTATGCACTTTGTCCAGCGATGTGTGAGAGCTAAAAGCCCGTTGTGATAGAAACCATGGGGTTGTTCGTGTAACCACCCCTCCACTGCTGTCGTGAGTTCATCATCGGACCGGAAATGACGTCCACGCAGTTCTTTCTTCAAGTTTGGGAAGAGAAAGTAGTCGCTTGGTGCCAGGTCTGGTGAGTAAGGTGGAAGAGGCAATACTTTGAACCCGTTCCGCTTCACTGCGGCAACCGCAAGTCGACAGGTGTGCACTCTAGCATTATCATGTTGGAGCAGCACACCTTTTGTGATCTTTCCACGACGTTTGGCAAGAATAGCAGTCCGCAAACGGTCAAGGAGATCGGAGTAGTACTCTCCAGTAATAGTCTGGCCACGTGGCAAGTAGTCAATGAGCAAGACCCCTTTGGTATTCCAAAAGATGGTTGCCATGACTTTGCCAGCCGATGGTTGAGTCTTAAACTTTTTGGGACGGGGTGAAGCAAAGCCAGTCCATTGCCTACTCTGTTCTTTGGTTTCTGGGTCATCATATTGGCCTGGTGTACCCAGGATTCATCACCAGTAACAATTTTCTCCATAAAGTTGTCTGCATCCCGACTGCATTGCGTCAAAAGTACCTAACACATTGACGCACGTACAGCCTTCTGATCATCACTCAGACATTTCGGGACCCAATGAGCAGACAGCTTCCTCATACCCAGACGATCATGCAAAATGGTATGGACACTTCCCTCTGAAATGTCCAAGGCCTTGGCCATTTCTGACACCTTCATTCGCCTGTCTTTGACAACCAGTTGTCTCACAGCTTCACTGGTTTGGTCATTGGTCACCTCTACAGGCCTGCCAGGGCGTGGCTCATCTTCCAGGTTCACCCGACCCCTCTTAAATTCTGCAACCCAGAATTTGACCGGTGCATACGAAGGTGCACTGTCACCATAAACATCTGACAATTCATCATGTATCTCCTTTCCCGGTTTCCCTTTTAAGTAGAGGTACCTAATAACAGCCCTGTATTCAACCTTTGACGAAAATTTGGCAGAATCTACCCTTGCCATCTTTATAGATCACGTGTGTGACTTCAAATACAATTTCCTCAGTGAAACTTTGTCTTCGCACGTGACAAACATTGGTGCACAGCACGTGACAAACATGCAACCGTTAAGATCTGATAAATAGCTTAGGCTGGTTATATATTGAATGGCCCTCGTAATTGTGCGCTGAGAAATCATACAGTGCAAATCGGTTAACTTTTGTTACGGGACTATCCGCTGCCCTCACTACTGACATATAAAAAAATGAATTTAAACACGGAATGATGAAGTGATTCGGTAACCTTTTCTACTACCCCCTGATCATATAACAATTGTGATAAAGATTTATATCTTACAAAGGGTAAACTTCTTCAGTTTGTTTTATGCTTACATGAAACGCCTAGTCATAAGGCATAATGACGATTAATAAAATATTTAGGTTAAAAAACCCCAACTTTTTTCAAAGCTTTTATTTTCAATGACTAGGTTTCCACTCAAATCAAACTAATATAAAGGACTGAAGTCTCGTTTTCGCGTACATATAAACTCGTATCTGTAACATATTCACACTTGTTTCGTTTCGCAAACGAATCCTGAATGTATACAACATATTCCAGTTGTGAATTCCCGTTCCACTTTTGTAAATAGAAAGCTGACTGCGTTATCATTAAGCCGTGGCCTGAGGCCTAATAAACATCTGAGTATCAGCGAGCGTTATCGCTGACTTCCACTGGTCATCAAGACGAAACAGTATCGAGTTTTAAGATTCGAGAAAAACTATTTTTCGATATGAGTGGAAGAAAACGTACCTCGTCTATTAAAGCCGTGAAATCCACCCAAGCTAAGATATTCGCAAAAGTTCAGCGTGATCCAAAGCGGTATAGAGTTGGAGCCACAAGTGAGCCCATTGGTTCTCGGATATCTGGCTACAAGACTGAAGGAAGAAAATATGATAACAAAACGATTTACTGGGCCCCTTCCAAAAATCCAAGGATGAAAGAGGACAAACTCTTGAGGCTGCTGCCTAAAAAACACCCCCATAATGACCACAAATTGAGCAACTTACCTGATGGACAAAGTGGCGCGGTGTACGCCTGGGACATGGAGGAAAAGAAGATCAACAAAAACAACAAAAGAAAGATCAAGAGCAACAAAAGAAATACCAAGAACAACAAAAGAAAGACCTAGTTAGCAAAGTCTGGATCTGGGGCTAAACATTACTAGAGATTGATTGCAACAGTGAAACAATTCATTGAAGCTATGTGATCCTTCTGTAATATTCAAGCCTTGAACTATACAGAACAGTGCTGATTAAAATCCAGGCGGATCTGCTGAAACAACTGGTATATAACGAACACAAAATGAAACAACTTTGGATAAGTGCATCTGCCTTTTGCATTAATGTTTTATGCTTTCTCATTTTGGTTATGTTGATGAATATGTGTTAACATGTACCGTAAATATCTGACGTTTTTCTTTAGTAAATGCGAATACGGATTTGTGAAAAGAAGGCAATAAGGATTTAAACGGAGTCCCAGGGAATCACACGAGCTAAGTTTTTAATGAAAAATATTCGTTGATATTGTGGTAGTTTTCCTAGAATAAGCTTGTGCTTGATATTGAAACGAAAGTAGATATCAAAACACTCACCCGGGGCAATATATAGTTATGATGTTGTGTCTCACTATATCGTCATTGCATACCTGCATTGACTTGTTGTAATTTACTCTTGGGTGACATAAGGTTATCTGAACACAAATGCGAAACAGTCACACAATGACACATCGACATATTTAGCATGCGGCCTACATACGGGTAAAGGGGTCAAACAAGATTGATAATCTCGCCCATGCAATTAATGGTATGGATAAATGATATCTCTGTTATGCAGATGAATCGTTTGATTCACACTATCTTCATTTAGTTAATAGATGCTGTTGCTAATAAAATGTAGCTACCCAGTATTCAGAGTTCAGAACCCCTACATTATGGAGACGTGTCTTGAAACAAGTCAATACACATGAAAGGAGCAATGCACATGAAAAACAGTGTCAGCCATCAACATTTATAGCTGACAATGGCGGTAATTAATAGCGACAAAACCCTTTCCATAATCAACACTCATAAATTCACTTTCACCTATGCACACTTCAGGACTGCCCTCTTTCTTAATGATGATAATAATAATAATAATAATAATAATAATAATAATAATGAAGCATGTCAAGACTCATGATGAAAACAAGACATTCCACAGTTTTCGTAAACGAGCCAAGGATGTGGGACATAATATCAATGTCAGTGTTGATTATGTTGATGGTTCTGTACTGCTTAGTGTCAACCAAGTGAAGTGCCATATCAAATCTACCAAGACTCAGTACTTCAAGGAGAGGCTATCTGAACGACCACTGTATTGGGTTTATGTGCAGTGTGTTGAGAAGGTTAGCAACCCTGCAGAGTCACTTGGATGGGGTCGGCTGTCCTAAAAAGTGAACAGAAGGCTTTCTGTTTGCTGCTCAGGACCAGTCACTTTCTACTCGAAACCGTCAATGTGTGATTTTACATCAAAATGTAAATATGAAATGTAGATTATGTAATGATTTTAATGAGACTGTCCAACACATTGTCAATGGATGCCCAACTTTGGCACAAACACTGTATCTTTAAAGACATGATGTAGTGATTCGATCATTTTATTACCGTCTTCGCCATGCTTGTGGTTTTGACACAGAGGTCCATCCATGGTACGACCCTGAATATGTAGAGGGCGTCATGAAAAATGATCAATACAAAATCTTTTGGAATAGGTCCGTATACAGCCTCAGACGAATCCAGGCCAACAAACCTGATCTTGTCCTTTTTGATAAATCTTCTGAAATCATTTATATCATTGAATTTTCTGTCCCTTTCGACATAAATGTGATTGACAAGATTCAGGAAAAACATGGCAAATATGCGGACCTCGCGTTCGAAATGTCACGCCTGCATCCCAAGTACCAAGTTGTTCGCTTCCCTATTGTTCTCGGTGCCTTAGGTTTGGTACCTCCCAACCTGTTGACTGAAATTGGGAGAGTATCCGGGTACCAGGAATACAGCCAGTCTGACAATCTGGGTAATGCAGAAGGCTTCAGTATTCGGGAGTCTTCTAATTCTCCGAAAAGTTCTGGGTGCCCAACCAGCCTGACTGTGCCAGGATCACCCAAACCACCTTTGCTGCATTTTTTAAATTTTAATCTGTAATAATAATAATAATAATAATAATACTATCAAATCGGCCCAGTCTCAGTTTTTCAAGAAGAGGCTATCTGAACGACCACTGCATCGATAATGTCCAGTGTGTTGAGACGATCAGCAACCACTACAGAGTCTACTGCATTATGCAACACATTGGCAGTGGATGCCCATTTTTGGCACAAACACAGTATGATGTAGTTTTATCATTTTATTACCGTCTTTGTCATGTTATTGGTTTCACATAGAGGTCCAACAATGGCATGACCTGGAATATGTTAATAAGTTATATGTTCAAAGGTTTATTCATTAAATGTTTAGTATGAGGACTGCTTCACTTTTGGATTAGTAATATAATTTTAATCATGATAAACTGAGGGGCAAAAGAAAGTATAAATTTTATTATGTCTATTTAACCATCACTCATTCTTGCAACAGTTTGTATAAAGTGATAAAATGATTTTGCAACCACATGACCACACAGAGTTCAAAGAAAACCAGCTTGCTCAGGTTTGAGCACAGTTGTTACCCTGTTCCATATAGGAGATTCGTATGCATAAAGAAACAGTTCAGAAAGAAGGGGAACACACTTGGTGCTTATGGGGACGCCTACTTCTTGTGTAAATGTCGTACCTCCACATAGTACCTTTTACATAGATGTTATCAATGAGGAAGTCCAGCATTTCCATATTGTAAACTTCAGATCACTTGGTTGAAAAAGGTGAAGAATGTACAACGAAACGTCGCCTCGACTGTAATAAAGAAGTAGTTTATTTATAAGGACCTTACCTTGTTCAGGTTTTCAAATGTTCAATACCATTCATGTTACCTCTGCAACATTACTTTGCAATGTACACATGCATGCAAAATATACACACTTGCTGCAATATAAGGAAACTGCAGGGAGTATTACCTATACATAAGTTAGTAATTGTGTTTGTGAGTTGGGTTTCACACCTCCATTAGTATATCTAATAGCATCTCCGGTCGGAGAAACAAAGAATGGATTCCTAATGTTGTACCAGTGTTGGGAATCAAACCAGATCTTCGGCGTGAGCCAATGCTTAAACCACAAGGCCACCCTAACAAACCACCATAGTACCAGCATAGCTACATTGAATATAGTAGATATTACGAAAAAGGACTTATCATATTGAAGTGATTAGCTCATTTCCTTTAGTTAACGCAATGACGCCAGTAATACTATTTGTCTGAGTAAACATCGTCTGCTAACTCTGCAAGTATGTGAGTGTGAAGTGTAATCAATAACTGAATGTGTCATTTGCAACACAACGATCGGTGCTGTTGCCATCAGGAGATCAACCTAGGGCGTACTATTATGTTTACGACCAGACAAATACAGACGCACTGAATAACACCTCATCCGCTTCAAAGCTATGTGGACCCATGAAGATCTGGATTAGAATAGGTCTTCATGCTTGCTTTGAAAGGTGACTATGAAAGGCGAATAACGGGATCGAGTGGTCAGGCTCGCTGATCATGACTTGGTTGTTGTTGTTCTCGTATCCCAATCTGATCCAGACTCGATTATTTACAGATCGCCATCATAAATCTGGAATATTGCAGAGTGCGGCGTTACACAACCAACAAACAAATAAAAAAAAGCTATTTTGGGTTATGCTACAAGCTGTTGTCTGGTATGAGTAATCTCACAGTTGGGGCCATATAATTGTTAGAAGCTAAACGTGTGTGTGTGTGTGGTGTAAGGGAGACAACTTCACATCGAATGTGTTATAAGGGCACTGATGCAGTGGACCATTGCAATGAAAATAATAAAGTGCAAAACAATAACAACAAAATACGTTTACATACATTTTTAATTAAGTGTTTCATACATGTTACATTCAGCGAATTAAACTTAAGTATTGTAAAATTGTTTAAGAATTGATTTCAATGTGTTTTGCGTTCATGTGGTATAAATGGAGAGACCTGTGTACAAACAAACCACCGTTTTTCCCTTTATACATCGATTAGTGCAAAAATATATTGAAGACAGTCCTTATAAATAAATACGTCAACAATAAAAGACGTCACATCTGCTTATTTAATCATTAACACATTTTACTATATTATATTTTTGACATAATTTGATTCATATTTCTTTCATGGCCAGGTTCTGTAGTTGGAAATCAGATCAGAAATATTGCGTATGCGATGTTTGTACTCTTTGTACTCTTGTCATTTCTGGCATGTAATATTGTGCACATAACGATAGCAAAGTAAGAAATATGACCCGATGAAATTATAAAAATCATTTTTACCATTCATCAAATTTCATCACAAGAAATGTCTCGTAATACATTGTAATCAGCTTAAAGATGGTTAAAAAATCTTAAAAACTACATAAGTGGAAACTGAAATAAACTATAACAGTTTGAATTTGTGCATGTTGTCTAATACGATCAGTATCACATTGTGTTTAGCTTTAACACTGGTAAGAAGCATTTTCTACAGTGGTATATAATACTAACTGCCACTAACTGGACGTTAAATATGTTGATATGTTGGTTATATTTATAGCAATATGCTAACGGGAATATACATGTAACTTTCTCTCTCACACAAAGTGCAGTCATACCACAACCCTGCGCCTCTCCCCGGCTTCCTTTCATAACGCAAAGTGGCTGCGATATGTTCTCCTTTGTGAATCACATGTCCGTGACTGTGGACCTAGCTGTGATTCTGGAACAACTAGGTCAAGAATGTTTGATACAACAGTGTAACAACCGAGACTTACATGTAACTATATAGGCAGTAGCCTGTACATTAATCACCTACCACTCCGGTATCACTATGCACTAACACATAATACTCGACATAAAAAGGTTTCCACTGTTTCCTATTATATCAAAACGAGGGAACCGTTTGCTCAAAGGGAAGAAATCCAGAGGCTATATGTATCCATGCAACAATTATGTTGCGGTCGTGTTCCCAGCATGAATGTTGCATATATTCCTAGACGTTCTCTGTTCCTACTGTGTGGAATGGTGAGTTGGGTTTTACGCCGCGTTTAGCAATATTCCAACAATATTACGACAGTGGACATCAGAAAGAAGCCACGTGCGGATTCGAACAATATCATCGGCGTGACGAGCGAACGCATTAACCACTATGCTTCCATCACTTCTCCTGTATCCACATAAGGTCAAAATATTGGACTGTAAATCAGTTGCTCCTTAACTGCCGCCCAGTACATCTATTGACAACATATTAAATGTTGACGTTGGCTTTTCACACTCTATGTGTCCATGGTACGCACATCCGCTGTTTTGTAGGACGTTATTGTACTTTTTACGCACGTGTGTAAGTAGCATCACACAAATCTAAATATTTCATATTTAGAAAAAGCCAATAGTTTGCTGATCCAGTTACAGACGTACACTAGTATTATGAATCAGGATAGTATCCCTTGTCTTAAGCCATCATTGCATGCAGTCTTCTTGTCCCCAGGATGTTTTAACTGCAGATTATATACACGTAGCCGCCCCCAGGGTAGGGATAGTGACTGATCTGTTTGTAGATGTATGGATGGTTGTCTGGCAACAGAGACAAGAGTTGCTGCTCACATTCCTGGACGTTTTCAACCATCGCGTAGAATATCCTGGAAAACACTGGCCCATCATGGCTGATATTCCTTGACATCAAATCATTGGTGGCTCCGATTTCATACTGATAGGGATTGTTTTGTAGCTGTTGCACCAGCTGTTCAAACCAGACTTCAACGAGTTGGCAAGAATCGTACGACGCCGTTTGGTAGGACATGCTGACAGATGAACTCCAAAGCATACACCTGATGTTAATCGAGCAGTGAAGTGTAGATAACTGTTTGGTATGGTGCTATAGGGTTGGTATTTGTTTACGACTTGTTTACATGGAACACACGGGAACAGTCTTTGCACTGTCATGGGCATTTAGAGTCGATATGTAGGCATTGTTCACATCAGGTGTTTGTTGTATGCAACAAATGTCTCGTTAATGCTCTGGATATCATCTTTTTGCGTAAATGTATTTTGATGTGTATAAATGTACATTTATAAAATGTATTAACCAGTGAGTATGGAATTGAAACAACAATATATAGGTAAGTATGTGCTTTTATTCATGTACTAAAGGAATAACTACACAATTTAAAGCATGAATATTAACCACTCTTAATAAACATGTATTTACTTCCGAAAAATGTCAAGACAAACTCTAAATTGCTGAGAACACCTTCTTTCGAAGACAATATTTCGGCTGAATGTTGTGCTAGGTACTCTGCCAACAGCTGTACAGTGAGTGAAATTCGGGCAATCAAGTGACATGTCCCATTTATTCAGGTGTAGGCGTATTTGGGTGAGCTGATCCAAGTCAAACTGGGAACAACTATCACACTCTGTTCACTTGATACAGGGGCGGTCGGGTAGCCTAGTGGTTAAAGCGTTCGCTCGTCACGCCGAAGACCCGGGTTCGATTCCCGACATGGGTACAATGTGTGAAGCCCATTTCTGGTGTCCCCCGCCTTGATATTGCTGGAATATTGCTAAAAGCGGCGTAAAACCATACTCACTCACTCACTCTTTCACTCACTTGATACATGGACTTCATCTGGACAATGGAGACAATGAAGAGCCAAGATGTTAATGGCAAATTTTCATAAGTCTACATTTGTATTCTGCCCGATGTTTGTCTTTGATATGGGCATTCTGGTGTGTGTCACTTACCTTCATACACACCACCCTAGTACATTCTCATACACTTTTTCACACATCCCTCATTCGTACAGCTTCATACACATACACACGCCATTACCCCTCCCGGGCTGTCGTACATCTTCATACTTTCTTTCACATAACATCTTCATACTCTCTCAACCCTCATTCGTAGACCTTCATACTCTCTCACTCCTCATTCGTACAACTTCATACACATACACACGTCATTACCCCTCTAGGGCTGTCGTACACCTTCATACATTCTTCCACATATCACCCCTCATTCGTACACCTTCATACTCTCTCACCCCTCATTCGTACACCTTCATACTCTCTCACACCTCATTCGTACACCTTCATACGCTCACACCCCTCATTCGTACACCTTCATACTATCTCACCCCTCATTCGTACACCTTCATACTCTCTCACTCCTCATTCATACAGCTTCATACTCTCTCACACCTCATTCGTACACCTTCATACTCTCTCACCCCTCATTCGTACAGTTTCATACTCTCTTACACCTCATTCGTACACCTTCATACTCTCTCACACCTCATTCGTACACCTTCATACTCTCTCACTCCTCATTCGTACAGCTTCATACACATACACACACCATTACCCCTCCCGGGCTATCGTACACCTTCATACATTCTTCCACATATCACCCCTCATTCGTACACCTTCATACTCTCTCACACCTAATTCGTACACCTTCATACGCTCTCACCCCTCATTCGTACACCTTCATACTCTCTCACACCTCATTCGTACACCTTCATACTCTCTCACCCCTCATTCGTACACCTTCATACGCTCTCACCCCTCATTCGTACACCTTCATACTCTCTCACCCCTTATTCGTACACTCTTTATACTCTCCCACCCTTATTCGTACACTTTCATACACTCTCAGTCCTAATTCGTACACCTTCATACACTCTCACCCCTCATTCGTACACCTTCATAAACTCTCACCCCTCATTCGTACACCTTCATACTCTCTCACCCCTCATTCGTACACCTTCATACTCTCTCACCCCTCATTTGTACACCTTCATACTCTCCCACCCCTCATTCGTACACCTTCATACTTTCCCACCCCTCATTCGTACACCTTCATACTCTCTCTCACCTCATTCGTACACCTTCATACTCTCCCACCCCTCATTCGTACACCTTCATACTCTCTCACACCTCATTCGTACACCTTCATACACTCTCACCCCTCATTTGAACACCTTCATACTCTCTCATCCCTCATTTGTACACCTTCATACTCTCCCACCCCTCATTCGTACACCTTTATACTCTCCCACCCCTCATTCGTACATCTTCATACTCTCCCATCCCTCTTTCGTACACCTTCATACCCTCTCATCCCTCATTCGTACACCTTCATACTCTCTCACCCCTCATTCGTACACCTTCATACTCTCCCACCCCTCATTCGTACACCTTCATACTCTCCCACCCCTCATTGGTACACCTTCATACTCTCCCACCCCTTTTTTGTACACCTTCATACTCTCCCACCCCTCTTTCGTACACCTTCATACCCTCTCATCCCTCATTCGTACACCTTCATACTGTCTCACCCCTCATTCTTACACCTTCATACTCTCCCACCCCTTTTTCGTACACCTTCATACTCTCCCACCCCTCTTTCGTACACCTTCATACCCTCTCATCCCTCATTCGTACACCTTCATACTCTCCCACCCCTCATTCGTACACCTTCATACTCTCCCACCCCTCATTCGTACACCTTCATACTCTCCCACCCCTTTTTCGTACACCTTTATACCCTCTCATCGCTCATTCGTACACCTTCATACTGTCTCACCCCTCATTCGTACACCTTCATACTCTCCCACCCCTCATTTGTACACCTTCATACTCTCCCACCCCTCATTCGTACACCTTTATACTCTCCCACCCCTCATTCGTACACCTTCACACTCGTCCACCCCTCATTCGTACACCTTCATACTCTCCCACCCCTCATTCGTACACCTTCATACACCTTTTCACACATGACCTCTCATTCCTATATCTTCTTAAACCTTTCACAACATCACCCCTCACCCGGACTTCTTCACACACCTACACACACCATCACCCCTGACTCAATTTCATTGACTTTCACCCCTCATTCGTACACTTCTTACATTTACATGCTAATAACTGGATTTTTCTGTACAAACGAAACTTTTAAAACCCGAGAGTCAAAAACAAAGTCGGCTGTATGTGTGCTTTCAATACCTCACAAAATATTTGTGGAGTTGAAACTATAAACGATATGTTCATTTTGTAGTACGTCTGCTGTGCACAAGTGTGGATATTCTGCTTCTTTTAAGTAAAGAAACAATATGTTCGTGTTGCAGTTTTAACGTCTCGGTCCAAACATTTCTTTGTAGCTGACTCACCATAATTGATAAATTCCATCAGGAGAAACATCAGTCCATTTCAAGTAAATGTAACACGTCGCTGGTAATGTGTTATGTTTTCAGAAGAGTTCCGATTCACTTTCCACTTTCTTGGTAGGCACGGTAGAGTCTGGCGACTTCGAAAAGAACGTGAGATCGGTACTGGTGTGGGGCATCACTATGACTGACCGAACCCCATTCCATATTGTGTAAGGAAGGGTCATTGGATAGTACTAACGTAACAACACACTGAAACCTTTTGTTCTCCCGTTTGCAAGGCATGTGCGTCGACGTTGTGTGTTCCAGGACAACAACGCCCGTGCTCACCACTCACGAATCGTCAATGCTGGCCTCCATCAGCAGAACATCCATAGAATGTCATTGCAAGCAACAAGCCATGAGCTTTCCCAGACCTTGAACACGTCTGCGACATGATAGGGAGAATCGTCAATGCTCGCCTCCATCAGCACTTCATCCATAGAATGTCATGGCAAGCAACGAGCCCAGAGCTTTCCGAGACCTACAGGACATGCTGGTGTGTCTTGTTCTATCCCCTACTGGATATGCTGGTGTGTCCTGTTCTATCCCCTACAGGGCATGTTGATGTGTCCTGTTCTATCCCCTACTGGACACGCTGCTGTGTCCTGTTCTATCCCCCACTGGACATGCTGCTGTGTCCTGTTCTATCCCCTACTGGACATGCCTGTGTGTCCTGTTCCATCCCCAATTTGACATGCTGGTGTGTCCTGTTTATCCCCAACTGGACATGCTAGTGTGTCCTGTTTATCCCCTACTTGACATGCTGGTGTGTCATGTTTATCCCCTACTGGACATGCCGGTGTGTCCTGTTTATCCCCAACTTTGACATGCTAGTGTGTCCTGTTTATCCCCTACTGGACATGCTGGGGTGTCCTGTTCTATCCCCAACTGGACATGCTAGTGTGTTATGTTTATCCCCTACAGGACATGCTGGTGTGTCCTGTTCCATCCCCTACAGGACATGCTGATGTGTCCTGTTCTATCCCCTACTGGACTTGCACTGGTTGATATAATTACCAAGCCTTAAAGCCTTAAAGTTGGTTTACTACTATTCACAATACTATTGCAATAGTGAATATAATTCCAATGGACAACCCTATTCAACAGCATTACCGTCTTCACTGTTCTGTTGATACACGAACTAGCCGCGAATAGCTGGACTAGTGCTGATGCGGCTTAAAGCACACTTACTCACTCACTCACTTATACACGAAGGTGCAGTGAACTTCAGGATAAGTTTTATTCGATACTGAATGGCCTCAGGCCCATAGTACAATTCTGTTTTCGGGAGTGGTTACAGATCTGTTTAACAGGTCATATTTTAATTAAGATAGCATGATAAATGAACAGTGATAGTATAGTTGTTGACAAGCTCGATATAAATTTTTGTGGAGTGGGATGTACATAAAAAGTCAGATCAATAGGTGCAGTTAACTTACAGGTATAGCTGGACAAATACGAGAGGGACGATAGACACCATCAAAGTAACCTTTACAGCACCCCTTCAACATTTAGACAGAGACTGTTCTATTATTGCAGATTACAACGACAATTTTATCTGTGTACAACAACAAGGATGACTCAACAGCCCAAAGTGACAATTACCGCATTTCAAAACGTCATGGTTTCATATACATCCTTACACATATTTTGGGTCAGTGGGGTAGCCAAGTGGTTAATGCGTTCGCTCGTCACACGAAGATCTGGGTCGGTTGCCCCACATTGGTTCAATTCGTGAAGCCCATTTCTGGTGTCCCCTTCCATGATATTAATTGCTAACAGCAATGTAAGACCACCAATCGAGCACACTCATAGACATGATGCCAGGGGACATGATGAAAGACTTCGTATGTAAACTGCTTGAATATCCATAGAGTGAGAAATAAGTGACTTCATACAAATCTAACATGTGTTATATTTGGGATAACACTTTCTTAGTAAAGTACAGATTCTCTTACTTTTTTGGGTTGAGTCCCGTCCGGGATTCGAACCCACACTTGCCAGAGTGAGGCACCTAATCGCCAGCACACAAAGTCAGGGATCTAACCCACTCAGCCACCGAGGCTTCCACAAAAATGAAAGTCAGACAACTGGTAGTCTAGATCACGTACTTTGAGTACCCCTCTGACAAGTGTGAAATGGCACGGCTCCCATGGCATTGTGTATTCATTCATAAAAGTCGTTTGTGCATTTGTACAAATATCACTTCACCTACACCATTGAATTGTTTATGTCATCTGGATGGCATTATTGACGTCACTCGAATATTATTGTGACATAAGGTTGAAATGACGTCACACTAGAAACGACATCATTGCTGAAGATTGTTGATGTCTATCACCAGTTGTGGTTTTCTACGACAGTTGTTGTGATCAGTGCATTTTTCAAAAGGGGAGCTCTAAAGAAATAATGGGTGATATAGAAATTATTACATTCGCATGTGCATCAAACGGACTTTACGAAATTAGCGTCTGAATTTATGAAAAACACTCGCTCTCGCTTGGGAAATACAAGAATTCTGAGTTTCGTAAAATCAGTATGACACATGCTGGTATGCTAATCTTTATGAATGATCTTTGATTACAGAATCTATCCTTTCTTACCCAACCAGAGCACGATACAGTCGGAGAGTCTCCATGGTCACGTGGTCCATGTATTTCAGTTTGTCAACATTGTCGTTGTCTGGATTTGTCTGAAAAAAGTATGCAGGATACATGACGCAACTTACTTAATTACTTCTAAAAGCAGAGTTGACATACATCGTACCTAGAGTTTGGTCCTGGTTTCATAAATAAGGAATCTTATCAAAATTAGGTAAGCAGATTCCCTTAGTTACTTGGATCCAATCCCAGAATCCTCCTAATGCAATCATGTTTTGTTTGTTTTTTCTTCAACGCCACACTCAGCACTATTCCAGCGATATGACGGCAGTCTGTTAATAATCCAGCCTGGACCAGACAATCTACTAGTAGTGATTGGCATCATGAGCATCTTTCGCAATTTGGATGCGATGACATGTATCAACCAAGTCAGCCAGTCTGACCCCCCATCCCGCTAGCCCTCCTACGGCAAGTATAGTCGCCTTTTACGGAAAGCATGGATGGCTGAAGACCTATTCTACTCCGGATCTTCACGGGTGAATGCAATTATGTAATCATACACTAGCTCGTGGTTTTCATATAATGAGAAAATGTCTAACATGACAATCTGAGCGTTTCCATGATCACATTATCCATGTATGTATGTCAGTCGGCAAATATCATCATTCACAGTACAATTCATAGTACCCCACCCCACGCTGCGAAATAACTGGAATACTGTTAAAAGCGGCGTTAAACCCAACTCACTCACTCACTTGATATACTATTCACGTTTATAGTCCTGAAGGATTGCCACCGCCTCAAGTTGTCTGGTGGTAGTACATTTACCACGTCGGTGAATATAAGTGCAATAATCTTTGACGCAACGTTAAACCCCATTTCACTTCACCATACCAGAGAGTATAAGAAAACTGACAGATGATGTCACATGTTTCCATGACAAGTGAACAAGGCGGGCAGCAAAATGCAGAGAAAAAATGTTTTGTTATGTTTTCATTAATATCGAAAATACAAGTTATACACTGAAAAATATATTCAAAACACCATGCAGAAAGTCACATTTTGCAAATGTTGGGCTGTGAAAACATCAACGCCAGGGAATAACCAGTCTCAATTATCTGCCGTTAGATTGCATGTTGATGGTTGTTTCTGTGATGGAAACAGTGTTTAGGTTGCGCTTGGATGGTTGTCTCTGTGATGGGAAGACGGTTTAGGTCGCAGTTGGGTGGTTATTTCTGTGACTTAAACACTGTTTATGTTGCGTTTGGGTGATTGTTTATGTTACTGTTTAGCATGCATTTGGGTGGTTGTTTCTCTGACGGGAACACTGTTTAGGTTGCATTTGGGTGTTTGTTTATGTGACCGGATCACTGTTCAGGTTGCGTTTGGGTGATTGTTTATGTTATGGAAACACTGTTTAGGTTGCATTTGGGTGGTTGTTTCTGTGATTGGAAGACTGTTTAGGTTGCGTTTGGGTGGTTGTTTCTGTGATGGAAACAGTGTTTAGGTTGCGCTTGGATGGTTGTTTCTGTGATGGGAAGACGGTTTAGGTCGCAGTTGGGTGGTTATTTCTGTGACTAAAACACTGTTTATGTTGCGTTTGGGTGATTGTTTATGTTACTGTTTAGCGTGCATTTGGGTGGTTGTTTCTCTGACGGGAACACTGTTAAGGTTGCATTTGGGTGTTTGTTTATGTGACCGGATCACTGTTCAGGTTGCGTTTGGGTGATTGTTTATGTTATGGAAACACTGTTTAGGTTGCGTTTGGGTGATTGTTTCTGTGATGGAAACACTGTTTAGGTTGCATTTGGGTGGTTGTTTCTGTGATTGGAAGACTGTTTAGGTTGCGTTTGGGTGGTTGTTTCTGTGATGGAAACAGTGTTAAGGCTGCATTTGGGTGGTTGTTTCTGTGATGGTAAGACTGTTTAGGCTGCGTTTGGGTGGTTGTTTCTGTGATTGGAACAGTGTTTAGGCTGCATTTGGGTGGTTGTTTCTGTGATGGTAAGACTGTTTAAGTTGCGTTTGGGTGGTTGTATTTGTGATGGGAACAGTGTTTAGGCTGCATTTGGGTGTTTGTTTCTGTGACGGGAACGCTGTTTAGGTTCCATTTGGGTGTTTGTTTAGGTCATGGTAAGACTGGTTAGGTTGCGATTGGGTGGTTGTTTCTGTGATGGGAACAGTGTTTAGGCTGCACTTGGGTGGTTGTTTCTGAGATGGGAACACTGTTAAGGTTGCATTTGTGTTTTTTTTCTGTGAAGTTACAAAACTTTGAATCATCTTTAATCCTTAATATGTACCTTCTCTTTGTATCTGCTCTACGTTGCTCAATCATTTCAGTTAGAGCCTTGGTGGAGAACTTATGAGTGCACCTAGCGAACATTCTCATGCCTAGAGCTTTGAAAACTCCTGTTAGTTCAAGAAAAAGGACTGGAAAAATGTAAAAATGATTATAAAAATAAATCATTGAGCCACGTAGAGAAAATAGGTAAAGTCAGTATTTCTATTTATTACTGATCAGCCAAATATCCCATGGATAGTCTCTGGCACTATTGCACTGTTTTTTTAGATACGTCTAGGTCCTTTTTGCACCATGTTCACATCACTATCGCACCACAATCAAGTCTCTTCTGTGCCATCTTTGCCAAACTGACACGACATCTGTGTATCACTTTCACTGAGTAATGGAATTGTGAGATGTGATAACATTTCATAACACAGGGAAGTAACTTATGACATGTAGCTTATGACGACGTTGATCGATCACTTACAAACTAAAATGAAAACAAAAATCCTTCAGTGAAAAACTTCCGTGGCTTCTAAAAAGCCACTTCGATCAAAAAGCTGTGGGATGACGTCCATTGTAAATGCACTAAAGTAGCAGGAATGAAGTTCAAATATTTTCTCTCACTAGAGAATACCCCACTCAGACACAGTATACTGACTCCGAGCCAATCGGTCCTTTTTTGCGCTTTAATGCTGAGCGCAAGACAGCAAGTACCATCTTTGAAACATGTTTTGGTATGGTGCTGCCGGGGATCGAACCCCAGACTTGCTGCTCTCCGGGCGGACGCTCTACCACTTAACCATGGAGGCGGTCTCATACCACCTAGGCAGACAATCTACTCTTCATATCTCCAAGACAGAGATTATCTACTCTTCATTCAATCTTGACAGAGTTATCTACTCTTCATACAATCTAGACAGAGTTATCTACTCTTCATTCAATCTCGACAGAGTTATATACTCTTCATACAATCTAGACAGAGGTATCCACTCTTCATTATATCTAGACGGAGTTATCCCATCTTCATACAATCTAGACAGAGTTATCTACTCATTATTCCAGCTAAAATGTAATTGCAGCCTAGTTTGGCAAGGGTGGAAACTGGACATTTAAGTCCCTTGCCTGGGGAAGAGTGAGTAAGTGAGTGAGTAAGTTGGGTTTAACGCCGCTTTTAACAGTATTCCAGTCATAACACGGCGTGCCTGGGGAGGATGTCTACTCTCCGGACATATGCTCTACCACTGGTTATATGAATGAGGCGGTTCATCATGTGAGTGAGTGAGTGAGGGAGTATGGTTTACACCACTTTTAGAAGCAATTTTCCATATCTTTGCACACTCTACCCATGTGGGGATCGGCCGAACGCTTTAATCACTAGGCTACCCCACTTCCCCTGTCTCATTCTTGAACATTCCCACAGTGCAACGCATCAATCAACACTTAGTGATTTCATTGTACTTTGGCCGGCCTATCCTGCTATCCTCATAAAAACGTAATCTTTCAAGGTCATATTATCTGCTGACAAACGCAAATTTCTTTTCATAATGACGCATTTCGACTGAAACGAAAGCACAACTATGTTTCTTGGAAATCGACTTCAAACAACACTCCCATTAATTCATTTTGACTCACCACCTCCAGATTACAAATGTTATAACTGTACTTTCAAACCAGCTTCGTGTAACCTGTTTGAACTGGACAACGGGTTGGAATGTTTTTGTTTAAATATATTTTTGTATCGATTTGCTTGTGCTATACCAATTAATAGCCTATTAAACACTTATTGTTTTCGTACAAATTTAAACAAATGAAATGCTGTTGCCGTTAATTAAGGGGTTTTCGGAAATTCATTTTATTATTGTGATTTACTGATTTTGTAGATGGTAATTTATTATTGTTTCAAACTCTGCTGGTCTTGACTTGATTATTTACACGCCGTCGAGATACTGAATAGATATTTCTAATTGATATTTTTCTGCGTTTTTTTCTAAGTGTTGGGGTGGGTGGGTGGGTGGAGGGATGGGGTTGGGAATGGGTTTGGGGGTGGTTGTGCGGGTTTCAACTGGAGTGGGAATACACTTGATCCAATAGTTTGCCTTAGGGTTAAAGGAACCCCATCAAATTGGTCTCTGGACATGCTTGGTGTTATACAAAATGTGTTGTGTAACTTTCAGAGTAGGTCTTGAAGCAGTGACCGGTTTTTGTCCAAGATATATTCAAGCAATACCACTTCCCGTCCACCACTCCCCTCACCCCTATAATATAGAATAAGTGTTTGCATATACCATTTAAAATGCACCAATCAAACAATACGAGACTTTCATTGGAAATGGCAAGGGCTGTAACTTGTTAAGGCAAGAGGACGTTCTTGGTTCAGGAAGATGCTCAGCAAGCTGTCTGCAAATCATTATCCCACAATACTCAGGAACCAAGCAACTACCATGGCCCTGGCAACGGTTATGTGGGTGTCATCGACAAAGATGATATAATTTGTCTTCATGTCACAGTGACTGATTATTTATTAGACGAGAATTGAACTCCGTTCTCAAGTTCAAATCAGTTATCCCACTAACATAAGCTTACAAACAAACATGATTTGACACAGTGCCTTGATAGTGCTGGGTGTTTGATGGCACTCGTGAGCAGGTGTTGGTCGGTATGCAGGACGTTATCATATTTTAACCTGCACATTATCCAAAATGTCAAAAAGACATCAATACAAATCTAAAATACCACAATTGAGTGGATATCACTATTGAAATTGGGTGAAGATCATCAATAAAATTGCACTTAGGTCCCTTGTCAGTTATTACTCACCATCGCCAACTTCGCACACATGATTGTGAGATGGCCCCTATAATCCTCGTCCAATTGCTGCAATCGGTATTCATTACTTGTTACAGATTACTGATAACACAGCCCGGAGGTGTGTTTTAAAAATAATTTGCAAACTTGATCTCAAGTGTGTACCAGTAAAGCGACATTTTGGAGGTCCTTTGGAAGAGCAACATGTTTTCTAAACTGGTGATAGTTTCCCTATGCGTGATGGGTACGTATTGAAACTCATGATTTTAAAAGTTGCACATGAGTCGTTTACATAATTTAGAGTTTTCCAGCCTTAATGTTTCGTTCACATTTCTGACATGGCTGTTACTTTGTAACAATACAACCTTTGCAACCGCCTCCTAAGTAACCGCCTCCTTGGTCAAGTGGAAGGTGCGTCTGCTCGGAGGTGCGTCAAACCGAAGACGTAAAACAAATGGTACTTGTTGCCCTACCTGGTGCGCGGCAGTAAGGGAATATAACAAGGACGATTATGTTTCTAGGTTTGTCAGCACCATATCCGCGCTCGTGGGTTTCACCGAAGCGTTAAACGTCTGAGACCTGCATCACTTCGGGTGTTCCTCCAACATTAAGCTGACACGCCGGGATATAACTGGAATACTGTTAAAAGCGGCGTTAAACGCAACTCTGTTCACACAGTTGTCCTACGGTGGGCTAGCACTATAAAACCGGCATAAGTTGACACTATTACCAGCAGCCAAAGACATGCACGTCGCTACAAGAGCGACATAATCTTAAAGGCAACATTAATCCCAAAATCATCTCTCCTGTATCGTTGAGTATGGCGTGACGATAGATCAGGTCCTCTGCTTACGTTAAGTTTCTTTCATTACAGCTCTCAGCATCAATGTGGAAGGTACATGTGACGCAAAAGCCTGCTCCTCAGAAAGTCAGATTTACTTTAGACTTTTGTCACAGGATGATTTACCTATCGAGGACGTGTGCCAGTAAGTATCTTCTCTTTGTCTTTATATGTGAAATGTTATCATTTTAACGCATAGTATTTTTTAATGATACAGTAACAAAAATAATGTGTTCCTGATAAAGAACACATATATTCCGAATCATTAGAACATAATTGTTTTCATCAATCATAGATTGTATTGCAAACATAAGTGCATTCTTTTCATATTTGATCTCAAGTAGTTCACCTGAATGTCTTCAAGGAGGTATTGTAGTATATTGGCAAATACTGATTCGAATTGACGGTCCTTTATTGAAAAGGACAAAAGATATACGAGATTGTTTTTCAAAGGTTAAGTGAGCAGCCCATCATTTTTGTAGCACAACATGCCACTAATACCTACAAATGAAATAATTGTTATCGACTATTTGTGAAATTCTTTATTAGGGGTGCCATCGCATATATTGAGTGTGAAAAAGGAGTCATCGAAGATTGCGGAATAGATTCATCTTCACTCGATTCTATAAAGAGTTATTTGGAGCAGAACGGCTGCAGTGAGTACATTCTCGGCAATTTTGAATCGATTTCTTGTACTTGAAAACAAGTTGATTGAATGTTCCTCTGCTCATTATCCCCAGGGGATTCCGCGTCACACGACGGGACTCTGGATCAGGAAAAAAATGTAAATTTTGATGTTTAAATACACATATATAAAACGATAACATACTGTTAAATAATTTATATATAATTATCAAGGATTCGAATATTGCTAAATTCAGTCTTGATACTAAAAATAATAATCATCTAAAGTATCCAATTTGATTGTCCAGGTTAATATTTATACCTTTCATTGTCCAGGTTTATATTCATATCTTTCATTTTCAGATTCACCCGAAAATGTTTTTGTCTTCAGTCCATTCCTACTCCTACTTCTCTTTTTGGCCAAGTCAGTTAACTAAATAGATTCGGTATTCTGAACATACACTGAACATGCATGTACTTGTCCTTTGTAAGTTTCAGAGATAAGTTTTCTTTATGTATAACATAAGTAAAAAATTGATGAGCTCTAAATTGGATAATCTATCAATGTGGAAGTGAAAGTAAGAAAATCAATTTTCCCTACTAGCCTGCTTTGTTGGAGAGTAGACTTGATTGTGTTGCTACAATACTCGATGTTGTGAAACCTCGATGGTAAAGACACCATTGATCCGGAAATCCTGCACTCTGGAAAATACATTCGAGTCAACTGTGGAATATACTAATCCGGACCATTTTTATAGTGAACGGTATTGCCAGGATCAAACGGAGTCACATACAAAATGGCTACAAATTGTTGTGCGTTTTTTTGTTTGTTTGTTGTTTAACGCCGCACTCAGCAATATTACAGCTATATGACAGCGGTCTGTAAAATAATCGAGTCTGGACCAGACAATCCAGTGATTGACATCATGAGCATCGATCCACGCAATTAGGATCGATGACATGTATCAACCAAGTCAGCGAATCTGACCACCCGATCCCGTTAGTCGCCTTTACGACAAGCATAGTCGCCTTTTACGGCAAGTATAGGCTGCTGAGGGACCTATTCTACCCCGGAATCTTCACTGGTCGCTGACTTGGTTCATACATGTCATCGTATCCCAATTGCCTAACGATGCTCATGCTGTCAATCACTGGATTGTCTGGTCCAGACTGGATTATTTACAGACTGCCGTCTAAAGCTGGAAGATTGCCGAACAAACAAACCTATTCTACCCCGGAATCTTCACGGGTCTACAAATTGTTGAGAAATAGAAGTAATGAGAAAAAATGGAACTGACGATGAAACATATAGAATGTCTGAATGAAGAATACATGATACTGAAATGGCCATTTCATTTCTCGTTATTTGATGAAATGTCTTTAAACTACAATATGTCGAAAGCAAATGCCATGACTGAGCTACAAATAAGTGGACCCGTGAAGATCCGGGGTAGACTAGGTCTTCAGCAATCCCTGCTTGCGTTAAAAGGCGACTGTGCTTGTCGTAAAAGGCGACTAGCGGGATCGGGTGGTCAGACTCGCTGACTTGGTTGATACATGTCATCGTATCTCAATTGCGTGGATCGATGCTCATTATGTAAATAACTGGATTGTCTAGTCCAGACTCGATTATTTACAGACCGCCGTCATATAGCTGGAATATGGCTGAGCGAGGCGTTAAACAACAAACAAACAAACAAACAAACAAACAAACAAATGATTAAGATCACTGTAACACATACTTATCCAAGAGATGCTTGTCAAAAATGTCTTTTAAAGGCTCTTGATCCATGTCATTTTTCTTAATGCATAGTATGTGCAATGGGGACAAGTTTTCTCAGAAACTACGGACGGCAGAATTTGTGTGTATTAATTTCACATTTAACCATGTTTTCTGATGACATAAAGCCGCCCAACTGCCGATCTCTTCTTTAGGCTTTTAGGACTCTTTTTGTAGTTTATGTTCATTACTATATGAACAAACAAAATTCGAATGTGCCTCATAGCGAGGGATAGTGACAACGCTGTTTTTTTTAAAACTTTGGCCTTCCTGGTCTGCTGTCTACGGAAGCGAAGTAGGGCCACGGTGAAATTCTTTTGTCTAAGTATCTCCTACGTAGGACTTATTATCTCCTACGTAGGACTTACTATCTCCTACGTATGAGTTCCTATCTCTTACGTAGGACTTACTATCTCCTCCGTAGGACTTCCTTTCTCCTAGATACTAAGTCCTACGTAGGAGATATTAAGTCCTACGTAGAAGATAGTGAATCAAGGCCATACTAACTCCCACCTAGGAGATAGTAAGTCCTACGTAGGAAATAGTAAGTCCTACGTAGGTGATAGTAAGTCCTACGTAGGACATAGTAAGTCCTACGTAGGAGATAGTAAGTCCTACGAAGGAGATACTAAGTCCTACGTGGAAGATACTAAAGCAAAATTTTCACCCTGGCCCTACTACGCTTCCGTAGCTGTCTACACAGAAACGTTATCTATGTTAATCATATTAAGAGGTGGAATGTTTTTTCCAAGTGGCGCATTTAAGCTGAATCGAAAGTACAACTGTGTTTCTTGGAAATCGACTTCAAACGAGATTCTCATTATTTCACTGTTACTCATCAACTCGAGACGACAAGTGTTGTGGATAAAAAACTGTCGATATGAGTAAAAGACAAGCTTCGTCATCCATAAAGCAGAAGCAAGTCACTCAGGCTGCTTTGATGAGGAAAGTCCAGCATGACCCCGGCAGATTTCGAGTTGGAGCCACAAGTGACATGTCTTCAAGAATGTCTGGCTACAAGCATGATGGATGCAAAGGGAAGACGGCTTACTATGCGCCGTCCCAGAACCCTGGGATGAAGGAGAATAAGCTCCTCAGCAAACTCCCCACAAATCATCCCCACAACGATCACAAAGCAAGCAACTACCATTGCCCTGGTCAAGGTTATGTGTATGCCATCGATATGAAGAAATAGTTTCAAAGATGTAACCTGGGGCTTTTTACTCTTTGTCACAGTGACTGTGTGACATTTGAATCATAGGAACTTTCTGTGACATTCATTCTATCCCCTACTGGACATGCTGGTACGTACTGTTTATCTCCTACTGGACATGCTGGTGTGTCCTGTTCTATCCTCAACTGGACACGCTAGTGTGTCCTGTTTATCCCCTACTGGACACGCTGGTGTGTCATGTTCTATCCCCTACTGGACATGCTGGTGTGTCCTGTTCTATCCCCAACTGGACATGCTAGTGTGTCCTGTTTATCCCCTACTGGACACGCTGGTGTGTCCAGTTCTATCCCCCACTGGACATGCTGCTGTGTCCTGTTCTATCCCCTACTGGACATGCCGATGTGTCCTGTTTCATCCCCAACTGGACATGCTGGTGTGTCCTGTTTATCCCCAACTGGACATGCTAGTGTGTCCTGTTTATCGCCTACTTGACATGCTGGTGTGTCCTGTTTATCCCCTACTGGACATGCCGGTGTGTCCTGTTTATCCCCAACTGGACATGCTAGTGTGTCCTGTTTATCCCCTACTGGACATGCTGGTGTGCCCTGTTCTATCCCCAACTGGACATGCTAGTGTGTCCTGTTTATCCCCTACAGGACATGCTGGGTAGTCCTGTTCTATCCCCTACGAGACATGCTGATGTATCCTGTTCTATCCCCTACTGGACATGCTGGTGTGTCCTGTTCTATCCCCTACTGGACACGCTGGTGTGTCCTGTTCTATCCCCCACTGGACATGCTGCTGTGTCCTGTTCTATCCCCTACTGGACATGCCGATGTGTCCTGTTTCATCCCCAACTGGACATGCTGGTGTGTCCTGTTTATCCCCAACTGGACATGCTAGTGTGTCCTGTTTATCGCCTACTTGACATGCTGGTGTGTCCTGTTTATCCCCTACTGGACATGCCGGTGTGTCCTGTTTATCCCCAACTGGACATGCTGGTGTGTCCTGTTTATCCCCTACTGGACATGCTGGTGTGTCCTGTTCTATCCCCAACTGGACATGCTAGTGTGTCCTGTTTATCCCATACTGGACATGCTGGGTAGTCCTGTTCTATCCCCTACAGGACATGCTGATGTATCCTGTTCTATCCCCTACTGGACATGCTGGTGTGTCCTGTTCTATCCCCTACTGGACACGCTGGTGTGTCCTGTTCTATCCCCCACTGGACATGCTGGGTAGTCCTGTTCTATCCCCTACTGGACATGCCGGTGTGTCCTGTTCCATCCCCAACTGCACATGCTGGTGTGTCCTGTTTATCCCCAACTGGACATGCTAGTGTGTCCTGTTTATCCCCTACTGGACATGTTGGTGTGTCCTGTTTATCCCCTACTGGACATGCCGGTGTGTCCTGTTTATCCCGAACTGGACATGCTAGTGTGTCCTGTTTATCCCCTACTGAACATGCTGTTGTGTCCTGTTCTATCCCCAACTGGACATGCTAGTGTGTCCTGTTTATCCCCTACAGGACATGCTGGTGTGTCCTGTTCTATTCCCTACAGGGCATGCTGATGTATCCTGTTCTATCCCCCACTGGACATGCTGGTGTGTCCTGTTCTATCCCCTACTGGACACACTGGTTTATCATGTTCTATCCCCTACTGGACACACTGGTGTGTCTTGTTCTATCCCCTACAGGACATGCTGGTGTGTCCTGTTCTATTCCCTACAGGGCATGCTGATGTATCCTGTTCTATCCCCCACTGGACATGCTGGTGTGTCCTGTTCTATCCCCTACTGGACACACTGGTTTATCATGTTCTATCCCCTACTGGACACACTGGTGTGTCTTGTTCTATCCCCTACTGAACATGCTGTTGTGTCCTGTTCTATCCCCAACTGGACATGCTAGTGTGTCCTGTTTATCCCCTACAGGACATGCTGGTGTGTCCTGTTCTATTCCCTACAGGGCATGCTGATGTATCCTGTTCTATCCCCCACTGGACATGCTGGTGTGTCCTGTTCTATCCCCTACTGGACACACTGGTTTATCATGTTCTATCCCCTACTGGACACGCTGCTGTGTCCTGTTCTATCCCCTACTGGACATGCCGGTGTGTCCTGTTCCATCCCCAATTGGACATGCTTGTGTGTACTGTTTATCCCCAACTGGACATGCTAGTGTGTCCTGTTTATCCCCTACTTGACATGCTGGTGTGTCATGTTTATCCCCAACTGGACATGCCGGTGTGTCCTGTTTATCCCCAACTGGACATGCTAGTGTGTCCTGTTTATCCCCTACTGGACATGCTGGTGTGTCCTGTTCTATCCCCAACTGGACATGCTGGTGTGTTATGTTTATCCCCTACAGGACATGCTGGTGTGTCCTGTTCTATCCCCTACTGGACTTGCACTGGTTGATGTAATTACCAAGCCTTAAAGCCTGAAAGTTGGTTTACTACTATTCACAATACTATTGCAATAGTGAATATAATCCCAATAGACAACCCTATTCAACAGCATTACCGTCTTCACTGTTCTGTTTATACACGAACTAGCCGCGAATAGCTGGACTAGTGCTGATGCGGCTTAAAGCACACTTACTCACTCACTCACTTATACACGAAAGTGCAGTGAACTTAAGGATAAGTTTTATTCGATACTGAATGGCCTCAGGCCCATAGTACAATTCTGTTTTCGGGAGTGGTTACAGATCTGTTTAACAGGTCATATTCTAATTAAGATAGCATGATAAATGAACAGTGATAGTATAGTTGTTGACAAGCTCGATATAAATTTTTGTGGAGTGGGATGTACATAAAAAGTCAGATCAATAGGTGCAGTTAACTTACAGGTATAGCTGGACAAATACGAGAGGGACGAAAGACACCATCGAAGTAACCTTTACAGCACCCCTTCAACATTTAGACAGAGACTGTTCTATTATTGCAGATTACAACGACAATTTTATCTGTGTACAACAACAAGGATGACTCAACAGCCCAAAGTGACAATTACCGCATTTCAAAACGTCATGGTTTCATATACATCCTTACACATATTTTGGGTCAGTGGGGTAGCCAAGTGGTTAATGCGTTCGCTCGTCACACGAGGACCTGGGTCGGTTGCCCCACATTGGTGCAATGTGTGGAGCCCATTTCTGGTGTCCCCTTCCATGATATTAATTGCTAACAGCAATGTAAGACCACAATCGAGCACATTCATAGACATGATGCCAGGAAAAATGATGAAAGACTTCGTATGTAAACTGCTTGAATATCAATAGGGTGAGAAATAAGTGACTTCATAAAAATCTAACATATGTTATATTTGGGATAACACTTTCTTAGTAAAGTACAGATTCTCGTACTTTTTTGGGTTGAGTCCCGTCTGGGATTCGAACCCACACTTGCCAGAGTGAGGCACCTAATCGCCAGCACACAAAGTCAGGGATCTAACCCACTCAGCCACCGAGGCTTCCACAAAAATGAAAGTCAGACAACTGGTAGTCTAGATCACGTACTTTGAGTACCCCTCTGACAAGTGTGAATTGGCACGGCTCCCATGGCATTGTGTATTCAGTCATAAAAGTCGTTTGTGCATTTGTACAAATATCACTTCACCTACACCATTGAATTGTTTATGTCATCTGGATGGCATTATTGACGTCACTTGAATGTTATTATGACATATGGTTGAAATGACGTCACACTAGAAACGACATCATTGCTGAAGATTGTTGATGTCTATCACCAGTTGTGGTTTTCTACGACAGCTGTTGTGATCAGTGCATTTTTCAAAAGGGGAGCTCTAAAGAAATAATGGGTGATATAGAAATTATTACATTCGCATGTGCATCAAACGGACTTTACGAAATTAGCGTCTGAATTTATGAAAAACACTCGCTCTCGCTTGGGAATACAAGAATTCTGAGTTTCGTAAAATCAGTATGACACATGCTGGTATGCTTATCTTTATGAATGATCTTTGATTACAGAATCTATCCTTTCTTACCCAACCAGAGCACGATACAGTCGAAGAGTCTCCATGGTCACGTGGTCCATGTATTTCAGTTTGTCAACATTGTCGTCGTCTTCAACGTCGCATTCAACAATATTCCAGCGATATGACGGCAGTCTGTTAATAATCCAGTCTGGACCAGACAATCCAGTGATTGACATCATGAGCATCGTTCGCAATTGGGATATGACGACATGTATCAACCAAGTCAGCCAGTCTGACCTCCGTCCCGTTAGTCCTCTTACGTCAAGTATAGTCTGCTCTTACGGAAAGCATTGATGGCTGAAGACCTATTCTACTCCGGATCTTCACGGGTGAATGCAGTTATGTAATCATTCACTAGCTCGTGGTTTTCATATAATGAGAAAATGTCTAACATGACAATCTGAGCGTTTCCATGATCTCATTATCCATGTATGTTGGTCAGTCGGCCAATATCATCATTCATAGTACAATCCCCCACCCAACCCCCCCACCCCCCACCCACCACCCACACACACACACCAACCCCATCCCCCTGCCCCGAAAAGAATCCCAACACCAAACAAAGTCCACATTCATAGAAGCAATTTTCCCGCAATATCACGGCGCAGGACACCAGAAATGGTCTTTGCACATTGTACCGATGTGGGGATCGAGCAAGGATCTTTGGCATGACGGGCGAACGCTTTAATCACTAGGCTGCCCCACTGCCCCTGTATCATTCTTCAACAGTACAAGGCATCAGTCAACACTTAAAGCCCCACCCTGACTATAAATAGCCCGCAAGGTGGCGGTGTTTCAGTTTCGAACAATGACTGACAATGTAAACACAACCGAGTGTTGGGAGACGTTTTTTGAAAACCATACGGGAACAACATCACCATTGACCGTCAAACTTCGTATCAACTTGAATGACAAACCATGGATACAACAAATGGCTCCATATCAAGATATAAGTCAATAAATTTTCTGTAGTTTTATCCTAAAAAATCGAATCGATCGTGTTTGGCGTCTGCATCGATCACAGTGGGCGGAGCTTATTTACGTTTGTGCTATAAATAGCAAAGCACATGGTCATGTGTACATGTGGCACATTTAATGCATTTGTGGTCAAAGTGTATTGTGTTGTATATTTTTACGGCAGAACAGCAGCAGAACATCAGTTTCAGTTAATGTAACAGTAACGATACTTAAATACGAAATTGACGACGCGATTCTTTCAGTTCAATCAGAAAATTACAGATATTTGTTTAGTTTTGGTCATTTGCATTCAACAGTTAGATTTGTACCACACAATAATCAGTTTATATTCATAAAACGTAAATTATTACAGAGATTTTTCAACTAGTGTTTAGGAAGGGGCCTAATTTGAAGCACCAGAAGTTGCGCCAATATTTCTCAGCTTGACTACAATGGATGAATATGTTACGTGTATCAACATAACAATGCACATAAGCAACTGGTAAATAAGTAACTGAATATACTTGATGTTTTGGCCTACAGAAGGCGTATCCGGATAATATTGTACTTACGATAAACGAAAACTCCAATACACATATTCCAAGACAACTTTAATTATGAATTTCCTTTTCTTTCACAGAATTTTCACACACAAAACTGAGTTTGATCATTAGATCCACACTTGTCCCATGTATTTTTTGTTCGGGGTATTTGGATACACTTCGCGCAAAAGTTTTAAAATACATTCTGGGATCCTTTTCCCGTTTTGTCCACACCAATCCTTCATTTGCTGCAACGTATAATTCCGTTTCTTCAAGTCCAAGTATCTACGATCTCTCCAAACACTTCGTTTATTTAGCTCAGTCCAGAAACACTGTGTTCGAATCGACGAATTTCTGCAACATGGTGGCCGCACCATTCCCTAACTGCGATTGTCTGTGCCGTGTCACGCATGGTTGACAAAAGAAGTGTGAACATACATATTCGGCTTCATCTGGTTCCACAATGAAATCTCGCTGTGACACTGATTCACTACTCCCAAGAATCGGCACTGAATTTGTCAAAGTTTCTGTTGCACTTGCAAGGGCGGGAAGAGAGGCGCCATCTTGTCGATTCGAGTTGTGAATCGGAATAAAGTCATCTTGAATTGGAACTTTCTCCACGATAAAGTCACCAATGTCACAATCGAAATGACCAAAGGCTTCCTGATTATCTCGAACAACTCTTCGTCAAATTAGGATTTACATGAAAATGTTTTGTTGCTCATATTGAAGACAAGCGAAATTGCAAAGTTCTTGTCAGTTGTAAGCAGCAACTCGATGCACTCATGGGGCGGGGTTGCTAGGAGATCGCGAGGTCAGAAAGGGGGAAAACAAAAAGTTTTAGAAAGTAATAAAAGAAATCCGCAGTGCAATCCCAAAGTACCATGTACAGGATATTTTTGAATAATAATATTCACGAAAAAAAATCTTTTCTAAAAGTGCAAATTAATTTATTAATTCATCCCAAGGTCGTAACCCTGATCACGTGGTGGGTATTTGGAAGGAATCTTGTGATGAAGCCGTGAATGAGGCCGTGTGTATAACATTGTTGACTTCAACTGACCAGGAAGGTTGTTGAGGCACATTATGACAGATGCTCGTCATGGATGGAGAGAAAAATGTATCTGAGAAACATTGTTGCTTTGAGCTTCGCGACAAAACATGTGTTCATGCCGAAGTAGTTTACAAGAGAGGATGATCTGTGCAGCCAGCGACCTGAATAAGCTTGATGAAAATAATGTTGAAATCCATTTTCAAATCCATATGACAGAATTAATGTGAACAAATATTTATTTGAACATCGTTTCGAAGTCTGTGAGGCTGTCCGTATTTTAATATTCTTATTTCCATTGCGACGTGAAATAATATAATGTTTTCGAGGCCTTTATTTTGCTGCCGCTGTGGAAAATTGCGCACAGATCTATTAAAAGAAATACTACTAGCTCAACTTTATAAAAGAACCAGATCAACTTTATCTTTGTTCCGTTGTTTATTAAAAATTCGCTTCCGAAGCAAAGCGAATCGATCTTCATAATAAACAAATTCATAGACTAGATTCTAGTACCAAGTGTTTAAACTTTTTTTTTAAATGTCATAACATAACTTACACAATTATTGAAAGACATTTTTTGATAAGTAACATATATTTTATCTCGTCCGGCCGCTCTCTGGTTAGTTTAGGCTTGAGGGGAGAAACACATACAAAAAATATGGATGGCCTTATGCAAATGACACTTGGCATGCCAATCAAGAGGGATCTGGGTCACTGGGACCCGCCAAGTTTCACGGATCGAGCTTCATCGGACAAGTGTGACCTTGCCAAAATACATTGCTACTGGGCAATGAAAAAATGTCACGGAAACGACAAAAAACTACTTTGATCACGTGAAAATATTTTTGACCATTACCAGGGTTTTTTACACGATCGTTGTCATCCAGATTCCAGATAAAGGCAAGACGAACACAATGAAGAAAAACACTGTTGAAATCACCGATTACCGTGTATATGTGAGAAATGCTATTTATAAACTGCAGATATACCGTACACCACAGGATAACGATTCTGCCGTGACACATATTATTTTTTTGTTTTGTTCAATTACACTGTTCATATTCATCACGACAAACGTATTAATTCGTTGTCGTCGGGAGATCTAGAATAGCTCAGAACAAGAACGTCTATAATTTCTGTGTTTGACTGCGTTGGATATATCGTGGACATTCCGCGATATCATTTTATGAAGATGTGAAGACGACATGGCAGGTAGGTTTGGAAACCAAAGACCTCCGCGTTTGTTGAAAAGTCTTGGAATCGTTTGATAGATATTTATTACCATTAAAACTTACGTCCTTGTTGTCAAACGGCCCACGTGGGTGGGTGTTTACATGACGTCACCCGTTTACGCAATAACCAATGAAATGTGTGTGTTATCATGACGTCATATTGACCTGTCAGATCACTCGTATAAGCTCCGCCCACTAGAGTGCCCCATCTGCGGTAGGAACTACCGCACTCTAGTGGGCGGAGCTTATACGAGTGATCTGACAGGTCAATATGACGTCATGATAACACACACATTTCATTGGTTATTGCGTAAACGGGTGACGTCATGTAAACACCCACCCACGTGGGCCGTTTGACAACAAGGACGTAAGTTTTAATGGTAATAAATATCTATCAAACGATTCCAAGACTTTTCAACAAACGCGGAGGTCTTTGGTTTCAAAACCTACCTGCCATGTCGTCTTCACATCTTCATAAAATGATATCGCGGAATGTCCACGATATATCCAACGCAGTCAAACACAGAAATTATAGACGTTCTTGTTCTGAGCTATTCTAGATCTCCCGACGACAACGAATTAATACGTTTGTCGTGATGAATATGAACAGTGTAATTGAACAAAACAAAAAAATAATATGTGTCACGGCAGAATCGTTATCCTGTGGTGTACGGTATATCTGCAGTTTATAAATAGCATTTCTCACATATACACGGTAATCGGTGATTTCAACAGTGTTTTTCTTCATTGTGTTCGTCTTGCCTTTATCTGGAATCTGGATGACAACGATCGTGTAAAAAACCCTGGTAATGGTCAAAAATATTTTCACGTGATCAAAGTAGTTTTTTGTCGTTTCCGTGACATTTTTTCATTGCCCAGTAGCAATGTATTTTGGCAAGGTCACACTTGTCCGATGAAGCTCGATCCGTGAAACTTGGCGGGTCCCAGTGACCCAGATCCCTCTTGATTGGCATGCCAAGTGTCATTTGCATAAGGCCATCCATATTTTTTGTATGTGTTTCTCCCCTCAAGCCTAAACTAACCAGAGAGCGGCCGGACGAGATAAAATATATGTTACTTATCAAAAAATGTCTTTCAATAATTGTGTAAGTTATGTTATGACATTTAAAAAAAAAGTTTAAACACTTGGTACTAGAATCTAGTCTATGAATTTGTTTATTATGAAGATCGATTCGCTTTGCTTCGGAAGCGAATTTTTAATAAACAACGGAACAAAGATAAAGTTGATCTGGTTCTTTTATAAAGTTGAGCTAGTAGTATTTCTTTTAATAGATCTGTGCGCAATTTTCCACAGCGGCAGCAAAATAAAGGCCTCGAAAACATTATATTATTTCACGTCGCAATGGAAATAAGAATATTAAAATACGGACAGCCTCACAGACTTCGAAACGATGTTCAAATAAATATTTGTTCACATTAATTCTGTCATATGGATTTGAAAATGGATTTCAACATTATTTTCATCAAGCTTATTCAGGTCGCTGGCTGCACAGATCATCCTCTCTTGTAAACTACTTCGGCATGAACACATGTTTTGTCGCGAAGCTCAAAGCAACAATGTTTCTCAGATACATTTTTCTCTCCATCCATGACGAGCATCTGTCATAATGTGCCTCAACAACCTTCCTGGTCAGTTGAAGTCAACAATGTTATACACACGGCCTCATTCACGGCTTCATCACAAGATTCCTTCCAAATACCCACCACGTGATCAGGGTTACGACCTTGGGATGAATTAATAAATTAATTTGCACTTTTAGAAAAGATTTTTTTTCGTGAATATTATTATTCAAAAATATCCTGTACATGGTACTTTGGGATTGCACTGCGGATTTCTTTTATTACTTTCTAAAACTTTTTGTTTTCCCCCTTTCTGACCTCGCGATCTCCTAGCAACCCCGCCCCATGAGTGCATCGAGTTGCTGCTTACAACTGACAAGAACTTTGCAATTTCGCTTGTCTTCAATATGAGCAACAAAACATTTTCATGTAAATCCTAATTTGACGAAGAGTTGTTCGAGATAATCAGGAAGCCTTTGGTCATTTCGATTGTGACATTGGTGACTTTATCGTGGAGAAAGTTCCAATTCAAGATGACTTTATTCCGATTCACAACTCGAATCGACAAGATGGCGCCTCTCTTCCCGCCCTTGCAAGTGCAACAGAAACTTTGACAAATTCAGTGCCGATTCTTGGGAGTAGTGAATCAGTGTCACAGCGAGATTTCATTGTGGAACCAGATGAAGCCGAATATGTATGTTCACACTTCTTTTGTCAACCATGCGTGACACGGCACAGACAATCGCAGTTAGGGAATGGTGCGGCCACCATGTTGCAGAAATTCGTCGATTCGAACACAGTGTTTCTGGACTGAGCTAAATAAACGAAGTGTTTGGAGAGATCGTAGATACTTGGACTTGAAGAAACGGAATTATACGTTGCAGCAAATGAAGGATTGGTGTGGACAAAACGGGAAAAGGATCCCAGAATGTATTTTAAAACTTTTGCGCGAAGTGTATCCAAATACCCCGAACAAAAAATACATGGGACAAGTGTGGATCTAATGATCAAACTCAGTTTTGTGTGTGAAAATTCTGTGAAAGAAAAGGAAATTCATAATTAAAGTTGTCTTGGAATATGTGTATTGGAGTTTTCGTTTATCGTAAGTACAATATTATCCGGATACGCCTTCTGTAGGCCAAAACATCAAGTATATTCAGTTACTTATTTACCAGTTGCTTATGTGCATTGTTATGTTGATACACGTAACATATTCATCCATTGTAGTCAAGCTGAGAAATATTGGCGCAACTTCTGGTGCTTCAAATTAGGCCCCTTCCTAAACACTAGTTGAAAAATCTCTGTAATAATTTACGTTTTATGAATATAAACTGATTATTGTGTGGTACAAATCTAACTGTTGAATGCAAATGACCAAAACTAAACAAATATCTGTAATTTTCTGATTGAACTGAAAGAATCGCGTCGTCAATTTCGTATTTAAGTATCGTTACTGTTACATTAACTGAAACTGATGTTCTGCTGCTGTTCTGCCGTAAAAATATACAACACAATACACTTTGACCACAAATGCATTAAATGTGCCACATGTACACATGACCATGTGCTTTGCTATTTATAGCACAAACGTAAATAAGCTCCGCCCACTGTGATCGATGCAGACGCCAAACACGATCGATTCGATTTTTTAGGATAAAACTACAGAAAATTTATTGACTTATATCTTGATATGGAGCCATTTGTTGTATCCATGGTTTGTCATTCAAGTTGATACGAAGTTTGACGGTCAATGGTGATGTTGTTCCCGTATGGTTTTCAAAAAACGTCTCCCAACACTCGGTTGTGTTTACATTGTCAGTCATTGTTCGAAACTGAAACACCGCCACCTTGCGGGCTATTTATAGTCAGGGTGGGGCTTTAAGTGATTGGCCGGCCTAGCCCGCTATCTTCATAGAAACGTTATCTTTCTAGGTCATATTATCTGCTGACAAACGCAAATTTCTTTTCATAATGACGCATTTAGGCTGAAACGAAAGTATAACTATGTTTCTTGGAAACGACCTCAAACGACTCTCCCATTAATTCATTTTTACTCACCACCTGCAGATTACAAGTGTTACAACTGTACTTTCAAACCAGCTTCGTGTAACCTGTTTGAACTAGCTAACGGGTTGGAATGTTTTTGTTTAAATATGTTTTTGTAAACATTTGCTTGTGCTATACCAATTAATCGCCTATTAAACACTTATTGTTTTCGAACAAATTTAAGCAAATGAAATGCTGTTGCCGTTAATTAAGAGGTTTTAAGAAATTCATTTTTTTATTGTGATTTACTGATTTTGTAGAAGGTAATTTATTATTGTTTCAAACTCTGCTGGTCTTGACTTGATTATTTACACGCCGTCGAGATACTGAATAGATATTTCTAATTGATATTTTTCTGCGTTTTTTTTCTGAGTGTTGGGTAGGGTGGGTGGGTGGAGGGATGGGGTTGGAAATGGGCTTGGGGGTGGTGGTGCTGGTTACAACTGGAGTGGGAATATACTTTATCAAATAGTTTGCCTCAGGTTTAAAGGAACCCCATCAAATTGATCTCTGGACATGCTTGATGTCATACAAAATGTGTTGTGTAACCTTCAGAGTAGGTCTTGAAGCAGTGACCGATTTGTCCAAAAGATATTCAAGCGATACCACTTCCCGTCCACCACTCCCCCCACCCCTATAATATAGAATAAGTGTTTGCATATATCATTTAAAATGCACCAATCAAACAATACAAGACTTTCATTGGAAATGGCAAGGGCTGTAACTTGGTTTTGTTTAAGGCAAGTGGACGCTCTTGGTTCAGGAAAATGCTCAGCAAGCTGTCTGCAAATCATTATCCCACAAAACTCAGGAACCAAGCAATTACCATGGCCCTGGCAACGGTTATGTGTATGCCATCGACAAAGATGATATCATTTTTCTCATGTCATAGTGACTGATTATTTATCAGACTCCGTTCTCAAGTTCAAATCAGTTATCCCACTAACATGGGCTTACAAACAAATATGATTTGACACAGTGCCTTGATAGTGATGGGTGTTTGATGGCACTCGTGAGCAGGCGTTGGTCGGTATGCAGGACGTTATCATATTTTAACCTGCACATTTGCCATAATGTCAAAAGACGAATTCTACAAATCAATACAAATCTAATATACCACAATTGAGTGGATATCACTATTGAAATTGGGTGAATATCATCAATAAAATTTCACTTAGCTCCCTTGTCAATTATTACTCACCATCGCTAACATCGTGAGATGGCCCCTGGAATCCTCGTATAGACAGACACTTGCTGCAATCGGTATTTTCCCGGAGGTGTGTTTTAGACATAATTTGAAAACTTGATCTCGGGTGTGTACCACTATAACGTTATTTTGGAGGTCCTTTTGGAGCAGCATATGCATGTTTTCTAAACTGGTGATAGTTGCCCTATGCGTGATGGGTACGTATTGAAACTCGTGATTTTAAAAGTTGCACATGGGTCGTTTACAGAATTTTCCACATTTTCCAGCCTTAATGTTTCATTTACATTTCTGACATAGCGGTTACTTTATAACCGCCTCCTTGGTCTAGTGGAATGTGCGTCTGCTCGGAGGCCGGAAGGTAGGTGGTTCGATTCCCTGGCCTCGTCATACCGAAGACGTAAACAGATGGTACTTGTTGCCCTACCTGGTTTTTCAGCACCATACCCGTGCTCTAGGGTTTCACCGAAGAGGTAAACGTCTGAGACCAGCATCATTTCGGGCTTTCCTCCCACATTAAGCTGGCATGCCGGGATATAACTGTTATACTGTTAAAAGCGGCGTTAAACGCAACTCACTAATTCACACTGTTGTCCTACGCCGGGCTAGCACTATAAAACCGGCATAAGTTGACACTAGTACAAGCAGCCACAGATATGCACGTCGCTACAAGAGTGACATTATCTCAAAGGCAACATTAATCCCCACATCAACTCTACAAATTGTTGTTTGTTTGTTTTTTTGTTTGTTGTTTAACGCTGTTACGACGTAAATTGTAATAAAAATTGACGTAAATTGTAATAATCTCTACTTGCGGTAAAATGTAATAAATTCTTAAGTAAATTGTAATAACCTTACTACCGTAGTGTCAGAGACGCCAGCTGACTAGAAATGATCTTTGTCAGTTGCGCTTGCGTTTCTCATGTACAATTCGAGAAATACTGTGTATGATGACAAACGTACAAAACTGTTAAGTTAGGGATGGTTGGTATAGGCTTTATCGTACAATCGTTATCAAAGGGTGGTGTCAACATCGAAAAATTTAAATGACTGAAAGATCCATCCTCGGGTTCAAAATGATGGGCTACACAACCGTATATTCGACAAATAACTTAATTGTGTCATATTGTTCAATACTCTTATAAGTCTATTCAAGATGTTTTTTGTATGACTTGCTTCAACAGTACTTTGACCAGTCCGACACGACTGAACGAGTGATGACGAAGGGTACAAACACAGGCTGGTCAACCAGTGTGTCGATTTGCAATGGAAACGCTATACGAGTTGATAAGGAGTGCATGATCCTTTTCTTGAAACAAACGAGGGAATTTAATCATATATATACAATTCATTTTATTTTGACGAAGAATTCAAATACAACAAATGAGTTGACAGATCCCGTGCATACACAAAATAACATCCGGTATCTGCGGTTAACTCTTGTACAGTTTCAAAGAGTATACGAATTATCATAAATTTCTTGCAATCAATTGCTGAAATATATCTGCTTTTATCCAAATAGAAAGGAATTGAAAATTTATAATGAAAATATGTTCGTCACTAAAGTAAATTTTCTCTTTGACCTTGAAGATCATTAAACTCGACAATCGTTATGCTTTCAGTGGATTATTGTCTGTCTCAAATTAGTGATAAAAAATGAAAAACATATTATCTACGAAGAATATACTTATGTCTTCGTTGGACATACTTTTATCTACGTAGAAGATACGTTTATCTAATGTATTTGCTACATTCTAATTCGTATATCTACAGGTTTGTTTTTCTATTTTATCTTTTAAAATATCTTACTTTGTTCATTTGTTACATTTTGTATAACCTTTAATTGCTCATATCAGCATTTTTGTGGGACCTCTCACATAGTAGTGTCACTCATCTTTCACTTGGAACTATATGTAGAAGTGCAGTCATAGATCTGATACGAAAGACATATAGAGGTCGTATTTACATACATACATACATACATACATACATACATACATACAAAATACATACATACAAGCATACATACATACATACATACATACATACATACATACATACATACATACATACATACATACATATCCCGCGATATGCCAAGGAGAGGCACGGGCCACCGAGCCATGGATGCCCGTGCCTATAATAAAAAGAGAAGGTGAGATTGGGTTAAATGGCCGAGGGTGTGCAGGTACTAGTGGGCTACTAAGCTGCTAATTGTGTATACCAAAATGCTACCGTTGCCATGGCCACTGCGCTGCCAACGGCGATTCGCAGCTAGCGCTGCTGGCCTGAGACTGCTCCCGCTGTCCGGCCCCCACGGTAGCATATTTTAACGCTACCACTGCTTGGCAACTACCACGCTGCCAAAAGCAGCTCCCGCTGCTGGCCTAATTCAGACTACCGCTGCCCGGCCCCAGGTAGCCGGCCAAAGCAGATCCCACTGCCCGGCCCCATTAGCCAAACCACTGTGCGACTACCGCCGCGGACCCAACTGTCAGCTACCGCTTGACAAGACGACTTCCGCCGCCGGGCCCATATACGTGGCAATTGTTTGCCCCAACGTATGTTATTTTACGATTCCCCGGCTGAAAGTCGGGAAAGACAAGGTTCCCACTGAGAAGCAGGTAACCGCGGAAAGGTTCCCGCTGAAAAGCAGGTAGCCTTAAGCACGAGTATTAATTTGGAAGCAAGTTAATTTGTTACTAGCAGTGAAGCCCACAAGAACCCCGCCACAAAGCACCAGAGTGCTACCCCACACCCACGGCCACGCGATACGCGGAGATAGCATTGTTTCCCCCGCTTGCCTATGTACTGAAAAGAAACACTAACCTGTGGAGATAACATCCTTACTGGCGCAAAACAAGCTCCAGGGCATGCAATAAATTGTCCGTAAATGCACACAGTCCTTTGTTACTGAGTAGGACGCCCTCCCAGGCGTACCATGTCTTGTCTGATGCCAGGATCTGGGGATGTGGCACTATTGTACCGCCAAGCTCTTTGACTCGGTTGGCCAGTCGGCGGTTGATATTCTTCCGCATCCCCTCGATCTTTAGTGGATCCCTGGCATCGTGCCAGTAGCGCCTGGACAGTATTGAGGATACGATGATCTTGGTGTCAGGAAGCTGGAGTTGTATCCGAAGGATTGATGCCATCATGTCAAGGTAGAGTTGGCTGCCCTTGACCGAGCACAGGTCGTTGGAGCCCAGGTGAATGATGAGGGCTCTGGGAGGGCACCGTGTCGCCTTGACCTGAGCATCTAGAATGGTGTCCAGCTCCTTCCACCTCATCCCCCCTCATGCCAGCCATAGCATCCTCGGTTGGTTCGAACTGGTGCCATTCAGGAGCAAGTACTGCCGTGCCCTGGCCATGTAGCTGGATCCCACCATCCAAACAATAAGAAGTGTAGTAAGTACCATGAAAGACTATTTGAATTAATTGTGCAACATTGAATTTGTTGGTAAGCTAGCGTATGTAAGCATTGTAGCAATCTGATTTCCACCTGCCGTGTTGTTGTATGAGGTGTTCCAGCACCCTGTTCATGGCTGCTGATGTGGAAGGAGTGCGAAGAATAGCAAGCCGTGTTTATGTTGCTGTGTGCTAAGGCCTTTTTTAGGAGTGCCCGGAATTGGTACCTTGTAACGGGGGAATGGTCGAAATGATCGAATGCATGTTGTGGGCCAGAGGGGCGCGCCTCCAGGTAGTGCTTGATGGCAACTACCGGACATAGCGGATTACCTTGTATAGATGACATTGTAACTGTTGTACCCATCCTGTACTGATCAGACTTTGAGTGTGGTAAATGGATTGAAAGCTGCTGGGGTTGCCCAAGAAGCTTAAATTCTGGATGGCGCAACCTGTTTTTGAGGGTCCAGTTTGGACCAGTTCGCTTACCCTAAAGAAACCGAAGAAGGCTGTGCAGTAGACTGCCTTGAACAGTTTGGCTTCATATGATGATGAGCATACGTGAGGCAGATTGTTGGTTACTACCTGCAGCAGATCTGCAGTGATCGGTTTTCTGGTGTCTGGTCGGCCCGCTGATTTGTGTAAGCCTGTTAAAATCTTGCCCACCAGGAAATGGTTTGTACAGTCGGTGAGGCCGTGGAATTTGTGCTGTGAAGACAGCGCTGCAATGTAAGTCTTGACTGTGTTAGGGGAGTGGTGAGTGACTGACAGATAAGCAATAAAGTTTACGACCTGATCCAGCTGGACTGGCCACACCTCTTGTAGCTGGTGTGTGGACCGGAACTGGTGCAAGGCATTGATGCCTGTTTGGTAAGTGGCCCATGTATTTGTAGACAGAGATTGTTGTAGGAGTCTGCCGGCTTCCTGCCTCAGATCAGCCATATGTTGCACGGGATAGGTGTGGGGTTCTGGTCCACGGCTGGTGCTGCCTCTCGGAAGCGTTTGAGCTGAAACCTCGAGAGAACATCGGCAATAGATTTAGCAGTGGAACATACATACCTGCCTAAAACATAATATTATATCGGAGGCACTGCAGGATTATGCGACGGAGTAGGCTCATCACTCTTGGGGCCTTGGTCGACTGTTTGTTAATTATTGCTACGACGGCTTGGTTGTCGCAGTAAAAGAGGACCTTTTTGTTTGCGAGTTGCTTGCCCCAAAGTTGGATGGCCAGTGTGATGGGGAACAGCTCCAGGAGCGTCAAGTCCCGTGTAGTTCCATCCGTCACCCACTGGGTTGGCCATGTGCCGTTAAACCATTTGCCCTGCATGTAGGCCCCAAAGCCGGCACCACCCGCTGCGTCTGAAAACAGCTGGAGGAAATCGCTGTCTACCCATAGTTGGTCCTGAAACAATGAAATGCCGTTATAACTCATAAGAAATGTTAACCACATTTGTAGGTCTTCCTTGACCCAGCTGGTAATCCTAATGTGGTGAAATGGTTGCTTACCTTTGCTAAGCAGATCGATTAGCCTTCGGCTGAATGCCCTTGCCATTGGTATAGCCCTGCACATAAAGTTAAGCTTGCCTATGAGGGACTGAAGGGCCCTTTTTGTGACCTTGATGTTACCTGTTGACAAGATGTCTTGGATTTCCCTTGTCGCCTCCTTGATCTTGGACTCTGGGATTCTGATTTGCATTGCATTGGTGTCGATTTCCAGCCCTAAGAATGTCAGTTTTGTCGTGGGGCCCACCGTCTTGTGCGCAATAGGGACCCCCTGCTGTTCTAGTGTATTCACGGATCCGTTGAGGTTGTCTGAGCTGTGGCTGGTGCCTGCTGTGCCCCCCGTTAGGAGGTCATCCAGGTAATGCATGATCTGACACGTTGGAAGATGTGATTGCATGCACCATTGCAAGAAGGTACTAAACGTTTCAAATATGGCGCAAGATATGGAGCAGCCAAATGGTAAGCATTTATAGAAATAGAACTCACCTTCGAATCTGATGCCTAGCAGCTCGAAATCGGATGGGTGGACTGGTATCATTCTAAAGGCCGACTGAATGTCGAATTTTGCTAGTAGTGCTCCCTTTCCCATATGAGCAGCTTCGTCAAATCTGGCATACACAACGGAGCAGGCCTCTGTGTCTATGAAGTCATTTATAGATTTACCCCTGGGATAGGATAGATGGTGAATTAGACGGAATTCCTCCGCATGCTTACCCAGATGCTGACCATAGCCTGGCTGCTTCTTGGTGCGTGGCTGATCGCAAGTTTCGTGCCAGGTGACCCGTGCGGCTTCCCTGGAACTCGAGCTTAAAGCCAAAGCTAAAACCTACCCATAAATAATTTGCATCTCTGTAATTGACCCTAGCATATTGGCGTAACCAGGGTGCCATTTCATTGAGATCCATGGGGGAAGGGGCCATTGAATTTACCTGCCTTGACGGCTGGTTTTCTGTTAGGGAAAGGCTGATTGGGCTTGTATGGGGTCGGTTGGACCCCATTCCCTCGAAAGCAGGTCCTAGAACTGTGGGAATGTTTGCCACACTTACCGCATTTGTGAGTGTACTTACAGTTGACCCTGCTACAGCCAAATTTATTGAAATCCCAGCATACCTGACTGGCGATGTCCCCCTGTACGCGTGTCATTGCGCCCCGTCCGCCTGGTTCTGGTTGTCGTACCGGCTGTGTGACCATGTACTTCAGCCACAACTCCCCGTCGATGTTGTCCCAGCGTCGTGAGGGGTCCCTTGACATTCTGTGTCGGAATTGTTGGTCGTAGGTTGACCAGGCATCCCCCCCGAATCGAAGTGCCGCCGTTCTTATGGTTTCCATGTAGGACAGCAACCCTGGGTTGTGCGGACCTCGGAGTGCCTACTAACATAGATATACATGAAAATGTGGAAAGCTGAAGTCCAGCTTGCCAGGGACAGGCGCTTTGGTTGCTGCTTTATTGGTTTAAAAATTATCTTACCTGAGAAGTCGTACGCCATGGTAATCGTACCGTCCTCGTGACTTCCCTCGGTGTTTGGTAGGATTGTGCCGAGGTCGACAAACTCGCCACGCCAGATTTTTTCCCTCACCTGTTGTTTGACGTGTGCGTCTATTCCATCCGCACGGAAGGATAGGGAATCCCCGTATCCTGCGTTCTGATTGGCTGGCCAAGCTGCGTCACCGTCGGCCTCGTTGTGAGCATCGGGGATTCTGCCTATGTTGGGCGAAATGGCGGGAGAACTAAAACCAAGCCTTACCTGTTGGTTTGCGCTAACCGGGCCGGGCACTGAATGTTCCAGCAACTGGAGTATTTTTTCCAGTTGCTCGTTAACCTGGCATTTACAAGCTGCGCCGATTGCACGTTTATTGTGTTGCCACCTTCGATATTTCCGTAATTGGCAGACTCACCATCAGCTGTTGCCTCCTGCATAATGTGTACTCCCGGGGTTTGTCTCCTGGTTGTCCTGGCCTGCTTGGCTCCCCTCACAAGCTTGTGGTTGACGGCTGATCTTCTCTTGGGAGGCATCACGAAAGGTCGAGGTGGTGAGTTGGTATTCCACAAGTGTAAAAATGTCCCGAGGATAAAGTTCCGGAGTAGAACGAAATAAATGCGATACGGTGAGTACTGAAATAGGTGGTATTCAAACCGTAATCGGCGAAACGGTCGCGATTGTGTAAATGCGATACGGCGAGTGTTGAAATAGATGTTATTCAAAGCATAATCGGCGAAACGGTCGCGACTGGGTACAAAGGAAACGTACAAAGCGAAAGCGATTAGAGACAGTGAAACGCGTGTGTACTTGAAGAGGGACTGTGCGCGAATGATGGACTGTAACAAAAGGCGGGATGATGCTTGCGCGGAATTATTCCCCGGGCACGGTGCAGAGTGGTGACCCGGGCGTGATTGAGTTACGAGGGGTGATTGGATTACGGACGTAATTAGCCAATGGTTTGTATACGCGCGATAAAGTCATTTAGTAGTTAGTACTAAATATAAATACATAAACACACACACAAACACACACATACATACCACATACATACCTATAATTGATTGCAACAAATTTATTATACATTCTGATGCTCTTTGAAACTGAACAAGACATGCCCGAAGATACCGGATATTATTTGTGTATACTTTGAATTATGATTTCGTACCGTTATCATGATGGATTCTGTTTTTGTTGTTGGGGCACGGAGTTATTATCCAAGCAAAAGTTGTCAGTAAGTTGTTGTTAGTTCTTCATGACATATGAAAGGAATCCAGACAGTTACATTTATTCATTTATTTCATTAAATATACTTCTTCCTATGAAAGGAAATATTTTATGTCATATTAATGATCCATATGTTAATCATACATTGCTACAAATATTGCATAAGTTAACATGGTTTGCATTTATTTATTATTATTTATTTATCTGTGAGAAGTTCACAGAGATCGAGAATACGCAATATCTAATAGTATATGCAATGTAGGTAAAGACTATCCACGCCCCTCTTTTGAGAATAATAAAAACATTGTATATAATGTTATGTATTAAGTATTCTCCTTTCCCATGCATGGGGAATCTATGCTGCATTTGCTGACGACTGTTTTTTTTCCTTTGACATCTGTCACTCATTTGTTGTATTTGAATTCTTCGTCAAAATATAATGTATAAATACGATTGAATTGTCTCGTTTGTTTCAAGGAAACGGTCATGTGCTCCTTATCAAATTAAGTAAACCTCCAATGCAAATCGACATAATTTCAGGGTCCGGTTGCACAGAGCTCTCTTCGGTAAGTCGTAACTCAATGTTATTGCAATGGACTCCTAGCTAAGCTACTATTGGATGATAAATCAATTAACATATTTGTCGAATAGACGTACCCGAGGATGGATCTTTCAGTCATAAATTTGTGTACAGTTGCTAGAGTATCATTCTAACAATACAGACATCACTCAAGCTGCATGTAAAATAATTGATAAAGGTAGTCCTTGCGGGTTCACATACCCACATGTACATCGCCCAGGACATTGTCATTATTTGCTTTACATCCTCCGAGCAACGTTAAAAAATTGAAACTTTAATAATAATGAATTGATATTATGTATATGAACATGTTTAAATCAGCTTGCACACAGACTACTGCAGAATGACATCAAGTGTCATCCATTTGCTAGTTTAGTTTAGTTTAAACATATTTTATTCACAGAACAAAATGAGAATTGTATTGGGGACAAGTTCTTGCAACTTAGTAAACCCCTTTCCGCATAAAATATGTACAAATATACAGTTGCAAAATAAATTAATTTGCTTCAGTCAGTAAAAGTCAGACTTTCCACATTTACACATCAATATATTTGTGTAAGTTTGTTACGTTATAATTGTTCCATTGTGTATATTACTACCTACTTTGCCAATTGAAATATGATTCCATTAGGTTAAATATGAACAATTATGATGAAAATCGTCAATAGGATATGTTACAATTAAGTAAAAAAACAACAGAGTATTTCTCAAATAAATAAGAAAACTATGTTCATTCTAGTAATTAATCCTCGATAACGACCTCAATCCTCCCCCCACACCCATACTTTAATGACGATTGTACGACAAACCCTGTACCAACCCTGACAAGGATAGGTTCTAGTCATTTAACGCCTTTGACACGTAACTTATAAGGTTATTACAATTTACGTAAAAAGTTATAACATTTTATCGCATGTAGAGATTATTACAATTTACGTCAATTTTTATTACAATTTGCGTATTACAATCTAGTCAAATTTTATTACAATTTACGTTGTTATTACAATTTACGTCAACATTATTACAATTTGCTGCAAGTATTACAATTTACCTTTTTATTACAATTTACGTCGTAACAGGCGCATTTAAGCTGAATCGAAAGTACAGCTGTGTTTCTTGGAAATCGACTTCAAACGAGACTCTCATTATTTCACTGTTACTCACCAACTCGAGACGACAAGTGTTGTGGATTACAAACTGTCGATATGAGTAAAAGACAAGCTTCGTCATCCATAAAGCAGAAGCAAGTCACTCAGGCTGCTTTGATGAGGAAAGTCCAGCGTGACCCCTGCAGATATCGAGTTGGAGCCACAAGTGACATGTCTTCAAGAATGTCTGGCTACAAGCATGATGGATGCAAAGGGAAGACGGCTTACTATGCGCCGTCCCAGAACCCTGGGATGAAAGAGGATAAGCTCCTCAGCAAACTCCCCGCCAATCATCCGCACAACGATCACAAATTGAGCAACTACAATTGCCCTGGTGAAGGTTATGTGTATGCCATCGACATGAAGAAATAGTTACAAAGATGTAACCTGGGGCTTTCAACTCTTTGTCACCCTGACTGTGTGACATTTGAATCATAGGAACTTTCTGTGACATTCAGGCCTTGAATGAGATGTTTTCTTGTTGAAACAGATGAGCATTAGGGATCGAAAAAGTGATGAAGAAACTGATTTCAATTGAAGATGCAAGTGAGTCTTCGAAAATGACACTTTAAAGATGATTTTGGACACTCATGCCGGCCAATACGGCGATGTATTATATTTGATAGTATTGAGTACTCTGTTAATGTATTTATCATATTATTGATTATGTTAATTTGACATTTCGCTTGAAACCAGAGATGGAAAGAAATAGGTACAAAATTTATTAAAAACTGCCCCAGTGATTTTGCGAGTCATGTTTTTTTTACCCACACCGGACGGATGGATTTACTTTCTGTTATTCTATCACATTTTGAAAGGTTTGGGAATTGATTTTCATTACATTTAGCTGCTAGATATTTTCGATTTGTGTTCGTTGCCTTTTGATGCATTCAGTAAAACATTCCGGAATTTAGTTTTGTGTAAATAATACTAATATAATATGCTGGTGTGTCCTGTTCTATCCCTTACTGAACATGCTAGTGTGTCCTGTTTATCCCCCACTGGAAATGCCGGTGTGTCCTGTGATATAACTGTAATGCTGTTCAAAACGGTATTAAACCCAATTCAATCACACTTCGTGTCGGGTACAGAGAAGACTCAGTCATTTCTCGGAAACGGTCATGTGATGTGTCTCTTACACGTCTTTATTCATGACCTACATTTAGCGATCAGGTTTGAGTTTGTGTGCATGTCTGAAATGCATTAGATTAAGGTTGAGCGCAACAACTTAAAATGGGAACGGCACACCCTGGAGTGTAACAGAGAATTACTGTTTACCGGTGGGGGTGGTTTATGAAACAAATAGACAACGCGTTTTTGTTTGGTTAGATGAGTAAGAAGTAATGATTACTGGGAACCTCGGTCCCTTCTACCTTGTATACTGAAACGTTGTCAATGATATATGTAGCTTCCGATTAAGAGGCAGATGCATTTCTTTCATTTTCTGTTCATACATTTAAGATGAACCGAAAGTACAACTTCACTTCGAGGAAATTGGACTTTGACCTACTCCATGACAAACAACAACCTGACTGTGTATCACGTTATAACAATAGTTTAAAATGGCAGTAGATAAAAACGTTCGTCATGCATAAAAACAGACCTAAGTTGGCTTTGATGTGCGATCGCGAAGTGAAGGATGACACATAAGTATCGATTTAGAATGGCAGCTGAGCATACCACTGATACCTGGCTCCAAGAGTGAAGGAGAGATACTAAGGCAAGATGATGAGTACTTTACACTGGTTTACAATGCTCCATCCCAGAACACGGGGATGTTGTCGCCCAAGTAAGATGTCTACAAACATTTCTGTAAGGAACACAAATCTGGACATGGTGACGGCAATTCACAGCCCAGAGTGAATTCATGAAATGGGCTTCACACATTGTACCCAAGTGGGGAATCGAACCCGGGTCTTCGGCGTGACGAGCGAACGCTTTAACCACTAGGCTATCCCGCCGCCCCTTCACTTATTTGGGAAACGTTTGTCATTAAAATTGTTTTAAAATGCACTGTTGTCATGCAAGGTTATAAACAGAGAGTTAAAATGCACAAGGTATTACAAAAGCTAACAAAATAACACACGTTTCCGAAATTGCTCAATAATTGGAGCGAGTGAGTTTGGTTTTACGCCGCTTTTAGCAATATTCCAGCAATATTACGGCGGGAACACCAGAAATGGGCTTCACACATTGTACCCATGCCGGCTCAATAATTGGAACATGGTGGAACAATGTGGACATGGTGACATGTTGACATGTTGACTAGGATTATCAGCCCAGAGGAAATTCATGATTGGGAAACAGATACGAAAGCAGTTAAACACCGAACTCTTGCACTTTGTTTAACGTGTATTTAATGAATATATGATTAAACATTTCATGTACTTGCAATAGTCTTCAAGTAGGAGTCACCAATGCAATACTCTAACGTGATGTTTTAACCACTATATTCTGGAGTGACATGTTCGAAAACTGACTTTAAGTTTATAATTTAAGTTAATGATCTTATGCTAGATTTACTGATTAAATGTAAAGACTACTACTACTACTACTACTACTACTACTACTACTACTACTACTACTAATGGACTAAATGGATCAGGTTACTTGGTTCATTGCATGTCACCGAATAACGATTACTTGGGACGTCATGTAATACCAGTCACTTGAAGATGAAGAAGTATGTGACCTGGTACTATTTATTCTGCCAAATGCAGGAAGAAAGATGTGTTTGAAATTCATTCTATTGATCGAAATGTTCCTTAATTCCAGATAATATTTTTGCATGTTCTGTGTTTTCAAGGGGGCCGCCATCTTGTTTGCCAAAACACGTACCGGTTTTTGTTTCGATCTGGAATCCTTATTCAACGTTCAATTTTGATTACATAAAGCACACAATATTAAGAGGTAAGGGATTAAAGAAGAGACTGGTGTATACATTTTTAAAAGTGAGTTTTTTTTAATAGCCAATCGGAGATGTAATTGTGCGCTGAGAAATCATACAGCGCAAATCGGTTAACTTTTGTTACGGGACTATCCGCTGCCCCCACTACTGACATATAAAAAAAATAAATTTAAACACGGAATGATGAAGTGATTCGGTAACCTTATCTACGTACCCCCTGATCATATATGAACAATTGTGATAAAGATTATATCTTACAAAGGGTAAACTTCTTCAGTTTATTTATGCCTACATGTTACATGAAAAGCCTAGCCATAATGCATAATGACGATCAATAAAATATTTAGGTTAAAAAAACAACACAAACTTTTATTTTCTATGACTAAGTTTCCACTCAAATCAAAGTTCAACTAATATAAAAGACTGAAGTCTCGTTTCCGCCTACATATAACCTCGTATCTGTAACATATTGACATTTATTTCGTTTCGCAAACGAATCCTGAATGTATACAACATATTCCAGTTGTGAATTCCATTTCCAGTTTTGTGAATAGCAATCTGACTGCGTTATCATTAAGACGTGGTCTGAGGCCTAATAAACATCTGAGTATCAACGAGTGTTATCCCTGACTTCCACTGGTCACCAAGACGAAACAGTATCGAGTTTTAAGATTCGAGAAATACTATTTTTCGATATGAGTGGAAGAAAACGTACCTCGTCTTTTAAACCCGTGATATTCACCCAAGCTAAGATGTTCGCTAAAGTTAAGCGTGATCCTAAGCAGTATAGAGTGGGGGCCACATGTGAGCCCATTGGTTCTCGAATATCTGGCTACAAGACTGAAGGAAGAAAATATGATAACAAAAATGTGTACTGGGCCGCTTCCAAAAATCCAAGGATGAAAGAGGACAAACTCTTGGGGCTGCTGCCTAAAAAGCACCCCCATAATGACCACAAGTTGAGTAATTTACCTAAAGGACGTAGTGGCTCGGTGTAAATCATTGACATGACGAAAAAATAAGAACAACAAAAACAACAAAGAAAGACCAAGAACAACAAAAGAAAGACCAAGTAAGCAAAGTTTGGATCTGGGGCTAAATATTACTAGAGATTGATTGTAACAGTGAAACAATTCATTGAAGCTATGTAATCCTTCTGTTATATTCAAGAGTTGAACTATACAGAACAGTGCTGATTAAAATCCAGGCGATCTGCTGAAACAACTGGAATATAACGAACACAAAATCAAACAACTTCGGATAAGTGCATCTGCCTTTTGCATTAATGTTTAATGCTTTCTCATTTTGGTTATGTTGATGAATATGTGTTAATATGTACCGTAAATATCTGACGTTTTTCTTAAGTAAATGCGAATACGGATTTGTGAAAAGAAGGCAATACGGATTTAAAAACAGTCCCAGGGAATCACACGAGCTAAGTTTATCATGAAAAATATTCGTTGATATTGTGATAGTTTTCCTAGAATAAGCTTGTGCTTGATATTGAAACGAAAGTAGATATCAAAACACTCACCCGGGGCAATATATAGTTATGATGTTGTGTCTCAATATATCGTCATTGCATACCTGCATTGACATGTTGTAGTTTACTCTTGGGTGACATAAGGTTATCTGAACACAAATGCGAAACAGTCACACAATGGCACATCGACATATTTGGCATGCAGCCTACACACAGGTAAAGGGGTCAGACAAGATTGATAATCTCGCCAATGCAATTAATGGTATGGATAAATGATGTCTTTGTTATGCAGATGAATCGTTTGATTGACACTATCCTCATTTAGTTAATAGATGCTGTTGCTAATAAAATGTAGCTACCCAGTATTCAGTGTTCAAAACCCGTACATTATGGAGACGTGTCTTGAAACTAGTCAATACAAATGAAAGGAGCAATGCACATGAAAAACAGTGTCAGCCATCAACATTTATAGCTGACAATGGCGGTAATCAATAGCGACAAAACCTTTTCCATAATCAACACTCATAAATTCACTTTCACCTATGCACACTTCAGGACTACCCTCTTTCTTAATAATAATAATAATAATAATAATAATAATAATAATAATAATCAATCGATTATATTTACCAATCATTATGGGAGGGCGTGGTTTGATAAACGTTGGGGCACTTCATGACGGAATTGTTTTGTGCACTTTTGAACACATTTATTTGTCTGTTGATCCTCTTGTGAAGCATGTCAAGACTCATGATGAAAACAAGGCATTCCACAGTTTTCGTAAACGAGCCATGGATGTGGGACATAATCTCAATGTCAGTGTTGATTTTGTTGATGGTTCTGTTCTGCTGAGTGTCAACCAAGTGAAGTGCCATATCAAATCGACCAAGACTCAGTTCTTCAAGGAGAGGCTATCTTAACGACCACTGTATCGAGTTTATTTGCAGTGTGTTGAGAAGGTTAGCGACCCTGCAGCGTCACTTGGATGAGGTCGGCTGGCCTGAAAAGTGAAACAGAAGGCTTTCTGTTTGCTGCTCAGGACCAGCCACTTTCCAATTGAAACCGTCAATGTGTGATTTTACATCAAAATGTAAATATGATATGTAGATTATGTAATGATTTTAATGAGACTGTCCAACACATTGTCAGATGATGCCCAGCTTTGGCACAAACACTGTATCTTTAGCGACATGATATAGTGACTCGATCATTTTATTACCGTCTTCGCCATGCTTGTGGTTTTGACACAGAGGTCCATCCATGGTACGACCCTGAATATGTAGAGGGCGTCATGGAAATTGATCAAAACAAAATCTTTTGCAATAGGTCCGTATACAGCCTCAGACGAATCCAGGCCAACAAACCTGATCTTGTCCTTTTTGATAAATCTAATGAAATGATTTATATCATTGAATTTTCTGTCCCTTTCGACATAAATGTGATTGACAAGATTGATGAAAAACATGGCAAATATGCGGACCTCGCTGTCGAAATGTCACGCTTGCATCCCAAGTACCAAGTTGTTCGACTCCCCATTGTTCTCGGTGCCTTAGGTTTGGTACCTCCCAATCTGTTGACTGAAATTCGGAGAGTATCCGGGTACCAGATAAAACAGCCAGTCTGACAATCTGGGTAATGCAGAAGACTGCAGTGTTGGGGAGTCTTCACATTCTCCGAAAAGTTCTGGGTGCCAGGATCACCCAAACCTTCTTTATGCATTTTTTATTTTAATCTGTAAATAATAATAATAATAATAATAATAATAATAATAATAATAATAATAATAATAATAATAATAAATCGGCCCAGTCTCAGGTTTTCAAGAAGAGGCTATCTGAACGAACACTGCATCGAGCGAGTTTATTATTTTATTACCGTCTTTGCCATGCTATTGGTTTCACATATAGGTCCAACCATGGTACGACCTGGAATATGTTAATAAGTTAAAATGTTCAAAGGTTTATCAATTAAATATTTAGTATTAGGACTGCTTCACTTTTGGATCTGTAATATAATTTTAATCATGATAAACTGAGGGGCAAAAGAAAGTATAAAGTTTATTATGTCTATTTAACCATCACTCATTCCTGCAACCGTTTGTATAAAGTGATCTCACGCTAAGTAAAAAAATACGTTTGCAAGCACATGACCACACAGAGTTCAAAGAAAACCAGCTTGCTCAGGTTTGAGCACAGTTGTTACCCTGTTCCATATAGGAGATTCATATGCATAAAGAAACAGTTCAGAAAGAAGGGGAGCACACTTGGTGCTTATGGGGACGCCTACTTCTTGTGTAAATGTCGTACCTCCACATAGTACCTTTTACATAGATGTTATCAATGAGGAAGTCCAGCATTTCCATATTGTAAACTTCAGATCACTTGGTTGATAAAGGTGAAGAATGTACAACGAAACGTCGCCTCGACTGTAATAAAGAAGTAGTTTATTTATAAGGACCTTACCTTGTTCAGGTTTTCAAATGTTCAATACCATTCATGTTACCTCTGCAACATTACTTTGCAATGTACACATGCATGCACAATATACACACTTGCTGCAATATAAGGAAACTGCAGGGAGTATTACCTATACATAAGTTAGTAATTGTGTTTGTGAGCTGGGTGTCACACCTCCATTAGCATATCTAATAGCATCTCCGGTCGGAGAAACAAAGAATGGATTCCTAATGTTGTACCAGTGTTGGGAATCAAACCAGATCTTCGGCGTGAGCCAATGCTTAAACCACAAGGCCACCCTAACAAACCACCATAGTACCAGCATAGCTACATTGAATATAGTAGATATTACAAAAAAAGGACTTATCACATTGAAGTGAATAGCTCATTTCCTTTAGTTAACGCAATGTCGCCAGTAATACTATTTGTCTGAGTAAACATAGTCTGCTAACTCTGCAAGTATGTGAGTGTGAAGTGTAATCAATAGCTGAATGTGTCATTTGCAACACAACGATCGGTGCTGTTGCCATCAGGAGATCAACCTAGGGCGTACTATTATGTTTACGACCAAACAAATATAGACGCACTGAATAACACCTCATCCGCTTCAAAGCTATGTGGACCCATGAAGATCTGGTTTAGAATAGGTCTTCATGCTTGCTTTGAAAGGCGGCTATGAAAGGCGAATAACGGGATCGAGTGGTCAGGCTCGCTGATCATGACTTGGTTGATGTTTGTCATCGTATCCCAATCTGGTCCAGACTCGATTATTTACAGATCGCCGTAGTAAATCTGGAATATTGCAGAGTGAGGCGTTACACAACCAACAAACAAATAAAAAAAGCTATTTTGGGTTATGCTACAAGCCGTTGTCTGGTATAAGTAATCTCACAGTTGGGACCATATAATTGTTAGAAGCAAAACGTGTGTGTGTGTGTGGTGTAAGGGAGACAACTTCACATCGAATGTGTTATAAGGGCACTAGTGCAGTGGACCATTGCAATGAAAATAATAAAGTGCAAAACAATAACAACAAAAAACGTTTACATACATTTTTAATTAAGTGTTACATACATGTTACATTCAGCGAATTAAACTTAAGTATTGTAAAATTGTTTAAGAATTGATTTCAATGTGTTTTGCGTTCATGTGGTATAAACGGAGAGACCTGTGTACAAACAAACCACCGTTTTTCCCTTTATACATCGATAAGTGCAAAACTATATTGAAGACAGTCCTTATAAATAAATACGTCAACAATAAAAGACGTCACATCTGCTTATTTAATCATCAACACATTTTACTATATTATATTTTTGACATAATTTGATTCATATTTCTTTCATGGCCAGGTTCTGTAGTTGGAAACCAGATCAGAAATATTGCGTATGCGATGTTTGTATTCTTTGTACTCTTGTCGTTTCTGGCATGTAATATTGTGCACACAACGATAGCAAAGTAAGAAATATGACCCGATGAAATTATAAAAATCACTTTTACCATTCATCAAATTTCATCACAAGAAATGTCTCGTAAATACATTGTAATCAGCTTAAAGATGGTTAAAAAATCTTAAAAACTACATAATTGGAAATTGAAATAAACTATTACAGTTTGAATTTGTGCATGTTGTCTTATACGATCAGTATCACATTGTGTTTACCTTTAACACTAGTAAGAAGCATTTTCTACAGTGGTGTATAATACTAACTGCCACTAACTGGACGTTAAATATGTTGATACATTGGTTATATTTAAAGCAATATGCTCACGGGAATATACATGTAACTTTCTCTCACACAAAGTACAGTCAAACCACAACCCTACGCCTCTCGCCGGCTTCCTTTCATAACGCAAAGTGGCTGCGATATGTACTCCTTTGTGAATCACATGTCCGTGACTGTGGACCTAGCTGTGATTCTGGAACAACTAGGTCAAGAATGTTTGATACAACAGTGTAACAACCGAGACTTACATGAAACTATATAGGCAGTAGCCTGTACATTAATCACCTACCACTCCGGTATCACTATGCACCCACACATTATACTCGACATAAAAAGGTTTCCAACTGTTTCCTATTATATCAAAACGAGGGAACCGTTTGCTCAAAGGGAAGAAATCCAGAGGCTATATGTATCCATGCCACAATTAACTTGCGGTCGTGTTCCCAGCATGAATGTTGCATATATTGCAAGACGTTCTCTGTTCCTACTGTGTGGAATGGTGAGTTGGGTTTTACGCCGCGTTTAGCAATATTCCAACAATATCACTACAGTGGACAATAGAAAGAAGCCACGTGCGGATTCGAACAATATCATCGGCGTGACGAGCGAACGCATTAACCACTATGCTTCCATCACTTCTCCTGTATCCACATGAGGTCAAAATATTGGACTGTAAATCAATGGCTCCTTAACTGCCGCCCAGTACATCTACTGACAACATTAAATGTTGACGTTGGCATTTTCACACTCTATGTGTCCATGGTACGCACATCCGCTGTCTTGTAGGACGTTATTGTAATTTTTACGCACGTGTGTAAGTAGCATCACACAAATCTAAATATTTCATATTTAGAAAAAGCCAATAGTTTGCTGATCCAGTTACAGACGTACACTAGTATTATGAATCAGGATGGTATCCCTTGTCTTAAGCCATCATAGCATGCAGTCTCCTTGTCCCCAGGATGTTTTAACTGCAGATTATATACACGTAGCCGCCCCCAGGGTAGGGATAGTGACTAATCTGTTTGTAGATGTATGGATGGTTGTCTGGCAACAGAGACAAGAGTTGCTGCTCACATTCCTGGACGTTTTCAACCATCGCGTAGAAAATCCTGGAAAACACTGGCCCATCATGGCTGATATTCCTTGACATCAAATCATTGGTGGCTCCGATTTCATACTGATAGGGGTTGTTTTGTAGCTGTTGCACCAGCTGTTCAAACCAGACTTCAACGAGTTGGCAAGAATCATACGACGCCGTTTGGTAGGACATGCTGACAGATGAACTCCAAAGCATACACCTGATGTTAATCGGGCAGTGAAGTGTAGATAACTGTTTGGTATGGTGCTATAGGGTTGGTATTTGTTTACGACTTGTTTACATGGAACACACGGGAACAGTCTTTGTACTGTCATGGGCATTCAGAGTCGATATGTCGGCATTGTTCACATCAGGTGTATGTTGTATGCAACAAATGTCTCGTTAATGCTCTGCATACAAGGCTATCAACAATATCTCACGCTAAATGGCATTCGTCTTTTATACTTGTTACACTATGAGAATAAACGTTCAGCAGATATTCAATAGGAATCCTGTCAACCATACGTTGTGAAAGGCTACTCCCTTCAATTGGTGTGCGAGTCTTTTGATGTAGTTAAACAACTTCTTTTGAATCGGCGCAGGTGTATGAATTTATTTCAGTACGACTACCCTTACAGTAACCAACATGTTGAATATTATAAAAGACCATACGGTGTTCTTCTTAGGAAGGCACATTAAGTAATATCATCTTTTTGCGGAAATGTATTTTGATGTGTATAAATGTACATTTATAAAATGTATTAACCAGTGAGTATGGAATTGAAACAACAATATATAGGTAAGTATGTGCTTTTATTCATGTACTAAAGGAATAACTACACAATTTAAAGCATGAATATGAATAATGAATATGAATAATAAACATGTATTTACTTCCGAAAAATGTCAAGACAAACTCTGAATTGCTGTGAACGCCTTCATTCGACGACAATATTTCGGCTGAATGTTGTGTTAGATACTCTGCCAACAGCTGCACAGTGAGTGAAATTCGGGCAATCAAGTGGCATGTCCCATTTATTCAGGTGTAGGCGTGTTTGGGTGAGCTGATCCCAGTCAAACTGGGAACAACTATCACACTCTGTTCACTTGATACATGGACTTCATCTAGACAATGCAGACAATGAAGAGCCAAGTTGTTAATGGCAGATTTTCATAAGTCTACATTTGTATTCTGCCCGATGTTTGTCTTTGATATGGGCATTCTGGTGTGTGTCACTTACCTTCATACACACCACCCTAGTACACTCTCATACACTTTTTCACACATCCCTCATTCGTACAGCTTCATACACATACACACGCCATTACCCCTCCCGGGCTGTCGTACATCTTCATACATTCTTTCAAATAACACGTTCATACTCTCTCAACCCTCATTCGTACACCTTCATACTCTCCCACCCCTCATTCGTACACCTTCATACTCTCTCACTCCTCATCCCGACACCTTCATACTCTTTCACCCCTCATTCGTACACCTTCATACTCTCTCACACCCTCATTTGTACACCTTCATACTCTCTCACACCTCATTCTTACACCTTCATACTCTCTCTATCCTCATACGTACACTTCATACTCTCTCACACCTCATTCGTACACCTTCATACTCTCTCACCCCTCATTCGTACACCTTCATACTCTCTCACCCATCATTTTTACACCTTCATACTCTTTCACTCCTCATTCGTACACCTTCATACTCTCTCACCCCTCATTCGTACACCTTCATACCCTCTCACCCCTCATTCGTACACCTTCATACTCTCTCACCCCTCATTTTTACACGTTCATACTCTTTCACTCCTCATTCGTACACCTTCATACACATACACACGCCATTACCCCTCCCGGGCTGTCGTACATCTTCATACATTCTTTCACATAACACGTTCATACTCTCTCACTCCTCATTCGTACACCTTCATACTCTCTCACTCCTCATTCGTACACCTTCATACTCTTTCACCCCTCATTCGTACACCTTCATACTCTCTCACACCCTCATTTGTACACCTTCATACTCTCTCACACCTCATTCTTACACCTTCATACTCTCTCTATCCTCATACGTACACTTCATACTCTCTCACACCTCATTCGTACACCTTCATACTCTCTCACCCCTCATTCGTACACCTTCATACTCTCTCACCCATCATTTTTACACCTTCATACTCTTTCACTCCTCATTCGTACACCTTCATACTCTCTCACCCCTCATTCGTACACCTTCATACCCTCTCACCCCTCATTCGTACACCTTAATACACTCTCACCCCTCATTTTTACACGTTCATACTCTTTCACTCCTCATTCGTACACCTTCATACACATACACACGCCATTACCCCCGCCCGGGCTGTCGTACACCTTCATACATTCTTTCACATAACACGTTCATACTCTCTCAACCCTCATTCGTACACCTTCATACTCTCTCACTCCTCATTCGTACACCTTCATACTCTCCCACCCCTTATTCGTACACCTTCATACTCTCTCACTCCTCATCCCGACACCTTCATACTCTTTCACCCCTCATTCGTACACCTTCATACTCTCTCACACCCTCATTTGTACACCTTCATACTCTCTCACACCTCATTCTTACACCTTCATACTCTCTCTATCCTCATACGTACACTTCATACTCTCTCACACCTCATTCGTACACCTTCATACTCTCTCACCCCTCATTCGTACACCTTCATACTCTCTCACCCATCATTTTTACACCTTCATACTCTTTCACTCCTCATTCGTACACCTTCATACTCTCTCACCCCTCATTCGTACACCTTCATACCCTTTCACCCCTCATTCGTACACCTTCATACTCTCTCACCCCTCATTTTTACACGTTCATACTCTTTCACTCCTCATTCGTACACCTTCATACTCTCTCACCCCTCATTCGTACACCTTCATACTGTCCCATCCCTCATTCGTACACCTTCATACTCTCTCACACCTCATTCGTACACCTTCATACCCTCTCACCCCTCATTCGTACACCTTCATACTCTCTCACCCCTCATTCGAACACCTTCATACTCTCTACCCTCATTCGTACACCTTCATACTCTCTCACCCCTCATTCGTACACCTTCATACTCTCTCACCCCTCATTCGTACACCTTCATACTCTCTCACCCCTCATTCGTACACCTTCATACTCTCTCACCCCTCATTTTTACACCTTCATACTCTTTCTCTCCTCATTCGTACACCTTCATACCCTCTCACCCCTCATTCGTACACCTTCATACTCTCTCACTCTTCATACGTACACTTCATACTCTCTCACCCCTCATTCGTACACCTTCATACTCTCTCACACCCTGATGCGTACACCTTCATACTCTCTCAACCCTCATTCGTACACCTTCATACTCTCTCACCCCTCATTCGTACACCTTCATACTCTCTCACTCCTCATCCCGACACCTTCATACTCTTTCACTCCTCATTCGTACACCTTCATACCCTCTCACCCCTCATTCGTACACCTTCATACTCTCTCACTCCTATTACGTACACATGTACACTTCATACTCTCTCACCCCTCATTCGTACACTTTCATACTCTCTCACACCCTCATGCGTACACCTTCATACTCTATCACCCCTGATTCGTACACCTTCATACTCTCTCACCCCTCATTCGTACACCTTCATACTGTCCCATCCCTCATTCGTACAAATTCATACTCTCCCACCCCTCATTCGTACACCTTCATACTATCCCACCCGTCATTCTTACACCTTCATACTCTCTCACTCCTTATTCGTACATCTTCATACTCTCCCACCCCTCATTCGTACACCTTCATACACCTTTTCACACATCACCTCTCATTCCTACATCTTCTTAAACCTTTCACAACACCACCACTCACCCGTACATCTTCACACACCTACACACACCATCACCCCTGACTCAATTTCATAGACTTTCACCCCTCATTCGTACACTTCTTACATTTACATGCTAATAACTGGATTTTTCTGTACAAACGAAACGTTTAAAACCCGAGAGCCAAAAACAAAGTCGGCTGTATGTGCGCTTTAAATACCTCACAAAATATTTATGGAGTTGAAGCAATAAACGATATGTTCATAGTGCACAAGTGTGGATATTCTGCTTCTTATAAGTAAAGAAACAATATGTTCGTGTTGCGGTTTTAACGTCTCGGCGTCTCGGTCCAAACATTTCTATGTAATTGGTAACCATAATTGGTAACTTCCATCAGGAGAAACATCAACCCAGTTCAAGTAAATATACTGAACATCATTGAAAACGCACCAGCAATAAATCTTGAAATATTACAAAAAGAACTTGAGCAATGACCGATTTTGATTAGAATAGACATAGACGGATTATTAAGAAAGACGATAAAGGAAACAGTAATACCACACAGTAATTACAATTACGTCATCAGTGCAAGGAAGACACATAGGGTTAAAATGAAAAGTCAATATCTGGTATGTCCGCAGGAGAATGTGGAAGATACCCGCTTTACATTAATTCACAAATAAAGTGTTTAAAATATTGGTTTAATATCATCCGTATGCCAGAACATCGGCTTCCGAAAAAAGCTTATAACATGCTCTTTCATTTAGATAGTATCGGTAAGGTTACATGGGTATCGCATATTAGGACACTATTATTCTCACATGGATATGGGTATATATGGCTTAACCAATCTGTTAGTGATCAACATTTATTTCTAAATGATTTTCGTAAAATAGCAATAAATATGTTCTATCAAGGGTGGCAATGCAAAGTGGAAAACAGTTCACGTTATGATTTGTACAGAACATTTAAGACTCTATTAGAGCCAGAAAAATATCTATCAGTTTTAACAAATAGTCACCTAAGAAATGGATATATTAAATACAGACTTGGCTTGTAAAAACTTATGATTAACTATGGACGGAATATATAACTTGAAAGAATACAAAGAATTTGTCCATTCTGTAACTCTGCAAAAGAAGACGAAATACATTTTACCTTTGAATGTCCTTATTATGCAGAATTACGTACTAAATATATACATGTACCAGAATGTTTCTTATCTAAGACGAGTAGAATAGCTTTTGTTTCTATTTTGTCATCGAATGATGCCGATGTACTGTTTAAACTGTCTTTATTTGTAAAACATGGGATGGAACTACGAAATAACATGTTGAGTGGAAATTCATAATTTTAATTACCTCACCCCAGAAAGTCCTCATGATTATCACCGATTGTTAAATGAATGTTATATTTATATAATTTTTGTTGTATCTCCCAATCTGTAAATTCTCACCCACTGTATTTATTTGAACTTGTATATGGGCCGATGGCCTTTGATACAATAAACATCTTTGACTTGACAGCAACACAGGCCATGCAACGTCTTCTCATTGATCGAATAAGTCTGCGAATAGTTTCTGGGGCATTCCACTCTTGACTTAGTGTATCTTCAAGTTTTGTACTTACGGACGACGTGAGAGGCGTTGACCCAGGTAACCCTGTAGATGTTCAATTGGCGATAGATCGGGTGACAGGGCTGGCCATGGAAGCAGAGGCACGTTATTGTTCGCTAGGTACTGTGTTGAAACACATGCTGTGTGCGCTCTTGCATTATCTTGCTGGAAGGTGTGCATATCCTGGTGCTGATGAAAGAATGGGATGACGTGATTTGCCAATATGTTATTCCTGTGGTAAAGGGCATTAACTCTTCCACGACAAACATGGAGCTCTGTTCGATGGTTATGACTGATGCCGCTCCACACCATGACCCCCCCCCCCCCCCCCCCCGCTCCACACTATGACACCCCCCCCCCCCCCCCCCCCCCCCCCCCCCACACACACACACCCATCGATCTGTCTGTACAACGCAGTCATTGGTAACATGGTAACGTTCTCCACGTCGACGCCACACTCGCAGTCGACCGTCAGCATTCCGTAAATGAAAACGGGACTCATCAGAGAACAGCACACAATGCCACTGCCGCAATCTCCAATGACGATGCCTTTTGGCCCAACGCAGACGTTCATTTCGATGTCGCTCAGTGAATATGGCTGAGCGGAGACGTCGACGTACGGTGTCAGCACTGATCAATTCCGTCGGCCTTGTACGGTTGCTGCAGTCCTGGTAGCCCGAAGTGTACGATCACGAAGACTCCGACGGACAATATGGCGATCCTGACGTGGTGTAGTTACACGACATTGACCCGGACGTGGTCGATCTCTGGTGGTTCTTGTCTGCTGGTATCTGCTCAGTAGCCTGAGGACTGTTGAATGATGGCATTGAAACCGTTGTGCAACGACTCCACTTGACGTACCAACTTGAAGCATACCCAAGGCACGTTCACGTTCCTCTGCTGTTAATCTTGGCATTTCTTGAGGCAGAACCCTTTACGTCTGCAGCAACAAGTGATGTGGCTTTTAAAAGTCTGTCTTTTATAGCCCTATTCTGCATGCTTCCCGTGACACAAAACACGTTTTCCATGATGTGCACGCAATTTGTTGCGTTTTGGCGATTTCGCTCACAAAAAAATTAGGAATGTGTTTTGACGAGCTGTCCTCTTCATGCTGCGTCCAGAACGTCGTATAATAATCATTCACTTATATATTTTCATATGACTTAAGCCCGGATAAAAATACATCCATTTTCATGGTGGTGCGTTTTCAATGATGTTCAGTATATAACACGTCGCTGGTAATGTGTTATGTTTTCAGATAAGTCCCGATTCACTTTGCACTTTCTTCATAGGCACGGTAGAGTCTGGCGACTTCGGAAAAGAACGTGAAGTCCATGTCAGCCTGAGACCTCATGACAGATTTGGTTGTGGATCGGTAATGGTGTGGGGTGGCATCACTATGACTGACCGAACCCGATTCCATATAATGTTTAAGGAAGGATCACTGGACAGTACTAACGTAACAACACACTGACACCTTTTGTTCTCCCGTTTGCAAGGCGTGTGCGTTGACGGTTTGTGTTTCAGGACAACAACGCCCGTGCTCACCATGCACGAATCGTCAGTGCTCACCTCCATCAGCATAACATCCATAGAATGTCATTGCAAGCAACGAGCCCAGAGCTTTCCAAAATCTTGAACACGTCTGGGACAGACGCCCTCAAATCGCCATGAGGAAAGTCATACCCGGTATGCCTCGCTGAGTGAACGGATGTTTGACGAATCGTCGCGGTACTAGGCACGACTGATATAAAAAGGTCAATTTTGAAATTTTAAATCTTCCCAATTATCGTCCTTCAAGATCGTTGGCGGTCATAACATTTACTATCACACTACATTACCGGTGTTCCAAATTCGTTCAATAAAATCGTACACCTATTCCTAGAAACTAATATTTCTTACAAGTTTGGAACTTTTCACTTAGTTCCGAGTATCCATACTGTTGTTTAAGCGAATTTAAGGTGGATACCGACCCCACGATCGAAATCATTATACAGTTAATTTGAATCTGAAGATATTAGGCAGAATCTGTCAGATTCTGTATTTCACAGAATAAAAATAATCATATCAGGAAAGAACAAACTAACGTAATAGATTTTAACATTTATTTAAAAGAAACAGACAAATATAGCTATGGTAGCAGACAAATGCAAAGTCATTGTTGTTATAATTCATCATCAAACACATTTTTACATTCCTTAAAAGAAATATATGATAAAGGAAGGGAATTTATGGATATCAACTTCTTTATTATAAGAAACACAACGTTTCGGATTATATGCTTACTCCTTCATCAGGTAAATGAATGATATAAGGCAGAGAACATGTTTTTACACGTAAGAACAACAAAAGTAAGATAGCAAAAGGTGGAAACTAAACAAGGGTAGCCAACAGATAATTGGCGCTGATAGGCGATTAGCAATAGACATTGATAGCCAACTCTTTACAGTAATTAGCGCTGATAGTTATGGACAACAAGAAGCCAGGACTAAATTATCACTGAAAGGTAAATGGCAATGGACAATGGGCAAAAGAGAGGCCGGGGGTAATTAGCACTATCAGTCATTAGATGGTTGGCTACAAATAATGGTTGGCCTTTTCATACATTCAGCACCAAGGCTAACTTATACACATTTTGGTAGAGAACGATTACAATCTTATTCCAGAATTACAATGATCTCATGAAAACAAGTACATTTCAAGAATCACAGCAGATTGGGATTCATTCCATTTTTAACAATATTTTTTTTATTCTTTCTGATTACTTTCTGTAGTCCCTCCTTTAACGGTTTTGCTTGGAATACCGTCTAAGTGTAAACAAACTGGCATATGCTTAGATTCCACTCTATTTTCTATGAAGAACGATGCACAATATCTACACACGTTTGGTGATCCATTAAAATATATAGAGTTTACTACACTACATCCCTGTTCGGATATATACATGTATAGCTACCATCACAAACTCCTGCAGTTCTACCATTGAAATATATAAATGTTATGGGTAAAACACATATTTAATAGCCTTTGCCCGAACGTAATTATGATACCGTCCATTGACCTTCTTCGTTCTACAGGGACCGAATGTTCCACAGGGAACGCTTCTAAGTCTGACGCTTGTCCGTACATACTCGTAAATCAATATGGTGTACAGATTTTCTACCGAAAGATAAAAGTATTCTTTCATTGACTTAGCATGTCCGATTGATGTATATGACATCCGACCCTACGAAAATGTATACTGTTCATAACGACTGGTAAAACACAAACTCAAAACTGAGGATAAATGTACATGCATGTCCTGAATTGTCGGAATGTTGAGACGGCAAAACTAAAAGTCGACATTATGGCCCAACCAGAATGTTCATGCAGTTTTTCAAATAACAGTAACAAAACAGGGTCCATTGTATGATACCGTCTATGACATACGCATGAGTTAATGAATCACTATCAAATAGTGCTGAGACCAGGTGTTTGCCAAAAGGTTAAGGTATCCTGCCCTACTGGTGGAAATGTTATGAATTCACTCAAAAGTGTGACATACATAATCGAAGAAACATATCATATAATGTAAAAAGAAACATGGACCACAGATACCAGTACTTTTGTTAGCACAAATAAATTCTAAAGACTGCTGTACATGAAACTAGACTTTTGAATTTTTAATCATGTCTGATTACTTGCACATCGACTTCGCGTTGAAAAGCTCTTCTTACGTTTTGTTTTGTGTAGTGGATGCCAACTCTTGGTAGTTCACTCACATGTGGACCTTGTGGAGCGCAAAGCACAATCTTGACTCTTGACTTGAATTTGAAAAAGGAGTAATGGTAGGAGCTGGTGGTTCTATTTGTTTGTGACTTTTATTACCCCGCTGTGAGGAGTTCGACTTCACGCGATCTAAACAAACAAAATGTTTAAAACTTGAATTCATAAACACTTCTATAAGAGGGGTAAAATATCTTCCATGGTAGTTTTAGGGTTGACTTCTCCAAACGTATACAACATCTTAAGAAATGTAGCATTAGGAGGAACAGTTGACAGTTTCATATCTATACTACTATGTACAAGGTTTTCGTGAGATGAATACCTCCAACCCCACCCAACACACACGCACGCACGCACGCACGCACACACACACACACATACACAAGCACGCACGCACGCACGCATACACACACATACACACACACACACACATACACACACACACACCTCAAATAGAAGAAGAAACATATGGGCACACATCTTCCACTGAAATTTTAACTGACGATTAATATCTTCGAGGTTATGGCCATACACATGTTTCTCTGTATCTTGGATATTTTCCTTTAATCTTTGACCCAAATTTAAAACGTTCTTACTTTGTAGATCACTGTCAGGCAGAGCTTCTGTAACATCAAGGCCAGATCTTGACTCTGATGTTGCAGTGGTTGCATTGGGTGGAACATTCGACTCCAACGTCATCTTATTGCTCCTACCCAGTTCTGGGTGTTCGGCCTTTACAGGAACTTTACGAACAAGATATTCTGGTGTTGAATATACCCCCCAAACCCAACACTTATTTCACTGAGCATTTAAACTGATAAGTAATATGTTCGAGGTTATGGTCATACAAATGTTTCCCCGTATCAAGGATAGTTTTCCACCTTATACACACTTTTGCATTAGGAGGAACTGTTCATTCCATTACCATATCAATACTACTTCCTAGTTGTAGGCAATTGGATCCATATGAACAAGGTATTCTGAAGGTGAATACACCCGTCCCACAACAAACATACACACGCACACGCACGCACGCACGCACGCACGCACGCAAGCACGCAAGCACGCACACATTCACACACACCTCAAATAGAAGAAGAAACATATGGGCACACATCTTCCACTGAATATTTTAACTGACGATTAATATCTTCGAGGTTTATTGCCATACGCATGTTTCTCTGTATCTTGGATATTTTCCTTTAATCTTTGACACAAATTTAAAACGTTCTTACTTTGTAGATCACTGTCAGGCAGAGCTTCTGTAACATCAAGGCCAGATCTTGACCCTGATGTCGCAGTGGTTGCATTGGGTGGAACAGTCGACTCCAACGTCATCTTATTGCTCCTACCCAGTTCTGGGTGTTCGGCCTTTACAGGATCTTTACGAACAAGACATTCTGGAGTTGAATATACCCCCCAAACCCAACACTTATTTCACTGAGCATTTAAACTGATAAGTAATATGTTCGAGGTTATGGTCATACAAATGTTTCCCCGTATCAAGGATAGTTTTCCACCTTATACACACTTTTGCATTAGGAGGAACTGTTCATTCCATTACCATATCAATACTACTTCCTAGTTGTAGGCCTTTGGATCCATATGAACAAGGTATTCTGAAGGTGAATACACCCGTCCCACAACACACATACATACGCACACGCACGCACGCATGCACGCACGCACGCACGCACGCACGCACGCAAGCACGCCCACATTCACACATACACACACACACACACACACACACACACACACACACACACACACACACACACACACACACACACACACCTCAAATAAAAGAAGAAACATATGGGCACACATTTTCCACTGAATATTTTAACTGACGATTAATATCTTCGAGGTTATGGCCATACACATGTTTCTCTGTATCTTGGATATTTTCCTTTAATCTTTGACCCAAATTTAAAACGTTCTTACTTTGTAGATCACTGTAAGGCAGAGCTTCTGTAACATCAAGGCCAGATCTTGACTCTGATGTAGCAGTGGTTGCATTGGGTGGAACAGTCGACTCCAACGTCATCTTATTGCTCCTACCCAGTTCTGGGTGTTCGGCCTTTACAGAATCTTTACGAACAAAATATTCTGGAGTTGAATATACCCACCAAACCCAACACTTATTTCACTGAGCATTTAACCTGATAAGTAATTTGTTCGAGGTTATGGTCATACACATGTTTCCCCGTATCAAGGATAGTTTTCAACCTTATACACACTTTAGCATTAGGAGGAACTGTTCATTCCATTACCATATCAATACTACTTCCTAGTTGTAGGCCTTTGGATCCATATGAACAAGGTATTCTGAAGGTGAATACACCCGTCCCACAACAAACATACACACGCACACGCACGCACGCACGCAAGCACGCAAGCACGCACACATTCACACACACACACACACACACACACACACACACACACACACACACACACACACACACACACACACACACACACACACACACACACACACACACACACACACACACACCTCAAATAGAAGAAGAAACATATGGGCACACATCTTCCACTGAATATTTTAACTGACGATTAATATCTTCGAGGTTATGGCCATACACATGTTTCTCTGTATCTTGGATATTTTCCTTTAATCTTTGACCCAAATTTAAAACGTTCTTACTTTGTAGATCACTGTCAGGCAGAGCTTCTGTAACATCAAGGCCAGATCTTGACTCTGATGTTGCAGTGGTTGCATTAGGTGGAACAGTCGACTCCAACGTCATCTTATTGCTCCTACCCAGTTCTGGGTGTTCGGCCTTTACAGGATCTTTACGAACAAGATATTCTGGAGTTGAATATACCCCCCAAACCCAACACTTATTTCACTGAGCATTAAACTGATAAGTAATATGTTCGAGGTTATGGTCATACAAATGTTTCCCCGTATCAAGGATAGTTTTCCACCTTATACACACTTTTGCATTAGGAGGAACTGTTCATTCCATTACCATATCAATACTACTTCCTAGTTGTAGGCAATTGGATCCATATGAACAAGGTATTCTGAAGGTGAATACACCCGTCCCACAACACACATACACACGCACGCAAGCACGCACGCACGCACGCACGCAAGCACGCACACATTCACACACACACACACACACACACACACACACACACACACACACACACACACACCTCAAATAGAAGAAGAAACATATGGGCACACATCTTCCACTGAATATTTTAACTGACGATTAATATCTTCGAGGTTATGGCCATACACATGTTTCTCTGTATCTTGGATATTTTCCTTTAATCTTTGACCCAAATTTAAAACGTTCTTACTTTGTAGATCACTGTCAGGCAGAGCTTCTGTAACATCAAGGCCAGATCTTGACTCTGATGTTGCAGTGGTTGCATTAGGTGGAACAGTCGACTCCAACGTCATCTTATTGCTCCTACCCAGTTCTGGGTGTTCGGCCTTTACAGGATCTTTACGAACAAGATATTCTGGAGTTGAATATACCCCCCAAACCCAACACTTATTTCACTGAGCATTAAACTGATAAGTAATATGTTCGAGGTTATGGTCATACAAATGTTTCCCCGTATCAAGGATAGTTTTCCACCTTATACACACTTTTGCATTAGGAGGAACTGTTCATTCCATTACCATATCAATACTACTTCCTAGTTGTAGGCAATTGGATCCATATGAACAAGGTATTCTGAAGGTGAATATACCCGTCCCACAACACACATACACAAGCACGCACGCACGCACGCACGCACGCAAGCACGCACACATTCACACACACACATACACACACACACCTCAAATAGAAGAAGAAACATATGGGCACATATCTTCCACTGAATATTTTAACTGACGATTAATATCTTCGAGGTTATGGCCATACACATGTTTCTCTGTATCTTGGATATTTTTCGTGAAGCTTAAACACAATTTTAAAACGGCCTTACTTTGTAGATCACTGTCAGGCAGAGCTTCTGTTACATCAAGGCCAGATCTTGACTCTGATGTCGCAGTGGTTGCATTAGGTGGAACAGCCGACTCCATCGTCGTCTTATTGCTAATCCCCACTTGCAGAGCGTTGGTCTTCACGGGATCTATATCAACGGTATATACTGAAGTTGAATAAAGACACAAAAAGGACACATGCACACAGCTTCCACTCTACTGAACATTTTAACCAACCATTAACATCTTCGAGGTTACTTGAACAAGACATACTGATATTCTGATTAGTCAAAACGAAGAAGACTACTCTTCCCCTAAACATGTTAACTTTTATGTTATGGCTTAAAAGTATAAAAAAAGCAGCGGTTCATGTCAACATTCGTCATATTTAATGAATTGCACAAATTCAAGTGAAAAAAACACACACTAACACCATTAATCCTTATATATCTGTTTTAGCTGTTGATCTATTATGTCATTATTTATATTATTTCATCAGAAAGTTCTATGCGGGCTGTTCCATATTCGTCACTACTATGATGTTATTTCCAATGACTTATGACTTACTCAACTTTCAAAGTCACCAATGTGTAAACAAAGTTTTGCAAACAAAGACGTCTGAGATACATGTGTCGATGTTTAATATGAAGTGTCACTGGACAAATGTATTTGATATTTTCTGCCTGAGATCGGAGGGAGAGTCTGGCTTCAATATGAATATATGCATTTACACCATGGTTTTGTCAATTAATCATGTAACACGTTATGCTTGATATGGGAGGATACCACATGTCGCCAACGCAATAGAGAACAAGACAATGTCGTGTACAAAAATATCAATGTAAAGTTTCATATTTGACACAGCAGTTTCTGAGACGCAGATGAAACATTTTCGTAACATCGTTGAATTGTTTCACCAAAACACAAAATTTCATACCAAAATCTTCATACATTGTGGCCCTATGGTAAAGGTTAGGGTATTCTTACATTTTTTTCACGTTATATTTCTTTGTACCTTTTGACTACACAAAGGTATTCGAGAAGACGATACTTAATAAAATATCTTGAGATAAGATGCCGTATTATATTTACTGAGTTTCATTTTCAGCTCAGTGGCATTCATCAATCCACTGAGTCAAATACAAAAGAAACGTCAGGGTAAAAAAGCTGCAGCCCTCTGTGTTACAAAAGAAATATATTTCGTAAACAGTCTTTTGCAATTAAAGGCAGGGCAAAATATTTTAAAAATGGATTCGAACCAACATATTCAAACTTTATCAAAAGGTTATTTGGCTAAAAACCGCCGCCGAAACACTGCATACGTAAGGTTCAAAACTCAACTATGATACCTATCAAATACACCACCATTGATAATACTTTTCTTGTTTGTTTCATTTTAACCACCATCATACATGGGTGTACACTTTCTTTCAGTTGAATTATTGCACTTTACACTTTCGTACTGTTCTCAGAAAAAAAAGACACGTCGTCATCAACTAATATTTTGGCCAGGTGGCCAAAACATTACAACCATGTGAATGTTTACAATAAGGACAAAATAAAGGGAAGAACCTGTCTACTAGAAACACTTACTCGTCAATTGAATGTCATCGAAAGGCATCTCCACGTGGACATCTACAGTATGGGTTTCAATAACTCTTTTCAAGTGAGGGAAGTTAATGAATTTTTTGACAGATGTGAAAAAATCCTCCCAAGATTTTTCTTTTCTTTGGATTTGTAATTTAACCTTGTTTAATTGTTTTCTTTCAAATTCAATGTCCAGATATGATACTTGTTTCAGGTTACTGAGTTCAGCCATGATGGCCTCTGCTGCACCACTTCCTGGGGCTGCAAATTTAATCTTAGCAGTGTAGAGTGTTTCGGAAGGGCTCGCTGGGCCGCCTGGAATAACATAAACAGTGTGTACACAACACAAGCAACATTGGATAATTTGTGCGAATGTGTGAGGAAATCATCAAGGCACAAAGCAAAATTTTTGTCTTACAATGAAATATGAATATGTGAATATGAACATAGCTTAAACAATATCCAAATTTAAAAGGGTCAGGATAATGTTACTTAATGGTTTACTCTGTCTTTGCACTTCAGAAGGCTCCGACTCCGATGATGTTATCCTTGCACTGGGAAACTCAGTGGATTCCATTTTCATTTCATTGTGATCACCAAACTGGACGGCGTTGGCCTCGATGTGATCTAAACGAACATAATATCAATTATTGCAAAAGACAGTACTAGATATCACATCTCATGGAACCTTAAACCTGATTGAAATTCGCATATGGTGACATGTGTGTTCCAAAAACTTTCCATTGTGAATATAGTTTACAAACATGTTACACGTATCATGTTTCTGACGTGTGTGAACTGAATACTAATATGTAGTTTCAAGATTTGAACATTCATTTATAATGCTGAACTCACAATGAACATGCTCCAGAGGTGTAAATTCAATGTCAAAGTGTATGTCCTCTGTTTTTCCACTGGGAAGAGTATTCAATGCTCCCTGGCATATTCCAGCTATGATAGTTTTCATTGAGGCTTCTTGGAAAACTGGGATCTTGTCATCACCCACCGGAATTGAAAACTTAAAGTGAATGGAACTTTGTTCGATATCATCAAGCCGCATTCCATATTCAGAAAAAAGCTTAAGCATGTTGGCTTTATTCTGTGTAAGAGTTTCAAAGATCTGTGCTTCCTGTTCAGACTCGGAAAAAGATAACACTATTTCTCCGCTTGGTTGGAATAAATCTGTTACTTGTTCTGTTCCAGCTCTTTCTATTGGTAATGAGAAAAATTGTGGTATTGTATCAGAAAATTAATATATGTACTTCTAAAATGTATTTCCAAACTGCAAAACATGCAATATTAATGCTACATAATAGGTAAACTTTACACTACAAAATATCAACTAGTTAAATGTCCAGAGAACTGCAAAGTCACAAATCGAGGGGTTAGTGCCAGAACCACTTATCTCCATTTTCCCTAGATGTGAGAAATCCCACTTCAAAAGTTTGAAATGGTGCTAAAAAGCACCACTTGAAGTTTTATTAGCAATATTGTTTCCAGCCGTTGTCATTAAGTGTGCCAAACAGTATATCTTGTTTTTTCAACATAACATTGATATTAACATGTAATAAAGATAACCTGAAATATATACGATGTTCTGGCATATCTCTTCCCCAAAGAAATTCAGCTAGACTTTCAGCCAAAGCGAAGTAAATAAAGGCAACTCCATCTGGCAGCATAAACATTATACAGGAAAGGGGAAATGTGAGGCCCAGATCCTTGTAAACAGAAGTGATACATTGTGGCCCTGATAAATGATAACATTCCTGCTTGCGTCAAATTACCCCAAACACAGGACATACGTTTATGCTTCAGAAACTTTCTCAATGAGCAAGCCAATTAATAGCAATAACAGCTTATCTCCCGACAGCTGGTAATGGCTCAACCACAGAGACTGCGTGACACACAGGCTGATACCATTATCCTGGTGTAAGCTGACACTCCAAAGCATCGCTTGCTGTAAACACGTGGTTATAATCACTTACCAGCTTTAACGATTATCTGGCATTGCCTAAAAGAACTAAAGTAATGTCAGTGTTGCCTTTACCAAACATTGTTCATTTTATTAAATGCTGTACATTTACATTTACATTGCATTGTTTGTTTCAAAACTAAAAAGCTAATTAGTCTGCAAAATTAAGTTAATGTCAGGCTGTAATGCTAATGAGTGGAAATGTGTCACACAAAGTTACCGGAGAAACGTTATTCTATAAATTATAGATGAATAGAAGATCCTTTTAAAACCTTTGTTTATGTAAATATATATTCTTTTATAAAACAGTGGGTACATATTTAGCTTATTATCTATATACCAGTATATAATATGTAAAAAGTGATAGATAAATAGATAGACAGATCTGTACCCAACGTTCAATTTTCAAAATGGTGACATAACTCGCAGTATTCACAAAAAATATAATACTTTTTCCAGCTGAGCTTCATTCAAAGTCAATTTATGAACATACAAATACTGCAGTTCTTAAGATCAGTTATCTCAGATTGTATTCGGATATCCAACCTAGCTGTCATAAGACATTTTAATGTGGTTACAATCATTTTACGTTCCTAACAGTAAATGGAATTCTTAGCTTGAACATTCACGCGATTGTTGTGGCTCACTAAAAAGGAAATAAATAAGGAAGTAATGCAGTAACTTGTCAGATATAATATAGCCAGGATCAGCATTTCAGCACTGTCAGACTTCCACAAATCTGAGTCGGGTATTCATGTTTAACTGCGGCATAGTATCTCAGCGGGCTGGCACAATAATATTGGCATTAGTCCGGACTAGTGCAATCACACGCACTTACGCACGCGCGTACGCACACATAGCTATATTAGTGCGATAATGAACACAGCACCACAGTCACACATCATATTATGCAATGTCTGTGTCATAGTCTTCCTCCATAGCATCTGGTACCGGTAGACAATCAGGTCTGTTACCAGTTGGGAGAGCTTTGTAGTACTCATGATATTCGCTTGGAATAATGCCAGATCTACAAAGAGATAACAAGTCTTTCTTCTTCGCATGTGATATTTCTTGCTTCCCAGTGTATCTACAAGTAAGGGAGTTGGTTGTGTTCAGAGGTCTACCTCGTCTACTGCCTGCTGTAACCTTGATTTCTCTGAACTGCTCATCATTGTGTTCAGTTTTGAAGTAAATGCTGTCAGGGCTAGTCTTCATAAACCGCAGCCAGCGAACATTTAGCCAGTTAACTCTACCACCATCCGTGTCCACTTTAGTATTTTTCAGTCTTTGATGTGCCAATTTCTTGAAGTCCATTACATCCGTGTGTTTGATTGGAATAACGAGATAGGGGTCCTTCCTTCTTGCCATTCTGATAACAGTATCCCACTGGCTGGGAACAAAAATACTTGTCTTCTTTTTGGCGAATTCAATACTGGAGTGAATTGCATCGCACTCCATTTGGGTGTGTCCTGGCTCCAAGAATTTATGGTCAATGACATCAATGTGGTCAGTGGTAGTGACAGCATGAAGTAGGGAAGCAGCAACATATTGGTTCCTATTCTGCCCTGTGCATGTATCTGAATACAGGATAACATGGTTGATGTTAGGAGGCATTGCTTTCAACTGTATTTGTAAACATGATGCAATTTCGCATGAACCTCTCTGGGCATCAACCTCTGACCACAGAAAACATGTACCGCTCTTGTGAACAGCATCATGCACTGTGAAATTATAACAATTCAGTTTTCTCATATAGAAAATTTCGCTAACTAGCGAACATGGCGTGTACAATACTGCCTCAAGGTCAAATGTTCCAACAAAGACAGAGGATTCTGTCAAGGCAAGTGCTTTGTCCTTAATCTTTGCCTCTCGAGCTCTGATTTTTCTGGCTTGGTGTTCATTGAAATCCTTTGTTAATTGTTCTGTCAGGCAACCAGTGTCTCTTTCTCTGTAATATTGCTGACAAAGCGAACACTGGTCCTTCTTTGGTACATGGAAAGAAAAATTATATTCTTTATTGAAGACGTTTCTGTAGAGTGATGAGGACACTGGTTCTTTGTTGTCTGCAGCACACCTTTCCTTATAAAGTTCATACATCTTTTTAATATTCAGTTCTGGTCCTAAAAATTGCCTGTTTGTATCTTTTCTTGTGTAGTGGGCATCCATCTTAGGAAATGACTCAATGTGTTCCCTTACTTTTGTCAAGCGATCACTGGCAGTTTTATTGTGTGGCTTATGTCTACCGCGACGTTCTGTGCTCCCAAAGGTTCCCTGGCTCTTGTGCTGTAAGGCATGGCTGATGTATGACTCCCCAATGTCAAGAGTCTTCATGAAAAACTTCTTGCAAACAAGATGTCTTGTTCCTTCCCACTGTAGATTAAATGCCCGATAGACTTGGCGTTTCTTTTCCACCTTTTTTTCACTGTCATCCAGGTATGTACGGGTTTTCTTTTCATCAGTGTTGGAACAAACAAAATCCTTTTGCCTTTCATATGATGACAAGCTTCTAAATGCTTTAAATATACTGTGTCGAGCTTCTTCGGGGATCTTCTGGGTGCACTTATATCTACATTTTGAGCAGTCGACTGCTTTAACCGATTTTCCTTTCATGGTCTTCCCTTGCTGGTTCACATATTCCATTCCACCTAATCTCAGGTGTTTCCTTTGATTTTTTAACCATGTCTCGGGCGTCGCACGTCTCTTTCTAAACAGCACCTTTCTAGGAGGTGTATGGAAGGCTGCCGACTTTCTTGGAGTTGCAGATCGAGATGGGTTCTGTTTGTTTGGGGTTGATGCTGTATTACCTGATGACACTGTGTCGGCACCATGCTGTGAAGATACTGGAACTGGACTTGAAGTATTTGAACTGATCACAGGGCCTTCTGGCATTACATGGTTGCGTTCATTTACAGCAGTACAAGAAACATCAGAGATGCTGATGGACTGGAGACAACTTGCAGCTGATGTGGACGTTCCAGGACAGGTAGCTCTAGAAGCACATGCTTCTGTTGTTTCATGTTGAGTACTTGAGTACTGAGAAGATTTTGTGATGTTATTTTCTATCATTGTGTTTGACAAATGGTTAGCCAGTGGTGTGCATGCATCATAATGATCTTCAATACCTTTTATGGATGTAAATGCGAGGATTATTCTTCTCTCAGTGCATTGTTGAGGAATTGTAGGTTGGACATCAATTACAGGAGTTGATGCCTTGCTGGAGAAAATACGGACACCACGACCTGACCAGTTAGCAAGTGCTAATGGCAGGAAATCAGCAACCTTATTGGTGAAATATCCATTCCTGCGAAGATGTTCCACTTCCAGTGAATAACTTTGCCATGTTTCCAGGTTGTTTTCCTCCACTTCAGCATAGAAATCGGAATAAGTGATGATATTATCATCAAGATGATCACACAGTTGTTTCCTCAGTTCACATTCACTCACATTAAGTTGAAGTGCAGAAGCCTTAAAAAAGCAATTTCCATCAGCCGGTACCTTCAGTAACTTGTATCCATTACAATGCAGAAGTTGTTCTAATCTCTCCGTGTGAAACTTTTTCATTTTAGATTCATACATGTAGTTGGTATGGCTTTCATGTAATGTCTTCAGAACAACAGTTTCCTCCAATTCCCCACTTGACCTTTCATGAAATTTGCTATGAACAATATTCTTCTGATTTGGTATTGTCAATTCTGTTTCCGATTCAGTGGTGTCAGACGAGCATAAATCTTCTTCATTCGGAAGGTACTCTTCTGATGATGTTTCGATGCTACTTTCAACATGTGTATGTCTATATTTCCCCAAATAAATTAAAGGTTCGTCATCAGAGCTGTCAAATTCATTTTCATTTCCTCCCTCACTGGTATTACTGGGACGTGGCTCTATGTAGTCTTGAGGGGCTTTCATATGCGTTGCCGACAAAGGATCTGTGTTGTCAGTAGTTTGTACCTGATTAGCATCCATGTTGGTTGCCGTCAATGGATCTGCGCCGTCAGTGGTTGGTAGCTGATCAGTTTCCATGTTGGTTGCCGTCAATGGATCTGCGTTGTCAGTGGTTGGTAATTGATTAGCTTCCATGCTGGTTGCCGCCAATGGATCTGGGTTGTCAGTGGTTGGTAACTGATTAGCTTCCATGTTGGTTGCCGCCAATGGATCTGGGTTGTCAGTGGTTGGTTGCGGATTTGGTTCCATGCTCATTGCCGTCAATGGATCTGTGTTGTCAGTTGTTGGTAGCTGATTAGCATCCAGGCTCGTTGCCGTCAATGGATCTGGGTTGTCAGTGGTTGGTAGCGGATTCGGTTCCATGTTGGTTGCCGGCAATGGATCTGCGTTGTCAGTGGTTGGTAGCTGATTAGCATCCATGTTGGTTGCCGTCAATGGTTCTGCGTTGTCACTGGTTGGTAGCGGATTCGGTTCCATGTTGGTTGCCGTCAATGGAACTGGGTTGTCAGTGGTTGGTAGCTGATTAGCATCCATGTTGGTTGCCGTCAATGGAATTTGGTTGTCAGTGGTTGGTAGCGGATTCAGTTCCATGTTGGTTGCCGTCAATGGAACTGGGTTGTCAGTGGTTGGTAGCGGATTCGGTTCCATGTTGGTTGCCGTCAATGGAATTTGGTTGTCAGTGGTTGGTAGCGGATTCGGTTCCATGTTGGTTGCCGTCAATGGAACTGGGTTGTCAGTGGTTGGTAGCGGATTCGGTTCCATGTTGGTGGGTGGTTGTGGCACAATATGGTGTAATATCTGATTGTTCTCGATAATATTGCAAGCTTCCAAAATGTCTTGATCTTCGAAGTCAGAATCAAACTCACTCATTTTCCAATGCCTATAGAAAGAAAACAAAAAACAAAAGAAAACAATACATAGCACTGGTCTTGAAATATTTGTGTATGTGACATTATTTCTCAATTTACAATCTAACTTCATGTATCATATATTTACTCTTATGTAAACTTTACTTGTGTTTATGAAAGATGTTTATGTTAAAACCACAAGTCTCACCCATGTCATTTACATACTATTTTATAGCAAAATTAACAAAAAATCCCTGCGATTATCTGAAAACAACCAAGAACACACTAAAAGTTAACGAACACTGATTGATAATGACTTAAACATAAAAATCCGTTATATAAATCATCAGACGTGTTGTTGCGTCGTAACTTTATAACAATATAAGAGATCAATTTTAAAAATTAGTAAAATAACAGATAATTTAATTCAATTTACAGTTTTACTTACCTTAAACGTATTTATGTTGATGAAAATAATTTGGACTATGATATTTCCGTTGTAAGACGTTTGTGTAGTGGGGTTTATCTTCGACGCCAGGACCAAGTAATGACCATTAGTATAAGCTGACTGGAATTTAGCCCGGGAATCAGATATAAACATCCTGGGCCATAGAAGGCTAGCACCAGTTAACATCATCTGGTGCGGGGGAGCGCTTATCTCTAATCGTAAACACAAAAAGCCAGCACATCTCAAATGCTTATCAGTTGTTACGGCTCTTCAATTAAAGGAGTCTGAAGCCTATATCAGAGTGCTAGAATGTGTTAATTCTCGATACGTTTTTCTGGCTTAATAGAATTGAGTGAAAACTTTAATGTTGTGTATACCAGCATGTAGTATTTTAGTATAGAACATCCTGGCGCAACACGAGAACAGAGTTAGGTGATAAGTTGTTTATGTCTTGTTGAATATCTTTTAAAATATACAATGTAGTACAAAGATATTTTGGCGTAGGATTATATATGGTCATACAATGTTTTGAAAGTCATAAAGTCAATTTTAATATTTTACAAGATAATGTGTTCTGGCACTAACCCCTCGAAATGTTCGTACACATTCCAAAGTTTATTCCCCCTCCCAAACCAGGAGTGTTTTCCGATGAGAAGATATTGGAACGATGCAAGGTGTTACCGCCGACTCATGACGGACGACAGAGATACAGATTATTTATAGTGAGGCAAGAAAAGTGTACATAGAGGAGTAAAATGTAGACAATCCGATCACATTCATTCACCTACGTTGTGTGATCAAGGTTTTCCTTTCTTCCAACTGTTCCAGTAGACATTCTTTAGTTTTTCTAACAGTTTCCTCCATATAAACCAGATGATTACTTTGCGTTGCCACCTGCGTCTTAAGTATTTGGTTTTCCTGAAAATGCAAGTGATAACATACTCGTTACTGTGTGGTTGGGTCCTACTTCTAACCACTGGTTTACTTCATTGACACTCTATTCTTAAGCGGCTACTGTGATACAACTGACTGCAGCATAAATGCACACTGATAATTAAATGAGCTGTGTCAACCACCTTTTCTTTCCGAAATGCATATGAGATAAGTCACACCTTTAGTTTAAAACATTTACAAACTAGGAATTTACGCAAAGTATGCTCACCAGGGTTTACGTTTAAAGTCCATAAACGCAAACATATATTGAATGTAAATATAAGAGACAACCCATTTCAATAATCATAAGAAATTTGAGCTAAAAGCAGCCACCATTGTACGATCAGATCCGACCAGATAATATGCATGTGTTTATGAAGCACTATGAGAGACCGCTTATTTAAGCATTAACACAAAAAAACGTAGACAACGATACAAAATCAGTGACATCGTTCGGCGCAATAAAGCAACACATGCACCACGCTCTCCATTATCAGCCAATAAGGAAACAGTAGTCAGGTAGTGGACGTGGTATAATTTTTATTATGGAGCGAGTTAGTGAGTTAAAAATTTAAGGTCGCATCGGCGACGAGTACTAGTTATTATATTTGCAATTTAGTTATGTATGTAGATTTGTATTTAAAAACAAGTTGTGAAATATATTTGAGCATTCTATATTTAAAAACAATTTATGAAACATATTTGATCATAACAATATGATGCATATAGTTTTAAACACGGGCTATAGGCCACCAGTAACCAATGGTAACTCGCTGGGGATCATTGGGACTTGCAGTACCTTTGCTTCCTGCTTGATACCCCAGCAGGATTTACGTCATCACTTTAGCCAATATTAAAAAAAACCTCATCAACTAGTTGGCTTAAAAATGGCTTCTTTTTATAATGGAAATAGAATCGTAAAAAAATAGTTGCTTACATAGCCAATCAAATTGTGATCACATGCAATTAATATGTAACGTTTGGGAATGTAATTCTCATAACTCTGGAGTAGAAGATATCGGATTAGCTTTCAAGTTACTTCCCTTTAAGGTGAAGGTCACCCACCTTCTAGGTTGTTCGGAAATTAGCTGATGGCAACCATATACTATTCCTGTAAATGGATCCAAGGAGCCTTGGTAGCCTGTGTACCCCGAGATGAAACAGTGATCACAAGTTACCAAGCCAGCATTCCACGGTGCAGCCTTATATGCGTGCTAGGCCTTAACTAACCATTATATGTGATAGCTTTTTGTGGCTAGTATAGTTACATCTCTTTCTTAAAAGGTTAAGGACAAGTCGTCAAATATGAAAGCAAATGTCATCTAAAGTTTACTGAGAAAACAATATATTAAGTGCTGAACATTATGGATGTAACATTTATGTAAAATTTTGGGACAAGACATTTCATCAAGAAGTAGTCACGCACTTCTTGCTGATCTGTTTCTTTATGCATATGAATCTGAATTTCTGCTTGAATTGGCAAAATCAAAACAAGGGCATCTGGTCAAGAAGTTTAACTTGTACGTTAGGTATAAAGATGATCTGATATCGTTCAATAATGACCAAATAACTAAGTCCCTTTACCCACCTAAATTAGAAATACAAAAGACCAGTAAAACTGCCGACATCAGTTTTATATTTAGACTAATGTATCAAGATTCAGAGTGACAAGACACTCTCCACAAGATTGTATAACAAGAGGGGTGACTTCAACGTTCCAGTAAGTTCCCTTTATGTCGAGTAATATTCCGGCAGCTCCAGCCTTTGGCGTCTACATTTCACATCTTATGAGGTACAATCCAGTTCGCTCTTTCTACGAAGATGGCACAGAGCGTCATGCGATCTTGTTAACAAGTAGCTTGGATTACAACATTCATGACCTCGGTACAGCTGTCAAAATGATATATGGTTGGACATTTTCAACTTTGACGCATCAGTGACAAAAATGATGTAATTCACTATTTTATCTTGCACCATATGTTCCAGGTTTTTTTTCTGATGAACAATTGACATGTATTTGCAAGCGCTTATGATTGGTGCCACCGATGGGACAGGATATGCTCACCTTTTCGCGAACACCTGCTATCATCACTATTTGGTAGTAATTGATAAACACATGCTTATGATTTCGTCGGAATCGAACAATGGACTCTGTATTTAGTAGAGATTTGTTATGATTATGGAAATGGTTTTATCGCTTTAATAATTATACACATAATTTACAGCGTGGCCGAATCATTCTGTTAACTACATGAGCAACAAGCTGACATTCTACGACATATTACATTTGTGGTTTAAATGTTATGCCATTTTTTATTGAAATGCGCAGAAAAATATTATATTGCATTGCTGATTTAAAAACGTCATTAACAAAAAACTAAAAAAATCTTCTGCCTTGTCTGGTAAAATACCCATATCTAACACCCAATGTACTGTTACGGATACTGCAGAATGAACAATCCACAAAACCGAAGGAATTGTTGAGGGCAAGGGAGCACAACTCTTTACCCAGTTAAGGTAGAAATAATGATGCTATTTTTTGCCAACAATTTTCGGATACAGTTTTAGTTAAGATTACAAGTTCATCTTCACATTTTAAAGTGATATTGTGACCTAAAACGTTAATTAACATTTTTGAAGCTCACCTTTCGTAATGCATTACATTCGCCCTCAAGTTCCGACTGACGAATTTCTGCTTTAACCAATCTGTCATATCCTGAAACAAAAATACAAATTGACCGTGATTGACCTATGGTGATAAACATGTAATAATGGTTGCAATATTTGGTAGTAGTATGATCTTTTATTCTGGTAAAGTCGAGAAAGAAGTAAAAGGTAGATAAACCGATTACATTCATTCACTTACGTTGTTTGGTCAAAGTTTCCTTTTCTTTCAACTGTTCCAGTTGCTCGTCTTTAGTTTTTCTTGCAGTTTCCCGCATATCAAATAGCTGCTCCCTAAGTGCTCGGTTTTCCTAAAAAATGAAGCGAAAACATACTCGTTATTGTGTGGTTGGGTCCTACTTCCAACCACTGGTTTACTTCATTGAGACTCTATTCTTAAGCGGCTACTGTGATACAACTGACTGCAGCATAAATGCACATTGATAACTATCTGTCGCGTGTAAACCACCTTTTCTTTCCAAAAGGTATATGTGTTTAGTGACACCTTTAAGCTTAAAACATTTACATACTAGGAATTTACGCAAAGTATACAAACCTGAGTTTACGTTTAAAAGTCCATAAACGCAAATATTATCAATATGAATTAGAGACAATCCATTTCCATAATCATAAGAAATTTCAGCTAAAAGCAGCGACCATTGTGCGATTCTGACGAGATCATTATCATGTGTCTATGAAGCACTATCAGTTAGTGATGATACCATGTGTTCCCGAAAAGGTGAACGTATTCTGCCCCAACTGTGGCACCCGTCAAAAAACTCATGTCCACGACATTTCGAAATCATTTATTTTACAAAGGTCAATGCCAATAATTACCAGATCATCACAATTATATCTTCACAGACTGCTTATTTAAGCATTAATACATAAAACTGTAGACAACGATACAAAATCAGTGACATCGTTCGGCGCAATAATGCAACACAAGCACCGCGCTTTCAATTATCAGTCAATAAGGAAACAGTAGTCCGGTAGTGGTCGTGGTCTACATGTTTATTATGGAAACATAAATGTAAAGGTATTTGCTTACATAGCTAATCAAATGCCGTGGAATCACATGCAGTTAAGATGTAACGTTTGGGAATGTAATTATCATACCTTGGGAGTAGAAGATATCTGATTAGTTTTCAAGTTACTTCCCTTTAAAGTGAAGGTCACCCACCTTCTAGGCTGTTCGGAAATTAGCTGATGCAACCATATACTATTCCTGTAAATGGCTCCAAGGAGCCCCGTGTACCCGTGTATGTTGATTTTAAAACGTCATTAACATAAAAAGGAAAAACATCTTCTGAGTTGCCTTGTCTGGTAAAATACTAATATCTTACACCCAATGTACTTTGATGTTAAGGATACTGCAGATTACACAATTCACAGAACCGAACTAATTGTTAAGGGCAAGGGGGCACCGCTCTTTTTTCAGTTATAAAAAAATTCATAATGCTGTTTTTGCCAACGATATTCGGATACAGTGTTAGCTAGGATTGGAAGGTCATCCTGACATTTTAAAGTCACATGGTGACAAATGACTATTAACTGTTCATGAATTCAAAGTCTTAAGTATTGATGTTATAATACGTAGACATTTGGAGATATGGATGTCAAAGTATATTTATTATATTGGGCTTAAATTCTGCAAACAGTGTAATATGGAAATGTTTTCACATGTATGTGGTCTTATGGCCATAAACAATAATAAACTGCATTGATCAAATGCAGTCTATCACTATCATTATCCTTGATATAATGTTATTAGATTACCATCCGCAGGTCTGCTTCTTGAACAGGTCCGAAGCACAGGTTGACATACGATTTGCAAAATGAGAAACCCTTTTTAACAGATTTAAGTGTTAGTTTGACTCTTATTCATCATGTTTTTAGCATATAGACTAATAGCTACACACTGGAAAGAGTCATTCTTGAGTGAGTTGGAGAGTTGCGCTTAACGTAGCTTTGAACCGTTATTTCAGTTATATCACTGCATGTTATCTTAATTTAGCACGAACGCCAACGGCGACACGAGCTTCTTTCGTGAAATCTACGAGCACGGGTATGGTGTTGATGACAAATGATAATAATCGGGGTGTATCGGGAAACCGGCGAGATATACTTTAATGTGAATTCGTGTAGCAGCTAGGATAACGATGACCTTCTTTTCTTGAGAACAGAGCGTGTGGTTAGCCTGCATTTGTTCTGTTTGTTACGCAGATACTTTGTAATTTCATTCGCAATATCGAGACAATTAAACGACGGATTAACTGCTGACACATAACTGTAGTTTTCCAGGACATGTAGTCAATAGTTGAAGTTATCAACAAATTTTAAAGGCGTCCACTTAAAGAAGTTTCCGTCAGAATTGAGATTCAAAATATATAGAGAGCTAATTTATGTAATACGAATCGAGAAACTGCATGCATCAATGTTATTTAACCTGCAACACAAATGTTTTAATCTGTTAGTTTTAAAAACATCTCTATTGTTTGATATTGCAATTCACAAGCAACTTTTGAAACCCCTATATAAACTATAGTTGCAGAAGAAACAACGAGCTGAATTAAGCAAAACACTGATCTTACTCATACCCACATGTTCTCTTACATACGATCAAGATTTATTTTGCATTTTTCAGAAAATAATTAACACACTAAATAGATCTACCATCCATCATATATTCAATCAATTGCATTATATATACCAATCGACATACTTAAAAATACAAGATCTATCAATAAATGTTTCGTCCTTAATAAATGTGTCTATCATTCAGTGACATCAGTGACCACAGGCGTTTACAGTCACATAATGTTTATCATGATATAAATGGAAATGTAAACCCCGAATTAGTTCATATGGATATGTTTAAATGCCACTTTTTAGAAAAATTCGAAACGCACCTAACATTCGATAATTGTATAAATGATAGGGTATATAGGGTATAGAAAAAGTAAAGGTGCTTAACACTACGACCACGACATTTGTGATATAATCTCACGTGCAAAAGAAACGTCTCCAAACATTTTTCAACTAACAAACAACACAAACACAAACACGAATAGATAATGACGTTTTATATGAATAACAAAAAGGTATGTAAAGCATGTGTGACCGAAGTAAAAAGAACATGTTAAATGGAACAGCTGTAGAGTCAATGTTATCACAAGGGGTCGATTGTCCAGTATTCGAGCACAAGCCAAAGCGGCAAATCACAAAAACCGCAGATTTTGAAATTGGAATTGGAAACTGTCAATACCGCGTATGTCCACCCCTAGCGTCGATACATGCCAGAACACGTCGTCGGGCCGAGTGTGTAAGTCTTCTGATCACGTGATACGGGATCTGACGCCATTCTCTCTGCAGTGGCTGAGCCAGTGCATTTCTCGTCAACGGAGGGTGTGGCAGTTGTCGAATCCGACGTCCAAGATGGTCCCACAAGTGTTCTATCGGAGACATGTCTTGGGATCTTGGTGGCCAAGGCAGGACGGACACGTTGTTGGCGTTGAGAAAGGCCGTTGTGACAGCTGCGGTGTGTTGTGTGGCATTGTCGTGCTGAAACAAGGTTCCTGGATTTTGCTGGAGGAAAGGCAGGACATGGGGCTGCAGAACTTCATCAATATACCGACGGGCTGTCAGGTTGCCATCGATGATAATGAGGTCGGTCTTGGTGTTCCCACAAATTCCTCCCCAAACCATCACACTCCCTCCACCATATGGTTCCGTTTCCTGAACGCAACAACGTGCTGTCCGTTCCCCACTTAAATGAAGCGTACGTAGATAACGGTCTTCTTGTGGCGTAGTGACTTTTGGTCGACCGCTCCTTGGCCTGTCTACTGTCCTGCCAGTTTGTCTGTAACGTGTGACTAGTCTGCCAATCGTTCTTTTTGCGGAGCCCATGATTCTTGCAACATGGTCGTGAGTTGTCCCAATCTCCAACATTCCAATCGCTCTTTGTCTCTGTTCCATAGTTAATCTAGGCATGTTCGGCGGGTTTTTCAGACGCTGATGATTGCAAAAGAACAGTTTCACACGGGTTTTATAACCGATCTTCATACGGGTGATTTCCTGCACGTGCAAGTCATTTTTACCCGCTTTTGGCATGCAGCACGTGAATTTCCTTGAGATACCATGCATTGGTGTGTTTGGGCAATGTGTTCCGAACTGTTTTTCATGTTTTTGACTATATTCAACAATTATAATATAATTCTAACTTTGGGGACGTTTCTTTTGCACGTGAGTGTATGTTCAAAACAATTACGACTACTGAACTCGAATTCGAAAATTACAAAGTCTTCCCTTTTATTCTGTATCCGTATTGATTTAATTTGTTATTTATCAATATTTATTTACCGCCTGGAAAATGCTTTGATTTCCCATGAAATCAGTGTTGGTATACATTTCCAAAAATATTTTCCAAAATGTAATTTCTACAAATATTTACCTTATACCGATATTACTAAAAAACTGATACATTTTAAACTCAATGGAAAAATCATATATGGATTTGGTCAAATTCCCAAAACAAATAATCCAGAAGATAGTGTGAATGTTTTGGGTTTATTTCCTTATTTCCAGTAAGTGACATTGACAATTCAGAGAGCCAGTTGCAGCAGCATGAGTAACTGGTTAAATTCAAACACCATTTAGCAGCCCATTAAGAAGACAATAACATTGCACTTACAAACATGAGGTGTCTTATCGTTTCGTGTAGTTGTAGCTTGTCTTCCGTCATATACTTGTAAGGAAAACTTTCGATCAGATCTTCTCTGCCTAAAACAGGAAAGTCATTTCATATATATTTACAGATATAGAAAATCACTTACATTGGATGGGTTACCACGAGGATTTGAAACTCTAAATGTTGTTTATATATTAATATAATAAGCTAAATTAAAAACGCCTGATACCTTTAAAAATAAAATAAACAGACACAAATAAGAAATATGCTAGTATAACTTATCTTGTGCTATTGACAACTACAAGAATAATGTCATCAACGTCTTCTATAAATACATTTCCATCTAAAAGTATGCATAATCCCATTGTTGTAGTGTATTAATTGACAGTTCATAAACATAGCCCCACGGCACTGTAGCTCACACACCCGGATATATAGTCAACACTTCAAAATGTTAATAATGACAGCCACTTGGCAAAATTGATATTCACACATCTAACACTAAAATCTGAAGATTTGAATCATATATGATTTCATCTTAGAGAGAAACATACACGCCAAAGCCATTTAAGTCAAGTATGCAGATTTAAAATATGGCGGACATATTGAAAATCTCGAACAAATATGCAAGTCATGACATTAGCTCACTTTCAGTCAGGTGAGCCAAAATCTAAACCTCACAATACCTTCAACAACTACAGAAAAATGGATTGTTTAGAGTGTTTGCGAGTACGAGCACAGCTTACTCGCGACGATATAAAGAATCTGTAATATACATCTCAGGTTCTTACATCTGTGGGCCGAGTATATATCATATCTACTACTAGATCGTAGACTACTTCATCACTCATGAGTTAACATATACTGAACAACAAAAGTTCCTGTGACATTGAATAAGTTTTAATGCAAAGTTATGTTTTTTACCAAATCTGAAACAATTTCGGTTTGCAACAGACAAAAGACTCCTGTAAGTGTGCAAATGGTTTAATTTGCCATACTGACTTCAGAAAATGCGTGATGTCATAAAAAAACAAGAACATGCCAAAATGTTAATTTACAAATGAATAGCGTGTGTGTCCACCTCTGGTTGCGATGCAAGCAACACATCTTCGTCTCATGGAATGGACCAGGCGTAGCACAAAGTCCTGTGGGATATTTGTCCATATCTGCTGGAGCATGTTTCGAAGTTCCTGGAGTGTCTGTGGAACACGTGGTTGACGTCGAAGGCTCCGATCTATCTCATCCCATATGTGCTCGATTGGTGAGAGATTAGGGGAGCGAGCCGGCCAGGGGATGACATTCGCGTTGTTGTGTTGAAGAGACTCCTGAACAAGTCGAGCAATATGAGGCCGGGCGTTGTCATGTTGAAAGGTAATGCCTGGGCCATGACGACGCAAAAACGGTAGAAAAACAGGGCCGATGATCTCGTCGCGGTAGCGCTGTCCATTGAGATTTCCCTCTACCACTATCAAACTGGTCCTTCTTTCCTGCTGTAATCCTACCCCACACCATAACGCTGAAGCCCCCGAACCGATCTTCTTCCATTACATAATGATTGACGTAACGTTCACCTCTACGTCGGTACACTCGAAACCGTCCATCGCTGTGGCTGAAAACGAGACTCGTCATTGAATAGAACTTGTCCCCACTGCATGGCCGTCTCGCGTAGACGCTGTCTGCACCACTGTAGACGTGCTTGACGGTGGTTTCGTTGTCAAAATGGGACATCTGGCAGGTCTTCTGGCGACCATCCCTGCACATCTGAGGCGACGACGTACGGTTTGTGAAGATATTCGTCGAAGCCAGGGATGCTTCTTGCAATCTGTTTTGCTGGCTGGAATCGATTTCGTAGTTGTGTTGTTCGAATCCAGTTGTCTTGTCGATTATTGTTTACGCGTGTCCTGCGACTCCGGGGATGGTCTCTGACTGCATTCGTATGTTGCCAACGTTGCCATAAACACCAAATGGTGTTTCTGTGGACGTTAAACTGTCTTGCAACATCATGTTGACTCGATCCTGCTTCAAGCATACCAATGGCTCGCAGACGCTCATTTTCGTACAGGTGTGGCATTTCGTAATTTTGAATAATTGCGTATTTTTGTTGTGTTTCTGAGTGGTTGTTATCAGCACGATGCTGAACAATGCATATGGAATCCCGTTAACATACATGTACAACAATATTGAAAACCAAACTTTACTTGTTTGAAAAATACACTAAAATATTGGTGTCACAGGAACTTTTGCTGTTGAGTATATCTCTAACTCTTTGTTTTAAATCCATCAGAAATATTGTTACACTGCCCACTTCCTGTAAGATCCAAGCAAAACCAAATGTGAAACTGAATAACATATTCATGACAGAAGTTGCCCACGTATGACAATCAGCACAATCCAATACATAAAACATTTCATATGCCTTACAGGTACATCTATTGCTTTGCATATGTAAAATGCTTAGCCAAAACGTAATAACCTCAACAATGAATTACAATATACATGTATAGGGTATCTTCCACATTCCCCTCAAACCATAGCACTTGGAGTAGTCTTACTGATATTCAGAAAATGTTTACAGGCAACATTGTTTACCCTCTCTGTGCAACCCTGTCTTTGTTAATCCTATATTTCTGAACAGACGAGTAAAGTTGGTATTGTTTGAAATGCAAAATTGTTAAAGCAAACATGTTATGGAAACATACATTTTCCGTAGCACTTCAAATAACACATTCTTGGTCTTTGTTGAGACGTATCAACATATGCTGATTAAAAACCTCAACATCACAGTCACCACATATCGCTCTTATTACTCTTCCTCATATCGCACCTCTCCTGAATTCAACTATTTTAGTTTTTTCAAATATTAACGAACAATGACAAGGATTTGCAATAATTGTGCAAAGCATTTAACCGTTTATCTAATCCATACATACTGTACTGAGAGGCACAAATAAGGCATGCTCAAATTAAAGTTTCAATATTTTTTTACTGAAATGAAATATACAAATGACAATCAATACAAATGACTAATTAAAGATTACACTGATGAATTTCATGAACAGTTACTGTATGACAAAGAATTAATGTCTATGAAAATGACGTCAAAGGCGAGTGGTGTCAATAACGAGTGTGTCCTCCTTTTCACTAACTTTGATGAAGCTTTATTGTTAGGATTCACACATGCATTATATGTTACCACATTAGCAATCTTTCTTCAATTTTGTATCTGAAAATTTGGCAAGTTGACAATTCCTTACAATAAGGGGATGCTTGTTATGGTTTGTACAAAGCATGTGTCCAAAAAAGTGCTTTATTGTTTTTGTTCAACATTCGGAGTACAAATTTTGTGAAAAATGACACGGTAATCAGGTATCATTTTAGTTATGTGTGTAGGTGAGGGTCAAACATTGCTATATTCTGTGTCCGTAGCTCTATGGCTATTTAAGAAACTAACAACAGCTGACTGTGGGTGCTTTAATATATTTTACAGGCTGTCGAAAGCAACTAATCTCTGGTAGAATTGTTTGAATTACCTTGCATAGACAACTGTGGTATAGGTAAACCGCAGCCCGTAGTGTCCGTAGCCCCTATTTTAATAACTTGTATTTTAAATAAACTGCTAAACTGTTAGCTTTTTTAAGTTTAGGATACATTCAAATGTTCATAAAATCGGAACAAGATGAAATTCAAAAAATTCTAATGGTGTCATTTGCTATAAACTATTTTGGGCTACGGACACTACATACTTTTCAATTAGTCTATGAGGTACACTTTTGATCATACCCGCTAAGGGTGACAAAGGTTTCTTGAGCTTAAATTAAAGTTTCTATCCAATAGATGATATGTAGCAATGAAAGCCATAATAAATTAACAGCTGTCAAATTTTGCAGCTCACCAAACACACAGCTCCAATGCTACTTTCACTTGATATAATACATAATTAGTTGTACGTCGACATCATCATCATGATAGCTGCACCAAGTGTTGCTATGGAAGCTGAAGACACAAAGACTTATGTAGACCATTTAAGTTGTATGCATTGGTTGAATAATGAATGCAGATGTGATTATTATTATATCCTGCAGCATATGCTCCTCGATCCAAGTATCTGAACTTTCCTTTTCTTGTAGGTGTAATTTGACTAAGGTACAAAGTCAAATGAACACGTGTTAACATGGGACCTACTAGTTCCAGTATTTTGGCCTAGTTAAAGATCTTGATGTACAATTTGTATTTTGAATACATTCTAGCTATTCTGTGTATTCTAAGTCATGCTTCAATGATCTTTTGACTCAACTATTTCTTGCAGAGAAAGTCCCTGATATCAAAGTGGCAACTACTGGAAGTTTCTGAGAACTATTATATTATATATATTCAGTTCATGTTGGAAACGTCTACTGAATAAATGATTTGAAACATTCAATTCACTCTGAAGTGAAAGATTCAATTTGATTTCTGAACCCTCCTTTTAAGGTTAATTGTGTAAAAGTAATAATGTTCACATGTGCAGTGAGCAAACATTGAAAACGCTACTTTTTAGTGATGTCGACAGTGAGATTTCACAATGTAGAATGGACATGATCAACATTAACTGTCAGAGGAGTGAATTTTGCAAGTAGCATATCTCTGTATTATGTACATTTAAAATTGTTCAATGAAATCAAATTGGTAATAGATTTAGCGACTAAGAGACAATGGTGAACACCTTGGTGACAAAATGTGGAAGAGATACTCAAACAACTCTAGGGAAGAAATCTGAGTAAATGAGGCGATACAGGAAAAATGTGAGTATTAATGCAGAAAAATATGAACTTCTTTGAAAGACATATAAATATACGAAAGACATATAAATAAAGAGAAGAGAAATGAAAAAGAAGAAACAGGCAATGCAAGGTGACCAAAAGCATACTAACGCACAACGAGTAAAGAAACGTTTACAGAAAACAAGCTTACCGCCAAAAGGTAAAGGAGAAGAGAGAAAATTCTTTGTCTGATGTAAGGAGAGTGAATAACAGATCACAGAATTATGACAAAGTAAAAATCGCTGAAAAAGAAAGTTGACTATACGCAGGATTAGAAGGCTGTACTTCGAACACAACAGTGAAGGCTTCGAGTCAAACTGAAGAAACAGAAGGCTGACGAGTTAGCATATACCAGTGCATTTGAGAACAGATGGTCAGAATATCTTTTCGTCCATAAAATAAAAAACAACACTGCCCAAAAAACCAAGTAAGAAAGCTAAAAATTTGGAACATCTGGCAGAATCACCAGAAACATCTTAAATTTTGAAGAAAAGAAGTTCATGGCTAAGGGCAGAATTTAAGAAAATGTTTTGGGAATGAAATGCAATGCTACATAATAGCACAACATAATGAAAAGAAAAGAGTGTATAGAAGCTTGACATATGCAGTCCTTAAAATGCAAAGAATTTAAAACACACATAAAACTTAAGACAGGAAGGCACATCTATTACATGCCTAAAACTGAAACAGTGTGTTGGAAAGTACAGAAAAGAAAACCAAGAAAGGACAGAAATAGTGACACTTGGCAGAATAAAGTGCAAGACTTTTTTTCTGTCACCAGAAATAAATCGTGAGGTTCCGGGAAAAAGAGATGACGTGACCATATAAAGCAATGTCGAGAAAGAAGCAGATCAGAAGCACATCATGATCATGACCCTGCAGGAAGCATATGACCTATTTAAGGTGAATAACCGAAATGAAAAGGCTTGACATCATTGAACAAACTGAAGCCTTTCCATGTTAGATATATTTCAGAAACCAATAGATGATCTTGCTTCTGCAGATTTGCTACAATGTTGCCTTAAAAGTTGAATCAGCTAACACTAAAGACTTAAAGAAAGTATGAACAAGAGTTTGCCACTAATGTGGCTATGCCCCCCGCCCCTGTTGCAGAATGTATGACATAATTAAATCTAAACAAACCCTAACCTTTTTTAACCGAGGTGGAAATTGTAAAAAAAGAAGAGTTTGCCACTAATGTGGCCAAGTCTCCTGCCCAGCAAATGAAGTGTATATTATGTCAACAATAGTGAAATTTGATCACACAAACACATACATTTGAAAAATATTCAAAAGTTTGTAAGGAGTAAAAGGCAGCAGGGGAGCATCTACTTGATGTAAAAGCAAAATATCCTGAAGAAACCACATAAAATGCTGCAAAACACAATTTCTATGAGGTTCAAGAAAAACTTGAAACCTTCTCCACACAAAAAAACATAATGGAAGTACAAACTGATAAAACCAGTTACTACATTTACTACTGAATTCATTAGGGTGGGAGAAAGAAAAACCATTACAAGTCATGTTACAGGCACACACTGCGAGGAAGTAGGCCGCCACGAGTGCCACACACATTTTATGGTCATACCATGTGATATGATAAAGTGAAAAAACAAACAAGACAATATTATAAATGTGAATGTTAAAACTCTACAACACAAATGTCTTCATATCAACATGTGCTGAAAACTGTAAACAGTTTTATAGAGAAGTATGCCATCTTATCGCACACCCATCTCTGTCATAATCAATGCAGAAGTAGGGATGATGGATTTGATAATGAAGTCATTGAACGAAAGTTACCCTCAACCAATATTGAGGCACATACTGACAACTTGGAAGAAGGCATGCACAGTTTCCCCTACTATGGTAGAAACCTCAAACACAAAATGTAGGCACAAAAAACCTTTATTATGACTTATAAGATTCCTTAAACAAGGAAGTTCAACTTGTTGCCATGGAAAAATAAAAAAATATAAATTTCTAAAATTTCTAAATAGTAAAAGGCACCAGTTGAGCACGTACCTGACAGAACTGCAAAATTTCCTGAAAAGATATTGAACGGTTTATAAGTTATGCTCCGGAAACGAACCCTACCCTCACAGAACCTAAGTCCATCTTATTGCCATGGAAACGTAAAAGATAAAATTTTCTAAAATTTCTAAGTAGCAAAAGGCACCAGTTCAGCATGTACCTGACAGACCTGCAAAGTCTCATGAAAAAAATATTTAACGGTTTCTGAGTTATGCTCCGGAAACGAACCCTACCCTCACAGGACCTAAGTCCATCTTGTTGCCATGGAAACGTAAAAAATAAAAAAATTCTAAAATTTCTTAACAGAAAAAGGAACCAGTTCAGCATGTACCTGACAGACATGCAAAGTTTCATAAAAAACATATTTAACGGCTTATGAGTTATGCTCCGGAAACGGACGGACGGACAGACGGACGGAGCCCGTTTCTAGATCCCCGCCAACTTCGTTGGGCAGGGGATAAAAAAAACAAGCAAACAAGTCTCAAATTTGACACTTTGTCCATACACAGACATTCCTACCAATGTATGTTTAGAGCGAAGGTGTACACAATATCAAGGATGTAGCAGAAAGGTGTAGGAAGGAAAACAAAGACATCACTTGGCACAAATGGGAGCATATGACATTAAAAGAGAGTGATACAGAAAAGAGAATAATGGCATGAATGCGAAAAGTCACTAGTTTGGATGCATTTCTTGCAGTCTTTAAGAGTTCTCTTAGTATCTACTCCAGTCATATCTTCCGCTCCAACTTGCAACACAAGCAGATGCAAAGCCGCAAAAGCAATCTAAAACCTGAACAATTGGTGATGGTTGTTGATTATTCTGAAAATTACGAAGTTCAGACTGCTTACTTTGACCGGAACATGGTGACCATACATCCAATGATATGTTATTACCAATATGGTAATAGATGGTAAACCAGTGACAATCAAACATGCCATAATTGACATAACATATGACCTCAAACATGATGCAGCTTCAGTAAAAAGCTTTTAAAGCAAGGCAGTCAGCATCACAGAGGAGAAAGTGAAGGGACCAGAAGTGCTGCAGTTGACTGATGGCTGTGCTGCACATTTACAAGAGGATGGGATGCTTTTGGGATATCAGCCAACAGACAATCAAGACTGCACGCAATTATTTTGAGACAAGCAATGGACAGAACATATGTGTCTTGGAGCCATAATGAAAACATTCTTGCTACCGTGTTGTACTATCAGGAAAAGTTATAAGGGATGCAGAAGCAGTGCACAAACTCTGCACGGATGTCTTTGACCATAATCCGAAGCTGGGAAAAAAGATAACAATTCCATCAAAGACAGTGAGAGACAGTTTGACTTCATCAGATAGAAGAAGGCCTAAAACCTGTCCAAGGAAACCGTCCATCAGGTGAAGTATACTGGGCATCCCTATGAGATACTGAGTAGGAACCTGTCTTGCTATTGTACTTGCTGTGTTGAAAACACTGGTTGTGAATATAAGACCTATGTGTGTGAATGAACAGCAACTGAAAGCAAAAGATACTGGTATCCTTCAGAACTTAAGTTTCCTTATGTATTCTTCTACCGGCAATCTATTGCTTTAACCATTAACAGTATAGACCTTTCCGGCTTGCTCCTGATCTCTTCATAGAACCTACACACGTGGAGCTTCTGTTCCCATGTAAGTTAGCTGTATCGACTCGTGTAAGCTGTATCATGTACAACATATGCTACATCAACGTTCTGGATAAATTTTCTCGTCCATTATTTCACTTCAGCTTCTATTTCTAAAATTGGAATGATACAAGGGAAGTTCAAATTGGTGATTTTGTTTGCATAGCCTTAAAATATGTGAAAAGGAGAAAAGCTGCCATTTCAATTCTGAAATCACTCCATCCTTTGCATGAAGTTAGGATATTAGAGACAATATACCATTCGTTGGCAGTCTTTCTAACGAACGAGCCAAAGTTTGGCTGCAGTACATGAAAGGTTTATTGTTGTTCCCATTGACAAGGCATCAAATAACACAACCATTATATGTAAGCATCACTACATTAATTATTTGATCAAAGAACTTGGTATAACTGACATATCAAATAATGCCACATATAAATATGTTAAATGAGGAAGAAATCTGCAAAAACCATGCATCGGTACTATAAAGTTTTGACCAGACTCAAAAACCTGAAGTCATGTCCATTCCTCTTTTGTAATGAATTCTAAAGCACCACAAAGAGAGTGATATTGCTGGATCCAGTAGATATACCACCTAATCCCAGTCTCAAAGATTAACCACAATCCTTAAAACAATCAAGGAAGGACTTATTTCAGACAAGTGGAATTAATACAATATGGATTCTCAAAAACGCAAAGGAGATCATAGGAGACCAGTGAGACCGTCTCATCTGTTTCATATTTAGATATATGCATACAGATTCAGAGTGACAAAACACTTTCCACAAGACTGTATGAGAAGAGGGATGACTTCAACGTTCCAGTAAGTTCCCTTTATGTCGGGTAATAGTCAACTTTCTATCATGTGGAGCAATATTCCAGCAGCTCCAGCCTTTAATGTCTACATTTCACAGCTCTTAAAGTACAATCGAGCATGCTCTTTTCATGAAAAGGTCACAGAGCGTCAGATACCTCTTTCTTAAAAGGTGTTTGATCAAGATTACAACATTCAAGAAGGTAGTAAAGCTTTCCAAAAGCTTTAAGGTAGACATGTAAAGGACATTTTACGCGTAAGTAACAAAAACGATGTCTGATGCAATTGCCTACTTTGACTTGTACCATGTGTTACCGTGTATTTTCAGGTGAACAATTGATTTTCCTTTGCATGTGTTTGTAATGGGTGCCACCGGTGGGGCAGGATACGCTCACCTTATTGCGAACACCTGGTATCATTACCATTTCATAGTGATTCATAAAGTAAGAGGAATTATGGATGTCAACTTCTTTATTGTGAGGAACACAACGTTTCGGAGTACATGCTTACTCCTTCCTCCGAAACGTTGAGTTCCTCATAATAAAGAACTTGACATCCATAAATTCTCTTCCTTATTCGTATCACTTCTAAATGCCTTTCAAAGGCTTATTCATAAAGACATACATGTACTTATGATACAGTCAGAATCGTAGAGTGGACAATGGAGATATCAGATGATTATTGAAAAGGTTTTATCGCTTTTATGTATGTTATTTTACCTTCTCATGACTGACTAAATATTTTTAAATTAAACTCGACATATCATCGAATGTTTTATCTCTAAGAATCGAGTTTGATAAACTGAGAATGTGGGCAAATTTTATAGGTTAAAGGTCCCGTCTCTTAATCAGCTCCACATCATGTTAAGCATAATATATGTGACTTTGTAAAACTTTGGATTTGGTTGTTTGTGATGTTTACTAGGGACTATATTCTTACAAAATTGGTAATAATAAATGCATATAAGTTAAGGACCAGTTTGTAATAGACATAGCCATGTGAAAGTTGATCATGTAATCAAACTAAGGAAATATCTAATTATCCAATATGTCAAAATTCATCATTGTAGTCATAATATCTCGATAACAAACATTAATTATTTACATTTCCAACCAATGATATGATCTAGCGAGCCCTTGACTACAAACGCCGTCTGGAAATTGTTCTAAAGCGCCAATGAAATGACATTAATATGTTGCCAGTTGACTGGTACCTTTAGCCATCCCAGTAGGATTCCTGGGAGCAGTGCCTATCGCCGGATACACTGGGTTTTTCCATTTGTTGCAAAGGAATAAGAAAAATTATAAACGATACAAAAAGTTCAAAAACATCAAAGTCGGCAATTGAATACTTAATTGATAAGTTATGAATACAAATGGTTCACGAGTTTTGTTCCATCCTAGATTATCCCGCCCCCGTGGGGATTCCGGGTTGGAATAGGACCCAAACAACATATTCTGGTCGCAAGAGGCGACAAATGGATCAGGTGGTAAGAGGTTCTATGACATATTTAATTGTTATCACCGTACCCCGAAGGCGAGGGTCGTTGTTAACAACATCAATCACTGGATTATTTACAGGCCAATTTCATACAGTTGGAATACTGCTGAGTGCGGCTTTGAACAACATACAAAGAATCGATTATCCAGTGTATTATGTCGCCATTCTATTATGATCAATACCCTTGACCATAGCTTCGTTGTGGAAGCATTAATGCATTAATGTAATAATTACCGTCATCGGCTGATGTTTTATCCAGCTGTTTCCTAATATGCGGTTGTGTGTCGTCCAGAATATCTTTCAGAGTGTCGTATGCCTTTTCGTCTTTCCTTTCTAGAATGTCCAAAAACAGTTTGCACTGCTGTAATCTTCTTGAACGTTCCTTGTGAAGACGATCATGTTCTGACCTGCTCAGTATGCCTTTCTTTTGTAAGGCAACAACTAGAGGCTCAACGTCAAGATCACGCAAAAGGAACTTGCGATTTTTCTTGAGGTTGATGACGTGTAATGGCTCCCGCTGTCAGAGTAAAATGGAAAACCAACCAAATAATATTTCAAACATTTATGGGTTTAATAATAGTTTAGTAACACTTTAACATGGAGTTGTTTGACAGTATGAACAAATTTCAGACGACAATTGATTATTCGAACGAGATGTGCATAGTGATTTCCTGCACTGATTTAATTCATGAATATAGAATCTTCCTGTGGGAAGCTGTTATATATTGTACAAAGCAAAGTCCAACAAAAACTGTCCTGCTTTTTCCCTGGCTTAAAAAAGGACTGTACTGCATATTCTCTTTTTGAGGCCAGGAAATCAGCAGGAAAGTTTTTTTTCGACTGTACTTTCTTTTATATATAATTTCCAAATAACTACAAGGCAGTTGTATGGGTCTTATTAAGTCAACTCTGGATATACTATATGTTAATGTAATCAACAGCAAATGTAATTTCGCTAAAATATTTCAAAATATTGGTAAACAATTTCGTGAGCAACTACTTGATACGATTTAAGCATTACTTTGAGATGGTACAGTGGGCAACAGAATATTTATCGACTTAGCTCATATCCTCATGCACGAAATACATCCGAATGAACATTCAAGACTGACTACCAAACTAAATATACCAAACTTCGGGCCCACTATATAGATCCGTGAAGAGCCGGGGTACAATAGGTCTTCAGCAACCAATGCTTGCCGTGATTGACGAATATGCTTGTCGTAAGAGGCGAGTAACGGGATCGGGTGGTCAGACTCGCTGACTTGGTTGATGCATGTCATCGTATCCCAATTGTGTGTATCGATGCTCATGAAGTCAATCACTGATTTGTCTGGTCCAGACTCGATTATTTACAGACTGCCGACATATAGCTGGACTATTGGCGAGTGTTGGGCTACGGGATTAAACGACAAACAAACAACCAAACAAAATTAACCAATATTTTGTTTTCGAATAAGCCGGACACCGCTCTACCTAAGTAATATCAAGCAGACAGCTCCCAACAGGGTGCTACTGCGAATACATTTTAGCGTATTTGAAATTTCATCATATTACTTTGGGGTGTTATCCATTTCTTGAGGAACAAATACATCATCCAGACATCCAACGTTTTGTTCTTGTGATAATTTATTGTAATAACCTTGACATTTGTTCCCTCCCGGCCTACATGCTCAGGTTTTGTCATATTTCAGAAGAAGAAAGTCGACGAGGTTAAGAAGTATTTAAGAATAGAACATATGATTCCAATTACATTTGACTTGATGCATATCGATGATCTGATATCGTTCAATAACAACCAAAGAGCCAATTTCCTTCCACTGATTTAGCCACCTGAACTTCAAAAAAGAAACCAGTGAAACGGCTTCATCTGTTTCATATTTAGATTTATGCATATAGATTCAGAGTGATAGAACATTCTCCACAAGACTATGATAAGAGAGATGACTTCCGCTTTCCAAAAGTCAACTTTCCCAATATTCAAGTTGCTCCAGCCTTTGGTGTTCACATTTCACAACTTTTTCGGTACAATCGAGCATGCTCTTTCCACCAAAGGGCGACACACGACTCTTACTCAAAACGCCTAAGAAAAGCTTTCAAGACGTTTTATGGAACACATGTGGAGGACATTTTAAAATTTGACGCATCAGAGACAAAAATGGTGTCCAATGCAAATCCCTATCTTGACTTGTACCATGTGTTTTTGTTCAGGTGGAGAATTGTGTTGTTTGCAAGTTTGTTTATTACGGGTGCCACCGGTGGGTCAGGATAAGCTTACCTGGTTACATCACTGTTTGATTCATAAAGGCATGCTCATGATATAGTCGGAATCGTGCAATCGACTTTGCTTTGAGCAGGTATTTCTTATGAACATGGAAAGGGTTTTGTCGGTTTTATATAAATGTATTGTTATAAAGGCAAGGTAGTTGACGTTGTTCCTAGTTAGATCTTCTAAAACGATTGACAATAAAGCACAGCAGGCCAAGAAGGTATGGATACATATTTTGAGAAGTTTGCACTCTCTGCAACCGTTTTGAGGCAACTGTGTTGAAGTGTGGGGGTTAGAAAAGGAAGAAAAGTTCGATATGGTACAAGGGAACGCATGTAAATGTTTTTTTTAATTTAGGACTTTCTGCCTCGAACATCGCACTGTTGGGTGAGTGTGGTACATATTACATTCATGTATGTGTAGAAAACAACATGTACTAATTATAAGTTACATATTTTGAAAATGCCCCAATGTCGTTTACCTGAAAAATGTTATGATATGATGTGCTTCTATGGTGAGCAAGGTCGGATAAATTAGGTTACAAAGTTAAGAAATTGTCTGTGTAGATTAGAGTTTGGATATATATAGATATATCACATGTATGGAAAAAAATGTTAGTATACATATGTTTCAGCAACGTTTAAAGGCCATCTTCCAACAAATTTGGCATACTGAACAGCAAAAGAAACCTCACCATGGATAGATATATGAGAAACCTTATTTGTCCAAACACTGTAAACATACTTTTGAGACATATTAAGAAATGAAACTTGGCAAAACTGATGATCAAGGTTTAAATTAAAGCGTCAAATGTTCTTAAATTAAAACAGAACACTAGTCTCTGAGAAAATGGCATCACAAGTCAGTATCTCGTGTGTCCGCCATGTGCATTGATGGCTGCCGTGCAACGTCGATATATGGAATGAATGAGGCGGTTGGTTGAGGCCATAGGCACTTGAGCTCACACTCTGAGGAACGACTGACGCAGTTCAGCTGAAGTTGTCGGCCTTGGTCGGACGTCATTCAGTCGTCTTTGAATCTCGTCTCACAGGTGCTCATTGGGATTTAAATCGGGACTGAGGGCAGGCAACTGCGTTGTTCTGATGCCATTCTGATAGAGGAAGTCTCTTGTTGCTCTCGCAGTGTGGGTACGGGCGTTATCATGCTGAAACTCGTGGTTGCGGCGACATGCCAAATGAGGTATGGCGTTTGGTCTCAAGACTTGATCAATGTATCGAGCTGCTGAGACACCATTGCCTCTCCCTGGACCGATGTTCTGGAAGACCACAGGGCCGACCCTCTGTGCAAGACCAATTCCATCCCACACGATGATGCTCGGACCACCCCACTAGTCTCTCTCAACAATACAAGCATCCAAATAACGTTCCCTACGGCGTCGCTAGACTCTCTCTCTCTGCCATCTGCTGTTGAAATACAGTAACGGCTCTCGTCTGAGAAGAGGACTCTTCTCCACTGCTGGTGGCGCCAATGCTGGTGCTGTGTTGCCCACTAGAGGCCACCCCGGCGATGACGATGATTGGTCCTCAGTGTGGCTTGCGACAGTGGAGGTGTCTGCTCGGCAATCGTCGACGCACGTCGACTGCACGTTGCTAGAGCCTGTATATGGTCCTTACGTGGACTTGAAATGCATTGGCTACATGCCGGGCGGTTTGTTCAGCTTGCAGTCGTCCAATGGCTTGGTGTCGCTGATTTCTTGTCAATCGTGGCATATGGAAGCATTTCAATAACGAATGAATGTTACCCGATCTGGGTGGATTTTTATAGGGCAAGAAATGGGAGAACGCATGTGCATTTGGGCCTTGGTCGGACGTCATTCAGCCGTCTTTGAATGTCGTCACACAGGTGCTCAATGGGATTTAAATCGGGACTGAGGGCAGGCAACTGCGTGGCTCTGATGCCATTCTGCTGGAGGAAGTCTCTTGTTGCTTTTGCAGTGTCGGCACGGGAGTTATCATGCTGAAACTCGTGGTTGCGGCGACATGACAAATGAGGTATGGCGTGTTGTCTCAAGACTTGATCAATGTACCGAGCTGCTGTGACACCATTGCCTCTCCCTGGACCGATGTTCTGGAAGACCACAGGGCCGACCGTCTGTGCAATACCAATTCCACCCCACACCATGATGCTCGGACCACCCCTAGAGTCTCTCTCAACAACACAAGCATCCGAATAACGTTCCCTACGGCGTCACCAGACTCTTTCTCTCACTGCCATCTGCTGTTGAGATACGGCTCTCGTCTGAGAAGAGGACTCCTCTCCACTGCTGGTGGCGCAAATGCTGGTGCTGTGTTGCCCACTAAAGACCGCCCCGGCGATGATGTTGATGGATCCTCAGTGTGGCTTGCGACAGTGGAGGTGTCTGTTCGGCAATCGTCGACGCACGGTGTATGCACTAAAGTGTCGCTAGTGTGTCCCCATGATCTGTCGAGCAGTTTCCACAGCAGTAACAAAGCGATCTTGAAGATGCTGTCGCACAATCTGACGATCCTGACGTCGGGTGGTGACCCCTGGTCTTCCACTACGTGGTCGGTCATCTGTAGTGTGGGTGGTCTGGTACCGTTGCTGGAGCCAGTATTTGGTCCTTACGTGGACTTGAAATGTATTGGCTACTTGCCGGGCGGTTTGTTCAGCTTGCAGTCGTCCAATGGCTTGGTGTCGCTGATTTCTTGTCAATCGTGGCATGTGGTAGCAATTCAATAACGAATGAATGTTATCCGATCTGGGTGGATTTTTATAGGGCAAGAAAAGGGGGAACGCATACGCATGTGCATTTCAATTTTCACGGAACTGACGTGCATCAGGTTACCATGGCCGTTGCCGTGATATGTTTGGGCGATCGGTTTTATTGTCACCTGCTTTGTTATTTATCATCAAATTTCATTTTTCCGGACAAGATAAGGTTAAATTTTAGAAACATTGACAAAAACTATCCAGATATTTAAATGACAACTTTTTAATGCAATGTTACCCTGGGTGACGTTTCTTTTGCGGTTCAGTATACATTGTGAAAACTATTTGACCTTCGAAACACAAAGAACATTCATAACTGATCCTCGTTTTTGTTAAATTTGTCGTGTTTTGGAAATTGAGCGTTTGCATCACTTCAATATACCTAGAAATTAAAGAAAATGTAAACATTCTAGCCAAAACTGAATTATACATTATCTTCAGCCTAACATCCACAAATGGTACATTTCGATGTCATCGCCATGCTCAAACATTATACTATTTTGCCAAAATTATTTGTACCATGCATATGTGATTCTTGGCAACATTACAGAATAATCATTGATGATTTGATAAATCACATATACTGGTGATCCCTAATGTGCTATTTTTGTTATTGAATTCTCCGAGTAAATATCCAAAATTTAGGTTCAAAACATACACGAAACACACTACAACGCAAAAGTATTTTATTTTATTTCGCAAAATATCCGTGGGGACTACGCAGAATGTTTGTAAAACTTTTGCGTTGCTACGCGGGGACTAGCCCATAATTCCTCCGCTAAGTTTTATGAACCTCGGGCGTCGGCAGAAGCGTGGTGTTTGAAGAAAAGTTGCATATGTACGTCCCATATGGTGACTGTTTTTCACTATTCATATTCTTATTTCATTGGTAATACCACACCATCACAGTACTCTTTGAAACTTTACAATGACTTCAAATGTTAAGTGCAATAGATTGAACGAGAACAAATGATAATGCATTGTACATAAAGGATAGTGTCTGTCATCTTGCAGATTTAGACTCAGTTTGTGCTCATTCGAATTAGGAACGAAAATAAGTAGTTACCATGAATATAGTTATTTATATAACTTGGATATGGTACAAGTGTATGCATCGAAAGGTTGTTTTTTTAATTTAGAACTATCCGCCTCGAACATCGCACTTTATATATAAACTTGTACACTGTAAATGAATTCACTTTAGAGTCGTTTACGACCTTCGACCTTCGCGAGCGAGTTGAATGGTCCATGTCCATTGGAACGAAATGTAGAACGGGTGTATAAGGTTTTGAATTTGGTAAAATACATGCAGGTTGGTTAAATGTGATAATTAAGCGAATTTCTTTTAAATTCCTTTCATTCGAAATGTCTTCCGAAATTAGATAATACTTCAAAAATAGAGCTGACTTGATGGGAGATGTGGACAAAGTTGCACTGATGTATGCTGTAGCATACACGAGGCTCTTTGTTCAAACAGAAATATACAGGAAATGATATGTAACAATTCTCTGTGTACTAATTACAGAGAAACAGTGATGTAAGTATCTACTACAATTAACAATACATGTATATAATAAAATATAAAAAATAACTTTCTGCTGGAATGCGTGATGAGAATCATACGATCGGGTAAGAATAGTAAAATGTATGACTAGACGAATCAACTATTCCTACCCGATACAAATAAAGCCAGATTTTAGTAACAGTGCTATTACATGACAGTTGAAAATGCTAATATGAAAAAGTGACTACATGTACGTAATCCCTATTAATCAAAGTTGTCAATAAACTGAAAGTCATATCTATCGGAGACACCCCAGAGTTATCAAGTTTTATTCATCACTATATTCACTACAATTCAAAATACTATAGTGTTACATTTTTCAGAGGAAAGGGCATATACTAAAGAATTATATTGCTTCCATGTGTGAAAACACTTAATAATAGGCATGTCAGGAATGGCAACCTGGGGTGATTTAGGGTTGCTTACGTTATTTTTGGAAAATTTGTAATTTTCAAGAATGCAGTGCCATAAGTTGGGGGTCTGAGGCAGTTTGTGGGGTTGTGTGTTATTTTGGTTTTGGTTTTTTTGGGGGGTTTCTTTAGGGTTTTAGATTGGTGATAGCATGATTTTGTAGTTTATTAGATGAAGCCTAGTAGGCTTGTTGTAATTAGGAACATGCCTAATGCTTTGAAGTTTTGCAGATCGTTTAGTGGGTTTAGAAGTGTTGCAAGAGACGTTTTGGTTGTTGCAGTGTATTGTAGATTTCTGGGTTGTTCTGTGTTCTAGTACAATTAACAATACCTGTATATAATAAAATATAAAAAATAACTCTTTGCTGGAATGCGTGGTGCCAATCATACGATCGGCACAGGATGGGGAATTGGAGAAGGAGTTGTTTTTTTTTCGTGCGCTTCCCGACTTTATGCGTATTTCGCACACGGGCGCGCCCTGCTATTTAGTGGTTTTGCCGGAGCGTATGTCCGCAAAGGAATGGCAACCTGGGGTGATTTAGGGTTGCTTACGTAATTTGGGGGAAGTTTGTCATTTTCAAGAATGCAGTGCTATAAGTTGGGGGTCTAAGGGAGTTTGTGTGGTTGTGTGTTATTTTGGTTTTTGTTGTTGTTGTTTTCTTTAGGGTTTTAGATTGGTGATAGCGTGATTTTGTAGTTTATTAGATGAAGCCTAGTAGGCTTGTTGTAATTAGGAACATGCCTAATGCTTTGAAGTTTTGCAGATCGTTTAGTGGGTTTAGAAGTGTTGCAAGAGACGTTTTGGTTGTTGCAGTTTATTGTGGATTTCTGGGTTGTTCTGTGTTGTTGGTGGTGTGTGCAGTGTAATAGTGTGTTTCAGGTGTTTCTATTAGGTTACAGTGACGGCATTTACCTGTTTGTGGAGGTGAGAGTTTAGTTTAGTGTGTCATGTCTGTAATTTGATTATTGCTCTGTCGATTTTTTTATTTATGAAGGGCTTTTGTTTTTTGGAGTGGCTTTTTGGGCACCTATTTTTAGGTTAGTTTGATTTCTGATATTGGTTTTGCCACTTTTGGAAGATATTACTTTCAGTGATACTTTTAATCTTTAATCTAAATAATATTTAGATATTGATAGGTTCATGCTTATTTTTTCTAATTTTAGTGGTGCCTTCGCTGTTTTGTCGGCGTGTTCGTTACCAAACACTCCGACGTGGGCAGGGATCCATACGAATTCTATTGCTTTACCTAGTTTGCGGAGTTTGTAGGCTTTTGAGTATCTGTTTTTAATAAATTAGGTCGATTTTTGGTGTTTTTGTTAGATATTGGTAGGTTGATGCTTATTTTTCCTAATTTTAGTGGTGCCTTCGCTGTTTTGTCGGCGTGTTCGTTACCAAACACTCCGACGTGGGCAGGGATCCATACGAATTCTATTTCTTTACCTAGTTTGCGGAGTTTGTTGGAGCTTTTGAGTATCTGTTGAATTAAATTAGGTCGATTTTTGGTGGTTTTGTTTTCAATAGCTTGGGCTCTAGCGGTATTGGGGTCGTTTTTTTCATTTAGTTTGGATGTGAGTGTTGTGTCTTTAATGGGGATTTGTAGTTTTGGTGTGAATATGTTGTTTGGTTTTGGGTTTAGGCTTAAATCGTTTAGGTCGTGTATGTTTAAGTAGTTGAGTATGCGTTGAGAGATTGGTGTTAATAATGTGTTTTTTCCGTGCTAGTGTTTGGTGTTTTAGGCATATATTGTTTTTAAGGATGTGTTTGGATTTGGGTGGATTAGGGTGATTAGGGGTTGAGGCACAGAAATTTATTGTTCTTAGTGTAAATCCAGGGGCATTTCGCCTGTTAGGGCCTGCAGTGACGTATGCCAGGTGCTCTGTTGTGTGCGAGTGATAATCTTAAGTACTTGATTTTGGATTGAGTTTAGTTTATCGTTTAGTGTTGTGTTTAAAGTATTTATTGGGCAGCCATAGTCTATTTTATATTCATATAATGATCTGTATAATGATAGGAGGGTCTCCTTGGATGCCCCCTAGTTGGAACCTGTCAGACAGCGTGGTGTATTTAGGTCTTTACTGCATCTGTGTATGTGGCTTTTAATGTGAGCACCCAGGTTAGATGTTCATGAAAGATTAGTCCCTGAAACGTGGTCTGTTTTTGGAAATTTATCGAACTATCGTTTAGTTGTAGTTTGGGTGTGTTTGCTCGCATATATTTGTGTTTGAAAACTATCCCTGTATTATTTTCCGGCATTTAGTGAGAAGACCCATTTATTTGCCCATATTTGTTTTTTGTTTAATGCCTTTTGCAACAATTTTTGTGCCATATTTATGATTTCTAGTCCGGATCCAGAGGGCTCCGTCATCAGCGTATTCAGACGTTTGAACTTTATTTGATATTTCCTCGAATAGGTCGTTTATCGTTATGTTGAAAAGTTTTGGGCTTAGAATGCTGCCTTGGGGTGTACCATTTTCCAGGGGACACTGGCACGAAAGCGTTTGGTCGATTCCCATGGTTAATTTGCGAATTGTTAGGTAGTCTTGAATATAGTTTATTACTCTGGCCTTTGAGTCCTGCGTTTTGGTGTTTTTGTATTAGTCCCTTATGCCATACCATGTCGAAAGCTTTAGAGAAATCTAGGAATATGCCTACTGTATATTGTTTGTTCAATTGGCCCGTTTTAATGTTTGGTTCTTAGGGGGGCAAGGCTGTCTTAAGTTGAGTAGCCTGGGGGTGAATCAGCTTTGGCCCTTGTACATTATATTGTTTGGGTCTAGGTAATGTTCGAGCCTATCTTTGACCATTGCCTCCATGATTTTACATGGCGGCCAAAGCATAGGATGACCAAAGCCTCTTTCCATGAAGTCGGAACCTGGCCTTTTTGATAGATGAGATTGTATTGTTTAAGAAGTGATACCAGAATAGCTGTGGGTAGTTGTTTAATTTTGTGGTATGAGGTTGGATCTAGACCGGGTGTTCCTTTTTTCGATTGTTCATACAGAGGTCCGCTTGGTTAACCTGTTTACATAATGTTTGTCCCATTCGGCTTTGTTGTAATGGAAGTTTGGTTCTTGTGGTTTATTTGGGGTTTGGATGTTTATGTTTCCTATCGTTATATCTATTTGAACGTGGTCGCTGTCGAGTAGCTCCTCATTCACTTCCCACAGTGATAACAACTTCTTTAATACTGGAGAAAGCGACGTTTCGGTATAGATCCTTATGCCATTGTCAAGCAAGACTGAATGAGGGTACTTACTTACTTACTTACTTTGGAGATTTAACGTGCGCTTTCCGACTGATGCGTATTTCGCACACGGGCCCGGCCAGGCCATTTAATGTGTTTCCGAAAGGGGCGAAAGTGGTCTGTGCAACCCAAGAGGGGGCTTTAGGGGTTGCTTATATAGAATTTGGGAATTTTGAGATTTGGAATAGATGCCGATGGGGTTGGGGAGGAGAACTAAGGGAGCTGGGTATGGTGGATGTTTGTTTGTTTATGTGATTTTGATTTGGTAGGTTATTGTGTTTTTAGATGCGTTTTATTAGTTCCGTTTTTATTAAGAATACGCCTAAGGCCTTGAAGTTTTCTAGTTTATTTTGTGGGTTTAGTATTGCTTCTAGACTGAGAGCCTTGTTTAGATTGAGGGTGGTTTGTAATGCGGTCCGATGTGTTAGGTAGTGTGTGCAGTGGATGAGTGCGTGTTCTGGGGTTTCTGGTTGTTTGCAGTGTGGGCAGTTACCTGTAGTGTGTTTTTTATTTTTTTTTAGGTGGTTATTTAGGTTGGTGTGTCCTGTTTGGAGTTTAGTGATTACTCTGTCGATTTGTTTTGATGGATGGAGAATTTTTGGTTTGGTTAGTGGTTTGCTGAGCACTTTTTTGATTTGGCTATATGAGTTTAGATATAGGTTATGCCATTTTTTGTGATTTTTTGCTTGTTTACACTTTTAATTTCTGATTTTGAGATGGGTAAGTTTAAGCTTATTTCTGGGATTTTGAGGGATAGTTTAGCTGCTTTATCGGCGTTTTCATTACCGTATATTCCTACGTGGGCGGGTATCCACAAGAAGGTTATTTGTTTGCCTGCCTAAGTAAGGTCGTTGGAGCTTTTAAGTATTTGATTTATTAATTTAGGTCGGTTTTGGGTATTTTTGTTTTGGAGGGCTTGCAGTCCACTTAGGGAGTCGGTAAGTATTAGGATTTTTTTTGTGGTTTTTGGATTCTTGATTATGGAGGGCTGAGGCCATGCCCATTAGTTCTGCCGTGAATATTGATTGGTTGTTTGGGAGTCGGAAGGATTGTGTGGTTTTAGTTGGTTGTGTGGTATGGACTCCGAAACCTGTGTGTTTGGAGGTCGGATCTGAGAATCCGTCCGTGTAAATGTGACACCAATTTGGCCAATTTTCGTGTATGTATGCTAGTGTGGTAGTTTTAGCTTGTTTGGGTCGGTTTGTTTATTTATTTGGCTAGCTAGTGTTGTGTCTATTTTGGGTATTTTAAGTTTAGGGGTGAAGATATTTGATTGTTTGCAGTTTTGTTTAAGATTTTTAATTTGGTATTCATTTAGGTAGTTTGTTATTCTTTGGGATATTGGGGTAAGTAAGGGGTGTTTACGAGCTAGAGCTTGGTTTTTGGGGCTGATGTTTTGGTTTATTAAGTTTTGGATGAGAGGGTTTGATTGGGACGCGGCTAGAAATCTAAGCTTAGCTGTTCCCTGCGTAGACTTAGTGGCATTTCTCCTGTTAAGGCCTGAAGTGAGGTGTAGGAGGTGCCATGTTGGGTGCGTGTAATTAGTTTGAGAGCCTGATACTGTATTGAGTCAAGTTTTTTAGATAGAGAGTTGTTGATGATGTTGTATATGGCGTAGTTTTGATCTAATTAGTGATATGTAGAGAGAGAGGAGGGTATCTTTGGAGGCTCCCCAGTTAGAGCCAGTTAGGCATCTTAGGGTGTTTAGGTCTTTACTGCATTTAGTTGTTAGGTTTTGGATGTGAGCATCCCAGGTGAGATGTTCATCGAAAATAAGTCCTAAGAATTTGGTTTGTTTTTGAAATTTGATTGTTTGGTTGTTTAGCTGGAGGATTGGGGAGGCGGGTTTCATGTTTTTATGTTTGAATACTATTCCTGTTGTTTTTTCTGAGTTAAGGGAGAAGCCCCATTGTCAGCCCATTGTTGTATTTTTATTAAGAAATTTTGGAGTAAAGTTTGGACCATTTTCATGCTTTTAGTGCGGATCCAGATGGCTCCATCATCCGCGAAGTTTGATGTGTTTACTTTAGATCGTTTATCATTATATTGAAGAGGGTGGGGCTGAGGATACTGCCCTGTGGAGTGCCATTTTCTAGGGGACATTGGTCCGATAGAGTTTGGTCTATACCCACGGTTATTTTACGATTGTTTAGGACGTCCTGGATGTGGTTTATTATCTGACCTCTGACCATCGTGCCATACCATGTCGAAAGCTTTAGAGAAGTCTAAGAAGATGCCTGTGGTATATTGTTTATTTAGTTGTCCTGTCTTAATATCTTGTTCTAGTCGGGCGAGGTTATCTAGGGTTGAGCGGCCAGGAGTGAAACCGCTTTGATCTGGGCATTCAATGTAGTAGTAGTATTAAGGATTTTACGACCGCTTCAGCCGTTGGCTATTTCGCAGTCGGGGCCAGACGGGTTAAACAGTAATAAACAATAGTGGGAAATACGTAAGTAATCGGCTGGCCCCAAAAAATGTAAATTAGGGGGGTTAAAGAGAAAAGAAATATAGTAAAGGAGTGTGAAGGGGAGAGAGGTTTAGCAGTGGTGATAGAACTGTAAGAAACCTAGTCTAAGGGAAGTAGCTAATGTAGAGACTTAGAATGATATATAATCAGTTAAGCTGATATGCTATGCAATAATATGTACTATAAAATGAAAAATAACGGTGGGGTGGGTGAGAAACCTATTATAAAAAGTTTGGGCTTACTGACTGGGGTAGGGAGTCAGGAGCGGGGGGAGGGGGGAGGATTGGCCGTGAGCGTGGAAGCTGAGCTTTGGTTGGTGGCTGGTTGAACGGTCATGTTTATTATAGTATGGATATGGGCGAATTTATCGCGCGGACGTCGGAGAAATTGGTCCGCGCTGAGAATTTGGATCCCGATCCTAAATTGTAAAAGTGTGGATTTTTAGATGTAGTGGTTAAGCTGTAATTTGTTGGGATTTTTCTAAAGTTTGCTTATTAGATTTGTTGTATTAAGGAATGGGGCTATATGGGAGAATTTAGCGGTATGGTTGAAAGGGTCTAGGAGCAGGTGGATGTTGTTTTTGAGCTGTGGGGGAAGAGAGTTGTATAGTTGTGTTTGTTGTTGTTTATATTGTGAACAGTAGTTGAATATATGGTCTAGGGTTTCAGGTGTGTTGCAGTGAGTGCAGTTTGGATGTGGGTGTCTGTTTTATTTGTGGAGTGTTTTGTTTAAATTAGTTTGGCCGCTTAACATTTTATTAATGATTTTATCTGCTAAAATAGACTTTGTGAAGTTCCGACACTTTGTGACTGGCTTATTGAAAAGGGATTTTGTCAAGACTGACTTACAATTTTGAATATTTGTTTTGAAATTTTGAGATAATGTGTTTCTTTTAATTAATGATTTTATCTCGGCTTTACTAGTGGTGAAGTCAATACATGGTGATGGTTGGGTGGTTGCTAGTTTTGCTGCTGTGTCTGCTAGTTGGTTGCCTGTTATGCCAGTGTGTGCATGTGCCCATAGGAGAGTTATTGTTTTGTTGGATTCTATGAGTTTTGTGTGGATGTCTATGATGTTGTTGATTATGTCTTGCCTTTTAGATTTTTTATTATGAATTTGAGTTAATGCGCCTAATGAGTCTGAAATTAAAAGGAAGTTTGTGTCAGTAGATATTTTTATGTAGTGATATGCACATTGTATAGCCAGTAGTTCAGCTGTGATGATATGTGTGTAGTTGGTATAGTGAAAGTTTGTGGTGATTGGAATAGATTGTGTGATCTGTATGCCTAGTCCTGTTATGTCATTATTAGTCTGTGATGCATCGGTGTAGATATGGGTGTGGTTGGGCCAGTTTTGGTGTATGTAGTTATTTGAGATTTCTTTCTTTTTTGTCTAGGTTTTTGGGGTCAGGATGTGAGATGAATGTTCTGTGGAGTGAGAGGTCTGTTTCAGGGGGGGGGGGGTTGTCATTTATGAATATGTGTGGGGGGTCTATGTGTTTGGTGTTTTCTAACTTATATGTTTTTATAAGTTTTTAGAGATGTGTGAGATAGGGGGCTAGTGTGTGATTGTTTTTGAATTTCTTTAGGTTGCAGGTCTAAGATTGTTGTATTTAGTGATGATTTGTTTTAGGATAGGGTTTTGTTGGGCCCCAGTCCAGTAGTTGAGAGTGGTTTGGTTGCGGCGGAGTTGGATGGAGGTGGTTCCTGATAATAGCTGGAGGGTGTTTAGGGCTGTACCGGTTCTAGTTCCCAGGGCTATCTTAAGGGCTTTATATTGAATGGAGTTTAGTTTATTATTGAGTGTTTCTGATATGGAGTTGAGGACTGGAGCAGCATAGTCAATCTTAGATTGAATTAGTGACTTGTATATATTCAGTAATGTTTGTTTGTCAGCGCCCCAATCGGTGCCGCTGATGGCTCTCATTAGATTGAGGTCTTTTTGACAAGATGTGACCAAATGATGAATATGGGGGGCCCATGTTAGGTGCTGGTCAAAAGTAATTCCCAGAAATTTAGCTTCCTTTTTGAATGAGATGGTTTGATCATTAAGGGTGAGTTTGTGTGTACAATTTGGCATATGTCTGTTTTTGAAGAGTAAGCCGATGGTTTTATTGGTGTTAATTTGGAATCCCCACTGGGTTGCCCAAAGTTCTATGTGTTTCAGGAGGGGTTGAATTCTTTTTTGGATCTGTTTTAGAGATGTTGACGACGTCCAGAAAGAAATGTCATCTGCGAATTTTGCAGTGGTTGTTTTTTTAATTTTAGATGAGAAAATGTCGTCAATCATAAAATTGAAGAGTGTTGGAGAGATTATACTACCCTGTGGGGTGCCGTTGTCTAAAGGATGTGGGTCAGATAGAGTGTTGTTGGTTTTAACTGTAATGTTTCTGTCTGTTAGGAAAGAGTGTATGAAATTTAAAATTCTACCATCTATGGCTTTTGCTTTAAGTTTTTGGATTAGGCCATGATGCCAAACCATGTCAAATGCTTTACTAAAGTCGATGAAAATGGCCACAGTGGATTGTTTTTGGGCGAGTGCTGTTTTAACGTCATGTTCTAAATGTAAAACGTGGTCTAAAGTTTGTCGATTAGACATGAAGCCACTCTGGTCCTCATTAAGTAATTTTTGGGATGAAATTTGGAATTTTAGTCTATTGTTTATGACGGATTCCATTATTTTGCAAATATGGGAAGTTAATGAGATAGGGCGATAGGAATCCGGTTCTTTGGGGGGCTTGCCTGGTTTAAGAACCGGTACCACTAGGGCTGTTTTCTAAGAGTGGGGGAGGGAGCCAGAAGTCCAAATTTGGTTAAATAGTTGAAGAAGGAGTTTTTGAATTTTAAGGGGAAGGTGGTTAAGGATAGTGTAGCTAATGTTGTCTGGGCCTGTGGCTGGGGCTGTATTTTTGTTATTGATGGCTGTTTGTAATTCATAAATGTTTATTATTTTATTGTTTGACATGCTTGTGAGGGGTGGTCTGTGAGAATAGGTGGGGTGGTTTTTAATAGTGTCTTGCATGATGGGGGTGTGGTTGGCGGAGCTGCTAGTGGCCGAGAAGTGAGCAGCCATGGCATTAGCCTTTTCTTTGTCGGTATTTAGGTTAGGAAAAGATGGGGCTGAGAAGGTTTTTGAAGTGCCCTTTCTGGCTTTAAGTTTTTTCCATAGAATTTTGGTATTTTGTTTCCCCATTTTCAAGGAGCTGGTAAATGTTTGCCAATGTTTTCTTTTGGCTGCTCTTATAAGTTGTTTAGTTGAATTTCTGAGATATTTTGCCAAGGGGAGTTTGGTTATGTCCCGCTTGGCTTTATTTAGAGCTTTTTTCCTAAATTTTCTAGAGTTTTCTATTTCCGAGCTCCACCAGGGGACAGTGATATGGTGCGGTAAGATTTTGACTGTTGGGATGCATTTAAGGGCTATATTGTGTATTGTATTGGTAAAGTTTGTGTTGAAAATGTCGTTGTCGATGTTGTGTATATGGTGTGTGTTTATTTGATTGCAGAGTGTGTGGAATGTTTTCCAGTCAGCCTTTTAAAGATTGAATTTGGATTGCTGGGGTGTGTGGTCTGAAGGGGGGGGGCGGATTGGGATTGGGATAGGGGTGGGATTTGGGTGGGTAGGGATAGAGAATTTTTTATGGGCGTGTGGTCACTGCCCCAGGTGTCCGAATGGGCCTCCCAGCAGAGTTTAGAATGGAGATGGGGGGTGGTGAAGGTGAGGTCGATTGCTGTGGGGGATTGGAGATGGCTTGTGGGGTACCTAGTGGGTTGGTTATCATTTAAGCAAATAAGATTGTTTGATTCTGACCATTCTTGAATTAGTTTGCCAAATCTATCTGTATAGTTTTTTGTGCCCCACAGTGGATGATGAGCATTGAAATCGCCTAGAAAGATGGTATTTGGATCAATAAATTTGGTTAAGACATTAAGGTCTTCACCTGTGAAGGGTTTTGTTTTGCTATGGTAGACATTAATAATACTGATTTTAGTTTGGTTTATAGTTGTTTTGATGGCCAGGCATTCAAGGTTTGGGGTGGGAATATCTATTATGTCATAGTCAAGATGATTTTTGATGAAGATGCCAAGGCCACCGTGTGGTGGTCCGGGGCAGTTAGTGGGTCGGGGTCTATCATTCCGAATGAGAACATAGCCTGGGATTTTGAAGGTCTTTTGGGGGGATAATTTAGTTTCTTGGGCTGCGATTGATAATGGAGAGATTTTTTGAAGGGCGATGAGGACCTTAAGCTCATGCCCATTGGTGGCGATCCCGTTGCAATTCCACTGAATGAACACCATTAGCTGGTTTTAGAATGAAGGGGAAGTTGAATGGTTGGTGTTCCGGGGCTAATTTGGAATAGTGTAGACGGGGTATCATTTGAGGGTCCTTATGGCTGCCTGGAAATTTTGTAGGGTTTTTTGGTATATGTTTGCTTGGTGGGCTAGGGAGTGGAGTTTCTTGGTGGTGGGGTTTCTAAGGAGAATGGCTGCTGAGATGAATTCTATGAGTTTGTGTGTGTTTGAGTGAAGTTTTTTGGGGGTGACTATAAGTTGGGGGGTTGTTTTGAGTGTTTGAAGTTTGTGAGAGAGTAGTTGTTTTCGTGTTGTGTTTATCCTGTAGTTGATTTGTTTGTTTTTGTGTTGGGGTTGGTTTGATGGAATTGGAATGGCTGATCTGGCTGGGTGGAGGGGTTTGGGAAGGGATAGGTCTGTTTGGGACTGTATGGGTGTGGGTAGGTCAGGGGGGGGGGGGGGGGGGGGGCAGTTTGAATGGAGAGGAGGGCCGGGATAGGGGGGTTTGGAAGGGTTGGGAGGGGGGCCTGGACAGGGGGGATTAGAGAAAGGGATTGGTGAGGAGCTGGGGGCAGGTGGGGGTGGGGGGTGGGTAACAGAGCCGATTTGGGAGCTGTTTGGGGGTTAGGCCTGTGGGGGGTGGGGTGGTTGGGGAGGGGGAGGGGGGGATGAGGGTAGGGAGGAGGATGTGGGGGCGGGGGTGGGTAGTAGAGGGGGGTGGAGCTTGGTTGGGGTTATCTTTCCCGAAGAGTTGTTTACGTTTTCTCCCTTGGGGGCGGGGGGGGGGGGGGTTTCTGGGAGGGAGCTGGACAGGGAGTCAGATGTAGAGTCAAGGTCAATGAAGTCAGGGATGGAGTTGTATATGGGAATTGTAGCTGGTTTGGGTAACTGGGTTTTGGTAATGTGTTTGTTGAGCTTTAGGATGTGTGACTGTTTGATCGGGCAGGTGTTTTGGGTAGCTGTGTGTCCTTCTGATTTACAGTGTATGCAATATGGGGCCCATGTGCATTCTGCGGCTTCGTGTCTGTACGAGCCGCACTTTTGGCACATGGGTGGCTGTCTACATGTGGATGTTGGGTGGGTGAATGAATGGCATATGGAGCATTGAGGTTTTTTTTTCCTAACTGGGTTGACTTTGTATGTAAGTGTGTCGAAAATGATGTGTGTAGGGAGTTCAGTTGTTTTAATGTGAGGAATATTGTTTGGGTTGTTGTCCTGCCCGGGATGGGTGTACGATTGTTGATGCTTTTGAAATGTATGATCTTGGGTTGGGTGTGGTGTTTGTTAGCCATGTTAATGTAATCTTGGATGTCTTCTTGTGTGTCCCTGTGATCAATATAAATAACCCCTTGTATCTGTGTGAACCATTTTGGCACCTGCCATGTGATGTTAAGTCCGTCTATAATGGGATGTCTGCTGGCATATGTGAGTGTTTCATGGTTTGGAAATGTAAGTTTGTATCCCCTGCCGCATTTGTTTATGTATTTGTAGGTAATATTTGCTTTGTGCAGGCAGAGGGCGAATTTGTTGGTGGAAAAGGTGTCGTTTAACGGGGTGGATGTGGTAGAGAATGCGAGTAGAATGTGTTTGGTTAATGTAGTTGTTTGTGGGGGGGGGGGTTGTTGAGAGCAGGTTTTATTGTCAATTTGGTTGTTTGTTCTATTTCAGGGGGTGAGTGAGAAGGGCGTTTTGTTTGTTTAGGTGATGGTTGTTTGTTTTCTGTTGGGGGTTGTATGGCCTGGCTTGGGGTTTGGGGTTGTTGAATTATAATATGGGGTTCAATGTGTAGGGGGGTGGTGTTTTGAGGTGGTTGGGTTTGGGGTGGGGGGAGGGGGGGATGTACCTGACGGTGGTGGGGGGAGGATAAGGTTTAATTCTTCCAGGTCGAGGCCGAAATCAAAGGGGATTGAGTGGGGGGCGGGGGGGGGGGGGGGGGGGGGGGGGGGGGGGGGTAACACAGTAATAGCACAATAGTATAAAGAAAAAGGGAGTAAGTAAGCATGCAGTATGGGAGGAGGGGATAAAGGTAGATATACTTAGCGGTAATAAAAAGATTGGATATTGTTGGATGAATGCCAGTAGTTTTCCAGACGGAGAGGCGAGTGGGTCTCCTAGTCCGGGGGCCGGCTTGGCCGTGGAACGATAGTGGCGTTCGCTGGTGTAGTTGGATAGTCTTAGTTCGATATCCCTGTTTTTGGTTAGGTTCGAGATCCCAATTTGGGTAGGAAGTGGATTTGAAGGAGGGCTAATGCACAACAAAATGGCGTCCGACCATGCCGGAAGTAAACAAACCTTTTTTAGTCCCGGTGTACCATCCACTCATCAAAGACCCCAATCAGCCATAATCCCGTTATTACATTATTGGCTTCATCCTTTGTTTATGGCACTGACTTCACCGATGATTGTCATCACTGCCCTTGTGTGTACACAACAGGCGTCTCTACTTCTAAAAAATTATTTGGTTCATGGAGGCTATATTTTTAAAAATTCCTTCAGTTGGTTATTGAAGATTATTGAAGGTAAGAGTGGTGAGTTTGTGGGCCACCGCATGGAAGGTTTAACATTTGCGGTGGGTGTGTTTTGTTTTAGTGCACATGCGAGTAGCATTGTGAGGTTGTTTAAGAGTTTAGGTTCCTGTTAGGTTTGGTGTTTTGCGTTTAGAGGATTTATTGGCTTTGATGAAGAAGTGTCTTCGTCTGTTATAAATGAGCCTTCTCCATTTGTGTTTTGTGTTTTGGTGTCTATGGGGATAACTTCTTGTGTTGTAGGTTGCTAGTGTGTTTGTTGTGGTAGTTGTCTTAGTGGTTGCGAGTTTTGGTTGTTTTGCTTGCCTGTGTGTGGGTGTTCATTAATCGTCGGTATATCCCCAGTTTGCCAGCATCCCTGCACCCACATGTACATATATATACTACAAGACAAGAGACACGGTGCACGTTGATCATAAATCAAACATTCATATCAATAAGAATATTTAATGACATTATTATTATAGCTGGAATATTTTACAAACTGGTGTTTACATGTATTTATCAAACATTATATGCACCTGCAATCCATTCACAGTGTAGCATCAGACTATTGCCATAGCCCGCCACACGTTGACGGCGTGATAGTCCCATAAAACACCTAATTAGTGCCATAAAGCAATAAACTAAATTTCGTATGAAATCCGCAACTGATTTCCGGAATATTCGCGTATTATTCGCAACTTTACTGCAGAACACGATAACAAACTTTTGCATTGTAGTGTAAGACGGTAGATGATAATTTGATCAAATATCAAAAGTAGCGTTATTAACAATGAACCAAACTTTCAGAGGTCATTTTCAGTAATTTTGCTTAGAATGACCGCAGGTGATATCTCAGAACAGAGAATTTCCCGCAGATTAAAAAAAAGTGTGAAGGGTGTGTACTTGATGTATTTATAAAAATGTTGTCATCCGTTTTAAAAAAACACAAAACGTTACACATATAAGGGACGAAACTCTTTCCAAAATGTGAAAACATAATTTTATAACGCTACCAATCCCCAAGTTGGCGACATCGTTGTGAAATGGTTATCTGGAAACCAGATCAATTTGACGTCGTTATAAACAATATTTATATTGCTTAAACATATGCGAATTCCTTACCACTTCTTTGTCTGGCATCTCCCTCAGGAAGGACACCCCCTCCCTCAAGGACACCTGGAAAATATGTTACAAACTAAATTTTAGCAATGAATCTTCGCAACCACATTTAGTATAAAATTGAGAGCAAGAATATACATATTCAAGATAATTTATCCTTCCCGTACACGTAGGTGAACGAAGATCGGATACCCACCCCTCGTTATCTTTTACAAAAACAATCCAGCATTTATACTATGGACACCAACAACTTAAATCCATCAATTACATTTGGCCAGTGTAGCTGGTTCGTGGGGCCTATTCCCCTGGTCTTCAAGGCCGCCTCCACTTTCCACATGTCATTCTCTCTCAAGTTCAACAAATCTGTTGGCTCTTTTGACAATCGCTGAAGATTTAATAAACAGTAGCGTTTCTTACTCTCTCCCGCTAAAAGCCAGAAAAAGACCTTTAGAACTCGAAGCAGAAAAAGGTCTGCGCAAGTACATATACCAGCTCAAATAATGCTCTATGGGCACCCTTTTCCTCTAACGAAGTCAGACTAGCAGGTTGGTTGTATACGCGCGGATGACTTTCACTCTGTCGAGAAGACTCTGGAGGCAAGCAATAAGCTATACTGCAGAACACGATAACAAACTTTTGCGTTGTAGTGTAAGACGGTAGATGATAATTTGGTAAAATGTCAAAAGTAGCGTTATTTACGATGAACCAAACTTTCAGAGGTCATTTTCAGTAATTTTGCTTAGACTGACCGCAGCTGATATCTCAGAACAGAGAATGTCCCGCAGATTAAAAAAAGGGTGATGGGTGTGTACGTGATGTATTTATAAAAATGTTGCCATCCTTTTTTAAAAAAACCCCAACACGTTACACATATAAGTGACGAAACTCTTTACATAATGTGAAAACGTAATTTTATAACGCTACCAATCCCCAAGTTGGCGACGTCGTTGTGAAATGGTTATCTGGAAACCAGATCAATTTGACGTTGTTATAAACAATATTTATATTGCTTAAACATATCCGAATTCCTTACCATTTTTCGGTCTGTCATCTTGCTCGGGAAGGGGGAAAACTGGAAAATATGTTACAAACTAAATTTTAGCAATGAAGTTTCGCAACCGCATTAGGTTTAAAATTGAGAGCAAGAATATACATATTAAAGATTATTTATCCTTCCCGTACACGTAGGTGAACGAAGATCGGATACCCACCCCTCGTTATCTTTTACAAAAACAATCCAGCATTTATACTATGGACACCAACAACTTAAATCCATCAATTACATTTGGCCAGTGTAGCTGGTTCGTGGGGCCTATTCCCCTGGTCTTCAAGGCCGCCTCCACTTTCCACATGTCATTCTCTCTCAAGTTCAATGAATCTGTTGTCTCTTTTGACAATCGCTGAAGATTACAGTTAACAGTAGCGTTTCACACTCTCTCCCGCTAAAAGCCAGATAAAGAACTTCAGAATTCGTAGCAGGATAGGGTCTGCGCAAGTACATGTACCAGCGCAAATAATGGGTGCTCTATGGGCACCCTTTTCCTCTAACGAAGTCAGACTAGCAGGTTGGTTGTATACGCGCGGATGACTTTCACTCTGTCGAGAAGACTCTGGAGGCAAGCAATAAGCTAAAGGTCTTTGTTGGAATATTGTTGAGTGCGGCGTTAAACAACAAACAGACAAACACGCTGAGGACAAGGTCCAAAATTTGTCAGTCCAATAACTTATCTTATAACAAGTCATATCTAGGTTGTTGCTCCACCAAAGTGTTTCTTTGGATGTCATTTTTGGAACTCTACCAGTTCTACTGAACTCCTTATACTTGAGAGATCCTGTCCACATGTGACCAATGTCATCCAAGGGTTGCAAAAGAGAGTAAGGACTGATGTATGCCTTGGCCTGTTGGGACTACTACCCTTAGAGGCCGTGATTGATAATGGCAACTTCTTTTTGCAGGAAACCTCATCAATATGAACCAGATATATCTTCCTCATCTGGTATTCATGACCAGACCTGTGTTATGTGCATGGCTTATGCAAAAAGACCACCTGAATTTATACCTGATGTGATGAGGCTGATTCAGAAGTACAAGCTGAACGAATTGCAAAGGACGAAGAACTCTTTTGGTTTTCATTGATGCACAAAAACGTTCCATTTCACCCACAGCATGAAAGTTAGCTCAGGCAAATCCATTGTGCAGAGCTCCTACAAAGTTTCTTTCCATATATGTGCCTCCATAAGAGATCTTAAGGATGTCACATGCCTTTGTGAGACATGGCCATGGGGTAGAAGGTTGATCGTTGTGATGACCTTAATAATATACGGGATCAACAATGGTGCAAACTGATCAACGTTGGACCAATAGGCTTTAGTGTATATCTCCACAGCCTATCGGATGTTGAGCTTGTACTATGCCTACTGTCCTGTAGGCCTGACTACGAACTGCCAAAGTCTGCAACTGGTTTACGTAGTCATAGGATTGGTGTTAGATTAAATATCTCTGCAGGATGGCGTTAATAGAACAAGAGATGAGAAGTGTTATCACAGGTTTTAGAACATTTTATTCCATTCAAGGCTGAAAATCATGTGTCCGAACATTATTTTGAGAACTTAATATTCTCCACCATACCACTTGATTCTCACGCGTGGCGATATGAAATATATACTATTTCACTGTCGAAGATTTCAGCACAGGAATCACAAAAGTTCTGAGTAAAACTTTATGGATTTTTGGCAAAGAGAGCAAATGTTTAAGTATCTCACAATACATGCATCGCTTGAAAGGCATTACTTAGAAGTTGACGGATAACAAAGTAGACACAATTTATGGATAACAACTTCTTTATCTACTGTAAAGGCGACGTTTCGATATAGATCCTTATACGGTTGTCAAGCAAGACTAAATTAAGAACATGGTACAGGATATCTATAGTAGGTGGAGGATTAATCATAACAGTTGGCTGGTGACGACAATGCATCACATTAACAAGGGACAGTCAGTAGAAACATGCGTTTGTTTGTTATTTAACGCCGCACTCAGCAATATTCCAGCTATATGACGACGGTCTGTAAATAATCGAGTTTAGACCATACACTACAGAGATTGACATCATGAGCATCGATCTACGCCACTGGGAAACGATGACATGCATCAACCAAGTCAGCGAGCCTGACCAACCGATTCCGTTGGCACCTTCAGGTGTTGGGAGGGGTAGTAAGACCATACAGAAGGTCAACAAACGCTTGCAAATATCCGTTTCACTTTCGGGGCGTGGTGTTTCCGGTACAGGAATAAATAACGAAGTGATCAGATTACCTGTCAGTGACCCCTCTGCCATACCATACCTGTACCAAGTTATCAATATAATACCAAACAGAGAAATTCCAACTCTCTCAGTTAAAGTACAACATTAACACCTGCCACGGGGTTTTCATACCTGCCAAGGACGTTCCAGACGCTTTGACTTCTTTTGTCCTGTGTCACTGAAACAGAAAATGGATATCAGGTGGTTCCAATATGTGACATGGCTGAACGTATCACTGTAGACCGGTGCTAGTTCGAACAAACACTGGTTTGGCTGACCAAGCCATATCATTAAAAGTCCTCGAGTTTTTCGATGTAGCTGTGTTATTGCTGACTGGAACCGTTACGTTAAAACACTGACACACAATTATATACTGCGAAGTGGTCAATGTTGAGGTGGTTGTGCTATTACCGTCTTTGTCTAGCTTTTAATTAAATCAACAGGTGCAAATGTATTTCAAGAACATAGTACCTTACAGACAATGACGAAAGAAAATATGTCTTTAGAGTTGTATGAAATGCAAGTGTAATTACAGATGATGTATTTCAAGGTAGGGCTGGCGGTTTTACCAGCGTGTATTATCCTACATGTTAATGGCATTGAACTTGAATGTTGATGCCTTATTACTCACCTGAAACGTTTGCCCTTTAGTAATAATTAGGAGATAAACATACTGTGCTTTCAATGTAGAGCTAGGTTACCTGTAGATTTAACCCCGCTATAATTACATTTGGAACCGAACGCGCAGCGTGAGGTTTCAAATGTTAAATTTAGAACACAGTATGTTTATCTCCATTCTACCATGACTAAATAAAACGCGAACACTTTGGTGTTAGCAAATATACTGAATGAAGCGGCATGGGTTGAGTTCAATGTTTTGAGAGGGTTATCGATCTGAATTACGGAATCACCGAACAAAATATGGTGCTGTATATACTCAAGCAGTTTGTTTACACCGTAATACTGTAACACCGAACATATGACAGGCATTGAAAGCATATAAGCACGGCAACTTGGTAAGCTAACATGAGGTGGGCATCACTAAAGAAAACAAAGCAAGCTTTGCAAGGCTTTCGCTCTACATCGCGCGTCACCATTATGACGTCATATCGCTCATTGTGACGCAAAAGATATGACGTCACAGTCGTATATAGAAAAGCGCCAAAATTCCAAGCTCTCTGTTGTCTCCAAAACGTAAATACACTCCCATTGTTTATATCTGTCGTGTTTTTCTGCACGAAATGTATTGCCACAAATCCTTTGAATATTGTAGTAACCGGATCTGTGCATTTTGTAACCTGTAATTGTAGATATAATTATTTAAATATACGTACCGACAATGACTGAAAATAGAACTATTCTATGAATATTAGCTTCCGCGGTGATGCGGCCGTCAAACCAAGTGTTTCAATGAGAGGGGGTTTATTGTGATTTAATAGCCTCTGATTGACCAATCAGAATCGAGTGAATTCCAAATTCATGGTAGAATATAATATAACTGCAATGGTGTTTGCATTACATGCAAAAACATAAGCCCCATCCCCACCTGTTCCTGAATGCCCCAAGACCTTCTCAGTTTCAGTTTCAGTTTCAGTTTCAGTTTATTATTCTCCAAACCACCGTCGGTGGTACAAAAGAGTACAAAAGAACAAGCATGTAAACAAAGTATTAATATGTGACAAGATGACAGTATGTCATGCATGAATATGTTATATCTTTTCTGTTTTGTGTTTTCTTACTGCTTTAAATATTTCATCAATAAATCTCGATAGGTTCTTAAGATACCTCGTGTTTTGACTGGATAATAACCTCTTGAATGTATATAAATTAGACCAATTATTGTGGTAAGCAGTTGGTAAGTATACACATCTATGTTTTGACAGAGCCTGGCATCTAAACAGATAATGGAATTCGTCTGCAACTGAAGGAGAGTTGCACAGTTCACATACACAATCCTCTTTCTTTACATTATTCCAACGGCCGGTTTCAATAGGTAAATTATGGTTACATGTTCTGAATTTTAAGATTGGAATACACATATTTTTTGTCATTAGTAGGTATCTTTCAAATTTTGTTTTTTCTGTCAGATACTGATAACAGTAGCCTTAAGTTTACTGCTCAATGCCATATTGCATCTCCATTCTTGTAGGAATTGATCCTGTAGTATCTGGCCTACCTTTGCAAACAGCCATGTGGTATTACAAGTATAAGGGTTATAGAATATATGAGTTAGTCCACAGTTTTTTAATATAGTTTTAATCCATTCTAGCCAGGGATTGCTTACATCATGATTCCTTTCAACAATGTGATAAATCATTTGTGAAAGTTTCTTATCACACATAGGTGTTGCGGTGTTATGCCAGAATTTAATTACACGTTTTGAGATAGTTATGCGTAGAGGTTCCCTGCCTAATTCGCCATAAACCATAAAGTTTGGAGTTGATACTCTTAATCCAGAAGCAAATTTTAAAAATGTTAAATGGACACGCTCAATAATTTGTAGATTTTCGTACCCCCATATTTCTGTACCATATAACAAGATAGGTGATACCATAGAATCAAACGCCGATATAAGGCAATCGAGAGGTAGATTGATATTTCGTGCTCTCTTCAGGAGACAGAACATAGCTTTCTTGGCATTAGAGGCAATAGATTTGATTGCGCTTATCATCCTTCGATTTCTATGGAATGTTATGCCAAGGTAAACATAGTTATCTACTATCTCGAGGTGTTTTCCACCAAGCATGAACTGGAGTTTACTTCGTTTAGCAGGACCACTGCCAAATATAATAATGTTTGTTTTTGAAATGTTAACATCTAGTTTCCATTTAGTGCAGTATAATTTAAACGAGTCAAGGGTTTTCTGTAAATCGGCGGGGCATCGACTAAATAAGACTGTGTCATCAGCAAACAGTAAAGTTATAAATTGTAATAATACGTTTGCGTCATCACCAAGATTATAATCAACATTTATACCGTGACAGTTATGTTCCAATAGAGATTGCTCGAGGTCATTTATGTACAATGAAAATAGTAATGGGGATAAATTTTCCCCTTGTCTAACTCCCTAAAGGCTTGGGAAAAAGCTGATATTTCGTTGTTAACAGCAACACACGATTTAATACTGTTGTACAAATTTTTAATTAGGATGAGAAATTTACCCCTGACGCCACTATTCAACTGTTTGTGCTAAAGACCTATTCTCCACACTTTGTCAAAAGCCTTGGTGAAATCTATAAAAGCACAATACAACTTTTGTTTGCTATACTTAAGGCTCTGCATTAACATATTGATGATAAACATGTTGTCTACTGTTGAGTAGTTTTTCCTAAATCCAGCTTGTGCGGGAGACAGGATGCTATTGTTATCAGTGAAAGATGACAATCGTATATTTAGTATTCTCGTAAAAAGTTTCCCCAAGCAACTCAAAATTGTGATTGGTCTGTATGAGTTTGTATCTAGTGGGTTACCTTTCTTTTTAAATACTGGCTTGATCACACCGGTTAGCCATGCATCTGGTATGTTTCCGGTATTGAACACGGCATTAAAGTAATCAAGATATACGGGTGCTAATAATTCTAAGGAGTTTACTATATACTCATTTGCAATGCGATCTATATCAGAAGCTTTATTATTTTTCAGGCTTTTTACAGCTTTGCGTATTTCTTCTATTGTGATATCACTATTGAGCATTTCATCATCGTGCATAGTAGAATTTGGATATTCTTCATCAATAATTGTGTCTGTATTCATGTCTTTATTCATATCTTTATAGAATTCATAAAATGTTTCGATAGCAGGCTCAATGTTATTTACCTTACTCTTATTTTTGTTCAGAGCGTTCCAGAATTCACGTGGACTATGTTTTCGATTGGCTCTGAATAAATTACATAAATCGTTTCTATGTTTCTTGATATGTTTGTGTAAGCATTTCTTATATGCCTTCGATTGCTCTCGGAAAAGCTTTCTATTTTCAATAGTGTTAGTTTTCTTAAATTTCTTTTTAGCCTTACGGAAGTAGTTCCTTTGTTTTTTACATTCGTGACCGAACCAAGGTTTTTGCTTTCTCTTAGTGGGAGCGTCCGCATCACGCCGGTAGCAAGATCTCACCCCGAATGTTGCACATGCAGCGTCGACTAGGACTTGTGCGATTTCGTTTGCTATATCATTCATAGTGCTTGGTTCAGCAACTCCCAAACGTAATGACTTTGCTAATTTGACAAGACAATCAATCCGGTCTCTATCGATATTATCAAAATATATCTGGCTTTTTGTATTCTCGAATCTTTTGGGCTTAGGTTCACAGCCCGTCTTATTTTTCACTGTTTTTGTAGTGCGGTTTTGACTTTCTGAACATTTTGATTTATCTAGAGAAAACCTTATTGGGCAATGTACATCAGAAAACAATGAACAGTAACTTTTAATTTCAAAATCTTTAAATAAAGGAAGACACATTGTCGATGAGATTACATAATCGATCACACTCTTGTCCAGACACGTAGTGTTCCCAACCATTTTATCATATAAATAAGTTCAGATTCTTGCATAGTTCTATCAGCTTTGCACCCGAGTTATTAACACGTGATGTATCTTTTGACGACCTAACCCTTGGAAGAGAAAGATCATCGAGTACTGCTTCAGGTTCGAGTTCAGATCTCAAATCATTTATGTCTATATCCAACTCATCAAGTATGTGTTTCTCTATGGTACAATAGTCACACAGGTTACTAGTTTTAGCGTTAAAATCGCCCATAAAGTACAACCTAATCACTCAAGGATAAAGTATGTAATATGGATTGTTCAAGTTGATAGTATTCATCTTCATTAAAGTATTTAGAATTTTCGGGTGGAATATATACTACTCCTAAATACAGGCCTTGCTCGATATCAAATAGCTCCTTAGAGATTTTAACCCAGAGAATATACTCACACATTTCCTCAATGGGGTTGGCATATTTAGCATAATTTTCTTTTATTGCAAAACCGACACCTCCTGATCTTCTTAAAGCACTGCTCCTATGTTGGAGATAGACATGGTAACCCTCAATATGGATATCATCCAATATATCAGTTTTGGTTGCTTGGAAGCCTAGTATATCATTGTTATCAATTAGATCCATGAACTCGGGGTATTCTAATCGCCTCCTTATTCCACACACATTCAAATTTAAAAAGTGCAAAGAGGAAGGGCGTTTGTCAGAAGCTTGGATATTGTCCTTAGTAATGCTTATTGGTGGTATACATGTATTTACAGTATAATGGTGTTTGTTAGGCAGTTTAGGAGTCCCATCGTTGGAAGTGTTAAAACTAGAGTCATCAATATTGCGAACACTATTCATATTTATGGCATAATCGTCCGTTGTTCTCAGTCCCAGTCTCGGCAGAGACATAAACCATGAACAATCTTGACTTTATCAAATCAAGTGATAGCTGACCTCAATATATTTGCATGTACTTCTTTGGTGCCTTATGTTATTTCATGCAGTACAACTTAGTCGTATGGATGTACAGGGGACTGTGTGATTATTACCACACTACAGAAGACTCGGTAACAAAATATTGTTTTACACCACAGTCAGTGATATTTCAGCGGACGTATATCACCATAGCCTGTCTAGATCAAACTCAAAATCAAGAGTGGACGATGTTTCGAGCACCAGTCAACCACGTCTTTACTCACAAGACGTTTGCACTAAGAACCTCACTTCCACGGACTATGGGGTATGAATTAAACATATATTATCTGTTTACATACTCTCCTTGTAATCACGTGAATATTCCGGGTTAGAATGGGGTCTTCGGCAACACATGCAGATTTTTGTCTGCCAGAGTGAATAAATAATGTCAGACAGTCTATCCATAATACATGTTGCTTAAAAACAGAGTTTGTTTGTTTGTATGCGTTTCTTGCTTAACGCCGCACTCGGCAATATTCCAGCGGAATGAATAATCGAGTCTGGATGAGACAGTCCAGTGATTTATATCATGAGCATCGATCAATGCAATTAGAATACGATGACATGCCTCTATCACATAAGCGAGTCTAACCACCGATCCCGTTAGTCGCCTCTCGCGAGAAGCATAGTTGCCTCTTACAATAAGTATGGCTTGCTGAAGACCTATATACTAATCCGGGCGGGACAACTTAGGTTAGCAAGCAGTACGAACTTGAACTTACAGAAGGGGTCGAGCTCCATGTACAAACTTTATATCACTGGAAAGCTCTGGGTGAGATGAAGTGATCTGATTTATGTCTAAATATGTATTCATGGTCATTTGCCCACAATGGGGATTACAAACTGTATTACTAAAGAAAATTCTGGCAGAAATTTCTGTAAGATATTTTTCCTCCAGACATTTCTGATAGTAATTATTAGTTTCTGCAGAAATATCTGGCAGAATTGTTATTTTTTTTAAGTATCACTCAGAAGAGATTTTATATTTAAAAATCTGCCCTTTGTGTTGAACATAAGGCTGTGGTAAATCAATCTATTTAGCAAGGAGAGAAAGAGAAAGTCACCGACAGACCGCCTCCGTGGTCTAGTGGTAGTGCGTCCGCCCGGAGAGCGGAAGGTCCGGAGTTCGATCTCCGGCCGCGTCATACCAAAAGACGTTAAAAGATGGTACTTGTTGTTACCCTGTCTGGTGCGCGGCATTAAGGGGCTAAAACAAGGACTGGTCGGCTCGGAGTCAGTATACTGTGTCTGAGTGGGATATTCATGTTAAACTGCGGCATGGTATCTCAGTGAGCTAGCACTATACATCGACATCAGTCCGGTCTAGTACAAGCAGCCACACACACACACGTGCATGCACGTCGCTATATAAGTGCAATAATATTGGACGCGACGTTAAACACCATTTCACCTAACCTATTCACCGACAGATGAGTGAATAACATAAAGATTGCCAACAATCCATTTCATACACTCACATGGCTTGAAAGGACTTATGAGCTACAAACAAATAACAATTAGTTGATTTTCACACTTATATCATACATGTTTATAAACTATAGTTCATGATAAACACCCTCACAAATATGTTATAATGACTAATTCACAGTGGTGGTAATTTTCACAATTTTTTAGGGTTTATTTTTTAAGCTTTGAGAATGGTATAGAATCAGTCAGGTCAAATTTCTCAACAATGATTTAGGAAAGACCTAACTTTATAACACTTCAACCATATTTTGGTTTGGTTTGTCGTTTAACGCCGCACTCATCAATCAATATTCCAGCTATATGACGGCGGTCTGTAAATAATCGAATCTGGACCAGACAATTTTGGTACAAACATCTATTGTGAGAAGAAGTGGTAACAATGATTACAGGAATCTAGTATTTTTGCAACATAATGTACGGTTAAACAGAATAAGCTTGTTTCAACCTTTCGTAAAAAGATCGTTTTTGAAATATAAAAACAAAACACATGACAAATTAGATTGTTTTGAAAGACTTGAACAACATAAGATGTCTAAGGAGTATCAGGGGAGAATATATTTAATAACATGGTACAAGTGTGAGGGTCATTCAACAAAGGTCTGGGTAACAGAGGGTCAAGGGTCATGTACCTTTTAAACAGTATGTCACAAGAAACACTTTGAAGTTCTGCAAGTCCCTAGCCCTTGCCTCGATGGCCGAAGAAGGGGTTGTTTTGCTTTTGACCAGCAAAGGTGTAACTGACAGTCGAATAGGCAAAAACACATTTTGTCATTGTTCCACAATCCAAGCAGATAATTTGATGAACCAAGTGGGGTCTACGATAGATTTTTTCCAGGTTTGTACCTACTTTGCTTTCTATTGCCCGTGACAGCAGATACACACTTTGGTGACACCAAAGACGTACATATATGTACGTTCGTCTTTGGTGACACAAGCACTTTTGCTGTAAAGGTTGAATCACAAATTATGGAACATATATGTCAGGCCAAAGTCGATAATTATTTTTAAAATGATGGACGATTAACAGCGACTAATAGACTCTGGCCATGGTGACCATGTTTAAAACTATAAAACCTCATCAATAGTATAAGAATACATACATAACTGTCCAGTTTATCCAAAGGGAACATTTCTGAATGCGGCGTTAAACAACAAACAAACCAAACCAAACCAGAAAACATTTGGACAACCCTTGGTACCCTGTCAAGTTTATATATTATGCAAAATACTGACATTTTCCAGTTTAAAAGTAGATAATTGTGCAGTAAAAACTGAAGTCATGTTATTATCAAGAGTAAATATAATTATGCTGCACTAGCCTAGTGCTGAATTAATAAATAACTCCAGGTTATTGTGTTTATTGTCAAATGCTTAATTCTGATGTAGGGCCAGGAACAGGGCTCAGACTCAAATGCCGATCTTACCGCTAGGATTTTAGTCACTTTCCTCACAAGAAAGCTTTGATGTGAGGCATCAACACATTTTCAAGCCTTAAAATGGCAAACAAATAAGATTTACAATAACACAATTTTCCCAAAATGTTCAATAAACATAGGCATTTTTAGAACAATAAAAACAAGATTGGTTTCAATTCATTCCCTGTTTTACATCTTAACCATGTGTTTGACCACTATATGCGATTACCTCCCTTACCAAATATGACATGTTATAATTAAGCAATTGCTTGAAAAAAATCCATTTACTTTCTATTCATTTACCCATATGTCCAATTCAATTTTCAGAAAACTATTACAAATAGAACAGAGATACACTGCGTCTAGAATTTGGTGACTACATAGTTTGGGGCGCACAATGACGTTTTACTAGCGAGTCATCATAAATATATATAGTTATAACCTTACCTATATTAGGCCTACAAACGTGTGTTCGTTTTCAAGATAAAAAGAAATGTGATGACTAGAGCCGTTTTAGTATTGATTTGAACTTTAAACCGATCTCTAACCGTTGAAAATCCATTCCGCAATTTCAAAATTACCAGTTTCTTCCAGTACGTGCCGAAGATTCCAACAGATGCGTGTCGATTGCGGTCGGATTGTAATTCGAGGGTGACCTGACACTAATCTGACACTTCCAACACTCTCCCGACACCAATCCGACACATCGGTTTCTATTTGTAGGATAATTGGACACTGACCCAATACTGGTCGGATTTGTCGCCAAAATCGGCAGTCGAGTATAAAAGCGGGCTGCACCTCCTGACAGTACTAGACATGGAGCAACTTCTTCGCAACGCTGCAGCCCTGGGCTGTGTTTTTATGCTCCAGCAACAAACTATGCAGGGAGAGCCGTGTGGCTGAGCAGTGATTGGGGCCCGAATAGGCCTATCCTCCGTCTCTGCATCTTCAGGAGGAGGCACAGTGGAGTCTTCTGGCACTTGAGATTGTTGAGGAGTGCTGGGAAGTCTCTTCTTTGCCTTCTGTCCTCCAACATTTCTGTTCTTTCTTGGAGCCATCTTCAGGATCTTGGTGCTGTAGTGTCCGATGAAAATCTGCGAAGTGAGTGTCGGCTGACCCTCCTTTCGTAGTCCGATATGTGTCGGATGGCAGTTGAGTTAATGACCGATTACCCTCCGATGTCACAACGATGCCTCCGATGAGAATCGAATTGGTGATGGGCGGCTATCAGGCGCGTAGGGCAGACCGCAGATTGCAATCAGATGAGCGTCAGATGACTGTTAATTATCGGACACTCATCAGATTGCCGTCAGACGTCGGCTAGTCACGTCGGATAGCTGCACAACACGATTCTGAAACACATCGGACTGACTCGACATTCATCTGACACTGACTCGATTTGCGACCGGAAATGGCGTCCGATGGCGAACTAAGTTCTGAGCTTAGTTCCTTCATCGGACGATTTCGCCTCATCGGATCACGCCCGACACGTCGGACACTGACGTGATTGTCGACAAAGACAAATCGGATTCATCGGAGTGTGATACGATTCTCTTCGGTGGGTTACCGCAAGTAAAAATCTTTGCTTCCGATGAGTGACCGATGAACTAAAATTGTCTGTGGAATGGTATTGGCTTCAATTGTCTATTGCTTATCACCTATCAGCGCCAATTCTGCAATCATCTGTTGGCTTCCTTTGTAAGCTTGTACCCGTTGTTATTTTCCACCTTTTGTTATCTTATTAGTTTCGTTGTCCTTACACGTACATATATGCTCTCTGCCTCATGGCATTCATTTTCCTGATGAAGGAGTAAGCATATACTCCGAAATGTTGTTTTCCTCATAATAAAGAAGTTGACATCCATATATTCTCTTCCTTATAGGATAAATGATAAAAATATGATAATGAATATTGCCAGTAGTCGAATTAAGGTCAGAACAAACAGGGAGGGCTATCCAAAAATATGTCTCTAGGGGAGGTTTATGAAAAATGGATAATAAAATATAAAGAGCTTTGCATTTTTCCTTTTCAGGGAGAGTTATGTAAAAAATGTATAAGAACATTACCGGTCCCTTAAATGTAATATACATAGTTTTTAGTTGATGGTTCAGATGGTTCTTTTCAGTTGAATTTTTTTTACCAGTGTCTATTTTGGCCTACCAATTAATGGTCAATATTAAATATCAATAATAAGTGAGATAATTATTTGAATATTCTTTTCACAGCCAGACCCTTAACAGAATTTTACACAGTTGTTGTGATTGAGCACAGAGTACAAAACAGTGTAGCTCGTTATAACAATTTGTCAAATTCTGCTTCTTGCAACTACTTGAATATGTTTTTGTTTTGGAAGCTGCATCATAGGCTTGCCTCAACATTATCAATGAGAAAGGTCAGTGTTAGTGATACTCATAGGTTATCTGTAACTTTGGACATATGCTCCAGACAAGTGGACATTAAAAAAGTTAAAACATAACCTTGCCATATACAATCATATCCAAATTTCACAGATTTACATGTTATTTCACAAAATATTATTAAATCTTCTTTTGTGTTCATTCCCGAAGGGGAATTCAAATAATTACAGAAAAGTAAAATTATTTTTTTCTGCTACAACATTAACTATATGAGCTAATCACCTTGCTTAAATTTACACTGAGATTCTCACACCCTTCATAGAGCCAGTTCCTCCTTGGAATTCAAGTATCAACAATCTTCTGAGCAGCTAGAGATCTGAACAGACAACTATTCAGTATTAATTAGGGAATACTCTGGTGACATGTCTTTATGGCTAGCGTGTAGAGTCAGTGCTAGCTGTAGCTCGCCTGTATTCAGTTGTTTGAGCCCTCAACAGACCAATGAACCCCTCAGTATAAACTATCAGTTTCAACTTTCCCCAGTTTGGCTTTAGCAAGTCTAGAAATAGACAAATACACACTTCCAAGGAAGATGGTAATACATCAATCTATACAGATGATCACGGGTCATCATCAACCTAGGACATTTTATACATAAAAACATCATAAAATCTACACTTAATGGAATGTTAAGATTTCTTCTTAGCTGATGATACTTGCAAATAACATTTCAAACCTGTGAGCAAAGCCTGAACACCATGACTCAAGATTTCTAAATTTAAGAGAGTGTTTTGCTATTTTATTATTCATATCACCCCGACCAGAAATGGGATAACACCTACAAAATCTACAATTAATGAAATCTTAAGATTTCATCTTGGCTGGTGATAGTAAATAACATTTCAAAGTTGTGAGCAAGATCTGAATGCAATGGGGCAATATTTCTAATTTTAAGAGATTGTTTTACTATATTATTACTTATCTCTCCTCGACCAGAAATGGGATAACGCCTATTAACTGGACAATTAATGAAATCTTAAGATTTTCTTTTGGCTGATGATAGTAAAGCACATTTCTAGCTTGTGAGCAGAATCTGAATGCTGTGGGTCAATATTGCTAATTTTATATTATTACTCACATCCCCTCAACCAGAAGTGGCATAAATGTAATGCTTTCAACAATGAAAGAAATCTTGAGAGTTTTGTTTTCTGAACATTGTCATTCACATTTCCAACCTTTGAGAAACATGTACTTTGACAATAAGCTTTGCATATGAAACTACATAGTTTTAAAAAAAGCTTCGCCCCCTTCACAACTGTAATAGGATAACTGATCATCATGGATGGACTGACTGCACAATGTATGACATTGTGCTAGATCTGTACCTGCCATGATATAAACCACAGAAAAAAGTAAAAAGTTCTCGTCTTTCAAAGAAATATTATCTTAGAAGTTTCTGTCACTTGGCCTTCAACAGCAAGGACCAGACGGCCATTTTGATCAAGTTGTGAAGGGAGGATAACTCTTACTGTTGCTTTGCCTTGCAAATATTAATGTCACTGATTACACATGAGATAACAAGTTCTGTTCTCTATTAGTAATGGTTTTTTTAAACATATATTATCTGTCTTAAGATGGTAATTTTGAAGCCTTTCTAAATATTTCAATCATATTAAATTATATCATTTAGATTCCATATATATCAGAGACCATAAAATATGTATGTTCTCTCCAGAAATATGAGGACATTTTGCTGGCAAAACGGTTATGAAAGCTTCAACGTATATGTGTCAATAAGCTACCAGGAATGGTTCAATGAGTTTACCGGTTATTTTAATGCTGATCAGGAAGAAGATTTTGTCATTCCGGGTATTACATATGGTATTTTTTCCTTTAAAAAAATGAGAAAAAGAATAGGGTGGAGGGTGAATCAAAGGAACATTAAAGAAATCTTTTTCAACAAGAGAAATCTTTTTCAACAATATCTACTCTAACATTTCTATATGTAATTAGTTTCTTTTATTTTTTAAGTTAGTCTTCTAAGATGAAGCACAAACTCTCTCACATCCTGCATCTGCTATGCCTGGAATCAGTTACATGCACCTCCAACATTAATTAAAAAAATAGTTGCTTTTATCATCATGTACACGGCACTCGTGAAGAGCAACCTCCTCGTGGTGAGTGCTGGGTAGCGCTAATGGCTCTTCCCCCGTGTGGAACTGGGGCAGAATATTTCCACAGCACCCCATTGCTGGTCGTAAAAGCCGACCAAATTGGGCAACCTGTTTGCCGTGGGTTGCGCCCCTGTGTCGGTGGAGGACGGGATTCTGGTGGTTGAGGGCAATGGAGCCAGGAACCGGTGTTCCTTTTGCCCAACACACCACTTCGACCCTTACTTCACCTAGACGGGTGGTAGAATTGGCCCGATTCTATCAATCGGCTAGTCACGTCATGCCCTGTGCATGGAAATGTGTCATTTTAGAAACATCATATCAAATAATTTATGATGATCCAATATGTTAAACAACTATGCCAATGTACTTATTGCCTAGAGTCCTATGCCGGAAGGCGGTGGCTCATGGGCCAATCTGGTGATGTCAACCTCCGAATTCTATGTCTCCAATGTTCTGTCACGGGCCGAACCAGCTGGGCATTTCTTTTGGTAGACAAATGTAGCTTTTCGTGTTGTATTTACTGGAGTATACCATCCCTGTAACCCTGGTGTTGTAGACTGGCTTCCTCTTCAGCATCGTCTTTTTTGACACTCGATGGAGGGTGGGGAACAGGGGTGCTGAATAAATTCCTTTCATTATGGCGCAACAACTACCTGGTTCAACTCGTCATGAAAAAAAGAGAAGACTTGAAGATGATAGTTCAACTGACAATGTGTCTCAAAACAATGATTCTTGGGCTCGCTTCCTTGTGACAGAGGCTGCTGATCATCAACCGTTAAAACTAAACCCTTTTGCTATTTCAAAAGCTGTTTCCGGAATTTGTGGTGTAGTTAAAAATGTTACCCGTCTTCGGTCTGGCTCCCTACTTGTGGAGTGTGCACGGAGACAGCAATCTCTGAATCTTTTATCAATTACTCAGTTTGCCAATGTTGATGTTGCTGTGTCCGTGCACAGAACACTGAACTCGTGTCGGGGAATTGTTCGGGACAGAGCTCGATGCCTGTCAGATATGTCGGAACAAGAAATTGTCTCTGAACTGGATGATCAAGGTGTTACGTTTGTAAAACGTTTCACCAGAATCAACGATGGAGTTGTCACGAATACTCATACTTACCTGTTCACTTTTGCGCGTTCTTTCTTACCGCAATCAATCAAAGCTGGTTATGTTAATATCGGAGTGGATATGTATATCCCAAATCCACTCCGATGTTTTAAATGTCAAACCTTTGGCCATGGTTCTATATCATGTGCTAAACCTGTCAAATGTCATCGTTGTGCTGGCAGCCATGAGGGTAGAGACTGTGAGGAGGACATTGTTTGTGCTAACTGTGGTGGCCAACATTTGTCTTCTTCCAAGTCGTGTCCTGTTTGGCAACTTGAATCAAAAATCAGTAATATGAAAATAACATTTCTTTTGCGGAAGCAAGAAAGCTGTTCACTAAACAATCCACTACTCCATCACATCTTACTTACTCTGCCGCAGTTACACGTTCTGCAACTATATCTACTGCCACTGCATCAATCTCATGCCAAACGGATCTGTCATGGGTCCATTTTGATCGGCCCCTTAATACCGCTTGAATCAGTCCACCAACTTCTGATAATCAGACCAGTTCCGCAACCCAGACTTCAACTCTGATACTCAGACTGCTAGTCAGACTGACACAGTTGTCCCAGTTGTCCCAGAAAAGAACAAAAACACTGAACCACTTGACAGCTCACTTGACAAAAAGATTAAAAAGAAATTAAATAGAAAACAAACATCTCGGGAACTATCTCTTCACAACTTCTTTGAGCCTCTTGACATGGAGGTAACTCTGTCTGTACAGGACAGTCGGAGTAATTCGTCCTCACGTTCGCGTGTGAGATCCCCAATTGAGCCTCCATGACTCAATTGTCCAATATGATACAATGGAATTGCAGAGGACTTAGAAATAATTTTAATGACATTCAACTATTGATACAGGATTATAAACCGTCTGCTTTATGTCTTCAGGAGACATACCTTAAAAGTACAGATAAATTTGATATCAGACAGTATAACTGTCCCCCCCCCCCCCCCCCAGGTGACAAAGCAACTGGGGGGTCGTCTATCTTGGTTAGACAGGGCGTGATTCACAGCCCTGTTGCTCTCAATTCAAATCTTCAAGCTGTTGCTGTTCGTTTAACTTTGAACATTGTCTTTACTCTGTGCTCCTTGTATATTTCTCCATCCTTTGCTTCGACAATCTGATCTTCAAAATCTATATGATCAGCTCCCCAAGCCATGTATCATCGTGGGTGATCTGAATGGACACAACCCCCTGTGGGGAAGTGTTACCACAAACAATAAAGGGAAAATACTTGAGGAATTCATTTCTGATAATAATTTGTGTATCTGTAATGATGATTCGAACACCTATTTACATCCTGCCACTGGAACATACTCAGCACTTGATCTGTCTCTCACAGATTCAAATCTATTTAACGAGTTTGAATGGTCGGTCCATAATGACCTCTGCGGAAGCGATCACTTTCCCACCATTCTTAAATCTGTGAACCCGAATCCTGAAACCTCCACATCCAGGTGGAATTTTACAAAGGCCAATTGGTCATTGTATGAATCATTGTGTACTGCAAAATTAATCCCTCATCATTTTCAAAATGTTGAAGATCCGATTCAATTGTTTTCAGATCAGCTCAATGACATAGCTGTCCTCTGCAAATCCTCATATTCGCAAACCTTGGTTTACCTACGAATGTAAACAGGCACGGAAGTGTAGGAAGAAAGCGGAAAAGTACTTCCGCCAACATCCCACAGTTCATAATTAAGATCAAGTAAAAATTACAAATGCAAAAGCCAGGCGGGCTTATAAACAAAATAAGCATCAATCTTGGAGGAACTACGTCTCCAAAATAAATTCCCGTACTCCTATATCCAAAGTATGGAACATGATACAAAGAATTAAAGGCAAAGGATCAAAGTCTACTGTTCACCATCTTAAGGAAGGTGATCAGTTATTAACTGATAAATCAGACATTGCCAATAAACTTGGTGAAACATTGGCAAAACATTCGTCATCGGCTAATTATGTCCCTGAATTTGTAAAACATCAGAAACAACAGGAAAAGAAAAATGTTAATTTTCATTCTGATAACGGGGAAGACTATAATGAAGTGTTTTCCTTACATGAGCTACATACTGCCCTTGTGCAAGCTCATGATACAGCGGCTGGTGCTGACAATATTCATTATCAGCTCCTGAAACATTTGCCTAAATCATGTCTAGAAACACTTTTAGATATATTTGACCAAATATGGACGTCGGGGAATTTTCCCCCTTCGTGGCATAATGTCATTGTAGTCCCTATCCCAAAGCCTGGTCGGGATCATACAGATCCCTCAAATTACCGTCCAATCTCTTTAACCAGTTGTGTCTGTAAAACCATGGAGCGAATGGTAAACAATAGATTAGTTTGGTTCTTAGAAACCAATAGTCTACTAACGAATATCCAATGTGGTTTTCGAAAAAATCGAAGTACTATTGATCATTTAGTACGATTGGAATCTTTTGTGAAAAATGCTATTGTCAACAAACAACATGCAGTGTCAATATTTTTCGATCTTGAAAAAGCTTACGACACTACCTGGAAGCATGGCATTTTAAAAGATTTACACGAGTTTGGTCTGAGAGGCCGCTTACCACATTTTATAAAACAGTTTTTAGCCGGCAGGCAATTTCAAGTCCGAGTGGGTTCAACCCTGTCTGACCATTATAATCAGGAGCAGGGTGTCCCCCAAGGAAGTATTTTGTCAGTTACTCTATTTAGTATTAAAATCAATAGTCTTTCAAAGGTTTTAAGTGATGCAGTAGTTGGTTCACTTTTTGTAGATGATTTTAATATATCTTGTCGTGGTAAAAATATGCACACTATTGAGAGACAGCTACAATTATGCCTCAATAAAATTCAGAAATGGTCACTAGAGAATGGGTTTAAGTTCTCTAAAGTCAAAACAAACTGTATCCATTTTTGCCGCAAATATAAACCGCATAAGGCTGGTTTTCCTATTAAAGTTGTTAAGGAAGCCAAGTTCTTGGTTATTATTTTTGATAATCATCTTACATTTTTACCACATATGAAATATCTGAAGACTAAATGTCTGAAGGCAATTGACTTGTTGAAAGTCGTTTCTCATTCAAAATGGGGAGGGGATCAGACAACTCTCCTTCATTTATATCGTTCTCTCATCCGTTCCAAACTCGATTATGGCGCCATCATTTATGGAGGAGCCTGTTACAGCAACTTAAAATTATTAGATTCAGTACATCATCAAGGCCTGAGGCTTTGTCTTGGTGCCTTTAGAACATCACCAGTTGACAGCTTATATGTAGAGGCGGATGAGCCATCTCTCAAACAACGTCGCATTAAACTTTCATTGCAATATGTGACTAAATTATACTCAAATCCGTCGAATCCAGCATACGATTGTGTGTTTAATCCTATATATGAACATCTATTTCAATCAAAACCAAAACTTGTTCCTCCTCTAGGGTTCAGAATTAAGCCACATATTATCGCAGCTAATATTGATCTTTCTACTATATCACCATACCGGTTACTGTCTACACCTGCTTGGCAACTAGTCAAACCGGAGGTAGACCTAACACTAACTGCCCTAAAAAAAGCTGACACAAACCAGTTGGTCTATCAACAAGAGTATGCCCAATTGCGGTCACAATATGATACCTATCGCTCTATTTTTACCGATGGCTCCAAGGATGGTGGCAAAGTTTCAAGTGCCACTTTCATTGGATCTAAAAGGGTGTCTTCAAGAATTCCAGGTAATAGTTCTATTTTTACAGCTGAGGCCAATGCTATATTTATAGCATTGGATTACATTCAAAACCAATCATCTCAACAGTTCATCATCTTTTCTGATTCCTTGTCATGCCTTCAGGCAATACATAATTGTTCTTCAGATCATCCGCTGATTCTTAATATTTTAGAATTGAATAATACCCTCGCCACTGCCCAATATGACATCGTATTTTGCTGGCTGCCCAGTCATGTTGGAATTGCTGGTAACACTATGGCTGATACTGCTGCAAAGGCAGCACTCAACAAATCAGTCACACCACTTCTTTTACCTTACAGTGATTACAAGCCAATAATTAGATGCTACATCAAAGATCTAATGCAAAAGAAGTGGAACACCCAAGTAGGTATAAACAAACTTTATGCTATAAAACCAACAATAGGGTATACCTACTTGGGTTGCCATTCGAGACATGACGAAGTTGTTTTGCAACGATGTCGTATTAGACACAGTCGATGTAAACACGAGTATCTTTTAAAAGGTGAGGATCCTCCATTTTGTGTCCCTTGTGATGAGAGAATCACAGTCAAGCATGTTTTGCTTGACTGTGTTGATTTTTCTCTCATAAGGGACAACTATTATCATTCAACGTCTTTAAAGGATCTTTTTTATAATACCAGTTCTCATTTAATACTCGGATTTTTAAAAGAAATACTATTATTTGATAAATTTTGAATTGTTTTAGAATAGTTGGATATTCTTGTCAACTGAAATGTTTGAAGGCGGTGCCACTCAGGGGGTTAAAGTAGTGTAAAATTATTTTCCCCCTGACTGTGGCACATAATTCCATCTATATTGAAGTAATTAATATCAACTAGTGTTTTAATTCCTTGATTGTGTTTTGATTTTTTAATATTGGTTAATATTTCATACAACCACTCGTGACCAAAGTGATGACATAAATCCTGCTGGGAATCATGCAGGAAGCAAAAGTCCCCATGATCCCCAGTTAGGTGGCCTAGCTTTGGTTACCAGTGGTCTATAGCCTGGTTTTACTTTCTAATAACTAATACACTGAAAACTTCTTTGTTTTAATATTGCTCAGGTAAGTTTTATGTCTACACTGTGATAATTACCTTTCTGTTTTACTGTCCTTTGTCGACAGGTATTTTTATAATAATAAACTTGTTCTCATCGCGATATGGCTGCAATATTGCCGATGCGATGTAAAATCATAACTCACTCACTCACTCACTCATCATGTACACAATAATCAAATGGAGTGATTTTGAATAATTGTTACCACTAAAATCTAACATTATAGTGATAGTAGTATTTACAAAAAATGACTTTGGGACTTGAGAATACAAACAAAAATACACGCATCAGTTGCCAGAGGGCTGTGAGATATTGGGGCTTAGAAATCCCTTGAATAGTACAAATGTAATTGTACCCCTTTTAACTGACATGTTGAGTATTGTTTGATGTTTAATGACACACTTAGTTATATTAAAAATAATTAATATTATTATATTAATGTACATACCCTCCCACATATATATTGTGAACTTGAATTATTACACTTGTATCCCCACCAATGAGTGGCATAACATCTTTAAAATACATAAGTTAGAAAATAATTTTATTTTCATTTGGCTTTTGCCATTTTGTAGAAAAACACTGTGTACAGAAGTGGCCAAGATAGCTATTTAACAGAAAATTTACTCTGTTCTTAAACATGTCACCCCCTCACGAAGGTTATGATATGATAGACAATCAAATAATACATTTGGGAGTGATATAATGGTAAGAAATCAAACATGGCAATGAGGCAATAATTACAGATAATAATAAGCAACACGACCATTTTTATAGGAATTTCATTTTTTCATTAGCTATCTGCATAAAAAGATGAAATTGTATTCCGCTTTAGTTCCGCATTACCACTTTTATACGCTGCTATATTTAGCTGCAAATGGTGGATATCGAGTCAGTAGCATTGCCATCGGCGCACTTTGCAGAACGGTGTAAAATACAAAACACAAGAAGTGCAGATGATTTTGCTCTTATTAAATGTTTGTCAATTAAACACATAGTTGCATGCCACAGATATAATTCTCTATAATGTTTATCCCAGTTCTGGTCGCTACAAACGTCTGGCTCAGCCTGAACCTGGATACTGTTGGCTTGACGACAGCTTCGGTAGTGCCCTCATACGGTCGGCTGTACCCGCAACGCAGAGAGGAAGTACATGTAGTCGAAGACTTCACGGTTTTTTAAAATTGCAAAACACCGATGAAGCGATATAGCTGGAATACTGTTAAAAGCGGCGTAAACCCAACTTACTCACTCACTCACTATTTCATTCATTCATTCATTCATTCATTCATTCATTCATTCATTCATTTGAACGATTTCTAAAACACGTCTGGTCAAATGTCACCCACAGTAAGCTTTTAATGTCATTATACATTAATAACATAGAATGTGCACCCCGCATTCTGCTGGCGTTCTTCCAAAATATGCCTCTCTCCCAAAACGTGAACACAATATCTCAGTCCAGCTAAGGAGAACGCCTCCAGGTGGAACATCATGGATCAAGCACTCAGTGTAAAATGGGTGTAAAACAGTACTATTTGTACTATTGAATTATGGAGTCATCGTCTTCAATGGAATGCCGTTACCTTTACTTAAAGTCCAACCATACAATAAAGTTCATTTAAAATGAATTTAACACTGGAAACAGCACTGCTCATCGATAATGTAAGAAAATGTAGGGGTGTGGTAGTCATGTTTGAAACGTGATCCTGGTTTGTCTAGCCGACAACTTTTTAAAGTGGCCTGTGAGGAAAACGGATTATGTATGCCTGTTAATGTTGGGTATTAGTAGTTTACCTAATTAGCTATAGATAAATGAACGGGTACTGCCACCACTCTAAAGTCCTTTTGACAGATTACAGATGTTAAAATCACACAGGTAAGAAATGCGACTTAGTGTGAAAACAGCTATATAAATCTTTCTTACCCCGAGTCTTCCCCGGAATCTTGTAGTTTTGACATTGTACGAGAGCTCGTCTCGCTACGTCCAGTTTCGTCGTCCGCCATTGCATGAAATACCTATTCGATCTGTCTTCCTTTTTCTTTGTCCGCTATAGCTTGAAATACCCAGTAGGTGGTTCCCCTATTCCGTTTATCTTTATATCTGCGCATGTCTAACCTAGGTAGATGTGTTCAGTCATGCAGCATGATAACAATAACACCAAGGCAGCACATACCATTTATACACAGTTTGTGTTACTTGATCACTTCACAACACGACCCCATACATTACGACATGCTACGTCTCTGAGTCAAATAAATCAAAACGTTCGCAACAAGCGTTCAGTCTCACCCGGTAGTTTGCTAGGTTATAAGCAAGTGTTCTTACCAGCTTATATCACTATTTATAAATGTACCCAGAAAGAATTTAACAAAACGAAACGTGTACATAGATAAGCAAATGTTAGAATGAGCTGAAATCTAAGCGAACACCTGCAGGGAGTGCACTGAATACACAGGACCATGTAACTTATAATGATAAGAAATAAACTTACAGACGTGCCACACTTAGGGAAAGATGAGTCACTTTCACAAGGTAACACTAACAATGTAAATATTTCCCCGACGACATGGACAATACAGATTTGACACAATCTTGGATAAATGATATGATCCAGTCTTTACTATGTGGAGACTTCGGCCTCGTCTACGAGTTTCTTGCGAATTTGTTTATTATTGATGTTATTAGTTACATGGTCCTGTGACTTATCATACACAGACGCGTCATTGCAATGTCCGCTGATCTATATATAGAATCCATAGCTAAGCGTTCTCATTTACAGTGGAGAATACGTGGTAGTCTCTAAACGAATGACGGCTGTCACCTTAGCGCGTGGAGCTTCGAGAAGTGGCATGAGAACCAACAGCCTTGTGCTCATTGTTGTGGTTCTACTACTTCGTGTAGTTCTCCAATGCCTGTGTAGGTATCTATGTATTGTGTCGTAATACCTGTCATCACGGGGCCGAGACGTCTAGGCTTGCCACATATCTATCCATATATATAGGTATAGTCTCTTTAAAAAATCAAAGCAAACTTTCTAACCAGCCTTCCCTCTTCTCTGTATTTACATTCGCCTCAATTCTGCAAGTTATCTGTGACCGAATATAGTTTTCTACATAATAAACCACAGTAAGATACTGTTCAATCGATACATGATGGGTTCTAAAAAAGTCCCACTAAATTCGACTTCTTTTGAAAAACAACAGATTTGTTCACAAGTAATTGTCTTTCATAATATTTGTACGTTTCGGGGCATCAAAATTCACGTGTTGTTGAAAGTCAAATTAAATAAACGCCGTTACTCGGATTTATTTCCCATTAAACATACACTGGTTGCCAATACTGTTGAACATGCAAAGTGCTACTTAAATGATAATTACAATTTCGACGAAACACAATAGCACAGGAATTAGGCAAACACATCAAGGACATAATCCGGTAACCCACACACATGATCATCAGATCTGAATGGTCTAAGGGAGGTCACTCTGCGAAGTATCTTATGGCCCATCAGACATCAAGACATACCGTGTCCACTCATAGGTAGAGATGAGTCACTTGGACAAGGTAACACTGAGTGTGTGAGTTGGGTTTAACGCCGCTTTTAACAGTATTCCAGTTATATCGCGGCGTGTCAGCTAAATGTGGGGGAAAGCCCGAAGTGATGCAGGTGTCAGACACGGGCACGGGTATGGTGCTGACAAACCTAGAAACATAATCGGGGCGAACCGAGATTCGAACCAACAATCATAGGTTTCTGGCATGCCCAAGGGACGCAACTCCGCACAGCGAATCGCGACGCCTTAGACAACTGGGCCATCCGTGCATCCAGGTAACACTGACAATGTAAACATTTTTCCGACTTGGACAATATAGATTTGACACAATCTTGGATAAACGATGTTTTAATCACCTGCTTTTAATATGTAGAGACTTGTAATATGTGTTGTGTGATGAGTTGCATCAGTACGTTGTATACTCTGTTATGCCTATGGAATCAACATGGACAAGTATTGTTTATGAAAGAGTGAAAAGACAAAGCTTCTTGTCATTACAGGAATGTCCGTCAGAGAAGATTACAGCAGATGTTTAACTGTTAGATCAAACGATGTTAACATTATCTGGCAACTCTCCTTATGGTATCCTCATAAACACATAACTCATAACTGCTACAGCTGGTCGGGAAAGTTCTAGCGAAAATTGTCCGTATTTACTCATTATTCACGGAGAGATTTTGAAAGATCTGTTCACTATTATTAGCGAGGGATAAATCAATCAATCGTTTTTATTGAAATGATATTTTTGTATATTCTCTGTCGCACACGTTTTCCCTGTATTATGTTATTATATCTCTATTATATATCGAACCCTGTACAAATACTTCTCTGGAAATGAAACTATCGATTTGATGGCGGTTTATACTTACAGCAAGAGACCCGTGAAGATCCGGGGTAGAATAGATCTTCAGCAACCCATGCTTGCCGTAAATGACGACTATGTTTGTCGTAAGAGGCGACTAACGGGATCGGATGGTCAGGCTCGCTGATTTGGTTGATGCATGTCATCGATCGTAATTGCATGGATCGATGCTCATGATATTAATCACTTTTGACAGGTCTAAATGAGTTAAGTTTCAAAAAACGAGTCAACATACGCCTCACAAGCGTGCATAGTGCATAGTTGATCATTGATATTTAACATAACTACAAATTATAGATCATTGTATATAATTTGTTTCAATATTATCAACGGATTTCGCAATACCAGAACGAAACAGACAAAATTATAGACAATATTTTACCTGCAATTGAGTTTTTTTCAGAAACGGGGAATATAACCCATTGTCTGTTTAAGTACCGATTAACGGGAGAGCTTGATAATTCCCTGTGTTGATAATACATCTTTCATATCATATTCCCACAAACCATGTTGTTTTAGGTGATAACAATGTATATCCATGCTCATAGTTATTGCCACCGCCCCCCCCCCCCTCCATGCTCATAGTTATTGCCACGCCCCCCCCCCCCCCCCCCCCCAACACACACACGCACCTGATATGTGCGTTCGTTTAAGTATTAAGGTGATAATAACATATGTGACAGTTTCTTATTGGTACTTTTTTTAAAGACAACTGTTTCTACCTTCTCAAGAGCATATACAACTATTGTAGCCATTGTAAACTTTATAAGTTCTTGTCAAGAGACATTGCCCGAAAACGCATTGTTTAATGTGTCATGTTTAAACAGATTTAGAAAGATTTGTGTTGATGTCGTGTCCCACATATACCAGGCAACTAGACGTCGATATGCGTGTTGTATATGACAACGCTATGTTTACAAGTGACTGACAGTAGGGCTTTCCAACTGAAGTTATTTTTAGCGCCAACGCAGAAAACCGTAATGAGGACATGTTGCTATGATCTATACATTAACCTGTTTCGTAAATGCATATGAATATTCCGATTATGCTTGCTGTATGTAATTAAACTATCATTGCTCTATAACATTTAGAAGATCATATCCATTAAACATGTTTGGAGATGGATAACACTTAAGTGTAAGACAGTATTTATGTGAATATAGTCATAGTGCTTTATACTAAATTATAACAGTATTCCAGTTATATTACGAGGTGTCAGCTCAATGTGCGAGGAAAGCTCCAAGTGATGCAGATTTCAGACGTTTACCACGCGAGACGTGTATTGTGCTCACAAACATAGAAACGTAATCAGGATGAACCGGGATTCGAACCCCCGATGATAGGTTTCTGGCGTGACCAAATCTGTACATCCGGTGTCCCAGGAGACTTGGCCACCCCTGCCCCCAACCATGGTAGGAAGTTCTATATTAAGTCTAGGACATGTTAAATGCTGAAAGAGTACTATTTTCTCGGAGCCCTCTGCTAAGCAGTCTCGATCCACAGCCCCGTTCGACTACGCCAAATGTTATTCCCGGATGCGTTATCTTTAGCTTCGTAGCTTTTGCT